>NC_134354.1:507528868-508920473 GCF_048569485.1 Anomaloglossus baeobatrachus | reverse complement strand
CTACATACAGTCCTGGATGGAGTATGCTGAGCCTTGTAGTTCTGCAGCTGCTGTCAGCTGTCTGTCTGTATGGAGGAGAGCAGACAGCAGCTGCAGAACTACAAGGCTCAGCATGATCCATTCACTAGTGTATGTAGGAGAGCAGACAGCAGCTTCATAATGACAAGGCTCAGCATGCTCCATTCATTAGTGTATGCAGGAGAGCAGACAGCAGCTGCAGAATGACAAGGCTCAGCATGCTGCATTCACTAGTGTATGCAAGAGAGCAGACAGCAGCTGCAGAACGACAAGGCTCAGCATGCTCCATTCACTAGTGTATGCAGGAGAGCAGACAGCAGCTACAGAACTACAAGGCTCAGCATACTCCATCCAGGACTGTATGCAGGAGTTTTTTGCCCCCCAAAAAAATTACGTGGGCTTCGCCATATTTTTGTATGCTAGCCAGGTACAGCAGGCAGGTACGGTTGCCCCCAACCCCCAGCTGCCTATATTGACCCGGCTGGGAACTAAAAAAATAGGGAAGCCCTTTTTTTAATTATTTCATGAATTTCATGAAATAATAAAAAAAAAATGACATGGGCTTCGCCCCATTTTTGTGTCCAGCCAGGTATAACTAGGCAGCTGGGGATTGAACTCCGCAGCACAGGTTGGCCCGAGGTTTCTGGGCGCCTCTGCTGTGAATTGCAGTCCGCAGCCACCCCAGAAAATGGCGCTTGCATAGGAGCGCCATCATCTGGCGCTGTATCCAACTCTTCGAGCAGCCCTGAAGCCGGGTGGCTTGCTGGGTAATAATGAGTTAATACTAGCTTTGTTTTACTAGCTAGTATTAAGCCAGAGATTCTTAATGTCAGGCAAGTTTGACCCAGCCATTAAGAATCTCCAATAAAGGGTTAAAAAAAGACACCACAGAGAGAAAAAATACTTTAATAGAAATAAATACACAGACACACTTAGAGACTCCATGTTTATTACTCCCTCTCATCCTTCCACGATCCTACTCTACTGTCTTCTTTCTCCTTCAACCCATGCAGCTCTGCTACATCAGACAGCACTGCATGGGAGGAAGAAACTGCAGCTCCCCATGCAGTCTAATCACTCAGTGAGAGTGAGCAGAGGCTGCGTGCTGTAAGCGGTGACGTCACCGCTGACAGCCGGTTACCATAGCAACGGTGCTCCGATCACATGATTCCCGGTGCCGCTATTTACCGGCTATGATAGCTAGTCCCTGCATGTGGGCTGACTCTGTAAAGAGCGCACACATGCAGGAACGGGGAGTCGACCATGTGCCAGAGCATTTTGCCGGTACACGGACATGCTGGAACGATCACCGCGTACCGGAGAGATGCACTGACAGGACCTAGCAATGACGTCTAGCCATGTAACCAGTCTGTAGCCAATGAAATAATTGACACGTGACTGGTCACATGCTGTTTTGACGTCACGATAGGTCCCATCATCAGTGCTGGTTACCGGGACGATGCAGCGATTATCGGAAGGAAAAGCGGCGGGAGACAGAGTGCAGGACGCGTCGCGGGGACCTGTAAGTGTTATGGCAATGTTTATTAACTGTATGTGTACATGTATAATGTGTTTTTATGTGTTTGTGTTTGCCTCCCATTGTTTTCAATGGGGTTCGAGAGGTTCGTCGAACGGTTCTCGAATGGGGCCTCTGTTCGATGAACCGAACCAAACTCGAGCCTTCAGAGGCTCGCTCATCTCTAGTCTTGGATCTGCAGATCTGTAGAAATCCCAGAGCATAGTAAGGGGCATTCAATTCACAGAGAATAACTTTGAGGTGAATCGAATTTCCCAGGAATATCTGTGCGATCTGGCAAATTTTAATTTTACCAGATGTGCTCATTTCTGCTAACCACTGTACCATTTTATGCTATCATTCTTCTAAAATGGTTGAACATGCTTCTGAGAGGAGTTATTTGGATTCCAGAATCAAATCTCATTGAGTTCAATAACATGTATTATGCATTTTGTTTATATTGGGTGCAGAAAGTATTCAGACCCCTTTACATTTTTCACTCTTTGTTTCATTGCAGCCATTTGGTAAATTCAAAAAGGTTCATTTTTTTTCTCATTAATGTACACTGTGCACCTCATCTTGACAAAAAAAAACAGAACTGTAAAATTTTTTGCAAATGTATTCAACAAGAAAAACTGAAATATCACATGGTTATATGTATTCAGACCCTTTGCTCTGTATTGAGTAGAAGCACCCTTTTGAGCTAGTACAGCCATGAGTCTTCTTGGGAATGATGCAACAAGTGTTTTACACCTGGATTTGGGGGTCCTCTGCCATTCTTCCTTGCAGATCCTCTCCAGTTCTGTCAGGTTGGATGGTGAACGTTGGTGGACAGCCATTTTCAGGTCTCTCCAAAGATGTTCAATTGGGCTTAGGTCAGGGCTCTGGCTGGGCCAGTCAAGAATGGTTACAGAGTTGTTCTGAAGCCACTCCTTTGTTATTTTAGCTGTGTGCTTAGGGTCATTGTCTTGTTGGAAGGTGAACCTTCGGCCAAGTCTGAGATCCAGAGAACTCAGGAAGAGGTTTTTTTTAAAGGATATCTTCGGTACTTGGCTGCATTAATCTTCTCTTCAAGTTGCAACCAATCATCCTGCCGCTGCAGCTGAAAAACACCCCCATAGCATGATGCTGCCACCACCATGTTTCACTGTTGGGATTGTATTGGGCAGGTGATCAGCAGTGCCTGGTTTTCTCCACACATACCACTTAAAATAATTACCAAAAAGTTCTATCTTCGTCTCATCAGACCAGAAAATCTTATTACTGGGAGTCCTTCATGTGTTTTTTTTTAACAAACTCTAACCTTCATATGTTTTGCACTGAGGAGAGGCTTCCGTCGGGCCAATCTGCCATAAACGCCTGACTGGTGGAGGGCTCCAGTGATAGTTGACTTTGTGGAACTTTCTCCCATCTCTCTACTGCATATGTGGAGCTCAGCCGCAGTGATCTTGGGGTTCTTCTTTACCTCTCTCACCAAGGCTCTACTCCCATGATTGCTCAGTTTCGCTGAACGGCTAGGTCTAGGAAGAGTTCTGCTTGTCCCAAACGTCTTCCATGTAAGCATTATGGAGGCCACTGTGCTCTTAGGAACCTTGAGTACTGCAGAAATACTTTTGTAACCCTAGCCAGATCTGTGCCTTGCCACAATTCTGTCTCTGAGCTCCTTGGGCAGTTCCTTTGACCTCATGATTCTCATTTGTTCTGACATGCACTGTGAGCTGTGAAGTCTTATATAGACAGGTGTGTGCCTTTCCAAATCAAGTCCTATCGATTTAATTAAACACAGCTGAACTCCAAAGAAGGAGTAGAACTGTTCAAGAAGGATCACAAGGAAATGGACAGCATGTGACTTAAATATGAGTGTCTGAGCAAAGGGTCTGAATACTTATGACCATCTGATATTTCAGTTTTTCTTGTTTAATAAATTTGCTAAAATTTCTACATTTCTGGGTTTTTTTCTGGCAATATGGGGTGCAAAGTGTACATTACTGAGAAAAAAAATGTTTTTTGAATTTACCATATGGATGCAATGAAACAAAAAGTGAAAAATTTAAAGGGATCTGAATACTTTCTGTACCCACTGTATGTACAAGGTGTCTTTGGATTAGGTAGACTGTACATACATAGTACTTTCAAACAGCTCAAAGTAAAGTTCCAAATTTTAATCTAATAGAGCATCTAGAGGATAATTATGATCCATGGATGTCCCAGCTCATAATTTACAGGAATTAAAAGATGCACTAGTAAATGTTAGTTCTAGAAACCAGTGGACACATTCAGTGGTCTTGTGGAGGTCTTCCATGTATCATTTGTATCAAAGCTATTTTGGAGAAGCAAGGGTGACCTGCACAATATTTGGAAGAAGCACTATTGATGGTTTGGTTAATGGGTATATGAATTATTGCTTTGTTAAAAAATACAAAAAATACTTACAATGAAATATGTCACAAATTCTTCACTGTACATAGAAAAATATCCAAAGTAAGGTGGTAAGGCTCCTGTCTCCAGTGATTGTGCTTTAGAATTCCACTAAAGTTAGTTTTCAATGAATGATCACATTGCCATTAGTCTTCCAATAGATGAGATGTGGGTTGTATCGTAGATGGCACATGTAGAAAGACTTTATAGCTGGGGCATTGTTGATCTAATCATATATAATCAGCTTTAAAACCTGGGCAAACAAATAAATATAATTATTAATATTTTTATTATAACTTTAACAATTTACATAAATTACAATAAGATTTTTGTGAAGTGACGAAGATGAGACTTAACTTCAATTTACACTGCAAGATTATCGTGATCGTTCCAAAGAAACATCATTACATAATATTCTTGAAGTCTAAACAAGTTGCCGATTGTAAGACAAACAAGCAAGACTCTTGTTCGTCAAGTGAAATGATCTTTTATGCTGCACAAAGGATCATCTTTCTTGGCTACTCATTGTCTTGTGTAAACAGCACTCGCTCTGCCAACAACAACTATGCACATTGAACAATTCATGACATATCATTCAGTGTGCATCTGAAGGGCATTCTGCTTGTTTAAACAGGCAGTTACCACTAGAGATGAGCCACCCCCTAAAGATCGAGTTCGGTTCGGTTCGTCGAACGGTGCCCCGTTCGACGAACCGCTCGAACCCCATAGGAAACAATGGGAGGCAATCACAAACACCTAAAAACACCTGGAAAACACCCTCAAAGGTGTGCAAAAGGTGACAAACAACTCCCAAGACAACACAAACACATGGGAAAGTGACAAGGACATATACTCCTGCGAAAACAAAACAGGTGGATGAGGAAAAAGAGGACGAGGCACAGATATAGGCATGGCATGCCCTTCCAAAATCATGTAAAACACAGCAAGCGGACTCCAAGCAGAGTATCCCTTTTTATTCCAAAAATTGGGCCACACAGACACCCCTTCAGTGGCAGCACTTGTGCCCCATTTGCAGACTTGACAGGTAGATTTGCATCAAGCACATTCCAAAATACGCCAGCCTTAACTGTCCCTGGGATTACACTGGGGTAGTTAGCAAAGTCTTTGCTGATCCCAGATCTGTTCATCTTGGATCATTTTTAAAAACACAGCAAGGGTTACTCCAAGCAGAGTCTCCCTTTTTTCCAAAAATTGGGCCACACAGAAACCCCTTCAGTGGCAGCACTTGTGCCCCATTTGCAAACTTGACAGGTAGATTTGCATCAAGCACATTCAAAAATACGCCAGCCTTAGCTGTCCCCAGGATGACACCGGCCTAGGTAGCAAAGTCTTTGCTGAACCATGACTTGTTCATCTTGGCTCATTTTTAAAAACACAGCAGGGGGACTCCAAGCATAGTCGCCCTTTTTTCCAAAAATTGGGCCACACAGACACCCCTTCAGTGGCATCACTTGTGCCCCAGTTGCAAACTTGACAGGTACATTTGCATCAAGCACATTCCAAATCCACAAGCCTTTACTCTCCCCAGGATGACACAGGGGTAGTAAAGTCCTTGCGGATCCATGACTTGTTCATCTTGATGAACGTTAGTCTGTCCACAATGTCACTGGACAGACGCGTGCGCTTATCTGTCAGCACACACCCAGCAGCACTGAAGACACGTTCTGAGACAACGCTGGCAGCTGGACACGACAAGCTCTCCAAAGCGTAAGTGGAGAGCTCAGGCCATTTTTCAAGATTTGAAGCCCAAAATGAGCAAGGCTCCAGTTGCAAAGTCATGGCATCGATGTTCATTTGGAGATACTCCTGTATCATCCTCTGCAGCCGTTGACTATGTGTCAGACTTCTTGTCTCAGTTGACCTTGCAAAGGATGGTCTAAAAAAATTATGAAACGATTCAATAAAATTGCTGTTACCAGCAACAGATACGGTGCTGCTGGTACGGGTAGACTGTTGATGACGAGACAGTCCCATGTTTGTCAAGTTACAACTGGGAGATTCACTTCGTGCACCACTGGTGTTTGGTGGAAAAGCCGAGCTAAGATTGAGTAACAGCTTCTGCTGATACTGCTACATACGTGCGTCCCTTTCTATGGCTGGAATTATTTCACAAAATTTGGACTTGTACCGGGGATCTAATAGTGTGGCAACCCAGTAGTCATCATCACTTCTAATTTTGACAATACGAGGGTCATGTTGTAGGTCGTGCAGCAAGAAGGCGCTCATGTGTCTTGCGCATTCATGCAGACCAAGTCCTTGCTGTGTTTGTGGCATAGAGGTGCAAACCGTTCTTTCTTCCTCTGACATCTCCCCCCAACCTCTTTCAACTGAAATTTGACCAAGGTCTCCCTCATCGGCTGAGTCTTCCATGTCCATGGACAGTTCGTCCTCCATTTCTTCATGTTCTCCTGCAGCTTCCTCAACATTTTGCCTGCTACCATGCGCCCTTGTTAATCCCTCTTCCCCATCGTCCCATGCCTGCCGCCTTGGTGATGATGAACGTCTGGACCTTGGTGATGTTGTTATCCCTTGCGCATATGAATCCTCCTGTACTTTCTCCCCTTCCTGTTGTCCCACCCCCTGACTCCAAATAGTGTTTAGCGTGTGCTCCAGCATGTAAATAACTGGAATTGTCATGCTGATAATGGCATTGTCAGCACTAAACATATTCGTCGCCATGTCGAAACTGTGCAGAAGGGTGCATAGGTCCTTAATCTGCCCCACCTCTGCATCTTGTTGGCCCAGGCTATACGTCATCACGTATTGCACCAGTGCTCGGCGGTGCTGCCACAGTTGCTGTAACATGTGGAGAGTCGAATTCCAGCGTGTCGGCACATTGCATTTCAGGCGATGAACCGGCAGGCCGAAAGACTTCTGGAGTGATGCAAGTCGGTCAGCTGCAGCGGTTGAACAGAGGAAGTGAGCAGACAGTTTTCGTGCCCTGTGCAGAAGGCCAGCTAGTCCGGGATAGTGTGTTAAAAATTGCTGGACAACAAGGTTCAACACGTGAGCCATACAAGGCACATGTGTCACCTTGCCAAACCCAGTTTTGCAGCATTGTCGCACACGGCCTTACCTGGCTGCAGGTTGAGTGGAGACAACCATTTACGAAACTCGGACCGCAGAGCTGCCCACAACTCAGCCACTGTGTGACTCTTATTTCCAAGACATTTCAAGCTAAAGACCACCTGATGCCGTTGCGCTCTGCTGCCAGCATAGTAAGGAGGTGTGCGTGATTCCTTGTGCGCAGTTACAACGCTGGTGGCCTGACCAGGAAGGCTTGGGGCGGAGGTGGAGGACCCAGATGAGGTTAAGGAGGCAGAAGCGTTGGAGGAACTTATACATACAGAGGATTGATGCACAAGTCGTGGGGACGGCAAGACTTGTTCAGCAGACCCTTCTCCATCTGTCACCATAGTTACCCAGTGCCCAGTCAGCGACATGTAACGCCCCTATCCATGCTTACTGGTCCAAGTATCGGTGGTGAAATGCACCCGTTCACACACAGAGTTTGTCAAGGAAGCAGTGATGTTGTGTGCGAGATGCTGGTGTAGCGCAGGCACACCTTTCTTAGAGAAGTAGTGGCGACTGGGCATCTGGTACTGGGGCACAGCGACGGACATAAGGTCTCTAAAATCCTGTGTGTCCACCAGGCGGAAAGGCAGCATTTTGGTAGCCAAGAGCTTACAGAGGGATAAAGTCAAACTCTTAGCTTTGTCATGGGTCGGAGGAAATGGCCTTTTATTTGTCCACATCTGAGGGACAGAGATCTGGCTGCTGTGTGGAGACGGTGGTGAGTAGTGTGTCCCTGGAAAAATGCAGGTTTGTGAGGAAAGTGCAGGTGGAGACATGATGTTGCCTTCATCCAAAGTTGGTGCTATCGATGTCTGAGAGAGCTGTACACCCGCACTTGTTTCCCCTTCCAAACCAACTGACGACCTACCAAGCAAACTGCCTTTTGCGGTTACAGTGGTGGAAGCTATGTGTGGAAAACCAGGTGTGACAGCTGTCCCCACAATCATAGAAGATGAAGAGCGTGCGGAGGCACTGGAAGGGGCAGGCTTTGGTTGGCCCTCTACGCTAGGCCGCATTGCAGCACAGTGAGCTTCCCACTGGGAATTATGCTTGGTATTCATGTGACAATTCATGGAAGAAGTTGTCAAACGGGTGAGCTTTTTGCCTCTACTTATAGATTCCCGACAAATTTTACAGTTCACATAATTTGGGAGATCCTTTGCAAGGTCAAAAAAGGACCAGGCTAGGCAAGGCTTAGAGGACATGCGACCTGCAGAGCCACCCCGACTTGTGCTCAGAGGCAGAGTGGTAGCTGAGGATGCAGTTGTGGACGTGCTACCAGTACTCCGACTCTGTCCAGGAAGGCGCAAGGTTACTTCGTCGTCAGTTGCATCCTCCTTCACCGCCTCTGTTGACCTCCTCAAGTGCCTGACTGTGGGTTGACAGTAAGTGGGATCTAGAACTTCATCATCAAGCGTTGTGTTTGCACTCCCCTCGCCCTCAGACCTAGCCTCTTCCTGCCCTGATCGAATTTTTAATTTGTCATCCCAATCTGATATCTGTGTCTCATCGTCATCAGTATGTTCCTCATTGTCTCCACCAACAGGTGTTACAGTTTGTTAATGAGGGTCTACATTATGCTCAGAAACTTGGTCATCAGGGCCTGAATCTGAGTCACAAAGCTTCTGGGCATCACTGCAGACCATTTCCTGGTCTGCACTCACTATAGCTTTGGAGCAGACCTCTGATTCCCAGACTATAGTGTGACTGAACAGCTCTGCAGACTCAGCCATCTCTGTTACACCATACTGTACAGGGTGGGTGGAGACTTGAGAGCTGGGAAAAAGCAAGTAAGATTGGGATGACAAGTCAGAGTACTGTTGTTTTTTTTTATGAGGTAATTGAGGTGGAGGAGAGGGCACTTGTTGGAGCACTTGAGATCCATTCAAGCATGTTCTTTTTTTGTGCATCATCTACCTTTCTTACAGTTGTTCGGGTCCGTAAAAAAGGGAGCACATCGGATTGTCCACGGAAAGTAGTAGACAGCTTACCTTTGCTGGAAGATGGCCTATCTTCAGCAGATGTTAATGTAGCTTTGCCACCTTCCCCACGGACACAAACTTTTTTCCTTTTCCAACACGCCTGTTCCCCTTTCCACCAGCATCTGTCCTTTTGCCACTCATTTTGTTAGCGACAAGATTAGCCACTAAAAATGTGGTAGCAAAAATTGAGAGGTGGTGTATATTGCAGAGGTGGTCTAGCTTTATTGACAGCTGAAGAACCAACACTGACTATCCCTGACAATGCAACTATGGCCCTAAAATTGGCAGCACTGTTTGCTATAAAAAATAGCGTAGCAAAATGTGCATGAGGGTAGAATTCAGAGGTGGTGGGACTTGCTTGGCACAAGTGGGACACTAAATTAGTATAGCAGACACTTTGTGGATGCCACTAAGTTTCAGCACTGTTTGTTATTAAAATAGCGTAACAAACATGGGCAGGAGGATAGAATGCAGAGGTGCTGGAACTTGCTTGGCACCAGTGGTACACTAATGGAGTATAGCAGCCACTTTTTGGATTCCACTAACATTCAGCACTGTTTGCTATTAAAATAGCGTAGCAAACATGGGCAGGAGGGTAGAATGCAGAGGTACTGGAACTTGCTTGGCACCAGTGGGACACTAATGGAGTATAGGAGACACTTTGTGAATGCCACTAAGTTTCAGCACTGTTTGCTATTAAAATAGCGTAGCAAACATGGGCAGGAGGGTAGATTGCAGAGGTGCTGGAACTTGCTTGGCACCAGTGGGACAACAATGGAGTATTGCAGCCACTTTTTGGATGCCACTAACTTTCAGCACTGTTTGCTATTAAAATAGCATAGCAAAATGTGCATGAGGGTAGAATGCAGAGGTGGTGGGACTTGCTTGGCACAAGTGGGACACTAAATTAGTATAGCAGACACTTTTGTGGATGCCACTAAGTTTCAGCACTTTTTGCTATAAAAATAGCGTAGCAAAATGTGCATGAGGGTAGAATGCAGAAGTGGTGGGACTTGCTTGGCACAAGTGGGACACTAAATTAGTATAGCAGACACTTTGTGGATGCCACTAAGTTTCAGCACTTTTTGCTATAAAAATAGCGTAGCAAAATGTGCATGAGGGTAAAATGCAGAGGTGGTGGGACTTGCTTGGTACAAGTGGGACACTAAATTAGTATAGAAGACACTTTGTGAATGCCACTAACTTTCAGCACTGTTTGCTATTAAAATAGCGTAGCAAACATGGGCAGGAGGGTAGAATGCAGAGGTACTGGAACTTGCTTGGCACCAGTGGGATAACAATGGAGTATAGGAGACACTTTGTGGATGCCACTAATTTTCAGCACTGTTTGCTATAAAAATAGCATAGCAAAATGTGCATAAGGGTAGAATGCAGAGGTGGTGGGACTTGCTTGGCACAAGTGGGACACTAAATTAGTATAGCAGACACTTTGTGGATGCCACTAAGTTTCAGCACTGTTTGCTGTTAAAATAGCATAGCAAACATGGGCAGGAGGGTAGAATGCAGAGGTGGTGGGACTTGCTTGGCAAAAATGGGACACTAAATTAGTATAGCAGACACTTTGTGGATGCCACTAAAGCGGGCTTTACACGCTACGACATCGCTAGTAATTGCTAGCAATATCGAGCGTGTGAGCACCTGCCCCCGTCATGTGTGCGATATCGTGTGTTCGCTGCCGTAGCGAACATTATCGCTACGGCAGCGTCACACGCACTTACCTGGTCGGCGGCGCTGTGACTGCCGAACAATCCTTCCCTCAAGGGGGAGGGACGTTCGGCATCACAGCGACGTCACTAAGCGGCCGGCCAATCAAAGCGGAGGGGCGGAGATGAGTGGGATGTAACTTCCCGCCCACCTCCTTCCTTCCGCATTGCGGCCGGCGGCAGGTAAGGAGACGTTCCTCGCTCCTGCGGTGTCACACATAGCGATGTGTGCTGCCGCAGGAGCGACGAACCACATCGATAATCAACCATTACCGATTTTTGTTTTTGGGACGACCTCTCCATGGTGAACAATTTTCACCATTTTTGAGGTGGCTTAAGGTCGCTGGTAAGTATCACACGCTGCGATATTGTTAATGATGCCGGATGTGTGTCACTAACAACGTGACCCCGACGATAAAACATTGACGATGTCGCAGCGTGTAAAGCCCCCTTTAGTTTCAGCACTTTTTGCTATAAAAATAGCGTAGCAAAATGTGCATGAGGGTAGAATGCAGAAGTGGTGGGACTTGCTTGGCACAAGTGGGACACTAAATTAGTATAGCAGACACTTTGTGGATGCCACTAAGTTTCAGCATTGTTTGCTGTTAAAATAGCGTAGCAAACATGGGCAGGAGGGTAGAATGCAGAGGTGGTGGGACTTGCTTGGCACAAGTGGGACACTAAATTAGTATAGCAGACACTTTGTGAATGCCACTAAGTTTCAGCACTTTTTGCTATAAAAATAGCGTAGCAAAATGTGCATGAGGGTAGAATGCAGAGGTGGTGGGACTTGCTTGGCACAAGTGGGACACTAAATTAGTATAGCAGACACTTTGTAGATGCCACTAAAGCGGGCTTTACACGCTATGACATCGCTAGCAATTGCTAGCGATATCGAGCGTGTGAGCACCCGCCCCCGTCGTGTGTGCGATATCGTGTGTTCGCTGCCATAGCGAACATTATCGCTATGGCAGTGTCACACGCACTTACCTGGTCGTCGGCGCTGTGACTGCCGAACAATTCCTCCCTCAAGGGGGAGGGACGTTCAGCATCACAACGACGTCACTAAGCGGCCAGCCAATCAAAGCGGAGGGGCAGAGATGAGCGGGACGTAACATCCCGCCCACCTCCTTCCTTCCGCATTGCGGCCGGCGGCAGGTAAGGAGACATTTCTCGCTCCTGCGGTGTCACAGATAGCGATGTATGCTGCCGCAGGAGCGACGAACCACATCGATGATCAACCATTACTGATTTTTGGTTTTGGGACGACCTCTCCATGGTGAACGATTTTCACCATTTTTGAGGTCGCTTAAGGTCGCTGGTAAATATCACACGCTGCGATATCGTTAATGATGCCGGATGTGCGCCACTAACAACGTGACCCCGACGATAAAACATTAACGATATCGTAGCGTGTAAAGCCCCCTTTAGTTTCAGCACTTTTTGCTATAAAAATAACGTAGCTAAATGTGCATGAGGGTAGAATTCAGAGGTGGTGGGACTTGCTTGGCACAAGTGGGACACTAAATTAGTATAGCAGACACTTTGTGGATGCCACTAAGTTTCAGCACTGTTTGCTATTAAAATAGCGTAGCAAACATGGGCAGGAGGGTAGAATGCAGAGGTGCTGGAACTTGCTTGGCACCAGTGGGATACTAATGGAGTATAGGAGACACTTTGTGAATGCCACTAACTTTCAGCACTGTTTGCTATTAAAATAGCGTAGCAAACATGGGCAGGAGGATAGAATGCAGAGGTGCTGGAACTTGCTTGGCACCAGTGGTACAATAATGGAGTATAGCAGCCACTTTTTGGATGCCACTAAGTTTCAGCACTGTTTGCTATTAAAATAGCGTAGCAAACAATGGCAGAAGGGTAGAATGCAGAGGTGCTGGAACTTGCTTGGCACCAGTGGGACACTAATGGAGTATAGGAGACACTTTGTGAATGCCACTAAGTTTCAGCACTGTTTGCTATTAAAATAGCGTAGCAAACATGGGCAGGAGGGTAGAATGCAGAGGTGGTGAAAATTTCTTGGCACCAGTGAGACAACAATGGAGTGTAGCAGCCACTTTTGGATGCCACTAAGTTTCAGCACTGTTTGCTTTAAAAATAGCGTGGCAAAAGTGGGAAGGTGGGTACAGTGGCGGGTTCTGTGGCTCAGTGGACAGGAAAGGAAGCCTCACTTTCTATCCCTCCTAATGATGAAATGCAGCAAGGAATTCCCTGAGCTTAGGTACACAGACGCTATCTAAAGCTGTATATGTGGCGCCCCTGACCTGGTAAGGCACCACTGAGTACTGCACCCATGCTGAGGGCAGTACAATACAGGTAATTATATTAGCAGAATAATCGTAGTTATAACAACCTTAAATAATTTCAAACAATACTTTAACAGCAAGGTCTGGACTTACAAAAATCTCCTAGGAGACACTAATATAAAACTTAACATTTAATACCTCAATTTAAAAAGTGAACAGGGTCACTGGAGATCGTGATATTTCTAAAAAACAAAAAATATACATCTGGTGTTTGATCACAGCCTTACACAGACCATCACACAGGTGTAGAGTAAACGCAATAACACCCAGTCTCAGGCTCAGGCTATTCAGGGATCAACATCAATGTATGTGACACATAATATTGCCCATGCAAATCCCATGGACAAGGAGACCCAAAAATGACCCCCTGTTTAACCATTCAAGGAACTACCCTCCTCACCAAGGGGTTCCGTCAACAGAAAGGGAAAGGTCTCACCAACTGTTAGCGGGCTAAGTTCATGCAGCAAACCTGGAAAATCAATCCTCATGTATCAAGTGTACTTGCTTCCTCGGTTTACTTAGGCATTACAGGTGAAAAACTTCCATCAAAGTATATGTATAACTTCCGACGCGTTTCATTATATTCCTCAGGGAAGTCAGTAATACAAATATTAGGGTTGTTCCACAATCATAGGGGCAGACATCCCCGGTGGAACCCCAGTGCTGGACTGAAAATGAAATAGAAATCACCATAAGTCCACCACTAAAAAGACACCATTGTATCAGAGTATCAAAAACCCAAAAAGGGCACTCACCAAAGTAACAAGTCCTCTAAATCCTGGTGCTAGGCCATATCAAATGCCCATTTCTGAACGCACACTAGAACAGACAAGTCTATATTAATCCACCGCTACTTACAAAATCATAGAAGGAAAATAGTCCCATATCGGGAACACTCACCAAGACACGTCCTCCATATGTATTCAATTCAAAAATGTGCCGCGCTGCAGACGTCATGGGCCGCGCCATCTTATATCACGCGCGCATGCGCAGTACACCCCATTCAGGTGTGTGACGCACAACCGGAACCACACGATACCGGAAGTTAGTACGTCATCTTAACTAGCCGACCACATCATCATATAGTGCCGGCCACCCATCCGGTGACGCTACTTCCGGAAAATGGAACGCAAGCCGGAACAAGTATCAAGTAACCGCGTCATTGCTCTACTAATGCCTGCGCTCCAACGTTGAAATACAACAGTAGTGAATAAGTACAAGACCTATTCACAGCGTTATTCAAATCCATCAAGGGCAGTACGAAAAACTCCTCATATTAAAAATACACCAATTTAATGCAGTGATGTTATGGCGAACAACATCTTTGCCACAGAAATCATCCTAAAGTACCTCTGCTAACACAGAGTAGGAGCGCAGAACAAACTACATCTCGCTGTTGTATTTGACTCATAGAGATGTACCCACAGTCAGGTAAACCTAAACGGAGGAGGTAGAGAAAGCCTTCAAATCAGTATGTCAGATGGACCGTACAGATATTCTTAATCCGAGACCTAAGAGTAAAGGTCTGAGCGAGCCCTTAAGGTACATTACCACATTTGATAATGGGGCAGTGGGTTTGCGTAACATTCTCTGTAAGCATTGGCCAATTCTAAAAATGGATCCGATTGTTGGTAAATACATACCAGATCATCCCTCTATAACGTACCGAAAAGCGAGATCTTTGAAGGACAGATTGGTCCATAGTTTCTTCAGAGAGGACAGACCACCGTGGTTGATTTGCGGGGTAAGAGGCTGTTTTAAATGCCATAATTGTAAAAACTGCTTCCTCATTGAGGAGGGTAAGACTTTCCACAGTCGGGTTGGCAATAGGACATTTGAGATCAGATCATTGATTACGTGTAGAACTAGAGGAGTCATATATAGAGTGACGTGTCCCTGTAACAAACATTACGTTGGAAAGACCATTAGGGAACTAAGGAAAAGGGTTGGTGAACATAAGAATGATATCAGAAATAGGAATGACACCCCGCTGGCTAGGCACATTAATGCATACCATGATGGAGATGAGAATTGTATTAAAATAATGGGCATAGATCACATCAGATCACCACCAAGAGGAGGCAACTGGGACAAGTTGATACTCCGTAAGGAGTGTTTTTGGATTTACACACTGGGCACCATGGCCCCAAATGGCCTTAATGAGCAACTATCTTTTACCCCCTTTTTAGGTACACTTTAGTATGTAGGTTTAAATAGGAGGGCCAGCCGACGGTGAGTGGGGGCGCCATGGGCGTGGGTGTTTTACGGTGCCGACCTCTGCAGTAAGGTAGGGAGAGTATGTAATGAGTGAGGGTCAGACGTAGTGTGCACTTAGTTTCCCTTGTTTTCCTCCCTTTTTCTCTCCTATCATGGATATAGGACTTTTTTCAGGGAAATTTTATATATGAAAAAAAGTTTGGTTTTGATCTAAACCCTCTATGTTGACAGCGGTGGTCTGTCCTCCGTTTAGGTTTACCTGACTGTGGGTACATCTCTATGAGTCAAATACAACAGCGAGATGTAGTTTGTTCTGCGCTCCTACTCTGTGTTAGCAGAGGTACTTTAGGATGATTTCTGTGGCAAAGATGTTGTTCGCCATAACATCACTGCATTAAATTGGTGTATTTTTAATATGAGGAGTTTTTCGTACTGCCCTTGATGGATTTGAATAACGCTGTGAATAGGTCTTGTACTTATTCACTACTGTTGTATTTCAACGTTGGAGCGCAGGCATTAGTAGAGCAATGACGCGGTTACTTGATACTTGTTCCGGCTTGCGTTCCATTTTCCGGAAGTAGCGTCACCGGATGGGTGGCCGGCACTATATGATAATGTGGTCGGCTAGTTAAGATGACGTACTAACATCCGGTATCGGGTGGTTTCGGTTGTGCGTCACACACCTGAATGGGGTGTACTGCGCATGCGCGCGTGATATAAGATGGCGCGGCCCATGACGTCTGCAGCGCGGCACATTTTTGAATTGAATACATATGGAGGACGTGTCTTGGTGAGTGTTCCCGATATGGGACTATTTTCCTTCTATGATTTTGTAAGTAGCGGTGGATTAATATAGACTTGTCTGTTCTAGTGTGCGTTCAGAAATGGGCATTTGATATGGCCTAGCACCAGGATTTAGAGGACTTGTTTCTTTGGTGAGTGCCCTCTTTGGGTTTTTGATACTCTGATACAATGGTGTCTTTTTAGTGGTGGACTTATGGTGATTTCTATTTCATTTTCAGTCCAGCACTGGGGTTCCACTGGGGATGTCTGCCCCTATGATTGTGGAATAACCCTAATATTTGTATTACTGACTTCCCTGAGGAATATAATGAAATGCGTCGGAGGTTATACATATACATTGATGGAAGTTTTTCACCTGTAATGCCTAAGTAAACCGAGGAAGCAAGTACACTCGATACATGAGGATCGATTTTCCAGGTTTGCTGCATGAACTTAGCCCGCTTACAGTTGGTGAGACCTTTCCCTTTCTGTTGACGGAACCCCTTAGTGAGGAGGGTAGTTCCTTGAATGGTTAAACAGGGGGTCATTTTTGGGTCTCCTTGTCCATGGGATTTGCATGGGCAATATTATGTGTCCCATACATTGATGTTGATCCCTGAATAGCCTGAGCCTGAGACTGGGTGTTATTGCGTTTACTCTACACCTGTGTGATGGTCTGTGTAAGGCTGTGATCAAACACCAGATGTATATTTTTAGTTTTTTAGAAATATCACGATCTCCAGTGATCCTGTTCACTTTTTAAATTGAGGTATTAAATGTTAAGTTTTATATTAGTGTCTCCTAGGAGATTTTTGTAAGTCCAGACCTTGCTGTTAATGTACAGTACAATACAGGTAATCCAGAAGGCTGACTGAGGTGTGACTACACAGGCACATAGTAATCAGGTCTCACACATCTACCTTTGAGTGGACACCTGGGGAATCCAGGAGGGGGCATGGCCTCCATTTCCACTCAAGGGGTGTGGTAGAGAGCCTGGTTGCTAGGTTGCCTAGGCAGACAGAGTAGGAAGGCGTGAGCTGAGTCTGAAGTGGAGCTCAGGGAGAGCAGACGCAAGGAGGAGACCTGGAGCTGCCACTAGTCAGACAACATACGCGCTGTGACTATCGACGGGGGAGTTCGGTCACCTGGTAGTGCCACCCAAAATCCACCCAAGGCTAGAGAGAGCAAAGGGGTGGCAGAGTAAGGGGACTGCCAGGGAGGTACCAGGCCCGCAAGGGTAACAGGTTCCAGTGCAGAGATTTATTCAATTTTCTCCTGCCAAACCTGCCGGTGGGGGCACTTCAGACCCACACCATACCACCACAGAGTCCGCAGCCACATAGCAAAGTGAGGGCCCATAGTTCACAGGAGGCAAGCAGTCGGAGTGACCTGGTCCAGGCTACAAGCAAACGGGCCAAAAGAAGGGGAAAGAGGCATCAGCAACTTCCCTGGGCGACCCCAGCAGGGTTTCAAGTAGGGGTCACCCCAAAACACACAGGGCTAGGAAGGTGAGTTGGTAGTCACCCTCATCAGCCAGCCGGAAGGATACCTGGTTCCAGCCTGGAAAAGGCCTGAAATAAACTTCTGTCCCTAATCTGTACAGTGCTGTGTGTGTAGCGTACACAGCAGGAGCAGCAACAGAAGCTGCGTGAGCGGTGACTGTCACCCACACGCAGAAGGCAGATAATGGCGCCGTGAGGGATAATGGCCGTATTTATAATGCAAGGACATGTGACATTCACAGCCTATTACACATGCCTTTGCTTGTCTGGCAAAAAGTCCACTTAGCTGTGTGTGTGTTTGGGATTGGCTCACATGCTGGCCCGCCCCACTGCACGCGCACTTAGAAAAAAAAAAATGGCCATTCTCCCAGCAGTACAGATCTAAACTCATCCCCCCCCGCACACTATACGCTGAAATTTGATAATAGTGTGAGTCACAGAGTGACTCACACTATTACAGTGAAAAGCTAGCTAGTAACTAGCTAGGCTTTTTGCTCATCGAACCGTTATCGAACGTAACTCGAGCTGTCGAGCTTTTAGCAAAAAGCTCGCGTTCGAGTTCGATCTCAAGCACCCCCCAAAATCACTCGAACATAAAATTGGCAAACCTCGAACATCGCTCATCTCTAGTTACCACCTTCTAATCAGTTGGTTATTGGTAGTCATATATTATTACCAGTGGTTAGTTGCATGCACACTTTTTGGGTAGTCGGGCTTTAAAATCCAATAATGGTTGATGGTAATCTAGAAATAGTTCAAAGTTTGGAAATGAATATTGATATATTTTGATTCAGTTTTGATAGCATATTCGTTACTGTGGTAACAGTCATATGTGTTGTTACTTTCAAAATACAGTAGCTTTAAACTAATAATGAATTTCAACCTTTGGTATTAATTAGAGATGACTAAATCAATCTGCTGCAAATCTACTTATAGTCGATTTTCCTGAAATTTACAGGTCCCAGTAAATTTGAACAAAATGCCCTGAACCATTTCACACATTGCTGAAGATTTCATCAGCTAGAGAGCAGACTCACATGACTTCAAAGGCAGCCACACGGGCTTCCCAAAAATGCCCTTCCACTATGACATCCCACTGTCTAGCGCAGCCAATTTCGATGGTCTATCACATCCTCTCTAAAAGATGTAGGTAGAGAAAGCAGGAACCATTTTACAGCTAACAGCTCATTATTATAGAAAAAAGCTAGAAAGACCTAAATCAGAGTGTAGTTTACTAATTTAAGGGTTAAAGAACTTTAAAAATGGAAGTGGTAGTCTTAGGCCGGCGTCACACGCTACGATATATCGGGCGATATGTCATCGGGGTCACGGATTCCGTGACGCACATCCGGCATCATTAGAGATATCGTAGCGTGTGACAGCTACGAACGACTGTGAACGAGCAAAGATACTCACCTTATCGTTGCTCGTTGACACGTCATTCATTTCCATAATGTTGTTCCTCCTTCTGCGTGCCCGCTTGTTCGCAGTTCCCGTGGCAGCACACATTGCTCTGTGTGACACCTCGGGAACGATGAACACAGCTTACCTGCGTCCCACCGGCAATGCGGAAGGAAGGAGGAATGGGCGGGATGTTACCGCTCATCTCCACCCCTCCGCTTCTATTGGGAGGCCGCTGTGTGATGTTGCTGTGACGCCGAACGTCCCTCCCCCTTCAGGAAGAGGATGTTTGCTGCCCACAGCGAGGTCGTTCGGGAGGTAAGTACGTGTGATGGGGGTAAACGACTTTGTGCGCCACGGGCAACAAATTGTCCGTGACGCACAAACGATGGGGGCGGGTACGATCGCTCGTGCAATCGTACGAGATATCGTCCCGTGTAACGCCGGCCTTAGTCTGTGAATAGCAATAACCAGATTTAAGTGCTAGGAAGGTGCTGGACCTGCAGGGTTGATGTGAATAGGAATTGATTGATCTATGATATACTGTAATTCAGTTCAGCACCCTAATAACATTTTCAGGTTTTTTTCATTTTTCCTAATGGGTGTAACTACAATAGTTGCAGGGGTTACAATCACACCTGGATCCTGAAGCCTAAAGGGACCAAAATGTCACTTTAGCCTATAAGAAAAGACCAATTTTGTTAAATACTTGCAATAATTGGGGGCAATGTTTGAAATTTTGCATTGGGGCCCATGAGCTTCAAATTACACCACTGTTCTTGGTGCACTTCCAAGAAAAGAGGGCAGTTTAAGGGGTACATTGCACGTTGCGAAATCGCTACTGCGATATTGTCGGGGTCAAATCGAAAGTGACGCACATCCGGCGCCAGTAACGATGTCCCAACGTGTAAAGCCTAGATGCACCGATGAACGATCACAAAAGCGTCGAAAATCGATGATCTATGTAGTGTCGGTCATTTCCATAATTTCGCTGAAGCGACAGGTACGATGTTGTTCCTTGTTCCTGCGGCAGCACACATCGCTGTGTACAAAGCCGCAGGAGCGAGGAGCATCTCCTTACCTGCGTCTCACCTGCAATGAGGAAGGAAGGAGGTGGGCGGGATGTTACGTCCCGCTCATCTCCGCCCCTCCTTTTCTATTGGCCGCCTGCCGTGTGACGTCGCTGTGACGCCGCACAATCCGCCCCCTTGGGAAGGAGGCGGGTCGCCGGCCAGAGCGACGTCGAAGGGCAGCTAAGTGCGTGTGAAGCTGCCGTAGCGATAATGTTCGCTACGGCAGCTATCACAAGAGATCGCATGTGCGACAGGGGCGGGGACTATCGCGCTCAGCATTGCTATAATCGGCTAGCGATGTCGCAGTGTGCAAAGTACCCCTAAGTCCTTCTGTCCTAATTTCCTTACTGAAGAAAAAAACTGAAACCAAGCCAATTCAGAGAAAGCATGTGTGTCGCCCAGGGATATGGGGTACTCGGTCCCGGGCAGTGTATATCTGGGGAATGTCACTTTGGTGGCCGTTGCCCGGTTCCGTGCGCTGGGCCCTTTTTATAAAGGGGAAATATTTACAGGGGATTAGAATAGTGTTCACATGTGACGCCACTTGCAGTGTTGCGGCTATGTAGATGAAGCTGTTGCTGCACAATGTCCACTACTGGGGCTGGTGTTAATGGCAACCTGGATGTTAGACTCTCCGCAAGCAGGACCGGGCCCCAGAGGGTAAGTGTAATGACGGGTGTCAGAAGAATGTAGTCCACACAAGTGGTTCAGTGCAAATGGTTCTTTACTCACTTTCTGGTGGTAACTGGTCACCAAAGGCCGGCTGGTTTCACCCCTGATGAGCCCTACACCATTAAGATGTTAATGGGCGAAGCGCGTCGGGCACCTATGTAACTGTGGGCACTCCTCTTTAGGAATTGTGTGTCTCAAATATGTCTTTAAATTGAGCACACTAGTTATGTGCTGAATTTTCTTTGAACAGCATACTTATTTAAACTGTGCTTTACAACTACTTTTCTGAGCACACTGACAGATTTGACAAATCAGAGACGACCCCTAAGCCCCACCCCAAAATTATTGCTATACTATCAGCAACATCTAAGTCACTCTGGACTGTGCACTGTCTATTCACCGTGGTGATAATACTCTGAGATTTCAATCTACCAGAAGGGGTGCACTTTATCTGTTATAGGGAAGGCTTAATATAGGGACCTAGTCGTCGTTGAACGGGGGCGTCATTGACCTAGGACGCCGACCCCCGTATTGTAGGAAGGAAACAGGATAGGGAGATTGTCTCTTTACTTCCTCCTCACTTCTTATTTAAGTGTTTATGTATGTTTGTGATTGAATATTTAATAAAATTTAATTTTATAAAAAGTAGTGAAGACTATAAGGTTTTGAATCAACATCTACTTTATATGACTTATCTTGGTATACACGATATGACTAGTTATGCAGAGTCTTGTCATATCACTGCATTGTTACTGTTTTGCTCCTGGTGGTAAAAAAAAATATTTTTCTAGCTCATTGTGTTATTAGGTTGAATTTCTAGCGAAGACCACTGGTTCAAAACAAGGAGCAGTCAAGAAGAACATTTCCCAAAAAAAAGACAAACCGCATCATACAAATCATTGATAGCCGTCTCTCGGGCAGGAAAATTTAAAAAATGTTATCATGTAAGTGCCATGACAGTTGGAAGAATACAAAATTAAGTCCATTCACTCATTCAAAAGCCAAGAAGTGGACGTCCAGGCAATATATCGGGGTCAACAAGTCGGTTAATCACAAAATCAATCAGTTCTAGCGCTACAAACACAGAAGTGGAGGTGGCTTGTATGCCCCGGATGGGGACATGTATACCAGGATTAGAACATATATACCAGGATGGGGCCAAGGATGAGGACATATATACGATGATGGGGACATATATACCAGGATGGGGGACATATATACCAGGATAGGGGACATGTATACCAGGTTGGGGACAAATATTCAAGCAATGGGGACATATTTACCAGGATGGGGGACATATTCACCAGGAAGTGGCCCAGGATGGGGGAACAATAATACAGGATTGGGGACATTACTACATAATGAAGGGGGTGTGGGAGCAAATCAGATGTCCTTATAGGATTAAAATACTACAATAGCCCATGCATCTGACCAACATATAGAGGGGGCATACATTTTGTGCCAAGGTCCATCGGACTCTAGTTATGCCACTGCCTGCAGGTCCTTCACATCCTACTCAACACACATGACCCCTTCTCCAACAGCAATACTGCACACCAATGAATCCTCACACTGCCTTCATTCTTTTCTTTCAAGCAAGGTACAGTGATGCAAAGTGGTTTTACAGCCTGAAAGCATTAGGGACAAAAGTCATAAAGCAAATATTATGCTGTGCATAAAGCTGCAAACTCCCCTTCAACCTCAGTTGTGAATGCCAGAAACGTTTTTCCGACATTGCATTTGGGTTAGGTAAGTCATGTTCCCTGCATGGCACACCTCCTGAACATTATTGTACTATATTTTTTTTAAGAAATATACCCACTTGAGAAAGGTGGTGGTTATGGCCAGATAAGTGTCTGCTCTTTTCAACCATCCTTACTTGGTGAAACTTGCCCTCCTGTCTTTGAAGAAAACAGAATGGATTAGAGATTGCTGCCTCATGTGACATCACAATCTGCTGAAATTTAATGCTGCATATATTGTGTGTCTGTATGAGCAGTATAAAGCGGTGATGGCCTATTTAATCCAGCACTCAACTGGAACATGAGTTACTTTGATATCTGCCATTTTCATTGGTAGCTGATGAGAGATGAGTGTTGACGATTGAAGTTCTTCAAGAAGTAAAGAAAAAATGTCAGTAAGGACATATATGACATCTAAAATGTCATCTGTTTCATATTTATCCTGGGGAAAAAAATCACTATTAGGCAAGAGAGGATGGTAGTAGAACTGTGGTTGTAGTGGACCCTAAAAAAAATCAAAAAGCCAGAACTCAAGGGATTAAAAATAGGCACAGGTAGAAATGAAGTCTACAACAAAATAGCTACACCCATTTTGTACTCATTCCTGTACAGACTAGAAGATCCCTAGCTGCACAACTTAAAACACCAATTCGGACCAAGCTATCTGAATAGCCATCAAGCGGATTTTTGCACCTCCTAAGCCAGAGGGGAGGCCTCTAAGTACAACTAACCAAGAGAGGGGGAGTGTAAAGAGGTATACAGGGACTCAAGGTGAGGAAACTTAAAGCATGTGCACAAAGAGGGAAAAAAGAGAATAATAAATGAAAACAAGGGAAACCTCCAACCAACCTAACTGAGGACAGAGGAAAGATGGTGGGAAGGTAAATGAACAAACACAGAGGCGTAAAACAACTGGCCTCTGACTAGCAGGCAAAATACCTTACTTTCTGGGCTGGAACTGCTTCGCTTTAATTCACCAAGAAATATAGCCAGCAAAGAAGGCGGGTGCAAGGTTATTATAAATAGCCCCAGTCAAGCTGTGAAAGGACAGAGACAATATTGGAAAGTTAGAAACATCTAACTAGCAGCAAAATAAGGAGAAAAAAGCAAAGATAAGAGAACCATCAGCAGTTGGACAGAGACTGACCAGGCTGGGGATCACCAGGGAAGGAAACCGAGCACACAGCAAGAGATCACTACACGGTGTCCAGAAACTAAGACTTGAAGCCAGGGAAGGAGTCTTGCGAGGATAATTTGCATATTCCCAGTGCCTTCTGGGATAAGTGAAGAGTCACCGCGAGCTCAAGGAGAACCGGGTTTTGGCCGTTACAGCCGGAAGGAAGACTTCTGAATTTTAGCCTGTCTTCTTCATTGTGAGCGTGAGTGAGCAAAGTGTGAGCAAAAGTAAGTGTGAGTAGAATTGTTTGTATTTAGTTGTTTAATTACTTAACATTTGTTTAGTGCTATCCCCGTTAGAAAATGTGCTCCACTATTGCTAATGCGATCCAGTGTACATCTTGTCTCATGTATGCAGTCCTTGAAAAGCCGTTCGAGGGTGCATACTGTTGTTCAAGATGTGCGCAAGTTGCACATTTGGAAGCCCAGATACTGGATCTAAATGAGCAGCTGGCAACTCTGAGATGCATTAGCAATATGGAAAGGAGTGTGCTGCTCACTGAGCAGCAGCTTGCTGGGTCAGATGTGGGGGAGGATCGTAGTAGGGAGCGGCAGGACGGTGAGGTAGGTAGCTGGGTGACAGTTAGAAAGGGGGGTAAAGGGAAAAGTGCTAGGAAGGCTAGTCCTAAACTGACACACCCCAATAGGTTTGCAAACTTGGCAGATGAGGGGGATGTCATTACAGGGGTAGCATTGCTGCAGCAAGGCATGACCTCTGAACGCCAGAGGAGTGTCTGCTCCAGTAAGGGGGGGAATAGGAGTGCAGGGCAGGCAAGACAGATACTGGTAGTGGGGGACTCAATTATTAGGGGGACAGATAGGGCAATCTGTCACAAAGACAGGGATCGCCGAACAGTGTGTTGTCTTCCTGGCGCTCGAGTTCGGCACATCGCTGATCGGGTTGACAGATTACTGGGAGGGGCTGGGGAGGACCCAGCGGTCATTGTACACATTGGCACAAATGACAAAGTTAGAGGTAGGTGGAAGGTCCTTAAAGATGATTTCAGGGAATTAGGTTGTAAGCTTAAAGCATGGACCTCAAAGGTGGTATTTTTGGAAATACTACCTGTGCCATGAGCCACACCAGAGAGGCAAAGAGAGATCAGGGAGGTTAACAGGTGGCTCAGGAATTGGTGTAGGAAAGAGGGTTTTGGGTTCCTGGAGAATTGGGCCGACTTTTCAGTTGGCTACAGATTCTATGCTAGGGATGGGCTGCATCTTAATGGGGAAGGTGCAGCTCTGCTGGGGCAGAAAATGGCTAGAAGGTTGGAGGAGTGTTTAAACTAGGAATGGGGGGCGAGGGTATTCACTTTATAGAAGGGGAATGTAGTGCAGATAGTGACCAGAGCACAAGTAATGAAATTGGGGGTGGTACGGGGGGAAGGGTTAGGACAGTTAATACAGTAAGCAGGAATACAGGTACAGAGTCATACGTAACGTGCATGTACACTAATGCCCGAAGCCTCACAAATAAGGTGGAGGAATTAGAATTAATATTGTTGGAAGAAAATTATGATATAGTGGGGATATCAGAGACATGGCTGGATGAGAGCTATGACTGGGCTGTTAATTTGCAGGGTTATAGCCTATTCAGGAATGACCGTACAAATAAGCGAGGGGGAGGTGTGTGTCTATATGTAAAATCATCCTTAAAACCCATCCTGCGTGACAACATATGTGAGGGTACTGAGAATGTAGAGTCCCTATGGGTGGAGATAAGGGGGGGGAGAATGAATAATAAAATACTGATAGGGGTGTGTTATAAGACGCCGAATATTATGGAAGAGGTAGAGAATCTCCTCATAAAGCAAATTGATAAAGCAGCGAGTCTCGGAGAGGTAATTATTATGGGGGACTTTAACTATCCTGATATAAATTGGGGAACAGAAACTTGCAGTTCCAGCAAAGGAAATAGATTTTTGATAACAATGAAAGATAATTACCTTTCACAAATGGTACAGGACCCCACAAGAGGGGGAGCACTACTAGACCTTGTACTAACCAATAGGCCAGACCGCATATCAAATATACAAGTTGGGGGTTACTTGGGGAATAGTGATCACAAAATAATAAGTTTTCATGTATTCTTTAGTGAGATGTCTAGTAGAGGGGCTACAAGGACACTAAACTTCAGGAAAGCAAATTTTAAACGGTTGAGAGATGATCTTAGTGCAATAAACTGGGATGATGTACTAAGTAATAAAAGTACACAAAGCAAATGGGAGACTTTTATGAGCATCCTGAATAGAGCTTGTGCAGAAAATATACCCTATGGGAACAAACATGCTAGAAATAGGAGGAAACCCCTATGGCTAAATAGAGCTGTAAGGGAAGCAATAAAAGAAAAACAGAAAGCCTTAAAAGAATTAAAGAGGGTAGGTAGTGATGAGGCATTATATAATTATAGAAAATTAAATAAAATATGTAAAAAGCAAATTAAGTTAGCTAAGTTTGAGACAGAGAGACTCATTGCGAGAGAAAGTAAAAATAATCCTAAAATATTCTTTAACTACATAAACAGTAAAAAACTGAAAAGCGATAGTGTTGGCCCCCTTAAAAATAGTCTTGGTGAAATGGTGGAAGGGGATGAGGGTAAAGCCAACCTGCTGAATGACTTTTTTTCTACGGTTTTTATACAAGAAAATGCCATGGCAGATGACATGACCAGTGATACCAATTCACCCTTGAATATTACCTGCTTAACCCAGCAGGAAGTACGCCGCCGCCTCGAAATCACTAAGGTTGACAAATCTCCGGGCCCGGATGGCATACACCCCAGAGTACTACAGGAATTGAGTTCTGTGATAGATAGACCATTATTTTTAATCTTCTCAGATTCCTTAATAACAGGGTCGGTACCGCAGGACTGGCGCATAGCAAATGTGGTGCCAATATTCAAAAAGGGGACAAAAACTGAGCCGGGAAATTATAGGCCGGTAAGTTTAACCTCTACGGTTGGTAAAATCCTTGAGGGTTTCTTGAGAGATGCTATACTGGAGTATCTCAAGAAAAATAACCTTATGACAGAGTATCAACATGGGTTTATGAGGGATCGATCCTGTCAAACTAATTTGATCAGCTTCTATGAAGAGGTAAGTTCAAGTCTGGACCAGGGAAATGCAGTGGATGTTGTGTATATGGACTTTTCAAAAGCTTTTGATACGGTGCCACACAAAAGGTTGGTACATAAAATGAGAATAATGGGGATAGGGGAAAATATGTGTAACTGGGTTAAAAACTGGCTCAGTGATAGGAAACAAAGGGTGGTTATTAATGGTACGTACTCGGACTGGGTCTCAGTTCATAGTGGGGTACCACAGGGGTCAGTATTGGGCCCGCTTCTTTTCAACATATTTATAAATGACCTTGTTGGGGCATGCGGAGTAGAATTTCAATATTTGCAGATGATACTAAACTCTGCAGGGTAATCAATACAGAGGAGGATAATTTTATATTACAGGGAGATTTATGTAAATTGGAGGATTGGGCTGAGAAGTGGCAATTGAAGTTTAATGTAGATAAATGTAAGGTCATGCACTTGGGTAGAGGAAATAACATTTATGATTATGTACTTAATTGTAGAACACTGGGTTTAACAGACACAGAAAAAGACTTGGGTGTATGGGTGGATGGTAAACTTCACTTTAGTGGACAGTGTCAGGCAGCTGCTGCCAGGGCTAATAAAATAATGGGATGTATTAAAAGAGGTATAAGTGTTCATGAAAAAAATATAGTTCTACCTCTGTACAAGTCACTAGTGAGACCGCACTTAGAATACTGTGTACAATTCTGGTCACCGATATATAAGAAGGACATAGCTGAACTGGAGAGGGTGCAGAGAAGAGCGACCAAGATTATTAGAGGAATGGGTGGGCTGCAATACCAAGACAGGTTATTAAACTTGGGGTTATTTAGTTTGGAAAAACGAAGGCTTAGGGGGGATCTAATCACAATGTATAAATATATGAGGGGACAGTACAGAGACCTTTCCAAAGATCTTTTTACACCTAGGCCTGCGACTGCAACACGGGGGCATCCGCTACGTCTTGAGGAAAGAAGGTTTAATCATAATCACAGACGAGGATTCTTTACTGTACGAGCAGTGAGACTATGGAACTCTCTGCCGCATGATGTTGTAATGAGTGATTCACTACTAACATTTAAGCAGAGCCTGGACGCCTTTCTTGAAAAATTTAATATTACCAGTTATGTATATTAGATTTTATGACAGGGTATTGATCCAGGGAACTAGTCTGATTGCCTGATGTGGAGTCAGGAAGGAAATTTTTTCCCCATTGGAACTTGTTTGCCACATTGGGGTTTTTTTTGCCTTCCTCTGGATCAACATGTTAGGCTACGGGTTGAACTAGATGGACTTAGAGTCTCCCTTCAACCTTAAAAACTATGATACTATGATACTATGATACTATGACACTGACTTTGTGTTATATTGGGACTGGTGTAGTATAGCTGGCTTTGTTGGGATTGATGTAGGAGATCTGGCTGTGTGTTGTGTATGTAGATCTGTCACAGTACAGTATTCATAGGCAGAAAGGAGGTTCAATGTGTGGAGTGGAAGAACACATACAGAGGAGAATAAAAAAATCAACTTGGATGAAAGGTTGACATGGAATGAAAAAGGGGCATAGTACATACTATTTAACCATTTTACTCAGAAAAAACCCAGTCTGAATAATTATAGGGACAATATGGGCTAACAGCAGGCACCCTTATCTCTTGCGGGTCTATGGGCAGATTGGCTTCAGTATAGTTTTTTTTCACCACTATCGGCAACATACATTCATGGGCAAGCAACATGTCTGCAGCCCTGTTTCAGGAATAGAAAATTGGATCACAGCTGCTATAAATTATCCTGCTCAGTGCTCTCTCTATGATTTGTCATTGTCTGATTGACATCATCGCATCAGCTGTGTCATTTAGCACTTACCCGATGACTGGAAGAGATTTATACCATTGTGGGAAGCAGAGCTGCGGGAACTGCAAAGGAAAATTATTCCTTCATTTTAATTGAATGAATTGAGGGAGGGGACGTAAAATAAATATTAAATTAGGGGCAAAATCATTTAATTGTATTAAGGAATCGTGAGGGCACAGATGAGTAACTGGTAATGTACTGGGGGAAAAAGTACAGTGGCTAATCAATATATTTTTTTACAGGGCTTGTAAAAGTGGCTAAGTATAGATAATGGGGGGCACAGTGCTGGATTATCAATTCATACTTAGAATGGTATTTTGAATGGTAGGTTGCACAATGACTAATTATACATGAATGGTTCGGTGCACATCTGTATTCAGCGGCACAGTGTGGGGAAATTTTATTCAGGAAACAAATTTGTGTGATAATATATATATATTATATTTTATATACTGTATATACAAATATATATATACAGTACATATATATATATATATATATACACCCACACACGTGTGTGTGTGTGTGTGTGTGTGTGTCTGTGTGTGTGTGTGTGTGTGTGTGTATGTACAGTACAGACTAAAAGTTTGACACACCTTCTCATCTCTAGAACAACTATTAAGAGGAGACTTTGTGCAGCAGGCCTTCATGGTAAAATAGCTGCTAGGAAACCACTGCTAAGGACAGACAACAAGCAGAAGAGACTTGTTTGGGCTAAAGAACACAAGGTATAGACATTAGACCAGTGGAAATCTGTGCTTTGGTCTGATGAGTCCAACTTTGAGATCTTTGGATCCAACCACCGTGTCTTTGTAGAAAAGGTGAACGGATGGACTCTACATACCTGGTTCCCACCGTGAAGCATGGAGGAGGAGGTATGATGGTGTGGGGGTGCCTTGCTGCTGACAATGTTAGGGATTTATTCAAATTGAATTTTGAAGGCATACAGAACCAGCATGGCTACCACAGCATCTTGCAGCGATGTGCTGTTCCATCCGGTTTGCGTTTAGTTGGACCATCATTTATTTTTCAACAGGACATTGATCCCAAACACCTCCTCCAGGCTGTGTAAGGGCTATTTGACTAAGAAGGAGAGTAATGGGGTGCTACGCCAGATGACCTGGTCTCCACAGTCACCAGACCTGAACCCAATCGAGATGGTTTGGGGTGAGCTGGACCGCAGAGTGAAGGCAAAAGGGCAAAGAAGTGCTAAGCATCTCTGGGAACTCCTTCAAGACTGTTGGAAAACCATTTCCGGTGACTACCTCTTGAAGCTCATCAAGAGTATGCCAAGAGTGTGCAAAGTAGTAATGAAAGCAAAAGGTGGCTACCGTACTTTGAAGAACCTAGAATATAAGACATATTTTCAGTTGTTTCACACTTTTTAAGTATTTCATTCCACATGTTTTAATTCATAGTCTTGATGCCTTCAATGTGAATCTACAATTTTTACAGTCATGAAAATAAAGAAAACTCTTTGAATGAGGAGGTGTGTCCAAACTTTTGGTCTGTACTGTATATATATGTATATATATATATATATATATACTGTGTATATGTATATATATATATATATATATATATATATATATATATATATGTATATATATATATTTATTTTTTCTTACCTTATTATTGCAGGATTATTTCAGGGGTATAGTGATTTAACCCTGAAGTAACCTAGTCACAGCTTTGAGTAACATGATGATGAGTAACAGCAGTAAGTTGCTGGATATATTTGTTCTCTGTCTACAATGTATAACTTTCAACGAGATGATGGGAGTATTACTCTTGTTTGTAAAAGAAACTCCCTAATTATGTATAATGCTGTCCAATACTCGTATATAGTCTCCTCTATTGTTATGTGTAATTCTGTCTCTTATTACATACTGTCCCCTTTTGTTTCATGTGGCGTCATCTATAAAAAGTGGTGGGGAGCTAACTTAGGTCTCTGCTTTTTCAGGAAGAATCCGGTTGTACAACACAGCCAGCATCTACAGCATGTGGAGCAGACTCAGCTTAAGAAACCCCATCCTCATATGCGGACCCTGATGCTTATGTGAGACCAACACGGCAAACAAGGTAGAAAATGTAGACAGAAGCATGTTTAGTAATTATGAGCGGGCACTACCAACAGTTGGACGCTTGGACAAACTAAACTAGTGTACCGCGTATAAAGGGAGTCAATGAGGCACTTGAACAATTTTCTAGAAGCTCTTCCGAAAAAATGCTCGAGTCACCCATTGACTCCTATTATACTTGGTACACGAGTTGAGCCTGTCTGAACGTCTAACTGCTCATTACAAGTACTGAGCACCCGAGCATGGTAGTGCCCGCTCATCACTAATAGTAATATTTGAGCTACTGGTCCCTATTTTTGTTCTCAGAAATATCTATTATTTATAAGGAACAACAATATATGTTCATTTAAAAGTCAATTGAATATTTTCAAGACCTCACATTGCACACCTATTCCTTGCACTAATCAGGATAGTCACTGTTCTATGAGGGGTTAGCATGCAACATAATATAAGTATAAACTAATAATAAATACTACTATATTTTAATAATAGTTTATACAAAACCCAATCTAAACAATTTCTTAAAGTTAAAACCGACTTACCATAACCGAGGCTCCACAGAGCTGTAGTAGAGTCCAAAGCAGAATGCCTCGAAAAGCCTTCTCAACTGTCTACAGTACAATGAGATGCATTGGTTGAAAGAATTATGATTTATGAATACTAATCTTTCTTCCTCAAAAAGTGTAACAACACCATCGCATGTTCATGGCTTTGTAGTTTAACAGGAAGTTAAAGAATCTCTGACAGATGTTATGTCAGAACATTTCATTTGTTTGAAAAGGGAAGTTTACATCTCATAAATTTTAGTCACACCCAATATTATATAATTAAAGTCACGGATTTGAGGCACAAAGAGGCAGATTTATGAGACTGTTCAAAAGAAAAACTTTTTTTTATCAATAAGTAATCACAGCATGGCTTTCAATTCTCACGAGCACTAATAAGAAATTAAAGCTGTGCTGTAATTATGGGCAACAAAAATACTTTTTTATTTTAGAAAGTTTCATAAATGGGCCCCTTTGGGTTGAAAAAAAAACCTGGCGTATATGTCTTTCATGGCATTTATTATACGTTTTAGACAAAAATTTGGAATAGCTTCGTCAGAAAGCAGTTGTGTGAGTTAAAGGGAACCAATCAGCAGGTTTTTGCCCTACAAACTAGAAGCGGCACCGTAATGGTGCTAGGGTGCTGATTAAAATGACTCATTTAGATAAGAAATTGATTGTAAAATAATCCTTGTTCAAACCTTTAGGCATGGTGTCATTAGTGCAGTGGCTTAAGCATCGGGGTGGAACTTTGTGGGTTCACTCCTCTGGAATGATTTCTCCTCCTGCCTTGCCTCCTTTTCTTTATTTAACGTCTTCACGACACATGACGTACAAGGTATGTCATGAATCATGTGAGGTTAATCCCCGCCGCCTGCCGTGAGCAGTCCGTGGCGATCCTTGCACATGTCAGCTGATTTCAACAGCTGACATGTGTGCCTGCCAGGCACAAGTGGAATCACGCTCAAGCTGCGCCTATTAACATCTTACATCTCGCTGTCAAATTCTGACAGCAAGATGTAATAGCGCACCACGGTAAGCATTAACTTACCCAGCACCATCGAAAGTCACATGATGTGATCACGTGACATCCAGTGGTTGCCATGGTAGCATAGGGTCATGTAATGACTCCTATAGCTTTCATAAGTCACTTTCTCTCACTACCAGCAGACTGCTTTGTGTGTGAGTTAGGCCGGCTTCACACTTGCGTTTAACTCGCACAAGTGCAATGCGAGAAAATCTGGCATTACACTCCGACCAATGTTAATCAATGAGGCAGCTCCCATCTGCTATTTTTTCCTCAGTCCAAATCGGACTGAGAAAAAAAATGCAGCATGCTGCGTTTTGGTGAGTTTCTCGCACGAGTCTCTTCAATGCAAGTCTATGGGTGCGTGAAAAAAAAAAGGATGTCACACAGACGGCACATACACCCTCTTAGTGACATGCGTGTTTCTCAATACATTTCACGCATGAGGTCCAATGATTCAAGCTACTCATCTGTCTGCTCAGTTATTGCTTTCAAAAGCTCAGGTGCCGTGTGTGAGTTGTCACGATACAGATGAGCTTCAGTAGAGCGTGTTGCCGCTTAGCCAAGGCAGTGCTCCCAAGATCTCAGCTGGGGAATGATGTCGACAGTTGGACACCAGCGGATGTTGAGGAGGATGCACAGGAGCCAGATGAAGAGTAGGAAGAGGTGGGAGTTGTTGCTGTTGTGAATGTCATCTGTGTGGGTGCTGTTCTGAAGCACCCTCTGGTGGCCAAGAATGGTAGTGGAGCGGAATCTGAGCCTGTGACTCAGACAGGTGTTGGCGTTTATTGGGAATTGGGGAAGTCCTATTGCAGACAAGTCTGGTCTATATAAGAGAGCACTTTGTGCACTGCGGGTGCCGGTTATAATTGTATTTTTCTCAGTCTCTGTTCCTGGCCTGGAGCTTTTTCCTTCCCTGTATCCCTAAGCAAGACTTCTGCAGATAAGTTTTCAGTTTTTGCCTTGCTTCCTGGTTTACACCTTAGGATGTTGTTTTTCCTTGTTTTGCTTTGTATCTGTTTTCTTGCAGGTGACGTTCTGTTTCTCTTGTGTTGTGACCATGGGGGTTCCCCCTGTGCGAGCTCTTCTGCAGGAAAAGGGATTTTATCCCTGTCTAATTTGATTATTTGCTCTTCTATATTTTGTGTTCTTTTTTGGCATTTTGTTCTCCTATTATTTGCAGGAGTACCTGATATAGTGGGGGTGAGGTTGTATGACCTCCAGGGCTATTTTTACTATCAGAAGTTTGGTATTTTTCTACAGTGATTTTGTACTTACCACAATCAGTTCCTTTCCTTGGTATCTAGTTAGTTGGGCCTCGCCTTTGCTAAATCTATTTTTTCTATCTGAGTATTGTGTTTTCCTATATCACCGTAATCTTTGTATGTGGAGGGGTTATCTATTTTTTTGGGGAATACTCTGAGGCAAGGAAGATTTCCTCATTTCATTCTGTGAGGCGTAGTTAGTTTCTCAGGCTGTGACGTGGCGTCTAGGTTTTTAAGAACGCTCCACAGCTACTTCTAGTGTGGGCTGATAGTTAGGGGATTGTGGTCAGCCCAGGATCCAACTACTCCTATTTCTTGGTGTTTTTTCACCAATGGGAGTTTTTTGTAATATTCGACGGTTACCGGATCATAACACGTTGCTGTGTAGGAGGCAACTGAAACTCTGATTGAAGGAGGTCCCGCTATTCTGGGTGTGGGAATTATATGGGATGTTGACGGCTCAGACTTGGGATTTGCTACTGGAGGCATTTTCTGCTAGCCAACTCATTACCTGTTCACAATGTTCAGGGCGCAAGAGTGCTTTCCCACGTGGACAAGAAAATTGGGATAGGAAGGCAGAGGTAGATAAAGCAGAAACCTTTTTCTTTGGCTTGGTCACATTGCTTTGGCGACCACCACTGTCACTACTAGTGATGAGCCACTACCCAAGTGTTCGGGTTTAGTTAGGTTCGTCGAACGTCAGGTGTGTTCGTCGAACGTTCGACGAACACTTTCGAACACCGTTGAACACCATTGAAAACAATGGCAGGCAAACACAAACACATACAAACACATAGAAAACACATAGAAAACACCTTCTAAGGTGTCCAAAAGGTGACAAACTACTCAGAAGACACAACAAACACATGGAAAAGGGACAAGTACATATACTCATGCGAAAAGAAAAGAGCTGGACGAGTGAAAGGAGGAGGAGACACAGATATAGGCATGTCATGCCCTTCTAAAATCATGTAAAACACAGCAAGAGGACTCCAAAAAGAGTCTCAATTTTTTCCAAAAATTTGGGCACAGACACCACTTAAGTGGCATCAATTGTCTCACAGTTGTAAACTTAAAATGGCTATGTTCATGAAGCACATTCAAAAATCCACAAGCTTTTAGTCTCCCCAGGATGACACAGGAGTAGAAAAGTCCTTGCGGATCCATGACCTGTTCATCTTGATGAACGTTAGTCTGTCCACATTGTCACTGGACAAACGCGTGCGCTTATCTGTCAGCACACCACCAGCAGCACTGAACACATGTTCCAAAAGAACGCTGGCTGCGGGACACGACAAGATCTCCAAGGCGTAAGTGGTAAGCTCAGGCCATTTGTCCATATTGGAAGCCCAAAATGAGCAAGGCTCCAGTTGCACAGTCATAGCATTTATGTTCACTTGGATACTCCTGTATAATCCTCTCCAGGCATTGACAATGTGTCAGACTTCTTGTGTCTTCTGGCCTTGCAAAGGATGGTCTAAAAAAAATCATGAAACGATTCCATAAAATTGCTGTTACCACCAGATACGGTGTTACTGGTATGGTTTGAGTGAGGACTCAACAGTCACATGGTTGGCAAGTTAGAACTGTGAGATTCACTCTGTGCACCACTGGGGTTTAGTGGAAAAGCTGATCTAAGATTGTGTAACAGCTTCTGCTGATACTCCTGCATATGTGCGTCCCTTTCTATGGCAGGAATTATTTCGCCAAATTTTGACTTGTACCGGGGATCTAAGAGTGTGGCAACCCAGTAGTCAGCATTACTTCGAAATCTGACAATCCAAGGGTCATGTTGTAGGTAGTGCAGCAAGAAGGCCCTCATGTGTCTTGTGCATCCAGGAGAACCAAGTCTTTGCTGTGTTGGTGGCGGCGAAGTGAGAATCCTGCTTCCTTCCTCTGCTCTCTCCCCCCAACCTCGCACAACAGAAATGTGATCAAGGTCTCCCTCATCTGCTGAGTCTTCCATGCCCATCACCAGTTTGTCCTCCATTTCTTCCTGGGCTCCTGCACCTTCCAGTTTGGCTGCTACCATGCGCCGTTGTTAATCCCTCTCTCCCACCACCCCATGCCTGCCGCCTTGGTGCTGCTGACCGTCTGGACCTTGGGGATCTTGCTATCCCTTCCGCATATGACGCCTCCTCTACTTCCTCCCCTTCCTCTTGTCTAACCACCTGACTCCGAATGCTGTTTAGAATGTGCTCCAGCATGTAGATGACCGGAATAGTCATGCTGATAATGTAATCGTCAGCGCTAAACATCTTTGACGCCATGTCAAAACTGTGCAGAAGGGTGCATAGGTCCTTGATCTGAGACCACTCCAGCAGCATGATCTGCCCCACCTCTGGATCTCATAATGTATTGCACCAGGGTTCGGCGGTGCTGCCACAGTCACTGCAACATGTGCACAGTCGAATTTCAGCGTGTCGGCTTATCGCATTTCAGCTGGTGAACCGACAGGCCTAAAGACTTCTGGAGTGATGCAAGTTGTTGAGCTGCGGGGTGTGAACGGCAGAAGTGAGCACATAGCAACCGTGCCCTCTGCAGAAGCCCATGTAGGCCGGGATAGTGAGTTAAAAATTGCTGGACAACCAGGTCATTGCTGAACAACCACGTTCAACATGTGAGCAATATAAGGCAAGTGTGTCACATTGCCCCGGCGAAGGGCTGCACCCAGGTTTGCAGAATTGTCGCACACGGCCTTCCCTGGCTGCAGTTGAGTGGAGACAACCATTGATGAAACTCGGTCTCCAGACCTGACCACAACTCGTCAGCTGTGTGACTCACATTTCCCAGACATTTCAAAGTAAAGACCACCTGATGCCATTGAGCTCTGTTGCCAGCATAGTAAGGAGGTGTGCGGGATTCCTTGTGTGCAGTTACAACGCGGGTGGCCTTACCAGACAGGCTTTGGGCGGAGGTGGAGGACTGAGATGAGGTTGAGGAGGCAGAAGCAGTGGAGGAACTTCTACATTCAGAGGATTGACGCACAACTCATGGGGATGGCAAGACTTGTATAGCACACCCTTCTCCATCTCTCACCATAGTTACCCAGTGCCCAGTCAGCGACATGTAATGCCCCTATCTATACTTCCAAGTATCTGTGGTGAAATGCACCCTGTCGCACACAGAGTTTCTCAAGCAAGCGGTGATATTGTGTGCGACATGTTGGTGTAGCGCAGGCACACCTTTTTTGGAGAAGTAGTGGCGACTGGGCAACTGGTACTGGGACACTGCAACAGACATAAGTCCTCGAAAATACTCTGTGTCCACCAGGTGGAAAGGCAGCATTTCTGTAGCCAACAGCTTGCAGATGCTGAAATTCAACCTCTTAGCTGTGTCATGGCTAGAGATGAGCGATGTTCAAGGTTCACCAATTTCGTGTTCAAGTGATTTTGGGTGGTGTTCGAGATCGAACTCAAGCTTTTTGCTAAAAGCTGGACAGTTCGAGTTACGTTCGAGAACGGTTCGAGCACCAAAAACGTGGCTTTTCACAGTAAGGCTATGTGCACATGTTTCTATCTGCATGCGTCCTGCATCCCCACCACAATCCCTCTCCCTTTCCTACTCACCGATCACGGGCGTCTCGCTCCACGTCTGTCACAAATCTGCGGCATCTTTTCCTCTTTAGAAAATGGCTGCCGCTTCATTAGTCAATTAGTTATTCTGTGCTTTCCCCGCCCACCGGTGCTTATGATTGGTTGCAGTCCGACACGTCCCCCAGCTGAGTGACAGCTGTCTCACTGCAACCAATCACAGCCGCAGGCGGGCGGGTCTATATCGTGCAGTGAAATAAATAAATAAATTAAAAAAAAAAAAATGCGGTTTCCCCATATTTGATACCAGCCAGGATAAAGCCACATGGCTGGAGGCTGGTATTGTCAGGATGGAAAGCTCCACATTATCGGGAGCCCACCACCCTAATAATATAACCCAGCAGCCACCCGGAATAGCCGCATCCATTAGGTGCGACAGTCCCGGGGGACTCCACCCAGCTCATCCCGAATTGCCCTGGTGCGGTGGCAATCGAGGTAATAATGAATTTAATCATGCCAGGCGTCTCCCCAAGATATCTTTCATGATTAAACTGGAAGTTAAAGTAAAGAAACACACACCACAAAAAATCCTTTATTTGGATAGTTATATCTATCCACTAGAGACTAGTGGATAAAGCGCCTGCCTAAGAAGCATAACATCGGGAGTTCCGGTCCTGGTAAAGAATTTCATTATTTTTAATTTTAAATTAGAATTATTATCTATTTATAAAGTGAAATAAACACACACCGCAAAAAATCCTTTATTTGGAATAAAAGACAAAAAAACAAAGTTTCACCATTTTATTAAAATCCTCCAATACCCCTCCAGGTCCGACGTAATCCACACGACACTGTCAGCTCTGCTACAGAACACGAGTACTCTGTATGAGCTCCACGTAGCAATCAAGTGAATCACGTGGTCAGCTGAGACTTCAGCAATCCAGACTTCAAGATTTTAAAATCTGCCTATCTTTCACATTGGAGGCAATAGCTGAGTGGATAGAGTGCTTGGTTGTGAGTTCTAGACCCAGTAAAAATATATATATATATTTTTTTTTTAATTTAAAATTATATTTATAATATATTTATAATTATAATTTAATTATGCACGGAGGGGAGGAGCCGGACATCAGCTGTGAACTCTCTCTCTCTATCTCTCTCCTTTCTCTCTCTCTCTCACACTCTCTCTCTCTCTTTCTCTCTCTTTCTCTCCTTTCTCTCTCTCCTTTCTCTCTCCTTTCTTTCTCTCCTTTCTTTCTCTCTCTCTCTCCTTTCTCTCTCTCCTTTCTTTCTATCCTCTCTCTCTCTCCTTTCTCTTTCTCCTTTCTTTCTCTCCTTTCTCTCTCTCTCTTTTTCTCTCTCTCTCTTTCTCTCTCTATCTTACTCTCCTTTCTCTCTCTCCTTTCTCTCCTATCTTTTTCTCCTTTCTCTCTCTCCTTTCTCTCTCCTTTCTCTCTCTCTCCTTTCTTTCTCTCCATTCGTTCTCTCTCTCCTTTCGCGCTCTCCTTTCTTTCTCTATCTCTCTTTCTCTCTCTTTCTCTCCTTTCTCTCTCTCCTTTTTCTCTCTCCTTTCTTTCTCTCCTTTCTCTCTCTCTCTCTTTTTTTCTCTCTCCTTTCTTTCTCTCCTTTTTCTCCTTTCTCTCTCTCCTTTGTCGCTCTCCTTTCTCTCTCTCCTTTCTTTCTCTCCTTTCTCTCTCTCCTTTTTTTCTCTCTCTCCTTTCTCTCTTTTCTTTCTCTTCTTTCTCTTCTTTCTCCTCTTTCTCTTCTCTCTTTTCCTTCTCTCTTTCTCTCTCTCTTCTTTCTCTCTCTCTCCTTTCTTTCTCTCTCTCCTTTCTCTCTCTCTCCTTTCTCTCTCTCTATTTCTCTCTCTCCTTTCTCTCTTCTTTTTCTCTCTCCTTTCTTTCTCTTATTTCTCTCTTTCTCTTTTCTCTCTTCTTTCTCTCTCTTTTTTCTCTCTTTCTCTCTCCCTTCTCTCTCTCTTCTTTTTCTCTTTCTCTCTCTCTTGCTTCTCTCTTTCTCTTCTTTCTCCTCTTTCGCTTCTTTCTCTCTCTCTTCTTTCTCTTTCTTTCTCTATCTTCTTTCTCTCTCTCTTTCTCAGACCTGGCGATGATCAGCTGATGCGGTCACCTGACAGCATCAGCAGACACTATATGTCAAGCGGTGAGGCCGGCTTTTTACCGCCCGGCCGGCTAAACTATCAGCTGATGCTGTCGGACAGGAGTCTGCCTTGAAGTGTGTAATTTGTTTTGTTTTTTTTGCACTGATGCATCAGCTGATTGTATAAAAGCCATTTATACAATCAGCTGCTGTGTCATGTGATTCAGGCCCTTGAACCTGACACATCATCTGATCGCTTTGCCTTCCAGCAAACCGATCAGATGATATTGGATCCGGATTGGACGGCACAGGACACTTGACCCAGGATTACTGCGGAGGGGGGTTCTTTATTTCAATAAAGATGGAGTCACTAATTGTGTTGTGCTTTATTTATAATAAAAATATTTTTCTGTGTGTTGTGGTTCTTTTTATCGGTACTAGAAATTCATGGTGGCCATGTCTAATATTGGCGTGACACCATGAATTTTGGGCTTAGGGCCAGTTGATAATATACAGTTAGCCCTAACCCCATTATTACCCAGCGAGTCACCCGTCACCAGGGCAGCTGGAAGAGTTGGATACAGCACCAGAAGATGGCGCTTCTATGAAAGCGCTATTTTCTGAGGCGGCTGCGGACTGCAATTCGCAGCAGAGGGGCCCAGAAAGCTCAGGCCAACCTGTGCTGCGGATTCCAATCCCCAGCTGCCTAGTTGTACCTGGCTGGACACAAAAATATGGCGAAGCCCACGTCATTTGTTTTTTAATTATTTCATGAAATTCATGAAATAATAAAAAAAGGGCTTCCCTATATTTTTGGTTCCCAGCCGGGTATAAATAGGCAGCTGGGGGTTGGGGGCAGCTCGTAGGTGCCTGCTCTACCTGGCTAGCATACAAAAATATGGCAAATTTAAAACTTTAGAGAGAATGTTCATCTGAGTATTTGAGAGAATAGTAGGGGTTAATATGCATACACTGGGCCATTGATGATTTAATATCTCTTCTTCGGACCTCTGGGTGGATTTTTCCTCCTGATGTTTCCTAGAGGATGTTCTACCTCCTAGTCTACAACTCCTTTTTTTGATAGGCGTTTTTTTGGTATGGCCATTAACCCATAGAGTCCCTGGCTTTCTAAAGGACACCAGTGCAGTGCTGAAATGCTTTGATAATTTTGTTTGGCAAGAGCAATATTGATTTTTGACATTTAATGTGGTGAATTTATACTCTGTTATACCCCACCAACTAGTGGTACTGGCTATTGGTCACCATTTGAGGAAATATGGTAATTACAGTGAGGAATTTATCAGTTATGTTTTGGAAGTCACAAATTATCTACTCAGGAGCAATTTTTTCATGTTTGATTCTTCTATGTTCTTACAAGTAGAGGGCGCCCCGATGGGCTCGAAATTCTCCCCCACTTTAGCTATATTATATATGACTTAGTGGGAGGAATTATTTCTCTTTGCTGATACCAATCCATTTTTCGCTGATATAGTTTGGTTCGGCCGCTATGTCGATGAACTGATCTTTGTCTGGTCGGGCGACATGGCGGCCGTGCCTCACTTTTTGGAGTTTCTGAACCAAAATGATATAAATTTAAGTTTTACCTATAGTCATGATGGCCCACAAGTTCTTTTTCTGGATATTATACTCACTGGTGATCCTTGTACGAAATCAGTTAATTCTTGTCTTTATAGGAAAGAAACCGCAGGTAATACTCTACTCCTTGCTTCAAGCAATCATCCCCGTCACACAATTAATGCAATACCACATGGAGAATTAATGCGGGCAAGACGCCTATGTTCTAGTGATGCTAGCTTTGATAGGGAGAGTTTAATAATAAAAAACGATTAAAAGAGAGAGGTTACTGTACTACTGCCCCAAATCACACATGCAATATCGTACGTAGTCGTTCTAGACAGAATGCACTTTATAATAATCACCAACTTCCCAGGGGTCATTCTGATAAAAATCAGAGATTAATTTTCTCTACAGCACATAGTGTTCATTTTCAGCAAATAAAAGCAATAATTCTCAAATATTTGCCTGTTGTCAATCAGGATGACATCCTGGGAAAGGTACTAAAAAATGGTTGCATGTGTGTGGCAAGTCGAGATCGATCCTTGGGAAACATACTTTCCCCCACCTTTTTTTCCACAGTAAACCGACAACAACATTGGTTGCAAGTGAAAGGTTTTTATAGGAGTGGGGGATCCAGATGTAATGTATGTCCTAATGCCCAAAATAGAAAAACTGTGATTTCACTTCCTTCTGGTAAGACGCATATGATACAATCTTTTATCAATTGTGATACAGATCATGCGATTTATTGTATTGAATGTGCAACATGTGAAATGCGCTATGTTGGATATACGTCTCGCAAAATAAAAAAATGTGTGGCTGAATACATTGCAAATATCAATAATGGCAATGCTTCATACTCAGGAGCTGCCAAACACTTTATAACTGCACATAGGGGAAGGCTGGATAGCTTCTCTTTTTTTGCTATTGAGAAAGTCAATGCATCCACTAGAGGTGGTAACAGGATGAAAAATCTAGCTTTGAGAGAAGCTTACTGGATCCTTACATTAAAAACCAAATTTCCAGGAGGTATGAATTATAGAAATGATTTATATTATATATATTGAATAAAAAGAAAAAGGGAAAAAAATCTCCCTTTTTTTTTTTCCCTCTCCCTTTAATGTGTTCAGTCACACAGTTCATTGCAATGAGATTAAATATGACTTGCTCTATGTCATTGCTGAAATACTATTAATGGTACTTTATATGAGACTCTATATGGCCTAAAACACACTTCCTCAAAAAAAAGTCAGTCTGACACGGTCCGTTTTTCGGGTCTGTGTTCCGTTTTTTTGGGGCGTTTCTCCGGTACGTATGGCATCCGTGTGATGGCGTATGCGAGCCATGTGTACGTGTAAAATATCCGTGTTTGTGTGTAAACTGCCCGTGTATGTGTACGTGGAATGTCCGTGTGGAATGTCCGTTTGTGTGTTGCACAATGTCGTTGATAAATGTCGGCTGACAGCAGACAGAATTGCGTGATGAGAATGAACTCGGGTGAACTTCACCCGACTTCATTGTCATGCTGCGGCTCTGTCTGTGTGCCGCGTACTGATTAGCGGTCACCTGTGAAGGATTCACCGATGACCGCTAATCCCTCGAGTGGCTGAAGTGAGCAGCCCTCTCTCATACTCACCGCTCCCCGATCACCAGCGCTGCGAGGAACAGCTGTGCAGAGAATACGCGGCAACAATTACTTTGAATATGCCGGTCGCTCATTAATCAATCTCGTATTCCCTGCTTTCCCCACCCACAGACGCTTGTGATTGGTTGCAGTCAGACACGCCCCCCACGCTGAGTGACAGCTGTCTCACTGCACCCAATCACAGCAGCCGGTGGGCGTGTCTATACTGTGCAGTAAAATAAATAAATAAATAATTAAAAAACCGGCGTGCGGTCCCCCCCAATTTTAATACCAGCCAGGTAAAGCCATACAGCTGAAGGCTGGTATTCTCAGGATGGGGAGCCCCACGTTATGGGGAGCCCCCCAGCCTAACAATATCAGTCAGCAGCCGCCCAGAATTGCCACATACATTAGATGCGACAGTTCTGGGACTGTACCCGGCTCTTCCCGATTTGCCCTGGTGCATTGGCAAATCGGGGTAATAAGGAGTTATTGGAAGCCCATAGCTGCCAATAAGTCCTAGATTAATCATGTCAGGCGTCTCCCCGAGATACCTTCCATGATTAATCTGTAAATTACAGTAAATAAACACACACACCCGAACAATCCTTTATTAGAAAAAAAACACTAACAAATTGCCTTGTTCACCAATTTAATAAGCCCGAAAAATCCCTCCATGTCCGGCGTACTCCAGGATGGTCCAGCGTCACTTCCAGCTCTGCTGCATGAAGGTGACCGGAGCTGCAGAAGACACCGCCGCTCCGGCCAGCTCCACGCAGCAAATGAGGTGAGTAGCGTGATCAGCTGAGCTGTCAATGAGGTTACCCGCTGTCACTGGATACAGCGGTGGCCGCGGGTAACCTCAGTGGCAGCTCAGCTGATCGCGCTATTCCCTTCATTAGCTGTGTGGAGGTGACAGGAGCGGCTGTGTCTTCTGCAGCTCCGGTCACCTTCATGCAGCACAGCTGGAAGCGACGCTGGACCATCCTGGAGTACGCCGAACATGGAGGGCTTTTTCGGGCTTATTAAAGTGGTGAACCAGGGTATATGTTTGTGTTTTTTTTTCTAATAAAGGATTGTTCGGGTGTGTGTGTTTATTTACTGTAATTTACAGATTAATCATGGAAGGTATCTCGGGGAGACGCCTGACATGATTAATCTAGGACTTATTGGCAGCTACGGGCTGCCAAAAACTCCTTATTACCCCGATTTGCCAACGCACCACGGCAAATCGGGAAGAGCTGGGTACAGTCCCAGAACTGTCGCATATAATGTATGCGGCAATTCTGGGCGGCTGCTGACTGATATTGTTAGGCTAGGGGGCTCCCCATACCATGGGGCTCCCCATCCTGAGAATACCAGCCTTCAGCCGTATGGCTTTATCTGGCTGGTATTAAAATTGGGGGGGACCGCACGCCGTTTTTTTTTAATTATTTATTTATTTTACTGCACAGTATAAACACGCCCACCGGCTGCTGTGATTGGGTGCAGTGAGACAGCTGTCACTCAGCGTGGGGGGGCGTGTCTGACTGCAACCAATCACAGGCGTCTGTGGGTGGGGAAAGCAGGGAATACGAGATTGATTAATGAGAGGCCAGCATATTCAAAGTAATTGTTGCCGTGTATTCTCTGCACAGCTGTTCCTCGCCGCGCTGGTGATTGGGGAGCGGTATGAGCCAGGGGAAGAAAAAAACCGAGCGCCAATGCAAGTATGACTGAGAACAGCAGGAAAAAAGGTAAGTATACTGAATTTAATTTAAAAAAAAAAACAAAAAATAAGATCGCTAGTGTAAAAACGCACACGCACGAAACGTGCTGAACACGGACATACTCCGTGTGCGGTTCGTGCAGGCACGGACCCATAGACTAAAGCGGGTCCGTGTCTGCGTGCTGCCAGCCAAAAACGGACATGTCGTCCGTGTAGAAAAGCGCACACACGTACTTATCACATGGACACACGTTCCGTGTGATTTTACGTGTGTGTGCCATCTACCATTGAATAACATGGGTCTCCGTGTGCACGTGTCTCCAGTACGTGCAAATATGTACCGCATGTGAAGATGTAATTTACCCTCTCACTGTATATGCTGTGATACTATGTCATGATATGTATATTTCCCTGGTTGTATTAGTTGTAATTCATGTATTTTCTTGGGGGAGCTACTGGTCTCAATGTGTCTCTCTCATACAATTGTAGTCTTGGCATCTAATGTGATTATGTAAATAGCTTGTCCTCTTCTTTCCAGAGTTGTGTATCTAATCTGTAATTGCATTGGCCAGTGAAGGAATAGTCATTGTTCTTTACAGCAGGGGATCCCTTCATCTACTGTGGCTGGCAGACATATTGGAGCCCTGTGATGGACCAAACCATGGATGATAGGATGTGTGACCCCTACCCCCTGAACAAACATGGTGGGCTGGTCAAGCAGCACAGACAATGCATTTCCCTTTTTGTAACTTCAGAGTGAGCTGAAACTTGAAGAGAGCAGGAGCCCCAGCCTGGGTGGCTGTGGACACGGACGGAGCTAGGCCTGTGTGGCGGCCCGTGGGATTTTGTGGAACTCTTTGGACTACGGTAAGGACGATTGCTTTGTTATCCGGTCCGAGGATTGTCGGGAAGGGCCCCCGAATCTGTTTTATGTGGACTAATCGTGTGCTGTTCCTGTATTCCCGTTAATAAACCTGTTGGATCGTTCCTCGGCCTCGTCCATCCTTTGCTCTCTTGTACACCCCCGTCACAAACTGGTTGGCAGCGCTGGGATCAGAGCAGAAGGAATGGAGGACAATGGCTCAACATCAGGAACCAGCACTGCAGAGTACAAGACCTGGACTTTGGGGAGCCTGCAATCAAAGGCCCGTGAAGTAGGAGTTCGTTTCAAAGGACTCTCCAAGGAGCAGCTGATTGAGGCGCTAGAAGGAGTCTGTTCGCAAAATGACGTGGAGGAAGGATCCTCACAGCAAACGGAAGAAAGACGGCAGCCGGAGGTGAATACCCAAACAGTCAATGGGTTGTGTGGTACAAGGAGGAGATGGCACTGCTTGGAGATGAGGCCACCATAGAAGATAAGAGGGAGGCAATGCGTGGAGCTAAAGAGAAGGAGCGCAGGATGGAGGAAATGGCACTGCTGGATAAGGAGCTCGCTGTGGAAGCCGCGAGAGGTTCCAGACAGACTGTAACCCCAGCACCCATCATGAGGGAACTTCCCAGGGTGTCCCGCAAAGACTTTAAGCCGTTTAATGAGGCTGCAGGCGACATTGAGGGCTTCTTCCAGGACTTTGAGCATCAGTGTCGATTAATGGAAGTCCCGGACAGGGAGCGTGTCCGGCATCTGGTTGGGCTCCTAGAGGGGGGAGCTGCTGAAGCCTATAGAGCTATGGACCCTCGGTGGAACTGTGAGTATGCGGATATTAAACAGACTATTCTAGAACATTATGCTGTGACCCCAGACACTTACAGGACTCAGTTCCGTGCTTTAGCCTGTGATGGGGAAGTGTCTTTTAAGATATATGCTCATAGACTCAAACAAATATGTAATCGCTGGCTGGAGGCAGAGGAGGCCTTATCTTGGGAGACCTTCCTGCAGGTCATCCTAAAAGAACAATTCTTTGCCCAGTGCCCCGCTGAGATCCGGGAATGGGTGCGTGAGAGAAAACCAGCGACAGTGGAGGAAGCTGCTGCTCTCGCTGATGAGGCTCTCACAATCAAGCCTCAGTGGAGGGTTCTGTTGGAGGATGGAGAGACGCCTAACAGCTCCACAACACCGGATGCCCCCAGTTATTCTGTCCCCATTGTTCCCCATTCCTCTAAGCCACCACATGTTGATTCCCGTGTTAATGTGCCTCCAGTTGCTTCTACTGCACTTTCTGGAATACGCCGGGGAGAGGAAGTAACAGAGCGCAGGTGTTATGTTTGTAGGCATCCCGGGCATTTGCAGGCCTCATGCCCAGCCAGGCCATGGAGGAATCATCCTCAAACCCCTACAGCACCTTCAGGTGGGAGCCGGCCTCCAAGTTCCCCTACCCCTTACCCAAGAGGACGCCTTGGATGGAGGGAGACCCAGCTCAGATGCTATCAATGTGGACAGCCAGGGCATCGGCAAGTCTCCTGCCCAGCTGTTCAAATGAGGACTGATCCTGCACCCAATCGGATTGTTAATTATTTACAGCCCAGTGCCATGGAGGAAGATGTGGCACCGTTATGTGAGGACTGGCCTAGTGACTCAGCCCCCCATGTTGCACCACCAGGAGTTTACGGGGTGCGACCCGCAGTTATGACGACTTCTGCTCATCGAGGTAAGCACTTGCAGGAGGTTGTGCTGGATGGACAGAGACTTGTTGGATTTTGTGACTCGGGTGCTTTCCTCACACTGGCTGATCCCCGAGTGGTTCGGCCTGAGGCAATCCATAGAGGACCTGGGATTGTTATTGAACTGGCTGGTGGACAATGGAGGACTATTCCCACAGCCACTGTGGATCTGAACTTTGGTTTTGGGGTCAGGCGATGTGTGGTTGGGGTGATGGGTGGTCTGCCTGCAGCTGTTCTCCTGGGCAATGATGTGGGAGAGCTACGATGCCAATTCGTGGCTGCATGAAGCCACATGTAAGTAACGCTCTGCCTGTGTGTACTTAACCAGTGACCTGTAGAGGTCCCTAGTACGTACACAAGTTGGGAGGGGGAGGGATTGTGAAGATGTAATTTACCCTCTCACTGTATATGCTGTGATACTATGTCATGATATGTATATTTCCCTGGTTGTATTAGTTGTAATTCATGTATTTTCTTGGGGGAGCTACTGGTCTCAATGTGTCTCTCTCATACAATTGTAGTCTTGGCATCTAATGTGATTATGTAAATAGCCTGTCCTCTTCTTTCCAGAGTTGTGTATCTAATCTGTAATTGCATTGGCCAGTGAAGGAATAGTCATTGTTCTTTACAGCAGGGGATCCCTTCATCTACTGTGGCTGGCAGACATATTGGAGCCCTGTGATGGACCAAACCATGGATGATAGGATGTGTGACCCCTACCCCCTGAACAAACATGGTGGGCTGGTCAAGCAGCACAGACAATGCATTTCCCTTTTTGTAACTTCAGAGTGAGCTGAAACTTGAAGAGAGCAGGAGCCTCAGCCTGGGTGGCTGTGGACACGGACGGAGCTAGGCCTGTGTGGCGGCCCGTGGGATTTTGTGGAACTCTTTGGAATACTGTAAGGACGATTGCTTTGTTATCCAGGCCGAGGATTGTCGGGAAGGGCCCCCGAATCTGTTTTATGTGGACTAATCGTGTGCTGTTCCTGTATTCCCGTTAATAAACCTGTTGGATCGTTCCTCGGCCTCGTCCATCCTTTGCTCTCTTGTACACCCCCGTCACACCGCACTCGTACAAATTAAACGGATGTGTGTTGCGGGTCTATTATGGTGTTTCACAATCCCTTCCCCCTTCTTTTTGTCCAATCCTACTTTTTGTTTTTAGTGTGTGATTTTTAATCATGTGTTACTAATTGTCTCTAACTATATTGTTGATCTTTACCTATAAATGTCTAGAGCTCACTAAAAATTTGAGCCTATGATTAAGGATGCTCTTTTGCGTCGGGAAGGCGTCAGGGTCTTCTGAATATGGATGGACTTTTTTAATACCATATGAAAATAAAGAAAAAAATTATTTTACGTTGGATGTGCCGATATTTTTTCCTCTTATTCATACTATTTTTTACATTGTTCGCCTTGTGGTACAAGTGATTAGGCGGCTATATTTCTCAGGTCAGTAAGGTAATACTGATAACAGATTTATAAAGGATTTTTTATGCTTGGTTACTATCACACTAAATAATGCTTTTTAACAAAATAAACGTTTTATGCATCACTGAACTTTTGTATTTTGAAGGCTATATTTTTTTTCTTTTTGTGCCAACAGTCATGTGAGAGCTTGTTTATTTGCATGATGCATTGAAGGTTTTATTGGTACGATTTTGAGCCACATAATATTCTTTGATCACTTTCTTTTCCGCTTTTTGTGAAGCAGAATCAAAAACAGTAATTCAGGATATAGTGTTTTTGTTTTGTTTTGTTTTTTTCCACCGTTCACCTTATCATAACAGTGATAAGACAGTTTTATTATTCATGTCAGAACGATTACAGCGATACCCCATTTATATAGGGTTTTTTTTATATTTTTTTTAAACATTAAATTTTATTGAGTTTTCAAATGTTCACAAAAACAAATATAGTATAACAACAAAATAGGCAAGCATTCCTTAGGCCAATTATACTGAACAATATGTCTTGGAGAATTAGTATGACCAGGCGTTAGGGAACGATTGTGTTGGTTAGTTATTTACTTACATTTTAATGCATTGCCATGCGCGATGGCGTCTATGGCCTGAGGGCCTGATGCATACGTATGTTCATTTTTCCCAGGACATGAATGCATTTTCAAATATTCCCATCACTTGTCTCACAACTTAAGGAACTCATTACCAACAACAAAGATATAAAACACCTATAACAAAAAAAGAGAAGGAAGGAAGGAGAAGACGCTATTGCGTAGGGGAGAAGAAGAAGAAGAAGTTTGAGCCATTGCACTTTATTTCTGAATGTGTCGATATAGGGGGGACGCCAAGAACGTTTCCCAAGGGAACCAGGTCTTAGCAACTGTGTCCCTTTCCTGACTAGATCTTGACATCAGAGACTCCATACGGTGTGTCAGGTTTACTTCTGCAAACCAGTCCTCCAAAGACGGGGGATCCATAAATCTCCAGTGTCTGGGGATCACTGTTTTTGCGGCCTGCAAAAGATGTCTGATTAGTGATTTTTTATATCTCGATTTAGACATAGGGAACATGTAAAGTAGTATTGCTTCTGGAGATTTTGGAACTGTTATTTCTGTTACCTCCAACACTGTCTTAAGGACTCCATTCCAAAACGCATGTAGGGTCGGGCAGGAGCACCATATATGTGAGATTGTACCCAGCTCCGTTTCACAACGCCAGCATGTATACGGCACCTCCGGGAACCAATTATTTAATGTTGTTGGGACCCTATACCATCTTGATATTATTTTGTAACTTGTTTCAACATTTATCCCATTGGGGTTTTGTGAAAGTTTTGTTAAGTTCCGATTCCCAGGCTCTACAAAATGGGGGCAGGGAGAGAAGATCCCTTTCTGATAGCAATTTGTAGATGGCCGATGTCACATGTGGTATAGTTGATTTTGCGAGACAGAGCGTTTCAAAGGCTGACAGAGGGCGAATCAATGTATTTTTCTGAGGGATTGATGCGTAGAAATGCTGCAGCTGAGTATATTCAAACATGTGGCGCGGTGTAGGGGGCAGTTCTCCAGGATCGTTTCCAGTGGTAATAATACTCCATTGGGAGCCACCTGATGCAGACGTAGTGGACAGGCTTTGGAGCGTCCCAAGAAAATCGGGGCAGTATACCCCGGCGAAAACTTAGGATTACCTGAGATGGGAAACAAGGGGCCATGCACATCCACAAGACCCTTTTTCAGGGAGGGTATATTCAGAGATTTCAGTGTGTTGAAAGTTGTATAGGATATGTCTATATTCTTTGGCAGCAGGGAGGGTCGTATCCACGGTAGGGCCCCGACTGGCATTGGACATATATCCGTTGCCATGCGTACCCAAAGTTTCGTTGAGTAGTTATGGATCAAATTAAGCACATGAGCATGCTCCGCTGCCAAATAATACCGACGACAGTCCGGCAAACCTGTTCCACCAGCTTCTTTAGGACGGATCAGTGTTTCCCAACGTAATCTTGGGTGTTTCGATGCCCAGACGAAGTTCTTGAATTGTCGCCTGAGACCATCCCAGAACGAGGCCGGGATATATGTGGGAATCGTATGTAGTAGATACAACAACCTAGGAAGGACTGTCATTTTTAATATATTGATACGTCCAAACCAGGAAAAACTCGGCCGCTCCCAAGCGGCCAAATCAGTCTCCAGTCTGGAGAGGAATGGCTGGAAATTCAGTGAGAACAGACTAGACAGATCCGAGGGAAGACGAATGCCCAGGTAGGTTATGACATTACCTGAAGGCCATTTAAATGGATAGTGTGTCCTCAATTCTTGTACCGTCTCTTTAGAAAGAGAGACGTTAAGGGCCTCGGATTTGTCTACGTTGATCTTAAAGTTGGACCAACTACCAAATCTTTCCAGCAACTCCATCACGTAAGGTAGGGAGGACTTTGGGTTGGTGAGATAAATTAGTACATCGTCCGCAAACGCAGAGCATTTATACTCTTTACCCGCTAATTTAATGCCACGAATCTCAGGGTTGCTACGATTGGCGGTCAGGAGATGTTCCATGATTAATATGTAGAGAATTGGAGATAGTGGACAACCTTGTCGGGTGCCATTGTGGATGGTAAAGGGGTTTGATATTGAGCTATTAATTTTTAGCCTAGCCATTGGAGAATCGTAGAGAGCAAGTATTTTTTCCTGGAAAGGGGGCTCTAGGCCGATCTTCGTACGGGTATGTGCTAAAGAAGACCATGCAATTCTATCAAAGGCCTTTTCCGCATCCAATGACAGGACCATCAGTGGTATTTTGTGAGTCTGGGCGTGGTGTATGATATCAATTGTTTTGAGGGTATTGTCCCGCGCTTCTCTACCCGGGACAAAACCTACCTGTTCCGGGTGGACCAGCGCAGGGAGCAGTGGACTTAGTCTGTTTGCCAGTAATTTCGCGTAGATTTTTAGGTCAGTATTCAGAAGTGAAATTGGGCGGTAGCTTTTGCATATGTTAGGGTCTTTACCCGCTTTGGGGCATACCGCGACATACGCTTCCGTGGACTGGACAGGGAACGGGCGGGACTTTGAGATCGAGTTGAATGCTACTATCATCAAAGGGGATAACAGGTCAGCTAGTATTTTGTAAAATTTTCCCGTGAACCCATCAGGACCCGGGCTCTTATTATTTGGTAGGTTTTTTATTACATCTACTAATTCTGTGTGAGTAAAAGGGTTATCGAGTTCGGTAGCTATTTCTGGTTTCAGGGTAGTGAGAGGGGATGCAACAGGGCGTGGGGTGATTGCTGGGTTAGGAAGATTGTACAGTTTTGAGTAATACGAGTGAAAAGTTTCCGATATTTCCGCCGTTGTGTGAACCATGGTATCCTTGGGTCCTTTGAGACAGGGAATAAAGTTTTGGGAACATCGGGCTCGCGCCGCTCTAGCTAGCATCCGCCCCGGTTTATTACCAAACTCATAAAAGCGGCTTCGACCAATTTGAAGGTATCGCTTATAGGAGTCATCTAGCAGTTGTTTTACTTCTTGTCTTGCTTTAAGAAGACTCCTCAACGTTACAGTCGAGAGCGCGTTCTTATGGGTTAACTCTAGCTTGGTTACGTTTTGAAGGGCGGAGTTCAGAGTTTGGGCTTTAATTTTTTTATACGCGAGCCGTGTTTTATTAATACCCCCCTCAGTATGCATTTCAGGGCTTCCCATTGATAGATGGAGGCCGTTGTGTCAGAGGCGTGGTCCGAGAGGAAATGTCTGATGGAATCCTGCACGTCTAGCAAACACACAGGATCTTCAAGTAAGCTCTCATTCAAACGCCAGGGACGCACCGTTTTGGAACTGGATGGGATCGTCAATGCGCAGTAGACTGGGGCATGATCGGACCACAATATATTACCGATTGACGTTGAGGTAACCCACGGAAGGGCAGAGTGTTGGACCAGGATGTAGTCTATCCTACTATAAAAATCGTGCGGAGTAAAATAAAAAGTACAGTCCCTGTCCGCCGGATGCTGAAGTCTCCACGCGTCGCATAACTGCAACCTGAGGAGAGCTTTCTTAACATATTTAATGGCTTTGTAAGATAGGTGCGATTTTTTCCTTGAGTTATCTAGGATCGGGTCCAGGGTTAGGTTAAGATCAGAACAGAGAATGTCCGTCCCTTGGATCAATGGGTAGGCGACATCCATCAGGTTTGAGACAAAGTTGGGCTGATCTTGGTTCGGGGCATACACATTTAACAAGGTTATTACCTGACCTTCGATTTTTAAAGAAAGAATAATATATCTAGCCTCTTTATCTATTGTGCAACCAACTAGTTGATGAGGAAGGGATTTGTGTATAGCGATGGCAACTCCTTTAGATTTATTACTAGGGTTATTGGCGAAATGCCAACTGGTGTAGTGTTTATGTCTGATGGTGGGTGCATGGTTCTCCCTAAAATGTGTTTCTTGAAAACAGATAATCTGTACCTTTTGTCGGTGGAACTGTTGCAGAATTTGAGCTAGTTTTTCTGGCGTGTTTAGTCCTTTGGCGTTGAAGGAGGCTATTTTCAATTCCATTACTTCGGCAGTACTATTGGATGTTCTTAATGAGTAGAGAGTTTAGTGCAATGCAAGAAGGGGAGAAAGGCAGCAGAGTTAGGGTTTAGATAGAAGGCAAGAGAAAAGAACAACAATAAACGACAAAGTCAGAGGTATAGCCTCTGTACGATAGAGAACAACTAGAGATGTAACTATGTATTACAGGAGCTTGTGCAACCCTGAAAGGCAGGACAGAGGCTCCCTCCCTATGTGGGGTGAAGTCTGGTCCAACCGGTAACAAGGCCGCACAGGAGCCCGCAAAACACCATTGTAAGAGTAATATTCCGATTTGGCAAAACTGATAGTACACTGGCAAACTAATTAAACCAATCATTTTTTGGGCAATACTAAAGATGCAATTGACAATATGTATACTACTACTATGAAGTTAGAAAAACCATATCATATAAAAAACATTCTCATTGTCACTGAGCAATTGTTAGGGTATCCGAGGTTGATAGCGGCAAGGGGACCCACTCCTCCACCAACCCCAAACACACAAGGATCGATATAAAAATTCCTGCTTCCCCTCCCATATATATCCCCTCAGGTCTGTGTCGGGGAAGGAAAGTAAACCTTAAACAGTGTCATGGTACTGTTGAAGACCCATCTTTAGATCAGGACGTCAGGTCGTGATGCGGCGATCCGCGAGCGGACTCCTCTTTTCTCCTCCCTTTGGTCTGTCTCTGGGGGGGAAACCAGATGGCGGGAGGCTCGGTGGTCTTGAAAGCCTTCCAGACAGGGCCATTCCATTCTCCGTGAGTGCCACCCATTCTGGTAGATGAACATTGGGTAGGCCCAAGTCTATCAGGAATCCACGTAATGGGCCATATCAGGGGCCAGGTCCTGTATTGATGCCTGTGTCCCTTGCCGGGACTTCAGACTCTGAACTCCCGCCGTCCTTGGGGGACACCGACTGCCATGACGATCCTGTTGACCACTGAGTGGGTGATTCAGTGTGGTCAAGATAGGGGGGGTCAGACCATTTTTTTTGTTTCATGTGTTCCAAAGAGGTCAGTTCAGGTGTCTTAGATTCTGGTATGCTCTGCTGCTGAGTTAGTGTGAAGGCTTCTGAGGGTGAATGCAGGGAACCAGGGGATAGCGACCCCCCCTCTCTATCTCTCTCCCTCTGAGGGTCGCTTTCTTGGGTACATGATAGGGGGGGGAATTCTGAGATTATGGCACCCTCTCTGTTGATAGGTGACCCCTTGCTCGTCTCCCCCTGCCCTGATGTACTTGTTGTGGGGGAACTAGCTACTTCTGTCTGTCCAGCAGCATGGACATTAGCTGCGGAGCCATATTCCCTCCCTCCTCGCCTCACCTCTTCAGACGCTGCTGGGGTCTGTTTGCTTATCCCTCCGTCCTGCTCCCTTGTCAGCTCCTGTGGCGTCAGGGGAATCACGCTCTGCGCGCCGCTGCATTTAGAGATCTGTGGAGCAGCGGGTCTATCTGAGCTGCCGCCTGCATCTTCACGTGGGAGGACGCCATTCCTTCCAGCGGTGACCTCTCCACCCGACCACCGCGCATCCAGCCCTCCTGGCGTCTCCGCTTCTGAGGAGGAGGTCAGAGCTGTTGCGGTTGCTGGGGATCGCAGGGAAGTCCGGCATTCTGGCACCGGAGCTGAGCGCTCACCTTGGAGATCTTCATGAGGTGAGCTCCTGGTCTGGCCTGGCGGCTGGAAACCTCCGGTCCCTCGGTGGGGAGCAGAGGCTCGTGTCAGTAATTGCACAATGTCCCCCTTGGCAGTCGGGGGTTGTGAAGAGGCCCGAGCCCTGGTTTTTCTCGTTGATTTGCCCATTTGTAGAAGGTTATAGCCAGTGTAATGATAGTGGTGCTGCGGGAGCTCCCAGAGATGCGACCTCACACCACCATAGTTAGCCACACCCCCCCATTTTTTTATATTTTGCTGCTTCTATACCATAAAAACAATTTTATAGCAAAAACTAATTTTTTGCATTATTTTAGTCTGAGAGAGTTTTTTTTTATTTTTTGCTGACAAAGATGTATGGCAGCTCCTTTTTTGAGGGATAAGATGACGTTTTCAGGCATACCATTTTTATTGACCTTTCTTTTTCAATTCCAAAAGTTTTATTTTAAAAGAGGAATTATAACTGGGTAATGGGAAGAATAAGGAGAATACATTACAATATTTGAGGAATACATTGTAAAAAGAGTAAAACAATATAGGTAACGGGTATGGGAATGGGAGGGGAGAAATGGGAAAGTAAACTTATATTGTGAAAACAAGGCAAGAAGGGGAGGAAAAAGGAAGGGGGAGGGATGAGAACATTTATATAAATTGGGAATATATAGCTGTTAACATTTAATAGAAATTACAAATTTATAAAGTACAATCCTGTAGAAGGAAAAGTTAAGTACAAACAGTTAATTGAACGTAACACTTATATAGCGAAATGAAACATTAGAAGTCAGGGTGTGGCGAAAGAAAGAAAGTGGCGAAAGAAAGAGAGAAAAAAAATTACTTTTCAATCTCGTTTTATTCCACTTTTTTGTCAGCTGAACATAGTTTTTGCTCTGCTTTTTTTTTACAGTGTTCACTAAAGGGGTCAATTCCTGTGACAGTTTTAATAGACCTGGTTCTTGCAGACTCTTGCAGACTCATCAATAATGTAATCTTTTATTTTTAATTTGTTACTATAATGAATATTAACTTTTATTGCTCTGATCACTAATAAAATGTATTGCAATTCACCAGCATTGCAATATATTATATGAGGGGCTGCTGAGAAGTCTTTGGCATTGTGATTTTTTTTTGTTTCTATGGTATCGAATATTACATCACATCAAAGCCTTATGTGTCTAATATATGTTTTCAAAATGTTGTGTTTGTTGCTTATGGCAACAGTGTTCTATGCATGTGGATAACAAAATAGCGGAGTCTAATGCTATATTCACAGCAACTGAGAACAGAGGAGTGATAAAATTCTTGTTTCTGCAAGGAAAGGCCGTGAAGGATATTCATGGTGATATGTCACAGACATTGGGAGATCAATGCCCTTCTTATTCCACAGTTAAAAACTGGGTTGCCAAATTTAAATCGGGCCACTTCAGCACCAATGATAAGGAACGTCCTGGACGACCGCGAGTGGTTGTTGTTCCGGAGATCGTTGATGCACAACCTCAAACTGGAGAATCAATGTATTTCAGCTAAAGCAATAGCAGACATCATGGGGATTTTCCATGAATGTGTTTGTGTCATTATCCATGAACATTTGGACATGAGGAAGCTATCTGCAAAGTGGGTCCCCAAATGTTTGACAACAGATCAGAGAAGCATGCGAGTGAAAACTTCCCAGTCCATTTGTCAGCATTTCCAGACTGATCAGAACTTCCTGGATCGACTGGTCACTATGGATGAGACCTGGATTTATTTGTATGATCCTGAAAACAAGGAGCAGTCAAAAGAGTGGAGGCACAGTGTTTCGCCTTGTCCAAAGACGTTCAGGGTGCAAAAATCAGCCACTAAGGTGATGGCGTCTGTGTTCTGGGATACGGAGGGCATGCTGCTAATGGACTACATTCAAAAGGGTTCCACCATAAATGCAAGGTATTACATTGAACTTTTGGACCAATTCAAGGCAGCTCTAAAGGCCAAAAGGCATGGCAAGCTGTCCTAAGGAATCTTGTTTGTGCAAGACAACGCCTCCGCTCACACTGCACAAGTGGCCATGGCAAAACTGTCAGAGCTGGGATTCTAGCTAGTTGACCACGCACCTTATTCACAAGATCTAGCTCCCTCCAACTATCATCTGTTTCTAAACCTAAAGAAACATCTCAAGGGTACCAATTCACACAATTTCTGATGCCATGGCTGCTACGGATGCCTGGTTTGAGGCACAACCGAAATCCTTCTTTTCGCTAGGCTTACAGAACTCGAAATACCAATGTAAAAAGTGTGTTGACATCAGTGGCGAGTATGTGGAATAAATGTACAGTTTCATCATCCTATCTCGTTTCTTACTGGGTAAAGCCAAAGACTTATCAGCAGCCTCTCGTACTGTATCTGCCAGTGCTGCAGTGACAGAAGCATTTTAGCCTATGCTCTAGCATGGTCTAAAAGGCTTCACATAGCTGAGTGACAAGGATGTCATCATAATCGGGCCCTCATAATGACATCCTGGGGGCACAGATCGGACGGGAGAGGAAGCGCACTTACTCTCCCAGATTACTAAATGCTACGCTTAATATCAATAGCAGCATTTAGGAGGTTAAATAGAGCGATGCAGGCACTGGCCCTGGCTATGAGAGCCGGAGCTCAGCTGTCATGTAAGCCAAACACCCGGCGGTGATGGCATATGCACAGTTCCTGTGCACCCGAGATTGCCAGGACGTACCGGTAGCAGTTGAGAAGTCCCTCCCAAATAGGATGTATCGGTATGTCCAAGGTCATAAAGGGTGTAATGTTGATATCAACATCTGACAGCGGCATTAACAGCAGCATGGGGACATGTCATTCTATGCACCCATCAGAGCTCCCTTATTGGGATTATGTGGGTCGCTATTGAAGACTTGAATCTCTGCCTGTGACTAGGCTTTAAAGGAGACGATGAGTTTTACTCTATGCAGTAATCTGAAGTATTGCTGTATGAAGCACAAGCGATCGTAGGATCACAGGTTTAAGTTCCCTAAGGGAATTAATAAGTAGAGTAAACCGTAAAAAAAGGTTAGAAACCCCCCTTCCTCCATAAACATTCAAATCACAGCTTTTTCCTCCATATCAACCCTTCCCACCATGGTCATTTTCCATTTCTCATTTTAGTTTTTTCTTTCTCTTCTTCTAAAGGTCCAGTCACACTAAACAACTTACCAGCGATCCCAACAATGATAGGGATCGCTGGTAAGTTGCTAGGAGGTTGCTGGTGAGATGTCACACTGCGACGCTCCAGCGATCCCACCAGCAACCTGACCTGGCAGGGATCGCTGGAGTGTCGCTACACGAGTTGCTGGTGAGCTCACCAGCAACCAGTGACCAGCCCCCAGCGCCGCGTGGAAGATGCTGCGCTTGGTAACTAAGGTAAATATCGGGTAACCAACCCGATATTTACCTTGGTTACTAGCGCACGCAGCTACACGTGCAGAGAGCAGGGAGCCTCGCACACTGAGCGCTGGCTCCCTGCTCTCCTAGTTACAGCACACATCGGGTTAATTACCCGATGTGTGCTGCAGCTACATGTGCACAGAGCAGGGAGCAGCGCACACCGGGTGCAGCTGCACAGGGTACATATATAGGGTATAGAGTACAGGGTGCAGCTGCACAGAGCAGGGAGCAGCGCACACCGCTTAGCGCTGGCTCCTTGCTCTCCTAGTTACAGCACACATCGGGTTAATTACCCGATGTGTACTGCAGCTAAATGTGCACAGAGCAGGGAGCAGCGCACAATGCTTAGCGCTGGCTCCCTGCTCTCCTAGCTACAGCACACATCGGGTTAATTAACCCGATGTGTCCTGCAGCTACATGTGCACAGAGCAGGAGCCGGCACTGACAGTGAGAGCGGCGGAGGCTGGTAACAAAGGTAAATATCGGGTAACCAAGGACAGGGCTTCTTGGTTACCCAATGTTTACTGTGGTTACCAGCCTCCGCAGAAGCCGGCTCCTGCTGCCTGCACATTTAGTTGTTGCTGTCTCGCTGTCACACACAGCGATCTGTGCTTCACAGAGGGACAGCAACAACTAAAAAATGGCCCAGGACATTCAGCAACAACCAACAACCTCACAGCAGGGGCCAGGTTGTTGCTGGATGTCACACACAGCAACATCGCTAGCAACGTCACAAAAGTTGTTCGTTAGCAGCGATGTTGCTAGCGATGTTGCTTAGTGTGACGGGGCCTTAAGAGTCATAACTTTTTTATTTTTCCATCAATACAGCAGTATAAGGGCTTGTATTTTGAGGACATGTTGTAATTTTGAATGACTCCATTAATTTTACCAGTGAAATTTGAAAAAAAAGTGCAATTTCTCGATTTTTTTGGGGGGGTCTTTGTTTTTCAAATTCACGATATGGTAAAAATGACTTAGGGATATGATTTCCAGGTCAGTTGAACCACGTAGATATGAAGCAAGTATATATATTTTTTTTATTTAAGTGGTGAAAGTCAAAAATATATAGAAAAAAAATAAAAGTTTTTGCATTTGTTGCTGTTTTCAGAGACCCATAATGTTTTTGTTTTTCAGGATCTGGGGCTGTGTGATTACTTATTTTAGCGCCCTGAGCTGACGTTGTTACACATACCATTTTAGGGTAGATACAATGTTTTGATTGCCTTTTATTGTATTTTATTTCAATGTTGTAGAGGCCAAAAAAAGCAATTTTGGCGGACTATTTTGTTTTATATTTTGATAGATCAGACATTTCTGAAAGTAGTGATACCAAAAATGTTTATTTTTTATTGTTTCATTTTTAATGGGTTAAAGGGATGGTTATTTGAACCTTAATGGTTTTTTTTATATTTTTCATATTTTTAACCTCTTCCCAACCTTGGACGGACATATACGTCCTAGATTGGAGGTACTTACCGACCTAGGACATATACGGTATGTACAGTCAGGGCCAGAAATATTTGGACAGTGACACAAGTTTTGTTATTTTAGCTGTTTACAAAAACATGCCCAGAAATACAATTATATATATAATATGGGCTGAAAGTGCACACTCCCAGCTGCAATATGAGAGTTTTCACATCCAAATCGGAGAAAGGGTTTAGGAATCATAGCTCTGTAATGCATAGCCTCCTCTTTTTCAAGGGACCAAAAGTAATTGGACAAGGGACTCTAAGGGCTGCAATTAACTCTGAAGGCGTCTCCCTCGTTAACCTGTAATCAATGAAGTACTTAAAAAATCTGGGGTTGATTACAGGTGTGTGGTTTTGCATTTGGAAGCTGTTGCTGTGACCAGACAACATGCGGTCTAAGGAACTCTCAATTGAGGTGAAGCAGAACATCCTGAGGCTGAAAAAAAAGAAAAAATCCATCAGAGAGATAGCAGACATGCTTGGAGTAGCAAAATCAACAGTCGGGTACATTCTGAGAAAAAAGGAATTGACTGGTGAGCTTGGGAACTCAAAAAGGCCTGGGCGTCCACGGATGACAACAGTGGTGGATGATCGCCGCATACTTTCTTTGGTGAAGAAGAACCCATTCACAACATCAACTGAAGTCCAGAACACTCTCAGTGAAGTAGGTGTATCTGTCTCTAAGTCAACAGTAAAGAGAAGACTCCATGAAAGTAAATACAAAGGGTTCACATCTAGATGCAAACCATTCATCAATTCCAAAAATAGACAGGCCAGAGTTAAATTTGCTGAAAAACACCTCATGAAGCCAGCTCAGTTCTGGAAAAGTATTCTATGGACAGATGAGACAAAGATCAACCTGTACCAGAATGATGGGAAGAAAAAAGTTTGGAGAAGAAAGGGAACGGCACATGATCCAAGGCACACCACATCCTCTGTAAAACATGGTGGAGGCAACGTGATGGCATGGGCATGCATGGCTTTCAATGGCACTGGGTCACTTGTGTTTATTGATGACATAACAGCAGACAAGAGTAGCCGGATGAATTCTGAAGTGTACCGGGATATACTTTCAGCCCAGATTCAGCCAAATGCCGCAACGTTGATCGGACGGTGCTTCATAGTACAGATGGACAATGACCCCAAGCATACAGCCAAAGCTACCCAGGAGTTCATGAGTGCAAAAAAGTGGAACATTCTGCAATGGCCAAGTCAATCACCAGATCTTAACCCAATTGAGCATGCATTTCACTTGCTCAAATCCAGACTTAAGACGGAAAGACCCACAAACAAGCAAGACCTGAAGGCTGTGGCTGTAAAGGCCTGGCCAAGCATTAAGAAGGAGGAAACCCAGCGTTTGGTGATGTCCATGGGTTCCAGACTTAAGGCAGTGATTGCCTCCAAAGGATTCGCAACAAAATATTGAAAATAAAAATATTTTGTTTGGGTTTGGTTTATTTGTCCAATTACTTTTGACCTCCTAAAATGTGGAGTGTTTGTAAAGAAATGTGTACAATTCCTACAATTTCTATCAGATATTTTTGTTCAAACCTTCAAATTAAACGTTACAATCTGCACTTGAATTCTGTTGTAGAGATTTCATTTCAAATCCAATGTGGTGGCATGCAGAGCCCAACTCGCGAAAATTGTGTTACTGTCCAAATATTTCTGGACCTAACTGTAAATCCTAACAATGATGTAGCTGCCGCGGCCATAGCAACAGCGATCACATCAAGGTACCTGCTGTTTCTAACAGCGTGGGACCAGAGCATGACCTCGGGGGTGGGGGGGTGTCGCCACCCTGCAACTATGATACCTGTGATTAGCTGTTCAATTCTGAACAGCAGTTTCAATATTTCAGGAAATATAATTCCCTGAAACATTGAGCTCCAGCTATGATTATTACTGCAACAGCGTGCAGAGGGGCGATTTGACCCTGCAATGTCCGCCCTCCTCAGCCTCATTCTGGTTAAGAGATGTGAGGACAGTGGTCCTCATGCTGATCTGTGCCGCCATCTTGCTAGGATCTGAGCTACCACAAGCGATGCCTGCTTGTGACACCACTCCTTGTGTTCCTGGATCCAGTGATCAGTCTCTCCTGAGATTCGGTCCTTCTGGTGATCTCTCTTCCCTGCTCCTGCGATCTGTCCCCCCTGCTCCTGCAATCTGTCCCCCCTGCTCCTGCGATCCGGTGAGCTGGCCCCAATACCTTTGCGATCCAATAATCTGGTCCTCCTATTGTTCCTGCTGTCTGATTCTGATCCTGTTAGTAGATTTTATTTTTGTTCCTGTCCCTGCTCTTTGCCAGCCAATCCAAATCCCCCTCCAAACCCCATCCCCCTTATGTCACTGAGTTCAAAGTGCTCACCACACATCTAGATAAATTCCTTGGGGGGGGTCTAGTTTCCATAATGGGGTCACTTGTGGGGTGTTTCCACTGTTTTGACACATCGGGGGCTCTCCAAACATGACATGATGTCAGCTAACCATTCCAGCCAAAAATTGTTTTTAAAAGTTAAATGACGGTCCTTCCCTTCCAAGTCCTGCTGTGCATCAAAACAGTGGTTTACCGACACATATGGTGTATTATCGAACTCAGGAGAAATTGCCCAACAAATGCTGGGGTCCATTTTATCCTGTTATCCTTGTCAAAATGAAAAAATTGAGGCAAAAAAAAACATTTTTGTGGAAGAAAAGTATTTTTAGTATTTTTTTCATTTTCATAGTTCAACATTATAAAATTCTGTGAAGTACCTGGAGGTTCAAAGTGCTCACACATCAAGATAAATTCCTTGGGGGGGTCTAGTTCCCAAAATTAGGTCACTTGTGTGGGGTTTCCAAAGTTTTTGTACATCAGCGGCTCTCCAAACCTGACATGGTATCAGCTAACAATTACAGCCAATTCGTTAAGTCAGATGACGCTCCTTCCCTTCTGAGCCCTGCTGTGCGCCCAAACAATGGTTTCTACCATATGTGTGGTCTTAGCATCCTCAGGAAAAATTGCCCAATACATTTTGCGGTCCATTTTATCCTGTTGTCCTTGTCAAATTGAAAAAGTTGAGACCAAAAGAACATCTTTGTGAAAAAAAAAGTATTTTTTCATTTTCATGGCTCAATGTTATAAAATTCTGTGACGCAATTGGTGGTTCAAAATGCTCACTACACCTCTAGATAAATTTCATGGAGGTCTAGTTTCCAAAATGCGGTCACTTGTGAGGGTGTTTCCACTGTTTAGGCACATCAGGGCTCTCCAAACACGACATAGTGTCAGCTAACAAATTGGTTTTGGAAAATTTTGTTCCAAAAATTAGAAATTGCTGATAAACTTTCAACCCTTCTAACTTTCTAACAAAAAATTGTTTCAAAAATTGTGCTGATCTAAAGTTTACAATTGGAAAATGTTATGAATTATTTTGTCTGATATACAGTGGGTGCGGAAAGTATTCAGACCCCTTTAAATTTTTCACTCTTTGTTTCATTACAGCCATTTGGTAAATTCAAAAAAGTTCATTTTTTGTCTCATTAATGTACACTCTGCACCCCATCTTGACAAAAAAACAGAAATGCAGAAATTTTTGCAAATTTATTAAACAAGAAAAACTGAAATATCACATGGTCATAAGTATTCAGACCCTTTGCTCAGACACTCATATTTAAGTCAAATGCTGTCCATTTCCTTGTGATCCTTCTTGAACAGTTCTACTCCTTCTTTGGAGTTCAGCTGTGTTTAATTAAATCGATAGGACTTGATTTGGAAAGGCACACACCTGTCTATATAAGACTTCACAGCTCACAGTGCATGTCAGAACAAATGAGAATCATGAGGTCAAAGGAACTGCCCAAGGAGCTCAGAGACAGAATTGTGGCAAGGCACAGATCTGGCTAGGGTTACAAAAGTATTTCTGCTAGTACAGTCATGAGTCTTCTTGGGAAGGATCCAACAAGTGTTTCACATCTGATTTGGGGATCCTCTGCCATTTTTCCTTGTAGATCCTCTCCAGTTCTGTCAGATTGGATGGTGATTAGGGATGGGCAATATCACATAGTGATCGTGTACACGATCCCAGCCACAAGCTTTCCTGGGAAGCTCGTGTTACAGACCGGGTCCAGATCAGGTCCAGATTGAGTCATCATGAGCTGTAAAAAAAAAAAAAAAGCACATTATTAAAAAACATTGTCATTATACTTACAGGTCCTGCGACGCATCCTGCAGACTCCCGATAGCTCCTGCTTCTGTGTCCGATCATTGCTGGGCCGCCAATAACCAGCAGTGATTTGCAGGACCTTCAATGGCGTCATAGCATGTGACCATCTGGTGTGAATGTTGATTGGCTTACAGACTGGTCACATGACTATAACGTCATCGAAGGTCCTGGTAACTGAACTTTCATGGTCACTGTGTGAGTGTTGCATCACATCCCCCCACAGGAGCGGTTGGCTGCCTGTGTTTCCATGCAGCTAAAGCACTTCTGTCCTGAGATCAGTCCGTGGTGGTTGATGCAATGCGAGACACAAGTGCAATCATCCCCTCACTGTTAGCCTGCACCTCGCTCTGTAGAGAGCAATGTAGCAGTGCTGACTTGGCTCTCTGTGCTTCTCACTTTGTATAGACTGTGTTCACATTGCTGTCCCTGTGGATTACGTTGGACTAAGGATTGTTTTTATAATAAAGATGGAGTCTCTAAATGTTTTTTTTTGTTTTATTTCTAATAAAAAAAATAATTCTCTGTGTTGTGTTTTTTTTACTGTTTACCAGAAATTCATGGTGGCCATATCTAATTTGGTGTGACACCATGAATTTCGGGCTTAGTACTATCTGAGAATACAAAGCCAGTATTATTCCATTTATTACCCAGCGTGCCACTGCATTAAGGCCACTGGACGAGCCGGGTAAAGTGCGTGGAAATGGCGCTAAGAAACAATGCGCCATTTCCACGGGTGGCTGCAGACTGCCGAGAATCCCAACCCCCAGCTGCCTGGCTTTACCTTGGCTGGCAATCAAAATACATGGAAGTACATTTTTTTTTCAGTTATTTAAAAAAATAATAAAAAAAAATGTGTGGGCTCCCGCTGCATTTTCTATTGCCCAGTGCTTGCTGTTACCTTCACTGGCAAAGGAAAATCCAGGGAAGCCCTCTTTCTCTTAAGTTTTTTGCCCAAAAACTAAAAAAAAAAATGACGTGTACTTCGCCATATTGTTTTATGCTAGCCAGGTGCAGCAAGCAGGTACGTGCTACCCCCAAACCCCAGCTGCCTATTTGTACCCGGTTCATGAAAAAATTAAAAAAAAATAACGTTGTGGGCTTCGGCCAAATTTTTTGGCTAGCCAGGTATAACTAGGCAGCTGGGGATTGGAATCCGCAGCGTAGGATGGCCAAAGATGTCTGGGCCCTCCCCGCTGCAAATTGCAGTCCGCAGCCACTCCAGAAAATGGCGCTGTCATAAAGCGCCATCTTCTGGTGCTGTATCCAACTCTTCAGCGGATGCTGGGTAATAAGGGGTTAATACCAGCTTTGTTTTACCAGTTGGTATTAAGCCCAAGATTCTTAATGTCAAGCCAAATTTGATCCGGCCATTAAGAATCTCCAATAAAGGGTTAAAAAAGACACCCCACAGAAAAAAAATATCTTTATTATAAATAAATACACTGATACACTTAGGGACTCCATGTTTATAACTCCCTCTCACCCCTCCATGACCCTGGTCTTCTGTCTTCTTCAACCAATCTAGCTCTGCTATATCAGATAGCACAGGGGAGGAAGACTCTTCTGCTCCCCTGTGCTGTGCAATCACTCCATGAGTGAGCAGAGGCTGCAGGTTGGTAAGCGGTGACGTCACCGCTGCCACAGTAATCTGCGAGCGGGTTACTTACTATAGCAACGTGATCTCCGATCACCTGATTCCCGGCGCCGCGATTCACCGGCTGTGGCAGCTAATCCCTGCATGCGGGCTGACCCTGTAAAGAGTGCCGACATGCAGGGACGGGGAACAGAGCATGTGCCCGTGCATCTCACCGGTACACTGTGGTCACAGAGTGTACTGAGTACTGAGATACTTGGGCGAGCAATGCGTACCGGCGAAATGCACTGACAGGACCTAGCATGACGTCATAGCCATGTGACCCAGTCTGTAGCCAATGAGATCATACAGCATTAACACGTGACTGGTCCCATGCAATGACATCACAGAAGGTCTTTTTGTTACTGGGCGGCACAGCAATGATCATACTTGCAGCAGAAGCAGCGGGAGACAGCGTCTGCAGGACGCGTCATGGGACCTGTAAGTATAATGATAATGTTTATTATTAACTGTATTCTGTATTTACAGCCCACCCGCCCCATTCCGTAACTGTAAAGTTAATGATTGGTGATCGGGATGCAAGATCGTGTTATCTCGATCCCGATCACAATCTTTACAAAATGATCGGGTGAGTCTTCCCGATCCTGACCATCGGGGGGATCGCCCATCCCTAATAGTGATCGTTGGTGGACAGCCATTTTCAGGTCTCTCCAGAGATTTGGTTTAGATCAGGGCTCTGGCTGGGCCAGTCACGAATGGTCACGGAGTTGTTCTGAAGCCACACCTTTGTTATTTTAGCTGTGTACTTAGGGTCATTGTCTTGTTGGAAGGTGAACCTTTGGCCAAATCTGAGGTCTAGAGCACTTTGGAAGAGGTTTTATTTCAGGATATCTCAGTACTTGGCTGCATTCATCTTTCCTTCAGTTGCAACCAGTCATCCTCTCCCTGCAGCTGAAAAACACTCCCATAGCATTATGCTGCCACCACCATGTTTCACTGTTGGGATTATATTGGGCAAGTGATCAGCAGTGCCTGATTTTCTCCACACATACTGCTTAGAATTATTACCAAAAAGTTCTATCTTCGTCTCATCAGACCAGAGAATGTTATTTCTGGGAGTTCTTCATGCGTTTTTTTTATGTCTTGCACTGAGGAGAGGCTTCTGTTGGGCCACTCTGCCATAAAGGCCTGACTGGAGGAGGACTGCAGTGATAGTTGACTTTGTGGAACTTTCTTCCATCTCCCTACTGCATCTCTGGAGCTCAGCCACAATGATCTTGGGGTTCTTCTTTACCTCTCTCACAAAGGCTCTTCTCCCTTGATTGCTCAGTTTGGCTGGACGACCTGGTCTAGGAAGAGTTCTGCAGGTCCCAAACTTTTTCCATTTAAGGATTATGGAAGTCACTATGCTCTTAGGAACCTTGAGTACTGCAGAAATTATTTTGTAACCTTGGCCAAATCTCTGCCACAATTCTGTACCTGAGCTTCTTGAGCAATTCCTTTGACCTCATGATTCTCATTTGGTCTGACATGCACTGTAAGCTGTTAGGCCTTATATAGACAGGTGTGTGCCTTTCCAAATCAGGTCCTATCAGTTTAATTAAAGACAACTTGACTCCAAAGGAGTAGAACCATTTCAAGAAGGATCAAAAGGAAATGGACAGCATGTGACTTAAATATGAGTGTCTGAGCAAAGGGTCTGAATACTTATGACCATGTGATATTTCAGTTTTTCTTGTTTAATACATTTGCAAAAATGTCTACATTTGTTTGTTTTCTTTCAAGATGGGGTGCAGAGTGTACATTAATGAGAAAAAAAATGAACTTTTTTGAATTTATCAAATGGCTGCAATGAAACAAAGCGTGAAAAATTTAAAGGGGTCTGAATACTTTCCATACCCACTGTAACTGTGGTTTAAAGGTTAAAAGTTAGGGATGATCGAATACCAAAATATCCAACTTTGCGAATATCCGACGAATAGGTCGCCACTATTCGACTATTCGCAAATATTCAATGTGCAATGTAAGTCTATGGGAAACCCCAATAATTTCACGTTGGACCTAACAGCAAGCTCTGGTGACTGAGGAAAAGGATGAAATGGATGGGAAAAGGCATAAACAGTATGGGCACAGCATGTAGAAGGTGCGTGACTGCATTTCTGGTGTCTTGGAATAACGTGCTCAGAGCAGCACGCAGCTTTTACGTAATCGTCAGAACAGCTCTCAAACCAAAGTAAAAGAGGGGAAATTGATAAGAAACAGTTTGTAGTGCCTAATAACTTTAATGGTATGTGCGCAGTCGCACGTTGCGTTTTGGCATGACAAATAAAAAGCAGCGTTTTGTCACTGGATGTGCGTTTCAAAAAGCATCCAAAACACTACGTTTTAGATGCATTTTGAATGCATTTTTGACAGTGCAGTCCCACTCGGCTCTGCTACATCCCCTTAGAGCATGGCTAGCTGCGAGACAGAGCCGCGCGATCAGAATGAACTGGGATGAACTTCACCCGACTTCATTGTCATCGTGCAGCTCTGTCTGTGTGCCGTTGCCTGATTTGTGATCACAGGTGAAGGACTCAAATGACTGAAGTGAGCCGCGCGATAATTGGTGCTGTCACTCAGGTTACCCACGGTCAGCTGTAGTCCTCCACCTGAGAGCAGTTGCCGCGGGTAACCTGAGTGATGTCATCGCTGACAGCACGACTCACTTCAGTTGCTGCGTGGAGCTCACTTAGAGCGGTCGTGGTCTGTGGCCGCTCCTGTCAGCTTCATGTAGCAGAGCTGAAAGAGTTGTGTGACCTCATGTGGATTACGCCGAACCTGGAGGGGTATTTGGGGATTTTAATAAAGTGATGAAAAAGGGTGGGGTTTTTTGTCTTTTATTCCAAATAAAGGATTTTTTCGGATGTATGTAATTATTTACTTTCCCTTACCGGTTAATCATGGGGGATGTCTCATAGACGCCTGCCATGATTAACCTAGGATTTAGTGGCAGTTTGTCTGCCATTAACTCCTTATTACCCCGGTTGCCACCGCACCAGGGCAATTCGGGATGAGCCGGGTAGAGTCGCGGGACTGTCGCATCTAATTGATGTGGCAATTCCAATTTCGGGCAGCTGATGGCTGATACTTTTAGGCTGGGGGGCTCCCCATAATGTGGGGTTCCCCATCCTGAGAATACCACCATTCAGCTGTGTGGCTTTACCTTGGCTGGTATCAAAATTGGGGGGACCATACGCTGGTTGTTTTTAATTATTTATTTATTTTACTGCACTACATAGACCCGCCCACCGGCGGCTGTGATTGATTGCAGTGAGACAGCTGTCACTCAGTGTGGGGGCTCGTTTAAATGCAACCAATCATGGGCGCCGGTGGGCGGGGGAAGCAGTGATGGAATAATGAGCGGCCGGCATTTTCGAAAGCAGGAGAAGCCACCGGAGCTTTGTGACAGCTGTGCAGCATTGCGCCGGTGATCAGTCAGTGATCGGTGAGTATGAGGGAGGGGTGGAGAGGGAGAGACCAACAGACAGAAAGAGAGAGACCAAAAGACTTGCATTCTGTTTGTCAAAAAAGCATGCAGAATGCAACAAAAATTCAGTGCAAGCGCACTAACAAAGCACTGCACTAACACTGGCCCTATAGTTGGGTCCGCATTCACTGTTTTGCAGCCTGGCGATTTAAGGAGCTGCTAGCAGCTACTGTACACTGTCTTCAGCCCTTAGAAGGACTATTTATTAGTTGAATCTACAAACTCTCCCCCGCACACAATACAGTCTATCTACACTGCTAGCTCCCCAATGACTGCATGTTCACAAAATGGCCGCTGGCATATATAGCCCCTATGACGCTGTGCGGCCAAGCCAATCACAGTAACACCACAACAAAGATGGCTGCGGCATTACTGTGAGGGCAAGCAACATCAGATGTGTTCATTGGCTAGAAAACAGGCGCCAGAAAGTCAGAAATGAAACTGAAAGTATCAGTGCAGATGCTAATTTATTCGTCGGATACCGAATGGTACGAATAGCCTGTTATTCATCGGATTCCGAATAGTGGCGAATACATTCGCTCATCCTTATTAAAAATGTAAAGTTGAAAAATGTTTAAACTTTTTGCCAAATTTCTGATTTTTTTCCCAAATAAATGTGAAAAATATCATGCTAAATTGACCACTAACATGAAATCCAATGTCAAGAAAAAACATTCTTTAGATCACTGGGATCTGTTGAAGTGTTCCAGAGTTATAACCTCACTAGAAGGTGGCCCGATTCTACGCATCGGGTATTCTAGAATTTACGTATTGTGTAGTTAATGTATGATTTAATATTATGTTATATATATAGATGTTGTTGTGTGTAGTTGCCAGTGTTTGTGTAGTGCGCTGTAAATGTTCTGGGTGTTGTCTGGGTTTGAGGGGGTGAGAGCGGTGTTGTTTGTGTTGCGTTGTGTGTGTTGCGTTGTTTGTGGAGCGCTGTGTGTCTGTAGCGTTATTTGTGTGTGGTGCGCAGTTTGTGTGGGTGTGGAGTGCGTGTGTGTGTTTTGGGGGAGGTATGATTTGTGCAGTGTGTGTGTTGTGCGGTATGTGCGTATATTTGTGTGTGCCGCGGTGTTTGTGTGTTGGGTGTTGTGTGTGTGTGGCGTTGTCTGTGTGTGTGTGTGGGTGTCTGTGTAGGGCGGTGTTTGTGGTTCCCAGTGTGTGTGTGGTGTGTTGTGCGGTGCGTGTGTGGCAGTGTGTGTGTGTTTTGGGGGGAGGTGTGCACCCCCCATTGTGTTCCATCCCCCATGCTGCGCACCCCCCCATCGTGCTCCATCCCCCTTGTTGCGCACCCCCCATCGTGCGCCATCCCCCATGCTGCGAACCCCCCCATCGTGCTCCATCCCCCATGTTGCGCACCCCCCATCGTGCGCCATCCCCCATGCTGCGAACCCCCCATCGTGCTCCATCCCCCATGTTGCGCACCCCCCATTGTGCTCCATCCCCCATGCTGCGCACCCCCCATCGTGCTCCATCCCCCATGCTGCGCACCCCCATCGTGCTCCATCCCCCATGTTGCGCACCCCCCATCGTGCTCCATCCCCCATGCTGCGCACCCCCCATCGTGCTCCATCCCCCATGCTGCGCACCCCCCATCGTACTCCATCCCCCATGCTGCGCACCCTCCATCGTGCTCCATCCCCCATGCTGCGCACCCCCCATAGTGCTCCATCCCCCATGATGCGCACTCCCCATCGTGCTCCTTCCCCCATGTTGCGCACCCCCATCGTGCTCCATCCCCCATGCTGCGCACCCCCCATCATGCTCCATCCCCCATGCTGCGCACCCCCCATCATGTTTCATCCCCCCATTCTGGGCACCCCCCATCGTGCTCCATCCCCCACGCTGCACCCCCCATCGTGCTCCATCCCCCATGCTGCACTCCCCATCGTGCTCCATCCCCCATGCTATGCGCCCCCCATCGTGCTCCATCCCCCATGGTCCACCCCCATCGTGCTCCATCCCCCATGCTACGCACCCCCCATCGTGCTCCATCCCCCATTCTGCGCACCCCCTATCGTGCTCTATCCCCCATTCTGCACCCCTCATCGTGCTCCATCCCCCATGCTGTGCACCCCCCATCGTGTTTCATCCCCCATCGTGGTCCACCCCCCATGCTGCGAACCCCTCAGAGAGGAGTATAATAGGAGTATAATGGGAGGAGTAGTCCTGGGGAAAGAGGAGTATAATGGGAGTAGTCCTGGGGGGTGGTATACAGGTGCCCATCGTGTGCGGGGGGCGTGGCCTAGTGGGCATCGCATGCGGGGCGTGGCCTAGCGGGATTGCGTGCGGGGGGCGTGGCCTAGTTAGTGGGCATCACGTGTGGGGGGCATGGCCTAGCGGGCATCGCGTGCGGGGGCGTGGCCTAGTGGGCATCGCGTGCGGGTTCGTGGACTAGCTTGCATCACGTGCGGTGGGCAGGCCTGGCCAAACGGTTAATCCATGCGGGGGGCGGAGCCAGCGGGCATCACATGCAGGGGGTGTGGCCTAGCGGGCATCACGTGCGGGGGGCAGGCCTGGCCAAACGGTTAATCCATGCGGGGGGCGGGGCCAGCGGGCATCGCGTGCGGGGCGTGGCCTAGCGGGCATCGCATGCGGGGGCATGGCCTAGCGGACATCGCGTGCGGGGGGCATGGCCTAGCGGGCATCGCGTGCGGGGGCATGGCCTAGAGGGCATCACGTGCGGGGGGCGGCCTGGCTAAACGGTTAATCCATGCGGGGGCGGGGCCAGCGAGCATCGCGTGTGGGGGCGTGGCCTAGTGGGCATCGCGTGCGGGGGGCGGGCCTGGCCAAACCGTTAAATCATGCGAGGGGCGGGGCCAGCGGGCATCGTGTGCGGGGGGCGTGGCCTAGCGGGCATCGCGTGCGGGGGCTGGGCCTGGCCAAACGGTTAATCCATGCGGGGGGCGGGGCCGAGCCGAGCAGCCAATCCGTGTGGAGGGGCGGGGCCAGGCCGACGGTTGTCACTGTAAGGACACAATTTTGGAGCAAGACAGACAGACAGAATAAGGCAATTATATATATATATATATATATATATATATATATATATATATATATATATATATAGATAAAGTAACATTGGTCAGAATTGCAAAACTTGGCCAAGTCATGAAGGTGAAAACAGGATGGGTTTAAAACCTTTTTTTTTCCTACTTTTTTCTGGATTTACTGGTCTCTTTAGATGTAGTCTCTACATTTGTCCCTGGGGGCTCTGTGATGCTGTGAGAATAGGCTCTTACTTTGGTTCCTCTGCACTTGCACTTTAGGTAATCATGGCCCTTCGCGGAACTAATATGCCATCTATTTTTACCCACAGTTTTTAAATTATGATGTCTTGTTTGGGATTTTTAATTTCTTACTTTAAACATTACCTTTGGCGCATGATTAGGGTTTTGGGGTCGGATACATGCTACGCATACTTTATAAGGGACCCTGTCATTCTCTCTCTATTTACTTCAGCATCCCTCATCTCTCATGTAGTTGTTTTTAATATATCTTTGTTTTTAAATCCCTGTTTGCGAATTCTAATACAAAAATGGTACTTTTTTGCACTATTACTCAGTTTCATCTTGCTGTTGATATATTTTTGAGCAGTGCAGACACTGGCTCAGCCACACCTAGGCTGACCCCGTGTCTATATTTATGGCTCACTGTTTGAAAATTGTTTTGTTAATAGTCTCTTTAGGAGGCCTGAAGCTGTGATCATCCAGTGTGTTGTGCTGTACAGAGCGGTGCATCAGCTCGCAGCTGGTATTCATTCACAGGAGGATCGTAATGACAGGCACAGGTATCATCAGCTGACCTCTGGCTGTCATGACAACCCATTGGTGCTCCACGATTAATTCCCGAATGCATCAATGGGGCCCAAGAATGACGCACACTCTCTGCCACTGAGTGTTATATCCCACTCTCAGAGTTTGACACAAGTATTTAAATGTTTAACAGCTGCAGGTTGATTTCCAAGAAGAGGAAGAAAAAGGTTCAGTGAAAAACATTATTGGTCATGATGGGTAGGGGATAACAGTGATATAGGGTGTATAAAAATCATACTAGCACTATGACTCTTACTGGTACAGTACTTGAGAATATTAAATTTTAATTCATACAGGGGGCTTCACTGCCCAATTATGCACCATTATTTGCATATTCAAATTCACTTCTGATGGACAGTGTTCACTTCCAAGACAAAGCATTTTCTGAGTGCAACCAGTGTGTGCATGTGCACTGACACTGTGTGTGTCAACCATGCACAGACACAGTGGCTGGCCATGTTCTCCTACCTGCCTTCTTCCTACTGACACTTCTAGCTGCACTAATACCCCAGAAAGTGTAGCAAGAGGGCAAAAAGCAAACACGTGCATCTCTTGAATTTACTCCATCACCAAATGTTTGAGTATACCCATTACCACCAATGACTGTATAATATTATTACATTTGGAAGTGGGGATAATCAGATACGAAGCTGGAGATGCACATGTTTTCTACCCCTCATCTCATCTTAGATCATATCAGAAGCCACTTGCTATACTTACGGGTGAATTAGTGTAGTGAGCAGCATCAGCAGAAAGAAGACATGAAGAAGAATGCTCTGCGCTGTGACAGCATTCAGACAGTTCTCACTCTGGGAAGCACACATTTTCATCACGAATCAGGGGATGGCACCCAATATGCAAATGAAGAAGCGTAATGATGCGCCAAACTCTTGGATACACCAAGAGTGCACTGAAGCCACACAAATGAAAAGTTATATTCTCGGACTAAGTTCCCTATATTACTGTATAGCTGTCGCACAGGGTTTAGCTCAGACCTTACTGAGTGTCAGGGCAGCATCTGACTCTGTTCACACAGCACATTCTAACACTACACTCTTGGTCTCCTGTTAGACTTCTGAGTTTCTCAGACAGACTCTGGCATCGACCAAGCTGTTTACACTTGCAGAAGTTAAGTTCTGCTAGCCTATTGATGATCTCTGGAGTCACATGTTGTCAGAGACCTATCACAGTTATTCCTTGCCCTTTTTAAGATAGTAGATTTGATCCTTCCATGCCGATTATAGCTTGTTGTGATACCAATCCTTGTGCTGTGGTGGTCTGGTTTCTGGAAATCTTCTGTGCATTTTATGGTGTGTTGTGTAAATATTCTTGTTGTCTGTTTATTTCTTCCTTGTTCTTTATTTCCCCCTGAGCACACATTGTCTATAGCTCTGTGTGTACTTATAATGAGTTTGAGATTTTTCCCTGTCTTTTTGTGTGGATTAATCCCTCCTGTCATGGCCCTCCCTGGGGGTAGGAGAGAGGGGCTATTAGAGCAGGGCTGGCCAGTAACAGCACCGAAGCCAGACATCTTCAACATCAGAAGTACTCCTGGGATAAGGGACAGCTAGGGCCCCCTTAACCTGAGGGCCAGTCTAGGAGCTTCGGTTCTCGGTTATCCCCTTACTGTGCTATGCGCATGACTATGGATCATTTAAAATGCATTTTGAGGGTAAAGGAGTCCCTTTAAAGCATATTTTGAAATACTGTTAACAGAAGCTCAGGGCGGATTGTAGCCCACATAACCATGTACAGAAAATAAAATAAATCTACAGTTATGGAAATAAACATTTTTTGTTATATAACTGGTTTTAATTACAGCAAAATAATATTGATGATACATTCACTTTAAGATCTTTGTATGGGGATTTTGATGCATGATTTTGTCAGGTACTGTTGTCATTTGTCATAGTAATTTCACATTGACCGCATGATAAGTTGTACTACTGGAAAAAAACACATTTCATAAACTTTAATTACAATATCTGGACCTTATCTTCTTTCTCAATGACTTAGTTTTAACACTCTATATGAGACTCTGGAATGACAGATGTCTCCATATTATTACGCATTTTCCTTGACTTGTGAAACAGACACCTTCATTTATATGCGGTATTAATAATCATTTCGAAACATTTCATGATATGCCTTTATGTTATCAGTTTTTAGAGCAGTTGTCAAGCAGTGCCAAAAGTAAAGGTCCAGTCACACTAAGCAACTTACCAGCGATCCCAACAACGATAGGGATCGCTGGTAAGTTGCTAGGAGGTTGCTGGTGAGCTGTCACACTGCGACGCTCCAGCGATCCCACCAGCAACCTGACCTGGCAGGGATCGCTGGAGCGTGGCTACACGAGTTGCTGGTGAGCTCACCAGCAACCAGTGACCAGCCCCCAGTCTCCTAGTTACAGCACACATCAGGTTAATTAACCCGATGTGTGCTGCAGCTAAATGTGCACAGAGCAGGGAGCAGCGCACACTGAGCGCTGGCCCCTTGCTCTCCTAGTTACAGCACACATCGGGTTAATTGCCTGATGTGTGCTGCAGCTATCTGTGCACAGAGCAGGAGCCGGCAGCACAGGCAGTGAGAGCGGAGGAGGCTGGTATCAAAGGTAAATATCGGGTAACCAAGGACAGGGCTTCTTGGTTACCCGATGTTTACATTAGTTACCAGCCTCAGCAGAAGCTGGCTCCCTGCTCACTGCACATTAGTTGTTGCTGTCTCGCTGTCACACACAGCGATCTGTGCTTCACAGCAGGACAGCAACAACTAAAAAATGGCCCAGGACATTCAGCAACAACCAATGACCTCACAGCAGGGGCCAGGTTGTTGCTGGATGTCACACACAGCAACATCGCTAGCAACGTCACAAAAGTTGTTCGTTACCAGCGATGTTGCTAGCGATGTTGCTTAGTGTGACGGGGCCTTAACTCTGAGCTTTAGGATTAGAGGGCCAATATAAAACAGAGCTCCCACATAACCTTTTTCTCATTCTAAAGAATCTAGGAGTCAACAATATTTTCTCAAGATATATCAGAATGATAACATCAATTTTTTCCTGAATGAGACGTTGATGCGCCATATACAATGCAGTCTTAAAAAATCCTGCTTTGACACTTTTGTCAGCTAGTACTAACACGGTTTTTCTGCTTAGCTGGATGCTATTTAACAGATTTTCCAATACGGGTATCCCAGCATCCCAGTCTCTTTCTGAAAGACATAATTTAAATGTTCTGTCCCCACGTCTCTCAAGCACTTCAATTAGCGCATGTAATACCCAATCTGAGACTACTTTATCTTCTGTATCATATACAATGTAAGCATCATAGCAAGTTTCAGGTAATCTCCTAAACCCTTTATATTTGGCTTGCGTTAAGTGATATACATACCAAACAGTCCAGTAAAAGAAATTGCTTGATAAAGACACCACTAATATGGTTAACGTGAAAACTATGTATGATAAAAAGAGATAAGTTCCCCAATCACATTCACAAGCATGATAGTCAAAATCTATCAGGTTTTTGCCTTCATACTGTCCTGGACCAACACATAAAACATCAGATGATAAGTAAGGTATAATAATATTTGTGCCATCTATCCAGGAGACTAACCATCTATTAATACAGTTACAAATAAATGGATTACCATGTAGTAGGAGAATATCTAAATTATTTATTACATCTAAAGGCCAGATGGCTATATGGTCAAGTTCATTGAAACTTAAGTCAAGATATTTTAAACTATAGGCTTCAATATGAAATTCATAATCTATTTTCTTGATTCTGTTATAGCTTAAGATTAGTGTTTTAAATGAATTGGTGCAATTAGACAATTGAGGTAGTGAAGTCAAATGATTGTGGCTGATGTCTAGAACGTCAAGATTTCTTAGCATATTTAGCTTTTCCCAGTTGAATATCTCCAAAACGTTGTTAGATAAACAGAGTTCAGTAAGATTGGAAGGCATGCTTTCAAACACCTCTGCAGGTATATATGTTAAAGTGTTAAAGGAAATATCTAGTTTGTCAAGTTTAGTTAAATGTTGAAAGAATTGGTAATATCTATTATCACCCCCTTGCCAAAAAATATCTAAGCGATTACCTTTGAACTCCAATGTATGCATTGATTGACTAACCATATGTCTATTTGCAGAGGTTGATATTTCATTCCAGTTTATCATTAGCTTCTTTAGATTTCTTAGATTCCCTGTGAAATTCAACATGTGTGTCAATCCTTCCACTTGAAAGTATTGTTTGTTAAAACTAAGGTCTAAAATTTCCAGTTCTATGAGCTCCTCGAATTCAGTTGAATATAAGACATCAATACGATTGTTAGAAAAATCTAAGTATTTTAAATTATTAAGATATTTAAATTCTATTCCCTTTAAGGATTGGCTCATTGCATTTCCAGAGAGGTTGAGGCATTTAATAAAACTTAGGTCTATAAAGTCATTGGGCTTAATGAAAAATATATTGTTTTGGCTTAAATCCAACATTGGGCCATATGATTGACAATTGTCATTCATATATTCCTGAAACTCAGAATCTTCATCCATTTTGGGTTTACATGTAGGCTGTTGTTCATCATAATTAAAATAATGGACATCTTCAAATCTTGTATAGCCATATAGTGTAGGAGATCCTTGTGAATTTGAACAAGATTCAAGAACGGAGATTCCAGTAGGAGATATTTTATTGTTAGAAAGCCCAATTGACTTCAGAGAATGAAACGTTTTAAACAAACTGAAGTCAACAGATGTTATAAAATTAGTTCCAAAGTCCAAAATAGTTAGATTAACTAAATTTACCAATGGGATAAGATTGCTCTTTTTCAACTCCTGGAAAACATATCCACGAATACGTAAAACCTCTAGAGACTTTAAATTGGAAAAAGTTTGTGATAAATTTAAGTCTGCATTGTACACATCAAATTCATTGTTATATGAAAGATCCAAAGTTGTGAGGCTTAGGACATACTGCAAAAATGTTGCTTCTATAATTTAATGAGCTAGAAAATTTTGAGAAAGGTCAAGCACTTGTAGATTGCTAATGTTTGTAAACCACCTGTGAGAAACTGTACGAAGAGAGTTACCGTTAAGATGAAGTACTCTAAGATTTCTCAAACTATCAAATGCATTTTCAGCTATCACAATCGGAGCATTGTTTGGACATGGGCTACAAGGAAATGGAGAATTGATGCACTTTGGGCAATTGCCACTTAGGTCAAGAACTTCTAGCTTGGTCAAGTTTTGAAAATCGTACTGGTGAATGACTTCAATCCTGTTATTATAAAGATAAAGTTCTTTCAAACTGCTTGGCAGTCCTCTTGGAACAAAAGATATATTATTTGATTTCATGTTGAGAAGCGCTAATTCCTTTAAATCTTTAAAAGCATCATTTTCAATATAAAAATGGATATTACATGGGTTTTTGTAATAACAGTTCATTCCTAAATAAAGGATTTGGATGTTAGGTATTTCTAAAAAGTTATCTTTGGAAATAGAAAATATTTTCTTTATTTCTAAACTCAAAAGTATCAAATTTGGTGGCAGTCCTTTAGGAAACTCCATAATCTGATTTGCATCCAAATTGAGTGATTGCAATTTATCTAGTGTCGTAAAACTTCCATTAATTATGTGTAATCCTTCAGTACATACATCGTCATTAGGAGGAGCTAAATTTCTAGGAACACAGTTGCATTTAAGGCTAATTTCAACAAGTTCTCTGAGGTTGACAAATGCATCTGGACTTATTTCTCTGATATTGTTGAGGTTTAGTGTTAAATTTGTGGTATTTATGGGGAGACCAGGAGGAATTGCTGTTAAACCTCTATGAGTACAATCCACAATAACTGTAGAAACTTGGTTTATCACATCACAAGGTAAGTGCGTTTTTCTATACAGCCCGGCCGTAAGGAATTTAAAAAATAAAAATGTTGAGAGCAAAAAGAACAACTTCTTTGATGTGCACATAGAAGCCATCTACAAAACATGAAATACAATTGACTATTGTAGATTATTATAAGTATTTTGGAAATGGTAAAATCAAATATAGTGTAAGACAATTCATTTTAATACAACAGCATTATGATAAAAATATAAAAATAATTTCTGATTGATTTTAGGCATGCAGTAACAATTTGCAATGTAATGCAACCTTGTAACAAATAAAATATTTATGGATTAAAAATGCCAAGAACAGTTTTACCAATTTTTCATATGTAATTGCTTAATGGTCCTAACTTTTTTCCTTTTTGGGCTCCCCTTGCCCATTGAAGCATTTTGGACTTCCTACCACATACATACTATATTTTTTATGTACTGTAGGTAAACATGATATCAAAAGATATTCACAATTTGAAGCTACAGCCTGCACCCACTTTTCCTAACAAGCTACTTGCTTCTGAGGATTGGGGCTCAGTATTATTGTTATATTGCCAGATTTGTCAAAAGTAGGAGCAAATAAGCATTCATCACTGCATTACACATCTGTAAGACATTGGACTTTTCAAATGCTTTAGAAAATTGTTTCTAAACCAAATTGTCTCTACAGGGAGGAAGTAGATGAACTCTATGACCACCTATTGGAAGTAGCAATCCTAAAAGTCAAAAGTGACCCTTTAACAAGCCTTGTCATATGACTTGGGAATTGTGCCAGATCAGAACCTCAATTTGCAGACACACTGTTTTGGGGTGATTGCCCTTCGTCAGTGCAAAGTATGAGATTCGATCTGGCTGTAGGAGAAGCTAACAAGGGGTTTAAAGGGAAAACGTTTACCCTTGCGGTGACTGACACACTTCTAAACCAAAACATTTTCAGTAACTAAAGAAATGGCTTGTAAGTGGGGTGCTCCAATGAGGATGGTCAGAGCACCAGCTTTCTACAAAATGGGTTATTGAACTGTGGACTGCTATATATGCTTAAAATGATGCTGGAAAATTCCTTCATTCTAGAGGGCAAAATGTAATATGAGCATGTAGCATAATGTGCCCTCTAGTTTCATGGCCTCATAGTGATGCAATCAACAAGTAAGTGTATTAGGTATAATGCTAAGAGACCATGTCTGTTGCTTCTACATCAATTGCTGCTTGGAGCTTTTCATATGCCTTAACTTTTTTGCGTAACCACCAATCCCTACTTGTGAGACGGTAACCGCTGCACTAATTGCTTATCGCTTAAAAAAAGATTTCTCCAATTCAATCCAGGGTTGCCAGATTGACTTTTTATTTTTTCAGTGCAGGTTAAAAAAAAATAATGGACAAACAATTTTTTTATGGACATATGGGAAAACAATTATAAATTATTATGATTATAAGTTATACATATATAAAACCAAAAATTCTGCATTCAAAGTGAGCTGAAAAAGGATGTCAGTCAAATAACAGTCAAAATAATCTGTAGAAGTTTCTACAGCTTCAAAAAAATAATAAACACGTACATTTGTTTTCCAGACAAAGCAAAAAGTGCCATATTTTTACACTGTCCTGGAATTTCTGGATGGTTGGCAATCCAGATTCAATCTTGCTGATATTGAGTGTTATTATGCCATCCTTGAGTGGTGCACCAAGTTAACAGTCATACATTATACATGTAGAACTGACCCTCTTATATGGTGTTTAAATTAATCTCAACTCACTGAGCAAGAAGCATAGCTCTGCTTTAAGGAAATGTCTGGGAATAAAGCAAAAATGTGGTAGAACTGGTGTCTTTATCAACAAAACTAGTAAGACTTTACCAGAAGTTTCATGTAGTTACAAGATGTACTATATGCATATATTGTGGAAATGCCATTTGTCTTAGGAACATACATTTTTACAAATGAACACATTTTGCTTGTGTTTTTTTTAACTACCGTAATTAAAGACCTTTCATCGAAGTAACATATAAACGTCAAGAGATGTCTTGGAAAACTAAATCCAGTAAACATTGATTATTAATTATCCGTCTTACACTAGGTGCACCAATCATAGCATTAGCTCCATGGGGAAAATTATGGTAGTCAATGGTGGTAGATTCTGAGCTGAGAGGCAATGAAATAGTGTTTAGGTCAATTTTATTAGGACGCTCAAAATTTTACATCACTTCCTAAACTTATCAAAGAAATGAATGGTTGCATTTGTATATAAGCAATATTCAAGACACTGTAATAACAGCTCGATGTTTCCAAATAGAGGATCATACATTACGGTAGACATCTTTTATATGTAATAAACCATAAGGGTTCGAAGTGATCAGGTTCGTTTCTGCTTTATATTAAGGTTGTATTTGAGTTTGTGATGTGCTTGGCCAATTAAGAAGGGTACACTGATATACAGCGGAACAAAAATCCAGGCTTCATGGTGCCAAAATGTCCATAGCATAAAGAGATTGCACTGGTGACATGCTCTATTTATGTGTACATACATACCCATTATATACACACACACATAGATCACATATTCTACGTTATATTTTGGCTACAACATGGTTCAAATGTACATAAAACTTACACAGCAATTACATCTCAGTTCTTGTCCCTTACCTTTCAAGTCATTTAGCATAACTGCAGCCTCAGTAGGTGTCTTCTTCCTCCTTCTTTGGTCAGTCATCTGCTACACTATACAAAGCTTCCTGCTGGTGCATGTAAACTAACGTGAGCTTTATTTTGAATAATGTAAGCTAAAGGTAAGGGGCTGTACCAGCCTAGACATGTGTTTCTGTGTTTAGGTTATGAATAGTCATGAGAGGACCTGGACTGTAAAAGTCCGGATCTCCATGGTTTCAAAGGTACCTGGCTACCAGGCTCCGGCCCGAGATTCTAGGTGTTTGATCCAGATCTAGCACTCGAAAAATTAAAAAAAAAAAAAAAAGAAAAATACAGAAAATAAGAATGAAGTGAGCGCTTCATACTTACTACTCTCCATCACACTGCTTCCAGGTCGCGCATTCACTTCCGGTGCCGCACATTACACTCAGCACATTTGCACTACTTTCCCTGCTTTCCTCACCCACTGGCCATCCTGGTGTCTGTGATTGGTTGTAGTCAGATGCACCCCCAGCCTGTGGGATAGCGTCTAACTGCAACCACTCACAGACACTGTCTGCAAGTCAGTATCGTGGTATAAAAATAAATAAAACAATTGGAGTAGGGTCCCCCCGTATTATGATACCCAGCACAGATAAAGTCCATGGCAAGAGGTTGCAGCCTCCAGCCTTGTGCTTATCTTGGCTGTGTATCAAAATAAGAGGAATCACATGTGTGGCTTTTTTTATTTCAATAAATAATTTTAAAAAACAACAGCATTCACCCCAATTTTGAAACCCAGCCAAGATAAAGCCAGACAGCTGGGGGCTGGTATTCTCAGACTGGTAAGGTCCATGATTATTGGCATAGGCCACCCCAGCCTAAAAATAGCAACCTGCAACAACCCAAGTTTGTTGCATCTATTAGATACAACAGGCCCGGCACTTTACCCGACTCTTCCCGATATCCCTGGTGTGGTGGCAATCGGGATAATCAGGGAGTTATTCGCAGCCCACAGGAGACACAAAGTCCTAGATTAGTAATGGCAGGTGTATATGAGACACCCCCATCACTAATCTGTAAGTGAAAGTAAATAAACACAAACACCACCAAAAATCCTTTATTTTGAATAAATACAAAAAACACCATCACAGAAAAATTTAGCATGTACGCTGATTTAATACCAAATAAATAATAATAATAAGCACCACATTGACTATTTTCGAGTCATTTATTCCTTGTTTACCATCCTCTTTGCACAGGCTGACAAAAAATAAGGAGGGTGAAGTGATCTTTAGTCACCAACAGATCACTCTGTCCCCATACATATTAAGTTATTAAATCTGATATATATATATATATATATATATAAATATATACTGTATGTATATGTATATATATATATATATATATATATATATATATATATATATATATATATATATATATACACATATATATATATATATATACACACACAGTTAGGTCCAGAAATATTTGGACAGTGACACAATTTTCGCGAGTTGGGCTCTGCATGCCACCACATTGGATTTGAAATGAAATCTCTACAACAGAATTCAAGTGCAGATTGTAATGTTTAATTTGAAGGTTTGAACAAAAATATCTGATAGAAATTGTACACATTTCTTTACAAACACTCCACATTTTAGGAGGTCAAAAGTAATTGGACAAATAAACCAAACCCAAACAAAATATTTTTATTTTCAATATTTTGTTGCGAATCCTTTGGAGGCAATCACTGCCTTGAGTCTGGAACCCATGGACATCACCAAACGCTGGGTTTCCTCCTTCTTAATGCTTTGCCAGGCCTTTACAGCCGCAGCCTTCAGGTCTTGCTTGTTTGTGGGTCTTTCCGTCTTAAGTCTGGATTTGAGCAAGTGAAATGCATGCTCAATTGGGTTAAGATCTGGTGATTGACTTGGCCATTGCAGAATGTTCCACTTTTTTGCACTCATGAACTCCTGGGTAGCTTTGGCTGTATGCTTGGGGTCATTGTCCATCTGTACTATGAAGCGCCGTCCGATCAACTTTGCGGCATTTGGCTGAATCTGGGCTGAAAGTATATCCCGGTACACTTCAGAATTCATCCGGCTACACTTGTCTGCTGTTATGTCATCAATAAACACAAGTGACCAAGTGCCATTGAAAGCCATGCATGCCCATGCCATCATGTTGCCTCCACCATGTTTTACAGAGGATGTGGTGTGCCTTGGATCATGTGCCGTTCCCTTTCTTCTCCAAACTGTTTTCTTCCCATCATTCTGGTACAGGTTGATCTTGGTCTCATCTGTCCATAGAATACTTTTCCAGAACTGAGCTGGCTTCATGAGGTGTTTTTCAGCAAATTTAACTCTGGCCTGTCTATTTTTGGAATTGATGAATGGTTTGCATCTAGATGTGAACCCTTTGTATTTACTTTCCTGGAGTCTTCTCTTTACTGTTGACTTAGAGACAGATACACCTACTTCACTGAGAGTGTTCTGGACTTCAGTTGATGTTGTGAACGGGTTCTTCTTCACCAAAGAAAGTATGCGGCGATCATCCACCACTGTTGTCATCCGTGGACGCCCAGGCCTTTTTGAGTTCCCAAGCTCACCAGTCAATTCCTTTTTTCTCAGAATGTACCCGACTGTTGATTTTGCTACTCCAAGCATGTCTGCCATCTCTCTGATGGATTTTTTCTTTTTTTTCAGCCTCAGGATGTTCTGCTTCACCTCAATTGAGAGTTCCTTAGACCGCATGTTGTCTGGTCACAGCAACAGCTTCCAAATGCAAAACCACACACCTGTAATCAACCCCAGACCTTTTAACTACTTCATTGATTACAGGTTAACGAGGGAGACGCCTTCAGAGTTAATTGCAGCCTTTAGAGTCCCTTGTCCAATTACTTTTGGTCCCTTGAAAAAGAGGAGGCTATGCATTACAGAGCTATGATCCCTAAACCCTTTCTCCGATTTGGATGTGAAAACTCTCATATTGCAGCTGGGAGTGTGCACTTTCAGCCCATATTATATATATAATTGTATTTCTGAACATGTTTTTGTAAACAGCTAAAATAAAACTTTTCTCACTGTCCAAATATTTCTGGACCTAACTGTATATAAAAATATATATATATATTATACACAATATATCATATACAGTATATCATCAACATTAACAGACAAACAATTGCAATAGATCACTCTGTAATGGCTCTATATAATATATGTTTCCCTTTTTGTATTGAATAACTGAAAAATTAACTTTTTGATAATATTCTAATTTATTGAGATGCACTTGTATATTTTTGTTCAAACATGAATTATATACAAAAATCAAGACTGATATGCCACCATACGGTAACTATATAATGGTAGATACCAGTTCTGAAGAACACATTAAGAGATTACTGTCTGTGCAAATACAGTGATTTACAGGTCCCATTATTTCTGATGAGTCATTAATTTCTCCCATCTTTAACAATTTTACTCAAACCGCCATGACTAATCTGTAGATTTTACAACAAAGACAATTGACTTCTCTTATTTCCGTCCCTATCTATTCCCAACCTGTACAATCTCCTTATCTTGCTAATACAGCAATGCTGAGCCGCTGCTGCTGTATGTGTCCTTATTATTATACCTGCGGTGTGGCATGATAACTAGAGATGAGCCAGCCTCTAAAGGCTCGAGTTCGGTTCGATCGAACGGAGGCCGCGTTCGAGTTCGGTTAACCGTTCGACGAACCCCATTGAAAACAATGGGAGGAAAACACAAACACATAAAAACAACACATTATAAATGTACACATACAGTTAATAAACATTGCCATAACACTTACAGGTCCCCGCGATGCATCCTGCACTCTGTCACCCGCCGCTTTTCCTTCCGATAATAGCTGCGTCCTCCCAGTAACCAGCACTGATGATAGGACCTTCCGTGACGTCAAAAAAAGCATGTGACCAGTCACGTGTCTATTATCTCATTGGCTACAGACTGGTCACATGGCTATGATGTCATGCTAGGTCCTGTCATTGCACTCTCCGGTACGCGGTGATCGTTCCAGCATCTCCGTATACCGTCGAAATGCTCTGGCACATGGTTGACTCCCCGTTCTGCTTCCCCGATCCATTATTCACCGGCTGCCACAGCCGGTCAATAACGGAGATTACCGTTGCTATAGCAACCCGCCTGTCAGTGGTGATGTCACCGCTTACAGCCTGCAGCCTCTGCTCACTTACTGAGTTAATAGACTGCAGTGCACAGGGAGCAGCAGCGTCCTTCCTCCCATGCAGCGCTGTCTGATGTAGCAGAGCTGCATGGGTTGAAGGAGAAAGAAGACAGAAGACCATGGATCGTGGAGGGATGAGAGGGATTATTAAACATGAAAAAATACAAAAAATAATTACTTCAGCCAGCTTACCAGTACCTCCCGATATGTGGAATCCTTAGTGTCATCCAGAGATTACCGCAAGAATGCTAGAGCAGGAGTCAGCCTCCAAAGATAAATGTAGAAAGGTTAAAGTCTCCAGCAGAAAAACTCCAGAATTTCAATATTTGTACGTAAAAAATTTCTTCTTGCTGAGCAAGTTTTTTTATTTAAATATTAGCATAAAATCGGGTCCACAAATTCAGGCAATAAAAAAGATCCAAATAGGGAGTGGTAGCATCTCGGACTACGCGTTTCGGCGTATATGCGCCTTCTACATGGTCCTAATACAAAGACTTACTGCCAAGCTTAAAAAGTGGAAAAATAAGGGGTGGGATTAAAAACCAACATAACATCCATGTTAACCCTATGATGACATACTCCCAATATGGAAATAGCTTGAAATTATAATTAGATATATAACAGTCTGCAAAACAGAACAGGAATTCTTTTTTTGTTACATAGAGAAAAACACCTCCAAATAGCAATCACAAACATTTGTATATATAGAAAGTCACTGGTAAATCGCAGAGAGTCTCTGAAGCACTGCATATATATTCACTATGAACAAAATCATTATTTTCAAATGTATAATCATCCAGAGACACTCCGCTTTCAGTCGGCGGGGAAAGCACGGAATACCTGATTGAATAATGAAGTGGCAGCCATTTTCTAAAGAGGAAAAGACGCCGCAGATTTGTGACAGCCGTGCAGCAAGACGCCCGTGATTGGTGAGTAGGAAAGAGAGAGGGATTGTGCTGGGGATGCAGGATGCATGTAGATAGCAATGTATGCCCATAGCCTTACTGTGAAAAGCCACGTTTTTGTTGATTGAACCTAACTCGAACTGTCGAGCTTTTAGCAAAAAGCTCGAGTTCGAGCTCGAACACCCCCCAAAATCACTCGAACATGAAATCGGCGAACCTCGAACATCAAACATCGCTCAACTCTAATGATAACTGTTCTTCTCTTACTTCCTCACATAACAGTGCCTCCTCTGTGCCCCCTAGAGCAGTATTCCTCAACTCCAGTCCTCAAGAGCCACCAATAGTGCATGTTTTCCGGATGACAATTGAATCACCTGCGCAGGTGAGAATTCCAACACCTTTTGCAATGCTAAGGAAACCCTGAAAACATGCACTATTGGTGGCTGTTGAGGACTGGAGTTGGGGAACACTGTTCTAGATGCTAATATTGCCAAATTTAAAATATCCACATTTTTTTACCTAGAAAGTAATACTGCCGCCTATGGGACCCTTTCACAGTTATAACATCCTGTGAGGTGAGCCCCTATAATTAGATATAAGCAAAGCCCAACTTTGAAGTTCGCTGTTTGTACTGAACACAGACTTTACAAAAAATATCAGTTTGAGTTTGGAGTATGGGCAATTACTACGTATGCAAACCACTCGAGTGAATATTGCTGTGCTCGGGTACACTCTATGCTCGGCCAAGTGAGTGCCGCTTGCAGTGCTTGAAAGGTTCACACTGGGGATAAAATCAGCATTATCGCATATAGTGTGTGCATTAAAAAAAAATTAAAAAACCCTGCTCTCCCTCTCCTGGAAATGTTCTGTTTATGGCAATCATTGACTTCCAATGAGGTTCAGGTCAAGTTCTTCCCCAGAAAAAAAACTACATCTAAAGTCTGGCTGAACCTGCAGAACTCCAACTTCCACTAATGCCACAAGTTATTTGATGACCCTCACGGCTCACCTATATATAGTATGATGGCCCCAGAGTTCCCTATGTACACAGTATGATGGCCTCCACCGCTCTGCTATACAAAGTATGATGTCTCACTTCTCCATATATATAGTTAAATGACCCAACAGCAGTATATATTTAGTATGATGTTCCACAGCCCCATATATACAGTATGACACCACTCACATCTCCTTATACCCCACAGCTTCCTATATACAGTATACTCTGCCTACAGCTTGCTATGTGATGTTCACAAAGCTCCCTATATAGAGTATGATTGCCCACACAGCCACATAGCTCTTTATAAACAGTATAATGCCCCCACAACCATCTATATACTGTATGGGCCTTCACACCCCACTATATACACCATGTGCAGAATTATTAGGCAAGTTGTATTTTAGAGGATTTTTTTTATTATTGATCAACAACTATGTTCTCAATCAACCCAAAAGACTCAAATATCAAAGCTTAATATTTTTGGAAGTTGGAGTGGTTTTTTTTAGATTTGGCTATCTTAGGAGGATATCTGTTTGTGCACGTACAGTGCTGGCCAAAAGTATTGGCACCCCTGCAATTCTGTCAGAGAATACTCAGTTTTTTCCTGAAAATGATTGCAATCACAAAATCTTTGGTATTGTTATCTTCAATTAACTTGTCTTCAATGAAGAAAAAAAAAAATTCATAAAGCCAAATTGGATATAATTCCACACCAAACATAAAAAGGGGGTGGACAAAAGAATTGGAACTGTTTGAAAAATCATGTGATGCTTCTCTAATTTGTGTAATTAACAGCACCTGTAACTTACCTGTGGCACCTAACAGGTGTTGGCAATAACTAAATCACACTTGCAGCCAGTTGACATGGATTAAAGTTGACTCTACCTCTGTCCTGTGTCCTTGTGTGTACCACATTGAGCATGGAGAAAAGAAAGAAGACCAAAGAACTGCCTGAGGACTTGAGAATCCACATTGTGAGGAAGCATGAGTAATCTCAAGGCTACAAGTCCATCTCCAAAGACCTGAAAGTTCCTGTGTCTACGGTGCGCAGTGTCATCAAGAAGTTTAAAGCCCATGGCACTGTAGCTAACCTCCCTAAATGTGGAAGGAAAAAAAAATTGACAAGAGATTTCAACGCAAGATTGTGCGGATGGTGGATAAAGAACCTCGACTAACATCCAAACAAGTTCAAGCTGCCCTGCAGTCCGAGGGTACAACAGTGTCAACCCGTACTATCTGTCGGCGTCTGAATGAAAAGGGACTGTATGGTAGGATACCCAGAAAGACCCCACTTCTTACCCAGAGACATAAAAATGCCAGGCTGGAGTTTGCCAAAACTTACCTGAGAAAGCCTAAAATGTTTTGGAAGAATGTTCTCTGGTCAGATGAGACTAAAGTAGAGCTTTTTTGGAAAAGCCATCAACATAGAATTTACAGGAAAAAAAAAGAGGCATTCAAATAAAAGAACACGGTCCCTACAGTCAAACATGGTGGAGGTTCCCTGATGTTTTGGGGTTGCTTTACTGCCTCTGGCACTGGACTGGTTGACCGTGTGCATGGCATTATGAAGTCTGATGACTACCAACAAATTGTGCAGCATAATGTAGGGCCCAGTGTGAGAAAGCTGGGTCTCCCTCAGAGGTCATGGGTCTTCCAGCAGGACAATGACCCAAAACACACTTCAAAAAGCACTAGAAAATGGTTTGAGAGAAAGCACTGGAGACTACTAAAGTGGCCAGCAATGAGTCCAGACATGAATCCCATAGAACACCTGTGGAGAGATCTCAAAATGGCAGTTTGGAGAAGGCGCCCTTCAAATCTCAGGAAACTGGAGCAGTTTGCCAAAGAAGAATGGTCTAAAATTCCAGCAGAGCATTGTAAGAAACTCATTGATGGTTACCGGAAGCGGTTGTTCACAGTTATTTTGGCTAAAGGTTGTGCAACCAAGTATTAGGCTAAGGGTGGCAATACTTTTTTCTGGCCCATTTTTGGAGTTTTATGTGAAATGATCAATGATATGATTTTTGATTCATCCTCTTTTCTGTTTTTTCATTGTAAGCAAAATAAATGAAGATAATAATACCAAAGAATTTGTGATTGCAATCATTTTCAAGAAGAAACTGAGTATTATCTGACAGAATTGCAGGGGTGCCAATACTTCTGGCCAGCACTGTAACTATTAGTGTGCAAAATTATTAGGCAACTTAATAAAAACCAAATATATTACCATGTCACTTGTTTATTTTCACCAGGTAAACCAATATAACTGCACAAAATTTAGAAATAAACATTTCTGACATGCAAAAACAAAACCTCAAAAAATTAGTGACCTATATAGCCACCTTTCTTATTTATAACACTCAACAGCCTACCATCCATAGATTCTGTCAGTTGCATGATCTGTATACGATCAACATTACGTGCAGCAGCCACCACAGCCTCCCAGACACTGTTCCGAGAGGTGTACTGTTTTCCCTCATTGTAGATCTCACATTTTATGAGGGACCACAGGTTCTCTATGGGGTTCAGATCTGGTGAACAAGGGGGCCATGTCATTATTTTTTCATCTTTTAGACCTTTACTGGCCAGCCACGCTGTGAAGTAGTTGGATGCATGTGATGGAGCATTGTCCTGCATGAAAATCATGTTTTTATTGAACGATACCGACTTCTTCCTGTACCACTGCTTGAAGAAGTTGTCTTCCAGGAACTGGCAATAGGTCTGGGAGTTGAGCTTCACTCCATCCTCAACTTGAAAAGGTCCCACAAGTTCATCTTTGATGATACCAGCCCATACCAGTACCCCACGTCCACCTTGCTGGCGTCTGAGTCGGAGTGAAGCTCTCTGCCCTTTACTTGTCTAGGCTCTGGCCCATCCATCTGGCCTATCAAGAGTCACTCTCATTTCATCAGTCCATAAAACTTATGAAAAATCAGTCTTAAGATATTTCTTGGCCCAGTCTTGACATTTTATCTTATGTTTCTTGTTCAAAGGTGGTCGTTTTTCAGCCTTCCTTACCTTGGCCATGTCTCTGAGTATTACAAGGGGAGTAGAAAGCTCATGCATAATGGACGCGCAATCCAGAGAATGAAGTGATATGACCGTGGTCCTTGATCATTAACAATATTTATTTAGCAATCCAAAAACACACAATAAATAAATGATTAAAATCAATTAAAAAACATGTAACATCAATTCCACGTTTCCCATAGATGACAATAAAAGGGTATGACTATGTGCAAATATGCAAAGAGATACAAGAAGGTGTAACTATTGTCACATAATAATGCAGTAGAAAGACATCTACAAATGTATGCAATTAAAATAATACATATAATACATGTTTGTCAACATATAAATGAGTCACAATATCAGTGAGATCCGTATTGCTGAAAAGGAGTCCTGCTGCCCACAAGGATGTGAGGTTAAAGTGATGGGGAGCTGTCTAATCAGAGCCACAACCCTGCAAGATGTTCTAGGGTCAGTGAATCAGCTAAACATACACTGCAAAATGCCCCAATGCAAAAACATTGTGAACCCAATATGTGAAAAAGTGACTGCAGCGCTAGTTAATCACAGACAATATAAAGCAGGCAAAACAAATGTAAGTGGCTCAACAATCCAGCACCCTCATAAAGGCAACAATGCATTCAACCTGTAGGCAGGACAAGGAGCTCATAGTAATACCCATGGGGGAAACGTGGGATATCCCCACGCATATCGCTGAGGACAGCTTCGTCGTTTTCCCTGTCATACCCTTTTATTGTCATCTATGGGAAACGTGGAATTGATGTTACATGTTTTTTAATCATTTATTGTGTGTTTTTGGATTGCTAAATAAATATTGTTAATGATCAAGGACAACGGTCATATCGCTTCATTCTCTGGATTGCGCGTCCATTATGCATGAGCTTTCTTCTCCCCTTGTATGATTCTTTTTTTATGCAGGACGCTGCATCCAGTTGATTTATTATTGATATATAACTGGGCTGTGCACTCAGTGTTTTGCTATGTCCCTGAGTATGGCACACTTTGTGCTTTTTGATACTCCAGTAACGTTGCAGTTCTGAAATATGACCAAACTGGTGGCAAATGGCATCTTGGCAGCTTCACGCTTGATTTTCCTCAATTCATGGTCAGTTATTTTGCGCCGTTTTTGCCCAACACGCTTCTTGTGACCCTGTTGGCTATTTGCCATGAAACGCTTGATTGTTCGGTGATCACGCTTCAAAAGTTTGGCAATTTCAAGACTGCTACATCCCTCTGCAAGACCTCTCACAATTTTGGACTTTTCAGAGCCCATAAAATCTCTTTTCTGACCCTTTTTCTGAGCCAAAGGAAAGGAAGTTGCCTAATAATTAAGCACACCTTATATATGGTGTTGCTGTCATTACACCACAACCCTCATTACAGAGATGCACATCACCTGATTTACTTAATTGGTAGTTGTCTCTCAAGCCTATACAGCTTGGAGTAGGACAACATGTATAAAAAGTATCATGTGATCAAAATACCCATTTGCCTAATAATTGCACACAGTGTATACTGTATGATGGTCACCATAGCCTCCTACACAGAGTACACGGTCATTCACTGCTCCGTATATTCATATTGGGGCCACAATAGCTCCCAATCTAAAGTATGGGGCTGCATAGCTCCCTAGATACAATATAATGTCCCCAAAACTCCTGATATACAGTATGGAGCCCCATAGTCTTCTATACACAGCATAATGGCCCTCAAAGCCCACTATATACAGTAAGATGGTCACAACAGCTCCCTACACACAGTGTGGGGCCACCACAGCCTCCTATATATAGCATATCTTCCACATACCCCTATACACAGTATAATGGCCCCTATAGATCATTTATTACAGTATGATAGTCTCAAAGCTCCCTATGTTTGGTATAATGACAGTATAATGACCCCAACTGCTTCAGTGGTATGATGTCCTCTCATAGCGCTCCACAACAGTCATTTATACACAATATGATTGTCCCACAATTCCCTAGATACAGTAAAATGGCACCCAGAGACTACTGTATACATTATGATGTCCCCTATAGCTCCCTTTATGCAGTATAATATCCCCAACAGCCATCTATATAGAGTATGTTGTCCCCCACTGCTCTCAAAGCACTGTATGATAACCTCAAAGCACTTTATAGTATAATGGACCTACAGCATATAGTATACTGTCCCTCAGTTGCCCTATTTACAGCATGCTGTCCTCACAGCCACAGCCACCTATACACAGTATGTCTCCCATAACTCCATATATACGAGGGGCTGCTGATAAGTCTTTGACTTTGTGATCTTTTTTTAGTTTCTATGGTAACGAATGCTACATCACATGAAAGCCTTATCTGACTAATATATGTTTTCAAAATTTTGTGTTTGTTGCTTATGGCAACAGTGTTCTACGCATGTGGGAAAAACAAAATGGCAGAGTCTGATGTGATATTCACAGCAACTTAGAGCAGAGGAGTGATAAAATTCTTGTTTCTGCAAGGAAATTCCATGAAGGATATTCATGGTGATATGTCTCACACATTGGGAGATTAATGCCCATATTCCACAGCTAAGAACGGAGTTGCCAAATTTAAATCAGGCCACTTCAGCACCAATGATGAGGAACATCCTGGACGATTGAGAGTGGTTGTTATTGTGAAGATCATCTATGCTGTGCACAACCTCATACGAAATCGACAAATGTCAGCTAAAGCAATAGCAGACATTATGGGGATTTCCCGTGAACGTGTTTGAGTCATTACACAGGTCTGCGACTAAAAAGCTGTTTGATTATTTTTATCTAATTTCCATGTATTTTGGTGTGCTGAAAATGAAAAAAGTATTGAAAAAAATCCTGGACGTCAGGATTTGCCACAAAATACAAAATTCTCTTCGAATTTAGTAAATTTTTCACAATTTGTTTTTTTTTTTTTTTTAGGGTTTTGAAAGTCAAAATTACTATTAATTAATTCACATCAATGAATTGAAGATATATAATGCCAAAAAAATATAACTTTCAAAGAAAAGAACTTTCAGAGTGAGCTAATGAAACCAGCATCAACATTTCGCAAGCTGAATGAGCTGGATCTAACATGCCCGCTCTTGTTTCAATTGTTTTATCTTTGTTCTCGCCTGTTCACACTTTTTAATCTCAGTTCGTGTTAGCTCTTCATATTCAACCGTGTTTCCCAAAATTAGCATTATGGCTCAGCGGAAGTGTATTAAATCGCCTGACAGTTTCTGTTATATTTGTGGTGAATATACAGTGTTGAAGCAACAGCTGAATATTACAGAGTAAAAAAAGTATACTTCGCATATTTCGGACTAAAGCTTGGAGATCAAGATAAAGCTTGGGCGCCTCATAAAGTGTACAAACGGTGTGTTGAGGACCTCCGAAATTGGTTCAAGGGTAAGAAAAAAGCTTTCCGTTATGGGATTCCTATAGTATGGCAAGAGCAAAAGAACCATAGTGACGATTGTTACTTTTGTTCATGCGATGTGAAAGGGTATAATTCAAAATGGAAGCATTTCATTTCATACCCCAATATTCACTCAGCAATTCGTCCAATCCCCCATGGCACAAATATACCAGTACCCAAGGCCCCTCCTACCTTGGAAGAGATAACTATGTCCAATGAAGGTGGAGTCAAATCTGAACCAGATGAATCAAGTTCTGACTTTGAAGATGATACAAGACCAAAATGGTTTTCCCAGGAGGAGATGAATGATTTGGTAAGAGACTTAAATCTTCCCAAAGATGCCGCTGAGTTACTCGGCTCAAGGCTCAAAAGGAAGAATTTATTGTTGCCAGGAGTGTCTTTTTCATGGTTCAGACATCGTGAAGATGAGTTCGTTCCTTACTTTTCCCAGGAAGATAAGTTGGTTTATTGTATCGATGTCGAAGGTTTGATGGGTCAATTCAAAATCCAATATGATTCAGCGCAATGGCGTATTTTTATAGATTCTTGAAAAAGAAGTCTCAAAGCAGTTTTACTCCACAACGGCGATTTTTATGCTTCCATCCCTGTAGGTCATTCCCGCACACCTCAAGGAGACCTACGAGAACTTGGAATTGGTTCTTCGTAAACTTAAATATGAAGGCCATGGTTGGCAAGTGTGCGGAGATTTGAAAGTCTTGTGCATGCTACTCGGGCAACAAGCTGGGTATACCAAATACCCTTGTTTTCTGTGTCTATGGGACAGTCGAGACCGACAAAATCACTGGACCAAGAAGAATTGACAGCCGAGGGTGCTCACAGTTGGTGAAAAAAATGTTCTCCGAGAAACTTTGGTTCCTCCCCATAAAGTTCTTCTACCACCTCTCCACATCAAATTGGGATTGATGAAGCAATTCGTAAAATCACTTCCAAAAGACGGAGAATGCTTCAAATACTCGGTCGCCAAGTTTCCAGGCCTCTCGGAGGTAAAACTGAAGGAAGGTGTGTTCGTCGGACCAGACATTAGAAGGCTTATAGCTGATCAAGAGTTTATCAATACCATGACGCATCCGCAAAAAGAAGGGTGTATTGCATTTAAAAAAGTAGTAGAGAAATTTTTAGGCAATAACAAAGACCCTGACTACAAAGAAATCGTTGGATGAATGCTGAAAGCATTTCAAGCTTTAGGTTGCCTGATGAGTTTAAAAGTGCATTTCCTCCATTCCCACCTTGACAACTTTCCTGAAAATTTGGGAGCTGTGAGTGAAGAGCAAGGTGAACGATTCCACCAGGATGGAAAGAAGATACCAGGGAAGATGGAGCATTATAATGATGGCAGACTACTGTTGGATGCTTCAGAGAGACATTACAGATGTTACTCACAAGTGTAAATGTACCAAGAGAAGCCTCACAGGGAAGAAGAATCGTTTTTAGTGTGGGTTAGTGAGCTCATTGCTGTTTAAAAAATGATTTTCATGAAACATTTGTAATAAAAAATTAATTTTGAGTCTATTTTCATTTATTTTGAGGTATTGTCTTATTTAACATAGTTACTTAAATTGTCAGAAAACGTGATGTGCTATGACAAAACGGAGGTCATTTTCGGATTCAGCACCCTCAAAAACAAAGATTACGAGGAATAACCAAAACAGCTCTCAAAAATTTTTTTTTGCAGACTGTTATCCATGAACATTTGGACATGAGGAAGTTATCTGCAAAGTGGGTCCCCAAATGTTTTACAACAGATCAGAGAGGCATGCGAGTGAAAACTTCCCGGTCCATTTGTCAGCATTTATGGACTGATAAGACCTTCTTGGATTGAGTGGTCACTATGGATGAGACCTGGATTTATTTGTATGACACTGAAAACAAGCAGCAGTCAAAAGAGTGGAGACACAGTGGTTCTCCTCATCCAAAGAAGTTCAGGGTGCAAAAACCAGCTGCTAAGGTGATGGCATCTGTGTTCTGGGATAAGAAGGGCGTGCTGCTATTGGACTACCTTCAAAAGGGATCCATCATCAATACAAGGTATTACATTGAACTTTTGGACCAATTAAAGGCAGCTCTGAAGGCCAAAAGGTGCAGCAAGCTGTCAAAAGAATCTTGTTCCTGAAAGACAACGCCTCTGCTCACACTGCACAAGTGGACATGGAAAAACTGGCAGAGCTGGGCTTCCAACTAGTTGACCACACACCTTATTCCCCAGATCTAGCTTCTTTCGACTATTTTCTGTGTCCAAACCTGAAGAAACACCTCAAGGGTACCAAATTTCACACCATTTCTGATGCCATTGCTGCTATGGATGCCTGGTTTGAGGCACAACTGAAATCCTTCTTTTTGCTAGGCTTACAGAACTCAGAATACCAATGTAAGGAATGTGTTGACATCAGTGGAGGGTATGTGGAATAAATGTAAAGTTTCATCATCTGATCTCGTTTATTTCTGGGTAAAGCCAACTACTTATCAGGAGCCCCTCGTACATTATGAAGCTCCCACTGCTTCATATATGCAGTGTGATGGATCCCAAGAATGTTTATATACAGTATAATGCTCCTGCACTCTCCTACAAGTTGTTATGCCTCGGGTTTTGATTTGGTGACCTTTTACTCTGTGGTCTGATTCCCTCGCTGTTTAGCCACAGTTTGATCAGTCCTTTTCCAAGTGCAGAATTCTTATTTACCTACAGATTTGTTTCTTCTTCTCAGAGAAAAGTTCCTTAGGCTCCATCACCACCAGTTTACTAACTTGACAAGTCGCTGGCCCAAAAAAAGACAAACGTAAGAAAGTTCCTGTCCTCAGTGTGTGGGAGATCAATTGCTGAGTTCCAGGCAGGACAGGTGCTATTTTCAGTATCTTGTAATATGGAGGGGTCGTGGTCATGAAGATGTCTCTTGGGTGTGTTTTAGGAAATTCCATGGGGATCTCCCAATGTGGGGAGTACATCTACAGCATCATATGGGGGGAGGGGGTTCAGCTGAGAGTCCAGTGGCCCCACGCAGAGAGGGGTGTACTGTTATGCTTTGGCGTTTAATCCGGTGACCTTTTGCTCCATGGTCTGATTCCCTCCCTGTTCAGCCACAGCTTGGTTAGTCCCCGTCCAAGTTCTGAATTTTTATTTACCTTTAAATTTGCTTCTTTTCTTATGGTGAGCAGTATCCACTTGGTTTTGTCTATATTGTGGAGGTCCTGGCCATGTCATCAGTCAATGTTTCAAATTTGTTAATCATTTTCAGAGGAACAAAAAGGAGACTATGACTTGTGATACCCAGATCTAAGAATATTAAGAATGAGGTATTATCTTCTAACATTAGAGAACCTGTCAGGATTCCATGAGAAGGGGTGGTACTAAGTGCAAATCTCAGACAACATGCTCCTTAGGCTCCTTCGCCACCGGTTTACTCTTGACAAGTTGCTGGCCAAAAAAAGGGCAAACATAAGAAAGTTCATGTCCTCAGTGTGCTGGAGATCAATTGCTGAGTTCCAGGCGGGTCAAGTGCTATTTTCAGTATCTTGTTAAAAGGAAGGGTTGTGGTCATGAAGATGACTCTTTGGTGTGTTTAGGAGATTTCATGGGGATCACCCAGTGTATGGAGTCCATATGCAGCATCAAATGGTGGGGTGTACTGAGGGTCCAGTGTCCCCACGCAGAAAGGGGGGTACTGTTATGCCTTGGGGTTTAATCCAGTGACCTTTTGCTCCACGGCCTGATTCCCTCCCTGTTCAGCCACAGCTTGGTCGGTCCCTGAATTCTTATTTACCTTCACATTTGCTTCATTCTTTATGGCGTGAAGTGTGATCACTTGTGTTCTAGTGCTTATTTGTTATATTTTTAGAAAGAAAGTGCACAGCACTGCTTACCCATTCAGGAGGTGATTCACTACTCCCGTTCCACACTATTCAGTGTAGCTCTTGCCATGTGGATTTTCTTGGCGTGCCGGGTGTAATCGTGACAGAAATCCACTCACGTTAGTTCTCCTGATATGATGGAAAAACGAAGTCGCCTACCGTGGTGCCAGTGCCCAGCAAAAGCATTCAATTTGAAGAAAAACGGAGATTGGCAGCACTCTGCGGTATTCCAAGACTTCTTTATTTTCAGATGCTGACAGGTGAAACGGACATGAGGGAATGGAGGGAGGGGAGAACGAGGACGACGGTACCGTTTCGCACCTCTAGGGGTGCTTTCACGGGTCCATACACAGAAAACGTGAGTGTTAACTATTTAAATAGAAAGTTTCTGACTCACGTGTGGAATTAAAACATGAACATAATGCCAATAACTAATACTAGATAGCACTGTTGTTCATAATTGATAATACTGGATAATAACCAATCTAATGCAAGAAAGAAAATAGAAATAGTTTTTCCATATGAATCTATTTTAGTTTTTTTCACTTTGTTTCGTTTTTCTCCCTTCAAAATACACATTGGTATAAAGCTTATATTATTACTAGATCTTCTATATTTCCAATATATAAATCATAAATTATTTTTATCTCTAAGTAGCATATCAGAGCATAATCTTATCTCAGTGTTATTATCTTATATAAAATTAATTTCTTTTTTTTATTATTTCTTATTATTTATTATGTATTATACAACCTATTTATTTGTAAGAGAGTCATCCTAAAATTATTCATAGTAACAATTCATGTTCAATACTTTATCTTTTATATTTTATTCAATTTATGTTTGTATTTTAAACTGATTCTATAGACTCCGATCTTAATCACTATATTAATTATCTCTCGTTTATAACTGGAGAGCAAAAATTGTAAACTTTATAAAGTATATCGATCAATCTCCTATTATAACAAATGCTCCTAGATGGTGCAATTGGGGTTATCTTGATGAAAAAAGAGACTATATATTATGTCCACTGGAAAACCAAAAAACATGAAAAAGCACACTGATAGAGGGATCGATCAGAACGAAAAACAGAAGGAGTACACACAGCCTTTAGAACACTGTGGAAAAAAACGCTGGTCCATATCCGGTAAGTCTATCAGACTATAAAAAAATGACTAAGTCATTCTTGTCATTGAAACCTATGGGTCCCATCGCTTTGGTCTCCATGATCCAGCGCGCCTCTTTCCTCAGTAAGTGCTTATGTGTATCTCCTCCTGCTGGAGAAGGTATGATTTTTTTCCAGACCTGCAAATTTTAATAGTTTGTGATTACCATTATGGATTTCCTGCATGTGTTTAATGAGGCGTGTAGCCCCTATTCCTGTGCTGATGGAATGCGAATGTTCCCTAAATCTAGTGAATAAGGGTCTGATCGTCTTCCCTATGTAAAAAATATTACATGGGCATAGAATTATGTAGACTAACCACTTTGTGCGACAAGTAATTAGATCATTAGTTTTATACCATTTTCCCCCTACTTTAATACTTTTGCCTGTCAGGTGTTGATCACAGTATGCACAATTTCCACATTTATAGTTTCCTCTAGGGGTTGCTTTTTCTAGCCAAGTTTTTTGTGGGGTAAACCTCCTTTTGATCAGTAAATCCCCTATGTTTTTTGATCTACGATAGGTGATTTGGGGTCTATTTAATGCAGTCTCCTGTAAATCTTTGTCACTCTCAATAATATGCCAATGACGATTTATTATTGATTTTATTGCCTGGTCCATAGGACTAAATTTGAAATTAAACCTGAAGCGCTCTATTTTAGATTTATTAATATTTTTATACTGTTGATTGGGCTAGTTTTTATTTTTATTATTCTGATCATGCAATGTTTTTTGTAAAGCTTGGGAAATTATTTCTTGTGGATATCCCCTTTCTTTAAGCCTATTGCTCAGATCTTCTGCTTGTTCAAAAAACCGGTCCATATCACTATTTGCTCTTTTTACCCTGAGGAATTGTGAATAAGGTATTGATTTTTTTACATGCTCAGGATGGACACTGTCATGACGTAATAAATTGTTTACCGCTATGGGTTTTCTATAGAGTTCTGTTTTTATCATATCATCCTGTATGGATATTTGAATGTCCAAAAATTCAAGGGTTTGATCTCCAAATATGCTGGTAAACAGCGTATTATATTTGTTTGACTGGTTTAAAAACAACACAAATTCATCAAAAATTGTTTGTCTGCCATCCCAGATTATTAGGATATCATCCACGTATCTGAAAAAATATTTTATATGGCACAAAAATGTATTACTTTCTGAATAAACTGTGTCATCCTCAAACCTAGCCAAAAAGAGATTAGCTAGCGTGCAAGCTTTGGGGGTGCCCATAGCCACACCCCCATGTTGCAGATACCAAGTCTCTCCAAACCTGAAAACGTTATTTTTCAATACCAATGACAAGCCCTCAGTTATAAAATTGATATACTCTTCAGGTTCTTCTATCTGTATCAAAAAATGTCTTACAGCCTCTGCGGGATCCGGGTGTAGAGGCTCTCGACATCAAATCGAGGTCAATTTGTAGCCTGGTTGCCATTGGATTTCTCCCAGAACTTTTAAGCAATCCTTTGTGTCCCGTATAAAAGATGGTATTTCTCTCAGGAGTGGGTTCAGCAACCAATGCAGATACCTAGATAGCGGCTCAGTTGCTGAACCCATCCCTGACACAATGGGACGTCCGGGTGGCTTTTCCAATGATTTATGGATTTTCGGGGAGAAATACCAATGGGGTCTGTTAGGGAAAATCGGTAACAAGCTTTCTGGTTTGAAATAGTCCCCAATGTTACTTGTTTATTCAGAAAGCTACGTATCTTTTCCAAAACTTTTGACATGGGATTTTAAGTTTAGTATAAACTAGGGGGTCTGCCAGTTGTCTAGTGGCTTCTTGTATATAGTAGTCCCTGTCTAGGAGTACTGTTGCTCCCCCCTTATCAGCCCTTCAGATTATGATGTCTTCCCAGGATCTGAGTGTTTCGATTGCTGTTCTTTCTGCTTTAGTAATATTAGAAGGTGTAGTAGGACAATTCAAACACTTAATATCCTGTAAGACAGCCTTTTGAAAGATGTCAATACTATTACCTGGGGTAACTGGTGGATAAAAATTTGGAGTCGATATTATCTGTCAAACTTAATAATATTAAGGTGTCATCTCTGACATTTTCAAAAGCGGAGTCCTTAAAGCAAAAACCCACTGGGCCTATATTACAGGGTCGTTCCATCAAAGCTGTCTCTTTTTCCCCCGTTTTAGTGGTAGCAAAAAATTTTTTAAGATGCATTTTACGACAAGACTTGTACATATCAATTTGAAAGTCCGTGAAATTAAATTTTTCCGGTAAGCAAAAATTGAGTCCCTTGAGTATTATCAATTATGAACAACAGTGCTATCTAGTATTAGTTATTGGCATTATGTGACTGTTTTTAATCATGTTTTAATTCCACACGTGAGTCAGAAACTTTCTATTTAAATAGTTAACACTAATAAGTTAACTAATAGTTAACACGTTTTCTGTGTATGGATCCGTGAAAGCACCCCTAGAGGTGTGAAACGGTACCATCGTCCTCGTGCTCCCCTCCCTCCATTCCCTCATGTCCATTTCACCTGTCAGCATCTGAAAATAAAGAAGTCTTGGAATACCGCAGAGTGCTGCCAATCTCCGTTGTTCTAGTGCTTATTGTCTCTGTCCAAACACCTTTTGGGTGTTGCTAAATATATTCTCCTTTTCCAACCATTCATTCCAGGATATATTTATTCCTTGCGGATTCATTGGCGTTTCAGTCCTGTTGCTAAGAATTACCTGTTGGACAGAGATCAGTCTGAATTTGTACTATACTATCTCTTTTGTTTTAGCTGCAGCTTTCTTTAGTTTATTTCTTACGTTTGTATGAGGACTTGTTGCATTTATTGTTTGTCTTTACTCCACCTGCGCACATATTTTGTGTCACCTCAATTTTGGGTTTTGTCTCTCTCTGTATGCTAGCCCTATTGTGGCTGTTGTGCTTCGCAATCCCTCCCTTGGCTCCTAAGGAGGCACATGAAATACTCGATGGCTAATCAGGAAGCATAGTCCGAGTTGTCATCTCCTAGACTGTGCAGAAGCCTTTAGGGACTGAGCAGTTGGAATGTTAGTCTGTACATGAACCAGATGTTTGCAAGTGCCGCAGTAGAGATTGTGTTTCGCTATCCATGTGTTAGTATATCTACATGTGCATAACACAAGTACTGATGTATACTATAAAAAATGAACACTATATGCTCACTTAACCCTTCGTCTGCCAGCATTCACCATTGAAAATCTGTGGATAGACCTCAAAAGAACAGTGCATGCAAATCGAGCCAGGAATCTCATAGAACTCTAAGACTTCTCCAAGGAAGATTGGATGAAAAACTCCCTAAAGCAAGAATTGAAAGACTTGTGGCTGGTTATAAAAGGCATTTACAAACTGATACTTGCCAAAAGCGGTACTACTAGGTACTAACCATTGAGACATGCAGGACGCCGGTCCCCCCGTGTTTATCCCAGTGTTTCAGTGATCTGAGTAGGTGAGTAGTGCTGCCTTTACTATATGGTGCATGGACGCTTTTTTTTCCCACTCTATGTGGATTCCTCCTTTTTATTTTATGATGCAGCTCTGCTTATGGTCTTGGGCAATTGCCTTTAATAATCTTTTTAAGATCACGGTTGAGGAAAAATCTTCCCTTTCCACTCTCCGGGACACGTGGGGTTCTTTCCCCTTCAGCACCGTTCCCTCTGGTCCATATGTATATCTATGTATTTTTGCACCCAACAGCACTTTAATAAAATATTTAATATCTTTCTAAACTTTGGCTTGTATGGGATCTTTTTATTAAGCAAACCTAAAAAGACTGTATTTTGTTCTCATCATTCTTGAGTTGTTGCTTGAATTTTGTGATTTTTTGTGAATTTTCTGTGCGTCCTGCATGTCTCAATTATTATTTCTGTGGCTTACCACAGTTTATTTGCAGGATCTAATGGATCTCAAGGCCCACGAAAAAGTGTGGGAGACACAATTGGACTGAGTGTTTGAAACTGAAGGGGATGAGTTACATTACCTGAGTTCCAGGACTGTCCTGGATCGCATGAGCGGTCTTAAAACAATGCTCAACAAGAAAACGCGCCTCTGGTGGAATGTGGCTTTTATGAAGAGATATGTAGAATGGGGATTGGTGCCAAGGGGGCTAAGAGTCAGGGTATTTCCTTCCTTTGTTGTCTCGGAGGAATCCTTTAGGAAGAGGTGGGAGGAGGCTGCTGCTAGCTGCTCCAATACCTTTATGAAGCTCCTCATTGAGATGAACGAGAAAACCATTCATGATCTAGAAATAGAAATATCTGACTCTCAGGCCCAGTTGTCCTCGGAACTAACCCCTGATGAATTGAGTAAATTTAATGAGTCGTTAGACAGGGAGTTCTCCAAGTGGGAAAGGGAGATTCTGAGCATTAAAACTAAGAAATACCAACGGGACGTCATGGATTATAGGAATGGCCAGGTCTTTCGATGGCGGGGTGCCTCCCAGAATAAGAAGAAACATCATGCCTCATCAGTGTCTGTCTGTCTCAGTATTGTCTGTTTCTTCACTGGAGGAAGAATCAACATTGGAGAGGGCTAGGAATATTAGACCGAATACGAGAGCCGCAACAACCCGGAACAAAAATGTGCTGGTTCCTGGTGGTGGGCGTGGGACTCCTCTTCCATCTCAAAGGAAGGGTGGTGATACTAATTTGGAGGTAATTAACTTGTCCAAGCACCAGCTTACTCCAACCCAGCTGGAGGTCCTTAAGCTGGGACTGACTTTTGTTCCGCAGTCTAATTTTAGTGTTCTCACAGTGATTAAGGACCTTCATCTGTTCCTGCGGAAGCTGGTGCTGCATAAGCTACACTCCAAAAAAGACTCAGGAGAACCATCTATGTCAGCTATGGAAGAAGAAGCTCTAGCGGCACTTGAGGAGCTGGAGGAGTCCACGGGCCATCCACCAGGTAACTTCCCCCGTCATGTGATGCAGAGATCGACCACATTCCCCCCTTTTTTACTCTGCCCTCCGATCCAGATCTTTGGAGACTTGGTCACCAAGGACATCCAGGAGCTCTCTCGGAGAGGTGGTACTAACAACCGCTCATTAAAACAAGAGCGGGCATTGAGAGAGATACAGGCCCTGGAGGGAGTGGTTATAAAACCTGCGGACAAAGAGGGGAATGTCGTGATTTGGCTGGTGGAACTTTATGAAAAGGAGGCATAGCTTCAGCTTAAAGATCGGGAGGCTTATACGCCCCTCCATTTCAACCCAGTAAATCTTATACACACGATCTTGAGCAGATACTGCTGAGGGCTTTTGAGGCAGGGACTATCCCCAAAAAGATATATGAGGGCCTCCTCGTCAGATCGCCAGTGGTACCAACCTTCTACCTCCTCCCAAAGATTCACAAAAACGCCAATATACCCCCAGGGCGTCCTATTGTCTCGGGCATAGGAGGGCTTTGTGACGTCACGTGCAAGTTTATTGAACACTATCTGCACCCACTAGTGGAGACACTGCCCTCCTATGTCCGAGACACCTCGGACGTCCTGAGGCGGTTGGAGGGTCTGGTTTTGGAGGAGGAAGTATCACTGGCGACTATGGACGTGGAGGCACTGTATTCCAGTATCGGCCATCAAGAGAGACTCAAAGCTGTGCGAATTTATCTGGATGCCAGTAATCTCGATAGGTCGTGGTCTAATTTAATTATGGAATTGTTGGAGTTTGTGTTGACGCACAATTTCTTCGTGTTTCGGGATCGGTTCTTCCTCCAGCGGTGCGGCACTGCGATGGGGGCGGCTTGCGCGCCGTCTTACGCAAACCTCTTTCTTGGCTTTTGGGAAAGGGAGGTTTTCGGGGACGGCGTGCCGGCGAGCTCTCATGCGCAGTGCTGGCTCTGCTACATTGACGACGTTCTGGTCGTCTGGGGGGGAACCAACAATCTTAACATCTTTTTGATGTACCATATTGGTCCACGGGCCATCGATTTTCTGGACATCCGGATTTCAATCGAACACAGCGGGATGGTATCCACCAATATCTTCCGCAAGTCCACTGCGGTGAACGCTCTCCTTCATGCCACCTCGGGACATCCACAGTCCACAATTAACGCGATTCCGACTGGCCAGTTTTTGCGGTTGCGCAGACTGTGCTCGTCGGATCGGGTTTTTGAAGTGGAATCACGGGACATGAGAGATTCGCCAATAGGGGCTATAGCGGTAGATACGGGGGTACCAGCGAGCGAGATCCTCGCAACGAGATCATTTGTTGGTGGAGAAAAATATCTCAGCGGCAAATTCTAAACCTGTGGCTAGGTTTATCTCCACCTATTGCCGCCAATGGGACCAAATAAGAGGGGTGCTGAGTAAACACTAGGGGGTCCTTCAGACCGAGTCCTCGCTGGTGGGATACCTTCCAGCACGTCCTGTTATGACAGCCAAAAGGGGTAGGAGCCTCAGGGACACTTTAGTACACAGCCACTGTGGGATAGCACACACAGATCAGGAACTTTCTACTCACCTGTCTCCAACACTGCTGTCCATGGTGCTGCTGCCTACGGCACTGCTGCTCCTGGGTGCGTGGTGCAGTGAATATGCATGATCATAATGATCGGGCCCTGAAGCAAGTGACAGCAGCACAGAAAACAGCAGCGCTGGAGACAGATGACCATAGAAAATAATTTTATTTCAAAGACACGTATTTTCTCCGGTATGTGTCACACGAATCACAGCACTGTGTGGTTCGTGGTACATTAGTGCTGCCGGAGAAAAGCGGACTTGTCTCCATACAGACACACGGTGCTTCTGAAAACACTAATGTGTGCGCAGACCCATTGATTTTAATGAGTGTATATATCCGTGTCTCCGGTACGTATGAAAATGGATGTGTGAAGGAGTCCTAAGTGGAAGTGAAATCTGTGCCTGTTACTTATCCATCTATGGGCCCATCCATCTGTCAGTCAAATGTCATTCTCACCTATCAATCCAAAATATCTTGGAAAAATCTGTCTTCTGATATTTTCTGACCCAATCATGACTTTTCAACTTTTGTGTCTTGTTCAGTGGTGGTCAGTTTTCAGCCTTTCGTAACTTGGCCATGGCCCTGAGCACTGAACACCTTGTACTTCTGGGCACTCTAGGGAGATTGCAGTAGTGGAATATGACAGAACTGACGGATAATGGGCTCCTGGAAGCTTCACATTTGGTCATTCTCATATTTTGCAGTTAATTTGCGTCTTTTTTTTCTTAACACGCTTATTGTGACCCTGTTGACTGTTTGCAACTAAATTTTCTTGATCAGGCCCCAATAGCTTAGCAATTTTAAGAATGCTGCATCGCTTTGTAACACATTTAACAAATGTTTACTTTTTAAAAGGACAATAAATCATTTTTTGGCCCATTTTGCTTGAGGAAAATAAACTGCTTAATAATTATGGACACATTCATATCGAATGTTGATATCCTTAGCTACACCATCCCTCATTTCCAAATACATATCACCGCATTTGCTTTATCCAATAAACATTCAAGTTTATACAGCTTGGAGTTGGAAAACATGCATTAAAATGAAGATATGATCGAAATACTTCCCTAATACCTGTTCACACAGTGTAGTGTAGCTTTTACATTTTCTAATATAAGTTCATTCTAATGAAAGTGAGAGCCCATTATAAATATATATTGTTAAATACATAAGCATACAATACAGTTTATATAATTTGTTATTTTATTATCTATATTATATATGTTAACTATAAACAAATGATGCAACTTACGTGTATTTAACATATAGGAGCTTGGAGCTACCATGGGGCCTTGAGAAAGGGTGCATGCATGCAAAATTGCTGTAGGCCACATTCAGCCACCATTCCTCACTTGTACTTGTTATTAATTTTAAAACTAAAGGCCATAAATCGATACCTGGTATCACAGATTGTTCATTCAAGATACTTCCGGGTACTGCAGCACCTCTACCGATCAACTGTTTTCAATGCTGGCAGTGTCTGGATGCACATACCATGTTTCCTCGAAAATAAGACAGTGTCTTATATTATTTTTTGACCCAAAAACTGTGCTTGGGCTTATTTTCAGGGAAACACAAAGTAAGTTTACCCCACAAAAAAGCAGACTCCCCTTCCCAGGAGAATCATAGTTACCAGACCATTAGAAAACGTGGCTTATCCCTGTGCCATCAGGGACACACTAAAAGAGCCACTGCTGGGAGTGGTGTTGTTCCTGAGATCATTTAAGGTCACAGCTGGCTGTTCCCACGGTACCCCAGTTGTGACTTCAGGGGAACTGACCTGAGGTGAACTCAGTGACCTCACTTCAGATGAAGTCATTGAACACATCGCCGGATTAGACTATATGCGCACATTGAGTATTTGGTTGAAGATATTTCTGCACCAATTCTGCAGCCCCTGGCAAAAACACACACACACACACACACACACACACACACACACACACACACACACACACGTGGTATTGCCTCTTTCAGAAATGTCTGATTTATCAAAATATAAAATTATTCTGATTGGTAAACAGCGTAACGAAAAAAATATAAAAACAAATGCTAGAATGACATTTTTTGGCCACCGCAACATTATAATAAAGTGCAACAAGACAAGAGCAAAACATTGCATTTACCCAAAAATGCTATTTGTAAAAACATCAGCTCAGGGGGCAAAAAAAAAAAAAGCCACGACAAAGCCCCATATATCGAAAAAATGAGAACATTACAGTTTTCAGAAAAATGGCACTTTTTTTTTTTATACAGACCTTTGACGTCTTTTTCACTTGGCATCTATAAATTCGTACTGCCCCTGGGAATCATATTTGCAGGTCAGTTTTACCGTATAATGAACATGGTAAAAAAAAAATAAACAATTGTGGAATTGCACTTTTATTTTATTGCTGACTTGGAATTTTTTTCCTGTTTACCAGTACACTATATGGTAAAATGATCTCAATCAAAAATATAACTCGCCCCACAAAAAAAAAAAAAAAAAAAAAAAAAAAGCCCCCATATTGCTAAATTGATGGAAAAATAAAAAAAGTTCTGGCTCTTGGAGAAAGGGAGAATAAAAAAAAAAAAAAAAAAAAAAAAAAAAAAAATCGCAGGGTGGTGAAGGCATTAAATAATTATAACCAGTATTTTAGTATTTTTCTCCATGCTTTCTAGTTTCAGCTGTATCAAAGTTTGTCACTGGAGACAAGCGGCCACCGTATTATATTACCCATAATCAGTACCTATAGACAGCGTCTGACTGGAGTGTCTGGGGCCAACCAGAGGAATTGACTCCAGGGATCCACCCTGCAGTGATATGCAAATACCTGTTAGCCGTTATCCCCATTATCGTGGAGCATCGACTGTGAAGCACAGGCAGCTCCTGCACATCTCCTGTGCACACACAATAACTGATTTATAATTACAGTAGTTTGCAGTAAGGCTGCTTTCACACATCCGGTTTTTGCGGTGCGGCACAATCCGGCTCTTTGCAGAAAAACGCAACCTTTTTTTTGCCGCCGGTTGCGTTTTTTCCGCATACTTTCATTAGTGCCGGATTTGCCGCATGGCCTTGCGTTTGGTCCGTTTTTTGCCGGATGTGGCATATTTAGCCGATGCGGTGGCCGGATGGAACGTTGCCTGGCACGGTTTTTTGTCAGGCGAAAAAAAAAACGCATCGCGCCGCATCCGACCGATGCGGCGCTTTTTCCAATGCATGCCTATGGACCCCGCATGCGGCAAAAAACGCATTCGGCCGCCACATGCGGTTTTTTGCACTGCGCATGCTCAGTAGCGTGCCGCAACCGGCAAAAAATGAACGAGCCACATGTAAAAACTTATGCAAAGGATGCGGCTTTTTCGCCGCATCCGTTGCATAGGTTTTAGAGCCGGATTTAGCCGCACTGCTAAAACCGGATGTGTGAAAGCAGCCTAAGGGGGATCTTTGGTGACAAGTTATCACCGATCCACAAGTTAGTTAGGTGATCACTTATTAAATGAATGGATCAGGGGACGAGTCGGAGATGAGCTCCACTTTCAAGGGGTTAAAAGTTGCACGATCGATGCTGGTCCCAGCAATCGATCCCCACAAATGAAGTTATCACTTACCCTTTGGCCACGTTCACATGTTCAGTATTTGGTCAGTATGTTACATTAGTATTTCTAGGCCAAAACTAGGAGTGGGTTAAAAATGCATAAGTGTTTCTATTATACTTTTCCTCTGATTTTACCACTCCTGGTTTTGGCTACAAATACTGAGGTAAAATACTGACCAAATACCCTACATGGGCACATGGCCTTAAAATAGGCGATTACTTCTCATATTTGCTACAGTGTAATAGTCACAGGACATGGCGGGGTTAAACATTCAAGTTTTAATCTCTATTGGAAATAATCTTCCCTTTATTGATAGAGAAACAATGTCCTCCAGACACAACACAATCCACTATACCAAGACCAATAATACCACATACAAGGGAGAAATACCACCACACCGTGACCAATAACATTATCACCATATAGTAACTGAATACAGCCACATACAGGAGAGAAATACCGCCACACCATAATCAGAGCACATAATGACCGAATATTACCACATACAAGGGAGAAATACCTCAACACTATGACCAGACCACATAAATGACCAAATAATACCACATACAACAAAGAAATACCACCACACTGTGATGAGACCACATATTACCACCACACAGTGCCAGAATACTACAATAATGATCATGAATAAAAACCACAATACTAATAACACTAATATTATCATCAGTGCCATTATACACAGGAGTTCTGTATACAGTGTCCGTGTACATGTAATACAGTGATCACCAGTGACATTATACTCTGTAGTGTATAGTGTGTGTGTGTATACACACACATGTAATACACTGACTTACCAGTGACATCTCTAGCTGATGTTATTCATCTTCGCTTTTCCTCTTCAGCCAGTGCTGACCGTCATAATTTCTTCCTGTCATGACATAAATTCTGCAGAAAATAACACACAGTCACCTATAGCAGATCACTCCCAGGGCACATTTCGCACTTTTCCCCCAATTTATACACCACGTCAGACTTTTGTTCCCCTATGGAAGATAGTATCCTCAAAATTAAATTGTATTACAGCAGTAAGAATGTACCCTAATTTGCCCCTACAGTAATTATATTTACCATTTGCCACCATAAACCAATAATGTATGTTCCTCGATCAGGCCCCATATAGTAATAATATCTCCCATCCTGGTCCCCTTTACTTAATATTGTCTCGATCCTGTCCCCCTTTATTTGATAAAGTCACCCATCCTGGACCCTATGTTCCCTCAAATGATAGTTCAGTCCTAAGGTTGGGAGACAGAAGCTGGTAGTGATTGGACACGGGGCTCCCGTGATGTCACAATGTAATGTGAGCCAAGAATCGTGATTACTGACAGCGCTGAAACGGTGCCAGCATCAGAGGTGAATACAGGGTCTTTTATCTTAGCTGGGGGAAACAAGGGGAATCAGACGGGGTTGTTAACTGCTTCCTGCACAAAATATCCACCCTCCAAAATAGCCCCACAATTTGCACCTTTCAATAATGCCCCCCCAAAACTTGCCCTTTCTATAATATCTCCCCAATACTATATCTCTACATAAAGACCCCCCTGGTCCTCATTATACTATGCCGCCTTTCACAATCTCCTTCCTAATTGCCACATCCTGTCCCCCATCCCAGGGGTGGGGAACCTTTTTACTGCTGGGGGAAATTTGAAACTTTCTACCAACCTTCAGGGGCCACAAAAAATTCATACATCACAGGAGGGGCTGGGGGCATTATATATATATATATATATATATATATATATATATATATATATATATATATATATATATATGTGTGTGTGTGTATATATATTATATTATATATATATACATATACACACACATACATACATACACACACACACACACACATTACAGGAAGGGCTGGGGCACGAATAGTACTGCTGAGCACGGACAGCACTAGAGGGACACATGGACAGGACTGAGGGAGCACATCACCATGGGTGGCACAAAGCACTGGGTTGGTGGACACATTCATAAGGGCGTACACAGCAGCAGGAGGCTCACAGCAGCGGGAGGCCGGAGGCTCACAGCAGTGGGTGGCAAGAGGAGGAGGCAGAAGTGCTTACCTGGTGCCTGTACGTCATCTTCTTCCGTGCGGCCCCGGTGATGACGAATCTTGGTGAGCTCCTCTGCCTCAGTCCTGGCACTGCATAGTTCAACTGTATGCGCTTGTAAGACTTGTGTACATTTGAACATGAGAGGCGAAGGTCTGCAGCTCCTGCACTCACCTCCTTTTGTGCAGGACCTCTGGTGAGTCACATGACTGATGTCACCACAGGTCCGCCTGCAACTGCAGAAACTGCAGTGATCGCATAGAATTTGTGCGATCACTGAAGTTTATGATGGAAAGGCTGGGGGGGCCCTCAGAGCATGGGGGCCCAGTCTGCCCGCTCTAACGCTGGCACTGACACCAGTGCCCAGCCCACAATAACAAGCCCGCGGTACCCCGCACAATATAAAGCATGGCGGTCCACTGGGGCCCCACCAGTGGCTTCTCTGGTGCTCTGGTGGGCCAGTCAGACACTGCTACAGACATATTTAAATTGCACATCCTCAGAAGCAGCATAGATGACATACAGAATTGATCAGCATTTATTTAGCTCCATTATATGCCACAGAGCTTCACAGACACTATCAGTGTAGCTGTGAATCCATCACTGAAGACTACGATTTATGACGTAACCTTTCTATATTTCCTTCTGTTCTGATCAGATTGTTTCAGAATGAAATGAAGAATAGGCTGTCCTGTGTGTATATAATACACATGACTTGTCTTCTGTAGTTGCCCCTCTCTGCAGGCTCCATCTCCATTGTCAGTTTTCCTTGAGCTGCTCTTGTACATAGATGAGATCCCTACAACATGCATAGAAGAAATCTTGCAAAAATGAGCAGTGTTGCAGTGAGTCCAGCACTGGTGTGAGATAGAACACTTACTAGAATCAGCAGTATTATATATGTGTCTTTCCGCACATGCTTCTCAGTCATCCTCCTCCTCTTCCATATACATATATAGTTGCAGCTTGATCCCTAATTCAATCTAAGTCATCTCTGCCTCTCTGAAGCAGATTGAGAATGAGTGATCAGTGGGGTTTAGATATACACGTGGTCAAAACTGTTGGTACCCCCCGTTTAAATGAAGGAAAAACCCACAATGGTCCCAGAAATAACTTGAATTGGACAAAAGTAATAGTAAATAAAAAAAAAAAATCTATGAAAATTAACAAATTAAAGTGAGACATTGCTTTTCAACCATACTTCCGCAGAAATTTGAAAAAACTAAAACTCATGAAATAGGCTTGGACAGAAATGATGGTCCCTTAACTTAATATTTTGTTGTACAACCTTTTGAGGCAATCACTGAAATCAAACAATACCTGTAACTGTCAATGAGACTTCTGCACCTATTGCCAGGTATTTTGGTCCACTCAAAGAGCAAACTGCTCTAGTTGTCTTGTTTGAAGGTTGTTTCAGCTTCTTCCAAAGATGCTCAATAGGATTTAGGTCAGGGCTCATAGAAGGCCACTTCAGAATCGTCCAATGTTTTCCTTCATTCTTGGGTGTTTTTTTGCTCTGTGTTTTGGGTCGTTATCCTGTTCTTAGATCCATGAGCTGCGACTGAGACCAAGCTTTATGACACTGGGCAGCACATTTCGCTCTAGAATCCCTTGATAGTCTTGAGAGTTCATTGTAATCTGCAGATTCAAGACACCCTGTGCCAGATGCAGCAAAGCAGCCCCAGAACATAACAGAGCCTACTCCATGTTTCACAGTAGGGACAGTGTTCTTTTCATGATATGCTTCATTTTTCAGTCTGTGAACATAGAGCTGATGTGCCTTGCCAAAATGTTCCATTTTTGTCTCATCTGTCCATAGGACATTCTCCCAGAAGCTTTGTGGCTTGTCAACATGTAGTTTGGCAAATTCCAGTCTGGCTTTTTTATGTTTTTTTTTCAACAATAATGTCTTCCTTGGTAGTCTCCCACGAAGTCCACTTTGGCTCAAACAACGACGGATGGTGCAATCTGACACTGATGTTCACCTTTAATCTCTGTATAAGTTTTTCTGGACTCTTGTTACCATTCGTATTATCCGTCTCTTTTATTTGTCATCAATTTCCTCCCGTGGCCATGTCTAAGGAGGTTGGCTACAGTCCCATGGATCTTAAATTTCTGAATAAATGTGCAACTGTAGTCACAGGATCATCAAGTTGCTTGAACATGGTCTTATAACCTTTACCATTAACATGCTTGTCTATAATTTTCTTTCTAATCTCCTGAGATAACTCTTTCCTTCCATTCCTCTAGTCCATGTTGAGTGTGGTATACACCATGCCACCAAACATCACAGCGAGTATCTGTACCCCTATATAGATGTCCACTGACTGATTACAAGATTGTAGACACCTGTGATGCAAATTAGTGGACACAACTTAATTTAACATGTCTCTTCTTGTCACATTTTCAGGGGTACCATCATTTCTCTCTAGGCCTATTTCATGAGTTTTATTTTTTACAAATTTCTGTGGAAGCAATGACTGACTTTCATTTGTTCATTTTCATGGATTTTTTTTAATTTATTACTACTTTTGTCAGATTCAAGTTATTTCTGTGACCATTTTGGGTTTTTCTTTCATTAAACGAGATGAGAGGTACCAACAATTTTGACCACGTGTGCATGTTCTAAAATAAAATTATATTCTCTATGAGTCTCTTAAGTTTCTTATTACAGCTTATACTATCAATAAGGTTATTAATGGAGGTCTGAGGAATGTTCTACAATGCTGAATGCACTTGGGCATGCAAATACAGTAATAAAGATCTGCTGCTGGCACCTCAGTTTGCAGAGAGTCTGAGCAACACTATGCACTTCTTCAAAAGGAAACGTTACACTTTTCCTACTCATGGTATTATGGTGTGAGGCGTACAAAGTACAGCTGTCTGATCCTTCTAATCATTTCAAGTGCACTAACAGCTCGGCATTACGTTGATTTAAAGGTGGTATGGCCATTTCTCCAAAGTGATCCAGGAGCTTCTTTTCAACACATCAGACCACACATGTGCGCCAACTACTTTGAGCAGCTGGTGTTGGCCAAACATGCTACCATGGTCTGCAGCATTTCCAGACTGGTCTCCCATAGAGCACTGCTGGGACATCATTGATCGACAATTGCAAAGGGAACTGCCAGCAGTGGATCTTGATGATTTGTATGCACAAGTGCATTCAGAGTGACAGAACATTATACACTCAACATTGTAATTGCAACACCAAGAAATAAAAAAGGACAGGAAATTATGGAAAATACAAAATCAAACTTGTTTCTATTTCTTTCACCATTGTAGGTCATTAACAATATTCCAAACATCTTGATTTGTTCATTTTTGTGTATGAGCACAGAAACACACCTATGTACATGCCTGTATATATGGTTGTCTGAGGAACAGGCCACAGTTTAATGCACGAGGACTGGTCCCAGTAGCATAAGCAATATGCGGCCTGGCGTAGTCCTATTGAAAAACTACTACTGGGACATATTCGGCTTATCTTATGATAATTCAGTACACTTCCAGCAGCATTATATGTTGGTGCTAAGTTTCATTTCATCTTTAAATGAAAGTTTATTGAAGCAAAGTCAGTTCTCTATATGCATGCGTAGTGGGTATTTCAAAACACTCGAAAGCCTAAGTTGAAACAATACTTCCTCTGCAAGTGTTAGCATGTGAGATACAAGATATTTATATCTTAGAAACAACAAAAAGGAGTGGAAAGTTTTTTCATCAGTGTAATAATAAATGTGAAATGAAAAATGGTCACAAAGAAAGCATTTCTTGACGTTTACATATCAGACTGTAGCACTAGCTATACATATTTTATAACCATGCAGTTAGAGTGCACCCCTGAAGGCCATGGTCACACAGTGCATCGTTTCTAAGTACAAAGAGACAGCATTTTAGCCCCAAAATACACAAACGCATGCGTGTTGGATGCTTTTTACCGCATTTAAATCAAATCTATTGACTTGAAGGGCTCAAAAATGCTGGAAAAAACGCAAAAAGAATTGACATGCTACATCCTCAAAAATACAGACAAAAAAAAAAATGGACAATGTGGACAGCAAAATAGAAATCTCATGCTTTACTGGGGGAAGAAAATGCATGCGTTTAGGTACATCTGTGTGACCTCAAAAACACAATAAAAGAGGCACTGTGTAAACAAACTAAAATGTATGAATGTGCAGGCATTCATGTACGGTATATACCAAATGAGAATAGTTTACATTTGTGTGAATGCATGTATGTAGTGATCATACGTCTAAGTGTGTGCCTGCAAGTACTTCACTTTGATTGGGCGCTATACAAATGAAATGTTTTTTTTCCATACTTTGTACACTGCAAAATATTAAGTTCAGGAAAGGGTTACACCCTTGAACGGACAAGTAGTAGAGATGAAGGAAGGGGGTTTATATGTGTTGCAAAGATCAAATTGTGGGGTATCTTCATATGATGCAGATTTGTAACTGCCCTACTAATCAGAACAGAAATCCATGTGCATGCTAATAAAAGAAACCGCATATATGAATTTTAATTTCAATGTTCTAAAGTAATCTACAAATCATTATTTGTAATAGTACAACTGAAATGTGTGCCTGAAAGTTGGTAGCTCATTATAGTTTCCAACATGTATTAAATATGGTTTTTGTAGTCTTTTATGGCTCAGATGTTAAAGTCAAGTGAAAAAAAAACACTATTAGGGTATGTGCACACATTGCAGTATTGTTTCTCCAGTGAAAAATGCACCCTCTGGCTGGAAAAAAAAAAAAAACGCATCAAAAAATGCATGTGTTTTTGCCACATTTTCAGTGTGTTTTTGCCGCATTTTCAGTCCTGCTTTTTTTAACACTGTCAATGGCAAAATGCTGGGAAAAAGGCAGGAAAGAAGTGACATGCTGCTTCTTTTTTCTGCAACCAAGACTGCAGACAAAAAAGAAGCAATATGCGTACAACCTTTCGGATTTCTCACTTTGCTGGGGAAGGTTATACATGCCACAAACTGCACCTAAAACTGTAGCAAAAAAACAGCAAAAAAAGCAGAGTGCACACCTGCAGATATGGGGTTAATTTGCAGGTTAATACCATTTGGAACCTGCACTTCGAACCCTGCGGATGGTAGTAAAAGAACTTTAATACTTTAATACTCCCAGCAGTGATTGGGTTCCAGTTGGGGGGGGGGGAAGCAGTCAAGGATTCAGTCACCATTCTGGTATAGTAAGCGCTGACTGTAACTGCACCCCATGCATTGACTGATAGCAGATTCTAATACTGATCGGACTATCAGTCAGTGTGGAGTACGCTGGTTACAGACACCACTCTTGATACACAGCGCTCCGGCTTGATGATTAAAACCTGAATGCTGCCTGAAGGATTAAAGTTCTTTTCCTCCCAGCAGCAGATTTCAAGGTACAGGCGTCCAGCAGGTTACAAACACTATTAAGCTGCAGAAACCCCCCACATCTGCAGGTTAATAGCATTTTTTTCATATGACAGTTTCCCTTTAATTTCATCCAGGGTGTGACCACTGTGGACTATGAAAATAGAGAGCAGAGTTTACTTTTTTCCAACTCCTATAGAAATGAACGGGAGTTACAAAATCAGGGTAGCTCAGCCACTCTGAGCAGTTTCCTCATCCCTAGTGGCTGCTGCCTGGAAGGAAATTACAGACGTAGAGAAATACTTTGGCGTAGTGTTGGGGCTCTATTGCATTGATCAATTCAGTAGCTAAATTTCTCTTTATTCATATATTCATGGCAGTAATGCAGATTCCATTTTTCATATTTTCACTCTTACATATAGCTATTGGATTTTTCATGTGAGTATTCACACAGCAGTTTATGCTTTTCATATATTCCCCTTACATAGTCACTGGTGTGCATATCTTCTCTCCATATAGTGTAGATTTTTTAGGTTTTTGCACCCAGTTCAGACTCAGAATGGTGTTCCAGACGTTATCTCTTGATTGGAAGGAAATTACCGTCTCAGATATGAATAACCCTTTAAATGTCTTGCAAAAGTTTGAACAATATTTAAAAACCATGAACTATACTGAGATAAAAGACATATCAAAACTACAGTGGAACTTAAAATTAAGAAAAACACCACAAAAGATAAATTGGTCAACATAAAACTTACAATTTATTGATATTTTAAGCAAAAATATTCTGAAATGAACTGAAAAGACTAAGATAAAAGAAAAAAAAACAAGAAACAGGACTACAAACAGAAGAAACAGAGGTGATGCATTGTGCAGCTCTGATTTGATACCGCTTTGGTACAATACATATTCTAGTCAATTGAATGAGCAGTGAATAGATTACAGCTCATCTCAAGAAGAAATTTGCCATCACGTATCAGATACATTGTCAATATACAGAATTATCAAATTGCCACTTTTAAAGAAAAAAAAATGCATCTTATTTAAGGAAAATATTGCTTTTCGTAAAGGAGCAAAATTCAGCAGCAGAAGACGCAATAAGGAAAACATTTTATGTCAGTGTTTCAAAAACACATGGTAACCAAGCGGTAAACAGCAGGTATACATACTGAAACAAAGGCCGCACGGGACAGTTATCTGCTACTTGCTGCAATATTACACACCACACACAAACCATGTCTGATCTCATGTAGGCAGTGTAAAGATTATTCATGGGATTTCTCTCATTGTGATAATGGTAGCATAAGATCCTACAAGGGTCGATAAAAATTACGTTTTTTTTTAGTGAACACAGGTATATATTGAATCCAAAAGCTGGGCATAGAGCAGGTGTGACATAAAAAGGATAACAGCATTGAGACCATGTAACATGTATGTAGAAACCCACACATTAGCTTTGACTTGAAGGCTAATATATAAAATAAAAATCTATGACACTTTGTTAAATTAGGTAAATAGAAAAAAAGAAAAAAAAAAAAATTTAGAAAAGGAGTTGTCAAACTTTCAAGAAAGTGGACCTCAGCCCTTTAGAACACCTAAAATAACAAAAAGCAGGCAGACACCCTTCCCTGGTCGAGCGCTGGCTCCAGAGAGGACATCATTAGGACAGCATGCATCGCCACTATAGCCAATCACAGAACTCTGCTGCTATGCCAGACCGCATGACCCGCTGAGCCTAGTGATTAGCTACAGCAGTGATGTGCACTGTTGACGTGATGCCAACGCTGCAGCCAAAACACAGAGCCCAAGCAGCTGGAGGGAGAGCAAGTCCCTGCTCCAATTGTGATTTTAGGCCATTTCGAGCGTCTTCATGAAAGTGGAAAACATCTTTAACCTACTTATAGCCTCTCGCCCCAACCACTATATTACTGTCATCCTTTTTTTTTTTTATTATTTTTAGATAAAGAACCATTGCAAAAAAACCTCAAACCTCTGCTTGATCCTTGCCTTGTTGTGTAGGGTAAAGCGAAAGATTTCTACAGTACTCGGAAGAAAAATGGAAGTACACCGCTCAGCTGTATGAGCAATTGATTGGGATCTTAGTCTCATGGATTCCCCCAGATGACTTGTCAGAATATTTTTTAACACTAGAAGTCCCAGAGAGGGGTCATTTGACATTTCTACCGTTGGAACCCTATGGAGCTCGAAATTCTTGGGACTTCTAGTGTTAAGAAACCACTAATAGTGTAGTAGGGAAGCTTTACGTCAGTGGTGCAAACCCTTTTTCTGGTTTGAGGGCCAGTATTGTCAGATTATCCCAAGAGCAGCAGGGTATTCTCATATAACACCTCCTATAAAATACAGCAGACATGCGAGTTATCATCTAGCCTTATGATCACTTTCTCTCTGGATGCTAAACAGAGAAGAGTCCTTCAATTAGTATGCGCCAAAGATGGCTGGGGGCCAGACAATGCATCAGGTTGGGTACCTCAGCTTGAGGCCGGTGTCACACTTACGAATGACTAGTGTGGGAATTGAGTGGCATCACCGGGCACAGCCAACCACTGTCCGGACAAAAGCTGGCAGCTGCATAGAAATAGGTGCAGAAGAGTGGCAGGCCACACCAGGTGATACGACACTGTTCTAACGCAAGTGACATGCAAGTGTGCCACCGGCCATATACTGCAAGATTAGGCTCCAGTACAATTTCTGCAGCAATGTTTATTTCAATATTGTACGATTTACTGTGATACTTTACAAATTCTCTGCGTAAGGTGGCATTAAAGTCATAAATAGGGCCAGTCTGCAGTGCAGCTGATCCAAGCTGTGACTTTCCCACATAAAGCAAGATTTTGGGCACAAGTAACTAAAACAATTTTAATAGATCTCTCCTGTTTCCCTAACAAAATTTTTTTTTTTAATTAGTATGAAAAAGGATTTAGCACTTAAAAGTTTTACATGAATACTCTACTATAAAAAGCCCCACCGTTGTGTAGAGGCAATCTAGGAACTAAATATCTGCTAATATTAACAACTGCATAATGTACAAAATAGGAATTATTGCCCTAATAATAGTTCCCTACTGTTTCCAAACAACCCCAATTCCTCAAAGCTGTTCACTGGAAAAGTCAACATTCAAAGTGTCAAAACTACCCGGCAATATTCACCGAAAATCAGCTCCTGCGAGTACACAGCCATAAATGTATCCAAAACATCCACAAAAGGATTTATTAAATAGAAAACAAAAAAAAAAAAAAAAAGGGATGACCAGTTTGAACCCAGGGGCTGCTTTCACTACAGCCATATGGAGAAAGCAGTCAAAAATACTATTTTGTTTTTGCTAAACGGCACACTTCCAAGTATAGGGGAGAAAGGTACAGTTTCCTTGAAATGCTAACAGGCATTTTATTATCTGGCTTTTGGTTAAATCTGCTTTAAAAAATAAAAATAGAAGAAGAGGATTGTTGCATGCAAGGAACCAATCTTTTATAACGGGACATGGCTGAAGAGGTATGACACAGATTCCCCATTATGAGTCCTTCTAATCGCCTCTGCTAATATCATGGATATGTCGATGACCTAAGGATTGAGGGGAAAAAGAAAACGTTAGTAAAATTCCTTTTAAGATTCAGACTTTCACTGGCAAAGATATTTAGTGGCAGCTTCTACATCAATCATATAATTGAGGAAGTGGTCATGATGATGCAAAATCTCCCCTCTCCCTCATAGTGGAGCTCTCACGCTGCAGCAGGAACATTATATATAGTGTAGATTATAGGACAAAACTCACCTTACCCTTCACTATCATCCTGCCTGGTCTATCTAAATATACTAAAATATTTTTAAACATACAAGTATAATAGGGTTTATACAGAGCGGTATGACTCACTAACAGCGTGACCTAATAAAATGAAATCCCTCCAAACTTTTAAATTCTAGGATTAGGTTGGATGGTTTCAGTACCTGGATCTTTGAGCAGTGCTTCATTTTATCTTCTTGTGGTATTGTGTTGGTTACGACTACAGCTTCAAACGCTGCGTTATTAATCCGAGAGATTGCAGGTCCAGAGAATATGCCATGCGTTAAAATCGCATAAACCTTGATGGCCCCGGCAGAAAGTAACCTTTTAAAAGGGAAAGAACCGTGTTGTGTTAAAGATTTTACACATGTTTTTATGTAAACAGAGGTGGAAGAAATACATACAGCTTAGAAGATTATGGGTTTAAAAAGGTTATTAAAAAAATGTAAAAATATAACCTTCAAGTCTATTCATGGTCAATATCATCTGAGACATGAGTTGTGGAAGGCGGTAGCCAACAATCACAGCTGATCTGGCACAGCCCCATGTCCTTGACATCACTGCACTGTCAAAATAGGCTACAGCATTAAAAAGGGGAGGTCCGACATACAAACTAAATCTGTATCTATTTAATGCAATAATCTAAACTAATTTCTAATATACTTTAAGTAAAATTTCCCTCTCCTTGCCTAACTACACCAAGTGTTTTTGTTTTTTTTTTACCACTTCCATTATTGCTGATGCAGGCCAGGAAACGTAAACAAAGTATCATCAGGGGGCAGAGACTGTAGTCACTGCTGCAGCCCTTGCCCCATCTCTGGCAGTGACGCTCATTTCAGGGCCTGGTATAGGCCCTGCAAGTGATGGTGTTCATCTCTGCACACCAGATAGTCTTAGAACTTCTTGGCAAGAATAATGAAAAGAGCATATACAGCATGGGAGGAATATAGCTATCCAACAGCATGTGTGAAAAAGACTTAGGTATACTAATAGATCTCAGACTGAACATGAGCCAATAGTGTGACGCAGCAGCAAAAAAGGCAAACAATTCTAGGATATATTAACAGAAGCATACATTCTAGATCACATGAAGTTATCATCCCCATTTACTCCTCTTTGGTCAGACCTCATCTGGACTATTGTGTCCAGTTCTGGGCACCACATTTTAAAAAAAAAAAAAAAAAAAAAAAAAACATGAAAAAACTGGAGCAAGTTCAGAGAAGAGTGACCAGAATGGTGACTGGACTGCAAACTACAGTTAGGTCCAGAAATATTTGGACAGTGACACAATTTTCGCGAGTTGGGCTCTGCATGCCACCACATTGGATTTGAAATGAAACCTCTACAACAGAATTCAAGTGCAGATTGTAACGTTTAATTTGAAGGTTTGAACAAAAATATCTGATAGAAATTGTAAAGAAATGTGTACAATTCCTACAAACACTCCACATTTTAGGAGGTCAAAAGTAATTGGACAAATAAACCAAACCCAAACAAAATATTTGTATTTTCAATATTTTGTTGCGAATCCTTTGGAGGCAATCACTGCCTTAAGTCTGGAACCCATGGACATCACCAAACGCTGGGTTTCCTCCTTCTTAATGCTTTGCCAGGCCTTTACAGCCGCAGCCTTCAGGTCTTGCTTGTTTGTGGGTCTTTCCGTCTTAAGTCTGGATTTGAGCAAGTGAAATGCATGCTCAATTGGGTTAAGATCTGGTGATTGACTTGGCCATTGCAGAATGTTCCACTTTTTTGCACTCATGAACTCCTGGGTAGCTTTGGCTGTATGCTTGGGGTCATTGTCCATCTGTACTATGAAGCGCCGTCCGATCAACTTTGCGGCATTTGGCTGAACCTGGGCTGCAAGTATATCCCGGTACACTTCAGAATTCATCCGGCTACTCTTGTCTGCTGTTATGTCATCAATAAACACAAGTAATTGCAGCCCTTAGAGACCCTTGTCCAATTACTTTTGGTCCCTTGAAAAAGGAGGCTATGCATTACAGAGCTATGATTCCTAAACCCTTTCTCCGATTTGGATGTGAAAACTCTCATATTGCAGCTGGGAGTGTGCACTTTCAGCCCATATTATATATATAATTGTATTTCTGAACATGTTTTTGTAAACAGCTAAAATAACAAAACTTGTGTCACTGTCCAAATATTTCTGGACCTAACTATGTCCTATGAGGAACGGTTACAGGATTTAGGATTATTTAGCTTGCAAAAGAGATGACTGAGAGGAGACTTAATGGCGGTCTACAAATATCTTAAAGGCTGTCACACTGTAGAGGGATCAGTTTTATTCTCATTTTCACAAGGAAAGATTAGAAGCAATGGGATGGAACTGATGGGGAGGAGACACAGATCAGATATTAGAAAAAACTTTTTGACAGTGAGGGTGATCAACGAGTGGAACAGGCTGCCATGAGAGGTGGCGAGTTCTCCTTCAATGGAAGTCTTTAAGAAGAGGTTGGACGGACATCTGTCTGGGATGATTTAGTGAATCCTGCTTTGAGCAGGAGGTTGGACTAGAGGACCCAGGAGGTCCATTCCAACTCTAATATTCTATGATTCTATGAACACATAATAATGGCTTTTTCAGACCTCTGTGCACAGACCAGAATGCATGGACTGCCCATAGATCTCCCGACCAGCGCTTTTCGACTTCATATATTTCTATGAGGCGGTCATGCTCAGGTCTGTTGCATTGCAGTCTGGGCACGGACTGGCCACTGGTCTCCTGTGACGAGCGCAACAGTGTTGTAAAAATATATGAAGATATCAGACTATGGTCAGGAGAGTTGCAGCCAGTTCGTGCATTCTGGTCTGTGCATGGACCATGTTGCACAGAGTTCTGAAAAAGCCCTAACAGTGGGCTCTTCTCTAGTGCCAGCTCGTTACTACTGATCTAAGCCGGCAACAGAAAGCGTGCGGTCATTGTGCACATCGCACAGCAATCATGGACTAGCCCCTGAAACTAGTGTCACTGATGAAGAGGCTGTGGCAGTGACTGCAGCCTCTGATGATGCTTTGTTTGAGTATTCCAGCATGCACGGGGATTCTCAGACAAAGTCATCAAAAAAGGAAGTAGTTTAATTTAAAAAAAAAAATCTTTCGTTCACCAACTACACTAATTGGTTTTCTTTTTTTCTTCTTTTTGTTAGGTATATTAGAAATAAGTTATTGCATTAAATAATTATTTAGGATGCAAATTACGTTGTATGTCAGATCAGCCCTTTAAAGTACTACTGTAAATGTACTGAGCATAAAGTATGTTAAAGGGGTTGTCTGGTCACAATATATTGATACCTATACCCTGGATTGGTCCCCAATATTAGATTGGAGAGAGTCTGACATATGGTATACCCAAATCCGCAGACAGACTCCAGCAGTGGCCAGAAGTAGACACCTAGAACAGAGCTGCAAAGTGCAGCTCCATCCAATGTGTAGCAATCACTGCAGAAAATCTGCTATTTCTCATGAAACAAATTAAATGTAAAGGTCATAACTGGTTAGCAAAGCCATAGACAGGCTGCATTTCCATAGGATCAGGCTGCCGAACAAAAACATCTTGAATGGAGCTGCAAAGCTAAACTCCAATCAACATGTAATGCACAACCAATGCAGAACAGCTCCTATTCATGTTAATTGCTCTGTTCCCTGTGTTTATATTAAGCTACCAGCAGAGCTTTGAACAGCTTATAGGTACCAGACCACAAGGATCTCATATTGATGACCTATCCAATGGACAATCACCTCTAACTAGATCAACAGTTCTCTCTCTTCAACATTAAAAGGGCTTCTTCACTATCCGACAACCACTTCTTGATGGGAATCTGTCAGCCGGTTATTATGTTAAAACACAGAAATCAGCAATGTGTCATTTATCAGCCTGTGGGCCATTTTCTTATAACGAAGGTTTTATCACTAGATGATCATCATTACTGGGCTACAGCACAAAAATGCGTGCTAGACTGACCACGCAGCTCATGGTCACTATACAATGTACATTGAGAGCCTGGTGTGGGTGGAGTTACTTTCTCAGCTCTTCTTCTTCCTACATCTAAGAACTCTGTGTCATAAACGCGACCCCCAGTAAATTAAGTGATATTGTTGGATTCAGTGTAATTTTTCCAACACTCTGCTTTGCTCAAAAGAGGTAGCAAAACTCTGGTGACAGATTCCATTTATTAGCTCTGTAGAGCAAGACAAAAGTTATTTAAAAAAAAAAAAAAAATATATAAATATTATTATTATTATTATTATTATTATTATTATTATTATCGTAGCACATTTCTCCATGATTTGCATGGCTCCCTCCGGCGGTCACATTACATAAGTAGTCACATTACTGCGAACTGGCTGCAGTTTCACAATTCTGTGCAGTGATGTTCTGTCAAACGGCCGCGGGAGGACCGAGGAAATGGCGTAAGAACAATAGTTTAATTTTTTATTTTTTTTTTCCAATTGGGCGAACCCTACCTATATTCCTGCATCAAAATGTAGTTTGATTTATAATGTGCGAAGACTCACTTGTCAGCAGCATGGCATATAGTGCCACATGTGTCAGCCATGTCATCCACTAGAATAGCAATCCGGTCCTTCACATCTCCAACTAACACCATCCTGTCTACCTCGTTGGCTTTCTTCCTTTCTTTGTGGATTAGTGCAAATTCAACATTAAGTCGGTCTGCGATTGAAGTCACCCTGCAAAGCAACAAAGACATAATCTGCTTAAAATACACAAAATAGAAATGATCTTGTGCTCACACCTGTCACTAGAGAACAACCGATGAAGATATTGTAAAGCAGTAAAGAAGGAAATGGCGCCCTCTAGTGGACAAGAGTGCTTCCGCCATAGGAGAAAAAAAAGCTGGAAAATGTAAAATTGTTTTAAAGATTTTCACAAAAAAAAACCCCCCACGATTTATTAAAGAAAAAAGTGTCCATGCCTAAATTTTCTTGAATTTGGTTTTGTTATTCAATATTTCATGAATTAAAGGACCGCGTCAGTGATTTTTATTTTATACTGACTCGGCTAGCGGGGATGTGTAATGAGTGTGGTAACATCGGCCGGTGTCTCCTGCCTTTTTCAGCAGGTCCCCGATGTCATGTGACCGCTTTTGTAACCTGCCCAATCACACGGTCTTTGCTGTGCTGATAGGTTTGCATTGACAAAGTAAGCTATTAGACTCATAATGAAAGCTCTATGACGTCCGAATTTCATATACAGTACTTTCATTGAGAATTCCAGCTCGGCTGCCTCCCGCTCCTAACCCCTGCTCATTATACTCACTGAATATTCACTCCACTGAGAAGCTGGAAGCAGGAGCATCGCGGGGGACTTCAGTGCTGGAGACCACATCGCTGGGGACAGGTGAGTATCCAGGTGGGTGTGTGTGGGGGTGTGCGCGTGCGTGTGTTCAGTGTATACATGCATGTGCACACTGAACACCCCACCCACCCACACCTGAAACGCACGAACACTGCAGAAGATTTGGCATAGCAGAACGCAGACGTGCGCACATATCCTTAACCCCTTCAGCCCCGGGGCACTTTCCGTTTTTGCGTTTTTGTTTTTTGCTCCCCTTCTTCCAAGAACCGTAACTTTTTTATTTTGCCGTCAATCTTGCCATGAGGGCTTGTTTTTTGCAGGACAAGTTGTACTTTTAAATGAAACCATAAGTTTTACCATATAGTGTACTGGAAAACAGCAAAAAAATTCCAAATGCGGAAAAATTGCAAAAAAAGTGTGATGGCACAATAGTTTTTGGGATGTTTTATTCACGGTGTTCACTATATGGTAAAACTGATGTGTGGGTATGATGCCTGAGGTCGGTGCGAGTTTGTAGACACCAAACATGTATAGGTTTACTTGTATCTAAGGGGTTAAAAAAAAAATCACAAGTTAGTCCAATAAAAGTGGCGCACGTCTTGCGCCATTTTCCGAAACACGTAGCGTTCTTATTTTTTGGGATCTATGGCTCAGTGACTGCTTATTTTTTGCGTCTCGAGCTGACGTTTCTAATGGTACCATTTTTGTGCAGATGCTACGTTTTGATCGCCTGTTATTGCATTTTGCGTGCAACTTGCGGCGACCAAAAAACGTAATTTTGGCGTTTAGAATTTTTTTGCCACTACGCCGTTTACCAATCAGATTAATTGATTTTATATTTTGATAGATCGGGCATTTCTGAACGCGGCGATACCAAATATGTGTATAGTTATTTTTTAACCCTTTAATTTTCAATGGGGGAAAAGGGGGGGTGATTTGAACTTTTAGGTTTTTTTTTGTTTTTTTTTAAAACTGTTTTTTTTACTTTTTTTTTATTTTACTAGTCCCCCTAGGGGGCTATAGCGATCAGCAATCCGATCGCTATTATCTATCTGCTGATCACAGCTATACAGCTGTAAACCGCAGATACAGTCACTTTCTTTTTCCCTCTGTTCCGTGCCGAGGGAAAACGAAAGTGAAACATCATAGCTGCAGGCATCATCACATGACCCTATGCTACGATGGCAACCACCGATAGTCACGTGATCACGCACGTGACTTCCGGTGGGGGCGGCGGTAAGTAAAAAACATGGCCGCGCGCATTTAATTTAGATCTTGCTGCCAGACTTTGGCAGCAAGATTTAAGAGGTTAATGGCTAGCAGGCACACATGTCAGCTGTTGAAAACAGCTGATGTGTGCCGACCGCCGCCGCCTGCCCGCGGCAGGGGGCGGGGCTTAACGGGACACGCTCCATGACGGATATATCTGTCCATGGTCGTTAAGGGGTTAATGTCAGGCCAAGTTTGACCCAGCTGTCTTGGGGTGGCACAGTGTCCTCCGATCAGCTGTTCTTCCCTTCTGTTGTAACCGCGCGCACTCCTGCGGTCACAAGAGAGCAGAAAATGAGGGCGCATGCGCTGCCCTCTCAGTTGAAAGAATAGCAGGGGGTAACACGATATTCACAAAGATGGCGCCAGAGATAAGCGCTATGCGCAGGCGCCAACTCCGATGCCATCTTAATGAAAAGTAAAATAAGCATAGACAACAGAGAGAGGAACAGGCGGCAAGGGGGGTGGCGGGGGGGAAATCCAGATGAATACTCGCCTGTTTATTATCTGCTCCTGTGCAATTGTCAATCAAGCAGCTGCTGAATTTATAAACTTCACTTTCTTGGATTTGAAGAAGGGAATTTTGTTTACTTACTGTAAATTCCTTTTCTTCTAGCTCCAATTGGGAGACCCAGACAATTGGGTGTATAGCTACTGCCTCCGGAGGCCACACAAAGTATTACACTAAAAAGTGTAAGGCCCCTCCCCTTCTGGCTATACACCCCCCCGTGGGATCACGGGCTCCTCAGTTTTAGTGCAAAAGCAAGAAGGAGGAAAGCCAATAACTGTTTTAAAGACAAATTCAATCCGAGGAACAACATCGGAGAACTGAACTCTTCAACATGAACAACATGTGCACCCGAAAAAACAAAATCCCTAAGAAAACAGGGCGGGTGCTGGGTCTCCCAATTGGAGCTAGAAGAAAAGGAATTTACGGTAAGTAAACAAAATTCCCTTCTTTTGTCGCTCCTAATTGGGAGACCCAGACAATTGGGACGTCCAAAAGCAGTCCCTGGGTGGGTAAAAGAATACCTCGTGATAGGGCCGTCAAACAGCCCTTTCCTACAGGTGGGCCACCGCCGCCTGAAGGACTTGTCTACCTAGGCTGGCATCCGCCGAAGCGTAGGTATGCACCTGATAATGCTTGGTAAAAGTGTGCAGACTCGACCAGGTAGTCGCCTGGCACACCTGCTGAGCCGTAGCCTGGTGCCGTAATGCCCAGGACGCACCCACGGCTCTGGTAGAATGGGCCTTCAGTCCTGATGGAATCGGAAGCCCAGCAGAACGGTAGGTGTGAAGAATTGGTTCCTTGATCCACCGCGCCAGGGTGGATTTGGAAGCTTGCGACCCCTTACGCTGACCAGCGACAAGGATAAAGAGTGCATCCGAGCGGCGCAGGGGCGCCGTGCGGGAAATGTAGATCCTGAGTGCTCTCACCAGATCCAATAAATGCAAACCTTTTTCAAATTGGTGAACTGGATGCGGACACAAAGACGGTAAAGTGATATCCTGGTTGAGATGAAAGGAGGATACCACCTTAGGAAGAAATTCTGGAATTGGACGCAGAACTACCTTGTCCTGGTGAAATACTAGGAAGGGAGATCTGCATGATAACGCCGCCAGCTCGGACACTCTCCGAAGAGACGTAACCGCCACTAGAAAGGCCACTTTCTGTGAAAGACGAGAAAGGGAAACATCCTTCAAAGGCTCGAAAGGCGGCTTCTGGAGAGCAATTAGGACCTTGTTCAGATCCCAGGGCTCCAACGGCCGCTTGTAAGGGGGGACGATATGACAAACCCCTTGCAGGAACGTGCGTACCTGAGGAAGTCGCGCTAGGCGCTTCTGAAAAAATACGGATAGCGCGGAGACTTGACCTTTAAGGGAGCCGAGCGACAAACCTTTGTCCAACCCAGACTGCAGGAAGGAAAGAAAAATAGGCAATGCAAATGGCCAGGGAGAAACTCCCTGAGCAGAGCACCAAGATAAGAATATCTTCCACGTCCTGTGGTAGATCTTGGCGGAGGATGGTTTCCTAGCCTGTCTCATGGTGGCAACCACTTCATGAGATAAACCTGAAGCCGCTAGGATCCAGGACTCAATGGCCACACAGTCAGGTTCAGGGCCGCAGAATTCAGATGGAAAAACGGCCCTTGAGACAGCAAGTCTGGACGGTCTGGCAGAGCCCACGGTTGGCCTACCGTGAGGTGCCACAGATCCGGGTACCACGACCTCCTTGGCCAGTCTGGAGCGACGAGGATGGCGCGGCGGCAGTCGGCCCTGATCTTGCGCAGCACCCTGGGCAACAACGCCAGAGGTGGGAACACATAAGGTAGCCTGAACTGCGACCAATCCTGAACTAGGGCGTCTGCCGCCAGAGCTCGGTAATCGTGGGATCGCGCCATGAAAACCGGGACCTTGTTGTTGTGCCGTGACGCCATCAGATCGACGTCCGGCATCCCCCAGCGGCGACAGATCTCCTGAAACACGTCCGGGTGAAGGGACCATTCCCCTGCGTCCATGCCCTGGCGACTGAGAAAGTCTGCTTCCCAGTTTTCCACGCCTGGTATGTGAACTGCGGATATGGTGGATGCCGTGTCTTCCACCCACGTCAGAATCCGCCGGACTTCCTGGAAGGCCTGCCGACTGCGTGTTCCCCCTTGGTGGTTGATGTATGCCACCGCTGTGGAGTTGTCCGACTGAATTCGGATCTGCTTGCCTGCTAGCCACTGCTGGAAGGCTTGTAGGGCAAGATAGACTGCTCTGATTTCCAGAACATTGATTTGAAGGGTGGACTCTTTCCGAGTCCACGTACCGTGAGCCCTGTGGTGGAGAAACACTGCTCCCCACCCTGACAGGCTCGCGTCTGTCGTGACCACCGCCCAGGATGGGGGTAGGAACGACTTTCCTTTCGACAATGAGGTGGGAAGAAGCCACCACCGGAGAGAGTCCTTGGCTGTCTGAGAGAGGGAGACATCCCTGTCGAGGGATGTCGACTTCCCGTCCCATTGGCGGAGAATGTCCCATTGAAGTGGACGCAGATGAAACTGCGCGAAAGGAACTGCTTCCATTGCCGCTACCATCTTCCCTAGGAAGTGCATGAGGCGCCTCAAGGGGTGCGACTGGCCCTGAAGGAGAGATTGCACCCCTGTCTGTAGTGAACACTGTTTGTCCAGTGGAAGTTTCACTATCGCTGAGAGAGTATGAAACTCCATGCCAAGATATGTTAGTGATTGGGTCGGGGTTAGATTTGACTTTGAAAAGTTGATAATCCACCCGAAACCCTGGAGAGTCTTCAGTGCCACGTTCAGACTGTGCTGGCATGCCTCTTGAGAGGGTGCCTTGATAAGTAGATCGTCCAAATACGGAATCACAGAGTGACCTTGCGAGTGCAGGACTGCCACTACTGCTGCCATAACCTTGGTAAAGACCCGAGGGGCTGTCGCCAGCCCGAAAGGTAGAGCTACGAACTGCAGGTGTTCGCTTCCTACAACGAAGCGTAGAAAACGCTGATGCTCTGGCGCAATCGGCACGTGGAGATAAGCATCCTTGATGTCTATTGATGCTAGGAAATCTCCTTGAGACATTGAGGCGATGACTGAGCGGAGGGATTCCATCCGGAACCGCCTGGTTTTCCCGTGTTTGTTGAGCAGCTTTAGATCCAGGACGGGACGGAACGACCCGTCCTTCTTTGGCACCACAAACAAATTGGAGTAAAAACCGCGACCTCGTTCCTGAAGAGGAACGGGAGTCACCACTCCTTCCGCCTTTAGGGCGGACACCGCTTGCAGAAGAGCATCTGCTCGGTCGGGAGGTGGAGAAGTTCTGAAGAAGCGAGTTGGAGGACGAGAACTGAACTCTATCCTGTACCCGTGAGACAGAATGTCTCTCACCCAACGGTCTTTGACCTGTGACAGCCAAATGTCGCCAAAGCGGGAGAGCCTGCCACCGACCGAGGATGCGGAGAGAGGAGGCTGAAAGTCATGAGGAAGCCGTCTTGGTAACGGTTCTTCCGGCTGTCTTTTTTGGTCGTAATTGAGTCCGCCAAGAATCTGAGCCCCTCTGATCCTTTTGAGTCCTTTTGGACGAGGAGAATTGGGACCTGCCTGAGCCTCGAAAGGACCGAAAACCAGACTGTCCCCTCCTCTGTTGGGGTTTGTTTTGTCTGGGTTGAGGTAAGGATGAATCCTTACCCTTGGAGTGTTTAATGATTTCATCCAAACGCTCACCAAACAGTCGGTCACGAGAAAAAGGCAAACTGGTTAAGCACTTCTTGGAAGCAGAATCTGCCTTCCATTCTCTCAACCACAAGGCTCTACGTAAAACCACGGAGTTGGCAGACGCCACTGCCGTACGGCTCGTAGAGTCTAGGACAGCATTAATCGCGTAAGACGCGAATGCAGACATTTGAGAGGTCAAGGGCGCCACCTGCGGAGCAGATGTACGTGTGACCGTGTCGACCTGTGTAAGCCCAGCTGAAATAGCTTGGAGTGCCCATACGGCTGCGAATGCTGGCGCCAACGACGCTCCAATAGCTTCATAGATGGATTTCAACCAGAGCTCCATCTGTCTGTCAGTGGCATCTTTAAGTGCCGCCCCATCTTCCACTGCAACTAAGGATCTAGCTGCAAGCCTGGAGATTGGAGGGTCCACCTTGGGACACTGGGTCCAGCCCTTGACCACGTCAGGGGGAAAAGGATATCGTGTATCTTTAAGCCGTTTGGAGAAACGCTTATCTGGATAAGCGTGGTGTTTCTGGATAGCGTCTCTAAAGTCAGAGTGGTCCAGAAAAGTGCTCAATTTACACTTGGGATACCTGAAATGGAATTTCTCCTGCTGTGAGGCTGACTCCTCCGCAGGAGGAGCTGGTGGAGAAATATCTAACATTCTATTGATGGACGCTATAAGATCATTCACTATGGCGTCACCATCAGGTGTATCCAGATTGAGAACGGTCCCAGGATCAGAATCCTGATCAGCCACATCCGCCTCATCACACAGAGAGTCGTCCAGCTGGGACCCTGACCAGTGTGATGAAGTTGAGGGCCGCTCATAGCGAGCCCGCTTAGGCCGTCTGGGACTGTCGTCCGAGTCAGAGTCGTCACCCTGGGGTGCATGCGACACCTCCTGAGCTCGGGAGTGATCCAGCTGAGGGGGACCAGGGAGCAATGATTCAACAGTGCCCATGGTCTGAGTTACTGGTCTAGACTGCAATGTTTCAAGAATTTTAGACATAGTCATAGACAATCTGTCAGCAAAAACTGCAAACTCCGTCCCTGTCACCTGGACAGCATTCACAGGTGTTTCTCCCTGGGTCACCTCTAGCAGCGGCCCCGGCTGAGCAAGTGCCACAGGGGCCGAGCACTGCACACAATGGGGGTCAGTGGAACCTGCCGGTAGAGCAGCCCCACATGCGGTACAAGCAGCATATAAAGTCTGTGCCTTGGCACGTTTGCTTTTTGCGGACGACATGCTGTTGTCTGCCTTGAGTAACCTAGGAGGGTATATAGCAGAGAGTCACCAGCGACCGCACAGTGTAATGTATAGCATGCAAGCACAAAAATACAAGTACACTTCGGCACAAGTGGGGGTGAGCCCTTGAGGGCTGCTTACCGCCCGCTGAAAAGCGGGTGTGAGGTCGCAGAATCCCGTGTCTGGGTCTCCCAGTCTCCCCTCTCCAGCTCAGCGTGCAGACAGGAATGGCTGCCGGCGTCCTGTGAGGAGGGGCGGACCGTGGGCGTGCCACAAACAAAGTGCGGGAAACTGGCGTCCCACTGTGCCCAGTGTGAGGGCTGGAGTATGTAAAGCAGACTCCAGCCCTCAGCGCTGATGGTCTGTACAGCGTCCCACCCTCCCCCTGACTGGCAGGTCTGGGGGCGGGAACGAAACGAACTAGGCCGCAAAAGCCGGGGACTGTAGTAATAAGCGCGGCCGTCATACATGCACGGCTAGCGCGGAAGTCCCCGGCGCACCACAAGTCCCAGCCGCGTCGCAGTGAAAACTGACCCCAGCGGCCGGCGCGGCCGTTCGTACTAAGTCTACTCACTCAGCAGCGCTGTAGTGAGGAATGGCACAAGCGCAGCAGCGCTGATGTCCCCGGCGCACTAACACGCCCAGCATGCTGCGGTGTGCGCGCGGTATGCCCGGGGACACAGAGTACCTTAACGAAGCAGGGCCCTGTCCCTGACGATACTCAGCTCCATATCCAGCCGATTCTCCGGGGGCTGTGGAAGAAGCACGGTCTCAGTGCCTGGAGACCGGTAAAGTCCCACTTCACCCAGAGCCCTAATGGGGATGGGGAAGGAATCAGCATGTGGGCTCCAGCCTCCGTACCCGCAATGGGTACCTCAACCTTAACAAACACCGCCGACAGAAAGTGGGGTGAGAAGGGAGCATGCTGGGGGCCCTAGTATGGGCCCTCTTTTCTTCCATCCGACATAGTCAGCAGCTGCTGCTGACTAAACAGTGGAGCTATGCGTGGATGTCTGACCTCCTTCGCACAAAGCATAAAACTGAGGAGCCCGTGATCCCACGGGGGGGGTGTATAGCCAGAAGGGGAGGGGCCTTACACTTTTTAGTGTAATACTTTGTGTGGCCTCCGGAGGCAGTAGCTATACACCCAATTGTCTGGGTCTCCCAATTAGGAGCGACAAAGAAAACCTAAACATCTGAGCTGACCACTACAGGTATGTATGGAATCAGCCTGATAGTGCCAGTATAGCACTGGCTTTTGCTTATATACAAAAATTCTGATTGGTTCTCTTTAAGCTGAATTTAGATGTTCATATGCTTAGAGTATGGACTGTAATGCACAGACTGGCCACAGCCCACCTGATTAAAACTCAACAGCTTTATATGTCTATGAGACTATCAAATTTGGGCCAGGAGATTTGTGGTCAGTCTGGGTAGCTCGAGCAGAACTGAGCTGAGGTCCATTTAATCTGCACAATTATTCTTATTCATTCCTAGGAATAAATGTTTTAAGATAACTGTGCAGTGTAAACAGGCTGCAATCACTAGATGAACGAGCAAAAGGCTTGGTTGTCTGGTCAAATTATCTTTTTTGCTGCACAAAAGATCTTGGCGTCTGTTTGTGTATCCTCTTATATAATAAGGTTTTGCACTGCCTAGAACAAAGGCCGCCTATGTGCACTGACCTATTACAGATTGTTCAGTGCATATCAAAAGCATGGCTGTCAGGTGTAAATGCAGCTCTATAAAGCTATGATAATGGTGAAATAGCAAATAATGGAGGATTACTGGCTGAAAATCATGGCTACAATGATAATAAATCAGGATGACTGTACGATGTTCAATTTAAAAGGGCACCTATCATCTGATTCATGTTGCCTGAACCACAGGCAACACAAATCAGAGCCTTGCAGCATGACTGCAGCCAGATATATAATTTTCTGAAATGCACTAGCGTTTCACATAAAATACACTCTAAAAATCTGTCCGAGAACCACATATGGAGACAAGACTGCCAAGAGTGGGCTAGTTGCTGGTGGGCTGACATCTTCCCTGAAGAGGGGGCACCTTCTCAGCCTCCGCTCAGAATAAGTGAAGGTCATCTGCGGGTACGAGCGTGTTTCTTCGGCAGGAACTACCTGAATTCACTACATGGCAATGAATCTCCCCACCTGACAGTGATATGATGTGAAGCAGACTGCTATGTAATTCTGCACAGTCTTGTTCAATGAGCCTGTGAGTGGTACAGGCTACAATGCTGCATGGAAAATCAGAGGGAATAAGAGACAATACTGGTGGACAAGATCGGGAAAATAATAAGCAAAGTGATGCAATTAATGGATTATTCCCAAAATAGCAAACCATGTCTTAGCAAAATGATAGGGAATAACTTACAGATCACTGAGAATCTGACTGTTGGAGCCTTCATTAATCCCAAGAACAGGTTTTTGCAGCATGCTCGACCTAGTCTATAGGTAGGCCCAAAACAGCCAATGATACGCGCTGGACTGTGCTGGCAGTGAACGAATTGAGTGGTAGCGGATCATGCGCACTACTGCTCCACCCATTCTTAGAGGGAGTGCTGATGACCAGCTGAGGGCAGTGCTCAGTTATTTCCATTGGTGCCATGGAGAATGAATGGTGCAGCAGTGTGCATGATCAACCACTGCTCAGTTCACAAGAGCCCAAATCTTGAGATCGGTGAGGTTCCAAGCAGGAGTGAGGTCTGAATCTATGGGCTGTCATAGTCTATGAGAAACTCCCTCAACATCTGAACCGCTATATTAGACTGTATATAGCAATGACAGTCAATAAATGGGACCACGATCATCATGAATATTGACTGTTACAGCAGAGTCCATATTGGTTTACAATAAACACCATTCATGGAAGCATTGTTATAAGGTATATATATTAAAAGGGTTTTCCCATGAACAAAGTTAATTTTAAAATTGATTTTAATCAACAAATCTTCGAATAATAATAGTTTTCACAATTGAATGCGGTTTGAAAAACGTTCCTGTGCTGAGATAATCATATACGTGTCCTTGCTATGTACTGTATAATGGCCGTGTCTGACTCTACAGGGACATGGTCTGATCATACCACAGCTCCTGGGCAGGGGAGGAAGCAAAAAAGTGTACATATAGCACAGCATGGGACTATCAGATTCTGTGAGGTAAAACAATTCCCTATTTTTTTAAAAAATATTTTACCTCATAGAAAGAATAATTTGCGATCCCAAGCTGTAATGTTAGTATATTTTATTACTTTCTTCCCAGCCCAGGAGTTGGGGTATGGTCAGACCATGTCCATTACACAATACATAGCAGGGACACACATATAAGATTATCTCAGCACAGGAACATTTTTTTGAACATATTCAATTGTATAAATTATTATTATTCTAAAATCCATTGATTAAAATCAGCTTTAAAATAAACGTTCATGGGAAAACCCCTTTAATGTTTTCATGCATGAATAGTAAGTTCTTAATATTATGCATACCTATAGCTTCTATTACAAATTTGGGCAATTCATTCTTGGCTAAAAAGACTCAAAAAAATATAGCCCTCAACTCTGCTCAAATCTGCTCCACCATAGCCCCTAACACATTATGATGGCCACCACAGCCCCCTGCACACAGTATGATGGTCACCCACAGCCCCCTGCAGACAGTATGAAGGTCCTTACTGTCCCCCATGCAGCAAAACCTCCCACAGTCCACAAACACAGAATGATGACCCCACAATGATACCCCAGAGCCACTCAACATATTATAGCACTTAAAGCTGCATCAACACAATATGAACCGCCACAGACCCCAAACAGAATGATGACCCCCACACAATTATCTCTCGCAGTTTCCAAACACAAATTGATGACCCATACAGTTCCCCAGGACATAAATGACCCCAGAGTATGATCACCACAATAGAGAATGAAGACCCCCACAATATGATCTCTCACAGCCCTCTAACAGATTATGCCTCCGTCATAATTTAATCTCCACAGTCCCCCAAACGCAGAATGATTAACTCTACAGTCAGAAAACGTATAATGATGGCCCCACATGTGAAATACAAAAAAAAAAAACCCCCAAAAAACGCCACTCTCCCTGCCCCTGTTCCCCCATTGAGCTGCTCCAATCTTTGCTGTGTAGACTGAGGCTTCACAGCAGGTGCGATCTATTGACATCACCGTGCATGCTGTACTGAGACAATCAATCAATCAGTCACACAGGCTGAATGGTGGAAGACTGAGCTGATGGCTCCCTTCCCCACCACTATCTACAACTGGAGTATGCAGATACATGGGTAATTAAGACATCAGACGTCGATGGGGCGGGTCCTATAGCCCACAAGCCACTGTTTCCAGCCCTTTTGATGTCCCAGTCCACAAGCTGCATAGGAACAGCCAAAGGGCCGGATGTGGCCCACAGGCTGTAGTTTGCCCATGTCTAGTATAGACCAATTGTCAAAGTATATTACTAAATAATTTGTATTAAAATAGTTTTGAAAATAATGCTCATCTTAAAAACACATTCAAATACGACCCAAAATAATATGCAAGAAAGGAAAGATCTGTATTTTTATTAAGTTTCATCAGCTCCATCATCATTTATTTGACCTTACAATATGTTACTAAATAGTAAATGCTTCATTACAGTACCTCTTGGCACCCCCAGCATCAGGAGACACAATGATACTATTTTTCCATTCAGGAATATTCTCCTTAACCCACTGGAGTACTGCAGGTTCAGCATACAGGTTGTCCACAGGAATGTCAAAGAAACCCTAAAAAAGAAATACCAAATTAGGAAAGCATATCTTAAGAAGAAACCATTTCTTTAAAACTCCTTACTAGACTATTGTCACCCCAGAGCTGGTCTTGGGCTATTGATTTTAAATCTGATGAAGATGGATAACGTTACTGTAAGAGAGGATCCAAGAAGGTTGGGAGCTATCACATCTATCGAAACTAAACTCAGGAGCAAAAAAAGCAGCGAAATCCAATGTGTGAACATATAATGCCAGTATGCTAGAAGGAGAGTTCTGCAATATGTCACAAAGCAACGCAAGCAAAGCTCCTGTAGGTAACAATACATAAACTGAATGTCACCATTTCTTCAAAGCAAAGCTGTAGAAGACCTAAACGCTGAAGACTTCCTCTGCACTATAATGGTACAACTTGGAGATGTACACCATGAAGCTAAACCTGAGGTGTCCAAGTAGCTTCCGTTCATTACCAGGGAATTCTTACTTGTGAGCTCATGTTAGATAAATTGATGACAGTGTAAATACCGGCTTTAAAAACTGAGAGGGTTTTACATTCAGGCATTACTGTACATTGTGACAGATGCAGATACAAGGGCGCTACAAAGAGGGCTTGCAGCTTTATCTTCTGCTTGCCCTGGTGGGCACACTGCAGGGAGTGTCTTGGTTTAGATACTCATCACAGCCATAAGCTATCTCATGGAGACACACAGGAGAAGTAGGGTGGGGACCGCCCAGGATCTACGTCTCGTTATCGAGTTTTCTTCCTACTGTACATTTTCTGGTAGGTTCTAATCAATGTAACAACTCACAGGTCCATATTCCTCTGTTCAGAAATCTGCAGAAGGAAGAAACAAAGCTTCTACATTAGATACCTGTATCTGAGAGGCATGGAGATCCATGGTGATTATGTGATCAGCTCCAGCAACAGAAAGCATGTTTGCCACCAGCTTGGCAGATATCGGGGCACGGCTCTGTTGGAATAAAGACACAGATAATAAACAAAGTGATAGAATATTGAAGAATACTCACATTAGGGACCCGTGTAGTCTGTTAGATATTAACTCCAATTTAAATATAGTACTATAGCCGTACTAAAAATGACATTTAAAAATCTGCAAACACTATAAACGTCTGCAAGACAATGTTCATATGGAAGAGTGTGCCGCAGTGCTACGTATAGACACCAACTCTTAATGAAGACCGGTCATTTGCCAGAAATGGGTCATTTTTTTCCTTGGTATAAAAGCTGCTCTTCTACTGAATATGATGATTTTTCTCTTCTGTTCGTGCGCCTCACCATTCCCGAGAGAGTGCCACCTCTTTTCTGGATGTGCATCTGGTTTTGTTATCCAACTGGGCGTGGTACTTAAGACTACTCTTATAGAGAAGAGTTTAACAATGCCCACTTGGCTAAGACAACTAGATTTATATTCAGAGAATGACATTTTTCCGATTCACGAAAACATCTTACACTCTCTTTTTTAAAGAATTTAAAATAAGTTTATATAATATATAAATCCCATTAACTACAAAGGGCAACCATCCATTGCAGTAAGTTACTATATTAGACAAGGGGGTCGGAGATGGTAATTTTAGACTAAAGCCTGAATTTAACCCCTTTACCTCCCCAGCCTGTTTTCACCTTCATGACCAGGCCAAAATTTACAATGTCAGTTATGCAGTAATAACTGGAATACTTCAATGGATCCCAGTGACTCGGACTGTTTTTTCGTAACCTATAGTACTTCATGTTAGTGGTAAATCTAGTATGTTTCTTGCATTTGTGAAAATGTCCAAAATTTGGTGGAAATTTCGCCATTACCAAACTTTTAATTATTATGCCCTTAATCAGAGTTCTGTCACATAAAATCGTTAATAAATAATATTTCTCACATGTCTACATTTCCATCAACTTTTTTGTCCTTAGGAAATTAGAAGGGTTAAAAGGTTTATCAAAAATCTCTAATTTTTCCAACAAAAATTTCCCAACCAATTTTTTAGAGACTAAATCAAATTTGAAGTGACTGAGAGGCCTAGGTGAGAGAAAATACCTAAAAGTGACACCATTCTAAAGCCTACACCCCTCAAATTGCTCAAAATCACATCAAAGACGTTTATTAACCCTTCAGGTTGCTTTACAGAAAGTAAAACAAATGGGGAGGAATTTATATGAATATTTTACCCCATTTTTGCCCATATTTTGCACATTCACAAGGGCAACAGAAGATTCACCATACAATTTCTCCTGAGTACATCAATACCCTATGTGTAATGGAAAACTACTGTTTGGGCGCACGCCAAGGCTCTGGAATAGATAGATGTAATGTCGGGTTTGGAGAGCCCCTGATGTGCCTAAACAGCGGACCCGTCTACCCCCTTGCCCCCCACCTCCAAGTGGACCCCATTTTGAAAACTAAACCCCCCCCCCACGTGCTTCAACGAATTTTATAATGTTGGCCTGGGAAAACAAAAAAACAAAACAAAAAGCAACATTTTTCCAACAAAAATGTTTTAGCCTAGAATTTTGCATTTTCGCAAGGGTAACAGGAAAAAATGCACCATAAAATTTGTTGTGCAATTTCTCCTGAGTGCATGAACACCTTATCTATGCTGGAAAACGTCTGTGTGGGTGCACGACAAGGCTCAGAAAGGAAAGCGTGCCATTTGACTTTTAGAATGCAAAATCGTCTGGAATCGACAGCGGACGCCATGTTACATTTGAAGAGACCTGGAGATGCCAAAATAGCAAAAAAAAACAACAAAAAACCAAAACCCCCACAAGTGAACTCATTCTGAAACATACACTTCTCAAGGAATTCCCTTCGGGCTACTGTGGGCAATTTTAACCCTTAGGTGATTCACTAGATTGTATAACATTGGATTGTAAAAATAAAAAAAAAATACAATTTTTTCCACTAAATTGCTGCTTTGGCCTTAAAGATTTAATTTTCAAAAAGGGTTATAGGAGAAAATGAACCAAAGATTTTGATAAATAAATTTTCATGAGTATGTGAATACCTTATAAGGAGGTCAAAAACTAATTTTAAGGCATATGGCAAAATTCAGAAGGGAAGGAGTTTGAGGAAGGAATAGTTTGAGGGCGTCACGTCACATTGGCAGAGCCCCCGAGATGCCAGAACAGAAGAAACCCCCACAAGTGACCCTATTTTACAATCTGTACCCATCAATGAATTAATCTACAGGTGCAGTGAGCATACTGACACCACAGGGGTGTTAAAAAAAAAAAAAAAAAAAATTATACTATTGGGCAGTGAAGAAAAAAAAATAAAAATGACATTACCACTTAAATGTTATTTTAACCCCAGATTTCCAATTTTCGCAAGGGAAGTAAAAAAAGGCTCCATAATATGTTACAAAATGTCTCCTGAACGCGTCAATACACCATATGTGACTGTACAATACTGTTTGGCTGCACCATTTAACTTTTGGAGCACATACTTTCCTACAATAGTTTGCAGACCCCATTTGCAGAGCCCCTAAGTGCCAGAACAGTAGAGACCTCTTCAAGTGACAACATTTTGGAAATTACACCCCTCTGGGAATTCATCTATGGGTGTAGTCACAATTTTGTCTCTGGAAAACACCCATTGAGTCGAACGCAGTGAATGTTGCAAAATTAAAACTTGCAAAAAAGCCTTTGTAGTACCCATAGATTGTGCCCAGCTCGTGCTTCTGGAGACACACACTCCATAAATTAAGCGGGCGCTCCACACTACCGTGTTTTTCCAAAAATAAGACCTCCCCCAAAACTAAGCCCTAGCAGGGATTTTCAGCATTTTCGGAGCAAGGCTTAAATATAAGCCCTCCCCCGAAAATAAGCCCTAGTCGCGGATCTATAATGAAGTGTCCGTGCAGCTAAAAAGGTTAGATACTGCAGGACACTTCATTATAGACAGCGGCACCCGGCAATTACACTCACCTGACACTGAGCGGCAGGACCTGCAGTGATCACACACCCGCACACATCAGCTCTCACACACACAATCAGATCACACACACAAACATCGGATCGCACACAATCAGATTGCACACACAAACATCGGATCACACGCAAACCTCAAATCACACACACATCAGATCGCATACACACTCACCTCATCCAGCAACACCGATCTCATCTCGCCGGCAGAATGCTGAGAGGCAGTGCGGTGCAGCGTGACGAACAGGACCTGCGGCGGGACACATGACTTACTTCATTCCCTGCGGCCATAAGCGCTGGATGTGAAGTGATGTGTGATCTGCTGTGTGTGTCTGCAATCGGCTGTATTTTCTGCGTTCGGCTGTGTGTGTGTGTGTGTATTTGTGATCGTGTGTGTGCGCGTGCGTGCGTGATCGGCTGTGTGTGCCTGCGTGTGTGCGTGCGTGTGTGTGTGATCTGCTGTGTGTGTCAGTATGTCAGCTAGCAGCGGGGTAGGACGGCGTGCAGCACCGACCGGAGATCGGGAGCCACGCAGAAGTCCTGGTCTGGTGAGTATGAGTCTCCTGGGAAGGGGGGGGTTGCTTTTTTGGGGGGTAAACTTACCCCCAACCACGTTTCTCCAAGAATATGACCTTCTCCAAAAATAAGCCCTAGTGCTTTTTTGGGGGGGCAAAAAAAAAAAAAAAAAAAAAAAAAATAAAGACTGTCTTATTTTTGGAAAAACACGGTACCACGCTCAAGTTCTCTATATTCAAAATGAGCAGGTTGGACCTCGACTTGAGTACCGAGTATAGTGGAAATCAATGAGAAATGAGAGCATTTTTCAGGAAGATCTGCCGTTTAATTGAATTTTCCGGTGGAAAACAGCTATGAGCTAATATCAGACTGGGAAGGTCAGTGGTTATTGGGCCTTTCCCAGACTAAAAATAGCAGCTATCAGCCGCCCCAGAGGTTGAGCATCACATGAGATTCTTCAATTCTGGTGCTCTGCCTTGGCTCTTCCTGATGCCATGGCAATTGGGGTAATGGTGCTTGGGGTTGATGTCATCATCATAAAGTGTGGCATGTAGGCAACTGTACAGAATGTTGACAGGGAGTATATTACAAACGGTCAGCATTCTACTGTCTAGGTACACACACAAATTATAGAGAAAGCCCAATTTTATTTAAAGGGAACCAAACATCAGGATTTTCGTGTATAAGCTGCAGCCAGTGCAGTACTGGCACTATCATGCACAGTGTGTACATACCATTAGGGTGCAGCTCGGGTGTTTAGGCAGTGAAATACAACTTTATAAAGTTTGAAATTTCGTGCACTTTTTGATTGACGTGTGCACCTCTGCAGATAATATCCGGGCGGGTTATGCAGGAGTTCCCCGCCCCCCCACCAGCCTGTTCCTCCCTCTCTCCTGATGTCCGGGCGGGTTATGCACGTGTTCCCCGCGCCGCCTGTTCCGCCCCCCCTCCCTCTGGCTGTATGTAAATATCTAATCTTCAGAAACATGGTGCCGGAGTGGGCCTCTGCGCATAGCGCTTATCTCCGGTGCCATGTTTCTGAAGCCCCCGCATTACACAATTTGGTGTCTGAGAGGGCGGCGCATGCGCCCTCGTTTCTTCACAGCCCGTTGTGACCGCGGGAGCGCGCGCGATTAGAACAGGACAGAACAGCTGACCGGAGGACGTGATTACATGCTGCTCCTGTATCGTGCCGCCCCAGGACACCGGGCCAACACACCAGCCGGTGTGACATCGCTGTGGCGCCGCCCTCTCAGACACCAAGTTGTGTAATGCGGGGGCTTCAGAAACATGGCGCCGGAGATAAGCGCTATGTGCAGAGGCCCACTCCGGCGCCATGTTTCTGAAGATTAGATATTTACATACAGCCAGAGGGAGGGAGGGAGGAACAGGCGGCACGGGGGGGGGGGGGCGGGGAACACGTGCATAACCCGCCCGGACATCAGGAGAGAGGGAGGAACAGGCTGGTGGGGGGGCGGGGAACTCCTGCATAACCCGCACGGACATTATCTGCAGAGGTGCACACGTCAATCAAAAAGTGCACGAAATTTCAAACTTTATAAAGTTGTATTTTACTGCCTAAACACCCGAGCTGCCCCCTGATGGTATGTACAGCCTGTGCATGATAGTGCCAGTACTGCACTGGCTGCAGCTTATACACGAAAATCCTGATGTTTGGTTCCCTTTAAAGTTTCTCATGTTAAAAAATTACCAGCAAAGGCTACTATGGAGGTCTACTTTTACACCGAAGACTACACTGCTGAAGCAGCGGCAGGATCGCGGGGGCTGCACTGTGGTCAAGTGGCTTCATAAGCATGTCGCCGTCACAAATAAAGAACTGCGGAAGTCACACGATAGCAGCTACCAATCACAGACTGCAGCGGTCCTGCTATCACATAAAAAGTGATGTTTCTATTCCACTGTACAACGCAGACCATGTAGCAGCCTTTGCTGGATCCACATTAGTACTGATAGGGGAGTATCACTTGGCTAATTTTAGGTGAACATACCAAGCCAAAAGGGTAAAATTTTAATTTTGCCCTGGCCAACCCTTTACCTTTGTGAACTCCAACAATCATGTTATAAGCCATTTTGTTGTCATACACTGCCATCTGGTGGGCAAAACAAGAACAATTTTGTCCATCTATTGTTCAGAATTAATTTCTATATTATACATGCCCTTATTATCTCCCGCCTGGATTATTGCAACCTCCTGCACTCTGGCCTCCCTTCTAACAGTCTCGCACCTCTACAATCTATTCTAAACTATGCTGCCCGGCTAATCCACTTGTCTTCCCGCTACTCCCCGACCTCTCCTCTCTGCCAATCCCTTCACTGGCTTCCCAGTGCCCAACGACTCCAGTTCAAAACAGTAACCATGACATACAAAGCCATCCACAACCTTTCTCCTCCCTACATCTGTGACCTAGTCTCCCGGTACTTACCTGCACGTAACCTTTGATCCTCACAAGATCTTCTCTGCTCCTTTCTCATCCCCTCTTCCCACCATCGCATCCAAGACTTGTCCCATGCCTCCCCCATACTCTGGAATGCTCTGCCTCAATACATCAGACTCTCGCCTACCTTGACAAGCTTCAAAAAGGAACCTGAAGACCCACCTCTTCCGACAAGCCTACAACCTGCCGTAAACCTTAGTCTGATATAACACCGCACAACCAGCTCTACCCTCACCTACTGTATCCTCACCTATCCCTTGTAGACTGTGAGCCTCGCGGGCAAGGACCTCTATCCTCCTGTACCAGTCTGTGCCTTGCATTGTTTATGATTATTGTACTTGTCCCTATTATGTATACCCCTTTCACATGTAAAGCGCCATGGAATAAATGGCGCTATAATAATAGTTAATATATCGAAAACACTGAAGATGATAATCTACAGAAATGTAAAGATCTTGCACATGAGAATGGTGGAAAAAAAAAAAAAATAATGGCATTTATAGATCTACTGTGGCTTAGTTTCAGTATTAAAACAAACTGCGTCTTACCCCAATTTATTGGTTCTTGCCCCAACAGAGGACAGCCACCTTTTTATTGCGTGTCCACTCTTCAACATCATTTTTTAAACCCTAAATAGATTGAGAATTATGAACTTATTATTTTTCTCTCCTTTTAGTTATTGCCACCAGAGCTCAGTTTTTCTGATACAGATCTTCGGAGGTTTGTACAATCACAATGTAATGGTCACCTTCTGCAGCCACAAGTCAGAGGCAGCTTAGGCTGCTTTCACACATCCAGTTTTTGCTGAGCGGCACAATACGGCGCTTTGCAGAAAAAAACAGTTTTTTGTTTTTTTTTGCTGCCTGTTGCGTTTTTTCCCCATACACTTGCATTAGCGCCGTATTGTGCCGCATGGCCTTGCGTTGCGTCCGGTTTTGGCCGGATGCGGCATATTTAGCCCATGCGGTGGCCGGATGGAATGTTGCCTGGCACGTTTTTTTGTGCGGCGCATGCTCAAGATCAAGCCGCATCCGTCAGAAAACGGATGGGCCGCATGGAAAAACTTATGCAACAAATCCGTTTTTTTGCCGCATCCGTTGCATAGGTTTTTGAGCCGGATTGAGACGCACTGCAAAAACCGGATGTGTGAAAGCAGCCTTAGGGAATACAGCTATACAAGACTGCAATGTCCTGACATTAATTACAATAAGAGAAGTGCAATCTGCTACTCAAGACCTGCATTAATGGATCAACTAAACAGGATCAGCTTAAAAAAAAGTTTTTTTTCCCCCCATCTTTGACGGACCAGTTGACTTGGACCACACTTCCCTAACCGGTAGGTAGCCTGGGCAGGAGAAGCGCTCATGACCAGCCAAAAACCCTCTCATATGGCAGAATACTTTGTAAAAGCTTGATCCTTTAATGCAGGGGTGGGGAACCTCCGGCCCGGGGGCTGTATGCGGCCCGCGATGACATTTAATGCGGCCCCCGGGCACATTCCAGGCTACCCCAGTGCTTGAGCGGCACTCGAGGTTTTGCTGGTCGCCGGCCCTTTAAAATCCCAGTGCGTTCTGGGTAGATGCTAAAATGTACGGGCTTTTTTCAAGATCCTGATTGCAGCCCGTACTAGAATGTACGTGCTCTTTTCGGGACCTGACTACAGCCCGTACATTCTAGACTGAACCCGGGACTGTGCTCGAGTGCTGAGGGTTTACCTTGTGGGTGGGGTAAGCAGCGCGCTGTGCACCAGTCATAGGAGAAGAGGTGCAGCAGATGCCTCCCTGCTGTACATGCCTCCCGGACGTGTGCTGTGTGACTCCTCCTACCCTAGTATTGTAAGTATATACAACCCATCGCTGCCCCTCATCCAGTGCTCTGTACCCTCCCTAGTACTGTGTGTAACCCCTCAATGCTGTGTAATCTGTGCAGCCTCCTAGTGCTGTCAGTGCTGCCTTCTAATGCTGTCACTGTCAGTGCTCTTTGTGTCGCCGCCTAGTGTGCTGTCCGTTGTGCCGCCTCGTGCTGTCCGTTGTGCCGCCTCGTGCTGTCCGTTGTGCCGCCTCGTGCTGTCCGTTGTGCCGCCTCGTGCTGTCCGTGCCCGCCACTAGCGCTGTCCGTGCCCGCCACTAGCGCTGTCTCTGCCCGCCACTAGCGCTGTCCGTGCCCGCCACTAGCGCTGTCTCTGCCCGCCACTAGCGCTGTCTCTGCCCGCCACTAGCGCTGTCTCTGCCCGCCACTAGCGCTGTCTCTGCCCGCCACTAGCGCTGTCTCTGCCCGCCACTAGCGCTGTCTCTGCCCGCCACTAGCGCTGTCTCTGCCCGCCACTAGCGCTGTCTCTGCCCGCCACTAGCGCTGTCTCTGCCCGCCACTAGCGCTGTCTCTGCCCGCCACTAGCGCTGTCTCTGCCCGCCACTAGCGCTGTCTCTGCCCGCCACTAGCGCTGTATATGCCTCAGCCTCTCCTGTGATGTATATGCCTCAGCGTCTCCTGTGATGTATATGCCTCAGCGTCTCCTGTGATGTATATGCCTCAGTGTCTCCTGTGATGTATATGCCTCAGTGTCTCCTGTGATGTATATGCCTCAGTGTCTCCTGTGATGTATATGCCTCAGTGTCTCCTGTGATGTATATGCCTCAGTGTCTCCTGTGATGTATATGCCTCAGTGTCTCCTGTGATGTATATGCCTCAGTGTCTCCTGTGATGTATATGCCTCAGTGTCTCCTGTGATGTATATGCCTCAGTGTCTCCTGTGATGTATATGCCTCAGTGTCTCCTGTGATGTATATGCCTCAGTGTCTCCTGTGATGTATATGCCTCAGTGTCTCCTGTGATGTATATGCCTCAGTGTCTCCTGTGATGTATATGCCTCAGTGTCTCCTGTGATGTATATGCCTCAGTGTCTCCTGTGATGTATATGCCTCAGTGTCTCCTGTGATGTATATGCCTCAGTGTCTCCTGTGATGTATATGCCTCAGTGTCTCCTGTGATGTATATGCCTCAGTGTCTCCTGTGATGTATATGCCTCAGTGTCTCCTGTGATGTATATGCCTCAGTGTCTCCTGTGATGTATATGCCTCAGTGTCTCCTGTGATGTATATGCCTCAGTGTCTCCTGTGATGTATATGCCTCAGTGTCTCCTGTGATGTATATGCCTCAGTGTCTCCTGTGATGTATATGCCTCAGTGTCTCCTGTGATGTATATGCCTCAGTGTCTCCTGTGATGTATATGCCTCAGTGTCTCCTGTGATGTATATGCCTCAGTGTCTCCTGTGATGTATATGCCTCAGTGTCTCCTGTGATGTATATGCCTCAGTGTCTCCTGTGATGTATATGCCTCAGTGTCTCCTGTGATGTATATGCCTCAGTGTCTCCTGTGATGTATATGCCTCAGTGTCTCCTGTGATGTATATGCCTCAGTGTCTCCTGTGATGTATATGCCTCAGTGTCTCCTGTGATGTATATGCCTCAGTGTCTCCTGTGATGTATATGCCTCAGTGTCTCCTGTGATGTATATGCCTCAGTGTCTCCTGTGATGTATATGCCTCAGTGTCTCCTGTGATGTATATGCCTCAGTGTCTCCTGTGATGTATATGCCTCAGTGTCTCCTGTGATGTATATGCCTCAGTGTCTCCTGTGATGTATATGCCTCAGTGTCTCCTGTGATGTATATGCCTCAGTGTCTCCTGTGATGTATATGCCTCAGTGTCTCCTGTGATGTATATGCCTCAGTGTCTCCTGTGATGTATATGCCTCAGTGTCTCCTGTGATGTATATGCCTCAGTGTCTCCTGTGATGTATATGCCTCAGTGTCTCCTGTGATGTATATGCCTCAGTGTCTCCTGTGATGTATATGCCTCAGTGTCTCCTGTGATGTATATGCCTCAGTGTCTCCTGTGATGTATATGCCTCAGTGTCTCCTGTGATGTATATGCCTCAGTGTCTCCTGTGATGTATATGCCTCAGTGTCTCCTGTGATGTATATGCCTCAGTGTCTCCTGTGATGTATATGCCTCAGTGTCTCCTGTGATGTATATGCCTCAGTGTCTCCTGTGATGTATATGCCTCAGTGTCTCCTGTGATGTATATGCCTCAGTGTCTCCTGTGATGTATATGCCTCAGTGTCTCCTGTGATGTATATGCCTCAGTGTCTCCTGTGATGTATATGCCTCAGTGTCTCCTGTGATGTATATGCCTCAGTGTCTCCTGTGATGTATATGCCTCAGTGTCTCCTGTGATGTATATGCCTCAGTGTCTCCTGTGATGTATATGCCTCAGTGTCTCCTGTGATGTATATGCCTCAGTGTCTCCTGTGATGTATATGCCTCAGTGTCTCCTGTGATGTATATGCCTCAGTGTCTCCTGTGATGTATATGCCTCAGTGTCTCCTGTGATGTATATGCCTCAGTGTCTCCTGTGATGTATATGCCTCAGTGTCTCCTGTGATGTATATGCCTCAGTGTCTCCTGTGATGTATATGCCTCAGTGTCTCCTGTGATGTATATGCCTCAGTGTCTCCTGTGATGTATATGCCTCAGTGTCTCCTGTGATGTATATGCCTCAGTGTCTCCTGTGATGTATATGCCTCAGTGTCTCCTGTGATGTATATGCCTCAGTGTCTCCTGTGATGTATATGCCTCAGTGTCTCCTGTGATGTATATGCCTCAGTGTCTCCTGTGATGTATATGCCTCAGTGTCTCCTGTGATGTATATGCCTCAGTGTCTCCTGTGATGTATATGCCTCAGTGTCTCCTGTGATGTATATGCCTCAGTGTCTCCTGTGATGTATATGCCTCAGTGTCTCCTGTGATGTATATGCCTCAGTGTCTCCTGTGATGTATATGCCTCAGTGTCTCCTGTGATGTATATGCCTCAGTGTCTCCTGTGATGTATATGCCTCAGTGTCTCCTGTGATGTATATGCCTCAGTGTCTCCTGTGATGTATATGCCTCAGTGTCTCCTGTGATGTATATGCCTCAGTGTCTCCTGTGATGTATATGCCTCAGTGTCTCCTGTGATGTATATGCCTCAGTGTCTCCTGTGATGTATATGCCTCAGTGTCTCCTGTGATGTATATGCCTCAGTGTCTCCTGTGATGTATATGCCTCAGTGTCTCCTGTGATGTATATGCCTCAGTGTCTCCTGTGATGTATATGCCTCAGTGTCTCCTGTGATGTATATGCCTCAGTGTCTCCTGTGATGTATATGCCTCAGTGTCTCCTGTGATGTATATGCCTCAGTGTCTCCTGTGATGTATATGCCTCAGTGTCTCCTGTGATGTATATGCCTCAGTGTCTCCTGTGATGTATATGCCTCAGTGTCTCCTGTGATGTATATGCCTCAGTGTCTCCTGTGATGTATATGCCTCAGTGTCTCCTGTGATGTATATGCCTCAGTGTCTCCTGTGATGTATATGCCTCAGTGTCTCCTGTGATGTATATGCCTCAGTGTCTCCTGTGATGTATATGCCTCAGTGTCTCCTGTGATGTATATGCCTCAGTGTCTCCTGTGATGTATATGCCTCAGTGTCTCCTGTGATGTATATGCCTCAGTGTCTCCTGTGATGTATATGCCTCAGTGTCTCCTGTGATGTATATGCCTCAGTGTCTCCTGTGATGTATATGCCTCAGTGTCTCCTGTGATGTATATGCCTCAGTGTCTCCTGTGATGTATATGCCTCAGTGTCTCCTGTGATGTATATGCCTCAGTGTCTCCTGTGATGTATATGCCTCAGTGTCTCCTGTGATGTATATGCCTCAGTGTCTCCTGTGATGTATATGCCTCAGTGTCTCCTGTGATGTATATGCCTCAGTGTCTCCTGTGATGTATATGCCTCAGTGTCTCCTGTGATGTATATGCCTCAGTGTCTCCTGTGATGTATATGCCTCAGTGTCTCCTGTGATGTATATGCCTCAGTGTCTCCTGTGATGTATATGCCTCAGTGTCTCCTGTGATGTATATGCCTCAGTGTCTCCTGTGATGTATATGCCTCAGTGTCTCCTGTGATGTATATGCCTCAGTGTCTCCTGTGATGTATATGCCTCAGTGTCTCCTGTGATGTATATGCCTCAGTGTCTCCTGTGATGTATATGCCTCAGTGTCTCCTGTGATGTATATGCCTCAGTGTCTCCTGTGATGTATATGCCTCAGTGTCTCCTGTGATGTATATGCCTCAGTGTCTCCTGTGATGTATATGCCTCAGTGTCTCCTGTGATGTATATGCCTCAGTGTCTCCTGTGATGTATATGCCTCAGTGTCTCCTGTGATGTATATGCCTCAGTGTCTCCTGTGATGTATATGCCTCAGTGTCTCCTGTGATGTATATGCCTCAGTGTCTCCTGTGATGTATATGCCTCAGTGTCTCCTGTGATGTATATGCCTCAGTGTCTCCTGTGATGTATATGCCTCAGTGTCTCCTGTGATGTATATGCCTCAGTGTCTCCTGTGATGTATATGCCTCAGTGTCTCCTGTGATGTATATGCCTCAGTGTCTCCTGTGATGTATATGCCTCAGTGTCTCCTGTGATGTATATGCCTCAGTGTCTCCTGTGATGTATATGCCTCAGTGTCTCCTGTGATGTATATGCCTCAGTGTCTCCTGTGATGTATATGCCTCAGTGTCTCCTGTGATGTATATGCCTCAGTGTCTCCTGTGATGTATATGCCTCAGTGTCTCCTGTGATGTATATGCCTCAGTGTCTCCTGTGATGTATATGCCTCAGTGTCTCCTGTGATGTATATGCCTCAGTGTCTCCTGTGATGTATATGCCTCAGTGTCTCCTGTGATGTATATGCCTCAGTGTCTCCTGTGATGTATATGCCTCAGTGTCTCCTGTGATGTATATGCCTCAGTGTCTCCTGTGATGTATATGCCTCAGTGTCTCCTGTGATGTATATGCCTCAGTGTCTCCTGTGATGTATATGCCTCAGTGTCTCCTGTGATGTATATGCCTCAGTGTCTCCTGTGATGTATATGCCCCAGTGTCTCCTGTGATGTATATGCCCCAGTGTCTCCTGTGATGTATATGCCCCAGTGTCTCCTGTGATGTATATGCCCCAGTGTCTCCTGTGATGTATATGCCCCAGTGTCTCCTGTGATGTATATGCCCCAGTGTCTCCTGTGATGTATATGCCCCAGTGTCTCCTGTGATGTATATGCCCCCAGCCTCTCCAGACCAAGACAAACCTGGAAAAGTAGTTGTGAGAAACAAAATGATCAATATCACCAAACATCACAGCCGCTCCGGCCACCACATTAGGGGTGAGTTAATTAATTGTTTGACCAAATATAGCCTGGTCCTTTTCAAGTTGATAATTTTGTGCGGCCCCCGAAGGTTGGTAGAAAATTCCAAATGGCCCCCGGCAGTAAAAAGGTTCCCCACCCCTGCTCTAATGGGACTCAAGTGATATTTTTGTTCCAGTCTCAGATTACCACACACATTAGAAGCCAACATAATTAAGTGTTAACATTTTGATTTTCCTACATCAAATTCAGCAACAGAATTTCCCTGAGGATTTTTATTATCAGTTTTATCATGTATACATTCTTGCCATTAGAAGAAGTCTACAACAAACCACAACTAGTCCGTATGACATGCATGGGAAAGTTTACACAAATTTCCTCCTTATCACATTGTATGTAAACCTCAGTATTCTGCAGATGTGACTGCAACACTGCAAACACCTGTGAACATGGCAATGGTTTGCTGAGCATGCGAGTTTCCTGGAAATGATACAGCTGCTATAAACAATCCGGCCGTCTGAGAAGCCAGCGGAGGACAGTTCTCTCCACATTTCTGGAGCACGAGTATGGACACAATATTTACCTTTGATAAAGCAGACCTTGAAAATGGCTATCTGGTTTCTTTAAACTAGCAGTAAATGACTTGAGCAAATACAAAAAAAAAAAAAAAAATTGTCAGTCAACATAAACAAGCAAGTAAAATATTTATACAATCTCCACAAGTTTTTCAAATGGTTTCTTATTTAGGACTATATGCACATCTATACGTCCTTGATCACCTCCCTCCGGTTACTGTGTGATCCGGAGGGGAGTACGCGGTAACCCCGCACATGTCTGCTGATGTCATCTGCAGATGTGTGGCTAATAGGCGCTTGTGGATTGAACCTAGATCGCCCTGTCATATAGCTGCAGCAGGGATCACGCCATTCCCCGCAGACATCGGTGGCGCCGTGACATGATCACGGGGCTCAAATGTGTTGTCACGGTAGTGCGGGGTCAGCTGATGACCCAAGACGCTGCCACGACTCACTTCCTGTAACAGCACACAGAGTGCCGACACGCACAGGTGATGAGCGGTTCTGCTGATCAGAGCAACACTGCTCTGATCAGCAGAAATGTACAGGTGATCGGCCTGTGCAGACGAAGTGTCCTAGGTGGACTAGAAAAATAACTCATGAAAAAAAATTAAAAAAATAAAATAAAGAAGTTCAAATCACCCCCTCCCCCTTTCACCCCATTGAGACTAAAACAGTTTAAAATAAAAAAAAAAATGTATTTGGTATCACCGCATTCAGAAATGCCCGATCAAAATATAAAATCAATTAATCTGATCGGTACACGGCGTGGCGAAAAAAAAAAATTCCAAAACACCAAAGAAGGGAATTTTGTTACTTACCGTAAATTCCTTTTCTTCTAGCTCCTATTGGGAGACCCCGACGATTGGGTGTATAGCACTGCCTCCGGAGGCCACACAAAGCATTACACTAAAAAGTGTAAGGCCCCTCCCCTTCTGGCTATACACCCCCAGTGGGATCACTGGCTCACCAGTTTTAGTGCAAAAGCAAGAAGGAGGAAAGCCAATAACTGGTTTAAACAAATTCACTCCGAAGTAACGTCGGAGAACTGAAAACCGTTCAACATGAACAACATGTGTACCCGAAAAACAACCAAAAATCCCGAAGGACAACAGGGCGGGTGCTGGGTCTCCCAATAGGAGCTAGAAGAAAAGGAATTTACGGTAAGTAACAAAATTCCCTTCTTCTTCGGCGCTCCATTGGGAGACCCAGACGATTGGGACGTCCAAAAGCTGTCCCTGGGTGGGTAAAGAAATACCTCATGTTAGAGCTGCAAAGACAGCCCTCCCCTACGGGGAGGCAACTGCCGCCTGCAGGACTCTTCTACCTAGGCTGGCGTCCGCCGAAGCATAGGTATGCACCTGATAATGTTTGGTGAAAGTGTGCAGACTCGACCAGGTAGCTGCCTGGCACACCTGTTGAGCCGTAGCCTGGTGTCGTAATGCCCAGGACGCACCCACGGCTCTGGTAGAATGGGCCTTCAGCCCTGATGGAACCGGAAGCCCAGCAGAACGGTAGGCCTCAAGAATTGGTTCTTTGATCCATCGAGCCAGGGTGGCCTTGGAAGCCTGCGACCCTTTGCGCTTACCAGCGACAAGGACAAAGAGTGCATCCGAGCGGCGCAGGGGCGCCGTGCGGGAAATGTAGATTCTGAGTGCTCTCACCAGATCCAACAAATGTAGATCCTTTTCATACCGATGAACTGCATGCGGATAAAAGGAAGGCAAGGAGATATCCTGATTAAGGTGAAAAGAGGATACCACCTTAGGGAGAAACTCCTGAATGGGGCGCAGCACTACCTTGTCCTGGTGGAACACCAGGAAAGGAGCTTTGCATGACAGCGCTGCTAGTTCAGACACTCTCCGAAGAGACGTGACCGCTACCAGAAAGGCCACTTTCTGTGAGAGTCGAGAAAGTGACACATCCCTCAGAGGCTCGAAAGGCGGCTTCTGGAGAGCAACAAGGACCTTGTTTAGATCCCACGGATCTAACGGCCGCCTGTACGGAGGTACGATATGACACACCCCCTGCAGGAACGTGCGCACCTGCGAAAGTCGTGCTAGACGCTTCTGAAAAAACACGGATAGTGCCGAGACTTGCCCTTTAAGGGAGCCGAGCGACAAGCCCTTTTCCAACCCAGATTGCAGGAAGGAAAGAAAGACAGGTAACGCGAATGGCCAGGGGGATAATCCTTGTGCAGAGCACCAGGATAAGAAAATCCTCCACGTTCTGTGGTAGATCTTAGCAGAAGTGGACTTCCTAGCCTGTCTCATGGTGGCCACGACCCCTTGGGGTAATCCTGAAGACGCTAGGATCCAGGACTCAATGGCCACACAGTCAGGTTCAGGGCCGCAGAATTCCGATGGAAAAACGGCCCTTGGGACAGTAAGTCTGGACGGTCTGGAAGTGCCCACTGTTGGCCGACCGTGAGATGCCACAGATCCGGGTACCACGACCTCCTCGGCCAGTCTGGGGCGACGAGTATGACGCGGCCGCAGTCGGATCTGATCTTGCGTAACACTCTGGGCAAGAGTGCCAGAGGTGGAAACACATAAGGGAGCCGGAACTGCGACCAATCTTGCACTAAGGCGTCTGCCGCCAGAGCTCTTTGATCGCGAGACCGCGCTATGAAGGTCGGGACCTTGTTGTTGTGCCGAGACGCCATTAGGTCGACGTCCGGCACCCCCCAGCGGCGGCAGATTTCCTGAAACACGTCCGGGTGAAGGGACCATTCCCCTGCGTCCATGCCCTGGCGACTGAGGAAGTCTGCTTCCCAGTTTTCTACGCCCGGGATGTGAACTGCTGATATGGTGGATGCTCTTTCCTCCACCCACATCAGAATCCGCCTGACTTCCTGGAAGGCTTGCGGACTGCGTGTCCCTCCTTGGTGGTTGATGTATGCCACCGCTGTGGAGTTGTCCGACTGAATTCGGATCTGCTTTCCTTCCAGCCACTGCTGGAAGGCTAATAGGGCAAGATACACTGCCCTGATTTCCAGAACATTGATCTGAAGCGTGGACTCCTGCTGAGTCCACGTCCCTTGAGCCCTGTGGTGGAGAAAAACTGCTCCCCACCCTGACAGACTCGCGTCTGTCGTGACCACTGCCCAGGATGGGGGCAGGAATGATCTTCCCTGTGATAATGAGGTGGGGAGAAGCCACCATTGCAGAGAGTCCTTGGCCGTCTGAGAAAGGGAGACTTTCCTGTCTAGGGAAGTTGTCTCCCCGTCCCATTGGCGGAGAATGTGCCATTGAAGTGGGCGCAGATGAAACTGCGCGAACGGGACTGCCTCCATTGCTGCCACCATCTTCCCTAGGAAGTGCATGAGGCGCCTTAAGGGGTGCGACTGACCCTGAAGGAGAGACTGCACCCCTGTCCGTAGTGACCGCTGCTTGTCCAGCGGAAGCTTCACTATCGCTGAGAGAGTATGAAACTCCATGCCAAGATACGTTAGTGATTGAGTCGGTGCCAGGTTGGACTTTGAAAAGTTGATGATCCACCCGAAAGTCTGGAGAGTCTCCAGCGCAACATTCAGGCTGTGTTGGCATGCCTCTTGAGAGGGTGCTTTGACAAGTAGATCGTCTAAGTAAGGGATCACCGAATGTCCCTGAGAATGCAAGACTGCTACCACTGCCGCCATGACCTTGGTGAAAACCCGTGGGGCTGTCGCCAGACCAAATGGCAGAGCTACGAACTGGAGATGGTCGTCTCCTATCACGAAACGTAGAAAACGTTGGTGCTCTGTAGCAATCGGCACGTGGAGATAAGCATCCTTGATGTCTATTGATGCAAGGAAATCTCCTTGAGACATTGAGGCAATGACGGAGCGGAGGGATTCCATCCGGAACCGCCTGGCGTTCACATGCTTGTTGAGCAGCTTTAGGTCCAGAACAGGACGAAACGAGCCGTCCTTTTTTGGAACCACAAAGAGATTGGAGTAAAAACCTTGCCCTTGTTCCTGCAGAGGAACAGGGATCACCACTCCTTCTGCTTTTAGTGAGCACACCGCCTGCAGAAGGGCATCTGCTCGGTCGGGATGTGGGGAGGTTCTGAAGAACCGAGGCGGAGGACGAGAACTGAATTCTATCCTGTACCCGTGAGACAAAATGTCTGTTACCCACCGGTCTTTGACCTGTGGCAGCCAAATGTCGCAAAAGCGGGAGAGCCTGCCACCGACCGAGGATGCGGAGGGATGAGGCCGAAAGTCATGAGGCAGCCGCCTTGGAAGCGGTTCCTCCGGTTGCTTTCTTGGGGCGTGAATGAGCCCGCCAGGAATCTGAGCTCCTTTGCTCCTTCTGAGTCCCTTTGGACGAGGAGAATTGGGTCTTGCCGGAGCCTCGAAAGGACCGAAACCTCGACTGCCACTTCCTCTGTTGAGGTTTGCTTGATCTGGGCTGGGGTAAGGAGGAGTCCTTACCCTTGGATTGCTTAATGATTTCAGCCAATTGTTCACCAAACAGTCCATCTACAGATAGTGGCAAGCTGGTTAAACATTTTTTGGAAGCAGAATCCGCTTTCCATTCCTTTAACCACAAGGCTCTGCGCAAGACAACAGAGTTGGCAGACGCAATTGAGGTACGGCTTGTAGAGTCCAGGACAGCGTTGATAGCGTAAGTCGCAAACGCAGACATTTGCGAGGTTAGGGACGCTACTCGCGGCACTGCTGGACATATGATAGAGTCCACCTGTGCCAGGCCAGCTGAAATAGCTTGGAGTGCCCACACGGCCGCGAATGCTGGAGCAAACGACGCGCCGATAGCTTCATAGACAGACTTTAACCAAAGGTCCATCTGTCTGTCATTGGCATCTTTAAGTGAAGCCCCATCTTCCACTGCAACTATGGATCTAGCCGCAAGCCTGGAGATTGGGGGGTCCACCTTTGGACACTGGGTCCAGCGTTTGACCACGTCAGGGGGAAAGGGATAACGTGTATCCTTAAGACGTTTGGAGAAACGCTTATCTGGATAAGCATGGTGTTTCTGGACTGATTCTCTGAAGTCAGCGTGGTCCAGAAAAGTACTCAGTTTAGGCTTGGGATACCTGAAATGGAACTTCTCCTGCTGTGCAGCTGCCTCCTCTGCAGAAGGGGCAGGAGGAGAAATTTCCAATAGACTATTGATGGCCCCTATAAGGTCATTTACCATGGCGTCACCATCAGGAGTATCCAGATTGAGAGCGGTTTCAGGATTAGACTCCTGATCCCCCTCCTCTGTCTCATCATGTAGAGACTCTTCTCGCTGAGACCCTGATCCGCGTGATGACGTGGAGGGTCTCTCCCAGCGAGCCCGCTTAGGCTGCCTGGGACTGTCATCTGAATCAGAGCCGTCAGGCTGAGATGCCTGGGACCCCCTTGAAGCACGGATTAACTCCAACTGAGGGGGACCGGGGAACGTTGCCGCCGCAGTGTCCATGGACTGAGTAACTGGCCTGGCCTGCAAGGTCTCTAGGATTTTTGTCATAGTGACAGACATCCTGTCAGCAAAAACTGCAAACTCTGTCCCCGTCACCGGGACAGGGTTCACCGGTGACTCTGCCTGGGCCACTACCACCATAGACTCCGGCTGACGAAGTGGCACAGGGACCGAACATTGCACACAATGGGGGTCATTGTAACCTGCCGGTAGATCAGCCCCACAAGCGGCACAAGCAGCGCTCACAGCCTGTGTCTTGGCACCCTTGCGTTTTGCAGATGACATGTTGTCGTCTCCTCAGAGCAATTGGGGTATACAGCCAAGAAGCGACCTTACAGTGCAAAATATATATATATATATATATATATATATATATATATATATATATATGGTACAGAGAAAAAAGTACACAAATATAACACTGTGGCACTAGTGGGGCCAGCACTTAAGTGCTGCTTACCGCCCGCTTAACGCGGGTGTGTGGTCGCCAGAAATCCCTTGTCTGGGTCTCCCAGAGCCTGTGTCCGTTCTCCAGCCAGACTGCATGTAGGAATGGCTGCCGGCGTCCTGTGGAGAGGGGCGGGCCCTGGGCGTGTGCAGACAAAGAGCGGGAAACCTGCGTCTCACTGTGCTCAGTGAGAGGGCTGGAGCATGTAAATAAGACTCCAGCCCTCGGCGCTGATTAAGCGTACAGCGTCTCTCCCTTGCCCTGATTGACAGGGTGGGGGCGGGAACGAAGCGGAGCTAGGCCGCAGAAGCCGGGGACTAAATTTATAAGCGCCGCCGTCGTAAAAGCACGGTCGGCGCTAAGTCCCAGGCGCACTACAAGTGGCGGCCGGCGCGGCAGTCCCCAACACATAAAGTCACTCAGAAAAACTGTAGTGACTGTAACCCCAGTGCGCAGCGCTACTGTCCCCGGCGCACTAGCACACCCAGCAAGCCTGGAGTGTGCGCGGCCTGTACAACGGGGACACAGAGTACCTTAATGTCGCAGGGCCTTGTCCCTGAACGGTACCCAGCTCCGTATCCAGCAGGTTCCATGGGTCTGTGGATGGAGCCCGGCCTCAGGGCTTGGAGGCCGGTAAGATCCCACTTCCTCAGAGCCCCTCAGGGGGATGGGGAAGGAAAACAGCATGTGGGCTCCAGCCTCCGTACCCGCAATGGGTACCTCAACCTTAACAAACACCGCCGACATAAAGTGGGGTGAGAAGGGAGCATGCTGGGGGCCCTAGTATGGGTCCTCTTTTCTTCCATCCGACATAGTCAGCAGCTGCTGCTGACTAAACAGTGGAGCTATGCGTGGATGTCTGACCTCCTTCGCACAAAGCAGAAAACTGGTGAGCCAGTGATCCCACTGGGGGTGTATAGCCAGAAGGGGAGGGGCCTTACACTTTTTAGTGTAATGCTTTGTGTGGCCTCCGGAGGCAGTGCTATACACCCAATCGTCTGGGTCTCCCAATGGAGCGCCGAAGAAATTACATTTTTTTGGTAGCCGCAACATTTCCTTAAAATACAATAACAGGTGATCCAAACAGCGCATCTACACAATAATGGTATACCGTATTTTTCGGACCATAATACGCACTTTTCTTCCCCCAAATGTTGGGGGAAAGTGGGGGGGTGCGGCTTTTGGGCTAAATATAGGGCCGTGAATGAGGGTGCTGTGGTGGAGTGCGTCATCGGGGGTACGAGCAGGCTGCAGCAGCACCTGCCGTGACCACGTGGACCCGCTCACTTAATATGCACGCCCATCCTCCCGCCCTTCTCTCAGCGCTGAAGCAGGCGCTGACAGGTGGGCGGGATGATGGGCAAGGGATAAACAGCCGGCCCGCATGATCACCCCTGGCAACTACAGCCTGGAGTGATCATGTTCGGCTGTATTCACTGCCCCCCGCACATCATCATCAGCGCGGGGTGCAGTGAATCAGTATATTTACCTGTCACCGTTCCCCTGCAGCACCGCGATCTCCTCCTGGCTGCCGGCGGCCGCTGAGTGGAGCCGTTCCCTTTCCTCTGCAGCATTGCGAAGTCCTCCTGTGCCAGCGGCTGCTGCTGAGTGGAGACCAACAGTGCGCACAGCGATGACGTCATCGCTGTGCGCACGTGTCCACACGCAGCCGCCGCTGGCACAGGAGAACATCGCAATGCTGCAGAGGAGCGGGGACGGCTCCACTCAGCGGCGCGGCCGCTGACACAGACGGGAGGAGCGATGCTGCAGGGAGTGAGGTAAGGGGAGTATGAACATATATTTTTTTTATGTGCCACAGGATGCGGGCCGTACACCAGGATGGGGGTGTATAGCACGATGGGGGATATATTATGAGCACGATGGGGGATATATTATGAGCACGATGGGGGATATATTATGAGCACGATGGGGGATATATTATGAGCACGATGGGGGATATATTATGAGCACGATGGGGGATATATTATGAGCACGATGGGGGATATATTATGAGCACGATGGGGGATATATTATGAGCACGATGGGGGATATATTATGAGCACGATGGGGGATATATTATGAGCACGATGGGGGATATATTATGAGCACGATGGGGGATATATTATGAGCACGATGGGGGATATATTATGAGCACGATGGGGGATATATTATGAGCACGATGGGGGATATATTATGAGCACGATGGGGGATATATTATGAGCACGATGGGGGATATATTATGAGCACGATGGGGGATATATTATGAGCACGATGGGGGATATATTATGAGCACGATGGGGGATATATTATGAGCACGATGGGGGATATATTATGAGCACGATGGGGGTATATGCGCAAGATGGGGGTATATGCGCAAGATGGGGGTATATGCGCAAGATGGGGGTATATGCGCAAGATGGGGGTATATGCGCAGGGTGGGGGGGTACATGCGCAGGGTGGGGGGGTATATGCGCAGGGTGGGGGGGTACATGCGCAGGGTGGGGGGGTATATGCGCAGGGTGGGGGGGTATATGCGCAGGGTGGGGGGGTACATGCGCAGGGTGGGGGGTACATGCGCAGGGTGGGGGGTACATGCGCAGGGTGGGGGGTACATGCGCAGGGTGGGGGGTACATGCGCAGGGTGGGGGGTACATGCGCAGGGTGGGGGGTACATGCGCAGGGTGGGGGGTACATGCGCAGGGTGGGGGTATATGCCAGGATGGGGTATATAGCAGGATGAGGGACATATACTGTATATACAAGGCAGGAGGATCATTACCAGGCTGGGGTACCTTAGTAGAGAATTTGGAGACATTACCCCCATAACAGTGTCAGCAGCAGATCCTCGCTCCATAACAGTGTGTCATGACTCCCATTTTTTGCTTAAAATTTTATTTTCCTATTTTCCTGCTCTAAAACCAGGGTGCGTCTTATGGTCCCGGTGCGTCTTGTCCGAAAAATACGGTAATTAAAAATGTCAGCTCAAGACGCAAAAAATAAGCCATCACTGAGCCACAGATACCCAAAAATAAGATGGGTCTCAGAAAATATAGCTATTTTTTGGGGGGAAACTTTAGAACTTTTTTCACCACTTAGTATTCATGTTTGGTATCCAAGAACTCGTACCGACCTAAGGCATAATACTGAGATGTTAGTTTTACTATATAGTGAAAATGGCGAACCCCCCCTCCCCCTCCCCCACCAAAACCATTGGAGAATGTAAACTTTTTGCACTATTTCTCCACATTTGGAATTTTTTTTTCCAGTCTTCCCGTACACTATATAGTAAAACTAATGCTTTCATTCAAAAGTACAACTTGTCCCGCAGAAAAATAAGCCCTTCTGTGGATATATTGACGGAAACAAAGCGATGGCTCTCTGAAGGGGAGGAAAAAATGAAAAACTGAAAAATCGCCCAGGGGTGAAGGGGTTAAAAAGGTTTGAGACTGTAGAAAGGCCTTGTCACGTCAAGTCATTGTAAAAACGTAACAAGATCATGAATTGCACTTACCACACTTTGTTTTTTTGGTTTTTTTTAAAACAAAATACTGATCTAAAATATGCTAGTCATAAGCATGCCAGAGGAAGGGGAAACTATATCATGTACAGCTAATTGTGCCACATTTATTATTCCGCATGCGCCAGTATGGTACATGTAGTGCACCTCTTCCCTCATATTATGAAACCATAAGTGGTAAATCTGTGTCTTTATAAAAAAAAAAAAAAAAAAAAATATTAAATAATGTTTTGCCGGAAAGTGAATTTATAAATAGATTCCATGATTATTTACTAAAATGTTTTGTTAAAAGGAATCTGCCGCCAGGTAGAGACAGAGACCCTGACTCCAGCAGTGTGTCATTTACTGGACTGTTTCCTGTAGTTTTCACAAGAATCACAGTTTTATCACTTGAGGACTAGATAACCTGATGCCATTTAGTCCTCCATATTCATGAGCTCTGTATAAACCCGCCCAGATACTGATTGTGCATAGGCAAAAAGCAGCCAATGTGCACAGAAAGTTGTCAATCAGTGGTGCGGTTAGGGTTTTTAGAGAGCTCAACATTCAGAGAACTAGTGGATCTGCAGCAGCTAAAACTGTGAAACTATCAAAAGTGCAGCAAGATGACTAGTAATAGATACTGTATATCAATGGATTCAGGGTCTGTGCCTTTATATTATGCCACTCTGATGTAGTAACAACATTCGATGACCGACTCCCTATAGGACTGTGTGCGATTTGCAACACAAAAAAAGCTGCATTAGACGCTACATCATCCCAGGAGACAACATAGTAATTTAACTTTAGAAATGTTTCATAGATCCCAGTGGAAGCCGGTGTGAGGTGTGAGAATAAGCAACCCTTAACGACAGGTAGGAAGTGTAATGGAAAGCTCGTCTAATCCTCATCTCCAGAGCTCATTTCAACGCACTGTCATTTATGAATGACTAACTGGTCAAGGGACTAAAATGTGTAAAAATATCCCACAATAATACAGTATTCTATGCTACACCAGAAAAAACGTATACACCGTGTGCACAATTAGGAAAGTTGTATTTTAGAGGATTTTTTTTATTATTGATCAACAACTATGTTCTCAATCAACCCAAAAGACTGATAAATATCAAAGCTTAATATTTTTGGCAGTTGGTTTGTTTTTCTTTTAGATTTGGCCATCTTAGGAGGATATCTGTTTGTGCAGGTAACTATTACTGTGCAGAATTATTAGGCAACTTAGTAAAAACCAAATATATTCCCATCTCACTTGACCAATATAGCCAACTTTTTTATGATGACACTCAACAGCCTACCATCCATAGATTGTCAGTTGCTTGATGTGTTTACGATCAACATTGCGTGCAGCAGCCACCACAGCCTCCCAGATATTGTTCCGAGAGGTGTACTGTTTTCCCTCCCTGTAGATCTTACATTTAATAAAAGGGACCACATGTTCTCTATGGGGTTCAGATCAGGTGAACAAGGGGGCCATGTCATTTTTTTCATCTTTTAGACCTTTACTGGCCAGCCACGCTGTGGGGTAGTTGGATGCATGTGATGGAGCATTGTCCTCCATGAAAATCATGTTTTTCTTGCATGAGATCGACTTCTTCCTGTACCACTGCTTGAAGAAGTTGTCTTCCAGACACTGGCAGTAGTTCTGGGAGTTGAGCTTCACTCTATCCTCAACCCGAAAAGATTCCACAAGTTCATATTTGATGATACCAGCCCATACCAGTACCCCACCTCCACCTTGATGGTGTCGGAGTGCAGCTCTCTTCCCTTTACTGATCCAGCCTCTGGCCCATCCATCTGGCCTATCAAGAATCACTCATTTCACCACTCCATAAAACCTTTGAAAAATCAGTCTTAAAATATTTCTTGGCCCAGTCTTGACGTTTTATCTTATGTTTCTATAGTTCAAAAGGTGGTCGTTTCAGCCTTCCCTTATCTTAACCATGTCCCTGAGGATGGCACACCTTGTGCTTTTTGATACTCCAGTAATGTTGCAGCTCTGAAATATGGCCAAACTGGTGGCAAATGGCATCTTGGCAGCTTCACGCTTGATTTTTTTTCAATTCATGGGCAGTTATTTTGTGCCTTTTTTGCCCAACACGCTTCTTGCAACCCTGTTGGCTATTTGCCATGAAAAGCTTGATTGTTTGGTGATCATGCTTCAAAAGTTTGTCAATTTCAAGACTGCTGCATCCCTCTGCAAGACATCTCACAATTTTGGACTTTTCAGAGCCCATAAAATCTCTTCTGACCCATTTTGGCAATGGAAAGGAAGTTGCCTAATAATTAAGCACCCCTTATATAGGGTGTTGATGTCATTACACCACAACCCTCCTCATTACAGAGATTCACATTGCCTGATTTACTTAATTGGTAGTTAGCTCTCAAGCCTATACAGCTTGGAGTATGACAACATGTATAAAAATTATCATAACACTCATTTGCCTAATAATTCTGCACACAGTGTAGGTAGACAAATGTGAATGTCAACAATTCTTGAGATTAAAGGGAATCAGTCATGTCCCCAGTGCACCCACAACCACAAGCAGTTCCGTGTGTATATCTCAAATCCCTCCCTAACAGTCCCTCATATAGTAGCATAAAGAGAGCTATAGAAACCATATACCTAAAGATCAGTTACGAGATGCCTTGAGTGCAGGGTCAAGTCTCAGGGGCATTAGTCCCCTGGCTAGTCGACCCACCTAGCATGTACAGCAAGCCCCTGTGAGCGTGATAACCTGCTTTACAATGCCCAGCATCATGGCAGCGCGATACAAAGCCATGTATGTGCTCGGCTTTGTAACAGTCAGCACGGAGCTCCTTTAACGCTGGGTGTATGCACCCTGGCTACAAAGACGCTCACTAGCCATGATTGGAAGTCGCCCGCACTTCCGGTCATGCGCACTACTCAGAAGCTGGTGTATGTGTCCCGGCTTCAGAAAGGAGTAGTGCGCATGACCGGAAGTGCGGGCGACTTCCAATCATGGCTAGTGAGCGTCTTTGTAGCCAGGGTGCATACACCCAGCATTAAAAGCTCAATGCTAACGGCTTTGTATTGCGCTGCAATGATGCTGGGCATTGTAAAGCAGGTTATCACGCTCACAGGGGCATGATAAGTTAAGTTAAGTAGCCGACTAGACAGAAAAAATGCCCCTGCTACTAGTCACAGCCCTCCGTCTGATTTTCACCCAGAAAAGTTGGAGGATTTTTTTTTTCTCACTTCTCAGATGCCTGCCATCACTAAGCTAGGAGTTAGTGGCAGCTGCTATGGGCTGCCATTAACTTAACTCCTTATTACCCCGACTGCCACCACATCAGGGCAATCGGGATGAGCCAGGTCGAGTCCCGGGACTGTCGCATCTAATGCATGCGGTAATTCCGGGCAGCTGCTGATATTGTTAGGCTTGGGGGCTGCCCATAACGTGGGGCTCCCCTTCCTGAGAATACCAGCCATCAGTCGAGTGGCTTTACATTGGCTGGTATCAAAATTGGGGGGACCGCACGTCATTTTTTTTATTTAAATCATTTATTTTACTGCAAGATAATATACCCGCCCACCGGCAGCTGTGATTGGTTGCAGTGAGACAGCTGTCACTCAGCGTGGGGGCATGTCTGACTGCAACCAACCCTAGGCGCTGGTGGGCGGGGGAAGCAGAGAATACGACATGGAATAATGAGCGACTGGCATTTTCAAAAGCCACCAGAACATTGTGACAGCCGTGCAGTGCCACGCCGGTGAGGGAGAGAGGCACAGACCGACATTGACAGCGAGAGACCGGTCGACAGAAAGAGAGAGACCGACCAACATCGACAGACTTTATGTATGACCAGAAGTGAATTTGCACAACGTCTGGGCATGCCCAGAAACAAAAAACCGAATCCATCGCTGGTTTCCGGCATATGCAGGATGACATCCGGTGTGGTCCGGTTTTTTGCCGTTGTCAAAAAACGTTCCATGCTGGGTCCTTTCCGGCAGCCGGATGAAGAAATTTCGCTGGATTCGGCAGACGCCTCATGCAATGCAAGGCCATCTGGCACAATCCGGCACTAATACAAGTCAATGAGGAATAAACCGGATCCGCCGACTGATCAGTTTTATCCGCATTTCGCCGGATTGTGTCGAATGGAAAAAAACGGGTGTGTGAAAGCAGCCTTAGGCTGCTTTCACACCTCCGGTTTCTGCAATGCGGCACAATCCGGCACTTCGCAGAAAAATCGCAACCGTTTTTTTTTGCTGCCGGTTGCGTTTTTTCTGCATAGACTTTAGTGCCGCATTGTGCCGCAAGGCCTTGCGTTCCATCCGGTTTTTGCCGCATGCGGCAGATTTAGCCGATGCGGCGGCCGGATGGAATGTTGCCTGGCACGTTTTTTCGTGTGGCAAAAAAACCCGCATTGCGCCGCATTCGGTTGATGCGGCGCATTTTTCAATGCATGCCTATGGCGGCCGTATGCGGCAATAACCGCATCCGGCCGCCGCATGCGGTTTTTGCCACTGCGCATGCTCAGTAGCATGCCGCAAGCGGCAAAAAACCGGACTGGCCGCAAAGGAAAAACTTACGCAAAGGATGCCATGTTTTCACCGCATCCGTTGCATAGCTTGCACAGCCGGATTGAGCCGCAGAGCTCAAGCCGGATGTGTGAAAGCAGCCTGAGGCTGTGTGCGCACTTTTTTCATGCGTTTCTGCAGCGTTTTGAACTGCAGCGTTTTAATGCCAAAATGCATGCATTTGATTTTCAAGCAAAGTCTGTGGGAAATTGCGATTTCTTGTACGCACAATGCTGTTTAAAACGCAGCGTTTCAGTTGCAGAAAATTTGGCAAAAACTCAGCGTTTAAAGAAGCAGCATGTCAATTGTTTTTACTATTTTGGCAGCATTTCGCTAACATTAGAGTCAGAGAACTTTCAAAATGCATCCTAAATCAAAATTCTAGCGTTTTACATGCTTTTTGGACAAAATAAAAGTATGCGTTTTTGCCATTATACAGTTAGGTCCAGAAATATTTGGACAGTGACACAATTTTCGCGAGTTGGGCTCTGCATGCCACCACATTGGATTTGAAATGAAACCTCTACAACAGAATTCAAGTGCAGATTGTAACGTTTAATTTGAAGGTTTGAACAAAAATATCTGATAGAAATTGTAGGAATTGTACACATTTCTTTACAAACACTCCACATTTTAGGAGGTCAAAAGTAATTGGACAAATAAACCAAACCCAAACAAAATATTTTTATTTTCAATATTTTGTTGCGAATCCTTTGGAGGCAATCACTGCCTTAAGTCTGGAACCCATGGACATCACCAAACGCTGGGTTTCCTCCTTCTTAATGCTTTGCCAGGCCTTTACAGCCGCAGCCTTCAGGTCTTGCTTGTTTGTGGGTCTTTCTGTCTTAAGTCTGGATTTGAGCAAGTGAAATGCATGCTCAATTGGGTTAAGATCTGGTGATTGACTTGGCCATTGCAGAAGGTTCCACTTTTTTGCACTCATGAACTCCTGGGTAGCTTTGGCTGTATGCTTGGGGTCATTGTCCATCTGTACTATGAAGCGCCGTCCGATCAACTTTGCGGCATTTGGCTGAATCTGGGCTGAAAGTATATCCCGGTACACTTCAGAATTCATCCGGCTACTCTTGTCTGCTGTTATGTCATCAATAAACACAAGTGACCCAGTGCCATTGAAAGCCATGCATGCCCATGCCATCACGTTGCCTCCACCATGTTTTACAGAGGATGTGGTGTGCCTTGGATCATGTGCCGTTCCCTTTCTTCTCCAATCTTTTTTCTTCCCATCATTCTGGTACAGGTTGATCTTTGTCTCATCTGTCCATAGAATACTTTTCCAGAACTGAGCTGGCTTCATGAGGTGTTTTTCAGCAAATTTAACTCTGGCCTGTCTATTTTTGGAATTGATGAATGGTCTGCATCTAGATGTGAACCCTTTGTATTTACTTTCATGGAGTCTTCTCTTTACTGTTGACTTAGAGACAGATACACCTACTTCACTGAGAGTGTTCTGGGCGTCAGTTGATGTTGTGAACGGGTTGTTCTTCACCAAAGAAAGTATGCGGCGATCATCCACCACTGTTGTCATCCGTGGACGCCCAGGCCTTTTTGAGTTCCCAAGCTCACCAGTCAATTCCTTTTTTCTCAGAATGTACCCGACTGTTGATTTTGCTACTCCAAGCATGTCTGCTATCTCTCTGATGGATTTTTTTTTTTTTCAGCCTTTAGGATGTTCTGCTTCACCTCAATTGAGAGTTCCTTAGACCGCATGTTGTCTGGTCACAGCAACAGCTTCCAAATGCAAAACCACACACCTGTAATCAACCCCAGACCTTTTAACTACTTCATTGATTACAGGTTAACGAGGGAGACGCCTTCAGAGTTAATTGCAGCCCTTAGAGTCCCTTGTCCAATTACTTTTGGTCCCTTGAAAAAGAGGAGGCTATGCATTACAGAGCTATGATTCCTAAACCCTTTCTCCGATTTGGATGTGAAAACTCTCATATTGCAGCTGGGAGTGTGCACTTTCAGCCCATATTATATATATAATTGTATTTCTGAACATGTTTTTGTAAACAGCTAAAATAACAAAACTTGTGTCACTGTCCAAATATTTCTGGACCTAACTGTATTAATGGAATGATATGTCCCATCACACACAGTCCGACAATTAATGAAAATCAATAATTTAACGCTATTTTATACATTATTAGAAAACAGTTATAATTTTAATAAAAGATATTTTGTGTATGATTTTAATCAAGATATTTGTTTCATTTTTTTCATAGTGTTTGAATGTTAAAACTTTAGTAGTGTATTTGTAATCAAAACGCATCTAACTTTAAGCAAAGAAAAAGCATATAAAACGCGGTAAAAACGCAGTAAAAACGTAAGCGTATTTATAGCGTTTTTGTGGTCACTAACAAATTTGACAAAGACAATTTCTGCCAGAGGATGCGTTTAGAACTGCAAGTAACTCAACGCAAAGTGCGCACATAGCCTTAGTCAGTCTACAGACTTGAACCCAGCAGAGTATCTTTGGAGGGAGCTCAAAATCAATGTTGCAGAGCCCCAGTCCCAAAAGATCTGGAGATCTGTATGGAAGAGTGGGCCAAAATCCCTGCTGCAGTGTGTGCAAACTTGGTCAAGAACACAGGAAACATTTGACCTCTGCAATAGCAAAGAAATGTTTCTGTACCAAATACTAAGTTCTGTTTTTCTATTGTACCAAATACTTATTCCATGCAATAAAATGCTAATTAATTATTTAAAAATCATACAATGTGATGTTCTGGATTCTTTTTATTCTTTCACAGTTGAAGTGTATCTACGGTAAAAATGACAGAACTCTCTATTCTTCGTAGGTGGGAAAACTTGCAAAATCAGCAGTGTATCCAATACTTATTTTCCCTACTAATATATTATATATATATATATATATATATATATATATATATATATATATATATATATATTTAGAAATCTTACCATTTTCAATTAACAACTCTCTTATACCTATTAGTCCCTGTGTTTTCAGAATCCATCAAATACAGGATTATAATAGCTAATAACATGCAATCAATCACAAATGTAATGGCAATGCCGCAGATGACCATGCTCCTCTTCCCTTCACAATGACATTTACATTTACCAGTGCTCATTAGATGCTATAATAATGAAATAAATAAATATATAAATATATAAATAAATATATAATATAATATACAGTGGTACCTCGCTTAATGAGTAACCCACTTAACGAGAATTTCGCTTAACAAGCAAAGCCTTCTGTAAATTTGTAACCCGCTTTACGAGAAAGCTTTGCTGTACGAGCGAAATCCTCACCTCAGACACTTCCGGTTCCGTCCATCCACCGCGCTCTAACCCGCACTTGCTGTCCACACAAACACACACATGTACTCACACACACACACACAAAACACACATACAGTATTATTGCTCACCTTACCTTCCGATCCACCGCCAGTCTCCTGGTTCTTTTAGTTCCCGGGTACATCGCGGCGAACTACAAGTACCATGAGGCCGGCGGTGGAACGGAAAGTAAGGTGAGCATATAATATCTGTACCTTCCGTTTCATCGCTGGCCTCCTGGGTCCTGTAGTGCGCCACTCTGCTCCGTTCCAGGCATCGGCATCCATAGCAACGAAGCAGGAACTTCCTGGTTCCTGTCCCAGCTTGTGAAAGGCAGCACGCTGGCCAATCAGAGGCAAGCGGCTCTGCCTTTGAAGTCAGCGCTCTGGCAGGAAGTTCCGCCCTCGTCGTTATGGTTACCTGATACACGGAACGCACCGCAGAACAGCAAGTCCCAGGAGACCGGCGATGGAACAAAAGGTAAGGTGAGCATATAATATGTGCGTGTGCACGTGTGTTTGTGGAATGGCACAATAGGGGACCAGGATGGGACATTTAACAAGTTGTGGAACGAATTGTCAGCATTGCAATGATTTCCTATGGGAAATCTTGCTCTGCTGAACGAGTAACTTGATTAACAAGCATAGTCCCAGAACGGATGATTTAGCCATTAGATACTTTTTATCCCTCCATTGCAGTGCTAGTTAAAATTAACCAAGTAGGTTTGCTTTGTCATCATGCTGACTGAATAGCTGGGGTTAAGTGGAAAAAGATGGATTTTAATCATGCATTGACTTACCACCAAAACACTGTGTACCCAGACACAGAACAGCATGCCAATGTATGCAGTGATTGGCCGTTATAGCTCTTAATTTGAGCATTTACTGTCAAGGTCCCCTACACAAGCTCTCTTCATTTGGCAGGAAACAAAATTAATCGTTAACTCGCTGAAGCTTATTCCACATTCAGCTGCTCACTTCATGAATTTTTTAATGCAAAATTACCAAGTGAAAAAGATTACACAAATTGTTGGGGTCAGAGCTGCATAAAGAGACACTATATAATCTTCAAAGACTTAACCCCTTCACCCCCGAGCCCGCTTTCACCTTCTTTACCAGGCCACGTTTTACAATTCTGACCACTGTAAGGTAATATCTCTGGAACGCTTCAATATTTCCCGGTGATTCCGAGACTGTTTTCTCGTGACACATTGTATTTCATGTTCGTGGTAAATTTTGGTTCCTATGATTTGCATTTAGTCATTAAAATAAAAATATTTGGTAAAAAATAAAAATATCGCAATTTTTGTACTTTAAATTTGTATGCCCTTAACCCCTTCGCAATCTTGGATGTACTGGTTGTGCCACTTCCTTTGATTTGGGCTCAAACGCTGAGCCAATGCCTTTCCTGGCACGTCGGCTGATCTGATTAGCTGACATGACTAACGGTGGCGGGGCAAATCTGAGATCCGTCTGCCATTGGTAACCTGTTAAATCCAGCTGTCAATCTCTGACATCGGGATTTAATGCGCTCTCCTCACCACTTTCGGGTCCACCAACAAGTTTTTGCCGCTGTTCCCGATGTCTGGCATTTCTTTAGTGTGGGCAACATGGCTACAGCCAATCTTTGAGCTCAATGGCTCTGAAGGCCATTAAGCTCATTAACTGGTTGTAGTCATGATGTCAGCAACGGGAGCAGCGGCAGAGACTCAGGCTGATCATCTGATGTGCATGGGACCTTCTAACTGTCCCTCAAGAAATAATGCTGAAAGAGAGAAGGTATGGGTAATATGGAATTTTAACCTTAGATTATTTCATTTTAGTGTAGATTAGGTGTCTGGCAGCGACTTTCCCCTCCTTGTCTATTGAATATACTCGACCGCTCAGCCGAACTAAGTACTATTTTGTGGGGAATTCAAGAAATATGGTTGTTGGCCAATGTTTGGTTTTTTTTTTCTTCTCTCAAAACGTGGCTTCAGAGATAATCTTAAGCAAAATTGTCAAAATTGGGGGCTTAATGCAGATTTTGGACTTTTCTTTTCAACACCATGGGGAAAATGGTCAGCAAATCTGCCATTGATGATCAGAAATAATCAATAGGTTACAAATTTAAAGTGGTTGTCTACTTTCAACAAACTAGCCCCATAGGTTCAATTATGTGTTAACTAAGCTTTTCCAATGCTCCCCAGGTGAAGCGCCAAGACCCCACCACTGCTTTAGTGTAGAGACCTCACCACTGCTCCAGTGTCTGTATATCAGCTACTGCCATTATGTCATCTAAACGGCACAGCAGCCAATCGGTGAGCTCACTAATTCGCAGAGCATACACTGCTAAATCTGATGAGATCAGTGATTGGCTCCAGTACAAGACCGCTGCAGCCAATTACAGGGCAGCATCAGAGCTGCAGTGATGGATGCGGAGAAGACAAGTTCAGCACAGTTTTTTTGGGGTGGGAGGGGGGGTTATACACAGTTTTTGGTCAAAAGTTTAGGGAAAGGAGACAACATATAAATATATATATTCATTTATATAGTGCTCTTAATTCCACAGCACTTTTGATACATTGACAACACTGTCCCCATTGAGGCTCACAATCTAGGTTCCCTATGAGTAGGTCTTTGGAGTGTGGGAGGAAACCAGAGACCCCGGAGTAAACCCACACAAACACGGGGAGAACATACAAACTCCTTGCAAATGGTGGGATTTGAACCCAGGACCCCAGAGCTGCAAGACTGCAGTGCTAACCACTGAGCCACCGTGCCACAATCTCTTCATATTGGCAATGCATTTGGCCATGTTTTGAAGATCACAGCCATCTGCTGGCAAAGATTTCGGTTTTTGAGCTTACATACAAGTCATGGAGCCGGCATGTGACTTACCAGTACATCATATATGTCAGTCATTAAGGTAATCTCTGAGCTAACGACAACTGGACATGTAGGTATCTGATTACACACATACAGCACTCCTTGCACATTTATTAATAAGAAACACACTGCTTAGCATTAATGAGTACAACCCTTTCAAAAGCGAGATTTTAATCACATCTCACGGAACACGACAAGAATTTACTACATTTTGGTGAGTTTCATAGAATGTTATTTTAAACCCACAACAAGTTTAATAATATAACTTTCTTTCCAACATCTTTAGTTTTACTGCAATTAGTTGATGCAAAAAAGAATACACCTCACATCAAAAAAACTACTACGCCTAGTATTTTGTATGACCTCCATGTTTTTAAGGAGAGCACCACGTCTTCTAGGCATGGAATCAGCATGTTGGGGACATCTATCTTATTCCATTCTTCAAGACAGACCTCTTTTAGCGCCTAGATGGAGAGTGATCCTTAACACCCACACCACAATCGTCCCCTTATTTTGCAACGCATGGGTTGAATTAGAACTAAAATACTGTAAATAAGTTGGGAGGCCGCCATACACAGACTTTTGGCTGATATCACCTATAGATTCAATCAGCTGACTATGGCGAAAAAAGGCAAATACCTTGTCTTTTTTGTCCTGTCGAGCGTATGGAAAACATGGAATGACCGCTGTAACTCGCGATGAAGATGCAATCTTGCAAGCATTGATCATGATGAGCAGTTCCATCAGGTTGTCATTGATCTCACCGCAGCCACTCTGGATGATATAGACATCTTCCCCTCGCACGCTCTCTCCGATCTCTACACTACAAGAACAAAGAATAGGAGAAACAGAATTAGCGACAAAACTGCAACTTATGTATGAGAGAGACCATTATTTTTCTCAGCTAATCACTCAACTATGAACAGGATTAGATATTATATACACATATAGACATACATTAAAGAAAAAATAAGAAATTATTATTATTATTTTTTTTAAATGTGGATTTTGAAGCAGATTCTGCTTCAAATTCCAGAAGAAAAAAAACTTCAAATAGTCTGAGCTTCTTACTGATTGCAGTGAGAAAGGGTTCTTTACAGTTAGAGCAGTCAGACTGTGGAATGCCCTACCACAAGAGCTAGTAATTGCAGATACTATAACAGCTTTTAAAAGAGGGCTGGATGATTTCCTCCGTACACACAACATTGGTTATAAGTGATAAAATGTATAAATTGGTGGAGGAAGGTTGAACTAGATGCACCTAGGTCATTTTTCAACCTAAGTAACTTGCACTTCAGATGTGTTTTCCATTGAGCTTAATAGGAAGCTTTATTAAAATAAATATTTGAAATGACTTTTTATGGGACTTTTGGAGGATAATCAGCTTTAAAATCCTCAAATTCTGTGTGAACATACCCCTAAAGAAATCAAATAACTTGTGAGAAAATAAGAAGAGTGAACAAACCTTGGGAACTTCAAAGAATAAACATGTAAACAATTCTCCAAAGTTACACATCAATCTTATTATAGGTTAGACAAATGCCTCTACTTAAATGAGAAAGTGGGAACTGTGTACAAAACACGGAGCTGTATACACTAAATAATCATCTCAGTGATTAATTGCCCAATAACAATGCTCATGTCCTATACTTCAGAAGTCTCACATTGAGAGGTGAGCTGTAAAATAAATATTAACCCTATGTACAGGCAAAGTGGTGAATACAAGGGTAGTGTGTTTATACCTGCAGTCGTTAATAAAATGTGCTCACCGTGTGGTCAGCAATTCGCAGTGATTTTTTTTTTTTTTTTTTTTTTTTACATGTTATGCATTGATTGAAGACAGTCACACATGAAAGAGGATTTATGACAGATGATACAGCTGCTGCAATGTAAACATTTGTCAACCACAGTAATTTGGCAGAAAAAAAACACTTTCAGTATGGCATTTCACATACTGATTAACTGCTGGAAGTATAAATACACCATCAGTAAAAAAAAAAAAAAAAAAAAAAAAAAAAAAAAAAGAAATTATACCCATCTGTGACAATGCTTCTGCACCTGTCCTCCGGTCAAAAATTCCAAAAACTATAGTAAGCAGCCCCTTGTAGTTAGGTGAGATATCTGCATCTAGTGTTGAGGGAACCTGACATTCATGCTGCCCTAATCAAAGGCACTAAGATGCATTAGCGCAGTCATGTAGGATTTACTCGGATATGTTGAGACGTTTCAGTGTAAACTTACTTTGAAGATCCATCCGAGGACTATGTCTCCAATTCAGACAGTCAGAGGCAGGTTTCCAGACACATCTCCCTGTGCCACTTCTTTAGATTGACAAATCTCTCCTTAGGGTACTGTCACACTTCAGCGACGCTCCAGCGATCTGCCCTGGTCAGGATTGCTGATGCGTCGCTACATGGTCACTGGTAAGCTGTCAATCAGGCAGATCTCACCAGCAACCCAGCCCCCAGCCAGCAGCGACGCGTGGAAGTGATGCTGCGCTTGGTAACTAAGGTAAATATCGAGTAACCAAGCGCTTGGTTACCCGATATTTACCTTGGTTACCAGCGCACACCGCTTAGCGCTGGCTCCATGCACTCCTAGCGAGAGTACACATCGGGTTAATAAGCAAACCGCTTTGCTTATTTACCCGATGTGTACTCCGGCTACTTGTGCAGGGAGCCGGCACTGGCAGCCTGAGAGCGGCGGACGCTAGTAACCAAGGTTAATATCAGGTAACCAAGGAAAGGGCTTCGCTTGGTTACCCGATATTTACCTTGGTTACAGCTTACCGCAGGCTGCCAGACGCCGGCTCCCTGCTCCCTGCACATTCAGATCATTGCTGTCTCGCTGTCAAACACAGCGATGTGTGCTTCACAGTGATAGAGCAACGTCCAAAAAATCAACCAGAGCAGTGTGTAACGAGCAGCGATCTCACAGCAGGGGCCAGATCGCTGCTCAGTGTCACACACAGCGATATCGCTAATGAGGTCACTGGTGCGTCACAAAAAACTTGACTCAGCAGCGATCTCGCTAGCGATCTCGCTATGTTAGAAGTACCCCTTATACAGAAACATAGGGAAAGACCTGTCAGTCACAGAGTAGGGCGGGGGGAGCCGATAGGTACTTGTCACAGACTAGTTATTGAATACGCATAGCGGCACAGTGCTCAGAGTAACACAAAGGGCTACAGCAATAACCACCAGTATCTGATCCTGCTGCGTGGGTTTGAGAAGCTTGGGTCATATGACAGATTACCTTTAAGGCTATGTGCACACAAAGTATTTGTTACAGAAACTTCTGCATCTCTTGGCAGGAAAAACACAGCAGCAAAAACGTGTCTTTGATGCCAGTTTTTGGAACAGATTTTTTCCATTCATTAGTATGGGTGAAATCCGCAGAAAAATGCTAAAAGAAGTGACATATGGCAGAGTTAAATCTGCACCAAATCTGCAAGAAGAAAAAGCTGAACGTGTCAATGAGAGTTTAGGATTGTCACTCTTTTTGCTGGCATCAGAATGTTTTGTGACAAATCTGTACTAAAAAAAAAAACCCCCCACAAACATAAATGTGACAAATCTGCACACAGCCTTAAGTGTACTTTACACGCTGCGATATCGTTACCGATATCGCTAGCGTGCGTACCCGCCCCCATCGTTTGGGCGTCATGGGCATATAGCTGCCCGTGGCGCACATCGCATGGACCCGTGTCACTACTTACCTGCGTAGAGATGTCGCTGTGACCGGTGAACCGCCTCCTAAGAGGTCGGTTTGTTTGGAGTCACAGCGACATCACTAAGCGGCCGCCCAATCAAAGCTGAGGGGCGGAGATGAGCGGGCCGAACATGCCGCCCACCTCCTTCCTTCCTCATTGCCGGTGGACGCAGGTAAGGAGATGTTCCTCGTTCCTGCAGTGTCACACACAGCGATGTGTGCTGCTGCAGGAACGACGAACAACATCGTACCTGGAGCAGCAACAATAATTGAGATTGGGGGGGGGTCATGTCACCGATTAGCGTTTTTGAACATTTTTGCAACGATTCAAAATCGCTATTAGGTGTCACATGCAACGACATCGCTAACGCGGCCGGATGTGCGTCACAAAATCCGTGACCCCATCGACATCGCTTTAGCGATGTCGTTGCGTGTAAAACCACCTTTAGACTTTAGCCTGTACAGCTCCAGGTATATGAGGGATACAGAAAAAAAAATATAACAAACTACTACAAAGCTGAGCCTTCGCATTTACTAAGGGAAATCATTTTTACATAGTGATGGAGTAATGGAGTAGTGTGCAGATTACTACTAGTATTTGGCATGAGTATAGTTATATATTTATTACTCCATCTTAAACTGATGAAGAGTGGTCCATTTTTATACTCCTGGGGGGGGAGGAGGAGGCCTTGAGAGAAAGCGATAACCAAATGGGTCCCATAGTTTGACAAAGGCATGCTTCCCAGCCTACAGCACATCAGTTATTGCACGTGACCCCTTGTAGGCCCAGAAAAGAGAATGTTGCGGATTCTGACCCAGCTCACTAGTTTTTCGATACAACTGGTAAAAAATCCTGAGTCAACTGTTGCCATTTTTTACATCAATTGTCATTAGTGTAAGGCTAGGGCCACACGAGCATTTAGCATCTGATGTGAGAACATTGGATCTAATATGCTAATGACCCCTGAATCCTGCTCTGCTGTGAGTGTGAGCGGTGTCATTATACGGTGATCTGATCACAGCTGAGGATAAAAGGGAGGGGTTACTCTTGCCATCTCCTCCATTGCCAGCTGTTGCTTATATCACACTGCACTCAAATGTCATCCAAGTGCAGTTCGATGTTTCACTCGCGCCCATAGATTTTTATGGGTGCGAATGAGACGTCTCTTGCTGACACCCGTGATTGTTTTCTCAGTGTGACTCCACCTGAGGAAAAGAAAAAAAAAACAAAAAAAACACAACACATCGAAAGGCCCAATAGAGTAACATTGATCCAAGTGAAATGTGATTTTTCGTATTCCACTCATTTAATTTTACTTGCCGTGTGGCCCTTGCCTGAGCATGAAAAATATAATCTAATAATATATATATATTGTGTTTTAATGTTTAAATCTAATATATAAAAGTGGCCTTAGATTATTAATTTAGAAGTCGGGACTTTAGCAATCATTAGGCAAGTATGGTGTGTTTTATTTGCAGTCTCTGCACTTTCCTGCTTTGCTGTGATGGCTGTTACTGCAGATATGAATCTGTAGATGTCACTTACCAGTGTACGGCTGAAACCAGATACACCCTGACTTAGCAGGTTCACACGTTCAAGACTAAACCGGCTGCTCAATTGTAAGTTTCACACCACTGTTTATTTACAGAGATGGTACATACATACTTGGTGGATTTCTCCATAAGATGAGATTCCCCCATATATCTCCAATGTATGCCAACTTGTGGACGCATGTACATACAGAAATGTTCCCTCTTCCAAGTTCTTAGCATGATTTATTTTGTCCACCTAAAAATCGGAGGGGATATCCCCCTCATATAATTTAGGAAAGAATTTTTAGATTCATTAAATACAAGTATTTTAGACTTACTTTCCTCTTCTTTAGGATTCATCAGTTTAACCTGAGGCAAATAAACAGTCTACATAAACTGGATGGATGCTACAGTTTAGCTAGCTTTAGGCTAAGGACACACATCCGGCTTCTCTCCAGTTTGTCGGATCCGGCGCACTCCCGTTCACTGTGTACAGTACAGTGGCTGCGCGACAAGCTCCGGTCACGTGCTGTCATGTGATCAGAGCATGTGACCAGGAAGTTGCAGCGCAGCCACTGTACTGTATACACTGTACGGGAACGCGCCGACTCCGACAAACGGGAGAGAAGCCGGATGTGTGTCCTTAGCCTTACTTATTGCCAAGTGTATCACACAAAGAAAAAAAAAATAGATTTAACTACCAAACAAATGTAAGATATAACATACACAGGCCATACAAAAAGTAGAAAGAAGTGCAGCACCAGGGAATGTAAAAACGGCAGGTAGCACTTTGTGTCGTAATAGATGGAAAGCACCATTACAGAAAGGAATGCCTGGATTCTGCTGGTCAGAAATACTTCCCATTTAAACCTGCATTACTTTACAGTGGCATGCTTTGCCAGGCATTGAGGTTGGCACAGCAAATGTTCCTCATGTGTGAGCCGCAGCCAGCATTCCATCAACCTATTCAGCGCAACGGTGATGTTCTAATTCCCTTTTCAAAAGGAAGTGCTTATGTGCAAAAAAACATTCTAAAACTGTTCAGTGGCCCAAGTGGATTAGTCTTTAGTTTGTACTAGGGGAAGAGGCGAGATCCAGCGGGATTAAAGCACCAGTGTAATGTTTTACACAGTAGGCACCTCAACTTTACCAATGTTCAGAACATGGACAACTGGAATAAGCGTAAAGATATACCCAGAACAGCCTGTAGCTAACTACAATGTTACATAACACCCCCAACAAAATATCTTACAACTGCTTTTACAAATATGTCAATATTTACAACAGTTATAGTATTCATGCTAAGCGTTTATATGGCTAGGCTGTAAAAGGATGCATGCCGCCGCCCCCTCATACAAGCAGGAGCGTAATGCTCGCGGTTGCAGAGATCGCAATTGGGCTCGCGCTCCCACCGACTCCAGCTGGATGTGCATCAGAGACCGCACATTCAGCTGAAGAGTATGGAGGCGCAGAGACTTGTCAGATCCCTGTGCATTACTACACACCACCGCACCAATCAGAGGCCGGCAGCTAACGTCAGCATACCAGTGACATGTGAAATGGCGCGCATGCCCATGTATGCTGGAAGGTTGGACGGAGTACAATTTCTTTTTAATGCAGAGGCAGAACGTGGAACCAGGATGGGGGATATATATACCAAGATGGACTCAAAATGGGGAACACTTATATCTGGAAAGGGCCCAGGATGGGGGACATATAAACTAGAATGCTCCCTGGATGGGGGACATTTATAAAACAGGATTTGGGACATATAAACCAAGATGAGGCCCAGGATGGTGTAATTCTATACTAGGATGAAGCACAAGATAGGGGACATATATACCAGGATTTGGGACATATACCTGGAAAGGGCACAGGATGGGGGACATTACCTCATAATGGAGGGAAAAACACCTACCTCTATAGGGTTTACAACGCTAGAAGAGGACCATACATCTGACCAACACGTAAGAGTGGGAATGAGGGTGGGTGGTGGAACTAGATGAAACTGAGCATTTCAGGCCACTTTCTGCCCAGAACAACAGATCGAGGAGGGTGCTGGGTAGGTATCGGACCCGGGCTGATCAGACAGATGGCCTATTCTTAGGAAAGGTCATCAATGTTTATGTAGTGAACAACCTCTTTATAAATATTAAGTTCCCCATTGCTGGTGAGAAAAAAAAAAAAATAATATGTTAAGCAAATGTTCTTGTTTATGGCAATATGTACTTTCTTCAAAGGATAAGTGTAAGAAAAAAGAAGCTATAAATTAAGTATTCACGTACAGGCTTGTTCACACGTTGCATTTCTCCATGCATTTTTCAAGTTTTTTCTGCAAATGGATGGAAAATAAAACACAAGTGAAATATTTTATGTATGTTATCTACTGTTTTCAACTGCCACCATTTCTTTTGGTGCAGAAATCTGCTGAAAATACTCTGCAAACATAAATTTGCTAATGTACTGACAGGAGTACTAGTAAGCACAGAACCCCTATCTTTTTAATGATCTCTTATTAACAGATGGAAATAAATATAGCAGTTTTTCCTGTGGAAAAAAATAAAGTACAAGCAATCAATTGCGAAGGATAACGTATAATCTAACAAAGAGGGGTTGTCGATAACCTGATTAAAATTGATTGTTGCATTGCAGGGATGCCGGACGTCCTTATGCGGTCCCCTCACCTTCAGAGCCAATTATTGTGCATTAATATGGAATATAAACCGTGAGATTACAGAAACCTTAGGTGAAAGGTTAGGGATTGATTAGGAATTTTTTCCTGTTTCAGGAAATATTAGTAGAAATGTAGATGGGAAAACCTTCCAATTCTATAGAATATGCCGTGCACATTCAGCTGACGCCGCAGCTTTTAATTGCATCAGTGCATTATGTTCCAGGCCTGACCCTATGGACTCGCCATGTTACAGTAATAGGCCTGAACAAATACGTCTGGAGAACATTGCAAGATAACAATAATTGCCCTTCTTCAGGCAGTAAAGAAGCTTAACTATTACATCTTACTGGCAGAGCATTACACAACATATTGTAGATAAGCAACTTTTTCGAAAATATGACCAAACAGGTTCTACAGAAGACCCCAAAACCTTTTCACACAGTCTTCTAATGTGGCATAACAAAAACAGGTAATACAAGTCTATAATGTCTGCACGGAGATTTGACAGGATACACAACTCTCTAAGGCCTTGTGCGCACTGGCAAATATAATAAAAAAAAAAAAAAAAAAAAAGAAAAATCCACACCCTCTGGCACAACACCGCACCCGCGGCAAAAACCGCGGTTAGGGTATGTGCGCACGTGTGAGTATTACATGCAGTTAGGCTGCGATCTGCACCGCAGCGTAACTGCATGCGTCCTGTGCACAATCTATGGAGATTGTGCAGGGGCCGTGCGCACGTGGCATGTTAGAACGCAGCGATTCGGCTGCTGCCCGAATCGCTGCGTTCTAAGAAGTGACATGTCACTTCTTTCGTGCGTTCTGCATGCTGTCTATAGGGAGAGGCAGCATGCAGAGCGCACGAATCTGCCGGCACCATGCGCTTCAGAACGCAGCTTTTCAGCTGCGCTCTGAAGCGCACATTTTTGGTGCGGTGCAGAGCGCACACGTGCGCACATAGCCTAAGGCTGTGTGCGCACGTTTCGTGTTTTGGCTGCGTTTATAACTGCAGCGTGTCATTGTCAAAATGCATGTGTTGGGCTTCCCCAGCAAAGTCTATGAGAAGTCTGCAAATTCCACGCACACGATTTTTTAAACACAGCTTTTTAGATGCCTAATATTTGACAAAATTGTGGTTTAAAAAAAGCAGCATGTCACTTCTTTTGTGCGTTTTGGTTACATTTTCCACCCATTGAAATCAATGAGGTGTGCCAAAACTCAACCAAAATGTTTAGCTGTGTGCTTGTCCTGCATTTTTGTTGCGTTATGCATGCTTTTTTGACAAACAAAACGCAGGTCTCTCAGTCTCTGTTGGTCGGTCTTTCCCTCTCTTTCATACTCTGGCGGCTTCTCCAGCTTTGAATAATGAGCGGCTTCACCCGCCCACCGGCGCCTATGATTGGTTGTGCTCAGGCGAGCCTCCACGCTGAGTGACAGCTGTCTCACTGCAACCAATCACAGCCGCCGGTGGGCAGGTCTATATCGTGCAATAAAATAAAAAAAAAAAAAAAAAAAAAGACGTACGGTCCCCCCCCCCCCCCCCCCAATTTTGATATCAGCCAATGTTAAGCCACACGGCTGAAGGCTGGTATTCTCAGGATGGGGAGCCTCACGTTATGAGGAGCCCCCAGCCTAAAAATATCAGCCAGCAGCTGCCCGGAATTGCCGCATCTATTAGATGTGACAGTCCCGGGACTCTACCGGCTCATCCCAAATTGCCCTGGTGTGGTGGCAATTGGGGTAATAAGAAGTTAATGGCAGCCCATAGCTGCCACTAAGTCCTAGCTTAGTGATGGCAGGCGTTTATGAGACAACCCCATCACTAAGCTGTAGTAAAAGTAAACACACACACACACCTAAAAATCCTTTGTTAGGAAACACAAAAAAAAACACCCTCTTTCACCACTTTATAAATCCCCAAATACCCCTTCAGGTCCGACGTAATCCACACGAGGTCCCACGACGCTTTCAGCTCTGCTACATCAGATAAGATAACTGTGGAAAGATAAGGCGCAAATAGGGTCTTACCCGGTATACACGTGGAAGTGAATACTGGCAGGTCAACTCACCTGGTTCGGTTGTGCCAGTCACAACCCCTTTCAAAGCATGTAAATCACGATGTGATGGTGTGGGAGGCAGCGGTCCCGCGGTGATGAGAAAATTCAAAAAGTGTAAGAAAGCAGGTTGATATACCGCGCCACACCACAGAAGCCAAAAGTTGTTAAAAGTAAATCCCTTGTTCTTTATTTTCACAGGTCTACGCGTTTCAGGGACATATCCGTCCCCTTCCTCAGGACAATGTACAGAAAATACTATCTGCTACATCGGAAGCTGACAGCGAGCGGCCACAGACCACGACTGCTCTGTCCACTCCACGCAGTAACTGAAGTGAGTCGCGCTATCAGCGGTGATGTCACGCAGGTTACCCGTGGCCACTGCTGGATCCTCTAACTGTGACAGCAAGTCGCCAGAGTGACTGAAGTGAGTTGCAAGATCAGCGGTACCCTCATTTGCGGTCTCGGGTGGAGAACTCCAGCTGGTTGCGGGTAACCTGAGTGACGGCACCGCTGATAGTGCGGCTCACTTCAGTCACTCAGGGAATTTGCAGTCACCGGTGAATCCTTCACCGGTGACCGCAAATCAGGCCGCAGCACACAGACAGAGCTGCACAATGACAATGAAGTCGGGTGAAGTTCTCGCAGCCAGCCTTGATCTATGGTGATGTAGCAGAGCCGAGTGGGACCACACTGTCAAAAATGCATGCATTTTGGATGCGTTTTTTTTGTCAAATGCAGTGTTTACAGTTGTCAAAACACTGCAGTTTGTCAAGCCAGAATGCAGCGTGCACACACACTAATAACGCACCCGTGGTTTTAATGTGGGTTGGTACCTGCGTTTTTTACTTTTTTTATGGCAAAAACCCCAGGTACCTGCGGAAAAGAAGTGACATGCTCATTCTTTTTGCTGCAGAAATTCTAAAGCAAAATCTAGAGGTTGTGCGCACAACATTTTTTTTCCCCCTAGGTTTTGCTGGGGAAGGACTGCAGCAAGGTTAGGAAAAAAAACGAAACGATCTTTTCTGCCGCGAAAGCCGTGGCAAAAACCGCAGTGTGCGCACAGGGCCTTGCACCATTTTCTACAAGACTTTGGAGCAAGCATGATTGAATTAGAGCCTTCTCAGTCCAAAACACATTTCTGAGGTTTCAATATTGGACAAAGCCTATCCTGAGCTATTTACACCTATATATAGTACTCCTTAAATAGAAATGAATTCCATACAATCCATATGAAAAAAAGAATATTTATTATTAAACAATACTAAAAGATAAAATTATATTCTACCTATATCTCTATCCCTCTAGCTCTCTATATCTCTATCTATATACATACATACACACACCCTACATAAAGTAAGTGGTTAAACATACCCTATAAAACAGAAAAAAGGTCAGTGTGGTCAGTGGTGACTCACACAAAAGGTACGATGTGATATACGATATCAATCAGTCAGGATATACAGTAAGCATGCATATGAACATGACGAAAGCCACTAATAATAGGATTACAGGAAAAGAGAATCTGAATAATAAAAAAAAACTAAGAAGAGAAAAATCAACAAGGGGAGTTTTTACCAATATGCAGTCATTCCAGAGTAAATAGGCCAATGTCAGACATCACCGCCCAGTACGCCGATGCGCGTTTCATGTCTGTAGATGTTACCTACTATAATGCAAATTATGTGGATATTAGCGAACCCAACCTGATCCTTGTTCTGCCGTATAATGAAAGGTAAGGCTACTTTCACACATCAGTTTTCTGCATTAAGGCACAATCCTTTTTTTTCCTGATCCAACGGATCCGGCAAAAAATGTAAAAACCGTATCCACCGGATCAGTTATGCCGGACGCGTAAAAAAAAAAAAAAACGGATCCGTTTTACATCCGGTTTTGCATCCGTTTTGTCCGTTTTTTTTTTTTTTTAAAACATTGAAGCATGCTCGGTTTACAAAAATGGATCCGGCAGCTGCTTCCCTTTTTTGCCGCATTACGCCGGATCTGGCGTCCATAGGCTTCCATTCTAAAACACGCCGTATCGCGGCGGATCCGGCGAGATGCATTTTTTTGCCGGACAAAACAAAGTTACAAGATGCGTTGCCTCCGGCCGTCGCTTTAATTAATTTTGCCGCATCCGGAAAAAAAACGGATGCAACGCAAAGCCATCAGGCACAATCCGGTAACAATGCAAATCTATGGGGATAAAACGGATGCAGTACCGGATCCGTTTTACCCGTTTTTTTCCGGATTGTGCCTGATGGAAAAAACCTGATGTGTGAAAGTAGCCTGACCAGTCAGGTCCCTCCTAAGTTGTCCATAAGGAGATTAGATAGATAGATAGATAGATAGATATAAGGCCACAACTCTACAATACAATCATGGCCTTGCTGTACCATATTATTCCTAACTCCACAGAAATTACTGTATTGGTCTCACTCATAAGACAATCCTGACTAGTCCGGTGAGGACAGTCCATCTTTACAATTGCTATGGACCCTCTCCACACTGACAACAGCATGCTTCACAGCCTATGGCTAAGACTCAACACTGCCAAGATGGCCGTTATGGAGCCTTTCAGCAGGCCATTGGCTGCCACAGAAACCTATTGGCCGATGGGAGACACTGCCCACACGCTCTGGCAACCACTCCATTTGAGTGTAATTGATTGATAGCGGTAAATATGCCATGGCAGGGATTGGAGCTCAGTTCTGGCCGCTGCTTTTAGAGAGATGTAATACAGCTAACATCTAATGCATGTGGGAAGACTGCTCCTGAGACCCCTTCACACTTGCAGACCCCAGATCCGATATACAATTACATCTTTTTGCATAATTCCTAAAATGCAGCCATGTAAACAATCCCAAGAAGGCTGAAAAATTAAGTCTTAAGTAATAGGAAGGTCACTTGAAAATTTGGCATTTCGACCAATAGAAACTTACAAGTTTTGTCATTTTCCAGGAATTTCATTGTTACTGCACATTTTCTTAGAACTTGGAATTTTGCTAGTCTTCAAGGGAACCTGTCAGCAGAAATTTTGCACTAAACCTAAAAGATTCCCCCTCTGCAGCTCCTGGGCTGCATTCTAGCAATGTTCCAGTTGTTCTTGTGTCCCCTTTCTGACCAAAATAAAGACTTTATAAAGTGCTACCTTTTTGTATGCAGATACTGTAAATGGTACACGGGGGCGGGCTACTGGTGTCCGTTATTCTGCCTCCTGCCGCTTTAGGCCGTCCCCAATCGCTCATTTCCATAGCTGTGGACGCCGCGCAGTGCTCCAAAAGGTCCCCGCGCATGCCCAGTGCCTATCTCTCGTGGAGGAGCACTCTGCCCAGTGTCACCGCTGGTGACGTGTGCACAGGCTTTAGATTATGGGCGGCGCTTTGATTTTTATTACCAAGTAACCGCCCATAATCGCGTGACCGCGCTTTCCCTCTCTGCCTCCTTGGTTCTGTGCAAGCGCAGGCCTGCTGACCCCACGTTACCTCTTTCCCATCTTGCCCTGAGGCAGGAAATAGATGGGAGGAGCGCGGAGAAGGACAATCCTGAGTCTAATCCCAGGAGCTGCAGAGGGGGAATCTTATGTTTAGTGCAAAATTTCTGCTGACAGGTTCCCTTTCAGTTACTCTTCCTAGAAATGTATAAATAAATTGACATTTAAGGACTCCCATACACAGCCACAAGTCAGCTGATATTGACGGGTTTGGCTGATGGGCCACTGTGTATGGGGGCACCGGCCAACTGATGGTAGGTAGAGATGTCGATTGTGCATGTCCGATTTCGGACTGCCGATTGCACTGTTCCCCCTGAGAAGCTGTCGGTCGACATGTCATCTGTCGGCTTTCATATGGAGAACACAGGAGTGCTCATCTGAGCGAGCACTCCTATAGGAGTGTCGGCTGAAATAGCAGTTTGGCAAGTGATCAGCCAAAGCATCTTTTCAACAGAGAGCCATTGAATGTTTATTGCCAGCCTACGTGTTAGGCTGGGTTCACACGCCGTGGATTAAATTGAGATAAAACCACATATGATTTGCTGGAATGTACCAAATCGCAATACAAATGTGGATCTACCAGAATACGGTAGAAGTAAATACCACACCACATTTTCTATGTGTGAGCAGCTCTAAGGCTATGTGCGCACGTGTGCATATTGCATGCAGTTACGCTGCGTCCTGCGTCCCCTGCACAGTCTATGGAGATTGTGCAAGAGACGTGCGCACGTGGCGTATTAGAACGCAGCGATTCGGCTGCTGCCCGAAGCGTGCGCTCTAAGAAGGGACATGTCACTTCTTTCGTGCGCTTTGCATGCTGTCTATAGGGAGAGGCAGCATGCAGAGTGCACGAATTCAGCAGGCACCAGGCGCTTCAGAACGGGGCTTTTCAGCTGCGCTCTGAAACGGACCTTTTGTGTGCGGTGCAGAGCGCACACGTGCGCACATAGCCTTACTGAGATGGTACTATGCCCCTTCACACTGTGTAGGGAGGGACAAGGAGAGGCAACAACAGTAGTAATTGTAAGCATTCATTTCCAGAAGGAATTTAAAATTTATTATAGAAGATCCTCCATAATGGTAATTTCATAAAAAATACAAGTTTTCACTAAACTAAACAGGAGAGAAGATGGCTCCTTTTTAACCACAAACACTTTAAGGCCTAAGGCTATGTGCGCACGTTGCGTACAGTTCACTGCAGAAATTTCTGCAGCGATCTGAAGAGCACATGTGCGCTTTAAATCGCTGCAGAAATGTCCGTAGTGAAGCCGATTCCATGCGCTCTGCCTGCAGCTCCTGCCATAGACAGAGCAGGAGCTGCCGGCAAAGCGCACAGAAGAAGTGACATGTCACTTCTTGAACGCAGCGCTTCGGGCAGCAGCCGAAGCGCTGCGCTCTAAAACGCCACGTGCGCACGGCCCCTGCACAATCTCCATAGACTGTGCAGGGGACGCAGGACGCATGCAGTTACGCTGCGCTACAAAGCGCAGCGTAACTGCATGTATTTACGCAACGTGCGCACATGGCCTAATACTACAAATGTACATGTTGTTCTTTCCATTTTTATACACTGTATATAGTCAGCAAGTACAACAATAGGAGAAAGTATACATCAACCATAAAGAGAAGATAACAGACTAGTTTACTCTGAAATCATAGAAAAGTCACATAAATATTATACACTTCTATGTAAAGTTGTACTATTGTAACCTGGCAATGCAGTCAAGTCACAGGTCACTTAATTGTAAAAGGAGTCTAGACGCTCTACAGAAGCCTGCTGGATGCAGAAGGAATGACCTTGATGTACGGTCATTAGTTTACACATTGCTCAGAGTCAGCAACAACTGACTCCATACACAGACCAGTAACGAAGCAGGGAATCTTACAGCCATACAGGAGCCAAATCAATTTGCTTCAAGACAAACTTTCATAAGAACCTTTTATATCTCCTTAAATGCATCGATTCAAACAGTGTCATTAAAACATTTGGACAGTGCGGTTTCTACACAGTCTGTGTACCATATACCGTATTTTTCGCTTTATAAAGATGCACCCCAAATTCAGAGGGAAATTATTATATTATATATTATATATATACATATACATACATACATACATACATACATACATGGGGTCTGTTTTATAATCCGGTGGTGTCTTACCGCTGTGCTGGGGCTGCACGCTCTGCTCTGTCCTCTGTTAACGGATTCCGCTGTTTCCCATAGACTTGCATTGATGACTGATTGTGCCAAAAGTACCCGCGTTGCTTCCGTTGGCCGACGCTCAGTTGCTTCCGCCGAGCGCAGAACGTAACGTTAAATGCTTGCGTCAAAATAACGCCAACCAACGGATTCCGTTGGTTCCGTTAAAATTTATCATGGTTCCCTATGGTAGCGGATTCCGTTGCTAAGTGCTTAACAACGGAATCCGCTGCTGGATTCCGCCAATTGCTACTGAGCATGCCCAGAATGAAAAAAAAACAAAAACAGAGCCAACGGATTCCGTTAGACGGACGCCAAACGGATGCAACGGTACGTTATTTCACAGGAATCAGCTAACTGATTACTGTGAAATAACAGATCCGTTGCATCCGTTGACACCACAAAAATAACGAATGCATCAAAACGACGCAGCAACGAACCCAGCGGATTTCGTCCAACGCAAGTGTGAAACTAGCCTAAGACTTCTCTGTGCAGCATTGCTTGATGGGCCGTAATGTAGTTGCCTGCATATTGGGTGACCTTAGTGACATTGTGTAGAAGAAAACAAAAACCCAGCAGATTAAATCAGCAGACTATTAAAGATTGCCAAATAAACTTGGACAAACACATATGAATACATGTGTATGAGGCCTCCCAACAGTCCGAAGATGGCAGGATCCAATGTTTCTCTGGGCTATAAGTCAGTGCCAGGTGGCTGACTTTCCACCCTCCATTGGAATAACCATGGCCAAATGGCATACATGCAGGGGGATTGGTAGAAAAGGCTTATCTGGCCCGCTCTCCTAAGCTTTGTTTACATTTGCTAGCAGACTTTATATGATCAGAACCAGTCTGCAGCAGCTGCCCATGTTGTGCCAAATGTCTGAGTAGATTGCAGCAGTACATGATCACCTTGAATAAAATTTCACTTTCAAATTAGGAAAGCAGCACAAATCATGCCAAGTTTAGCAATCCAACATTTGCGTTCAGTTACTGAGGAAAGAACAACTAGCAAACCTATACAATCGATAAAACCGAGGACTCTAAGGGCTCGTGCGCACGTTGCGTACTTTCATGCATCTACGCTGTGTATTGCCCTGCAGCATAAATGCAAGCGCCCTGCGTCCCCAGCACAATCTATGTAGATTGTGCATGACACATGCGCACGATGCTTTTATGAATGCAGCGATTTGAGTGCGAAAATTTTGACCCAAATCCGTGCGTTCATAAATTATTCCGTGCGCTTTGGATGCAGCTCCCACTCTGTCTATGGTGGGGGCAGCATCCCGAGCGCATGAAATCTGCTTTTTTTTCCAACAAAAAAAATGCATTCATTATGCCGTGTGTCTGCAGCAATTTGAAGCGCACATGTGCAATCAGATCGCTGCAGAATATTCAGCAGTTACGTGCGCACGAGCCCTAATATGGCCATTCACTGTAAGGATTAACCCCTTAGTGACGGAGCTAACCTTAATCACCAGACCAAATTTTGCACTTCTGACCAGTGTCACTTCATGAGGTTATAACTCTGGAACGCTTCAACGGATCCCGGTGATTCTGAGATTGTTTTTTCGTCACATATTGGTCTTCATGTTAGTACCAAATTTAGGACAATATTTTTTGCGTTTATTTATGAAAAAAATTGAATTTTGACAAAAACTTTGAAAATTTAGCAATTTTCAACTTTGAAATTTTTATACCATTAAACCAGAGATTTATGTGACAAAAAATAGTTAATAAATAACATTTCCCACATGTCTACTTTACATCAGCACAATTTTGGAAACAAAATTTTTTTTTGTTAGGAAGTTAGAGGGGTTCAAAGTTTATCAGCGATTTCTCATTTTTACATCAAAATTTACAAAACCATTTTTTTAGGGACCACATCACATTTGAAGTGACTTCAATAGGCCTAGATGACAGAAAATACCCAAAAATGACACTATTCTAAAAACTGCACCCCCCCAAAGTACTCAAAATCACATTCAAGAAGTTTATTAACCCTTCAGGTGCTTCACATTAACAAAAGCAATGTGGAATGAAAAAAAGCAAAAATTAAATTTTACCTAAAAATGTTGCTCTAACCCAAATTTATTCACTTTTAGAAGAAATAACACAACAAAATGGACCCCAAAACCTGTTACCCACTTTCTTATGAACGCGCCGATACCCCACATGTAGTCAAAAACCTCTGTTTAGATAAATGGGAGGGCTCGGAACAGAAGGAGCAATATTTGAATTTTGGAAAGCAAAGTTGGCTGAAACAGATTGCGGGCACCATGTTGCATTTACAGGTCCGCTAAGGTACCTAAACAGAAGAAACCCCTCACAAGTGACACCATTTTAGAAACTAGACCCCTCAAGGCTTCTATCTAGGGGTATAGTGAGCATTTTAGATCCACAGGTACTTCACAGATTTTGTTAACGTTACGTTGTCATATTGAAAATTTTAATAATTTTCTCAAAAATGTTGCTTTAGCATCAATTTTCTCACTTTTTCAAGGGGTAATTCCAAAAATTTGACCTCGAGGTTTGTTACCCACTTTTTTATGAGCGCGGTGATACCTCACATGTGGTCTGAAACCTTTGTTTGGACAAATGGGAGGGCTTGGAACGAAAGGAGCAATATTTGAATTTTGGAAAGGAAATTTGGCTGAAAAAGATTGCGGGCACCATGTCGCATTTGGAGGTCCCCTAAGGTACCTAAACAGCAGAAACCCCGCACAAGTGACCCCATTTTGGAAACTAGGCCCCTCAAGGAATTTATCTAGAACTTTGGTGAGTACCCTGAACCCCCAGGTGCTTCACAGAATTTTATAACGTTGAGCCATGAAAATAAAAAAATACATTTTTACCACAAAATTGTTATTTCAACCAGGTAGCTTTTTTTTCCACAAGGGTAACAGGAAAAAAAAAAACTCCATGAAATGTATTGTGCAATTTCTCCTGAGTTTGGCGATAACTTATATGTGGTGGAAATCAACTGTTTGGGCACATGACAGGGCTCGGAAGGGAAGGAGCGCCATTTGACTGCAAAATTGGCTGGAATCAATAGCGGACGCTATGTTGCATTAGGTGAGGTGTCTATACAGTGTAGCTCCCCAACATGTGGCCCCATTTTGGAAAATAGACCCCTGAAGGAATTTATCTAGATGTTTTGTGAGTACCCTGAACCCTCAGGTGCTTCACAGAAGTTTATAATGTTGAGCTGTGAAAATAAAAAAATACATTTTTACCACAAAATTGTTACTTCAACCAGGTAGCTTTTTTTTTTACAAGTGTAAAAGGAAAAAATTCAGCATAAAATTTATTGTGCAATTTCTCCTGAGTATGCTGATACCTTATGTGTAATAAAAATCAACTGTTTGGGTGCACAGCAGGGCTCGGAAGGGAAGGAGCGCCATTTGACTGCACAATTGGCTGGAATCATTAGCGGACGCTATGTTGCATTTGGAAAGCCCCTAAGGTGCCTAAACAGTGGAGGTTTCCCACAAGTGACCCCATTCTGGAAACAAGACACCTCAAAACTTTTATCTAGGTGTATATTGAGCAGTTTGAATCCAAGAGTACTTCACAGAATTTGATAATCTTAGGTTGCCATATTGAAAATTTTCATTTTTTTCACAAAAATGTTGCTTTAGCATCATATTTCTTACTTTTTCAAGAGCCAACAACAAACCGTGGACCCCACAGGTTGTTATCCAATGTCATATGAGCACAGGGATACTCCACATGTGGCCAAAAACCTCTGTTTGGATAAATGGGAGGGCTTGGAATGGAAGGAGCACCATTTGAATTCAGGAAAAGTTGAAATAAATTGCGGGCACCATGTCACATTAGCAGGGCCCCTTGGGTACCTATACAGCAGAAACCCCCCACAAGTGACCCCATTTTGGAAACTGGATTTTATTCAGGAGTATAGTAAGCATTTTGAATCCACAGGCACTTCACAAAAATGTTGCTGTAGCAACAAATGTCTCACTTTTAGGCTATGTGGCCATGATCCAGCGACACTGCGTCTAGTACACAGTGCCAGCCTTCCTGCAGAGATGTGAGTGTTGTCCACGGGAGAACGCAGCTGCCCATGCCCACGATTTGGGTTCAGGCTGCTGTGGAGCTCTATGCTACCTGCAGAGAACCCTCTTGTCTCTGCAGCATAATTTGACATGCTGAGGCTCGGGAAGCTGCACCACAGGTCGGTTTATGCTGCGGAGAAAAGAAGCACATTGGGCATGGGATTTCTAAAAATCCTTCCACTGTGCTTCTACTGCACAATGCAGCGCTATGGATGCAGGGAAAACACACTGCGCCCAAAACGCTGCAAACCCTGATTGTGGGCACACAGCCTAAAATGCTACAATGGATGAATGGATAGATGTCAAACATATATAACGTCCCATCCCACTGCATATTCTAAGCTGGCGCCCTTTAGTGCCTTTCATGTGGCACTAAAGGGTGCCTAGCCTTGTATTTAGCCCCCCCAAAAATTAATAATTAAAATAAACGACGTGGGGTCCCCCCTATTTATGATAGCCAGCTAGGGTAAAGCAGACAGCTGTAGCCTGCAAACCACAGCTGACAGCTTCCCCTTGGCTGGTGATCAATTTGGAGGGCTCCCCAGGCGTTTTTTGTTTTTTAAAAAAACAAACAAACGTGGGCCCCCCCCCAAATTAGATCACCAGCCAAGGTGAAGCGGACAGCTGGGGTCTGGTATTCTCAGGGTGGGAAGAGCCATGGTTATTGGACTCTTCCCAGCCTAAAAATAGCAGGCCGCAGCCGCCCCAGAAGTGGCGCATCCATTAGATGTGCCAATCCTGGCGCTTCGCTCCAGCTCATCCCGCGCCCTGGTGCGGTGGCAAACGGGGTAATATACAGGGTTGATACCAGCTGTAATATCACCTGGCATCAAGCCCTGGGGTTAGTGATGTCACGACATCTAAACAGATACCCGACATCACTAACCCAGTCAGTAATAGAAAAAAAACAAAAAAAAAACAAAAAAAAAAAAAAATTTGAAAAAAAACTCCCCGAAACATTCCTTTTTCACCAATTTATTGAAAATAAATAAATTTCGGTCGCTGTAATCCATTTTGGAGGTCCCTCGGCGACTCTGGACCTTCTAGAATATGGGGGGCACGTTCAGGGAACGTATCCCCCATTTTCTGGAAGAGCAAGCTCTCCATAAGCAGTGTGGGTGCAGTAATCTGAGAATACTGCACTCACACTGCCCCGGTCCAACCTAGGGCAGAGTGACCTGCAGTAACCTCATTCCAGAATATGAGGGGCATGCTCACAGAACGTACCCCCCCATTTTCTAGAACAGCAGGCTCTCCATGTGAGGAGTGTGGCTGCAAATTATTCTCTGCACTCACTCTCCCCCGGTCCACAGCGCAGCAGCGAGGTCAGCGTCCCTGCTTGCAAGGATCCAGCTGACAGCCGCTGTCTGCGCATACGCCGCCAGCTTTCTAGGAGGCGGAATGATCGCGGGGACGAAGCAGCAGACAGGTAACGGGGCTGACCGGGGCACGACTTTTCTGCCGCATGTGACGTGTCACATGCGGCAGAAAGAGCAGGATGACTGCGGCCGCGTGCTGTGCGCCGCAATCTTGCATGCTCCGGGGGGGGGTAAGGGGGAGCGCTCTAGAGAACCGGAGGGGCTCCGGTGGACCAGAGGAGGGGTCAGGGGGAGGACATTTCCCTCCGATCTGAAATGTTTGATCATTTCAGATCGGAGGGAAATGAATGCAGAGCCGGCGGCAGTTTTCTGTGCGCTTCAGCGCCATTTTGACTGCTCCGGAGGGGGGGTAGGGGTTTATATTTCTTTCTCATCTGACATGTTTGATCATGTCAGATGAAAAAGAAATCCGTTTTACCGGCCATTTATTTTTTTTTTGTGTGTTCGTCGGTATACGGTGTATACCTGCGATCACATTATCGGGGTCCAAAAAAACACCCCGATTCATAATCTGGGGGGAGTCTCAGCTACCCCCGGTAGCTGAAACCGCCGAGATTTTCGGTCGCTGGGGGGCGCTACAGGGTTTTTTCGGGCCGCCGCTTTAAAGCGGCGGAACAGAATAAGTACCTTGTTTTGCCGCCGCTTTAAGTCGTACGGCCGTCGTTATGAGGTTAAAGATCTATGAGACAAAGCTTTGCAGAAAGAGGTTAGGGCTCAGTTTGTCAGATCTTTCTGCCCTGAAGGTGGAACGTTCAGACTACTCTATTTTTTCCTCACACCAACTCCTTCATTAATGGCCAATAATTAGTCAACTAAAACATTTTTAACTAAGGGCCTTGGAGGAGCATGCAGAATCCAATACTAAGGGATGGGAAACTACAAAGGGTGATTGATATGTATCCCCCTTAGGAATAACCAGGGTCTTCTTTTATTATTATAAATTAGGTCCTTAGATTAAAGGGGTTATTCACAAATCAGACAATCCCATTCACAATTGAAATACAGTGGGTACGGAAAGTATTCAGACCCCTTTACATTTTTCACTCTGTTTCATTGCAGCCATTTGGTAAAATCAAAAAAGTTCATTTTTTTCTTATTAATGTACACTCTGCACCCCATCTTGACAGAAAAAAAACCAAAATGTACACAGTTTTGCAAATTTATTAAAGAAAAACTGAAATATCACATGGTCATAAGTACTCAGACCCTTTGCTCAGACACTAATATTTAAGTCACGTGCTGTCCATTTCCTTGTGATCCTCCTTGAGATGGTTCTACTCCTTCATTGGAGTCCAGCTGTGTTTCATTAAACTGATAGGACTTGATTTGAAAAGGCACACACCTGTCTATATAGGACCTCACAGTTCACAGTGCATGTCAGAAGAAATGAGAATCATGAGGTCAAAGGAACTGCCCAAGGAGCCCAGAGACAGAATTGTGGCAAGGCACAGATCTGGCCAAGGTTACTAAATAATAATCTTTATTTCTATAGCGCCAACATATTCTGCAGCGCTTTACAATTCAGGAGGATCAAATACAAACAAGTAACAGTTATAGAAGATACAATTAGTAAAGGGAAAAAAGGCAATCCTGTTTATGAGAGCTTACCATCTACTATGAGATGGGGGCAAGGTACAAGTGCTTATTTACAATGACAATCCAGCCATCTCAAGGAAATGGGGGATAGATAATGGCTTCCTGGACCAGTGGGCCAGAGCCTTGAGATGCATTTGGGTGCCATGGAGTTTGACATGGCGTTATTTTTTTTTTTAAGTTGTGGAGGGATTAGCTGAAATTAGTTTGGCTAGGGAGTGTGATAGGACGCCCTAATAAGATGCGCTTCTAGGGTGCGTCTGAAGCTCAGTAAGTTGCAATTCGTCCTAACTTCTTGGGGTAGAGTGTTCCAGAGGTTTGCTGCAGCTCGGAAGAAGTCTTGGATTCGGGAGTGGGAGGTTCGAATTAGTGTGGATGTTAGTCGAAAGTTATTTGCAGAGCGTAGAGAACCGGTGGGGTGATAGACAGAGAGGAGAGTGGAGATGTAGGGGGGTGCTGCACTGTGGAGAGCTTTGTGGGTGAGAACAAGCAGTTTGAATTGGATCCTGTGATTATATGAGCAGCCAGTTCAATGACTGGCACAGAGCAGAGGCATCCGAGTAGCGGTTAGCCAAATAGGTGACCCTGGCTGCTGCATTAAGGATGGACTGTAGAGGAGAGAGTCTAGTTAGGGGAGACCAATTAATAGAGAGTTACAGTAGTCAAGGCGAGAGTGGATCAGGACCATGGTGAGGGTTTTTGTAGTTTCCATTGTGAGAAAGGGGTGGATTCTAGAGATGTTCTTGAGGTGCAAGCGGCAGGAGCGGGCAAGAGATTGTATGTGGGAGGTCAAGGAGAGATCAGTGTCAAGTATAACACCCAGACAGCGGGCTTGCTGCCTAGGAGTTATCGCTGTGCCACACACAGAGAGGGAGATGTCAAGTTTAGGAAGGTTGGGAGACGGAGGGAAATGAAGTTCAGTTTTGGGAAGGTAAGTTTCAGATAGAGAGCAGACATGATGTTGCAAACTGCAGTCAGGCAGTCACTTGTGTTCTGTAGTACAGCGGGGGTGAGCTCAGGGGATGAGGTGTATAGCTCTGTGTCATCAGCATAAAGATGGTACTGAAAGCCAAATCTGCTGATGGTCATTCCAATTGGGGCAGTGTAGAGGGAGAAAAGAAGAGGGCCAAGGACTGAGCCTTGTGGGACCCCAACAGTGAGAGGAAGAGGAGAAGATGTGGAGCCAGCAAATGATACACTGAATGAGCGGCCAGAAAGATAGGAAGAGAACCAGGAAAACGCAGTGTCCTTTAACCCCTTCACCCCCGGCCACTAAAACACCCTAATGACCGGGCCATTTTTTGCAATTCTGACCAGTGTCACTTTGACAGGTTATAACTCTGGAACGCTTCAACGGATCCTGGCGATTCTGAGATTGTTTTTTCGTGACATATTGTACTTCATGTCAGTTGTAAATTTAGGCCGATACTTTTTGCGTTTGTGAAAATTTAGGAAATTGTGCGAAAATGTTGAAAATTTCGCAATTTTCAAACTTTGAAAATTTATGCCCATAAATCTGAGAGATATGTCACACAAAATAGTTACGAAATAACTTTTTCCACTTGTCTACTTTACATCAGCGCAATTTTCGAAAGAAATTTTTTTTTCGTTAGGAAGTTAGAAGGGGTCAAAGTTCATCAGCAATTTCTAATTTTTCCAACAAAATTTACAAAATATTTTTTTTAGGGACCACATCACATTTGACGTGACTTTGAGAGGCCGAGGTGACAGAAAATACCGAAAAGTGACCCCATTCTAAAAACTGCACCCCTCACACTGCTCAAAACCACATCCAAGAAGTTTATTAACCCTTTAGGTGCTTCACAGGAACCAAAGCAATGTGGAAGGAAAAAATGAAAATTTTACTTTTTAAACACAAAAATGTTACTTTAGCCATAAAATTTTCATTTTTACAAGGGAGAAAAGAGAAAGTGCACCCTACAATTTATTGTGCATTTTCTCCTGAGTACGCCGATACCCCATATGGGGTAAAAATCAATTGTTTGGGTGCAGGGCAGAGGTCGAAAGGCAAGCAGCGCCATTTGAATTTTTGAACGCACAATTAGCTGCACTCATTAGCGGACGCCATGTCAGGTTTGAAGACCCCCTGAGGTGCCTAAACAATGGAGCTCCCCCACAAGTGACCCCATTTTGGAAACTAGAGCCCTCAAATACATTTTTTTAGATGTTTGGTGAGCACTTTGAACACCTGGGGGCTTCACAAAAGTTTATAAAGTTGAGCTGTGAAAATATTTTTTTTTTTTTACCACAAAACTGTTGCTTCAACTAAGTAGCTTTTTTTTCCACAAGGGTATCAGGAAAAAATATACCATGAAATTTATAGTGCATTTTTTCTCAGTACGACGATACCTCATATGTGGTGGAAAGTAATTGTTTGGGCGCATGGCGGGGCTCAGAAGAGAAGGAGCACCATTTGACAGCAAAATTTGTTTGAATCATTAGCAGATACCATGTCACGTTTGGAGACCCCCTGAGGTGCCTAAACAGTGGAGCTCCCCCCACAAGTGACCCCATTTTGGAAACTAGACCCCTCAAGGAGTTTATCTAGATGTTTAGTGAGCCCCAAGGGGCTCCACAGAAGTCGATAATGTTGAGCCATGAATACAATTTTCTTTTGTTTTACCACAGAACGTACTTGAACCAGGCAGCTTTTTTTTCACAAGGGTATCAGGAAAAAATGCACCATAAAACATATTGTGCAATTTCTCCTGAGTACGCAGATACCTCACATGTGGTGGAAAGTAATTGTTGGGCGCATGGCGTGGCTCAGAAGAGAAGGGCACCATTTGACAGCAAAATTGGTTGGAATCATTAGCGAACGCCATGTCACGTTTTTAGACCCCCCTATGGTGCCTAAACAGTGGAGCTCCCCCACAAATTACCCCATTTTGGAACTAGACCCCTCAAGGAATTTATCTAGATGTTTAGTGAGCCCCTTGTACCCCCAGGGGCTCCACTGAAAGTTGATAACGTTGAACCGTGAAAATTATTATTTTTTTTTTTAAATTTTTGCAGCAACAAGGTAGCTTTTTTTTTTTCTTTGTACAACGGTATCAGGAAAAAATGCACCCTAAAACGTATTGTGCAATTTTTCCCGAGTACGCAGATACCTCATATGTGGTGGAAATCAATTGTTTGGGCGCATGGTGGGGCTCAGAAGACAAGGAACGCCATTTGACTTTTCAAACGCACAGACGGAGTGCACTGATCGGCCGCCGCAGGAGGCACGGTCGGATGACACACAAAAAGCGCTGGGATACGGGGAAAAAAAAAAAAAAAAAAAAAAACAAAAGTCACGCCAAAAATTGAGCAGGGATACTGATCCGCGCTCAGCGGGACGCACGGACAGATGCGATACTTTTTTTTCTGTATCCCCGACGCTTTTTGTATCGCATCAGTCCGTGCGTCCCGCCGAGCGCTGATCAGGGATGCACATAACGGATCGGCATCCCTGCTCAATTTTTAGCGTGACATTTTTTTTTCCGTATCCCCGATGCTTTTTGTCACGCCAAAAATTGAGCAGGGATGCCGATCAGTTATGTGCATCCCTGATCAGCGCTCGGCGGGACGCACGGACTGATGCGATACAAAAAGCGTCGGGGATACGGGAAAAAAAAAAGTCCCGCCGAACACTGACCACGGATGCAGATACGTTATCTGCATCCCTAATCAGCGCTCGGCGGGACGCACGAGGTGTAAAAATGGACAGGGGATAGAGGAAAAAAAAAAAAAGAAAAAAAAAAAAAAAAAGTTATACTCACAGTACCCAGAGGATTAGCAGGAGGAACAGCTTTACAGGAGCAGCAGGCAGGAAGTTGGACAGCTCAGCAGAAGACCCAGGAAGAAGGACCCAACGATGGAGGCAGATGTGATCGGTCGGTGAAGACAGGTAAGAGGACGTCGGGGGGACAGCAGAGGGGGAGGGGGAGAGCAGAGGGGGAGAGCAGAGGGGGAGAGCAGAGGGGGAGAGCAGAGGGGGAGAGCAGAGGGGGAGAGCAGAGGGGGAGAGCAGAGGGGGAGAGCAGAGGGGGAGAGCAGAGGGGGAGAGCAGAGGGGGAGAGCAGAGGGGGAGAGCAGAGGGGGAGAGCAGAGGGGGAGAGCAGAGGGGGAGAGCAGAGGGGGAGAGCAGAGGGGGAGAGCAGAGGGGGAGAGCAGAGGGGGAGAGCAGAGGGGGAGAGCAGAGGGGGAGAGCAGAGGGGGAGAGCAGAGGGGGAGAGCAGAGGGGGAGAGCAGAGGGGGAGAGCAGAGGGGGAGGGAGATACCGGAGGAGCTGCAGAATAGAGATGGCGGGGGCAGATCGGGATGTCGGGAAGCAGATCGGGATGTCGGGGGGGGGGCAGATCGCAGGGGGGCACGGGCCATTACGGGAGCGCGCAGGAGCAATCACAAGAGCGCGCAGGGGCTCCAAGGAGAGCAGAGGGGGAGGGAGATACCGGAGGAGCTGCAGAATAGAGATGACAGGGGCAGATCGGGATGTCGGGAAGCAGATCGGGATGTCGGGGGGGGGGCAGATCGCAGGGGGGCACGGGCCATTACGGGAGCGCGCAGGAGCAATCACAAGAGCGCGCAGGGGCTCCAAGGAGAGCAGAGGGGGAGGGAGATACCGGAGGAGCTGCAGAATAGAGATGACAGGGGCAGATCGGGATGTCGGGAAGCAGATCGGGATGTCGGGGGGGGGGCAGATCGCAGGGGGGCACGGGCCATTACGGGAGCGCGCAGGAGCAATCACAAGAGCGCGCAGGGGCTCCAAGGAGAGCAGAGGGGGAGGGAGATACCGGAGGAGCTGCAGAATAGAGATGACAGGGGCAGATCGGGATGTCGAGAAGCAGATCGGGATGTCGGGGGGGGGGGGGGGGGGGGCAGATCGCAGGGGGGCACGAGCAGTGGCCATTACGGAAGCGCGCAGGAGCAATCACAAGAGCGCTCACGGGCTGCAAGGTGAGCACAATACTCACCGCTCCGTGACAGCAGCGGCAGCAGCAGCGGTGGCGTGGTACCACTAGTACCAGCCAGTGCTGCACGCTGCAGACATGTTGGGGGAGGGTCCCCAGACCAGCACAGGCCTGGGGAGGGCGGCCACCGGCAGATCAGACCGCCCCACTGCACACTGATTGGAGCGATTGCGCGTCATAGCAGGATCGCTCCAATCAGTGCTGCAGGGGCTGGGGGCGGCATGTTTGAGATCCACCTATGATCTGCTGTACCTGCTACAGCACATCATAGCCGGATCTCACAGTATCGCACTATTTCCGGCATTATTTTTACCGAAATCAGTGCGAAAGATGTGGTTGTCGGTTCAGATTTGAACAGCCAATCACATCGATCGTCGATGGGGGGTGGCGATGCCACCCCCCCTGGGGTGAAGCAAAGGTCCCCTGCTGTAAGAAACAGCAGGGGACATCATTTGAAAGCCATTGCTATGGCCACGGCAATCAAATGAACTTTAGGCCGTAAAATTACGTCCCTGGTCATTAAGTCACGTTAAAATAGGACGTAATTTTACTGCCCGCGGTCGTGAAGGGGTTAAGCCGATAGAATGGAGCCTACAGAGAAGGAGATGGTTGTCAACAGTGTCAAAGGCGGCAGAAAGGTCAAGAAGAATAAGCAGAGTGGTCACCCTTACGTTTTGCTGTCAATAGGTCATTGGTCACTTTGACAAGGGCAGTTTCTGTTGAGTGTAAAGAATTTCTGCAGTACTCAAGGTTCCTAAGAGCACAGTGGTTTCCATAATCCTTAAATGGAATAAGTTGGGGACCACCAGAACTCTTCTTAGACCTGGCCATCAAGCCAAACTGAGCAATCGTGGGAGAAGAGCCTTGGTGAGAGAGGTAAAGAAGAACCCCAAGATCAATGTGGCTGAGCTCCAGAGATGCAGTAGGGAGATGGGAGGACGTTCCACAAAGTCAACTATCACTGCAGCCCTCCACCAGTCGGGCCTTTATGGCAGAGTGGCCCGACGGAAGACTCTCCTCAGTGCAAGACACACAGTATGAAAGTTCCCATAGAGTTGTAAAAAAAAAAAAAAAAAAACCCACCACACACATGAAGGACTCCCAGACTATGATAAATAAGATTCTCTGGTCTGAAGAGACCATGAACTTTTTGGTGATAATTCTAAGCGATATGTGTGGAGAAAACCAGGCACTGCTGATCACCTGCCCAATACAATCCCAAACGTGAAACATGGTGGTGGCAGCATCATGCTATGGAGGTGTTTTTCAGCTACAGGGACAGGACAACTGAAGGAAAGATGAATGCGGCCATGTACAGATATATCCTGGAAGAAAACCTTTTCTAGAGTGCTCTGGACCTCAGACTTGGCCGAACGTTCACCTTCTAACAAGATAATGACCCTAAGCACACAGCTAAAATAACAAAAGGAATGGCTTCAGAAGAACTCTGACCATTCTTGACCAGCCCAGCAAGAGCCCTGAACCTAAACCCAATTGACCATCTCTGGAGAGACCTGAAAAGGGATGTTCAAAGTTCACCATCACACCTGACGGAACAGCAGAGGATCTCCAGGAAGAATGGCAGAGGATCCCCAAATCGAGGTAAGACAAACTTGTTGCATCATTTCCAAGAAGACTCATGGCTGTACTAGCACAAAAGGATGCTTCTACTCAATACTGAGCAAAGAGTCTGAATACTTATGACCATGTGGTTTTTCTTGTTTAATTAATTTGCAAAAATTTCTACATTTCTGTCAAGGTGTGGTGCAGAGTGTACTTTAATGAGAAACAAAAACAAACTTTTTTGAATTTACCAAATGGCTGCAACGAAACAAAGAGCAAAAAAGTTAAAGGGGTCTGAATACTTTCCGTACCCACTTCATTCCCCAGTATAAAAAAAAACATTTTAGATCGCCTTCCAATGTCATTGCCAGGTCTCCTGAGGCTTGTGTGACATTGTTATGACACGAGAGCCCTGCAGACAATCGGGGGATACCTCACTCTCACTTGCAGCGGATCTGTCTTTCGGAGGATGTCAGAGCAGCCGCAGCTCTCACTTCTTCGAGGTCTCAGTTCTGTTTGAAGAAAGCGAGAGTGAAGTGGCCACTAATTGGCTGCAGGGCTCAAGTGACAAAGTCAACATGGGAGATCATGTGCCGACATTGCTGGAATGGCGCAGGCATCGGAGAAGAGTATAGGACTCCATTTTATACGAGTATATAGCAATTATGTAGGGGTTGTCCAAGTAGTGGACAAACCATTTAATTAGAAACAATAAAAATAAATTTAGATTAAATTTGAAGCTTTTTAAAATTCCTATGAAACTTAAATTATACAATATTAACCCTTTCATGAAGAGTGAATTTTTCATTTTTGCCCATTTGTTTTTCTTCCAAGAGACATTTATATTTTCTGCCAACATAGGTGTATGAGGGCTTACGGATTTGTGGGACAAGTTTGTTGGCAAAAATCGATGATGACAGTCAAAAGTACAATGTACTGAATAATGGGTTTAATAGGTTGGCCACAACTTTAACACTGATGGCCTATCCTTAGAAAAGGTCATCAATTATTGGCTGGGGTCTGCGGCCAGCTGTTCTTGGTGCCGGCGGTGGCAGCAGACAGCCGGAAATATCCAGTTCAAAAGTTTCTCCGTCTTCTGATGGTAGCTGAGGCCAGGTACTGCACATCCGCCTCCCATTCAAATCAATAGGCGGCGAATGTGCAGTTTCCAGCCGTAGCCAGTATCAGAAGACAGGGTCTGGAACTGAGTATTTCCAGCAGCCTGCCGCCGGCTTCAAAAACAGCTGATCATCAGGAGAGCGGAGTGTCAGATCCCGGCTGATCAAACTTTGATGACCTATCCTAAGGATAGGCCATCAATGTACAAGTAAGTAGTGGACAACCTATTTAATGAGAAAAAAAAAAAAATCAGGATTTTTTAATTTTTTTTGCTTTAGGTCACCATTTTTAAAGACCCGTAGCATGTAAATTCCCTATCAGTATGTCTTTGGAGTGAGGGAGAAAACCGGAGCAGCCGGAAAAAAGAAAAAAAAAAACCTGTAAACTCGTGGAGAAGGTGCAAACTCCCAGCAGATGTTGTGCTTTGTTGGATTTGAACCCAGAACCCAGCGCTGCAAGACTGCACACTTGCAAACTCTTGCTCAGAATATTTATTAATGTCCTACTATGGAAAGGGATAAGTAACAGACCATAAAAATTATATGTAGTTATTTATTAAAGGGACCAAATCACCAGGATGTTCGTATCTAAGCTAAAGCCAGTGCTATACTGACTATCAGGCGGATTCTATTTTTAGGTTTTGAAATCCAAAAAAGTGAATTTTGTAAAATAAGCAGCTTGTTGAGTGATATCAGCAAAGGAGCAGATCATATATTCATAGTTATCCCCCCCTGTTAGAATTAGCATATGTACGATATAAACGACTCACTTTGTCTAGCAGGACCTGTGTGAGGTCATACCCATGTGACCTAGTATCCAGCTTTGGTGGCTGAAGCCCCGCCCCTTCTGGTCACATGGGTATGACCTCACCACAAATCCTGCAACACAAAGTGAGTTGTTTGTATAATACTTATGCTAATGCTAACAGGGAGAGGAGATAACTATGAATATATGATCTGCTCCTTTGCTGCTGTCACTCTACAAGCAGCTGCTCATTTTATAAACTTCACTTTCTTGGATTTCAAAACCTAAACCTCCGAGCTGGCCACTACAGGTATGTATAGAATCAGCCTGATAGTGCCAGTATAGCACTGGCTTTAGCTTATATACGAAAATCCTGGTGACTGGTTTCCCTTTAAAGTTGGGGTGGGCATTTTTTTTCTGACTCCAGTTTACTGCTACAACCCTTTACATTTTTCCCTGCATTGTTGCACTCACTTGAATAGAGGTGCTGCAGATCATCGCACAGTGGGTGGTATGTAAAGCCCCTTTATTTGCATGCCCTGGGGGTACTTCCCAGCAGTTGGACCCACAACAATCAGAACAAGATGGTACATTCCTTCACTTTTTGTGATGGAAATTATTCTGTAGCATTTTCATTACAAATGCATTTGTAAGCACTCATTTTGGTTTCTCTTATTTTGGATGCGTAAGTGCATACCGTGTTTCCCCGAAAGTAAGGCCCTGTCTTACATTAATTTTACCCCCAAAAGTCCCACCCTGCCTTACTTTCGGGGGAGGCCTTACATTGGAAAAAAAATGACAATCCTCCCCCCTGCAGCCTCCCCATTGTTTGAGATCCGGCATCCACCCCTTCCTCCCCCCTGCAGCCTCCCCATTGTTTGAGATCTGGCATCCACCCCTTCCTCCCCCCTGCAGCCTCCCCATTGTTTGAGATCCGGCATCCACCCCTTCCTCCCCCCTGCAGCCTCCCCATTGTTTGAGATCCGGCATCCACCCCTTCCTCCCCCCTGCAGCCTCCCCATTGTTTGAGATCCGGCATCCACCCCTTCCTCCCCCCTGCAGCCTCCCCATTGTTTGAGATCTGGCATCCACCCCTTCCTCCCCCCTGCAGCCTCCCCATTGTTTGAGATCCGGCATCCACCCCTTCCTCCCCCCTGCAGCCTCCCCATTGTTTGAGATCCGGCATCCACCCCTTCCTCCCCCCTGCAGCCTCCCCATTGTTTGAGATCCGGCATCCACCCCTTCCTCCCCCCTGCAGCCTCCCCATTGTTTGAGATCCGGCATCCACCCCATCCTCCCCCCTGCAGCCTCCCCATACAGTGGTTCTGCCCCCCACTCTGCCACCACACACACTGACACATACGGTACCGGTACAGCCCCACACGGCACCCACACACATATCGTACCGGTACCGTACACTGACACATACAGCCCCATACGGCACCCATACACATACCGTACGTACACGTACACACACACACACACACAGCCCCATACGGCACCCATACACATACCGTACGTACACACACACACACACACACACACAGCCCCATACGGCACCCATACACATACCGTACGTACACACACACACACACACACACACACACACACACAAACACACAGAGTTTCGGAACTTACCGAAATCGGAGCGAGCCTGCAGGCGGTGACGTCGCGGCTGATTTCGGCCAATCAGCTGCGAGCCGGCTGACTGGCCAATCGCAGCTCGAGCTGAGGGCCAATCAGCTGCGAGCCGGCTGACCGGCCAATCGCAGCTCGAGCTGAGGGCCAATCAGCTGCGAGCCGGCTGACCGGCCAATCACAGCTCGAGCTGAGGGCCAATCAGCTGCGAGCCGGCTGACTGGCCAATCACAGCTCGAGCTGATGGCCAGCAGGCAGCCTTGCGGGGGCCATTCACCGGAGGCGGACCACGGGTGGCACGAGACTGGAGAAGGCCTGGATGGAGCGAGGGAACAGCGGCAGCGGTAAGTTCCTGTACTTTCCCCAGGGACCCCCACCCATATGCGGCCTTACATTCCCCGGCCCCCCCGCTACCCTGCCTTACAATCGGGGGGTGCCCTACATTGGCGGACCCCCCCGAAACCCCCACCCTGCCTTACTTTCGGGGGGGTCCTACTTTCGGGGAAACACGGTACTAGCCCAGAATTGCACAATTTCACATTTTTTTTCAGGACCAAAAATACCAACCAATAAAAGCAGGACTGAAGATTTGCAGCAAAGTTAGCTGAAAACATTATTGGAGAGTATGAGTAGCTGAGCGATGTAACAAGTGATCAGTGTGTGTACTCCAAAATGAAGAGGATACTTCAATTATTTAACAGTATGAAATGCTACAAAAGAAGTATTCACCGTTATCATCTGATCTAGATGATAGAAGTGATATCCAGTCCCCAGTGACGCCCCACTACAGAGCCGTGGGCACTTTGTGCCTCCACATTGTGCTCAGTATGGCATGGCTGTAGCATTGTCCTGAAGAATTAATGAAAGCATAGCATTTGGCTTTGTTGAAATTTAACTGCTTTACTTCGGAGATAGCTTTAGTTAAATTAGAAAGTATTTTTGTGGTAGAGGCTTCATCAGTGATTTGTTCCCCAACACAGGGTAACATACCTGTTCACATTTTCCACTTGTGTTGCCAGCCATCCTCTTCAGAAAAGGACATTTAATCGGATATGTTTCTACCATTCATTCTATAGAGATAGTATCATATACAGTGCTTGTTCTACTTTGCTGCCATCTATTGGCCTTTGTTATATGTTTTTCCTGCATTATATTGTAATTTTCCCATAATGCCTCTCTGCACCCCCTATCTTTTCCTCACACCTTTTCTTTCTGGTCAGTGCCATCTTGGCTGCACGTGCATCAAGACTGAAGAGAGGATTCTCCTGTTAAATCTATCCTCCATCTTCACCGATATCCTACCTCATCAAACCAAGAAACTGTAATAATAGAAGTTGAAGGTCATCTACGGCATCATCCTTCCTAGATTTACCACGTGCATCTGGTCAGACATGGGAGGAAAGGATAGCAAACCTACCCACCATTGCTTCCACAGAGATTCGTGCTCACATTCCTCAGACACATCTCCCTCACGACAATCAGTGGCAGAATACAATTCATTAGCTTCATAGAAAAGGCACTAGGGATAAGCGAACCTGAACTGTAAAGTTCGGGGTTTGTACCAGACACCAAGTGTCCCAATGCTCGAACGCAAACATGGACGTCTCATAGAAGTCCGTGGCCGAGCTTGGATGCTGTTTGGATGATTAATAAAGCTTTTTGAAAGGCTGCAGCACATGAGCAAGATGTCTGGATGTTGCTGGGAACAAAATTAAAAAAAAAATTAAAAACATGGGGGTTCCCCCACTTTTTGATAATTAACACATGTACAGCAGCCAGTTGAAGGTTACAGTCCTCAGCTGTCTAATTTACCTTAGCTGGTTATCAATATGAGGGGACCTAACGCAGTTTTTTTTAATTATTTATTTATAAACAAATTAAAAATAAAAAAGGGAGATTTCCCCCCCATTTTTGATAACCAGCCAAGATAATACCAGCCCCCAGCTGTCTGCTTTACTGCTTTTTCAGGCTGGGAAGGCCCATGGTTATTTGGCCCTTCCCAGCCTCCCCAGAAGTGGGGTATCCATTAGATGCCCCAATTCTGGGGAGGCTGGGAAGGGCCAAATGCCCCAATTCTGTCGCTTTGCCCAGCTCTTACCAATTGCTTTAGTGCAGTGGCAATCGAAGTATTAAGTCTTATTTTGGGGAAACAAAGGTGTTTACATAAAGAAAACATTTATATTCCATGCAATCTTGACGACTGCTGAAATTGATCAGTAGATGGTGTCACAAATGGTGTCCATGAAACCTTACATTTTTACTCATTTTATTCCCACTATTCAAAATTGACCATACAGTTCCAGAGATAAGGGCTTTTTTATGTAGTGCTATTTTTTTTTTTTTTTTTTTTTTTTTTAGGAAGCATTGCTCACAGAGACAGAGCAGTCTATAAACAAGTTTGCAAACAATCCTGAGATTATGGCAGATTTAACACGCAGACTGATAAAATAAGAGAAAATACTGGCCATTTTTGGCCCAGTTCACTTTTAGGCCCACATAAACAGATTATTGTCGGATACACCTGACAGTTATTACTGGCAATCTAACGGGTATCAAATCACCCTGAGAACTAATGTGAGGTAAATGAAGGATCCAGCTTGCTGAATCAATTTTTTCCACACAGAAAAAAAGTACATCAGGAATACAGAGATGTACGGGTAAGCAAAAGTACTGAAGATCAGTATGTATTAAAATGGAAGCATGGAACTGATAAATTGTTGCCAACAGATTGGGCAGCATGCACCAGGCACTGGCTGTATTATCCCAGCCAGGTATACTTGACTCTAGAAGGCTGCGGAATTATAGAGAGAAAGTATCTTTCTCTCTATAATTCCGCAGCCTTTTAGCTGCCAGGAGACTAGTCGGAGAGAGGTGGTTCTCCAGCAGCTTCTCCCCACTGCCCCGGACTGACAGGTGTCTGCCTACAAAAGCATGTAGGCACAGGCCTGTCAGTCACTGTCAGCGGGTGGAGAGAAGCTGCCAGAGACCCACGTCTCTCTGACTAGTCTCCCAGGTCCTAGCAGATTGTTAAGATAGGCTGCGGTGTTTCAGAGCAAAACCTTTCAGTCACACATACTACTCGGCTGGGATAATACAGCCAGAGGCAGTTACGCTCCCTGCCCAATCCATGGGAAATGTGTGCCAGTGGTTATGTTCCGTTTAAGAAATTCTGTGCAAACAATGTTGGAAAAATAATAAAAATAATGTATGTTGCGGTTTTTGGGAAGGAAAAAAGAAAGATGAAAATATAATTTTTGTACATATTTTCCAGCCCCAGTGCACAGGTACAGCAGCAGATCTGGCCAGTTATAATTACTCAATAACAAATAAAAATCAAGTGCAGTACCTGGCCATCTCTGATAATCCTATTATTCTATACCAAACAATGGGGAGAAGGTACAAGGAGGTACACATGCTTGACCCAAACTCCATTCATTCAGGGTGGATACTCCATCAGGCTAACTTTCCAACTTGGTAAAGTTCTTTAACAAGATATTACTTTTACATTAGGTATGCCTATGTAGTGCAAACATGAGTTACAGTGAGCTACATATTCTTCTTTGGCTAAAAATACTCAAAAATGGAACGAGGAGTATTTTTACCCGATAGTGAAATATGCACTCTGACTTCTGGGACCACCTGTATATAGGACTTGTGAAGTTGGAGCAGGAGATGAAGGCCCCCGGCGCACACCGTGTTTTTACTGCGTTTTTTGGTGCAGTTTATGGTCCAAACTGCATGTAGTCCTTCCCCAGCAAAGTCTAAGAATTCATAAAGGCTTTGCGCGCGTTGCTTCTTTTTTGCCTGCAGTTTTGGGTGCAGAGAAAAGAAGCAGCGTGTCACTTCTTTCTGCGTTTTCTTCAGTGATTTTTCAATGCGTTGACTTCAATGAAGTCATGAAAAAACACAAAAAAACGCAGGTAGCTAATTCTTTGCATTCACCCACGTTTTGTCCCTGCATTTTGGAGGACTGGCAGATCAATCCCCTGCTGACTCGGAGTCTGTGGGGGATTGATCCACGGTATCTGGCTAGATGTAAAGTCCATGGAGACCAAAATCCAACGCAAAAAGGGGTAGGAGCAAGCACTTCATAATCACAGATCACTGGGGTGGCTGTCACACTACTCTCATGGCAGCTCTTTGTTCTTCCCGAGCCAGCCGTTCATTAGGCTCATACATATTCACTGCTTCTCCCGACCACCAGCAACTGCGATTGGTTGCAGTCAGACATGCCCCCACGCTGAGTGACAGCTGTCTGACTGTAACCAATCACAGACACCAGTGGGCGGGTCTATATCATACAGTTAAATAAAAAAAAAAAAAAAAAACACGGCGTGCGGTAGCCTCAATTTTGATATCCAGCCAAGATAAAGCCGCATGGCTGAGGGCTAATATTCTCAGACTGTGGAGGCCTATAGTTATTAGGCTGCCCCCTGACTAAATAAATCAGCCTGCAGCCGCCTGGAATTGCAGCATCCATTAGATGCGACAGTCCTGGCACTTTACCGGCCCTTCCCAATTGCCCTGGTGGGGTAGCAATCAGGGTTATAAGGAGTTAATAGCAGTCCATAGCTGCCACTAAGTCCTAGATTACTGATGGCAGGCATCTATGAAACACCCCCCCCCCCCCATCATTAATCTGTAAGTGAAAGTAAAACACAAAAACACTCCAAAACTCCTTTATTTGAAATAAAAGACAAAAAGCCACCCCCTTTCACCACTTTATTAACCCCGCATAAACCCCTCCAGGTCCGATGTATCCACACGAGGTCCCACGACGCTTCTACCACTGCTACATTTGACAATCTCAGCGAGCGGCCATAGAGCATTACTGCCCGCTATGAAGTGACTCACTCAGATAAGTCCTCCATTTGCGGCTCACTTCAGTGGAGAACTCCAGCTATGACACCAAATCACCAAAGTGACTGAAGTGAACTGCGCCATCAGCGCAACATCACTTAGGTTAGTCGCAGCCACAGGGTGTCAGAATGAACTTGGGTGAACCCGTGATGTCACTGCTACGTCAGGGGTTCACCCAAGTTTATTCTGAAACTCTGTGGCTGCGACTAAGGCCACAGTCACACTTACAAGGGACACTCACGAATCTCGCATCGCATCACCCGGGATGGCCTGACGCTCTCCGGACACGAGCGTGCAGCTGCATAGAAATACATGCAGCCAACCCGCTCCTGTCAGGAGAGTGTATGGCCGTGCCAGGAGATGCGATGCGAGACTCGTGAGTCGCTCGTGTGACTCCGGCCTTAGTCGCAGCCACAAGGTGTCTCGGGTGAACCCCCGACGTCACAGCTGTGCGTCCCGCACTACCGCTGGTATCACGGCAGTGACATCACAGGTTCATCTGAGTTCATTCTGACACTCTGTGGCTGCGACTAACCTGAGTGTTGTGGCACTGATTACGCAGCTCACTTCAGTCACTCTGGTGATTTGCTGTCAAAGGTGGAGGACTCCAGCTGTGGCTGCGGCTTACCCAAGTGACGTCACCGCTGATAATGCGACTCACTTCAGTTGCAGCATGGAGCTCACAGCCAGCCGTCATGTTTTAAGGCCGCTCGCTGTGAGCGTTACATGTTGCAGTGCTGGAAGCGTCGTGGGACCTTGTGTGGATTTGCAATGGTGTTTTGGGGGTTAATAAAGTGGTGAAAGAAGATGCCACCGCACCAGGGCAATGGGAAGAGCCATGTGCAGCACCAGAATTGGCGCATCGAAATGGATGTGCCACTTCCGGGGTGGCTGCGAGCTGCTATTGTTAGGCTGGAAGGGGCCAAATAACCATGGCCCTTCCCACCCTAATAATATCACCCCCAGTTGTCTACTGCACTTTGGATGGTTTTAGAAAAATGGGGGGGGGACCCCACGTCTTTTTTTTTAATAAATCAAGTAATTTAAAAATAAAGCGTGGAATCCCCTCAAGTTTTCATAACCAGCCAAGGTACAGCAAACAGCTGAGGGTTGCAGCCTGCAGCTGCTGCTGTTCCTGTGCTGGATATGAAAAATGGGGGCAACCCTGCATCTGTTAATACGGCAAAAAAACGCTGTAAAAATGAATTGAAACGCGGTAAAAACGCATGCATTTTTTCTGCCAGAGGGTGCATTTTTCGCTGGAGAAACAAAACTGCAGTGTGTACACATACCCTAAGGCTATGTGCGCACATTGAGTATTTGGCTGCAGAAATTTCTGCCCCATTTCTGCATACTTTGAGCATTTTTGCCTGCATTTTTCACCATTCAAAGAATTGAATGCTGCAGTTTATTTACTGCACCAAATCTGCAAGGAGAAACACTCAACGTGTACATGACACTTCAGGATTCTCATTGGCTTTACTGGCATCAGGATAATATATTCACCTACCGCTGCTTTCTCCTGTGTCTAGCGCCAATCTTTTCTGCTTCTCAGTGATGTCACCATAATTGTGACAAGCTGGCTCACTGTATACTCTGTGTGAGCCGATGTCTCATTTACATTATAAGCCACGTTCTGATGCTCCCTAGACTTACATTAAAAATCACTTCTGGGCCACGCAGAGCAATGTGACACGAGAGTCTGCAAGGTAGGGGACGTCACGGAGAAAAAGAGAACAGAACTGGACTCTGCAGAGGGGAGTATAATAGGACACTCACACTGTATTACATGCATATATACACCTTTAATGAATAAGAACTTAACGTGAAGGCCTCTTTAGCTTAAAGATTCCTTCAGATCTTTACAGCTGTGGCTTAACATGTGTGCAGACAGTCATTGGTGACCCACTTCGGGCGAGAGTGAATTTGTTCTCGATGGGAAGAGAATAAGCCACTGCTAGATGCCCTTGATAGAGGCCAATCTCCATGTGAAAGGATGGAGGAGTCCAGATCCCCATACTCAGGATGTCTGATCCCATTAGAATTAGCTGCTTCTGCCAACTTTACAATATGTACTGTGAGGAAAAAAAGTATTTAGTCAGCCACCAATCGTGCAAGTTCTCCCACTTAAAAAGATGAGAGAGGTCTGTAATTGACATCATAGGTAGACCACAACTATGAGAGACAAAATGAGAAAAATCCAGAAAATCACCTTGTCTGATTCGGCAAGATTTTATTTGCAAATTATGGTGGAAAAAAGGTATTTAGTGACCTAAAAACAAGCAAGATTCCTAGCTCTCACAGACCTGTAACTTCTTTCAGAGGCTCCTCTGTCCTCCACTCATTACCTGTAGTAATGGCACCTGTTTGAACTTATCAGTATAAAAGACACCTGTCAACAACCTCAAACAGTCACACTCCAAACTCCACAGAGGTGAGGACCAAAGACCTTTTGAAGGACACCAGCACCAAAATTGTAGCCCTGCACCAGGCTGGGAAAACTGAATCTGCAATAGGCAAACAGTTTGGTGTGATGAAATCAACTGTGGGAGCAATAATAAGAAAATGGAAGACATACAAGACCACTGATAATCTCCCTCGATCTGGGGCTCCACGCAAGATCTGACCCTGTGGGGTCAAAATGCTCAAGAATGGTGAGCAAAAATCCTAAAACTATACGGGGGACCTAGTGAATGACCTGCATAGAGCTGGGACCACCGCAACAAAGTCTACAATCAGTAACACACTATGCCGCCAGGGACCCAGATCCTGCAGTGACAGACGTGTTTCCTTGCATAAGCCAGTACATGTTTGGGCCCATCTGAATTTTGCTAGAGAGCATTTGGATTATCCAGAAGAGTATTGGGAGACTGTCATATGGTCTGGTGAAACCAAAGTAAAACTGTTTGGTAGAAACACAACTCATCATGTTTGGAGGAGACAGAATGCTGAGTTGAATCCAAAGAACACCATACCTACTGTGAAGCATGGGGGTGGCAACATCATGCTTTGGTGCTATTTCTCTGCATGCAAAGGGACCAGGACGACTGATCCATGTACATGAAACAATAAATGGGGCAATGTATTGTGAGATTTTGAGTGCAAGCTTCCTTCAATAGGCAAGGGCATTGAAGATGAAACGTGGCTGGGTCTTTCAGCATGATAATAATCCCAAGCACACTGCCAGGGCAATGGAGTGGATTCATAAGAAGCATATGTAAGTCCTGGAGTGGCTTAGCCAGTCTCCAGATCTCAAACCCATTAAAAACCTTTGGAGGGAGTTCAAAGTTAGTGTTGCCCAGTGACAGGCCCAAAACATCACTGCGGTAGAGGAGATCTGCATGGAGGAATGGGCCAACATACCACTAACTGTGTATGCCAACATTATACTTATAAAGACTTACAGAAAACGTTTGACCTCTCTCATTGCCAACAAAGGATATATAACAAAATATTGAGATGAACTTTTGTTGTTAACCAAATACTTATTTTCCACCATAATTTACAAATAAAAATCAGACAAGGTGATTTTCTGGATTTGTTTTCTCATTTTGTCTCTCATAGTTGTGTTCTACCTAAGCTCTTAATTAGGCTGCTTTCACACATCCGGTTTTTGCAGTGCGGCTCAATCCGGCTCAAAAAACCTATGCAACGGACGCGGCGGAAAAACCGGATCCATTGCATACGATTTTCCATGCGGCCCGTCCGTTTTTTGATGGATGCGGCTTGATACTGAGTATGCGCAGTGCAAAAAAACCGCATCCGGAGGCTGGATGCGGTTTTTGCCGCAGGACGCCGCATCCGGCGTCCATAGGCTTGCATTGTAAATCGCGCCGGATCCGACGCGATGCGTTTTTTTCGCCGCACAAAAATGTGCCGGCAACGTTCTATCCGGCCGCCGCATGGGCTAAATATGCCGCATCCGGCAAAAAACGGACGCAACGCAAGGCCATGCGGCACAATACGGCGCTAATGCAAGTCTATGTGGGGAAAAAACATAACCGGCTGCGTTTTTTTTGCAAAGCGCCGTATTGTGCCGCTCAGCAAAAAAACGGATGTGTGAAAGCAGCCTTACAGGCCTCTCATCTTTTTAAGTGGAGAACTTGCACAATTGGTGGCTGACAATTATTTTTTCCCCACTGTATGTCATATACATATTAAGAGTGTCACATGTGCTAATGCATCGGTGGGGTGCAAGCAAAACGGGCGATATTTTCTCCAGCATTATCAATGACATCTCTATACCAGGAGACATGAAGATAAGGCTGTTCAGACTTAATGAACTTGAAGTTATACAGATTTATAGATGTGCTGTCGATTTTCAAACCCACTTTAAAACCATAATGAAAATCCATGAGCAAGCGGATGTCGCTGTGAAATCAGACATCTACCATTCATAGTCACTGTCTCATGAGAATCAATTCATTAGGATAGATAAGATCCCTCCGGTCACATGGCTTACTATGGTATTAGCAATGGTTATGGTGCTGTGTTTGGATACTGGACATCATGTACTTTACTGACCTCGGAAATTTGGAGGAAGAAAAAAAAATGCATTTTCTAGTAACAGACGCACAATGGCGTTTTAAAAGGGTTTTCATCAATTTCCTCCATCTGTAGTAACCACAGAGATTTGTGGGCTATGGTTGAAAAGGACAAATCCAAGGAAGTGATTACTGCATTGCTACTGGGAACGTCTACTAAAGTAAACATTCTATTTACAGCACAGAAGCATTTAAAGGGGTATGGTGACAGGAGACCTCCAACATATCCATGAGGTGAGCCGATCTGGACAGAGGAGGCAAACCATGGCTGCATCCAAACAGGGAATATAAATGTGCCTGGCCACCTATCCATTCACTTCTATAGGAGTCACAGAAATCCCTCTCCTGCATGCAGAAGCCATTCCCCACCTCACCACCCATGACAGGAGTCAGGAACATTGCTCCCAGAGTTGGGACCCGCATCTACCAGACATTTATGGTGTATATTATGGATATGTCATAAACATCTAAGATCAGAATAAGTTTATATTGGATTATTTCAGACAGCCTTTACGGACCTCAGAGTGGGATTCCCCAATCAGGACCCCTTTTCATAAGCCAGAAAAGTGAGCTGATCTGAGGGGCTGATGATCTAGTAGTTTGGAGTCATTTATGTACATGGCAACCTTAAAAAGAGACAATGTGGCCAGGTGGTAGGACGCTCAGATTTATAACCAGTATGAGGGAGACTTTACCAGTGTACACAACATCCGGAGCCCTCAACTGAAAAAAGACACCTGTACAACAACCCAAGTCAGATGTTGTAGGGGGCTCCGGGAACCCCTCTTGCCAATGCAATCAAAGGGTGCGGGAATACCAGCTGCGAGGCTGCTGTGTATGTGAGGGCAATGTTTGTTGAACCCACACATGAAATTTGTTGGGTGTTGCCTCCACAATAGTACTAAGCAGCAGCAGCAGCAGTGCCTCCCTATGTCCAGCGTCAGATCCTATAGGGGAGTATGCCTGCACTGCCCATACAAGGAACCAGTCCGTTTTCTCACTGCACAAGTCAAACAGGGAAGCCCACGAGTCTACAATAAGTGAAACTCTTGCCTTCACTGAAGACCCCTCTGAAAATATTAAAGAGATTGCTGAGGACTCGTATATTGATATGGCATTATGTAGATGGTGTACAGCACAGTTCTGTACACTGTAGCGGCTGTTTTCAGATACTGCTGCACAGCTACCATTGAAATGAATGGGCATTAAGCTGCAATACCCAGGAATGAACAGTGTACAGAGCCAGCTCACCGCCACAATCATATTAATGATCTATCTATAGGTCATCAATGGAATTCCTGGACAGCCCCTTTCAAGATCTCAAAAACTACAGGGCATACAAACCTCTAAAATCAGGGCGTGCGTCACTACTTCATGCTGCCATCAGACAGGACGACAGATTTACACCACAAGTCTATACAGATGGCTAACAACGAGGTGCAGCACTGGGGTTGCTAGGCTCTCATCCAACTCCAGACAACATCAACCATGAGTCTGTGATCCCCTGTGTTTACATTGGTTTCCTTCAAGGCTACTGGTTACCATTATAAAAAAAAATAAGTTATAGAATTTACTCTCTAAGAAATAACCCCCCAGTGTGTATACATCATAGTGGGGACAGGGCTCTGAAATATACGGGTTCTCCAGTTTCCGCCCACACTTTAAATGACTTACTGATAGGGACCTTAGATTGTGAGCCCAATGGGGACAGTGATGATCACATCTAAGTGCTGTGGAATTAACGCTATACAAGTGAATAAAATAAGTAATTAAATAGATTTTTCATCCCCTCCATTTCACACCCATCACCATTATGGCAAATGCTAAGATTTGTTTTCTCCTATAAAAAAAAAGGCCCTGCCACATAGCGCAGAACATGGGTGAATAAATCCCCACTGTTTACTGCTTGAAGAGCTGGGAATCTTTTTGCACATCAGTAGACGGATAAAGAGCAGGTAATCCCAGGCCCGCATCCCGACTAGTTATATAGTTATAGTGCGCTGCGTTCACTGTTCCATGTCCATCCAAGTGCACCGGCTGCCTGTGGTATATCCGGCGAGATAGGATGGATACCATGTCCATCTGACATCTTTACTTTGTTTTTAGTTTGCCTGCAAGGGGAGGATGAACATCAGGTGCATCCCGCCGCACGTCTATTAGGGGGCCGCATGTCCATTAGGGGGCACCGCACCAGCATCCCGCCGCATGTCCATTAGGGGGCGCCGCACCAGCGTCCCGCCGCATGTCCATTAGGGGGCGCCGCACCAGCATCCCGCCGCATGTGCATTAGGGGGCGCCGCACCAGCATCCTGCCGCATGTGCATTAGGGGGCGCCGCACCAGCATCCCGCCGCATGTGCATTAGGGGGCGCCGCACCAGCATCCCGCCGCATGTGCATTAGGGGGCGCCGCACCAGCATCCCGCCGCATGTGCATTAGGGGGCGCCGCACCAGCATCCCGCCGCATGTGCATTAGGGGGCGCCGCACCAGCATCCCGCCGCATGTGCATTAGGGGGCGCCGCACCAGCATCCCGCCGCATGTGCATTAGGGGGCGCCGCACCAGCATCCCGCCGCATGTGTATTAGGGGGCTGCATGAGTATTAGGGGGCACCAGTTGGGCATAATACAGTATGGAGACTATTAAAAAGAATTTGAGTGGCTCCACTATTTCTGCAGTCCAGACTGTAATAACTGTCCCTCTCCCCACAAAAAAAAAAAACCATAAAAATTATATTATACACACAATCTGCATGTACATTGGTGTCTGGGCTGGCTATTTGCGCAGCAGTAACTCTATAGTGCAGCCTCTCCTCTATATCCCCTGTGGAGGAGGGAAGGGGGTTGGAAGCCAAATTCCAGCATCAGCCGGCTCTAATCTGCCAGAGAACGCATGGTCTGCTCAGCGCCCAGATGATGGGTGATAGCGCTCAGTAATGGCAGGACACAGGCTCCACATGGAGGTATAGGGGGTGTGAGGAGACCCCAGAGTCTGGAGATCACAGGGGACGTGGGGCGCAGTGCCGGCTGTAGTAATGAATGAGCATGGCCCGGACAATGTGACTCCTGCGCTCAGCACGGCCATGCTGTCCCCACGTCTGTGTGCCCCTGCCCGGCTCACCTGGTCTCCTGGTTGCTGAACTTCTTGGTGACCACCTTGCCCAGTTCCAGCCCCAGACGATCTGCTACTTTCTGGGAAAGATCCTGGTGAGAGCTGCCGCTGAACAGCACGATATTCGGCATGGCTGGGGCTTGTGCTGAGGCCGCAGGATGTATGGAGAGCCCCGAGCAGAAGGGAGCAGGCTGCGGAGGACACAAGGCTCGCACGGAGGTGGCCGCTCTTCCCTTCTGCTACCAAGGTGCAGGGCTCGGTGTCATGTGGCTACTGTGTGGAAGAAGGGGGAGGGGAGCTGGAGAGGAAGTGATGGCGGCGCGTCCTCCAGTGCAGGCCGGCCTCCTCCTGCTCTTCTCCCGCCTGTCACCGTGCAGGGCCGGCCTCCTCTCCCGCCTGTCACCGTGCAGGGCCGGCCTCCTCCCCCGCCTGTCACCGTGCAGGGCCGGCCTCCTCCTGCTCCTCCCCCGCCTGTCACCGTGCAGGGCCGGCCTCCTCCCCCGCCTGTCACCGTGCAGGGCCGGCCTCCTCCTGCTCTTCTCCCGCCTGTCACCGTGCAGGGCCGGCCTCTTCCCGCTGGGCACCATACTGGGCTGGCCTCCCGCCTGTCAGACTGGAGGCAGCACGGTGTAGGGCCGGCCTCATCCTCCCGCCAGGCAGTGGGCACCGTGCAGGGCCGGCCTCCCGCCTGTCTGACTGAGGCAGCAGTGTGAGTGTAGGCGGCCATGTGGTTTCCTCAGCAGTGTAGTAGTATCAGTGGTTCCTGAGGCATGTATCTCATCAGTACTTCAGCTCACCTGTTATACGTTGTACATTGCAGGTGTATTCGGGTATAATGAGCAGTTACTCAGTATTTCTGACACAAATACGTTAGAATACTGGAATTAGGCTTGAACACTAGTGATGAGCCGGCACTACCACCATCGCGTGCTCGGTACTTGTAATGAGCGTTTGGACGGGCTCAGTTCATATACCGAGTATAATGGAAGTCAATGGGGAACGCAAGCATCTTTCAGGAATCATTGAGCTAACAGTGCCAATGTGAGCACTGCTGGAGGCCACTCACCGATATCTTAGTATTGTCTGTAACAGAGATCCCAACCTTTACGACCACGAGAGCCACATTCAGCTTTGAGGCAGGGTCGCGAGCCACATTCAGCTCTGAGAGTTGGGTTGAGAGCCACATTCAGCACTGAGAGTTGGGTTGAGAGCCACATTCAGCACTGAGAGTTGGGTTGAGAGCCACATTCAGCTCTGAGGCGGGGTCGCGAGCCACATTCAGCTTTGAGGTGGGGTCACGAGCCACATTTAGCTTTGAGGCGGGGTCGCCAGCCACATTCAGCTCTGAGGCGGGGTCGCGAGCCACATTCAGCTCTGAGATAGGGTCGCCAGCCACATTCAGCTCTGAGAAGGGATCGCCAGCCACATTTAGCTCTGAGAGAGGGTTACCAGCCACATTCAGCTCTGAGACAGGGTCGCCAGCCACATTCAGCTCTGAGACAGGGTCGCCAGCCACATTCGGCTCTGAGACAGGGTCGCCAGCCACATTCAGCTCTGAGACAGGGTCGCCAGCCACATTCAGCTCTGAGACAGGGTCGCCAGCCACATTCAGCTCTGAGACAGGGTCGCCAGCCACATTCAGCTCTGAGACAGGGTCGCCAGCCACATTCAGCTCTGAGACAGGGTCGCGAGACATATTCAGCTTCTGCCCCCATAGTAGTGACACCCAAAGACCCCATTACTAGTGTAATGACAGCCAAAGTTTTTCCACAGAAATCCCACACGTAAGCAATATACCAAGATCCAGGGAGTTCAACCTTACCCTCATTCAGATCAGCTTGTGTGTGGGGCTACTCAAAAGTTACCTCTGGAGACCAGTTCTCGATAACTGTTTTGATAGACATGGTGCTTATGCACCAAGCTTGAAAGACAGCCACGAGCCACATGTGGATCCAAGCTACAGGTTTGGGACTCCTGGACTAGGAGAACAGGATGACGACAGGTTTAAATAAGTTGTCCCTGTCACCCCCTCTGATCAGCTGTTTTAAGTCCCAGAAGCAGCAGGTTGCCGGAAATGCTCAGTTCCGAGCTTCCCAGTCAACTAATAGCGATTGCAGCCAGGTAGTGCACATCTGCCTCCCATTCAAATCAATGGCGGATGGGCAGTACCCGCTGTCAGAAAATAGAGCAGCTCCGGAACTAAGCATTTCCTGCTGCCGGCACCAAACACAGCTGGTCATCAGCGATGCAGGATGTCGGACCCTGGCCAATTAGACATTTGATGACCTATCCTAAAAGTAGTGTATCCACCTTTTTAACAACGGGCACATGCTCAGTAGGTCATACACGGCCCAGCCCATGAATCGGAGATCACTGGAAACTCCTTTGCTGTGACTTGGAGACACTTCTGTTATTCAGATGGACAGGGTGAGTAATAGTGTGAAATGCCTCTTCTTCCATCAGCACCTCTGGTATCTCCAGGAGTATTACTGGACAACATCTTCGTACATGTAAAGTTGAGCGAAGCTTCCAGCTGCTCCTTCTCACAGGTACCTGTCCTAACATTCTAGGACAGGTTTCTCTAAGTAAAACAGGAAGGCAGCCATTTTAACTTTTTCATGATTACCTCTCTAAATAAAGCTATTTGCTGATTAAATGTCTTTAGAAATGTATTTATACTGACATTTCTTTTACTTATTTAGTTGTTTTTTTTTTAATTCCTGAAGAACCACTTTAAGGCAAGTGCAAATATTTCCATATTTACAGGTCATGTCAAGAACAGAACACCATCTAACGTAAATATGGTTGGTTAGTACATCATTGGTTCATTGCAACAATATAGTTCAAGGTTCTTTATTTTCAATTTTGTTTACTTATATAGCGCTATTAATTCCACAGCGCTTTACAAACTTGATCATCACTGTCCCCATTGGGGCTCACAATCTACATTCCTTATCAGTATGTCTTTTGGAGTGTGGGAGGAAACCAAAGTACAGGGAGGAAATGCAAACACAGGTAGAACATAGAAATTCCTTACAGGTGCTGTCCTAGGTAGGATTTGAACCCAGGATCCTATTTGGAAGGATGATTGTCCAAAGATGAAATGCTGAGTATTACCATGAATCCTGGGCCATGCAAACAGTAAAGCATCCTGAAAATATTCATCTGAGGGGTTGCTTTTCTTCCAAGAAAGTAGGATTACTCACAATTTTGCCTCAAGATGCTGCCAGGAATAAAAAATGGTATCTAATCATCCTCCAACTTCTCCCAATGATCCAGGAGCAAGCTGAAAATGAACAATGCTTAATTACCAAGGAAAAGTGATACCTACCATCATGGCCAAAAATGTTGGAACCCTTCCAATTGTTCCAGAAAATGAAGTATGTCTCCCAGAAAATTATTGCAATTACATATTTTGTTAAACACGTTTATTTCCTTTATGTGTATTGGAAGAACATAAAAATAGCAGAGAAAAGAGTCAAATTCAACATAATTTCGCACAAAACTCCAAAAATAGCTGGAAAAAATTGTTGGCAACCATAACTTGAACACCTATATGTGTGAATTAGATGCTAGCTTAAAAATACATGACTATAATAAGGATAGTAAGCTGCACACTAACCACTATCAAAATATAAACATTGAAAATGGTAAAGCATTACTGCTATAAGGATACTATGAACAATGAAAAATACATTTCATAGTATCATAGTATCATAGTTTTTAAGGTTGAAGGGAGACTCTAAAGCGGGCTTTACACACTGCGATATCGCCCGAGCGTTGTCGTTGGGGTCACGGTTTTGGTGACGCACTTCCGCAATCGTTAGCGATATTGCTTTGTGTAACAGCGTTCAGCGATGTAAAATCGTCGCAAAAGCGTGATTTATCGCTAATCGGCTACACGGGTCCTAATTCCCAAAAATCGTTGTTATTTCTTTGTAACTATCGTTGCTCGTTCCTTTCAACATACTTTTCGTTACGTGTGACACTACTAAAGCGACTTAAAAAATTGTTGCCTCTTGCGTCATCATCGATACGGGCGTGTATGGTGGTTTAAATGTTCAATACGCCTACTTGTTTCCTATTTGCTAACGCATCTGCTCCATGATTGGACCATAATATATGTAATACGCTAACATCCTTTTAGCGTTGATCCATTTGGTGGGTTCATTTCCTAGGTTCATTTCGTAGGTTTTGGACGTGTCCTGCTGCCTCCGTGTCCGGCGTATAGTTTGGCGTCATTCGTCCGTGAGATAAACTTCGCATGTGAGTTTTTTTGTTTTTTTTTTTTTTTTAATTTTTTTTTACAATAATTGTTGTATATTTTTCCTCATTTTTTTTGTTTTTTGTCTTCCTTTGTATTATAACATTTAAATATGTTTGTAGTTTTTAATTGGGTTTATTATAATTTAGTAAATAGCCTATATTATGACTGTATTTGTGTTTCTTTAATACATTACAGTTATATATATTATATTAACCATTATTGTATGTTAATCAAGATTGCAGCCATCCAAACTTTTAATTTTAAAAGCCGTCAAACATTACTGTGACCAATAAGAATAAGATTCATATTTGTTAAAGTTTTTTATTGTGAGACCCAAAAAAAAGGTTTATTATTTAAAAAAAAAAAAAAAATTAAATACCTAAAAAATTACTATATTATTCTCTGTTATACAGGCTAAATATGCGTAGTGAGCCTGAAAATGCCGTCATAGCTGCCATGCTTGTAGCCGGAGGAGCCCTTGCACTTGCCGAGGATCATGACATGCGATGCAGAACTAGAAAAAGACGAATTTGGGCACGCAAATGGCTACTAGAGAGACAACGCTATACACACATGCACCTTGTAAGAGACCTACAAGAGCATAACCCACATGACTTTCGAAACTACTTACGCATGTCTGAAAGCTCGTTCTCATACCTTTTAGAGAAAGTCCGCCCTTATATCATGCGCAATAATACAGTAATGCGTCAGGCAGTACCTGTAGACGAGCGTTTGGGGGTGACTCTTCGATTCTTGGCTACAGGACGCAGTTTGACTGACCTTCAATATTCATCAGCAGTGTCCCGCTCTCTACTTAGCTCATTAATTCCAGAGACATGTTTGGCAATAGCACATGCTTTACATGACTACATGCATTTGCCAAATAGTCCAAGTGATTGGGAAAATATTTCAAATACATTCAACCTATTATGGCAATTCCCTAATTGTGGTGGCGCAATTGACGGCAAACACATAAGGATAATGCAGCCACATAATTCTGGCTCATATTATTACAACTACAAGGGCTACCACAGCATTATCCTTATGGCGGTTGTCAACGCCACTTATGATTTTCTTTACATTGATATCGGCATGAATGGGCGAGTTTCGGATGGTGGGGTATTTGAACATACGGAGTTTGCATTACGGCTAAAACAAAATCAACTACAATTACCCACAAACCAAAATACCATTGGAAATTTAAATTTTGTTTTTTTGGCGGACGAGGCCTTTCCATTACAACGTCATTTGTTACGGCCATATCCACTTACAGGCTTGAATGTAGAAAGACGCATTTTTAATTATCGTCTATGCAGAGCTAGAAGAGTTGTCGAGAATGCTTTTGGCATCTTAAGCAGTAGATTTCGTATCTTTTCCATGCCAATCAACTTAAAACTAGAATCCATTGACAATGTTGTGCTTGCATGCTGTTATTTGCATAATTTTCTCAGAAAAAGAGATGGCCTTGAATATGTTCCACCTGGCTTTGTTGATGTAGAAAATCAAAGTAATGGTGTTGTTGAGCTTGGGGCATGGCGTCAGCAAGTTAACCCACTGGATAATCTTTTGCCACAGCCACCCCTGACACGTAGTATGATGGATGCAATGGAAAACAGAACCAATTATTGTAATTTTTTTAATGGCCCAGGGGCTGTGTCATGGCAGCATGTTTCTAATTAATTATTTAGTTTAGGTGATCATTAAACATGAGATTGCATGTTTGTGTTACAATAATGTAAGTATTATTTTTGAAAATGTAAAGATTTTAAAAGAAATTGCCTTAAGGGTGTAAAGTATCTGATTTTGAAGGGAAAAATGTTTATTGTGTTATGAAAGTAAAATGTTTTATTTTACTTAATACAACATTGGGAATATTGTATTTTTTTTATTGTCCAAACATTTGTAATCATGACAAATTCATGTTTGATTGTAAACAAAATCTTTATTCTTGAAAACATATTAATTTAAAAAGGAAATTAAAAAAATAAAAAACTAATTAAGCATTACAAGCATTCTGTCAATCATTAATCTCGTATGATAATTTAAATTTATTAATATGTTTGATTTTTACATGACATAAACCATTATGATTTAAAAAATATACGCCACATTTCCTTTACTAAAATATAAATCACATACTAATTTTTTTAAAAATTAAACAACAAAGTGTTAAAAAACAACGCATTTGCGCATATAAAAATGCGCACATAAGTATTATTAATGTACACTACGGCGTAATACAATGTTCAGTTTGTTTACATGTAAATAAAGAAACGTCATGACGTCCAAACGTCTAAAGGACCATGTGACACGCCACACTGTGTACCTGCTGATCTAAAGCGAAACTGAAATGTCACCAAACAAACGTGCAAAGGTCTGGGGCCAAGGGGAGGTCCAATACTTGGTGAAAAGGATGGATGCACTGCACTATATATCTGCAAAGACATATCCACGTCCTATGGGACATAAAAGAAGTGTTGTTAAAAAAATATGCAGGGGCCTGTACCGTAAATTTCATATCAGACGCACATCAACGCAGGTACTGAAGAAATGGGCTGATTTAAAGTACAGGGATAAGGAGAGAATAGAAGAAATTCGAAGTAACCTGGTAGTGATAGCTGGTAAGATATTTTTCATACTTACATAATATATATGTTTGATTTATAATATCAAAAATTTACATTTGTTGTTTTTAAATTCATTTAAGGTCTGCTGTGATGTTTTATATTAAATAATCACATCATATTTTTTTTTGTTTTGGATTTAATTTGTTTATATTTTATGTTAACAGATGTAAATTCATTGAATAATGAGTCAAGCCAGCCCACTAACAATAATGAAGATAATGTTGTCCAGCAGCTGGCTCCAAGCATGGATTCCAACCGTGAAAATAGCCTACCCATTTTTAATGAGGAAGCAGACAGCCTTGATTATGATGTCATTTCACCATCATCAGGACATGCTGATGCAGATGTAATGTCTGAAGAGAATATGGAGGACAATGGTACTGATGTGGTTTGGCAAAGTTAGTACAGTTGTAAATTTTTGTCTAAATGGATACAACTATAACAAAAGTAACTTATGTTAAAATTAGGTGGGAAAGGATCAGGTTGGGACATGAGCGCATCATCCGGAGATGAACGTGAAGAAGAAGTTGTCAGTAATGGTAAGTGTCATGATTTTACAACATAATGGTCATTGTTAAAATTTTTTTTTTTTTTTTTTTTTAAAAAACCTAACGCTAAAATATTGAAAAAATAATTATTTTTGTTTTTGATTATTTTCAGACATAATAACACTATATGATATTTATGTGTCTGCGAACCGACTAAAAGAAGCCTCTGCGGCCCATGATGCCCTAATCCATAAATATATTAATCAACGTCATAAATAAATAATGTATGTTTTGGATATTTCTATGTTTAACATGTATGTAGAAATGTTTTTAAATTAATAGTTAAACTAAAAGATATTTAAAAAACCAAAAAAAATTAGACAAGTTAATAAATGATTGTAATTTTAAATAAACAAATTTAAAAAATGTAAAAAAAATTGTGCGTAATTGATTCAAACAACACATTATTTCATCTGCCAGGTTTATTCTCTAGGGAAATTGGTATAGTTACAAATTTGTTTATTTTCACAAATATGCACTAAATATCATGCAACAGAAGGAATACAATAATTTAAAAAAAAAAAAAAAACCAAAAAAAAAACAAACAACATTTAACATTATAAACTACTTCTTTTTGCGTTTGTTCAGCAAACTCATGCGTGACCTACGGCCACGCACACCACCCTTTGGAAGTGGTTGTATTGATGGCTCTGCTGCAGCTTGAGGATATTCAGGGGCATCAACAGGATCAACAGGATCAACAGGATCAACAGGAGCAACAGGATCAACTGGATCAACAGGATCAACAGGATGAGAAACCTCGCCAATGGCAACATAGGATGACTCTGTTAGTTTTTTAGCTCTTGCCAAACGTAAGACATCCTGTATTAAACATTGGGCAATGTATTTTTGTTCAGGGGTAAGTTCACGCAGTTCATCATCCACGAACATAGCAATACCAGAAAGGGGTGGTCTGTTGTGCTGGTCTAGGATGTTTTGTGCCACTCCCATCAGTTTGGTTACAGCTGTAGTAGTGTTTGCAGGGATGTTTTTTTTTTCCTTTGCCAACTTTGTGAGTATAACACATTTGATGGGCCTGCCTCAACCAAATCAACATTGGTTAATTGGCTAGCAGGAGTTTCCATTAGGTGTTCAGATGATGATTGTTGACTTGTTGTTGGCTCCTGCAATACAAAAATAACATAAATAAATAAAATTGGCATTTTAAAATAATTATTTTAAAAAATATTTGAATACTTTTACATATATTGAAAAGTATACAAATATTCATTTCATCATAATTAAAAACAACACAAATTGCTTATGACAAATTATGACAATAATAAAAATTATACCTCAGATATAATCACTTCATTGTTAGCATCTGGGGGAATATCACCACCAATATTGAGGCTACTGGTTGATGGCCTGTGAAGCTCCTGGTCCCTTGTGAAATTCAATAAATCAAAATACCAGAGCGTTGGGACGTAGACATCACCAGTGCCAGCACCAGAACGTTTGGATTCCTCTATTTTGTTCAGTTCTTTCTTATAAACTGTGCGCATTGCCTGTATTTTTCGTTTCACGAGATCCTTGGTCCCTTTTTGATTAGGATGGTATTTGTCATATATTACAATCATTTTAAGGTACGCATCCTTTTTAAGTTGCCTATTGCTGTACTCGGGGGATTTTATTTTCCATAAGGGTGTTTGCGTCTGGTACACCTCTATGAATTCCCGTAGGAATTCCTCCTTATTAGTACACATCTGGAAAACATTAAATTGGAGATAAATCAGTACAAACACTGATTTAAAAGATTTAAAAAAAAAACAAAAAAACTATTATTTATAAAAAAAAAAAAAATGAGGAAATACTATAACACATACCTTGCAGCAAAGATTCGCAATTCCAGATGACAGTTTTTTTCAAAATTCACTTGTGCGAGGACAAACGCTAATGGGTAGACAAAAGCTGGAAGAATGAACACGCATCTGCGCACATTTATACTACCAACATCCAATGAAAATCAATAGCGCTGATTAAACAAATGAGTCGAGGCAAGAAGGGGTGTAGCGAGTTTACAATTCTACTACATCAAGATGCACTTTGTGTGGGGAACCAACGCCCATATCGCCATGACAATTGGAAATCCATGCGGTGAGACCGCTACACAACGATGATAATGTTCCTCATTACATCGGGAAACGAGATAGCTTGGAAGGTGACTATAAAAGAGATTGTGACATGTGACCGTAAGCACACGACTAAAACATGGACACACAGCGATGAACACACATCGCACTAACGAACAGGGCGTGCCGCACATACGACGAGATCGCGCCCGATATCGCAGTGTGTAAAGTAGCCTTAAGTCCATCTAGTTCAACCCGTAGCCTAACATGTTGATCCAGAGGAAGGCAAAAAAAAAAACCCCAATGTGACAAACAAGTTCCAATGGGGAAAAAATGTCCTTCCTGACTCCACATCCGGCAATCAGACTAGTTCCCTGGATCAACACCCTGTCATAAAATCTAATATACATAACTGGTAATATTAATTTTTTCAAGAAAGGCGTCCAGGCTCTGCTTAAATGTTAGTAGTGAATCACTCATTACAACACCATGCGGCAGAGAGTTCCATAGTCTCTCTGCTCGTACAGTAAAGAATCCTCATCTGTGATTATGATTAAACCTTCTTTCCTCAAGACGTAGCGGATGCCCCCGTGTTCCAGTCGCAGGCCTAGGTGTAAAAAGATCTTTGGAAAGGTCTCTGTACTGTCCCCTCATATATTTATACATTGTGATTAGATCCCCCCTAAGCCTTCGTTTTTCCAGACTAAATAACCCCAAGTTTAATAACCTGTCTTGGTATTGCAGCCCACCCATTCCTCTAATAATCTTGGTCGCTCTTCTCTGCACCCTTTCCAGTTCAGCAATGTCCTTCTTATATATCGGTGACCAGAATTGTACACAGTATTCTAAGTGCGGTCGCACTAGTGACTTGTACAGAGGTAGAACTATATTTTTTTCATGAACACTTATACCTCTTTTAATACATCCCATTATTTTATTAGCCCTGGCAGCAGTTGCCTGACACTGTCCACTAAAGTGAAGTTTACCATCCACCCATACACCCAAGTCTTTTTCTGTGCCTGTTTTACCCAGTGTTCTACAATTAAGTACATAATCATACATTTTATTTCCTCTACCCAAGTGCATGACCTTACATTTATCTACATTAAACTTCAATTGCCACTTCTCAGCCCAATTCTCCAATTTACATAAATCTCCCTGTAATATAAACTTATCCTCCTCTGTATTGATTACCCTGCAGAGTTTAGTATTATCTGCAAATATTGAAATTCTACTCCGCATGCTCCCAACAAGGTCATTAATAAATATGTTGAAAAGAAGCGGGCCCAATACTGACCCCTGTGGTACCCCACTATGAACTGAGACCCAGTCCGAGTACATACCATTAATAACCACCCTTTGTTTCCTATCACTGAGCCAGTTTTTAACCCAGTTACACATATTTTCCCCTATCCCCATTATTCTCATTTTATGTACCAACCTTTTGTGTGGCACCGTATCAAAAGCTTTTGAAAAGTCCATATACACAACATCCACTGCATTTCTCTGGTCCAGGCTTGAACTTACCTCTTCATAGAAGCTGATCAAATTAGTTTGACAGGATCGATCCCTCATAAACTCATGTTGATACTCTGTCATAAGGTTATTTTTCTTGAGATACTCCAGTATAGCATCTCTCAAGAAACCCTCAAGGATTTTACCAACCGTAGAAGTTAAACTTACCGGCCTATAATTTCCCAGCTCAGTTTTTGTCCCCTTTTTGAATATTGGCACCACATTTGCTATGCGCCAGTTCTGCGGTACTGACCCTGTTATTAAGGAATCTGTGAAGATTAAAAATAATGGTCTATCTATCACAGAACTCAATTCCTGTAGTACTCTGGGGTGTATGCCATCCGGGCCCGGAGATTTGTCAACTTTAGTGATTTCGAGGCGGCGGCATACTTCCTGCTGGGTTAAGCAGGTAATATTCAAGGGTGAATTTATGGCATCACTGGTCATGTCATCTGCCATGGCATTTTCTTGTATAAAAACCGTAGAAAAAAATTAATTCAGCAGGTTGGCTTTACCCTCATCCCCTTCCACCATTTCACCAAGACTATTTTTAAGGGGCCAACACTATCGCTTTTCAGTTTTTTACTGTTTATGTAGTTAAAGAATATTTTAGGATTATTTTTACTTTCTCTCGCAATGAGTCTCTCTGTCTCAAACTTAGCTAACTTAATTTGCTTTTTACATATTTTATTTAATTTTCTATAATTATATAATGCCTCATCACTACCTACCCTCTTTAATTCTTTTAAGGCTTTCTGTTTTTCTTTTATTGCTTCCCTTACAGCTCTATTTAGCCATAGGGGTTTCTTCCTATTTCTAGCATGTTTGTTCCCATAGGGTATATTTTCTGCACAAGCCCTATTCAGGATGCTCATAAAAGTCTCCCATTTGCTTTGTGTACTTTTATTACTTAGTACATCATCCCAGTTTATTGCACTAAGATCATCTCTCAACCGTTTAAAATTTGCTTTCCTGAAGTTTAGTGTCCTTGTAGCCCCTCTACTATACATCTTACTAAAGAATACATGAAAACTTATTATTTTGTGATCACTATTCCCCAAGTAACCCCCAACTTGTATATTTGATATGCGGTCTGGCCTATTGGTTAGTACAAGGTCTAATAGTGCTCCCCCTCTTGTGCGGTCATGTACCATTTGTGAAAGGTAATTATCTTTCATTGTTATCAAAAATCTATTTCCTTTGCTGGAACTGCAAGTTTCTGTTCCCCAATTTATATCAGGATAGTTAAAGTCCCCCATAATAATTACCTCTCCGAGACTCGCTGCTTTATCAATTTGCTTTATGAGGAGATTCTCAACCTCTTCCATAATATTCGGCATCTTTTAGCTATCTGGAAAAAATAGCCTTTACTTGAGAAACTTGAGTCAGCTTCTCCCTATAAATCCCTTTATATAGATTTTAGAAAAAATCTCCCTTTAGCGACATTTAGCTATCTGGAAAAAATGAAATGCATGAAAAATAGTATTGCAAAACTGCTATAAATATTTAAAAGTAATAGAGATGTTTAGCAAATGTATTGATCAATGCAAATGAGCCCGAACACCAACAACAAGGTAATCTCTAATTTTTCGGGAACTGTTATGATCCGGAACCATGGAAGACCACCATAACTCATTGGTAAAAGGTGACAAGAGCATTGGCAACTAATCTGGCCGCCATCCCCTTACTAACCATCAACACTAGAAGTAGCCGAGGGGTGAACTAACATCCTGTGCACCACGAACCCAGCCGGAGAACTAGCTATCCTAAAGGAAGGAAAGATGAATAACTCTCTGCCACAGAAAATAGATTGCCAAAGAATAGCAAGCCCCCCACATTCAAAGACTGCGGTGATATAGGAAAACACAATACACAGATAGATGATAGAATTAGCAAAAGGTGAGGCCCTACTGACTAAATAGGACAGGATAGAAAAGGGACTGATGGTGGCCAGAGAAAAACCCTGCAAAAATCCAAAAACCTGATAGTACAAAAAGCCCTCAGATCGCTAGCTCTGAACTCCGTCCTATACCAGGCGCTCTTGTCATACCATTAAACAGAAAGCAGGAACCATTACAAATTAAAGAAGCAACAAATACATGGACTAATAGGAGCAATACTCCAAACATAGCTGCAGGGAGCTTCCCAGCTAAGCAACTGAGAGGGAAGATCCCTGCATGCAAATAAGCTGACAATAACCACAGTAAATGACAAACTCAGATAAGAGCAAAAAGAACCAAACAACAAATAAAGAGCCAAGCACTTATCTGGGGTAGATGTGGTCTGGAGCAGGATGAAGCAGGCTGGTGAACAAAGAACAACTGACATCCGTATAGCCTGCTAGCAGACCAGGGTTTAAATAGGCAGAGAGTTAGCAATGGAAACGCCCATTGCTAAACACACCTGGTCTCTGTTCAAACCATTCCTGGCCACAAGAGGGAGCCTAACAGCAGAAAAAGCATAACTGACATTCACAACAGGGAACCTAACCTTAATGCCTCTATGTGCTATTAAAAATCTGCAAGTATGGGCAGACAGGCTCCTGGCTATATAGGATTATGAATAGAGTCTGGTAACAGGGCGGGGTTGTGGGTAGTGTGCAGCTTATTATCCTTATTATAGTCATGTATTTTTAAGCTAGCACATAGTTCACACATATAGGTGTTCCAGTCAGTCTTTTTTCTGAATAGCATGCAGTTTCTCCTGACTGAGAACCCAGATTTTCTTGTTTTTATTTTGATAGTGGTTAGTGTGCAGCTTATCCTTATTCTAACTTAATATTTGGTTGCACACCCTTTTGAATAAACAACTACAATCAATTGCTTCTTAGAAGCATTAATAAGCTTCTCACACCTCTCAACTGGAATTTTGGACTACTCTTCTTTTGCAAACTGCTCCGGTTTCTCATATGTGAAGGATGCCTTCTCCCTAGAGCAATTTTAACCTACGACGCAACCCAGCTTTCTGACACTGGACACGACATTGAGACCCAATTTGGTTTCTAGTCCTCAGGCAGTTTTTTTCCCTTTCTGTTCTCCATGCTTAGTGTGGCACACCCAGATACAATGCAAAACTTGAGTCAGCTTCTCCCTTTTTATCTAGTTTCAGGTGTGATTTTCAAATTGCCCACACCTGTTACTTGCCACAGGTGAGTTTGAATGAGCATCACATGCTTGAAACAAAGTTGTTTACACACAATTTTGGAAAGATGCCAATGATGTCTGGCCCATTTTGGGGTATTTGTGTGAAATTATGTCCAATTTCCCCTTTTCTCAGTTTTTTTTTTTGTGTTCCAATACAGACATTCCAGCTAGGACACACCAGCCTTACCAGGCATTTGAATAATCTCAGATTGTGGGACCAGAGTCACCACCCTGCCCTTTTATCTCAATTATATGGACCATTCCATTATTTATACCAGCTGGACCATTACTGTAAAGGTACCATCACACATAACGAGATCGCTAGCGAGATCGCAGCTGAGTCACGGTTTCCGTGACGCAGTAGTGAACCCATTAGCGATCTTGTTATGTGTGACAACTACCAGCGATCAGGCCCCTGCTGTGAGATCTCTAGTCATTGCAGAATGGGCCAGGCCATTTTCTTCAAAGGCGATGTCCTGCTGGGCAGGACCCATCGCTGTGTTTGACACTGTGTGACAGGGTCACAGTGACTGCTGAGATTGTTATACAGGTCGCTACTGCGACCTGTATTATTCCTGCATCGCTGGTAAGATCTGACTGTGACATCTCACCAGCGACCTCCTAGCGACTTACCTGCGATCCCTATCAGGTCGCATCGTTTTCGGGATCGCTGGTAAGTCGTTGTGTGTGACTGGGCCTTAAGACCAGTGGCCGTCATGTATGTACGACTTTATGACGGCATTTATAACAGATCATAACTGCTCCCTCTGAATCTCTCAGTATACCCCAATACTTACATATACCTTCAACTGAAACAGCCTTCTCAACCAGGGTTACCTCTTTGTCTGGCCTAAGAGCCTTCAGTTGAATATTTCCACAAGACATACCGAGCGACTCTATGATAAAGACCGATTGGTTGAAACATTAATTTCAGAAGTCAACATTTTGTTAAACTACATTGTCATTTTGAATTTTATCAAAGAAATTTTCGCATTCCAGTTTAATTGTGCAGTAATTTTTGGACTATTTCTCTCACATGTGCATGGAAAAGATTGTTTTGGAACACAGTGGGGCTCAGAAGGGTATTAGCACTGTATGATTTTTGTAGCGTAAATTTGGCTGGAATAGATTGCTGACACCAGCCCCCGAGGTGCCAAAACTGTAGAGCCCCTACATGTGACCCTTAATTTTCAAACTACACCTCAAAAGGAATTCATAGACAGGTGTCATATTCCTGTCCAGCCGATTCACTAATGCCTCCACCTTGTGCCAGTCACTACACTGGCTACCTATCAGCAACAGAATAAAATACAAACTCATATGTCTCACCTACAAAGCTCTCCACAGCTCTGCACCACCTTATATCTCATCCCTCATCTCTGTCTATCATCCTACCCGCCCCCTCTGTTCCACAAATCATCTTAGACCAACATCCTCCATAATACGAACCTCACACCTCTGTATCCAAGACTTTTCTCGTGCTGTGCCAGTTTTCTGGAATGCACTACCCCAAAGAATGTGACTAATATCCAGCCTCCAAGTTTTTTAAGGGAACCTGTCATCAGATTTTTACCTATTAAACTAAAAGAATCACCTTCTGCAGCTCCTGTGCTGCATTCTATGAAGGTGTACCTTTGTCCTGACTTCCTTTCCAGAGCCCAAAAATAACTTTATAAAAATTGGCTGTTAGGTATGCTAATTACCTTGGTTGGCCAGATGGGCGGGCTCATTTTCACCTCCTGTCTCCCCCTCCTGCTGCTGATTGCCGTCCTCCTTCCTTGATTGACGGGATGACGCCTCCGTCATCCTCCTCGTCGCATTTTTAAATCTCGCGCCTGTGTAGTTAGGTTTGCTCGCGTAGGCACAGTTCGCTCTACCATATTGCGGCCAGAGCAGAAAACACATCTGCCCTAGCTCGCGCCGGTGAGCTAAATGCGCAGGAGCGAGATTATGGGCGAGTACGAGCATGGCGCTGGTGACGGCACTGTGCATGACCTCACCAGCGCCATGCTCGTAAACCACCCATAATCTTGCGCCTGCGCATTTAGCTCACCGGCGTGAGCGAGGGCAGCTGTTTTCACACAGCTGTTTACGAACACAGCAGGGCTTGTAAGATAAGGAGCACTATTTCATTTTTGGAGTGCAAAATTATCTGGAATAGATTGCGGACACCATGTCATATTTGGAGAGTTGCCGAAGTGGCAAAAGAGCAGACACCCCCCGCAAAAGTGACCCCATTTTAGATACTACACCACCCAAGGACATTGTCTAAGGACTTCACAGAATTTTTATAACAATGGGCTGTGAAAATGAAATTTTATGCTTTTTTTTAATAAAAATGTTACTCAAGGCATACATTTTTACAAGGGTAACTGGAGAAAATATACCACATCATTTGTTGTGCAATTTTTCTGGAGTACAGGGATACCTTGTATGTGTTCAGAAACTTTTGTTTTGCCAAACGGCAGGGCTCTGGGCGGAAGGAGTACCATTTCACTTGTGAAGCACAAGTTTTGCTACAATAGACTGTGGACACCATGTCATATTTAGGCCATGTGCGCAAGTTGCGTATTTTTCTGCGTTTTGGCTGCTTTTACAACTGCACTGTGTCATTGACAAAATGGATGTGTTGTGCTTCCCCAGCAAAGTCTATGAGAATCATACAAAATCTATGAGCACAATGCTTTTTGAAACGCAGCGTTTTTGATTGTCAAAAATTTGTCAAAAACTCTGCGTTTGAAGAAGCAAGATGTCAATTGTTTTTGCCATTTTGGCTGTGTTCTACACCCATTGAAATCAATGAGTTGTAGAAAAACACTGCCAAAATGTTAAGCAGTGCAATTGCACTGCATTATTGTTGCGATCCGCATGTTTTTTTTACATAACAAAGGCAGGTCTTTCGTCTCTTTCGGTCGGTCTGTCGGTCGGTCTCTCTCTTTATGTCTCTATCTCTCTGTCCATGTCGGTCTCTCCCTCCCACCCCCTCTCTCATACTCACCAATCCCCGATCACCGGCGCGGCGCTGCACGGCATTCACACTGTGGCGGCTTCTCTTTTGAAAATGCCAGCCGCTCATTAATCCATCTTGTATTCCCTGCTTCCCCCGCCCACCGGCGCCTATGATTGGTTGCAGTCAGACATGTCCCCACGCTGATTGACAGCTGTCTCACTGCAACCAATCACAGCTGCCGGTGGGCGTGTCTATATCGAGCAATAACAAAAAATAAATAATTATAAAAAAAACGACATGCGGTCCCCCCAATTTGGATACCAGCCAGGGTAAAGCCACACGGCTGAAGGCTGGTATTCTCAGGATGGGGAGCTCCACGTTATGGGGAGCCCCCCCAGCCTAACAGTATCAGCCAGCAGCCGCCCGGAATTGCCACATCCATTAGATGCGACAGTCCCGGGACTTTACCCGGCTCATCCCGAATTGCCGTGGTGCGGTGGCAAACGGGGTAATAAAGAGTTAATGGCAGCAGCCCATAGCTGCCACTAAGTCCTAGGTTAATCATGGCAGGCGTCTCCCCGAGATACCTTCCATGATTAACCTGTAAGTAACAGAAAATAAACACACATATCCAAAAAATCCTTTATTTGTAATGAAAGACAAAAAAACACCCTCTTTCACCACTTTATTAACCCCTCAAAAACACCTCCAGGTCCCACGTAATCGACGCAAGGACCCATGACGCTTTCAGCTCTGCTACATCGAAAGCTGACAGGAGTGGCAGTAGAACACCGCCGCTCCTGTCAGCTCCATGCAGCAACTGAAGTGAGTAGCGCGATCAGCTGTGCTGTCACTGAGGTTACTCGCGGCCACCACTCTCAGGTGAAGGACTGCTGTTGTGGCCGTGAGTAACCTGAGTGAAAGTACAGCTGATTGCGCGGCTCACTGCAGTCACTCAGGGGATTTGCGATCACAGGTGAGTCCTTCACGTGTGACCGCAAATCAAGCCGCGGCATACGCACACAGCCGCACGATCACAATGAAGTCGGATAAAGTTCATCTGAGTTCATTCTGATTGCGTGGCTCTGTCTCGCAGCCAGCCATGCTCTTTTTGATAATGCGGTCCCGCTCGGCTCTGCTGCAAGTCTATGGGGATGCTGCAGAGCCGAGTGGGACCACACTGTGAAAAATGTGCGTTCTGGATGCTTTTCCCACTCTGTCTATGGCAGAGCAAGCATCCAGAACGCATGAATTCTCCAGTAATGTGCGCACGTTGCGTTCTACCGAATGCGTCTCAGAACGCAGCTTTTTCGGCTGCGTTCTGAGACGCAGATGGAGTGACTTACACGCTGCGGAATAGAACGCAACATGCGCACACGGTCTAAAGGGTGCTTTACACACTGCGACATCGCTAGCGATGTCGTGCGCGATAGCACCCGCCCGCTTCCGTTGTTCGTGCGACATTTGGTGATAGCTGCCGTAGCGAACATTATCGCTATGGCAGCATCACATGAACATACCTTTTCAGCGACATCGCTGTGATCGCCGAACAATCCCTCCTTCAAGGGGGAGGTGCATTCGGCCGCCCAATAGCAGAGGAGGGGCGAAGATGAGCGGGCAGAATATCCCGCCCATCTCCTTCATTCCTCATTGCCGGTGGACGCAGGTAAGGAGATGTTCGTCGTTACTGCGATATGTGATAGCGATAGCGATATGTGATGCCACAGGAACGATGAACAACATCGTACCTGCAGCAGCAACGATATTATGAAAAGGAGCGACGTGTCAGCGATCAACGATTTTTGACGCTTTTGCGATCGTTGATCGTCGCTCCTTGGTGTCACACGCTACGATGTTGCTAACGGCGCCGGATGTGCGTCACTAACGACGTGATCCTGACGATATATCGTTAGCGATGTCGCAGAGTGTAAAGCACCCTTTACACAGTCCCAGAGATGCCAAACAGCAGAAATCCCCACAAGTTACCCGATTTTGTAAACTACACCTAAAAACATTCCTATATGGGTGTAGTGAGTATTTCAAATCCAGAGGCACTACACAGAATTGTATAACATTGGGCTATGAAAAAGAAAAATTATTTAATTTCGATTAAAATGTTTTAGCCCCAAGGCTTTAATTTTTAATAGGAGAAAACAGAAAATATAGTTTGTTACACAACTTCTTCTGAGTACACCTGTACACCATATGTGGTCAGAAATGACTTTTCAGGCACAGTGCAAAGCACAGAAGGGAAGGAGTGCCATATTGGAGTGTACATTTTGCTGGAATCGATTGTGGGTGCCATGTCACAGTGGCAGAGTCTCTGAAGTGCCAGGACAGCAAAGCCCCCCTATTTGTCACCACATCTTACAAATTACACCCCTTCATAAAATGATCTAACGGTACAGTGAGTATATTGACACTACATGTGTTTCACAAAATTTTATACCATTGAGCGATGAAGAAAAAATAATTTCATTTTACCACTAAAATGTTGTTTTGTTCCATAGTTTTATATTTTCACAAGGGTATGTGGGTAAAAATGGCATCATAATGTGTTACAGAATCTGTACTGATTGTGGCAATATGCCACTTTTGGTTGTACTGTACTTGACTTTTGAAACCCAGATTTTCAAAGAATAGTTTGCAGACTCCATTTGCAGAGCCCCGAAGCGCCAAGACGGACGAAATGCCTCTCAATGACCTCAATTTGGAACTTACACTCCTCTGATAATTTATCTGCAGGTGTAGTGACGATTTTGACTTCTTAGTCTAAGGGGTCAAACATCTGTAGATTCTCTCATGCAAAAGAATCAGGCCTATTATGCAAATGATACTCGTCTCAAACTATAATCAGAATTGAAAGAATGTAATTTACTGTGATCTGATTACCTCACATGTGAGAATCCGACCACAGGTGAGGACAAGATGAAGAACTTCATCTTCTCTATTGTCTGTGTAAGTATAAATCAGACTGCACTGGGATGAATCGACATGAGAAAAGATACGCTGGTCTGCACTGCCCCCATAGCCTAATATTGGCCCGAGTGCTGTCGGACCTGAGTGGGGGCTGCTTTATGTAGATTGAGTTGAAGGTTTAGTTGGTGGCATTTTGGAGTACAGGACATTTTGGATCAGTTCACATTTATCCTGTGCTCTACGCTGAGCACCACTTATATCAGGTTTTAATCTAAATCTACAAAATTCGTGATTCAGATGAAACCCCAATGGATCTATTTATTAATGGGCCATCAGAGTTACTCTGGACTCTTAAGGCCATTTTACACAAAGCGACATCGCTAGCGATGTCGCTGGTGAAAGCACCCGTCCCCGTCGGTTGTGCGTCACGGGCAAATCACTGGCCATGACGCACAACATCGTTAGTCCCCGTCACACATACTTACCTGCCTTGCGACGTCGCTGTGGCCGGCGAACCGCCTCCTTTCTAAGGGGGAGATTTGTTCGGCGTCACAGTGGCGTCACTAAGTGGCCGCCCAATAGAAGCGGAGGGGCGGTGATGAGCGGCCGGAACATCCCGTCCACCTCCTTCCTTCCTCATTGCCGGCGGCCGCAAGTACGATGTTGTTCTTCGTTCCTGCAGTGTCTCACATAGAGATGTGTGCTGCCGCAGGAGCGACGAACAACCTCCATCCTGCAACAGCAACGATATTTGAGATTAGAACGACGTGTCAACGATATGGTGAGTAATTTTGATCGTTAATGGTCGTTCCTACGTTTCACACGCAACGACGTCGCTGACGATGCCGGATGTGAGTCACGAATTCCGTGACCCCAACGACATCTCATTAGCGATGTCGTTGCATGTAAGACCCCCTTTAGACAAACACCACCGTATCAATGGTTAAAATGTCTTCATCTGCCTGATTATAGGAAATGTTCCGTCTGGGTTTCGTCTCAATCACATTTTTTACAAATTTACACATAAACCACTATATAAGTGCTCAGCATTTAGCGCTGGATAAATGTGAGCCGAGTCTTATTGCGATCTTTGGGAAGCAGAATTAACAAATCAACAGCAGGTCAAAAATTAGTTTTATTTATTTTACACCATTCACCGTACGGTATAAGTGATAAAGACGGCTTTATTTCAAATGTCCGTGTGATTACAGACATACCAGATTTATAAAAAAAAATTAGATTTTGACACTATCTCAAAAAAAAGCTTTTATTTAAAAAACAAACAAAAACAAAACAGGGGGGAAGGTTTATCACCGTATTTTGAGAGCTACAAGTTTTTATTTCTTTTTGCCAACAGAATCATTTGAGGGCTTTTTTTTCAGGATGAGTTGGAGGGTTTTCTTATTACTATTTTAGGGTGCACAACATTTTATGATTACTTTCAATTGTGATTTTGTGGGGCTGAATTCATTTTTCTATTTACGGCGGTTAACGGGGGCTTGTTTTCTGCGGGACAAGATGACATTTTCAGTGATATCATTCCTTTTCACATTGCATTTTTTTTATTGCGTTTTATTCCACTTTTTGTTTTGTAGTATGATGCAAAAACACAGTTTTTCCCATTTTTTTATCATTTCTTTATGGTGTTTACTGTAAGGGTTAAATAATGTGATTGTTTTTTATGGCAGGTAATTTTGAATGTGACAATACCAAATCTGTGAATTTTTTGTTTTCTCTTTCCCATAAATATGCGTATTTATCAGCCCCCTGCCTCTCACAACCTTGTAAATGTTCGATTGTTTTCGATCATGGCATCTAGAGGGCTAATCAGCCAGGGGCGGTACAGGCATGGGCCTTGGCTGTTACCACATTAGTTCAGCTGCCAGCTAAGCTTGCTCCTGTAGTCCTGCGGGATAGTGTTAGGCTATGTGCGCACTTACCGGATTTTGCCGCGGATTTTTTGCGGTTTTGCTGCATGTTTCGCTGCAGAAAATGTTCATAACATCTCTGCAGTGAATCACCAGCAAAACCTATGAGCAAAAAAAATCCTGTGCGCACTGGGCGGAATTTGACAGCTGCATGTTTTGCTGCGGGATTCCCGCAGCAAAAACAATTGCATGTCAATTCTTTTCCGCACGTCGCTGCGGCATTTCACTACATTGACTCCAATGTTAATCGTGAAATCCCGCAGGGAATACCGCAGGCTGCAAATTCTGTACGGTTCACTGCGTTTTCCTGCGTTATTCCCTACGGTATTTCGCGGTTTACCTCCGGTAATGTACATCGCCTGTCTGCGGTTTTGCAGGGAAGTGATGTCATTACAGGAAGAGGAAGCTGTGCAGAGAGTAAACAAACACACAGATCACACACACACACAGACATCACAGACATAGAACACAGACACAGACACATAGAACACACATAGAAAGAAAACGGAAATATAGAAAAGAAAGAATGTGGGCTTCGCTGTATATTTACCGTCCAGCCGAGGTAAGCACACAGCGGCGGCCTGGTATTCTCAGGCTGGGGAGGGAGAGGGGCAGGGTTAATGTCCCCCGCCTCACTCCCCCTCCCGCAGCCGAGAATATCAGCCGCAGCTGCCCCGGGACTGTCGCATGCATTATGCGGCAGCACCGGAGTGTCCCCGGCTCTTCCTGCCGCCGTGTAGCAGTGGCGGTCAGGGTAATACAAGGGGTTAATGGTGGTGGATCACCGCCATTAACTCCAGGCTTGATCATGGCAGCATCTATGTGACAGCTGACATGATCAACCCATAAGTAAAGTGAATAAAACACAGACACCGAAAAATCCTTTATTTTAAATAAAACAAACAAGCCTCGTTCACCATTTTATTAACCCCTCCCGCAACAAAGCTCCGGCGTAATCCACAGCTCCAGCATAATCCACAGGTCCTGCGCTGCTTACATCCAGCCGCGACTGTCACAGCGCTGAATGAATGCAGCAGACAGCAGAGGTAATTACCGGTCATTTCCCACGGCCGGTAATGTGAACTCACTGCCGACCGTGGGAAATGCAGCGATCTGTCCTCTATCTGTCTATCTATTTATCCCTCTATCTATTCTTCTGTCTCTTTATCTATCTACTATCTCAGAATTAAATGACTTTTTTTTTTTTTTTCAATGTGCTTTATTGCATTGAATGCAATAAACCACTTCCCAACCCGCACGCGGCAAAACCGCGGCAATACCGCGAACAATACCGCGGTGAAACCGCGGCAAACCGCATGTGGTTTTCGGGTGCGGTTTGCTGCGGTTTTTTACCGCGGGTGCGGTAATCTTTGAATACCTGCGGAATTTTCTTGAGAAAATTTCATTTTCCAGTGCGCACATAGCCTTACTGTTTCAGTACCTCCGCCGATAACATCCTGTGACAGATTAGTCAGACTTAAGGCCCTGTCACACACAAAGATAAATCTTTGGCAGATCTGTGGTTGCAGTGAAATCATGGACATATTGATCCATTTGTACACAGCCACAAACCTGACACTGATTGTCCACAATTTCACTGCAACCACAGATGTTTCGCAGATTAATCTCTGCGTGTGACAGGGCCTTTACTAAACAATCACAGCAATTGGAGAGTGAGGACTGCTGTAATTATTGCCGCAACATGAGCCGTGGCGGTCAGCTGTTATTGATTGCTGCCTGTATGGAACTATCATGTCACAGTTAGGCCATTTGCACACTATGTTCATGTCCCGGTTCAATGGTCCAGTCGGGGCTTCCGTCCGAACCTCCTGCAAAATGGGTTTCAGAAATATGCGCCAGTAGGGCCATTGAGTATAATGGTGGAGACGAAGTCACCATGTGCTCTGACATGCACCATTTTATGGAGTATACGCTTACTGGGGGGGGTGGACACCCAGACAAAGTCTACTACGTATGATGTCTGGGAGTGCGCCTCCTTTTAGGCATATACCCCTGAAAATGGTGTACGACAGAGCACATGTAAACTCTGTCTGTACCATTATAGTCTGTAGCCCCGTTGGTGCATACATCTGAAACCCGTTTTGCGGGGCAGGGTTTTGACAGAAGCGCCAAGGGACCAGTGAACCGAGAGAGGAATGCAGTGTGAAAGCGGCGTACAAGTACATGCCAGGTATAGTATGTCACAATGCAGAAACTTAGGGCCGCTTTCCAAGCTGCGACATCGCTAGCATTTGCTGTCGATGTCGAGCGCGATAGCACCCACCCCCATCGTATGGCCGATATGTGGTGATCGCTGCCGTAGTGAACATTATCGCTACGGCAGCATCACACACACATACCTGTTCAGCGTCGTCGCTGTGACCGCCAAACAATCCCTCCTTCAAGGGGGAGATGTGTTCGGCGTCATAGCGACGTCACTAAGCGGCCGGCCAATAGAAGCGGAGGGGCGGAGATGAGTGGGACATAACATCCCACCCACCTCCTTCCTTCCTCATTGCTGGTGGACGCAGGTAAGGTGAGGTTCTTCATTCCTGTGGTGTCACACATAGCGATGTGTGCTGCCGCAGGAACGACGAACAACATCGTACCTGCAGCTGCAATGATAATTGGGAATAGATCCCCATGTCACTGATTAGCGATTTTGAATGTTTTTGCAATGATTCAAAATCGCTCATAGGTGTCACACGCAACGACATCACTAACGCAGCCGGATGTGCTTCACAAATTCTGTGACCCCCAACGACATCGCTTTAGCGATGTCGTAGCGTGTAAAGCAGCCCTTACACTTTAAATTGACATACCATACCTGTAATTAGTTGTTAGGGGGTTAACTTCAATCACAAATTAGACAAGAATGAATTGGGATCAGTTAGCATTTGGCCCAGAAGCTGATATCCAGTGTATCTGGGGAATTGCAGGAGTCTTGAAAAATAAAGGTCAACACTGGAAATATTGAGTATTTGCACAAAGTTGATGTATTTGTCAATAAAAGCTTAATATTATTAAATACTTATAATTGTACTTCAGTAACCATAGAAACATCTAATAGATCTAAAACAATGAAGCAGCAAACTTTGTGAAAACCAAAATGTGTATCGATGTCCAAATTTTTGGCCATGTTGGCAAATATTAATCATGTAAAAATGTACAATGCCTTGCGAAAGTATTTGGCCCCCTTGAATTTTTCAACCTTTTCCCACTTTTCAGGCTTCAAACAAAAAAATAAAAATTTTAATGTTGGGGGGGCGTGGCCAGCGGGCAGCATGAGCGGTCGCACTTGAGAGCAGCTCCGCTACCCACGCTGATTTACCATATTAATCCTGCCGAAATTGGTGCCTAAATACACCTCCGGATATCCTATGGTGCGGTGATCATCCTGATCGGTAACATGAACAGAGGTCGTAGCGCTGCGGCGGCCGAGAAGCTGAAGAAATTTGCCCGTGACTCCCAGCAAGATGGCGCCGGCAAACAGGCAGAGCGGGAAGCCAGTGAGGCGGAGGAGGAGGATATGGAAGCCGGATCTAAGGGATCGCAGGAGATGACCTTACAGCAAGTAACTACGCAATTACTTGCAGCGATCCAGGATTCAAAAGTGTCGCTGATGGGCAAAATCGAGGAGGTTAAGATCGATGTGGGTCTCCTCAGGCTGGATTTACAAAACCTAAGAGAGCGGGTAAAGGAGACGGAGCAGAGGATCTCCACGCTAGAAGACGACGCAAGAGCGACGCCGGGCAGACTAATCTCCTTGGAAAGTGCGGCAAACAACTGGGCACAGAGGGCTGATGACCTAAAGAACCATCTGCGTTGCAATAATTTAAGAATCCTAGGGATGCCGGAGAGAACAGAAGGGAGCGATCCATGTAAGTTTATGGAAACATGTCTCTCCGAAACCTTCCCTGATGCGACGTTATCTGCGGCTTTCGCCATAGAAAGAGCCCATCGGGTGCCGGCTAGGCCTCCTCCCCCGGGAGCGCAGCCCCGACCCCTCGTGGCCCGGCTATTGAGCAGCAGGGATAGAGATGCGATCCTAAGTGCGGCGAGACGCAAGGGCCCGATCTCACATAACAACGCCTCCATATTGATCTTCCCTGACTTCTCTGCGTCCCTCCAGAAAACAAGGGCATCCTTCATCCAAGTGAAAAGATGCCTTAGAGAACACCAGATTGCCTACTCTATGATCTTCCCAGCTCGTCTTAGAGTGGTTCATCAAGAGCATTCCCTGTTCTTCACTTCTCCAGCGGAAGCGGAAGATTGGATCAACTCGCTGAAAAGGAAACGCTGACTCGCTGCTGACTCGGGCGACACCCTGGTGATCGTTGGTATGTCTACATCGCAGTTGAAGTCCACCTCTCCTTTTCTCTCCCGGAGTGAGGACGGAGATGCGACCCCAGTTCTAGGGCGTCGTGTTTGAAATCGCTGTTGCGACCGATTTTGATCTTCCACTGTTGGAATCCTGCGTCCCTCGCCATTGAAGACGCGAAAAGGTTTTTCCTTCTTTTCTCCTGTTTTATAAATGAAAGGGGGTTTGGGATCGCTGTTGCGTCTGCCTCCCGATCTCCTGGCTCAAGATTGCCGATAAGCTGGTGATAAAGTGAAGACGCGCTGTTGCGACTGCGATCCTCCGGACACTTGTGGGTCTCCAGATGTGACCAATATGGGTCCTCCATTGAGCCAGTTGTCTGGCCTCTCCCCCGCGTCTGGATGACTGGAGGCGGGCTGGGGCCGTGTTCCCGGATGAGATATGGCCTGCGATTATTGCTGTGCTCAGTTTGAGTCCTAGAGTCCCGGATTACCATCACTTCGGTCGCAGTTGTATCGCTCGGACTGAGGTGAGGTCTGACGGGACCTGGGCCGGACCGTTGCTGCATCACAAAAAGCACCTTCAAGTGGACTCATGTTATCCTGTATTTCTCAGTCTGGTATGGGACTCCATTTTGGGATCGCAATATTCTATTCTGCAACACACCTAAGTTCACAATGTTGGTTTTCTTTTTATTGTAGAGCGTTATGAAGCTCCTTAGGCTACCATGTATTATAGTATCTCATAATCTAAGGCTACTTGTAATTATCTCTTTAGTTCCCTCCTCACTCTCATTCTCCCCCCCCTCACCTGTTCAACCCCCTTATCCCTGCCCCCCTCATCTCCCACCCCTCTACTTCTCTTACACCAACCCTTTTCCCCCTCCTGTCCCCTTAATCTTTCCCCCCACAGTCCTTCCTCCTTTGTCTCCTCCCCCCCTTTTTTTTCTCTCCCCCTTATCCCCCTATTTCCATCTCCCCTTACGCCTTCCCTTACTTATACAGGTTATAGATTGTGTAGCAAGGTAATTGATGGATTTAAGCTGTTGAATTACAGGAGCCGCTCAAGTCCTTGTTTGAGGACACCCCCGTACCAAGTACGTTAGCTAGCCACGTTGGTTCACCCTAGTCGTTGCTAGGGAAAATCTCTCCTGGTCACACTATTGGACCAGTTCTTGTCAGCTGCGTAAGTGCAGCCGATTGTTTGCATTCAAGGGTACGTTTACCCAAGTTCTACTGTAGGTTGAGTTCCTTAACAAATTTCATTTAGTCTAGCACGTGATATCTTTCAATGGCTTTAAACTTAATGACATGGAATGTTAGGGGACTGGGCACAGCCAGGAAAAGGGCAGCAGTATTTGCAGATATCAAACAATCCAAAGCTCAGATCATATGTTTACAAGAGACCCACTTATTGTTAGAGACCACTAGAGTACTACAGAAGCCTTGGGTTCAATGGTCAGCCCATTCTGTTCATTCCTCATATTCTAGGGGAGTATCAGTGCTAATCCACAAAACATTGCGCTGGGACCCGGGTAGGAATATAAAGGATAATGATGGGAGATATGTGTTTATCCAAGCTCACATTGATGGGGTAATGATAGTGATCCTAGCCATATACATCCCCCCTGCGATGGGAATTTCGATACTGTATGAGGCGGCTAAGTTCGCCTCGCAATTCCCACAAGCTTTGGTGCTATGCATGGGGGACTTTAACCTGATCAATAACCCAGGATTGGATAGATTCAGCTCCCGACAGATCTCGATCTCTCATACACTACCAACCAGACTGAGCGCATTCCTACGGGAGGTGGGATGGCATGACATGTGGCGATTCTATAATCCAGTATTGAGAGAATACACGTTATACCCCGGGGAAAAATTCTTTATCTAGGATTGATTACATATGTGGGAACGAGAGAGTCTGTGCTCATATACAAATGGTATGCCACTTGCCCAGATCAGTATCAGACCACTCCCCGGTATTTGCTGGCATTAAATGGGAGGGATGTAAATCACACAGATTGTCGCGGAAAATTAATCCCAGGTGGCTTACACTTTTCGGAACCAATGATAGGATTCCTGACCAAATCAGGGCATACACTGAGACGAATTCCATAGAAGAAAATCACTCGGCCTATTGGGATGCACTTAAAGTGTATTTGAGGGGATGCTGTCACTCCTCCATCTCATATATCAAGAGACAGGCGGCCAGAGAGGAGGAGGAATTGGCCACTCAAAATAGAACACTAGAACATAAATTTACTTCGGACCCGTCTGAGGAAAACAGAGCCCAATGGTTACAAGCTGGGAGGAAATACCTATTATATTTACAGGATAAGGCCAAGAGACATGTCTTCTTCACGAACCAGAGGTATTTCGAGCAAGGGAACCAATCTAGCAGTCTACTAGCGTTCTTGGTGCACCAGTCCAATAGCTCACCTGCGGTCCTTAAAATTAGAGCCCCTAGCGGCGAACCAGTTACTTCCGTCAATGGCATTATTGAAGTGTTCTTGGAATTTTATAGGAACCTATATGAGTCCAGACTGACCATGTCGAGGGAGGAGATTGCTAATTACCTGCGAGGTCTGGAATTTCCCAGACTGACTTCGGCTCAGAGATCGGCCTTGGATGAGCCCATTGGTATGGAGGAGATGGTGGAAGCGATGGGGGCACTTAATAAAGGTAGGGCATCCGGTCCTGATGGACTCCCGATTGAAATATTTGGTAAATATCAGGGGGGGCTTGCTCCAGCCCTCCTGGAAACGGTTGAGGCTTCGTTCCGCAAGGGACGGTTGCCTGACTCTTTCTATGAGGCAACCATCGTTCTGCTACTGAAACCAGATAAGGACCCACTGGATTGTGGCTCGTACAGATCGATCTCTTTGTTGAACTCTGACTATAAAATTCTCACCAAAATATTGGCAACTAGTCTTAACAAAGTGATCTCCTCCATAATACATGAAGACCAGTCTGGATTCATTCCGGGTAGGAATACCTCGGATAACCTGAGGAGGGCGCAGGTGATCTTACAGATGGGTACCAAGTTAGAGGAGGATTGGGCTCTGGTCTCAGTGGATGCGGCCAAGGCCTTTGATTCGATAGAGTGGCCATACCTGCTGGAGGTGCTGCGGGCATTTTGTTTTGGCAACTAATTCATCAGATGGATTGAGATTATATATAAAGCACCGTCTGCTAACATCCAGGTGGGTGTCGGAGTGTCGGAAACGTTCTCCCTGGGGAGGGGAACCAGACAGGGATGCCCCTATCCCCTCTCCTGTTTGCCCTGGCCATGGAGCCGTTGGCGGTGCGCATTCGGGCGGACCCAATTTACCAAGGAGTGAAGCACCGTAAGGGAGATGAACGTCTGTCTCTGTACGCAGACGACTTGTTATTGTTTGCATCTGATCCGGATTCCTCCATTCCCAGGACTGTGGAGCTTATTGACCAATTCGGGGAGTTCTCGGGCCTGGCAATAAACTGGTCAAAGTTGTACCTCCTCTTTTTGTCCCGGGACAGAGAGGAAACGGCGAACACTCATATGTTGGATTCCAGAGGTAGATCACATTAAATACCTGGGGATTATACTGACAAAGAGCCCTTCGGAGATGATAGCAAGAAATATCGCCCCTCTTTTGTCACACGTCGGGGAGAAATTTAATAGATGGAGCCAGCTCCCGCTTTCAGTGGTGGGAAGGATTAATCTTCTCAAAATGATAGTACAACCAAAGTGTCTCTACATTACCCTGCATGTATTTGTGCAGATTTCCCGCTCCTTCTTTCGGACTTCGGATTCCTTAATGATTACCTTTGTCTGGGGCGCTTCCAGATCGAAAGTCCAATTGGCCAAATTACAGAGGCCCAAAGACCTGGGGGGTATGGCCCTTCCGGATCTTTACATATACTACCTGGCCGGACAACTGAAATATCTGGGTCAATGGACACTACCTGGGGTGACGGGCTCTCCGGAGGGATTTTTGGCAGAGTTCACGGGTGTGGATCTCCTATGGCCCCTATTGACAGACTACAAAAGAGCCCCTGAGGGTCGTATCCTCCCGATACACAAACTGGGGACCAGGATTTGGAAAGAGGCTAAAGCCATATTCGTATTTCATGATGTTCCGATTGAGACCCCCTTATGGGGTAACCTGGACCTTCCGCACTTTTGTGTTTTGCCAGGCTTCGGTAAATGGAGGAATCGCGGAATAGTTTCCCTGAGCTCAATTGTCCGTGATGGTGAACTCCGCCCTTTTGCGCAGCTGCGAGTGGAATTCGAATTGCCGGAATCCCATGGATTTCAGTACCTCCAGATCAGGCACGCCTTTCGGGCTCAGTTCTCTGGTCGTGGGGTTAGATTCTTGTCCTTCCCAATCATTGGAATTATTAGATCACAAGGCCCTGGCGGTCTTATCTCTAAATTATACTCCTCTCTCATTCGGGCCAAAGCCATGAATAACCCTCTTTCTGTCCGGGATAAGTGGAGAGCCAAGATTCCTGAAATAGATGATGTTATTTGGGACGACATCGTCGAATCCCACACTTTGGTCTCTCCTGCAATTAACAACAAACTGATTCAATTATACATAATACACCAGGGTTATATCACTCCCCAGAGATTAAAAAAGATAAACAAGTCAGTGGGGGAGCATTGTCTATGGTGTGGGAGAGACGGCGCAGATTTCTGGCACATGATATGGGAATGCCGGATCATTCACTCTTATTGGGGTGAGGTTATAGCAGCTCTTTCCTCCATACTTGAAAAACCGGTTCCTATGAGCCCGATTCTGTGCCTATTTGGTGTGGTAGATGTACACTCTTGGTCCCAAGATGAGAACCTATTATTAAAAAAGGTCCTGTTTTGGCCCGGAAGGGCATTATACTAAATTGGATGAGTACTCATCCCCCATCTAGGGCCTCTTGGATCGCACTTGTAAATGCTATAATCCCGCTAGAACAATTTGTATTTAAGACGAGATGTTCTTTAAATAAATTTGATAAGATATGGGGCAGATGGTTGGGTTCGCCCTTGACTGGGGGCTCACCCGGTTCCCTGGCTAATAACCTACAGACACTGCTGTCGTAGTAATAATCTGTCATCATTCCAGTGCTATGGAAGGGGAAATCCGTAGATCATAAGTTTACGTACCAGCAGGGTGCTGTGGTCCCCGACACCAAATTTGCATATGCCTTGTCATTATGGCTTTTCTACCCCATGTTCGATATGACTTGTGAGCAAACAAAGCTGAAGTATATCCTGTTTCAATGATATCCTAAGAGTACAGGATGTTCACTTGATTATTGATGTATTATCACTCTAGATATTAACCAATGTTTACCCATATCCTGACTGTACAAATTGCTGATTGGATTTCTGTTGTAATGCTATACTTAACCTTCAATAAAACGAGTTTAAAAAAAAAAAAAAAAATGTTAATGTTATGGTGCAGAATCAACAACAAGTGGGACACAATTGTGAAGTTGAACGAAATGTATTGCATATTTTAGACTTTTGTAAAAAAGAATAAACTGAAAATTGGGGCGTGCAATATTATTCGTCCCCTTTAAGTTAATACTTTGTAGCGCCACCTTTTGATGTGATTACAGCTGCAAGTCGCTTAGGGTATGTCACTATCAGTTTTGCACATCGAGAGACTGAAATTCTTGCCCATTCTTCCTTTGTAAACAGCTGGAGCTGAGTGAGGTTGGATGGAGAGCGTTTGTGAACAGCAGTTTTTAGCTCTTTCCACAGATTCTCGATTGGATTCTCGTATCTTTCTATTACATGATGATCAGGTCGATTAATATAAATATTACACAGATATAGAGGTCATGCACTATGCAGAGACCCAGCATCACAGCCTGAACAGTGGTGCGCAATGCTCTACATGCCAAATAAATGCTTGGTTGAAAATATAGCACATGCTGACATACCACTTTTCAAACCACTTTTCAAACGGTGGTCTATTCTTAGGGCTGCTTCAGATATCCGTATACATCGGTCTGAGCATGAACCATAACGTATGGATTGGCTTGGGATCTCCTGACCTGAGCGTCATAGCCCCACAGACATTTATGGAACTGTTAGCTTGGGTCAGGAGACCTGCTGCCAGTCTGCACATTTTCCGTCTGTGCTCTGACCGATTTATACAGATGTCTAAAGCAGACCTTAGTAAATGCCCCAGTATGAGTGAAAATACAAAAACTAGCAAACACAAGAACAGATTCAAAGACAAAGACAGTTATAAAGGGATAACTTATTTGTCCTGCTTTTATATAACATTCTGTCCTCATTTTGCCTACAACACATGACAAGGACTAAAAGCTCTACTGAAAACTGTATATTTCACTTTGGCCTTACATGCAACAATTCAAAAAGTATTGATTTTTTTTCTAATACTGTATGTTGCTGGAAATTGCAATTGATAGAATATTTTAATATATAAATGTAGATGTGAGGTGTACTTAGAATTCAGGTCCTCATAAAGTGAACACATATTTCTAATTTTCTAATGTAGGAACAGAATATTAAAACTACCCATTGCCTCATCTCACTTTCTGTTCTGTGATTTTAACTTTGAGGTTTTTTAATACTTTTTTTTACTTTTTTATTGACTTTACTAGTTCTCCTAGAGGACTTTATGACTCCACAGTCCAATCACTTGTGCTGATCAAAGTGATGCTGCAGCTCTGTCAGCTCTCACGGGAATTACATCATGGAAGTGTCAGGATCATCAGCTGACCCCGCACTACTATGTCAACACCATGGCGCCTCGTAATCATGGCCATTGATGGTGACGGGGAATAGCGCAATCCCCACCACACCTATTCAAATTGCGCTGTCAGATTTTGACGTAATAAATATTTGATACACTGCCGATTTTGCAATTTTCCCACCTACAAAAAATGGGGAGATCTGTAATTATTATTGTAGTTACACTTCAACTGTGACAGACAGAATAGAAAAATCCAGAAAATAACATTGTACTATTTTTAAATTATTAATTCGCATTTTATTGCATGAAATAAGTATTTGATCACCCACCAACCAGCAAGATTTTTGTCTCTCACAAACCTGTTATTTTTTCTGTAAAAAGCCCTGCTACTCTGCATTGATTACCTGTATTACCTGCACCTGTTTGTACTTGTTACCTGTATAAGGGACACCTGTTCACACAATCAATAACACCCAACCTCTCCACCATGGCCAAGACCAAAGAGCTGTCTACAGACACCAGGAACAAAATTGTAGACCTCCACAAGGCTGGGATGGGATAAAGGACAATAGGCAAGCAGCCTGGTGAGACGGCAACAACTGTTATTATTAGAAAATGGAATAAACACAAGATGACTGTCAATCTTACTTGGACTGGGGCTCCATGCAAGATCTCGCCTCATGGGATAAGGAGGATTCTGAGAAAGGTCAGGAATAATCCTAGAACTACATGGGAGCACCTAGTCAATGGCCTGAAAAGAGTTGTGACCACAGTCTCAAAGAGTAAGATTAGTAACACACTACACTGTCATGGATTAAACTCCTGCAAGATACGCAAGGTCCCCCAGCTCACGCCAGCACATGTCCAAGCCCATTTAAAGTTGAAAATTTGATGCTAGGGATTGGTCACATGTAAGTCAGAATGTGAAATTTCAATTTGCATACATATCTGCTCACCTAATATTGAGAAAATAGTTGGATTGATAAAATATATAAATAGATGAAAAGTATCATCATCATCACTGTCCCCACTGGGGCTCACAATCTATATTACTTAACAGTATGTCTTTTGAATGTGATAGGAAACTAAAATACCTGGAGCAAACATGGGAACATAAATTCCTTGCAGTTGATATCTGTGGTGGGATTTGAACCCATGAACCCTGCAAAGCAACAGTGGTAACCACTGAGCCACCAAGATGCCCACAAGTTTAAAAATGTGCCAACTCCATTCCATTTCTATGGAACTGTTGGAAAAAGCTACATTAGTTCATTGCTCATTTTTGTCAGGCAGACCAATGAAGAACTAATGGAATAGGGACATGCCTGCTCAAACTCCGCCCTTCCAGCCGCTTTTTCAGAATCGGTAGGACTATCAGCAGTGATCAGAAAGTTATCTTTTATCCTATTGATTGTAGTAACTCAGTCTCAATGTTCTTGGAATTTTCATGAGACACTCCAGTCATTACAAAATCTTGATGTTAATAATATAGGATACCAATGATAATAAAGATTAATGCAGTATTATTGATCTGTTAGTTATTTCCCAAGATAGATAATTGAAATAATTTAAGAAATTGCCTACTTTATGTCTATTTTCATACAGTGCCTTGTGAAAGTATTTGGCTCCCTTGATTTTTCCCACATTTCAGGCTTCAAACATAAAGATACAAATTTGAATTTTATGGTGAAGAATCAACAAGTGGGACACAATTGTAAAGTTGAACGAAATTTATTGCTTATTTTAAATTTTTAAAAAAATAAATAATTGAAAAGTGCGGTGTGCAATATTATTCGTCCCCTTTAAGTTAATACTTTGTAGCGCCACCTTTTGCTGCAATTACAGCTGCAAGTCACTTGGGGTATGTGTCTATCAGTTTTGCACATCGAGAGACTTAAATTCTTGCTATTCTTCCTTTGCAAACAGTTTGAGCTGAGTGAGGTTGGATGGAAAATGTTTGTGAACAGCAGTTTTCAGCTTTTTTCCACAGATTCTCGATTGGATTCAGGTCTGGACTTTGACTTGGCCATTCTAACACCTGGATAGGTTTATTTGTGAACCATTCCATTGAAGGCTTTGCTTTATGTTTGGGATCATTGTCTTGTTGGAAGACAAATCTCTGTCCCAGTCTCAGGTCTTTTGCAGACTCCAACAGGTTTTCTTCAAGAATCGTCCTGTATTTGGCTCCATCCATCTTCCCATCAATTTTAACCATCTTCCCTGTCCCTGCTGAAGAAAAGCAGGCCCAAATCACGATGCTGCCAGCACCATGTTTGACAGTGGACATGGTGTGTTTAGGTTGATGAGCTGTGTTGCTTTTATGCCAAACATATCGTTTGGCATTGTGCCCAAATAGTTTGATTTTGGTTTCATCTGACCAGAGCACCTCCTCCACATGTTTGGTGTGTTGCAAACTTTAAACAACACTTTTTATGGATATCTTTGAGAAATGGCTTTCTCCTTGCCACTCTTCCATAAAGGCCAGATTTGTGCAGTGTACGACTGTTTGTTGTCCTATGGACAGACTCTCCCACCTCAGCTGTAGATCTCTGCAGTTCATCCAGAGTGATCATGGGCCTCTTGGTTGTATCTCTGATAGAGTTGAGCGTGGTTCGCGGTTCGTGGTTCTCCAGTTCTAGGCTCAAGTGATTTTGGGGGCTGTTCGAGATCGAACTAAAACTCGAGCTTTTTGCAAAAGCTCGATAGTTCTAGATACGTTCGAGAACGGTTCTAGCAGCAAAAAGCAGGGCTTTTTACAGCTACAGTGTGCAGGAGCCATCGCTGGCAGCCTGCCAGAAGCTGGTAACCAAGATAAACATCGGGTATCCAAGCAAAGCGCTTTGGTTAGTAACCCGATGTTTATCTTAGTTACGTGCAGGAAGCCCACACTTCCCCGCTCAGCTCACTCCGCCCCCTCCTGCCCGCGGCATGTACACATATACACACACACACACACACACACACACACACACACACACACACATGGTCCCGCTCGGCTTACCTGCGGTGATGAAGTCCCGCCATCCCGACCTCAGCGCTGTCACTGTCCTCCATGGCCGCCGCTTGTCACATCACCTCTCGCTTCCGACCTGAGACTGACTAGCGGTGACGTCACGGACCTCTCGCGATACTTGGTGTGAAGGCGCCGGTCATTGAACTCAGTGACAGGGGCTGTCAGTGTGCTGGAGATCAGCGCAGGTAATGTACCTCGCTGACAGCAGCACTTGTCATCCCCTGCAGTGACCTGGGCTGACCCATTGATGTTAGCTCAGGTCACTGCATTGCTCTCCCAGCCAATGGGGAACATCCTGCTCTTCATTGACTGGGACAGTGTGGATCGTCATGGCAACCCCTTGGATTACAGCAGACCTGGATTTGTTTTTCATTCTATTAAATTGGTTAAAGAGGGAATGTTTTGGGGAGTGTTTTTTCAAATAAAAATGTGTTTGTCGTCTATTTTTTTTTATTACTGACTGGGTTGGTGATGTCGGGTATCTGATAGACGCCTGACCTCACCAACCCCAGGGCTTGATGCCAGGTGACATTACACATCTGGTATTAACCCCATATATTACCTCGTTTGCCACCGCACCAGGGCGCGGGATGAGCTGGGGCGAAGCACCAGGATTGGCGCATCTAATGGATGCGCCACTTCTGGGGCGGCTGCGGCCTGCTATTTTTAGGCTGGGGAGAGTCCAATAACCATGGACCTCCCTAGTCTGAGAATATCAGGCCCCAGCTGTCTGCTTTACCTTGGCTGGTGATCCAATTTTGGGGGACCCCTACGTGTTTTTTTTTTTAAATTATTTATTTAATTTAAAATAACAGCGTGGGGTGCCCTCAGTTTTAGATTACCAGCCAAGGTGAGGTTGCCAGCTGTGGTCTGCAGGCTGCAGCCGTCTGCTTTACCCTAGCTGGCTACAAAAATAGGGGGAACCCTACGTCATTTTTTTTTTCATTTTTTTGGCTAAATACAAAGCTAGGCACCCCTTAGTGCCACATGAAAGGCACCAAAGGGTGCTCCACTTTTTCTCCACTTTTTCTCCATTTTTTCTCCACTTTTTCTCCACTTTTTCTCCACTTTTTCTCCACTTTTTCTCCATTTTTTCTCCATTTTTTATCCATTTTTTTCTCCACTTTTTCTCCACTTTTTCTCCACTTTTTCTCCATTATTTTCTCCACTTTTTCTCCACTTTTTCTCCATTTTTTTTATCCATTTTTTCTCCACTTTTTCTCCACTTTTTCTCCACTTTTTCTCCATTTTTTTATCCATTTTTTCTCCACTTTTTCTCCACTTTTTCTCCATTTTTTTCTCCACTTTTTCTCCACTTTTTCTCCACTTTTTATCCATTTTTTTCTCCACTTTTTCTCCACTTTTTCTCCACTTTTTCTCCACTTTTTCTCCATTTTTTTCTCCACTTTTTCTCCACTTTTTAGCCATTTTTTTCTCCACTTTTTCTCCACTTTTTCTCCACTTTTTCTCCACTTTTTTCTCCACTTTTTCTCCATTTTTTTCTCCACTTTTTCTCCACTTTTTCTCCACTTTTTCTCCACCTTTTATCCATTTTGTTCTCCACTTTTTCTCCACTTTTTCTCCACTTTTTCTCCACTCTTTCTCCATTTTTTCTCCACTTTGTCTCCACTTTTTAGCCATTTTTTTCTCCACTTTTTCTCCACTTTTTCTCCACCTTTTCTCCACTTTTTTCTCCACTTTTTCTCCACTTTTTATCCATTTTTTTCTCCACTTTTTCTCCACTTTTTCTCCACTTTTTTTCTCCACTTTTTCTCCACTTTTTATCCATTTTTTTCTGCACTTTTTCTCCACTTTGTCTCCACTTTTTCTACATTTTTTCTCCACTTTTTCTACATTTTTTTCTCCACTTTTTCTCCACTGTTTCTTCACTTTTTCTCCACTTTTTCTCCACTTTTTCTCCATTTTTTTCTCCACTTTTTCTACACTTTTTCTCCACTTTTTCTACACTTTTTCTCCATTTTTTCTCCACTTTTTCTTCATTTTTTAGCCATTTTTTTCTCCACTTTTTCTCCACTTTTTCTCCACTTTTTTTCTCCACTTTTTCTCCACTTTTTCTCTTCTTTCACTTTTTTCTTTTTCTGTTCTTTTTCTATGGTCGGTCTACCCATTAGCTCTGCCATGCATACTGTAGCTCTACACCTACTGCACATGTTACTTTATGATTGACATCTCTTTCGTACCAGAGCTGTCTAAGCCTACTCTGACCCCATATTTGTCATTACTATATTGTCCTTGTACTGTATTATGACATTTGTTTCATGTGTTTCATTTCTTGCTGTGTTGCAAATTTTTTGCTGCATCCCAATTGTACCTCTACATTGTTCGAGTTTATGTTATTGTTCTCTCACTCTTATGTGATACTGATTATTGTCATTTTTCATGATTACATGCAGATAAGTCCAATCTGACGAAGGCTCAGGCCGAAACGTCATTTGTAACTTGTTTTGTACAAAAACATATATGCTTATGAAAATTTTTTTTTTCTTAATACGGACCAATAAAGAGTGATTTTGCATTACTATCCGTTGTGACTTACTGACTTAGTCTGGGAGATTTAGAGTGCCGAGGTTACTCACTAATTTTATCTATTATTACCTCTGAGCACCTATATACCAGTGAGCAGAGCTTCCTCTACAGTAGTTCTCCTGATTAGGCATGCCCTTACCTCATGAGCAGGGCATTGCAGCTTTGGTAGCAACCATTACGACATGGACTCTGCTGCTGTGGACCCGAGAAGAGTGAGTGCAGATTCATTGCACCCACACTCCTCACATGAAGGGTCCGCACTCCTAGAAAATGGGGGATACGTTCCCTGAGTGTCTCCCTCCCATATTGTAGACGGTCCAGAGTCGTCATGGGACCCCTTTATTTTTTTTCTTATAATAAATTGGTGAAAGAGGAAATGTTTTGGGGACTGTTTTTTCAAATAAATTTCTTTTGTCAATTTATTTTTTTTTTGTTAGTACTGACAGTTTATGATGTTGGGTATCTAATAGACGCCATGACATCACAAACTGCTGGGCTTGATCTCAGGTGACTTTACAGCTAGTATCAACCCGATTTATTACCCCATTTGCCACTGCACCAGGGCACGGGATGAGCTGGGGTGAAGCGCCAGGATTGGCGCATCTAGTGTATGCGCCACGTCTGGGGTGCCTGCGGCCTGCTATTTTTAGGCTGTGAAGGCCCAATAACTATGGACCTTCCCACCCTGAGAATACCAGACCACAGCTGTCCGCTTTACCTTGGCTGGTGATCCAATTTGGGGGGGACCCTACTTTTATTGTGTAATTATTAATATTTATAAAATAATTATAAAAAAGAGCCTGAGGGGACCTCCACATTGGATCCCCAACCACGGTAAAGCTGCCAGCTGTGGTTTTCAGGCTACAGCCGTCTGCTTTACCCTAGCTGGCTATCAAAAATGGGGGGACCCAACGTCATTTTTTTTTTTAACTATTTTTTAAATAGAAAAAATTAATGGGCTTCCCTGTGTAAGACCTGTTAACATTTATATATATATAGGTTAAAAGACTGTTTGGTGGACTTCCTTGTGTTATGCTGCCACCTGCTGTCAAAACAGAGAACAGCGGGCAAAAAGTCCTACTGCTCGAGTGACTGGTTCAGTCCGGAACAGGAGGAGGAGGAGTCGACTTGTGGCTGTGTTTTGCAGAGTGGAGTGTGCTGGAGTGGGCTGTAAGATAGAAGGCCTCAGTCTGCCCTGTTTTCCGAGGTCCAAGTACCTTAGAGTGTTGCGTGGTGTCCCCCCCAAGACACAGATCCAAAGAGGCTGGATGTGGAGCGAGGGGCCAGACAGCACGTGCAAATTACCGATCCAAAGAGGCTGGATGTGGAGAGCGAGGAGCCAGGCAGCACGTGCGAGTTACAGATCCGGGACAAAGACTGAACTTTAGAGGTGTCTGCCAGCAGAATACGGGCCCCAACGGTGACGAGGTACCCCACGCTGAAACCTGCAGTTAAGTGTGCACACTACTTTTAGTTAGGGACAGATAGGAAAAGACTCTGCACTGTGTTATACGAGTAAGATAACAAGGACTCTGCGTTTTTTTGTTTAATAAGGATTTCTGTGTTTTGCTTTTGGGAGTACAATCTGAGGCTTCCTATCTTTGACAAGTTATTCAAAGTAGTTGTATGTATATTGCATTATCTCTACTGCTGTGCTCCCTTCCCTCACTTTTCCTCCACCTGTGTTGTGCAATACATTATTAAATTTGCATTGATTAACCCCCGTGGTTCCGTGCAGTCCTTGCGTATCCTGTTACCTGCACGTTATTACATTTGGCGTAGTCGGCAGGATACGCAGGCTGGTACGGAACCATGGACGGACAGGGTGGTGTCGCTGATGGAGGTGTTCTAATACAACCTGATGGGGGAATACCAGCAAGGCAACTGTCCCTGGGGGCTATGCTGACCCATATACCAAAATTTACTGGCAGCAATGTACCTCTCCATGACTGGGCGCAGAGAGTGAGGGGCATGTTGAGAGTAGCAGGAGTGACTGCAGAAAATCAAGGGGAGATACTGTTGATTGCCCTTGAAGGCCATGCTCAAGAGACTATTTTATTGTGCCCTGAGAGTGAACGAAAGACGTTAGAGCAGGTGGTGAAGATTCTTGAGAGAGTGTATGGCGGGAAACCAGAAGCAGGAGATTTACAGGCGCAACTGTTCTACAGGCTGCAGGGTGAAGAAGAAGGTCTGCCACAGTATGCAAATGCACTCCAGAGAATAATGAGACAAATGCTTACAGCAGAGCCAGAGCTAGCACAAACCCCCGGTTATGCTGACCGTACCCTACGAGATCAATTCCTCCGTGGGTTACATAACCCCAAGATCAAAGGTGCCCTCCGTGAACGGCTCAGGGTAGAAAAAAAACTAACTTTCCAGGAGATATTGGAAGAAGCAGTCTCCCGCGCACAAACTGAAAATTGCGACCCGCAGAACGCCTGGGGTGAAGTTTGTATGCATAAGGTAGTCCCGGGTGAGAAAAACCGAGAACCGAGCAAGCTTGAGGCTAAAGTGGATCAGTTACAAGAGACTGTTACTGCTCTACAAGAGTTGCTGAAGAATATGCAAGCCCCGGCGTCAGAAGTAAGAACGACAGCACCGCGATCAAATACCCGCACGCATACCTATCAAGAAGAGAGGGGACAGATCGAGCAGAGACGACCGAGACCCGCTGGAGACTACCAGTGTTGGAACTGTGGAAATCGGAACCATTTATTCCGACACTGTCCGGAGAGGAAGACGTCTCAAGAAAGACCGCCGTTAAACTAGTGCCTCCCTCCATGGATGGGCACATGGCGGGGAGACCAACTGAGCTTAGAGAAAACCAACGCCCTGAAGATATAGCAGCCTGCACGCCGACGATCATGGCCAAATTTGAAGGGAAAGAAGTAAGATGCCTGATGGATACTGGGTCCCAAGTGACCACCATGCCAGAACAGTTCTTCTACCAACATTTTGGACAAACTGTATCCATTGACAGAGGGGCACATATCAAACTGAGGGCTGCAAACTATCTTCCCATTCCGGTTGTAGGGGTCGTGTGGATGAACATACGTGCCTGTGGCCAGAACTTAGGCAAAAAAGGGATTGTGTTAACGGAGGGCCGGTACGACAGAGAGGTGCCAGCTATCGTGGGCATGAACATCTTGAAAGAATTAGACCAGTTGCTCTTCGACACGGGGGGCTGTGATTACTGGAAGACGACAGTTGCTAACCGGCCTGCCCAAAAGGTCTTCCAACACCTTATCCGTGCCCGAGGACTGTGGAAGAATGGTGGGAGCCGCTACCCGGTGGGGAGGGTTCGAGTCCCAAGACAGACAACAATTACTCTACCTCCAAATCGTGAGACAGTCCTCACCTTGCCAGTCGGGGCCCACCATACACTCGAGGGGATGGAGGTGTTGGTGGAGCCTTACCGTGGTGAAGAGAACGGAGATGAACCGTTGGTGGCTCGCACTTTAGCAACAGTAAGAAATGGAAGGGTCCCTTTCCGTTGCGTGAACACCGGTGAACAGGCCTACACCTTGACCTCGGGAGTTGTTCTGGCCCATGTCTACCTGGCGCCTGAAGAGGTGGCGGCCGCAGAATCGATTGAATTGCAGCCCATGGCAGGGGAAGCCTGGACTTGGGCTCTTTCTATGGAAAGAAAAGAGAAACCCACTGATCAATGGAACAGTCGCGTCATCTTAGGGCAGATGGGAGTGGACCTGAGCCCCTTCGCTTCGGAGCAAGCCCAAGCCATAGAGGACTTTATTTGGGAGAATCAAGCCACGTTCTCCCGTCACGCAGAAGATTTCGGCTGTACTGACAAGATTCAGCACGAAATACCCACGGGAGATGCCCCACCGATCAGGGAAAGGTACAGGCAAATACCCCCAAAGTACTACCAAGAGGTAAAAGAGCTTTTGGCGCAGATGCTGAAGAGCGGGGTGGTAAGAGAAAGTCAGAGTCCATGGGCTGCCCCAATCGTGCTGGTCAAGAAAAAGGATGGGTCTACCCGCTTCTGTGTTGACTACCGCAAGCTTAATGGATGCACGGTTCGTGATTCCTACCCTCTGCCCCGGATAGAGGAGTCCCTGTCGGCGTTGGGAAAGGCACGTTACTTCTCCTCCCTCGATCTGGCCAGCAGATATTGGCAGGTCCCTGTGGCAGAGAAAGACAAGGCCAAGACCGCATTTATTGTACCCATGGGACTCTTCGAGTTCAATCGCATGCCGTTTGGACTAATTAATGCCCCAGGAACTTTTCAGCGCCTCATGGAAAGTTGCCTTGGAGACATGAACTTCGAGGCCACATTGATTTACCTGGACGACATAGTAGTGTATTCTGCAACCTTTGAGAAACATCTAGAAAACCTGGGCCAAGTGTTTCAGCGGTTACGGGCCCATGGGCTTAAACTAAAACCAAAAAAATGCCGGATCTTTCAGGAAGAGATTGAATATCTCGGACACAAGGTGTCGGAAGCCGGCGTACAGCCCTCCGATGGGAAAGTGAGAGCAGTGCTACAATGGCCCACACCCAGCACAGTGCGGGAGGTTCGAGCTTTCCTGGGGCTAGCCAGATATTACCGTCGCTTTATCAAAGATTTCGCGAAGGAGGCAGAACCTTTGCACGAATTGCTCCGAGGTACTGCGAAAGGACCAAAAGCACAGAAAATTTGCTGGGGACCAAGACAAGCAAAAGCCTTACACCGATTGAAAGAGGCCTTGGTTAGCGCCCCTGTGCTTGCCTATGCAGACTATAACCTCCCCTTTCGGTTGTATACAGACGCGAGCCTCTACGGCCTGGGTGCAGTACTGGCCCAGGTACAGAATGGTACTGAACGGGTGATTGCATATGGAAGTCGGACGTTGCGAGAAGCCGAGCGCAATCCCGAGAATTACAGTTCCTTTCGGCTGGAGTTACTGGCACTAGTATGGGCGATAACCGAAAGGTTCTCCGAATATCTCACGGGAGCTAAAATTGAAGTCTATACGGATAATAACCCCCTGGCTCACATCTCCACCGCCAAACTGGGAGCAATGGAACAGAGGTGGCTGGCACGACTCTCCAGATACAATTATCATGTGCAATACAGCTCTAAGCATGAAAATCAGAATGCGGATGCCCTTTCTCGTGTTACCACCGAAGCCCCAGTGGGGGAGAGAGATGAACAGTTGGAGGAAGACGAAATTCCGGACTTCAGTAAATTCACCGCTCAAGTGGTAGAGGCTCGTATGCTTGAAATTACGTCGGGCACGACATCACGCCTGCTTGGCCAAACCAGAGAGGAATGGGTGAAAATTCAGTCATCTGACCCAGAACTGCTTCAAGTGAAAGAGTGGGTGATCCAGCAGCGCAAGCCTAGAAAAGAAATACGGGCCACGCTGTCGCACGTGGCCCTCCAGATTCTCAGCCAGTGGGATAAGCTGTCGGTGCAAGAAGGGATGCTGTATCGGAAGGTGCACCTAGCTACAGAGTTGGAAGTACGGTGGCAAGAAGTGATACCCCAGAAGATGGCAGTACCACTGGCCCGAGAGGCGCATGAGAAGGGAGCCCATTTCGGACCGGACAAGACTTACCAGTGGTTGCAAAGAATAGTATACTGTCCTCAGATGCTTCGGGCGGTAGAGAAGGCCTGTAAACTGTGCCGTTCCTGCGAGTTAAGTAAGGCTCCCCCACAGCAAGCACCAGTACAGACTATTGTAACCAAAGAGCCGTTGGAAGTACTCATGATCGATTATCTGAAGATTGGCCACTCCCACCGGGGCTATCAGTTCTGCCTTGTGATGACAGATCACTTCTCCAAATTTGCGGTGGTGACGCCCACCAGAGATCAGACAGCTGAATTAGCTGCTCGAGCCATCAGTGATGACTTTATCCGGGTGTACGGCTGCCCCAAAAGAATACATTCCGACCAAGGGGCTTGCTTTCAAGGCGGTGTCATGAGAGAGCTGCAAAGGATTTACGGAATGCAGAAGTCAAGGACTACGCCTTATCATCCACAGGGCAACGGAGCCTGCGAGAGATTTAACCGGACCCTCCTACAAATGCTACGCACGTTGGAGGATGATCGTAAGAATCACTGGCCCGGCTATCTCGCAGAACTCGTGTGGGCGTACAATAATCGTGTCCACTCCACCACTGGGTACACCCCATACGTACTACTGTTTGGAAGAGCCGGAAGAGGCATAGAAGAGCTCAACCTGGCTCCCCCCGAGATCAGTGAAGGTCAGAGCGTAGGTTCCTGGGTTGACTGTCACCGTCGGAGACTATCCATCGAATTGTCACCAAGCGGTTGCAAGAAAAGACACACCCGCAGCGGAAACCTGTGTGTGAAGCCCCGTTCTTGTCAGGAGACCGAGTACTAGTTGCAGAGAAACACCCGAGACACAAGTTGAGTGAGCGCTGGAAAACAGAGCCGTACATTGTGATTAGAAGAATCTCTCCCCACGGATCAGTATACGAAGTGAGAGGTGAGCGAACAGGCGACACCCTCATCCTGCATCGTAATATGCTGAGGCCCTGCTATTCAGAAGACAGGACCAGACAAAGTACCTCGGAGACGGTGCCCGTGCCTGTTCCTGTTACCTTCGAAGAGGGCTCTGACGATGAAGAATGGTGGCGGGCCCCGACCAACCCAGCAGACTGGGAGAGATCCACACCCCCATCCTTTCAAGACACAGGTGCCACCCCTGCAGAGCAGGAGTCACTAATCTCCAGAGATGGGGACGGGAATACTGTACTCCCTGATACAGCGCCGACGTCTGGTGAGTTAGCTGTGGTGCCACGCCGGACTGAGCGGGCTAATGCTGGTATTCCCCCTGATCGGTACTTGGCAGATGAATTTGTGTGTTCTGTCACTGAATCCTGTTTTACGACATTGGCTCCCAAGCAACAGGTTGTGAAGCAGGGCAGGAGCTGCCACCCTGTGCCCCTTTGCAGAGTGCCTCAAGAGTGTATCGGCCGGGACGGCCGAGGTTAAAGAGGGGGGTAAATGTAAGACCTGTTAACATTTATATATATATAGGTTAAAAGACTGTTTGGTGGACTTCCTTGTGTTATGCTGCCACCTGCTGTCAAAACAGAGAACAGCGGGCAAAAAGTCCTACTGCTCGAGTGACTGGTTCAGTCCGGAACAGGAGGAGGAGGAGTCGACTTGTGGCTGTGTTTTGCAGAGTGGAGTGTGCTGGAGTGGGCTGTAAGATAGAAGGCCTCAGTCTGCCCTGTTTTCCGAGGTCCAAGTACCTTAGAGTGTTGCGTGGTGTCCCCCCCAAGACACAGATCCAAAGAGGCTGGATGTGGAGCGAGGGGCCAGACAGCACGTGCAAATTACCGATCCAAAGAGGCTGGATGTGGAGAGCGAGGAGCCAGGCAGCACGTGCGAGTTACAGATCCGGGACAAAGACTGAACTTTAGAGGTGTCTGCCAGCAGAATACGGGCCCCAACGGTGACGAGGTACCCCACGCTGAAACCTGCAGTTAAGTGTGCACACTACTTTTAGTTAGGGACAGATAGGAAAAGACTCTGCACTGTGTTATACGAGTAAGATAACAAGGACTCTGCGTTTTTTTGTTTAATAAGGATTTCTGTGTTTTGCTTTTGGGAGTACAATCTGAGGCTTCCTATCTTTGACAAGTTATTCAAAGTAGTTGTATGTATATTGCATTATCTCTACTGCTGTGCTCCCTTCCCTCACTTTTCCTCCACCTGTGTTGTGCAATACATTATTAAATTTGCATTGATTAACCCCCGTGGTTCCGTGCAGTCCTTGCGTATCCTGTTACCTGCACGTTATTACACCTGTATTTTGATTGCCAACCAAGGTAACGGCAGGCAGATGGGGGTGGCAACCCATAGCTGTCTGCTTTATCTGCGCTGAGAATCAAAAATACCGCGGAGCGCTACGTCATTTTTTTAAAGATTTATTTTTACAGCACTGTGATGTCCAGCAATCAAAATACAGGGAAGCCCATTTTATTTTTAGTTATTTAAATAAATAATTAAAAAAAATATATATGGGCTCCCGCTGCATTTTTTGTATTGCTAGCTAAGGGTAATCCAAGCAGCTACTGGCTGCTAACCCCCACTGCTTGGTGTTACCTTCACTGGCAATGGAAAATCCAGGGAAGCATTTTTTATTTTTTTTGCCAAAAAACTAGAAAAAAAGGACGTGAGCTTCGCCATATTTTTGTATGCTAGCCAGGTATAGCAGGCAGGTGCTGGAAGAGTTGGATACAGCGCCAGAATATGGCGCTTCTATGAAAATGCCATTTTCTGAGGCGGCTGCAGACTGCAATTCGCAGCAGTGGGGCCCAGAAAGCTCAGGCCAACCTGTGCTGCGGATTCCAATCCCCAGCTGCCTAGTTGTACCTGGCTGGACACAAAAATGGGGCGAAGCCTACGTCATTTGTTTTCTAATTATTTCATGAAATTCATGAAATAATAAAAAAAGGGCTTCCCTTTATTTTTGGTTCCCAGCCGGGTACAAATAGGCAACTGGGGGTTGGGGGCAGCCGTACCTGCCTGCTGTACCTGGCTAGCATACAAAAATATGGCGAAGCCCACATAATTTTTTCAGGGGGCAAAAAACTTCTGCATGCAGTCCTGGATGGAGTATGCTGAGCCTTGTAGTTCTGAAGCTGCTGTCTATCTGTATGGAGAAGAGCAGACAGCAGCTGCAGAACTACAAGGCTCAGCATACTCCATCCAGGACTGTATGCAGAATTTTTTTGCCCACCAAAAAAATCACGTGGGCTTCGCCATATTTTTGTATGCTAGCCAGGTACAGCAGGCAGCCACAGGCTGCCTCCAACCCCCAGTTGCCTATTTGTACCCGGCTGGGAACCAAAAATATAGGGAAGCCCGTTTTTTTTAATTATTTCACTTATTTCATGAAATAATTAAAAAACAAATGACGTGGGCTTCGCCCCATTTTTGTTTCCAGCTGGGTACAACTAGGCAGCTGGGGATTGGAATCCGCAGCACAGGTTAGCCCGAGGTTTCTGGGCTCCTCTGCTGCGGATTTCAGTCCGCAGCCGTCCCCGAAAATGGCGCTCTCATAGAAGCGCCATCATCTGGCACTGTATCCAACTCTTCCAACAGCCCTGGAGCCGGGTGACTTGTTGGGTAATCATGAGTTAATACTGGCTTTGTTTTACTAGCCAGTATTAAGCCAGAGATTCTTAATGTCAGGCACGTTTGACCCGGCCATTAAGAATCTCCAATAAAAGGTTAAAAAAAAACACCACACAGAGAAAAAATACTTTAATAGAAATAAATACACAGACACATTAGAGACTCCATCTTTATTACCCCCTGTCAGCCCTCCACGATCCTGCTCTTCTGTCTTCTTTCTTTCTAGTGTAGTAGTAGTGACGATTGTAGTGAGGAAGGATGAGGTTCACCAGCTCATCACTTGGGGCTGGGGAACCTCATCCTCACTACAATCCTCACTAGTGTAGTAGTAGTGACGATTATAGTGAGGATGAGGTTCACCAGCTCATCACTTGGGGCTGGGGAACCTCATCCTCACTACAATCCTCACTACAATCCTCACTACAATCGTGAAGCAGCGTGCAGCCTTCATTCCGTGAGTGATCAGTGCTGGCTGTCAGCGGTAACAGCGGTAACGCTGACAGACGCGTTACCATAGCAATGGTGCTCTCGGAGCCGCGGTTAGCGGTGACGTCACCGCTAACTGCGTTGCTATGGCAACGGTGATCTCCATTAATGACCGGCTGTGTCAGCCGGTCCCTAACGGAATGGGGAGTCGACCGTGTGCTAGAGCATGTCGCCGGTACACGGCGATACACATATGTGCACCGTGTACCGGAGAGATGCACTCGCAGGTCTTACATGACGCGTCATAGTCATGTGACCAGTCTGTAGCCAATGAGATAATAGCCACGTGACTGGTCACATGGCTATTTTGACGTCACGATAGGTCCTGCATCTCTGCTGGCAGTGCAGGTCACCGGGAGGATTAAGCGATCATCGGATGGAATAGCGGCAGGAGACAGAGTGCAGAAGGGATCGCGGGGACCGGTAAGTGTTATGGCAATGTTTATTAACTGTTTGTGTACATTTATAATGCATTTTTATGTGTTTGTGATTGCCTCCCATTATAGCCTATTGGTTCGAGTTCGGTTCGTCGAACGTTCGATGAACCGAACTCGAACGGGACCCCCGTTCGGCGAACCGACCTCGAGCCGAACCGGGACCGGTTCGCTCATCTCTAATCTCTGATCAGTCTTCTCCTTGTTTGAGATGAAAGTTTGGATTGACGGCCGGGTCTTGATAGATTTGCAGTGGTATGATACTCCATTTCAATATGATCACTTGCACAATGCTACTTGGGATGTTTAAAGTTTTGGAAATCTTTTTGTAACCAAATCCAGCTTTAAACTTTTCTACAACAATATCACGGACCTGCCTGTTGTGTGTGCCTTGGTCTTCATGATGCTATCTCCGCTTTAAACAGAACACTGAGGCTATCACAGAGCAGGTGCATTTATAAGGAGACTTGAATACACACAGGTGGATTATATTTATCATCATCAGTCATTTAGGACAACATTGGATCATTCAGAGATCCTCAATAAACTTCTGGAGTGAGTTTGCTGCACTGAAAGTAAAGGGGCTGAATAATATTGCACCCCCCACTTTTCAGTTATTTATTTTTTTTAAAAAAAGTTTAAAATAAGCAATATATTTCGTTCAACTTCACAATTGTGTCCCACTTGTTGTTGATTCTTCACCATAACATTAACATTTTTATCTTTATGTTTGAAGCCTGAAATGTGGGAAAAGGTTGAAAAATTCAAGGGAGCTGAATACTTTCGCAATGGACTGTAAATGTGTTGGGTTAGTGACATTGTGGCATTAATTATTATTAACTTATTAACATTTAAAGGTTCTTCTCTTATACTTCTTAATGGAGTCTTTATCCTACAATGTACAGAGCTCCTCTTCTCAAAATAGCAACTGATAGAGAAGCATGCCACCAGACCTGTCCATCAGAATCCTCCAATTGAAATACACTGCACATAAAGTTATTATTCGATTGAAGGAGACTGATGGACAGGTCATTAACATGCTCTTTTTAAAGATATTTGTGTTAGTGATAAATATGTATGGACTGTCTATATTGTCCTTCCTGTTCCAAAGTTCAATGAATGGTTCTTCAATGAGTTCTTGTTGAGAAGACTCAAATTGTGTGCAGTTAGACAACTTAATTTCTTAAAAATTACAAGCAACATTTACAATTAGTTGAAAAAAAATGTAATATTCTACTGTTTTATTGTTATAATTATTATTAAAGGGTCATCCTTTTTTATTGGTTAGCCATAACTCAATAATTTCTGGGCGTTCGACTTTTGTTACCCCTAATGATCAAATGAATGAGCTCTAGATCCTGCAAACTTGATTATATGGAGCATAGAGGCTTGATCTCCTCTCTATTAATTGTCTTTAGGACTGCTGGAGAAAAACAAGCACTGTACTCCACTTGCTCAGTCAGTACCATATGCACCTCTACTCCATTCATTATGGGACTCTGCAGAGCTCTGTGTGGTTCCAGTGCCTAGTTCTCGGGATTATGCGAGTTGCTGGTGGTCAGACCACCAGCAATAAGTAAATTGTACCCTATGTTGCAGAAATTGACAGCGGCATCTAAGTGGTTAACAGCTGCAGCTGTGGCTTAACAGCCTGGGCTATTGGACAAAGATGTATTATATATTTAGAACTAGAAATTCATCCATACATCAGATTCATGATTTGAACCTCTTTGGTCACATAATAGTGTAAGGCTGGATATATAAAAGAAAACAAAACTAAAAGAGAATCCATAATTTAGGCAGGCACTTCATTTTTGAGGCTAGGCTGCTTAGGGCAAAAGTACATTGTGTAATAGTTGAATTAGGAAATGGCCTATGTAGTGGCCCGGTCCAGATTGTGTCTGTTTCTTTAAGTATATTTACTTATATGTAATATTATGTTATATGTTATAAGTAAAGCTTTTTTCATTTGTTGTGTTCTAGCACCATCTACTGGTGAAAACTGTAAGAATCTGAAGTGAGCATTGGGAGTTTTCCTATTGGCCAGTTCTTGGTCACATGGCTCAATAGGTGGAGCTATTCTCCAGCCTCTGTCTGGAAAAAACTGGAATGTTCTGGCTGAGTCTCCTCTGAGGGAAGACATTATGTGGAGTTTCTCTTCACCACAAGACTCCTCCTAGGGCCGAGGCCTAGAATTTCACCATTTACTGATTTTTACAGCCAATATACTGAAGGCTTCCTATCCTGAATCCTGACTGGCCAGATATACATCTATTCAGACAGTAGGGCATACTGAGTATATACCAGACCCTACTGCACGCAGATTGGGGAAGTTTGAGGGTCTCCCACCCCACTGCAATATTAGTGGCTTTCATGCCATTGTCCACGCACCAGCCGTCCGGTCCCTGTAGTGCGCTGGGCAACTTTCTACAATTGCTTACAAGTACTGCACGTGTCTGAACTAGCAGTGAAATTAACCCCAGGACTCCAGGTCTGTACAATCTTATTATCATATCTACCCTCTAAACTCAAGAGACTCTGAACCTGCTAAAAGCATACTAGAATTAAATCTGAAACAAATCGTGCTCTTAAAAGCTCCAGAACCCTAATTGCACTTCAGCATTCAACACCAAGCTGTATTTGCCGTGGCCTACCCACAAAAGACTGAAACATACAGTATATTCCGTGTTGTTTTCCTTTGTTCCTGCTGTATTAAAGCAACTGTTATCCCCAAGACCGTGTCTGTGGACTGTCCATCAGCTGTGGATACTGTGTGGGGGAGGATAGCAGGGAACATCAGGGCCTGGTAGACCACCCAGGGAACACGGCCCCTGCAACCTCGTGCCAGAACAGCAACTGTGACATATAGAACACTTGAGGTCCTCTGTCCCTGGGCCCTTATACCTATAAAATGCAGTGCAAGTGTTTTATTTTGTTCCTGCTATACTGCGATGTGCCAGTTTGTGGTTTCCATTACATGGCTTTTTAGTTTCGGTTGCTTGAACAGTTCGCAAGTTGTCATCTCAACAATTAAAACACAACTATGAAAGGTGAGAAAGTTCTCCACTTAGCTCAGAACATCCCAGGATTGGAAGCTTTTTTGCACTTCATCATTTTGGTATCATCAACGTTGAAGTTCTGCATAATCACCTTATTTCCACAAAAATGATGGATATATTTGGAAAGGGAGAGTGAATCATGATGTTTGTAATCCATAAGTCATCTTTCTGTCCATTTTTTACATCAAATTGACAAAACAATCACGATCACTGGGTGCCAGGAGGTTGCTTTGACAAAAAAAGCCCTAACAATTGCTTCCGTGTCTGCCAAATCTGGTGGATCCTGATAATGTACTCTGTTATAAATAAAATTTAAAAGCCATTCAAAATTTAATGCTTATTCCTACTTCAAAAATTTTAAATAAGAACCAGTGATAAAAAAATTGAATGTACAACTGTAAAACTACAGGTTATCCTGCAGCCTTCATACAGCTAGAGGTGAGGTTACTCAATTCAATGAGGTCACCTGAGGACAGGTTGCCTGCAATCACAGGTAGAGAACCGTGGAAACCTCCAGCTGTTACCGCAAATAAACTGAGTGATGTCGCTGCTCATCGCGCTGCTCAGTCTGTGCTTGAAGCTCACAGCGGGTGGTTATGTTCTATGCCTGACCTCTGTCACTTCAGATGTAGCAGAGCTCGAATCATCATGGGACCTCGTGTGGATTACATTGGACCTGAGTGTTTTTGGGATTAATAAAAGGGTGAAAGAGGGTGTTGTTTTGTATTTTATTTCAAATAAAAGATATTTTTGGCGTTTGTGTTTATTTCTTTTCACTTACAGATTAGTAATAGGGGGCATCTCACACTGGGTTTTTAAATGACTTACTTAAATAATAAAAAAAAGCCGCATGCAGTTCTTATTTTGACACATAACCGAGGTAATGCACACAGCTGGGGGCTGCAGCCTGTAGCCGTAATCATTATCATTTGCTAGGTATAATATGGGGAGACCCTACGCTAATTTCTTTTATTTATTTTTATGCCATTCTAAATGCAGACAGCGCCTCTGATTGAAAGTAGTTAGATCCTTTCACACAGCTCAGGGCGCTGTCTGATTGCAATCAATCAGAGAAGCGGGGACTGCAGGTGGATGGAGAAAATAGTGCATATACATGAAGATAATGAGCGGCCCTGGAAGTACAGTGAGTAGACCTGGAAGCAGTGTACAGCTGCGCGGAGACCAGTAAGTATGAAGCGCTTGCTTTCTTCTTTTTTTTTTTTTTGGCAAATAGCACTTTTTCTTTCTCCTATGTAGCTAAACAGTAGTTTCTGATGACATTTAGGGCATCAGCTCATTTGGGAGATATTGCGGAATACATTGTGTGGTACAGTTTCACATTTTAACGATTGTGTAACTGACAAATTTGCCTAATAAAAAAAATTCTATTTTACCACTAAATTGTTAGATTTCAACGTCCCAATGTTATAAAATTCTTTAAGGTACCCTTGGGTCCAAAATACTCACTACACCCCTAGATTAATTTCTTAAGCATTGAAATTTAGAATATGGGGTCTCTTGTGGGGTTTCTTCTCATCTGGCACCTCAGGGCTCGGCTAATGAAGCCCACAATCTATAACAGAATCTGTGCTCTAAAAACTATGTAGTGCTCCTTCCCATCGGACCCCTTCCGTGTACTTAAACAGAAGTGTACAGCCCATTATGAGTAGTGATGGGCGAACTTGCAGGCCCGTAACTACAACCGGGGCAGCCGGGGCACTGCATCAGGGGGCCCCAACCACCCAAGGGGTCCCAAACTGATGGTAAAAAAATTGTATTTTAATACTTTAATTTCTCATAAAATACCCAGCTCCTATATTATTCGAGTTTAAAGTTAATAAAAATAATGAAAAGATCCATGAAAGTTCAAGCGTAAATGTTTTTTGTTTGTTTACTTTAAACGGGGAAACGCTATTTCGCTTAGTAACAGGAGCTCTATGGCAGACAGTAGACTGTTAGCTGATCATGTGGTGTCGCGCCAGGCGGTGACTCAGCCATTAGTTGAGGCAGCGGACGCGACGCGACGTGCACTGACACTGAGGTCTTGTTTTGAGAGGAGACAGACAGTCTCAGCAGACACAAATATCTCTGTGACAAACTGTGAGAAGCCCTGCCCCTCTCCAGTCTGCAGGTCTATACTGCAGTGGAGGGAGGGGAGGAGCGGGAAGTCTCCATAATCACACATTCGTCTCAGCTCTAGGTTATGCAGTATCTATCTTTTCAGTCATCTGCCTCTTGTTTTCAATATTCAGAGCTGTGTACAACCTCCACTCTCCTCACAATCGGGAGGGAGCAATAGTGACTGCTGCTGTACCTGTGGTTGGGGGTTGTATTTGATGTCTGGTACCTGCTGGAGAAGGCAAATAGCTGAATCCAGGCAAAAATAGGTGCTTAGAAAAGGAGACCTAAAATATAACTTTTATTTCACGTGCTTAGTAAAAAGTGAACCTAGGCTCACTAGGGGTGAGTAAAAACAAACCACAGACGTGTTTAAAATCCTGTTAAACACAGGGACAAAAAGAACAGACCAATTAAATCTTGGCCCTTGGTGATAGGGTACGGCAAAAGCTGGCCTCAAAACTAGGTTGAGGATGCTACCAAAAACCACCCACCACGGTATATAGACAATTATACTGATACACAGCCCTACTAATTTATAAAGCTGAATATGATAACAGCATAAGGGCATGTGTCTCAAGTATCAAAAAAGTGGACCACAGGGAGTCATATAAACTTGTCCCATAAGGGAACGATCTTACCCGGTCCAGCTGATATATAGGAAGGGCGACATATGGGAGGACCACCAAAAATGGCTCTTCCAGGGAGGCTGTCCACCAGCTCATCAAATCCCACAGTAATAATGCCAGAGGGTCACTTCCATACTAGGGCAGATACTCACTCCCAACGCGTTTCATGGAAGACAATCATCAGGGGAGTCTGGTGAGTTAAATCAAATATGGCCCATACCATCCTATGTGGCCATTTTATTATGCCCAAAGAAATTCTAAATAGAAACAAAAAGTTCACAATAAGCCCTCATATACGTAGACAAGAATAGAGGCCTATTTCCTCTGCCCCACAAATCATATACTCACCGCACTCGTGCGTGCGTCAGTCATAAGCCTCTTCAAAAGTGCCGCGCTCCGTCTCCGGAAGCGGGCTCCCTTTTATAAAGAGGCGCATGCGCAGTAGCATCGTCCCGGCCGATGATGCGCGTTCCCAGAAGACATTGGGACCGGAAACACGCGTCATCGGCTGCCGCATCGCAACAGGGCGGGCGCGGCCTCACCAGGTAACGTCATATCCTGGAGAGTGACGCCTGCTGGAAAACACAAACCAGAGCACGGGGCGCGTTACCATAGCAACGCACAACAGCTCCGGTTCTGCCTGCAGAACATCAATATATAGAAAAACCATGTTTGTTGGTTACTCAAATCAAAACATGGTGGGTAAAATAGCTATGACAGCAGCATTTGTATCATAGTAATGGTACAGTATAGACCCGTCCACATAAACCCTATTGATATTTGTATAGAAAAGATGACCGCCTATAAGGAAGGGCCATACTTAACAAAGCAAAATTTGATAAAGCAGTTCCAGACTGCCCGAGTAAATAACGAATACATAGTGTTGCAAGTATCAGGACCAGGGGTATACATTGGGAAAAATTGCTGGAAAAATACGCATTATGTCCATATGTCACAGTCCCAGAGTGGCAGTCACTGAACCAACCATATAGGTATACCAGTGACATATTTGCAGATTAGGTATTTCTGAGTGAGGAACGACCAGCGGGAACAAAAGCGAATTGGGGATTCCAGGAGAACTCCTTGAGGATGTGAAGTTACTCTTCCACCTTGGAGACATGAACCCGAATGATTTTGGTGAAGGCCCCTTCACCAATTTGAAAAATAAGAGTGTCAGGATGCCTCTCGTCATGACGGAGATAGATGCTGTCGATATTTTTGTTAATTTGGTGATGGAGGATGTGAGGAACAGCAGGGGTTTTTGCGGAAGTCAATATAATTTGACCAAAAATGAGATGCTCAGTCTTAAAAATCTAGAGAGAGACTCCAGTATCACCATAAAGCCCTCTGACAAAGGGGGGAATGTGGTGATACTGGACTCTAGCGCCTATAAAGAGATTTGTTTAAAGATCCTTAGTGACAAACTTTGTTACGCGAAGTTGGACTCCAACCCTATTCCGGGGTATAAAGAAGAACTAAAATCCCTGCTGGGGGAGGCTTTGGAGTCTAAGATTATTGATAAAAATGAATATGAATTCCTTTTACCCACTTTTCCAGTGGTGGCAACCTTTTACACTTTACCTAAAGTGCACAAGGGTTTAAATTCCTTAAAGGGTCGCCCCATTGTCTCGGGTATAGGAGGCATAACGGAGAAACTGAGCATTTACATTGACAAAATCCTGCGACCCTTTGTGCTGTCTCTCAATTCCTACCTCAGAGACACGACAGACTTCTTACGCCGCATAGAGGACATCTTCTTGGAGGATGGCATGCTCCTATGCAGCATCGACGTAGAGGCGCTGTATTCCTCCATCCCACATACAGCAGGAATAGGAGCTGTCAAATACTACCTAGAATCCAGAGGAAGTCAATTCCGCCAACACAATGACTTTGTCATGAAGGCACTTAAATTCTGCCTGACAAAAAACGTCTTCACCTTTGGAGGGAGATTCTATCACCAGCTCAGGGGGACTGCGATGGGGAGTTGTTGTGCCCCGTCGTATGCGAACCTCCTCCTGGGCTGGTGGGAGGAGACTGTGGTGTTTGGCGGCCTCCTGGACACCGAAGACGTCGTCCTATGGCTTAGATACATCAACGACGTCTTCGTTGTCTGGAAGGGTCAGGTATGTGATTTCCATCAGTTTATGGCTAAACTAAATGACAATGGGATTGGCCTGAGATTCACCAGTGAGATTGGTGGGGAAAGACTGTCTTTCCTTGATGTGATGGTGGAAAGAGGGCCGGGTGGTCGTTTGGTCACCAGCACGTTTAGAAAAGCTACATCTTCGAATTCCCTGTTGAAGTGGGAGAGTGCTCACCCTGTCCCCCTAAAAAGAGGAATTCCAAAGGGGCAATTCATAAGGATGCGGCGTAACTGCTCGGAGGAAGTGGGCTTTAACAAACAGGCAGTTGATTTGATGGGACGCCTAAAAGAAAGAGGCTACCCCGAAGGCGTTATCCACAAGGCCTACAATGAGGTACGCAATGTGGATCGTACCAAACTTCTAAACCCCAATCAAAAGAAAGAGGAATCTGCTGATATTCTTAGATTCATTACTACTTTCAACAATGGGGCGGGTGCCTTCAGGGGAATCCTCTCGAAGTATTGGCATGTCCTACAGATGGATCCTCTAATTGATAAACATCTTTTGATGTATCCTTCTATTACCTATAGGAGGGCCAAGTCCCTGGGTGATAGACTTGTCCATAGCCATTTCAGTGAGGATGGACCGGTGGGAACAACGAATGCGGTCTATGGATGTTTTAAATGTCATGACTGTGTCAACTGTAAATACATCGAGGAAGGAAGGGAGTTCGCTAATTACAACAACAAAAGAGTTTTTCCATAAGATCACTGATCACTTGCAAATCAAGGGGAGTCATATACAGGGTTAAGTGTATGTGTGGAAAACTCTATATTGGAAAAACCATTAGAGAGTTGCGAAGACTTGTGGGCGAACACAAAAATGATATCCTCAAGAAAAATGACACACCGGTTGCTAGACATGTCAACAATTTTCATGATGGTGATCTGAAAAGCTTCACGATTATGGGGATTGACCTCATTCGCCCCCCTATCAGGGGAGGCAATTGGGACAAGACGATACTCCGGAAGGAGTGTTACTGGATCTACAGCCTCAACACCATGACACCGATGGGCCTAAATGAGTCCCTGTCCTTCACCCCCTTCCTTTAGGAGCACTGCAGTGTTTAGGGCAAGTGTAGGAGGGAAAGACGACGGCTGAGTGGGGGCACCATGGGCGTGGGGTATTTTAGGGTGCCGACCCCCACATGATAGGTAGGGTCAGAGGGTTCGTTAGGTTAACATCATAGTAGGTACCCTACATACACCCTAAACCAACCCCCCCCCCTTTTTTCCAGTCTTGGCCTGCCCCCCCCTTTTTGCACCCCCTTTTTGCACCCCCTCTTGTATAGCTTGTTATGCTCCGCTTTTGTTCCCGCTGGTCGTTCCTCACTCAGAAATACCTAATCTGCAAATATGTCACTGGTATACCTATATGGTTGGTTCAGTGACTGCCACTCTGGGACTGTGACATATGGACATAATGCGTATTTTTCCAGCAATTTTTCCCAATGTATACCCCTGGTCCTGATACTTGCAACACTATGTATTCGTTATTTACTTAGGCAGTCTGGAACTGCTTTATCAAATTTTGCTTTGTTAAGTATGGCCCTTCCTTATAGGTGGTCATCTTTTCTATACAAATATCAATAGGGTTTATGTGGACGGGTCTATACTGTACCATTACTATGATACAAATGCTGCTGTCATAGCTATTTTACCCACCATGTTTTGATTTGAGTAACCAACAAACATGGTTTTTCTATATATTGATGTTCTGCAGGCAGAACCGGAGCTGTTGTGCGTTGCTATGGTAACGCGCCCCGTGCTCTGGTTTGTGTTTTCCAGCAGGCGTCACTCTCCAGGATATGACGTTACCTGGTGAGGCCGCGCCCGCCCTGTTGCGATGCAGCAGCCGATGACGCGTGTTTCCGGTCCCAATGTCTTCTGGGAACGCGCGTCATCGGCCGGGATGATGCTACTGCGCATGCGCCTCTTTATAAAAGGGAGCCCGCTTCCGGAGACGGAGCGCGGCACTTTTGAAGAGGCTTATGACTGACGCACGCACGAGTGCGGTGAGTATATGATTTGTGGGGCAGAGGAAATAGGCCTCTATTCTTGTCTACGTATATGAGGGCTTATTGTGAACTTATTGTTTCTATTTAGAATTTCTTTGGGCATAATAAAATGGCCACATAGGATGGTATGGGCCATATTTGATTTAACTCACCAGACTCCCCTGATGATTGTCTTCCATGAAACGCGTTGGGAGTGAGTATCTGCCCTAGTATGGAAGTGACCCTCTGGCATTATTACTGTGGGATTTGATGAGCTGGTGGACAGCCTCCCTGGAAGAGCCATTTTTGGTGGTCCTCCCATATGTCGCCCTTCCTATATATCAGCTGGACCGGGTAAGATCGTTCCCTTATGGGACAAGTTTATATGACTCCCTGTGGTCCACTTTTTTGATACTTGAGACACATGCCCTTATGCTGTTATCATATTCAGCTTTATAAATTAGTAGGGCTGTGTATCAGTATAATTGTCTATATACCGTGGTGGGTGGTTTTTGGTAGCAACCTCAACCTAGTTTTAAGGCCAGCTTTTGCCGTACCCTATCACCAAGGGCCAAGATTTAATTGGTCTGTTCTTTTTGTCCCTGTGTTTAACAGGATTTTAAACACGTCTGTGGTTTGTTTTTACTCACCCCTAGTGAGCCTAGGTTCACTTTTTACTAAGCACGTGAAATAAAAGTTATATTTTAGGTCTCCTTTTCTAAGCACCTATTTTTGCCTGGATTCAGCTATTTGCCTAGGTTGATACTGTGGATCCTCTGGGTATTTTGCTATTGTTGTACCTGCTGGAGAAGGCAGAAATGTCAGCTCCAGTCTCTCTCCTCCTGGAGAGAGCGGCTGGACACAGTGCACATATCCTGGGCAGCCACACTTTCTCTTTGCCAGTAGGTGGCCATGGCGCCTTTGACAAAGTAATTGATGAATTCGCTTCTCTGAAAGTTAAGCCCACTTTACACGTTGCAATTAGTTGTACAATCGCATTTGCGATGTGACACGCCCAGGTTGCATACGGGATCTATGAGATTTCACGTTGGTCGTTCATTTGCTGTCACACGTGCGTTAGTAGTCTATGTTAAATTGGTCAATTTTGTGTGCGATCCTTTAGATCATGTGTTCTGTGACGTATGCATTGAGCACCTTTTTTTTTTTTTTATTTATTGACTTGCCAAGCGTGTGTAATGTGGGATGCGTTTTTACTATGTCATCTGCCATTCAGCTCTGCTACATGGCCGCTAACAGCAGACACAGACAGCCATGTAGCAGAGCTGAATGGCAGATGACAGCAGACACAGACAGAGCCGCACTGTCAGAATGAACTCGGGTGAACTTCACCCGACTTCATTGTGATGCTGCGGCTGTGTCTGTGTCGCGTCCTGATTAGCGGTCACCAGTGAAGACTCACCGGTGACCGCTAATCTCCTGAGTAACTGAAGTTAGCAGCCCTCTCTCATATACTCACCAATCCCCGATCCCCGGCGCTGCACGGCATTCAGACTGCTCCGGCGGCTTTTACTGTTTTGAAAAAGCCGGCCGCCCATTAAACAATTTCGTATTCCCTGCTTTCCCCGCCCACCAGCGCCTATGATTGGTTACAGTGAGACACGCCCCCACTCTGAGTGACAAGTGTCACACTGCACCCAATCACAGCAGCCGGTGGGCGTGTCTATACTGTGTAGTGAAATAAATAATTAAATAATTAAAAAAAACGGCGTGCGGTTCCCCCCATTTTTAAAACCAGCCAGATAAAGCCATACGGCTGAAGGCTGGTATTCTCAGGATGGGGAGCTCCACGTTATGGGGAGCCCCCCACCCTAACAATATCAGCCAACAGCCGCCCAGAATTGCCGCATACATTAGATGCGACAGTTCTGGGACTGTACTCGGCTCTTCCCGATTTACCCTGGTGCATTGGCAAATCGGGGTAATAAGGAGTTATTGGCAGCCCATAGCTGCCAATAAGTCCTAGATTAATCATGTCAGGCGTCTATGAGACACCCTCCATGATTAATCTGTAAGTTACAGTAAATAAACACACACACCAGAAAAAAATCCTTTATTAGAAATAAAAACACACACATATACCCTGGTTCAACACTTTAATCAGCCCCAAAAAGCCCTCCTTGTCCGGCGTAATCCAGGATGATCCAGCGTCGCATCCAGCGCTGCTGCATGGAGGTGACCAGAGCTGCAGCACACACAGCCGCTCCGGTCACCTCCACACAGCAAATGAACACAGCCGCGCGATCAGCTGCTGTCACTGAGGTTACCCGCGGCCACCGCTGCATCCACCGGTGGCCGCGGGTAACCTCAGTGACAGCAGCTGATCGCACGGCTGTCTTCATTTGCTGCATGGAGGTGACCGGAGCGGCTGTGTCTGCTGCGGCTCCGGTCACCTCCATGCAGCTGCGGTGGAAGCGACGCTGGATCATCCTGGATTACGCCGGACAAGGAGGGCTTTTTGGGGCTGATTAAAGTGGTGAACCAGGGTATATGTGTGTGTTTTTATTTCTAATAAAGGATTTTTTCGGGTGTGTGTTTATTTACTGTAACTTACAGATTAATCATGGAGGGTGTCTCATAGACGCCTGACATGATTAATCTAGGACTTATTGGCAGCTATGGGCTGCCAATAACTCCTTATTACCCCGATTTGCCAACGCACCAGGGTAAATCGGGAAGAGCCGGGTACAGTCCCAGAACTGTCGCATATAATGTATGCGGCAATTCTGGGCGGCTGTTGGCTGATATTGTTAGGGTGGGGGGCTCCCCATACGTGGAGCTCCCCATCCTGAGAATACCAGCCTTCAGCCGTATGGCTTTATCTGGCTGGTTTTAAAAATGGGGGGAACCGCACGCCGTTTTTTTTAATTATTTAATTATTTATTTCACTACACAGTATAGACACGCCCACCGGCTGCTGTGATTGGGTGCAGTGTGACACCTGTCACTCAGAGTGGGGGCGTGTCTCACTGTAACCAATCATAGGCGCTGGTGGGCGGGGAAAGCAGGGAATACGAAATTGTTTAATGGGCGGCCGGCTTTTTCAAAACAGTAAAAGCCGCCGGAGCAGTGTGAATGCCGTGCAGCGCCAGGGATCGGGGATCGGTGAGTATATGAGAGAGGGGGATAGACTGACATGGACTGAGAGTGAGGGACAGAGATAGTGACGGACTGACAGAGATTAGTGCATGACAGACATTGTGAGGCGCTTCAGAACGCAGCTTTTCAGCTGCGCTCTGAAGCAGACCTTTTTTAAGCTGCGGTGCAGAGCGCACACCTGCGCACATAGCATCAGACAACAAAATCGTATGAGGGATGTCACACGTTACAATTGACTAGGTTCGTGCAACAAAACGCTCAATTCTAGAGAATGATACGATGTGTTTGCGATCAACGGTTTTGCGTTCAATCCTGATCGCATGTAGCTGTCACACGCAGATACATCACAAACGATGCCGGATGTGCGTCACTTACAACTTGACCCCAACGACGGATTGTGAGATATATTGAAGCGTGTGTAGCGGGCTTTAGGGTACCGTCACACTTTAGCGACGCTCCAGTGATCCCACCAGCGATCTGACCTGGTCAGGATCGCTGGTGCGTCGCTACATGGTCGCTGGTGAGCTGTCAATCAGGCAGATCTCACCAGCGACCAGTGACCAGCCCCCAGCTAGCAGTGAAGCGTGGAAGCGATGCTGCGCTTGGTAACGAGGTAAATAATGGGTAACCAAGATCTTGGATAACCGATATTTACCTTGATTACCAGCGCACACCGCTTAGCGCTGGCTCCCTGCACTCCTAGCCAGAGTACACATCGGGTTAATAAGCAAACCGCTTTGCTTATTTACCCGATGTGTACTCTGGCTACTTGTGCAGGGAGCAGGCACTGACAGCGTGAGAGCTGGTAACCAAGGGCTTCGCTTGGTTACCCGATATTTACCTTGATTACAGCTTACTGTAGGCTGCCAGACACCGGCTCCCTGCTCTCTGCACATTCAGATCGTTGCTCTCTCGCTGTCAAACACAGCGATGTGTGCTTCACAGCGAGAAAGCAACGTCCAAAAAATGAACCAGCACTGTGTGTAACGAGCAGCAACCTCACAGTAGGGGCCAGATCGCTGCTCAGTGTCACACACAGTGAGATCGCTAATGAGGTCACTGGTGCGTCAGAAAAACCGTGACTCAGCAGCGAACTCGCTAGCGATCTTGCTATGTGAGAAGTACCCCTTAGGAAACAAATGTTTAAGTAGCTGTTTAAAACTGAACAAATTGGTAATGTTTAAGTAATGTTATGTTTAAGTGAACAAAGTTTAAATATATACTGTTTAAAAATACTTAATCTATATATATAATTGCCTTATTCTGTCTGTATGTTTGTCTTGCTCCAAAATGACGTCATTACAGTGACAACCGTCGCCACACCGTGCGCGCTAAAGAGCCTGCGACCAACGGCTCAGCTAACTGAACAGCCGGAACTACGGGCCGACAGGACAACGCCCGACACTTTTCCCCTCACCCACACGGACCCCCGTCTCCCCGGTGAGTGCTGTACCCCGGGAGCCCACACTAGCAACCCAGCCGACACACCCACCACTCGCCTCCGCCCCCCACACACATTACCCCACTCGGCTCCACCCCCCATGTACTTTGCCCTCCGCATGTATACACTGAACACACACTCACACGAATAGTCACCTGTCCCAGCTATGGCCCACTCGGCTCCACCTCCCCTCGCACTCTGCCCCCTGCACACATTACCCCGCTTGGCTCCGCCCCCCACACTCCACCCTCCGCATGTATACACTGAACACACACACACACACCTGGATAGTCACCTGTCCCCAGCCATGCAGTCCCCGGCACTGACATCTCAGTGCCATGGCCCCGCTCAGCTCCACCTCCCCCCGCACTCCACCCTCGACACACATTACCTCGCAGGATGGGGGCACATGTCAGGATGGTGGCTGCACCACGATGGGGGCACATACCAGCACTGGGCCACATCACAGCATCAGCATATTTTTACTTAACTTTACACTGTTCATGGCCTTCTTTAATTACAAGCCATGGACATCATTAAATATTAAACTCATCTATGAAAACTGTAACTTCTGTTGTTTGTCATTTTAAAACCAATAAACAATTATAAGAATACTAAATTAAACCTAACCCATCCAGTCCATTCATTACCTTATTATTCAATCTGCTAACCTAAATACACATTCTAGACTAACCGATAAGTTAGAATCGGGCCACCTTCTAGTATTTAATAAACATATACAGTTTTTTGAAAATTGTGCAATATTTGGAATTATTCACCTTATTAATTTTCCAAACATATTCACTGAATATTTAACTTATAAAACTTGCATCATAAACAAAATCTATTAAAGGTCTTGCAGAACGTGGTGAAGCCTGTGTGTTGTATACAACAATGCGTAGCAGGCTTTACCACATTCCGCACAACCTCTAGTAATTGAAATGTTGAGGGGCCCCACTATGAAGCTTTGCCCTGGGGCCCCGAAGTTTATAGTTACGACTCTGCAAACTTGGACTGTAAAATTTGGGATCCGTACTGGATACCTAGTATCTGTGTACCGATCTGAAACACAAAGTTCTCAGGGAAAGCTGTATAACTAACTGGATTCAGCAACCCAGTTAATTAAAAAAAAAAGGAAAAAGAAAGAAAATAAGCAATAAAGCATGAGTGTTCTATTTACCAAATTTCCCACATGACTAGAACACTACTTGCTGGGCCGCTTATTACCCTTATACATATTCACTGCCACCCCTGCCTACTAGCAGTACGAGCATCTCTGATGGGTTGCAGTCAGACTGTGCCCCCACGCTGTGTGACAGTGTGCGTGATTGCTTGAAATCACACAGTCTAGCTTCGTCTCTATAGTGGTGTAAAAATAGATAAATAATAGGGTCCCGCATTTTATGATACCAAGCACAGATAAAGCATATAGCTACAGGCTGCAGCCCCAGCTTTGTGCTTATTTTTGCTGTGTATTAAAATAAGAGGGACCCCATGTAGCCTTTTAAAAATAAAAAATAAATAAAAAATTTAAAAGCAGATGTGTGCCCCCCAAATTTTGATTCCCAGCCATAATAAAACCAACAACTGGAGGCTGGAATTCTCAGGCTGGGGAGACCCATGGATATTGGGCTGCCCCAGCGTAAAAATACAAACCTGCGGTCACCCAGCATTATTGCATCCATTAGATGCGACAATACCAGAACTTTACTCTACTCAACCAGTTGTCCAGATGCGGTGACAATCGATTTAATATAAGGGGTTAATGACAGCTCACAGCTGCCACTAAGCACTAGATTAGTAGTGGGAGGGGTCTATGAGACCCCCCCATTATTAATCTGTAAGTGAAAAGAAATAAACACAAATACTCAAAAAATCCTCTATTTGAAATAAAATACAAAAAACACCCTCTTTCACCCCTCTATTAACCCCCAAAACACCCAGGTCCAACATAAGCCACACGAGGTTCCACAAAAATCCTGGCTCTATTATATTCTGCAGTTGCAGCGTGCGGGCACAGAACATGACCATCTGCTGTGGCTGCAAGCAGAGACCCCAGGTGACCTCACCTCACGTAAACTGAGTTCTATCAGAACTGCATCTCCTGACAGAAACCAGCGTTTTTTTGTAAAGATGTGCAGATTTGTGTGCTGAAATTTATTCACTGTATTCCTGCACCAAATTTGCATCTTTTGGCAAAAAAAAACCCACATCAAAGCATTATGCGGTTTTAATGCGATATTGATGCGATTTTTGGCAAGAGATTTAGATTTGGTGCAGGAATATGGTGTATAAATTTCTCCACCAAATCTGCATCTCTTGGCAAAAAAACACAAAAACGGTTTTGACGCCATTTTGTTGCAGTTTTCTGCCAGGATATGCAATTTTGGTGCAGACATTTCAGCACCAAATTTGCATCTCCTGGCAGAAAACCTCATCAAAACAGTTTTTGTGTGTGGTTTTGCAAAGAAATGCAGATTTGGTGCTGACATGTTTAAACCAAATTTCTGCACCAAATCTGCATCTTCTGGCAAAAAAGTACATTAATATTGCATCAAAGCCACATTGTGTTTAGATGTGTTTTTTGCCAGATGATGCAGATTAGGTGCCAGAATTTGGTGCATAAATTTCAGTGAAGGACAATAAATGATCCAGCTTCCGGAGTAAAATCCAATTCATTAATGAAATTTAAAAAAAAAAATAAAAGTTTGGATTAAAGTTGTCAGTTAAAAAAAATTCACTAAAGAATTGGTTTTTACTTTTCAACTTATTCCGGAAGCTGGATCATTTATCGTGTTTCACGTTTGTCAGAATGCTCAGCAGTAGCGGGATCAAGATGAGCCGGGTAAAGTGCCGGGATTGTCGCATCTAATGGATGCTTCAATTCTTGGTGGCTGCAGCCCCCAGCTGTTGGTTTTATCATGGCTGGGTATCAAAATTGGGGTAGGATCGCATGCCATTTTTTAAAAAACTATTTATTTAAATAATTAAAAAAAAGATGCATGGGGTCCCTCTTATATTGATACACAGCCAAGATAAGCACACGGCTGGGAGATGCAGCCTGTACTGAGTATCAGAATTTGGGGGTACCCTCTGCCAATATTTTTATTTATTTATTTTTACACCACTATAGAGAAACAGACAGCATGTGTGATTCCAAGCAATCATGTACGCTGTCACAGAAGGTGGGGGCATGGTCTGACTGCAATCAATCAGAGACACTGGGACTGCCAGTAGGTGTGGGAAGCAATGAATATGTATGGGGGTAATGAGCGGCCCAGGAAGTAGTGTTACAGCCACAAAGGAGACTCAGTAAGTATAATGCTCCTCCTGTAATCCCCCTAGCACGTTCTACTACAATTTTAAAGCACAATATTTGAGTCTCCATAAACATATATAGGATTCAGCCTCCTGGCAGATAATTGAGATTAATTCCTGTCCCAAAGTGTTTTTGTTTTTTTTTTGCTTTTTTTTTTTGCTTTTTTTTAAATCTCGTTGGACCCACCAATCCCAAATATCTGCAAAGTTGCCCATCTCTACTTATGTTGTAAAAATTGCATACCAAATTGTATTCTTTATTTTCTCCTTTGTGTGAATTAAAACTGAGACTAAAGTAATTTTTTACCAGAAAAACCTATGCTTTTAATTTTCATGTCCTGAGCTAATAAAATTCTGTGCAGTTTGTGAGTTAAAAATGCTCACCACACCAAAAGATAAATGTATTATGAGTTTTACTTTTCCAAATAGGATCACATGTAGGTGTGTGGGTGTTTTTGCATTTTTGGCACCTCAGGGGCTCTTTGCAGTATCCAAATTTGTGTTCCAAAAATTAAATAGTACTATTTGCATTTCAAATTTAGCAAAGTGGCCAAACATTAGTTTTTGACCATATATGGGATGTATGGAATATATCATTGTGTTCAGGAGAAATTGAGGAACAAATTATGGCTCCATTTTCTCCTACAATTCATTGTCAAATTTACAAATTGGGGCTAAAACAACATTTTAGTGGTAAAAAACGTAACTTTCATTTTCATATCCACATTTTTTAAAGTTCTGTGATGCACATATGGGTTCAAAATGCTGAACATACCCCTACTAAATTCCTTGACGGGTCTAGGTTCCAAAATGCGGTAATTGGTAGGGGCGTCTGATGTTTTGGTAAGTCAGGGACCCTGCAAATGCGACATAGTGCCCACAATCTATTTCAGCCAAATACAGTATGTGTTCCAAAATTCAAACAGTGCTCCTTTTGCTCCAAGCCCTGCTGTTTGTCCAAAGAGAACTTTTTGACTTGCTCAAAAGAAACTGGGTAACAGACTGTGGGATCCACTCTTTCATGTTACTTTCTGCAAAACGGAAAAAAAAATTGGGCTAAATAACATTTTTGTGAAATAAATGAACATTTTCAATATGATGACTTAATGTTATCAATTTCTGTCTAGTAGCTTTGGGTTCAAAATGCTCACAATACTGATGGATAAAATCCTTGAGGGTTGTAGCTTCCAAATGGGCTTACTTTTCGGGGTTTCTGCTGATAAGGCACATTAGGGGCCCTGCAAATGTGACATGGTTTCTGCAATCTATTTCTGCCAAATTTGTGTTCCAAAATTTAAATGGAAGTCCTTCCCTTCTGAGCCCAACTGTTTGTCCATACAGAGGTTTCTTACCATATGTGATCAGCACGCTCAGAAGAAACTGAGTAACAAATTTTGTGGTCCATTTTGTCATCTACACTCCCTGACAGAAGTTCTGTCGCTTATCCCTGTTATGTAAATAAAAGCTTATAACCTGACTTTAAATTCATCCATTGGTTTTATAAATTAATCTTTTGAAAGCTGAAACCCTCCCAAATTTGGTTTAGGTTATGAAAATAAAGGTGCTGAAAAGCTAAAATATTGATCATTTAATGAACATAGAAAGGTCAGATTTTGGCAAGACAAAAGTTTTGTCGCCCACAGAAAGTAATATGAAATTCAAACAAATAATTAACTTCTAATACAAAGATATGTTGCATAACATTGGTGAATGAAGTTGTCGTGCTATTAGAGCCATATCTAATATTCTGTGTGACTTCCATGAGCTTGAAGGACTGAATCCATGCGGTTCAACAATGATTCATACAATTTATTCATGAAGTCATCAGGAATAGCAAAGAATGCAGTCTTACCTGCCTCCCAGAGTTCATCTAGATTCTTTGGTTTTGTCTTCCAAGCTCTTTCATCCTACCCCAAACATGCTCAATGATGTTCATGTCTGGTGACTGGGCTGGCCAGTCCTTGAGCACCTTGATCTTCTTTGCCAGGAGGAACTTTGTTGTAGAGATGGATGTATGAGATGGAGCACCATCCTGCTGCAGAATTTGACCCCTTTTATGATTGAGAATGTAAAAGGTAGCTAATACTTCTTGATATTTTAGGCTATTGATATTGCCTTTCACCTTGCAAATGTTTCACACATCCCCATACTGAATGTAACCCCAGACCATGATCTTTCCACAATCAAACTTAACTGTTTTCTGGGTGTATTTTGGATCCATATGGGCTCCAGTAGGTCTCCTGCAGTATTTGTAGCGGCTGTGGTGTAATTCAACTGAAGATTCATCAGAGAAATCCACCTTCTGCCACTTTTCCAGCATCCATCTGTTTAGCAGGCTGTGGGATTTTTAATTTCCTTTTGTTTAGTGCTGGCTTCTGGGCACTGATTCGACCATGGAGGCCATTTCGAGACAATCCTACAAACTGTTCTAGTTAACACAGGGACTTGAGGTGACCAGGCCTGTTGGAGCTCTTCAAAAGATTAATTTATAAAACCAATGGATGAATTTAAAGTCAGGTTATCAGCTTTTATTTACATAACATGGTTTAGCGACAGAAATTCTGTCAGGGACTGTATCTCTTGTGAAACTTTGTGCTAAAGCAACATTTTATTCTAAAAAAATACATTTTTTTTTCCATTTCACTTTGCATTAATTCATGTGTAGCACCTGAAAGATTAAACATTTTTCTGACAGCAGTTTTGAAGTTTTTGAGTTGTGCGATTTTTACAAATGGTATTACTGTATTTTTCGCTTTATAAGACACACCTGATTATAAGACGCACCCCCAAATTTGGTGAAGGAATAGAGAATTTTTTAATAAATGGGGTCCGTCTTATAATGCCAGTGTCCGTCTAACAAATCAGATAGGGTATATGTCCCTCATAGCCCCAACATCTTAAAATTAGCCCCCTTAATCTGGATATGGCCACCTTATATTGAATATAGCCCCCTTGTGCTAGCACACGTTCCCCAGTGATGCCACATGTCCCCTATGGCTGGCACACATACTTTATGGCTGGCACACGTCCTCTATGGCTGGCACATGGCTCCTGTGGCTGGCGCACGGCCCACTGTGCCTGACACATGGCCCACTGTGGCTGGCCCACGGCCCACTGTGGCTGGCACACAGCCCACTGTGGCTGGCACACGGCCCACTGTGGATGCACATGGCCTCCTGTGGCTGGCACACGGCCCACTGTGGCGGCACACGGCCCACTGTGGCTGCACATGGCCCCCTGTGGATGCACATGGCCTCCTGTGGCTGGCACACGGTTACTGTGGCTGCACATGGCCCACTGTGGCTGCACATGGCCCCCTGTGGCTGCACATGGCCCCCTATGGCTGCACATGGCCCCCTGTAGCTGCACATGGCCCCCTGTGGATGCACTTGGCCCCCTGTGGCTGGCACATGGCCCACTGTGGCTGCACACGGCTCCCTGTGGCTGCACATGGCCCCCTGTGGCTGGCACACAGCACCCTGTGTTAGATATCACCCCCATGTTGCTGCTTTTAGTAAAATAAACTCTTTCCTTACCTTCTCCAGCACTGTCCTGTCTCGTGACTGCCTCCTTGGGGTTGAGCTCCGGCCTCCTGCATTTCCTGGTTCTCGACAGTCATGTGATCGGCACGGCAGAGTGATATCATCTTTGCGAGCATGATCACAGCGGCAAATGGCAGACCGGGAGATCAGCGCTGGAGGAGGTGAGTAAAGAGTGTTTTATTTTACTATGGGCAGTAGCATGGGGGCCATAGCTAACACAGGAGGGGCATGTGCGATCAAAGGAGGGCGCAGGCAGATATAATATGCCCCGCTGCCCCAGCCCATCGCTGTGGTGCGGTTTCAGCACCATGGTGATGGACAGCGGCTGTGCATATTATATGAGCGGGAGCAGGGGATCAAACGCTGCCGCCCGCAGCTATCACCAGCCCCCAGCAGAGCTCCAGAGCTGCCCCCCACCTCCCCTGGACTCTGTAGTATATATATATATATACACCCCCCTGTATATTCGGATTATAAGACGCACCCCTTACTTTCCCCCAAAATTTGGGGGAACAAAAGTGCGTCTTATAAAGCAAACAATATGGTACTTTTGCAAAGTTTAAAAAATAAAGGCCCCGTAAATGCCATTTAAATCTAAATAGGTCCCTAAAGACCTACGTTTTGTAAATGTCTTGAAAAAAATAGAAATTGCTGCTAAGCTTTTACCCCTTCTAATATCCTAACAAAATAAAATAGTGTTTGAACAATAATGTAAAGTAAAAATATGGGAAATGTTATTTTATTGATTATTTTGTATAGAATTACTAACTGGTTTATGGATATAAAAGTTTCTTTTCACCAAAATTTTGATCTTTTCACAAATAAATGCAAAAAATATAGACCTAAATTTACCACTAACTTAAAGTACAATATACAATGAAAAACATTCAGCAGTTATATCACAAGTTCTCAATGCTAGTCTATGAGAGCTGGTATGAGGGTCTCATAGAGATGTATTTAGTTGTGACCTCCGGCTTGCTCCATGAAACATTAGAGCAGCCGGCAGGTCAGAAACTGTTGAAGACAGTCAGGAGAGATTCTGATAAGAGATGAAGATGACATAGAGTGAGTATAAGACTAGGGCAAGGGATCTTAAGGCCCCTTTACACACTGAGACTTTCTAGCGATCCCACCAGCGATCCCAACCTGGCCGGGATCGCTACAAAGTCTCTGGTGAGTCACTGGTGAGCTGTCAAACAGCGATTCAGAACTGCAGAACGACCTAGCTAGTCATTGGGGACGTTGTAAAGCAGCTTTTTGAAAGGGAAGTCGCTAACGAAGTTGCTGTAAAGGCCCCTTTACACACTGAGACTTTCTAGCGATCATGCTGCACAGTGGGAAACAAAGGACCAAAGAATGGTCCTGAGACATGTGTAGTGATCAGCAACCTCACAGCAGGGGCCAGGTCGCTGATGTGTTTCACATACTGCAATGTCGCTGGGGAGGTCGATATTACGTCACAAAACCGGTGTTACAGTGATGTCGTTTGCGATGTTGCAGTGTGTAAAGGGGCCTTTAGATTTCAATAATCAAGTGGTGAAACCAAACAAAATAAGGCTTGATGCTGTATTGTATTGATTGGTGCTGTAAGATCTTTATGATGACAATAACAAGGTAACATATAGACCTTCCCATCCACTGTTCCACTAAACACTTTTACAAGCTATTGCTTGTTTGGTGTCTAGTCCAGATTATCATAAGCTGGAGCCCCAGGAGTCTCTTTTTTAGTCATAAGTTATATTGCAAGAAAGGTTATACAAATGCATTTCAATAAATTAGAATATCATCAAAAAGTTAATTTATTCCAGTTATTTAATGCAAAAAGGGAAACACATATATTATATAGGGTCATTACAAACAGAGTGATCTATTTCATGTGTTTATTTCTGTTAATGTTGATGATTATGGATAACAGCCAATGAAAACCCAAAAGTCATTATCTCAGAAAATTAGACAAAACAATCACTGATCTCGGGGACACCAGCCAGAGAAAACACTGCCGGCAGCCAACAAAGGCGCTCAAAACAGTGAAATCCTAGGTGCATTGCCCCCTGGGAAGTATGCAAATCAAAAAAGGTCAGTAGAGCCACTGTGTAACGCCTGCCTGGATCCACAGACTCAGATGGGCTGTAAAGGGGAGGCTAGAGGGAAGCCACTCACCAAGCAGGACCCCCAGAACTCTGAAACCCTTTAACCCCTATACAGGGATTTGGAATTACACAGGGCCCTGGAGATCACAACCTGTGGAAGGCTGCAGTCCGATGAGAGTAGTAGTCAGGCAGGGTCAAACCAGGATTTGCGGAACAGGGACAGAATCGGCAGGCAATGACGTAGTCAGCAAACGTAGCAGAGGTCAAATCCGGATCGGGCAGCGAGGTACAAAAAGAGTAGGCAGGAGGGTAGTCAGAAAACACACAGAAGTCAACACACAGGAATCACCAACAGAATAGTACGTAACAGGAGCCAGGAAAATCAGAACTATCTCTGGCAGTGGTCATGTGACAGGAGGGGGAATAAGAAGGGTGTGGTGTCTTCCCATTAGCTGTAGCTGAACGCTGGCAACTTCAGCTGGAAGACACATGCCACCCACAGTCAGCCAGCGGTACTGCAGATCCCAAGCTAACCCAGCCCAGTGGATGATTGGAGCCTGCGCCCATCAGTGACGCTGGCATCGACTCCTCTCCCATCACCAGCACCATCCACGGCAGGAACACGGCGTCGCCTGGCGATCGGAGCAGAAGTCGCTGGAGCAGACTCCGGCGGTGACGTAACATACTGTTAGAAGTCTCGACACAGAAAATAGCCAGATATCCCTCCGGGACGGACCTAGCTAAGGAGTGGCTCTTTTTAGGAGACCACCATAATCACCATATTAAGTCGCCCTTTTAGTCAATATCCAACTCTTTGACGATTTTAGAGATGGATACCAAGGTCAGGTATCCATCCACAGACAGCTGTTTTGGGGTGTTGCCCCTCATCAGTGTGGAGTAGGATTCTGGCTAGGTGGGAGAAATGCCTAGACAACAAGACAAAACAATCACTGATCTCGGGGAGACCAGCCAGAGGAAACACTGCCGTCAGCCAACAAAGGCACTCAAAACAGTGAAATCAATTTTGATTTGCATACTTCCCAGGGGACAATGCACCTAGGATTTCACTGTTTTGAGTGCCTTTGTTGGCTGCCGGCAGTGTTTTCTCTGGCTGATCTCCCCGAGATCAGTGATTGTTTTGTCTTGTTGGTCTACTAGGCATTGCTCCCACCTAGCCAGAATCCTACTCCATACTGATGAGGGCCAAAGACCCCGAAACAGCTGTCTGTGGATGGATACCTGGCCTTGGTATTTCCCTTGTCATATCTCTAAACTCGTCAAAGAGTTGGATATTGACTAAAAGGGCCACTTAATATAGTGGTTATGGTGGTCTCCTAAAAAGAGACACTCCTTGGATAGGTCCCTCCCGGAGGGATATCTGGCTATTTTCTGTGTCGAGATTTCTAACAGAGGCTCCACGGACCTTTTTTAATTTGCATACTTCCCAGGGGGCAATGCAGCAAGGATTTAAATGTTTTGAGCACCGTAGTTGGCTGCCGGCAGTGTTTTCTCTGGCTGATCTGCCCGAGATCAGTGATTGTTTTGTCTTGTTGGTCTACTAGGCATTGCTCCCACCTAGCCAGAATCCTACTCCACACTGATGAGGGGCAAGACCCCGAAACAGCTGTCTGTGGATGGGTACCTGGCCTTGGTATTTCCCTTGTCATATCTCTAAACTCATCAAAGAGTTGGATATTGACTAAAAGGGCCACTTAATATGGTGGTTATGGTGGTCTCCTAAAAAGAGCCGCTCCTTGGCTAGGTTCTTCCCGGAGGGCTATCTGGCTATTTTCTATGTCGACACTCCTAACACGGACCTTTTTTGATTTGCATATCTCAGAAAATTAGAATATTATATAAGACCAAGTGAAAAAATAATTTTAAACTCAGATATGTTGGCCTACTGAAAATTATGTGCAGTAAATGCACTTATGGAACCCAAGGGGGCAGAGGGTGTGGTATGGTACCTGTTATTCATCACCGGGCTGGTGTGGAGGTCTGGGATTTCGCGGTGGCCCACTCGGTTTCGTGCCCCGAGGTGTCCACAATAAATGGGGGGATAGGAGGTGATGACGGGGGTTGTTGTCATGACGTCACCTATGGTACGCGGCCAGGGATTAGCTGCTGTTGCTGTCCTCCAGGGCAGATGTAGTAGCAGCCAAGATGGTTTCGCTCCCCACAGGTGGAGTGGGCCCAGGGAGGATGATGAAGAGAGTAGTAATGGCGGGCGCCGAGGCGCGGGGCGGCGGTGCCAGCAATAACAGGCTTGCACAGTCTCTGCGGTTCCAGATTGTTTACTCACTGTTATGCTGCGCACCCGGGTAGCACCGGTCACCCTCTGTGATGGGCCCAGTCGAACCCCAATCCCTTTGGAGGTCAGTCTGGTGTGGTGGGCCCTTCCTTCTAGCACCGTGTAAGGTGGATCCCCATGGCTTAAAGCTATTTTTGGGACCACAGTCCGTGTTGAGTGACAACTCCTGTCCCGTTTGCAGGTACTGCGGTTCCGGAATGGGGCCCGACTCTGATTAGAGCCCCTGATCCTATATGGCACTATGCTTCAGGCACTGTGTTGGCAAGGGAGACGTGCAATCTCTCCGTCCCAGCAGATTTTGGAAACCAGCTTGAAGAATGATCTTCCCTACCATCTGAACTCCTGTGTCCCACCAGAGCCACCCGTGAGACCATCCGCTCCCTTCCTCTCCTGCTGGAGAACTCCTAACTGTCCTGTTGGCGCTTGACTCCCCGTGGTGGCTGTTGGGGTGGGGTGGGCAACCTGGTTGTAGGTTTGAGTTGTGTAAGTGGTTAAACCGGTACCGACTTCCTCTGGATTCGGGTTGAGCACTGCACCTTAAGTGAGGTGCAGTACCCTGTGGCGACCAAAGCCTCAGGGGCGTCACACACTCAATACTTGGTTGGGGCTCTTTTTGAAAGAATTACTGCAGCAATGTGGCATGGTGTGAAGGTAATCAGCCTGTGGCATTGCTGAGGTGTTGTGGAAGCCCTGGTTGCTGTGATAGCAGGCTTCAGCTCATCTGCATTATTGGGTCTGGTGTCTCGCATCTTCCTTTTGACAATACCACATAGATTTTTCTATGGAGTTTAGGTCAGACGAGTTTGCTGGCCCAGCAAGCACAGTGATACTGTGGTTATTAAACCAGGTATGGGTACTTTTGGCAGTGTAGACAGGTTCCACGTCCTGCTGAAAATGTAATTTCCATCTCCCAAAAGCTTGTTGGCAGAGGGAAGCTTCATGCTCTAAAATTTCTTGGTAGACTGCTGCGCTGACTTTGGTCTTGATAAAACACAGTGGACCTACATCAGCAGATGACATGGCTCCCCAAACCATCACTGATTGTGGAAACTTCACACTAGAGCTCAAGCAGCTTAAATTGTGTGCCTCTCCACTCTTCCTCTAGACTCTGGGCCCATGATTTCCAAATGAAATGCCAAATTTACTTTTATCTGAAAACAACACCTTGGACCACTGAGCAACAATCCAGTTCTTTTTCTCCTTGGCTCAGGTAAAACGTTCTGGCGTTGTCTATTGGTCATGAGTGACTTGACAGGAATGAAACATTTGTAGCCCATGTCCTGGATATGTCTGTGTGGGGTGACTCTTGAAGCACTGAATCCAGCAGTAGTTCACTCCTTGTGAATCTCCCCCAAATTTTTGAATGGCCTTTTCTTAACAATCTTATAAAGACTGTGGTTATTCTTGTTGCTTGTGCACCTTTTTCTACCACACTTTTTCCTTGCACTCAACTTTCCATTAATATGTTTGGATACAGCACTCTGTGAACAGCAAGCTTCTTTAGCAATGACCTTTTGTGGCTTATACTCCCTGTGGAGTGTGTCAATGACTGTTTCTGGACATCTGTCCAGTCAGCAGTCTTCCCCATGATTGTGTAGCCTACTGAACCAGACAAGGTACAATTTTAAATGTTTAGGAGCCTTTGCAGGTGTTTTGTGGTAATTATTCTAATTTTCTGAGATAATGACTTTTGGATTTTCATTGCCTGTAAGCCATAATCATCAACTTTAACAGAAATAAACACTTGAAATAGATCACTCTACTTGTAATGACTCTATATTTATATTATTATTATTATTTATTATTATAGCGCCATCAATTCCATGGCGCTTTATATGTGAAAGAGATGTACATAATAGGGACAAGTACAATAATCATAAACAATACAAGACAGAGACAGGTACAGGAGGATAGAGGTCCCTGCCCACGAGGACTCACAGTCTACAAGGGATAGGTGAGGATACAGTAGGTTAGGGTAGAGTTGATAGTGCGGCGCTGTATCAGACTGAGGGTTACGGCAGGTTGTAGGCTTGTCGGAAGAGGTGGGTCTTCAGGTTCCTTTTGAAGCTTGTCAAGGTAGGCGAGAGTCTGATGTGTTGAAGCAGAGCATTCCAGAGTATGGGGGAGGCATGGGAGAAATCTTGAATGCGATGGTGGGAAGAGGAGATGAGAGGGGAGTAGAGAAGGAGGTCTTGTGAGGATCGAAGGTTACGTGCAGGTAAGTACCGGGAGACTAGGTCAGAGATGTAGGGAGGAAACAGGTTGTGGATGGCTTTGTATGTCATGGTTACTGTTTTGAACTGGAGTCGTTGGGCAATGGGAAGCCAGTGAAGGGATTGGCAGAGAGGAGAGGTCGGGGAGTAGCGGGGAGACAGGTGGATGAGCCGGGCAGCATAGTTTAGAATAGATTGTAGGGGTGTGAGACTGTTAGAAGGGAGGCCACAGAGCAGGAGGTTGCAATAATCCAGGCAGGAGATAATAAGGGCATGTACTAGGGTTTTTGCAGCTTCTTGGGAAAGGAATGTACGGATCCGGGAAATGTTTTTGAGTTGGTGGCAGCAGGAGGTGAAGAAGGCTTGAATGTGTGGCTTGAAAGAGAGATCAGAGTCTAGAGTTACTCCCAGGCAGCGAGCACGTGGCACTGGGGAAAGTAAGCAGCCATTGACATTGATGGATATGTCAGGTGGGGGGGTTTAGTGAGGAAGAGGAAAGACAATGAATTCTGTTTTGTCCATGTTCAGTTTTAGGGATCGAGCAGAGAAAAAGGATGAAATAGCAGACAGACATTGTGGGATTCTGGTTAGTAGGGAGGTGATGTCAGGTCCAGAGAGGTAGATCTGTGTATCATCAGCGTAGAGATGATACTGAAAGCCGTGGGACTCTATGAGCTGTCCCAGGCCAAAGGTGTAAATGGAGAACAGCAGGGGTCCAAGAACTGAACCTTGAGGGACACCGACAGATAGGGGGTGAGATGAGGAAGTGGTGTGAGAATGGGAGACGCTGAAAGTTTGGTCAGTTAGGTATGAGGAGATCCAAGATAGCGCCAAGTCTGTGATGCCCAAAGATGAGAGAATTTGTAGAAGGGAGTGGTCCACTGTGTCAAAGGCAGAGGACAGGCCCAGGAGGATGAGGACAGAGTAGTGTCGCTTGGCTTTGTATATAATATATGTGTTTCCCTTTTTGTATTGAATTACTGAAATAAATTCACTTTATGATGATATTCTAATGTATTGAGATGCACTTGTATAGGAAAATAATATTAATTGCACATCTAAACTATCTTCAATTTTACAATAGTTTACATTAACCCCTTCATGACCTTTGACGGATCTAGCCGTCATGGTGCCCTGGTACTTAAAGACCCATGACGGATACATCCGTCATGGCGGAATCGCGGCACCAGGGCACCGGGCACCGCCATCGGTTTTAAAAAACTGTAGATTCAGGAAGGAGAGGACTTGTACCTGACCTCAGGAGGGGTGGTGTCTCCTTCCCGGACCTACGGAGGCTGTGATTGGCTGACGAACGCCGCTCAGCCAATCACAGCCAGTGTTATGTTTCAGCCATTGAAAATGGCTGAAGCATTGAAATCCAGCTATGTCAGTGCAGCTGCAGCACTGGCCATTGGCTGGAGCTCAGTGAGCTTTACTGCACCCGCCCCCAGCTCTGATTGGAGAGATCGGCCTTGTGACCGATTTCTCCAAGCAGCACCGTGCATCTAGGACCGGATGAGCTCGCTGTAGGAGATTGCTCTCCTTAGCTTCTCCCTCCGTTGAATCTGAGGAGAGCGATCCCTGCGGGCGCCCATCTGTGAGTCACAGCCCCCGATCCACCGCTGCCCTGCTCCATGTGCTTCGCCCCTGCTCTCCCGCTGCGCCCCTGCATCTGACGCCGCTACTCTCCCCCTGCGCTCCTGCATGTGACGCCGCTACTTTCCCGCTGCGCCCCTGCATGTTACGCCGCTACTCAGCAGTAAGAGAGCAGCGGTGTCAGATGCAAGGGGTGGCGCAGCGGGAGGAGAGCAGTGGCGTCAGATGCATGGGGGCATCTGACGCCGCTGCTCTCACGCTGCGCCCCCCCTGCATCTGACGCCGCTGCTTTCTTTCTGCTGCCTGCTTGTGTCTGCCGCTCCACCGCCCCTGCATCTGCCGCTCCGCCGCCCCTGCATTTGCCGCTCCACCGTCTCTGCATCTGCCCCTCCACCGCCCCTGCACTCTCCCCATCAGCCACTGCACTCTCCCCATCAGCTGCTCCACCACCCCTGCATCTGCCGCTGCACTCTCCCCATCAGCCGCCGCACTCTCCCCATCAGCCGCTCCACCGCCCCTGCATCAGCCGCCGCACTCTCCCCATCAGCTGCCGCACTCTCCCCATCAGCCACTGCACTCTCCCCATCAGCCGCTCCACCGCCCCTGCATCAGCCGCCGCACTCTCCCCATCAGCCGCCGCACTCTCCCCATCAGCCGCTGCACTCTCCCCATCAGCCGCTGCACTCTCCCCATCTGCCGCTGCGCCCCTGCATCTGCCGCTTCGCCCCTGCATCTGCCACCTCACTCCCCCATCAGCCTTCTCGCCCCTGCATCTGCCACCTCACTCCCCCATCAGCCTCTGCCCCCTCCCTGATCTGCTGCCTGCTCTCTCCCATCCCCTTAATCCTCTGCCCCCTCTCCCCCCTCCCGGATCTGCTGCAATCCTGCTGCCTAGATCCATTCTGTAAGGTAGCTATCCCCAATCTCACCTCCCACTCCCCTTCCACCCAAACCCTCGCCCCCCCTTCCTCCGCCGCTCCTCCATCCGCCGCGCCCTCTCCCATCCTCCGCCGCGCCCCCTCTCCCATCCTCCGCCACCCCCTCTCCCATCCTCCACCGTGCCCTCTCCCATCCTCCGCCGCACCCTCTCCCATCCTCTGCCGCGCCCCCTATCCCATCCTCCGCCGCGCCCCCTCTCCCATCCTCCGCTGCTCCTGCATCCGTTGCGCCCTCTTCTATCCTCCATCCATCTTTTTTCCATCCCACCTAGTCCCCCCCTTTTTACAGCACATCCGTGCGTTCGTCCTAATTTTTTTTATGTAAACTAAGAAAGAAATACAAATAAACTTAGTGTAGGGCCAGTAAAATTATACTGTAGTAATCGCCAACTACAGTATTTTTTACTGAATATTGTAAGGGTCAGCCCAGTGCCACATGTGAGAGCGATGCACAAGCCTCACACCGCATCATCCGGCACGGTTGCTCTCTTCCAGACAGGAGTGTGCGGCTGTGTCAGGTGATGCGATGCAAGATTTGTGCATTGCTCTCACGTGTGGCACTTGCCTTAGTGTCAGTTGCAGGCGCTCATATATATATATATATATATATATATATATATATATATATATATATAATATATATTTTTTTTTTTTTACTGACGTCTGTATTTTTTATTTTGCCAAACTAATATTTCTTTGTATGGGGGGGGGTCTAGTTTCCAACATGGGGTCACATGTGGGGGAGCTCCACTGTTTGGGCACATCAGGGGGATCTCCAAACGCAACATGGCGCGGCTAACGATTCCAGCTAATTTTACATTTAAAAAGTCAAATGACGCTCCTTCCCTCTGGAGCTCTGCCGTGCGCCCAAACAGTGGTTTTCTGCCACATATGAGGTATCAGCATATTCAGAACAAATTGCCCAACAATTTTTGCGGTCCATTTTATCCTGATACCCCTGTAAAAATTAAAAAATTGAGCCTAAAATAACATTTTTGTGGAAAAAAAAAGTACTTTTTTGTTTCTATGCCTCAATGTATGAAGCACGTGACTGTTCAAAGTGCTCATTACCCATGTAGATTTATGCCATGGGGGTCTAGTTTCCAAAATGAGGTCACTTGTGGGGGAGCTCCATTGTTTAGGCACCTCAGGGTGTCTCCATATGCAACATGGCGTACGCTAATAATTCCAACCAATTTTGATGTGAAATGGCGCTCCTTCTCTTCTGAGCCCCGCCGTGTGACAATTACTTTCCACCACATATGAGGTATCTGTGTACTCAGGAAAAATTGCACAATACATTTTATGGTGCATTTTTTCCTGATACCCTTGTGGAAAAAAAAGCTACCTGGTTGAAATAACAATTTCATGGTAAAAAAAAATATATATATTTTCACGGCTGAACATTCTAAACTTTTGTGAAGCCTCCAGGGGTTCAAAGTGTTCAGTTAGCATCTAGATAAATTCAATTAGGGGTCTAGTTTCCAAAATGGGGTCACTTGTGGGGGAGCTCCATTGTTTAGGCACCTCAGGGGGTCTCCAAACACAACATGGCATCCACTAACGATTCCAGACAATTTTGCGTTTGAAAAGTCAAATGTCGCTCCTTGCATTCCGAGCCCTGCTGTGCGCCCAAACATTTGAGTTCCACCACATATGAGGTATCTGTGTACTCAGGAGAAAATGCACAATACATTTTATGTTGCAATTTTTCCTGATACCCTTGTGAAAAAAAAGCTACCTGGTTGAAGTAACAATTTCATGGTAATTTTTTTTTTTTAATTTTCACGGCTGAAAGTTATTAACTTTTGTGAAGCCCCCAGAGGTTCAAAGTGCTCAATAAACATCTAGATAAATTCCATGAGGGGTCTAGTTTCCAAAATGGGGTCATTTGTGGGGGAGCTCCATTGTTTAGGCACCTCAGGGGGTCTCCAAACGCAACATCGCATCTGCTAATTATTCCAGACAATTTTGCTTTCAAAAATTCAAATGATGCTCCTTCTCTTCCGAGCCTTGCCGTGCGCCCAAACAATTGATTTCCCCCACATATGAGATATAGGTGTACTCAGGGGAAATTGCACAATTAATTTTATGGTGCATTTTTCCTGATACCCTTGTGAAAATGCTAAATTTTATGGCTAAAGTAACATTTTTGTGTAAAAAAGTAAAATTTTCATTTTTTTCCTTCCACATTGCTTTGGTTGCTGTAAAGCTCCTAAAGGGTTAATAAACTTTTTGGATGTAGTTTTGAGCAGTGTGAGGGGTGCAGATTTTAGAATGGGATCACTTTTGGGTATTTTCTGTCACCTAGGTCTCTCAAAGTCACTCCAAATATGATGTGGTACCTAAAAAAAATTTTTTGTAAATTTTGTTGGAAAAATGAAAAATTGCTGATGAACTTTGAACCCTTCTAACTTCCTAACGGAAAAAACATTTGTTTCGAAAATTGCGCTGGTATAAAGTAGACAAGTGGGAAATGTTATATAGTAACTATTTTGTGTGACATATCTCACAGATTTATGGGCATAAAATTTCAAATTTTGAAAATTGCGAAATTTTCAAAATTTTCGCCAAATTTCCAACATTTTCACACATAAACGCAAAAAATATCGGCCTAAATTTACCATTGACATGAAGTACAATATGTCACGAAAAAACAGTCTCAGAATCCCCAGGATCCATTGAAGCGTTCCAGAGTTATAACCTGTCAAAGTGACACTGGTCAGAAATGTAAACAATGGCCGGGTCTTTAAGGTGAAAACAGGCTGGGGGCTGAAGGGGTTAATGAGTTCAAATGTGAAAACTCATCCCTGGTAAGAAAAATATTACCGACTTCTGACAATCATTGCAATTGAAAGAGAACATAAAACTGAACTATTATTATTATTATTATTATTATTAATAATGCTTATTGTATTGTGACAACATTTTTCCTTCAGTATAGTGAAACACTAGTTCTGCTGTTGATAAACTGTAAATTTGTTTAGTCACTATGTGTCTCCAATTGTGTATTGTAAAGGGACCTGTAGGACTGGGTTTACAGTGCTCATGCTTATAGGCATATAATCTTTAACCTGCCAAGCCTTACCTCCACCCTCCACCTTGTTATCTTCTAGGTTCTCTAGTAGAGTTGAGCGCGGTTCGTGGTTCGAGGTTCTCCAGTTCTAAGCTCGAGTGATTTTGGGGGCTGTTCGAGATCGAACTAGAACTCGAGCTTTTTGCAAAAGCTCGATAGTTCTAGATACGTTCGAGAACGGTTCTAGCAGCAAAAAGCAGGGCTTTTTACAGCTACAGTGTGCAGTAGCCATCGCTGGCAGCCTGCCACAAGCTGGTAACCAAGATAAACATCGGGTATCCAAGCAAAGCGCTTTGGTTAGTAACCCGATGTTTATCTTAGTTACGTGCAGGAAGCCCACACTTCCCCGCTCAGCTCGCTCCACCCTCTCCTGCCCGCGGCATGTACACATACACACACACACACACACACACACACACATGGTCCCGCTCGGCTTAACTGCGGTGATGAAGTCCCGCCATCCCGACCTCAGCGCTGTCACTGTCCTCCATGGCCGCCGCTTGTCACATCACCTCTCGCTTCCGACCCGAGACTGACTAGAGGTGACGTCACGGTCCTCTCGCGATATTTGGCTGTGAAGGCGCCGGTCATTGAACTCAGTGATAGGGGCTGTCAGCAGTGCTGGAGATCAGCGCAGGTAATGTACCTCGCTGACAGCAGCACTTGTCTACCCCTGCAGTGACCTGGGCTGACCCATTGATGTTAGCTCAGGTCACTGCATTGCTCTCCCAGTCAATGGGGAACATCCTGCTCTTCATTGACTGGGACAGTGTGGATCATCATGGCAACCCCTTGGATTACACCAGACCTGGATTTGTTTTTCATTCTAATAAATTGGTTAAAGAGGGAATGTTTTGGGGAGTGTTTTTTCAAATAAAAATGTGTTTGTCGTCTATTTTTTTTTTTATTACTGACTGGGTTGGTGATGTCGGGTATCTGATAGACGCCTGACCTCACCAACCCCAGGGCTTGATGCCAGGTGACATTACACATCTGGTATTAACCCCATATATTACCCCGTTTGCCACCGCACCAGGGCGCAAGATGAGCTGGGGCGAAGCACCAGGATTGGCGCATCTAATGGATGCGCCACTTCTGGGGCGGCTGCGGCCTGCTATTTTTAGGCTGGGGAGAGTCCAATAACCATGGACCTCCCTAGTCTGAGAATATCAGGCCCCAGCTGTCTGCTTTACCTTGGCTGGTAATCCAATTTTGGGGGACCCCTACGTGTTTTTTTTTTTAATTATTTATTTAATTTAAAATAACAGCGTGGGGTGCCCTCAGTTTTGGATTACCAGTCAAGGTGAGGTTGCCAGCTGTGGTCTGCAGGCTGCAGCCGTCTGCTTTACCCTAGCTGGCTACAAAACTAGGGGGAACCCTACGTCATTTTTTTTTCATTTTTTTGGCTAAATACAAAGCTAAGCACCCCTTAGAGCCACATGAAAGGCACCAAAGGGTGCTCCACTTTTTCTCCATTTTTTCTCCACTTTTTCTCCATTTTTTCTCCACTTTTTCTACATTTTTTTCTCCACTTTGTCTCCACTTTTTCTCCACTTTTTCTCCATTTTTTCTCCACTTTTTCTCCATTTTTTTCTCCACTTTTTCTCCATTTTTTCTCCACTTTTTCTACATTTTTTTCTCCACTTTTTCTCCACTTTTTCTCCACTTTTTCTCCATTTTTTTCTCCACTTTTTCTCCACTTTTTCTCCATTTTTTTCTCCACTTTTTCTCCACTTTTTCTCCACTTTTTCTCCACTTTTTCTCCACTTTTTCTCCATTTATTCTCCACTTCTTCTCCACTGTTTCTCCATTTTTTTCTCCACTTTTTCTCCACTTTTTCTCCACTTTTTCTCCACTTTTTCTCCATTTATTCTCCACTTCTTCTCCACTGTTTCTCCATTTTTTTCTCCACTTTTTCTCCACTTTTTCTCCACTTTTTCTCCATTTTTTCTCCACTTTTTCTACATTTTTTTCTCCACTTTGTCTCCACTTTTTCTCCACTTTTTCTCCACTTTTTCTCCATTTTTTTCTCCACTTTTTCTCCATTTTTTTCTCCACTTTTTCTCCATTTTTTCTCCACTTTTTCTACATTTTTTTCTCTACTTTTTCTCCACTTTTTCTCCACTTTTTCTCCATTTTTTTCTCCACTTTTTCTCCACTTTTTCTCCACTTTTTCTCCATTTTTTTCTCCACTTTTTCTCCACTTTTTCTCCACTTTTTCTCCACTTTTTCTCCATTTATTCTCCACTTCTTCTCCACTGTTTCTCCATTTTTTTCTCCACTTTTTCTCCACTTTTTCTCCACTTTTTCTCCACTTTTTCTCCATTTATTCTCCTCTTCTTCTCCACTGTTTCTCCATTTTTTTCTCCACTTTTTCTCCACTTTTTCTCCACTTATTCTCCACTTTTTCTCCACTTTTTCTCCATTTTCTTCTCCACTTTTTCTCCACTTTTTCTCCACTTTTTCTCCACTTTTTCTCCATTTATTCTCCACTTCTTCTCCACTGTTTCTCCATTTTTTTCTCCACTTTTTCTCCACTTTTTCTCCACTTTTTCTCCACTTTTTCTCAACTTTTTCTCCACTTTTTCTCCATTTTTTTCTCCACTTTTTCTCCACTTTTTCTTCACCTTTTCTCCACTTTTTCTCCACTTTTTCTCCACTTTTTCTCCATTTATTCTCCACTTTTTCTCCACTGTTTCTCCATTTTTTTCTCCACTTTTTCTCCACTTTTTCTCCACTTTTTCTCCATTTATTCTCCACTTTTTCTCCACTTTTTCTCCACTTTTTCTCCACTTTTTCTCCACTTTTTCTCCATTTTTTTCTCCACTTTTTCTCCACTTTTTCTCCACTTTTTCTCCATTTTTTTCTCCACTTTTTCTCCACTTTTTCTCCACTTTTTCTCCATTTTTTTCTCCACTTTTTCTCCACTTTTTCTCCACTTTTTCTCCACTTTTTCTCCATTTTTTTCTCCACTTTTTCTCCACTTTTTCTCCATTTTTTTCTCCACTTTTTCTCCACTTTTTCTCCACCTTTTCTCCACTTTTTCTCCATTTATTCTCCACTTTTTCTCCACTGTTTCTCCATTTTTTTCTCCACTTTTTCTCCATTTTTTTCTCCACTTTTTCTCCATTTTTTTCTCCACTTTTTCTCCACTTTTTCTCCATTTATTCTCCACTTCTTCTCCACTGTTTCTCCATTTTTTTCTCCACTTTTTCTCCACTTTTTCTCCACTTATTCTCCACTTTTTCTCCACTTTTTCTCCATTTTTTCTCCACTTTTTCTCCACTTTTTCTCCATTTATTCTCCACTTTTTCTCCATTTTTTCTCCACTTTTTCTCCATTTTTTTCTCCACTTTTTCTCCATTTATTCTCCACTTTTTCTCCACTTTTTCTACATTTCTTTCTCCACTTTTTCTCCACTTTTTCTCCACTTTTTCTCCATTTTTTCTCCACTTTTTCTCCACTTTTTCTCTGTTCTTTTTCTATGGTCGGTCTACCCATTAGCTCTGCCATGCATACTGTAGCTCTACACCTACTGCACATGTTACTTTATGATTGACATCTCTTTCGTACCAGAGCTGTCTAAGCCTACTCTGACCCCATATTTGTCATTACTATATTGTCCTTGTACTGTATTATGACATTTGTATCATGTGTTTCATTTCTTGCTGTGTTGCAATTTTTTTGCTGCATCCCAATTGTACCTCTACATTGTTCGAGTTTATGTTATTGTTCTCTCACTCTTATGTGATACTGATTATTGTCATTTTTCATGATTACATGCAGATAAGTCCAATCTGACGAAGGCTCAGGCCGAAACGTCATTTGTAACTTGTTTTGGACAAAAACATATATGCTTATGAAAAAAAAAATTTCTTAATACGGACCAATAAAGAGTGATTTTGCATTACTATCCATTGTGACTTACTGACTTAGTCTGGGAGATATAGAGTGCCGAGGTTACTCACTAATTTTATCTATTATTACCTCTGAGCACCTATATACCAGTGAGCAGAGCTTCCTCTACAGTAGTTTTCCTGATTAGGCATGCCCTTACCTCATGAGCAGGGCATTGCAGCTTTGGTAGCAACCATTACGACATGGACTCTGCTGCTGTGGACCCGGGGAGAGTGAGTGCAGATTCATTGCACCCACACTCCTCACATGAAGGGTCCACACTCCTAGAAAATGGGGGATACGTTCCCTGAGTGTCTCCCCCCCATATTCTAGATGGTCCAGAGTCGTCGTGGGACCCCTTTATTTTTTTTCTTACAATAAATTGGTGAAAGAGGAAATGTTTTGGGGACTGTTTTTTCAAATAAATTTCTTTTGTCGATTTTTTGTTTTTGTTAATACTGACAGTTTATGATGTTGGGTATCTAATAGACGCCATGACATCACAAACTGCTGGGCTTGATCTCAGGTGACTTTACAGCTAGTATCAACCCGATTTATTACCCCGTTTGCCACTGCACCAGGGCACAGGATGAGCTGGGGTGAAGCGCCAGGATTGGCGCATCTAGTGGATGCGCCACGTCTGGGGTGCCTGCGGCCTGCTATTTTTAGGCTGTGAAGGCCCAATAACTATGGACCTTCCCACCCTGAGAATACCAGACCACAGCTGTCCGCTTTACCTTGGCTGGTGATCCAATTTGGGGGCGACCCTACTTTTATTGTGTAATTATTAATATTTATAAAATAATTATAAAAAAGAGCCTGAGGGGACCTCCACATTGGATCCTCAACCAAGGTAAAGCTGCCAGCTGTGGTTTTCAGGCTACAGCCGTCTGCTTTACCCTAGCTGGCTATCAAAAATGGGGGGACCCAACGTCATTTTTTTTTTTTAACTATTTTTTAAATAGAAAAAATTAATGGGCTTCCCTGTATTTTGATTGCCAACCAAGGTAACGGCAGGCAGATGGAGTTGGCAACCCATAGCTGTCTGCTTTATCTGCGCTGAGAATCAAAAATACCGCGGAGCGCTACGTCATTTTTTTAAAGATTTATTTTTACAGCACTGTGATGTCCAGCAATCAAAATACAGGGAAGCCCATTTTATTTTTAGTTATTTAAATAAATAATTAAAAAAAATATATATGGGCTCCCGCTGCATTTTTTGTATTGCTAGCTAAGGGTAATCCAAGCAGCTACTGGCTGCTAACCCCCACTGCTTGGTGTTACCTTCACTGGCAATGGAAAATCCAGGGAAGCATTTTTTATTTTTTTTGCCAAAAAACTACAAAAAAAGGACGTGAGCTTCGCCATATTTTTGTATGCTAGCCAGGTATAGCAGGCAGATGCTGGAAGAGTTGGATACAGCGCCAGAAGATGGCGCTTCTATGAAAATGCCATTTTCTGAGGCGGCTGCAGACTGCAATTCGCAGCAGTGGGGCCCAGAAAGCTCAGGCCAACCTGTGCTGCGGATTCCAATCCCCAGCTGCCTAGTTGTACCTGGCTGGACACAAAAATGGGGCGAAGCCTACGTCATTTGTTTTCTAATTATTTCATGAAATTCATGAAATAATAAAAAAAGGGCTTCCCTTTATTTTTGGTTCCCAGCCGGGTACAAATAGGCAACTGGGGGTTGGGGGCAGCCGTACCTGCCTGCTGTACCTGGCTAGCATACAAAAATATGGCGAAGCCCACATAATTTTTTCAGGGGGCAAAAAACTTCTGCATACAGTCCTGGATGGAGTATGCTGAGCCTTGTAGTTCTGCAGCTGCTGTCTGTCTGTATGGAGAAGAGCAGACAGCAGCTGCAGAACTACAAGGCTCAGCATACTCCATCCAGGACTGTATGCAGAAGTTTTTTGCCCACCAAAAAAATGACGTGGGCTTCGCCATATTTTTGTATGCTAGCCAGGTACAGCTGGCAGCCACGGGCTGCCTCCAACCCCCAGTTGCCTATTTGTACCCGGCTGGGAACCAAAAATATAGGGAAGCCCGTTTTTTTTAATTATTTCACTTATTTCATGAAATAATTAAAAAACAAATGACGTGGGCTTCGCCCCATTTTTGTGTCCAGCCGGGTACAACTAGGCAGCTGGGGATTGGAATCCGCAGCACAGGTTAGCCCGAGGTTTGTGGGTGCCTCTACTGCGGATTTCAGTCCGCAGCCGTCCCAGAAAATGGCGCTCTCATAGAAGCGCCATCATCTGGCGCTGTATCCAACTCTTCCAACAGCCCTGGAGCCGGGTGGCTTGTTGGGTAATCATGAGTTAATACTGGCTTTGTTTTACCAGCCAGTATTAAGCCAGAGATTCTTAATGTCAGGCACGTTTGACCCGGCCATTAAGAATCTCCAATAAAGGGTTAAAAAAAAGACACCACACAGAGAAAAAATACTTTAATAGAAATAAATACACAGACACATTAGAGACTCCATCTTTATTACCCCCTGTCAGCCCTCCACGATCCTGCTCTTCTGTCTTCTTTCTTTCTAGTGTAGTAGTAGTGACGATTGTAGTGAGGAAGGATGAGAGTCACCAGCTCATCACTTGGGGCTGGGGAACCTCATCCTCACTACAATCATCACTACAATCGGGAAGCAGCGTGCAGCCTTCACTCCGTGAGTGATCAGTGCTGGCTGCTAGCGGTAACAGCGGTAACGCTGACAGACGCGTTACCATAGCAACGGTGCTCTCGGAGCCGCGGTTAGCGGTGACGTCACCGCTAACTGCGTTGCTATGGCAACGGTGATCTCCGTTAATGACCGGCTGTGTCAGCCGGTCCCTAAAGGAACGGGGAGTCAACCGTGTGCTAGAGCATGTCGCCGGTACACGGCGATACACATATGTGCACCGTGTACCGGAGAGATGCACTCGCAGGTCCTACATGACGTGTCATAGTCATGTGACCAGTCTGTAGCCAATGAGATAATAGCCACGTGACTGGTCACATGGCTATTTTGACATCACGATAGGTCCTGCATCTCTGCTGGCAGTGCAGGTCACCGGGAGGATTCAGCGATCATCGGATGGAATAGCGGCAGGAGACAGAGTGCAGAAGGGATCGCGAGGACCGGTAAGTGTTATGGCAATGTTTATTAACTGTTTGTGTACATTTAGAATGCATTTTTATGTTTTTGTGATTGCCTCCCATTATAGCCTATACGTTCGAGTTCGGTTCGTCGAACGTTCGACGAACCGAACTCGAACGGGATCCCCGTTCGGCGAACCGGCCTCGAGCCGAATCGGGACCGGTTCGCTCATCTCTATTCTCTAGTTTACACAGTGATACTGCACTTTTCTTCAAGGGGCTGTCAAATTGTTAAATATGTTAAAGTGTGATATAAAATACAAAAAATATACATTACATGTTAAATAGTCTATATTCCAGTGGTGCTCCTGTAGTTCTCTCTATTTTTTTTTACCTTCCTGGAGCAATAAAAATTCACTGCGGTGGAGAGCTAGTATGGTTGTTAAAGGGGCTAAGTTCTGTACAATACTGTATAGCCCATTTAAAATGCATTTTAACTAAAAAAAATCATTCAGACGCTTATTTTATTTTTAGTATGCCACAAAAAGTCTACTTTTCATCATTGTTTTAGATAATATTTTTATAAGCATTTTGTCAGTTTAACCATTAGAGTTTTAAAACTTTTTTTTTTTACATACAGGGTTTCTAAAACTTCTATCAAGAAAACATGAAAATCAGACTGAAATAGAATGCAACTAGGATGGCAACCTAGTTCTCACATTTTCACAGACTTCTAGAATTGCATTGCTAAGTGTAATCATAGGCTAGGATATAAAACTAATAAGTTTCGTATTTTTAGAAATAGGACCACCCAGTTTGCAGGAAAGCCTGGACATGTCAATGCCATGTAATGCCAATAGTCTATAATGGGCACACATTTTACACGAAAAGTCTCAGATAAAATTCATGGACCTCTGAATAAGCCCTTCATTCAATGTACTAATAGTCAAACTACCTACACATTTTCAATCTCATCTCCTGATTTGAAACTCCTTTTGCCTCTTGGTGAAGTCTTTAAGGCTATTTTCACACAGGGCATCTTTTGTTATGTGCGATTTGAGTGCATCTTGAGAATGCATCTCATTTTCTGAAAATGCACCCGCTTCAACAACACATGCATTTTTTACCCATTTTTACCTCGTTTTGCCAAATGCGTTTTGTAAGTGAAATCTATTGACTGGAGGGGCTCAAAAACGTGGTAAAAACGCAAAATGAATTGACATGCTGAATCTTGAACAACTCAGCCAAGATGCAGGCAACAAAAGATGCACAGTGTGGACAGCAATATAGAAATCTCATAGACTTCGCTGGGGGAAGGAAATGCATGCATTTTGGTGCATCTTTGTGATGTCAAAAACGTACCAAAAATGCAGCAAAAGATGCACTGTGTGAACTTAGCGTAAGACGTTCGCTTATTTTTATTTTCTGCACAGCAGATGTATACTCTGTGTTTGATAGAACACTGCATTGTGTGTTATTAGTTTACTGTAACATAGATAACAATCTGACCATTTTGTATAAAAGTAAACATTTAGGAGTTTCCGAAGGGTTTACATACTTTTTCCTTAGAAGTGTGTATGAATTTTTTTTTTTATCTACTTTAAAGGCTCCACCTTCATGAACATATCAAAGATACCAGATCTTCTAGATGACTGTTTTGTTTAGACATAAAACACATTTTTTCTATGTTTGATGATTCTCAAATACATACCTTTTCAGAGTTAACCAAGAAATACCTCATAGCCAATAAATATTTTTTTATGAATATCTTCAAATTAAACATGATCTCATGTATGAATATCCATACTGGAACCTTGTAACAGATCCATTTTTTTTCTTAAAGGATCAGTTTCAAATGAAGATAAGTATCAATCCATTGACAGATTCATTCTCATTAGACTCCAATGTAAGAAAAAAATAGATCTTGCAGAAATCAGTTATTTAGCAATTGACAAAAAAGTTGCGTTTGCACAACTTTTTTGACAACGGAGCTCTGCAAGATCCAATCTAACGAATGATTACTGGACATGTGAACTCAGTCTTAGAGAGTGTCAGGCTGCCACCAGAGGGAGCCGGAGCTCTGCAGTAGAAGACACTACATGGAGCAACAAGAACCAGCAAGTGGATACACAATGTGTGCTCATACACTGCCTCACAGCACAGCTGGGGAGCTCAGCAGAGGGGCGTGCGAGGAATGGTCAGACAGGCTGGGTCAAGCACAATACGGGCAGAAGGAGGACCGGAAGAAAGAGCAGAAGCGGGGTCGAGGTCAGGCCGAGGTCAGTACCATAGAAAGCAACTGAGTGGGGAGGTAGGAGAGGGAACAAAGGAATGGAGGGACGACTAGGGGATGGAACACAGACATGGTATGGGGGCACAGGAGCAGATGGATCAGGATAACACTTACAGGACCAGCAATCACAGGCAAAGCAGCGCTAAACTTATAGCCGGCTGTTCACTGGAGATGTCAGTTTTTAAAGCATCCAAGCTCCAAAAGTGAGGCCTGGGAGAAGGCTCCACCACCTAGCCATGTGGCCGGGGAGGCAAAAACATGACAGTACCCCCTCCTCAAGGGTGGGGCTACCGGACCCCCAGGCTTCCCAGGAAACTTCCAGTGGAAAGCTGCAATCAACCAATCGGCCCACACGGATCGAGCCGGCACACAGTACCTGTCCTCCGGACCATAACCCTTCCAATGGATCAGATACTGGAGGGAATTACGAACCCAACAAGAATCGATAATACGCTGGATCTCGTACTCCTCCTCACCATCCATCAATATCAGAGCCGGAGGGGTCTGAGAATCCACCACCGATGGAACAAATGGTTTAAGCAAGGAGGTATGAAATACGTTAGGAATACGCAAGGTCTGGGGCAGTTGCAACCAAAAGGCTACCTGGTTGACCAACTCGATGATCTCATAGGGTCCTATAAACTTAGGACCCAACTTAAGACGGAACGGAACCCTAAGCTTAATATTCCGAGTGGACAGCCACACTTTGTCCCCGACTTTTTAAGTAGGGCCTCGGAGAACACCGTTGGAATGCCTGGCGTTTCTGGGACCGCTGAGCCGTCTCGATGCACCGTCGTACTTCCTTCCACACCTCCCCCAGATGCTGAATGACGGAGTCAACTCCTGGACACCCCGAATCCACTCTGGAGAAGGACCCGAAGTGAGGGTGAAACCCGTAATTACAGAATAAGGAAGACGTTCCCGTAGACTGCTGGACTCTACTATTAAATGCAAACTCCGCAAGGGGCAAAAATGTACACCAATCCTCCTGCTGAGCAGAAACCAAGCACCGCAGGATTTGCTCAAGGGTTTGATTCATCCTTTCCGTCTGCCCATTGGACTCACGATGATAGGCGGACGAGAAGGACAACTCAATCCCCAACCGCCTGCACAAGGCCCTCCAACACCGAGAAACGAATTTTACCCCCCTGTCAGACACCATATTCAGGGGCAACCCATGTAACCAAACCACCTTGTCGATAAAGTGGTTGGCAAGGGTCGCTGCATTAGGTAGACCCGAGAGGGGAATGAATTGTGCCTGTTTACTAAAATGATCCACCACCACCCAGATCACAGTCACGCCATTAGAGACAGGAAGGTCCGTAATGAAATCCAATGACAAGTGGGTCCATGGCCTTTCAGGAACAGACAATGGAACCAGTTACCCAGCCGGCTGGTTATGACATACCTTAGCAAGGGCACATATAGCACAGGCAGAAACAAACCGAGCCACATCCAAGTGAAGAGATAGCCACCAAAACAGTCAAGCAACAGCCCTGCGAGTGGCCATAATGCCTGGGTGGCCACTAAGTACAGACTCATGGAACTCTTGTAATACCCGTAACCAAAGGTGCAAGGGGACAAACAATTTAGTGTCTGGAGCGGAAGATGGCGCTATGGACTGGGCTTGCGGAACCTCAGCGTCAGGAGCGCTGGTGGTCAGTCCAGGCATTGTGATGTTATCCTCGTGCAAGTGATACTTTTATGTAACTTCAGCCTAAATCTCCCTATTTGGCAGCATGTTCTTTTTTTCTTTTCTAAGACTTGTAGGTGTATAGATACTTTTACTTAAAATTACTTAGAATACTTGTCTTCTTGCAAAACCTCTCTAATAATTATTTTGTAAAAAAAAGAATTGATCAAGGAAAATAGTAACTCCTTCATGACCGACATACTGGTACATCATATGGCATGTCGATTGCTTGACGTGGGAGATCCGCCCAGAGTTGTTAGTTAAATCCCGCTGTCAATCTCTGACAGTGGGATTTTTTACATACCAGCGGCGAGTGTGTAATTCCATGCTCCCATCAGCATGCCCCTGTGACGTGGGGCATCAATGAGTTGTCATAACAGGCAGGGGTCAGCTGATGACCCCTGTGTCTGTTATAATGACCTTCCTGTTAGATCCAGCTGTGAGCTGGCGTTTATGGAAGATTGTGATTTCTCCTATAGCAGTGCTGATGAACTGCTCTGTATATCACAGCTTCAAGTCCCCTAAGCAAACTAATAAATACAATAAAAAGTAAAATTTAAAAAAAATATATAGATGAAAAAAATAAAAAAAACAAATTTCAAATCACCCTGCATTTGCCCAGTTGAAAAACTATACATGTCATCAACATACTCATAATGACATGGAGAATCATACAGTCAGGTCAGTTTTACCATATAACCATATTTTCCGGATTACAAGACACACTTTTTCCCCCCAAAACTGGGGGTAAGATGGGGGTGTGTTTTACAATCTGGATATGGCTTACCAGGGTGGCGGTGGTGGAGCGAGGTCATAGGAGGCAGGATCGGCGATACTGAGCACTCGGAGGAACAGTGGAGAGGCTCAGGAAAGTCACAGTATGGGGTATCTCACCGGTGGATGCATTGATCGAGATTTAAAAAAAAATGGCTGAGGACAAATATTGACATGAAGGACTTTATGAAAATGGCCACGGAGTCTTATCTGCGTGACCTCCGTGGCCATTTTCTTGAAGTCCATCTCATCAACCACGAGCGATTCAACAGAGCCCGCAGTCAGATCAATGGCACTTGCCGCCAAGACAGCCCGTCCTGTTACCCTCCTGAGTCATTCCACTGCAGTGGCACGCCAGCAGATCAAAGGTGCCCGCCGCCGTGACACCCTTAAGCCCGCAGTATCACCGACCCTCCTGAGCTGCAACACCCCCTCCTCTGAGCCCGCAGTATCGCTGACCCTGCCTCCTGTGACCTTCCCGAGCCGCTTTACCACCGTCGCTCACCCCTCATGAGCATTTCAATTAAAAGGCACTAGGATTATAAGAAGGACCCTCATTTTTTTAGAATTAAAAATTAATTTTTCCTATTTTTCTCCTCTAAATTTGGGTGCGTCTTAAAAATACGGTACATGCATGAGTGCTGTTGCTTCAATTGCTTTCATTTTGCATTTTCATGAGTTTTTACTCTGTGCAGTTCACCACTCATAGTCCTTCTTTTTAGTATCAGTAACATTGTTGCCAAGTGGAGCTAGTGGGCAAGCGGTTAGTGCTGAACCTCTGTATTGTTGCAGTTTTACCATATAGTGAACATGGTAAGTAAAAATTTTAAAAAATTATTGTGGAATTGCACTCTTTTTGCAATTTGACTTGACTTGGAATTTTTTTCTCTTTTTCCAGTACACTGTATTGTAAAATGAATGATGTCATTCAAAAGTACAACTTGTCCTGCAAATAACAAGCCCTCACATGGCTATAGTGACTGGAAAATAAAAAAGTTATGGCTCTTGGAAGAAGGGGAGGACAAGACGGAAAATGGCCATGGCGTGAACAGTTTAATATATACATATTGCCGATAGAAAGTGCTTTTTGTAAAAATCAAGTTAGATTGCATTCAACGATAACAAATATCTTAAAGTCTAACCAAAGTCTGAGAAGTTATATGGTATATTTTAGCACCCTGGTGCATTTTAGGTCTAGGTCCATGATTATTCAAACCACCAGGATAAAGCACTGCAATCATGCCTTGATGTGTGCACAGTGGTATATGGACCCAATAACTTTGTATCTTGTTTGTACGCTGATGTGCGCTTCAGCTGGTGGTCTTAACAAATTAACCCTGCTGTTCTGTTCGCATTTGCTATACACTTGTACTGTTCCAGGGTCAATATGACCCGACCTATTAATTCTTGATTTTTAGCTACTCTAATTGTTTTATTTGAATACTTTTTTTCATTGAAATACTGTATGTGAACATGGTTGATCATAAACAAATGAAAAATTTAAATTCAAACTTAATTATTTTTTTTTTTTTCATAAAAAGGTTACACAGGCTTTTTGCAATTATCTTCGATTGTTGACATTCTGCACACAAATAATAAAGAAGCTTTACATTACTATTACTAAAACATGAAATTTAACTTTTTGAAAACAAATTTTATAAATCAACAAATGAAAAATCATAAAAACTTCAACCTTTTTAGAAAGAAAAAAGAAAAAACTGAACATGTTCATGTGTTTTTACACTGAACACAATAATAAGACACATGTCCTTTACACAGATATTTTGAACATCCAGCACATGTCAGATTAGTCTTAGGGGTACTTTGCACGCTGCGACATCGCAAGCCGATGCTGCGATGCCGAACGCGATAGTACCCGCCCCCGTCGCAGCTGCGATATCCTTGTGATAGCTGCCGTAGCGAATATTATCGCTACGGCAGCTTCACATGGACTCACCTGTCCTGGGACGTCGCTCTGGCCGGCGACCCGCCTCCTTATTAAGGGGGCAGGTCGTACGGCGTCACTGCGACGTCATATGGCAGGCGGCCAATAGGAGCGGAGGGGCGGAGATGAGCAGGATGTAAACATCCCGCCCACCTTCTCCCTTCCGCATATCCTACGGGAGCCGCGCTGACGCCAGTAGGAGATGTTCCTCGCTCCTGCGGCTTCACACACTGCGATGTGTGCTGCTGATGGAGTGAGGAACAACATCAGACCATCGCGTCAGCGTGATTATGGATTACGCCGACGCTACACCAATGATACGATTACGACGCTTTTGCGCTCGTTAATCGTATCATCTAGGCTTTACACACTACGATGTCGCCTGTGATGCCGGATGTGCGTCACTTTCAATTTGACCCCACCGACATCGCACCGGCGATGTCGTAGTGTGCTAAGTACCCCTTATTGTTAAAGGAAGATGGACAGAAGCTACATCTCTTCCTTTTTTTTTCTGGTAGCTGTGCTGGTGGAGGCCGTGGATGTGGAGTCTCTTTCTTGAGCATGCTGGACACTTTTTACAATGGCTGTTGCTCCATCACTTCTGGGGGTCACTTTTCTGCTCTCAATATATGGCCTCACCAGAGATTTTCCCAATTCCTCAAGAAATAATCTTCTTTTATGCAGCTTATTCCGGTTCCAATCGGGGTCGGTTTCTCTCCATAAGACAAATGCATTGTATGCAGAAACGTCCAGTATGTTATAAAATAAAATCATTGGCCACCGATTGGTTTTGCGTTTGCATGTATATGTTGATATTGCTTGGTCTAAAGTATCAACTGCTCCCTTTGTGGCATTATAATCCAAAATAATGTCAGGCTTTCTGTCTTCTCTATCACTTACAGCATTGTCATGGTGCATTGTGGTCATTAGAATTACCTGTTTGGTTTTTTTGGAACATAAGAAACAACAGTTGTATTTCCAGAAAAATAAAAAGTAGAACTGTACACCTCTCTCTGGCTAAGGATACCTTGCGGTAGTTCAGGTTTGTTTTTTCTCATAGTACCCAGCATGGTAAGTTGTTTTTTCTTCAACATCTGGCCTAGTTGATAGGATGTAAAAAAGTTTTCACATGTGACATTTTGTCGTTTTAGTCCATGAGTCAAATCTAGAACAACACGCATGCTTTGATTTTTTTCAGGTCTTTCATCAGGGGGTTTTCCTGTATACACCATTTTGAGATGAAGTACACATAAAAAAACATAACTTTTGCAGTCAGAAATAATCAGAGACCTGTAGAACAGTATAAAATGCTATCGGGTCATATTGACCCGAACAGTACAAGTGTAACAATCAGCGTGTAGCAAAAAGTAAACAAAAAAACAAAACAAAAACAAAAAAAAAATGTAGAGCTCCACAAATGAGGAGAAGTCAAGGAACCACTAGTTTCAAATCCTCATTAAAAAAAATCTGCAGGGTATCAAAAATCATTTCGGGTCATATTGACCCGAACAGTACAGCAGGGTTAAGACCCCGACTGTTAGGGTACCGTCTCACTAAACATCGTACCAGCGATTCCGACCACGATACAACCTGGTCAGGTGCGTTGCTACATGGTCGCTGGTGAGCTGTCAATCAGGCAGATCTCACCAGTGACCAGCCACCAGCGACTCTGCGCTTGGTAACCAGAGTAAATATTGGGTAACTAAGCAAAGTGTTTTGCTTAGTTATCCAATATTTACCCTGACTACGTGTGCAGGGAGCCAGCGCTAAGCCGTGTAATAATAATAATTTAGTAATAATAATTTTTATTTCTATAGCGCCAACATATTCCGCAGCGCTTTACAATTCAGAGGGGACAAGTGCAGACAATATGAGACAATACAAAATAACAACATTAAGATACCAGGAGGAGTGGGGGCCCTTCTTGTAAGCTTACAGTCTGTGAGGAAATAGGGGAGGCACAAAAGGTGAATGGGGGGAGAAAAGCTTGTTATATATGGTCCAGCCATCGATTTAATACAGGGTTCAAAAGCAGCTGCATGAACCCGTCATTGGCCAGAATTTATACAGGTACAGAGGACAAGAATTGGAAGTAAATTTTTGGGAAGGGCAGAAAGGGACTAGATTAGATCAGGGCAGTGAGGTGATAGGCTAGTCTAAAGAAATGAGTTTTTAAGGCCCGCTTAAAGGTGTGGATGTTGGGAATTAATCGGATTGCTCTTGGTAGTGTGTTCCAGAGCAGAGGCGCAGCTCGTGAGAAATCTTAAAGACAGGAGTGAGAGATTCGAATTGTTGAGGATGTCAGTCTTAGGTCATTAGCAGAGCGGAGGGCACGGGTGGGATGATAGACAGAGATGAGGGAGGAGATGTAGGGTGGTGCAGAACCGTGGAGAGCTTTGTGAGTGAGAGTGATAAGTGTATGTTTCATTCTGTAGCGGATGGGCAACCAGTGCAATGACTGGCAAAGAGCAGAGGCATCAGTGAAGCGGTTGCAGAGGAAAATGATCCTGGCTGCGGCATTCAGAATGGATTGGAGAGGGGAGAGTTTAGTAACAGTGAGACCAATTAGTAAAGAGTTACAATAATCTAGGTGAGAATGAATGAGAGCGACAGTAAGAATTTTTGCAGAGTCAACGGTAAGAAAAGGTTGAATTCTCGAGATGTTTTTGAGGTGGAATTGACAAGAACAAGCAAGTGAACGAATGTGGGGAGTGAAGGAGAGATCGAAGTCAAATATAACCCCAAGACAGCGGGCGTGCTGCTGGGGCATAATGGTAGAGCCATACACAGAAATGGTAATATTGGATTTCGGAAGGTTAGGAGAGGGAGGAAACAGAAGGAGTTCAGTTTTTGACAGGTTCAGTTTTAGATGGAGGGAGGACATGATGTTGGAGACAGCGGACAGACAATCGGTAGTATTTTGTACTAGTGCAGATGTGATGTCAGGAGAAGATATGTACAGTTGGGTGTCATCAGCATAGAGAGTACTGGAAACCAAATTTGCTGATGGTTTGTCCAATAGGGGCTGTGTATAGAAAGAACAGGAGGGGGCCTAGGACTGAACCCTGAGGAACCCCAACCGTAAGGGGAAGAGGAGAAGAAGAGGATCCGGCAAAGGATACAGTGAATGAGCGGTCAGAGAGGTAAGAGGAGAACCAAGACAGAATGGTGTCCTTGAGCCCGATAGAGCGGAGCATAGTGAGGAGGAGCTGGTGATCCACAGTATCGAATGCAGCAGAGAGATCCAGGAGGATCAGCAGGGAGTAGTGACTATTAGATTTAGCTGTAAGTACATCATTAGAGACTTTAGTAAGAGCAGTTTCAGTAGAATGTAAGCAGCGGAAACCGAATAGTAGAGGGTCGAGGAGAGAATTATCTGACAAATAGCGGATTAGACGGGAGTGGACCAGGTGTTCCAGGAGTTTTGAGATGAATGGTAGATTAGAGACAGGTCTGTAGTTAGCGGCACAATTTTGGTCCAGGGATGTTTTTTTAAGTAATGGGTGTATGCTGGCATGTTTGAAGGAGGAGGGAAAGACACCAGAGGAGAGAGATTGAATATTTTAGTTAGATGAGTGGTGACAGCTGGGGTGACAGATTTTAGGAGATGTGAGGGAATAGGGTCACTAGTGAAGGTAGTAGGGCAAGAAGATGCGAGGAGCCTGGTGACTTCTTCTTCTGTGACCGGATCAAAGAGTGAAAGTGAGCTAGATGAAGTGTAGGAGGGCAGACAATGTGTGGTGTTATGAGGCTGTGAGGAAATTTCCTGGCGTATATGGTCAATTTTTTCTTTAAAATATTTGGCTAGATCATCTGCGCTGAGGTTGGTGGTTGGGTCCGAGGAGGGAATGGAAGGTATCATATCAAAGAGTTGTTTAGGATTGTTGGCTAGAGAGGTGATGAGGGTGTTAAAGTTTTCTTGTTTGGAGAGGTGAAGGGCAGCATTGTATCTTTTGAGCATAAACTTAAAATGAATGAAATCTTCGGCTAGCTTGGATTTTCTCCACAGACGTTCAGCACACCTGGAACACCGCTGGAGAAAGCGTGTTTGCAACGTGTGCCAGGGCTGCTGCCATCTGCACCGAGTTGCTCTGCGTGTAGCAGGTGCAGCTTCATCTAGGGCACTCTGTAGGGTTTCATTATAATGTTTTACAGCAGAGTCAGGACATGAGAGGGAGGATATTGGGGCCAGTGATGACTGCAACTTTGCTGTTGTGTACGCTGGTAATCAGGGTAAATATCAGGTAACTAAGCAAAGCACTTTGCTTGGTTACCCGATATTTACCCTGGTTACCAGCATGCACCGCTTAGCGCTGGCTCCATGCACACGTAGCCAGGGTAAATATCGAGTAACTAAGCAAAGCGCTTTGCTTAGTAACCCGATGTGTACCCTGGCTACATGTGCAGGGAGCCAGCGCTAAGCGGTGTACGCTCGTAACCAAGGTAAATATCGGGTAACCAAGCAAAGCGCTTTGCTTAGTTACCCGATATTTACCCTGGTTACCAGCTTACGCTGCTTACACAGAGTCGGTGCTCATTGTTCTCCCGCCGTCAAACATGCCTATGTGTGCTGCAGAGTGGGAGACCAACGAGCAAAAAATGAACCTGAACAGTGTGTAATGATCAGCGATTTCACAGCAGGGGCCAGGTCGCTGCTTAGTGTCACACACAGTGAGATCGCTGATGAGGTCACTGGTACGTCACAAAACCTGTGACTCAGCAACGATCTCGCTAGCGATCTCGCTACGTGAGAAGTACCCCTTACCGATTATCACTACTTCAGGGATCTGCAAGAAATCCAAAAACTTTTTTTTTTACTTTAATAAGTGTTTTTTGAAAGTGTTTGTTAAAATTATCTGTGATGTTATAAATCATCACAATAGATAGGCCCAACTTTTTTTTATTATGTTTGATTATGCTGCAGTTCACTATGGACATGTGCAGGTTCAATATAAATATTACCTTTAGGTTTATATACAGTGGAACCTTGGTTTAAGAGTAACTTGGTTTGAGAGCATTTTGGAAGAAAGAAAAGCTTTTTAAAAATTTGTAATTTGGTTTAAGAGCAATGCTTTGCAAGAAGAGCAAATTCCCACTATGTACTCTTCCGATTCCATCCTTTTACCATGTTCTGGCCCGCTCTGGTGATACCGTATTTTTCGGACCATAAGACACACTTTTTTCCCCCCCAAATGTTGGGGGAAAGTGGGGGGTGCGTCTAATGGTCTGAATGTAGGGCTGCGAGGAATGAGGGTGCTGCGGTGGAGCGGGCCATTGGCAGCACGAGCAGGCTGTAGCAGCGCCTGCCGTGACTATGTGGGCCCGATCATTACATATGCACGCCCATCCTCCCGCCCGTCTCTCAGCACTGAAGCCGGCGCTGACAAGTGGGTGGGATGATGGGTGGGGGGTGCGCGCATAGTAAACAGCCGGCAGTGATCACCCCTGTCACCTACAGCATGGAGTGATCATGTGTGGCTGTATTCACTGCCCCCCGCACATCATCATCAGCATGGGGTGCAGTGAATCAGGCATACTCACCGTTCCCCTGCAGCACCGTGTTGTCCTCCTGTCTGTGCTGGTCAGCTGATCTGTGTAGAGAGCAGTGAGCACAGCGATGGCGTCATCGCTGTGCGCACACTAATCACACTGGTCAGGTGACCGGCACAGACAGGAGGACTTCGCGATGCTGCAGGGAAGTGACCAGTGACGGCTCCACACTCCAACGGCGCTGCTGCCGCCACAGACAGGGGGGAGAAGCAATGCTGCATGGAGCGAGGAAAGGTGAGTATAAACGTTTTTTTTTTGTGTATGATACAGAATACATGCCATATTCCAGGATGGGGTTATTTATCAGGATGGGGGTATATAGCAGGATGGGTGTATATAGCAGGATGGGGCCATATGGCAGGATGGATTGGGTATATAGCAGGATGGATGGATGGGGGTATATAGCAGGATGGATGGAGGTATATAGCAGGATGGGAATATATACCAGGATGGGAATATATAGCAGGATGGCGGTATATAGCAGGATGGGAGTATATAGCAGGATGGGGCCATATGGCAGGATGGATGGGGTATATAGCAGGATGGATGGATGGGGATATATAGCAGGATGGATGGCGGTATATAGCAGTATGTGAATATATACCAGGGTGGGAATATATAGCAGGATGGCAGTATATAGCAGGATGGCAGTATATAACAGGATAAGGGCATATACCAGGATGGGGTACATATACAAGGCAGGAGGATCATTACCAGGATGGGGTACCTTAGCAGAGAATTTGGGGACATTACCTCCATAACAGTGTAAGCAGCAGATCCTCGCCCTATAACAGTGTGTGATGACCACCTTTTTTGCTTAAAATTTTATTTTCCTATTTTCCTCCTCTAAAGCCAGGGTAAGTCTTATGGTCCGGTGCGTCTTATAGTCCAAAAAATACGGTAACTTTCTGTCCATATGTACTGTTCACTGTATAGAGTATTCCATTGCACAGTACAGTATATATTAAATAGCATTTCTATCAATTTGCATTTGTGGATACAGTATTGTACTTTCTTTCAGCTAACCAGTACAGCACATCTCTCTCACACCAACAATTCTATTGTAAGCTACAGTGCAGTTTAATTTGCTTTACATGTTTTTTACTGTACTGTATTTTGTTAGTTTACTGTTATAATTTTACAGGACATTATTTTGTATTACTGTAATAAGTTTGTATAAATACAGTAAATATTTTTAGGTTGTGGAACGAATTGTCTACATTTCAGCTTCCTATGGGAAAAATCACTTTGATAGAAGAGTAACTTGGTTTAAGAGCACACTCCTTGAACTAATTATGCTCGTAATCCAAGGTTCCACTGTACTTGTCGGCTGCCGTCTCTATGCTTTCAGCAAGTAAGCAAATATCCATTCTTTCATGTGCTTTTATTAATACTCCAAGCATTGTTATGTCCTTGTACTGATTGTTCTCACACAAACAATATAAATATTTAATTAACTTCTCGTCCTTGGTGACGACTAGATGTAAACGGCAATGCTTTTATTATTGTAAGCGAGAGACAAGACGGATGATAGATGCTATACAACAAATGTTATGCACTCGGAGAATAATAATACCATCACTGACTGATATTCTTGGGATGACATTCCCTTGGTGTAAAACAATGCATACTTTAAATAGTTTTCTGCCTTGTTTTCTTGAATATGAGAATTTGTCTGAGTGATTTTACCATGAGCTGTGCTTTGAAGATGATCAGTGTTTCAATCCCAGCTCCATTCAGCTAAGTGGAACCATGCCTTTGAAAATATGGCTAATGTTAGTGAACAATTAAGGGAAAATACTAAGCAGCAGGCGGATCAATAAACTGTGTTCCATGCTTATTTTAGAAAGCTTTTTGAATTGGTGCCAAATCCATATAAATAAAGTCTAGTGCAACAGTGAAAGAGCAAATACGAAGAAGTCAAACATGTGAAAATGAGGTAATGTGCCAGGTAGGATTAAGGTCACATACACGTTTCTGTTATTTGAGCTGCCAATCCAGCTACATTAGCTATGTATGAGAAATGAACCATCATAATTGCTGTGCAGATAAATATTATACATGTCCACAAGCTATTTTATGCTTAAGATAAGATAAAGATTTTATCAAGCTAAATGTCTCAATTAAATCAGTTTTTGTTGCTCAAATTTAAAGATCGCTCATATTGGCCTTTATTCTCTCTTCAGAGAGAATCCGATGCATTATGGTTATAACACTCAGCTCAAACTCTGCTGCCAGCGTGAGCCGAGTGTCATTTACTGGGAACCGATTTTCTTGCGGACAATATGAAGAACTTAATTTCTCCATCTTCTCCATTATTTGTTAATTGGACTGCACTTGGATTAGATCCAAGTATGGTACAATGATTTCCACACACCCATAGACTTGTATGGGTGCAAGCCGTCCGATATACACTGCCTTTCGCAATTTTTTTCTCATGTTGACTCAACATGACAAAAAAACGCTGGTTGGCAATGCTCCATAGTATAACATTGAAGTGAGTAGTAACCGATAAAACATCGGACAGCACTCGTCCGAGTTACATGCCAGTGTGAGAAAACCCTAAGATGGGAAAAAATGCAAACTATACAGAGAAAGTAAGGCTAAAGGCCACTTTACACACAGAGATAAATCTTTGGCAGATCTGTGGTTGCAGTGAAATCATGGACATATTGTTCCATTTGTACACAGCCACAAACCTGGCACTGATTGTCCACAATTTCACTGCAACCACAGATCTGCCGCAGATTTATCTCTGTGTGTAAAGTAGCCTTAAGTTCCCATGATGATTATTTGGTGCATTATTCATGCTGCAAATTTTCCAGATATTTAGAAAGGTAGTCTGGGTGTAGGCTACAAATCTACAGTCACTGAAGAATCCTCACAGCCAACAGGGCATGTGATATGAGGATTTACAAGTCATAGAGTGACTGTAAACTTGTTGGCTGGCCAACCTTTTTAAAGCTATGTGCGCACATTGCGTAGTGTCCATGCTGAAAATTCTGCAGTGATTTGGCAGTGCATGTGCGCTTCAAATCTCTGCAGAAACACTATGTAATGGACGCAGTGTGTCTGCAGAATAGATGCCGATGTCATGCGCTATGGATGATGCCTCTCCCACAGACAGAGTGGGAGCAGCATCCAAAGTGCACGAAAGAATTGACATACTGCATTTTTGAGTGCAGTGATTTGAATCAAAATTTCGTCATGCAAATCGCTGCGCTCTCAAACGCAACGTACGGATGGATTATGCACAATCTTCATAGACTGTGCTGGAGACGCAGGACACATGGGCTTACGCTGAAGTGCAATATGCAGCGTATACACATAAAATTACGCAACGTGCGCACATAGCGTAACTTGAGTCACTTGTGTTTTTTCTTTGCGTATTTTTACATGCAGTTTTATTGCATTTTTTAAACTTTTTTTTTGTCTCTTTTTGATTAGTCATATTTTAAATAAAACTGCTTTTTTGTAAACTTCTTGATATTTAGCTTGGTGATGCTCTAGGATTCAATTTTTGGGAGGGTCTTGGAAACCTGCAGAGTCTGGAAAGTAATATGGATTCAATCAAGAAAAGAGTAAAGATTATACTTTCTGTGAGGGAGCTGTAAATTCAGCAACTTTGTACCTTCCAACAAGAAAATCACCCCAAGCATAATTAGGCTACATGTGCACTCTGCATTTTTTGCCGTGTTTTTGCTGCGTTTTTGGTTGCAGTTTTGTTGTCGTAAAGTTCTCACTTTTGACTTCCCAGCTAGGTCTATGAGAATTCAGATTTGCTGTACATTGCAGTTTTTTCGTCTGCAGTTGATTTGTAACAAACGTCTGACAAACTGGAGATTGTTCATTCTTTTTGCGTTTTATCCCTGCATTTCTCAGTAGTGATGGGAGAACTCTCAGATCAATCCGCTGCCAACTGAAGGTCAGTGGGGGATTGATCCCTGGTATCTGACTGGATACCAGTCCCTATAAAGTTTATGGGGACCAGAATCCAGCGCAAAGTGGTAGAAGCAAACACTTCATACTTACTGATGCACCAGTGTGGCTGTACGCCTCCGCGACCTCTCATTCTTCTTCCGGGACCATTCATTAGGCCCATGCATATTCACTGCTTCCCTGCCCACCGGTGTCAGTGATTGGTTGCAATCAGATGCGCCCCAATGCTGGGTAACAGCGTGTATGAAGCTTCCAATCACAGTCGCCAGTGGGCATGTCTTTATCGTACAGAAAAATAAATATATTAAAAATTAAATTGACATAGGTTCCTCCCCTATTATAATACCCAGAACAGATAAAGTATACGACTACAGGCTGGAGCCCCCAGCCCTGCGCTTATCTTGGCTGTGTATCAAAATAGGAGGCACCGCATGCTGCTTTTTTAAAATTATTTAAATAAGTAATTTTTAAAAAACGGCATGCGGTCCCCCAAATTTTCATACCCAGACAATATAAAGCCAGACAGCTGGGGGCTGGTATTCTCAGGCTGGGGAGACCCATGCTTATTGGGCCCACCAGCCTAAATATATCAGCCTGCAGCCACCCAAGATTGTCATATCCATTAGATGCGATAACCCTGCACTTTGCCCGACTCTTCCCAAATGCTTTGGTGCAGTGGCAATCGAGGTAATAAGGGGTTAATGTTAGCTCATAGCTGCCAATAGGCCCTAGATTAGTAATGGGAGGTGTCTATGAGACTTCCCATCACTAATCTGTAAGTGAAAACAAATAAACACAAATATCCAAAAAATCCTTTATTTGCAATAAAATACAAAAAAACAGCCTCTTTCACCCCTTTATAAACTCCAAAAATACCCAGGTGCAACGTAATCCACATGAGATCCCTTGACGATTTTAGCTCTACTACATCTGAATTCACACCGAGCAGCCATTGAACATGGCCATCTGATGTGGGGTTCAGGCAGAGATTAAGTGAGCTGTGCGATGAGTGGTGACATCACTCAGGTTAGTCGTGACAACAGCTGGAGGTACACCACCTCCACCTCTGACTGCAGATAACCTGACCTCCCCAACTGGGGGCTGCAGCCTGTTGCCTTATGCTTTATCTGTGCTGGGTATCATACCATGGAGAGACCCTACGCCAAATTTTTTATTTACTTATTTATTTTTACTGTACGCTACAGGCTGTCACACAGGCTGGGAGCGCTGTCTGACTGGAACCAATCACAGATGTCAGTGGGCAGGGGAAGCATGAATATGTACGAGTCTAATGAGTGCCCCTGGAGGAAGAATGAGCGGGCCATGGAAGCAGTTACAGCCGCCCTGGAGACTTGGTAAGTATTGTGCGCTCGCTTTATTATTTTTTTCTTTATTTTTACATTACTTTTTTATTTCTTGAGTTCCCAATCCAGAACAATACCCGGAATTCCCTGAGAATTCTAGACCCGGCCCGGCACTCAGGTGCCTTTGAACCCGTGAGGGTTGGACTTTACAGTCCGGTCTGCCAATCCCTATTTTTCCCAAAAAACGAATCAAACCAGAACTGCCATAACGCACCAAAATACACTAAAAATACTCCATAACGCACCATCTTTACAAGCCTTTTTTAATTATATTTTTATTTCCAGGCTCTCTGGGGCAAGGTGCAGTTTTTGGTGCAGTTTTTGGTGCAGTTTTGACGTCTCAAGGGTGCCGTTTTCTTGTGACAACATGCACATGTAGCCTTAGAGTTCACCAAAGCTTGGTTTCAGAACAAGTCTTGGAAGATTCTGGAGTGACCTTCACAGTCACCTGACTCCATTGAAAATCTTTGGTGGAATTTGAAGAAGGCATGTGCTATATGTAAATCCAATAACTTTCATGAACTGGAAGTCACTACCCGTAATGAATGGGCTAAAATTCCTCATGAAGGCTGCCAGGAGCTGGTGTCTGACTATGCACCATATTTATAGTAGGTCATCATTCCCAAAGGGGTTTTACAAAGTACTAAACACTCTTATGAATTAATTTAATAATTCTGATAGTCAGTAGAGGTGGCATTTTGTGCTGAATTTAGAGAAATCACTGGTTACACTAGTTGTATTCAGCTAGATAAATTGTTGTTGTTTCATTGGCTTATTAATTACAAAGATCAGAAAGTTGGTAAATATTATTAATAAACCTAATTTGCAGTAAAGGTTCAATAATTTTACAACTATAGATTATATGGTTCCTTAGTATATGTGATATTTCTCACGAATGGACACTCAAAAAAAGGTCTCTTATTAAATGAGACATATGACCTTCCTATCAGCTTTCCAAATGATAACCGGTCAACATTTGCAGCTTAGACAAATATTTTATTAACAACACTTAATTAAATTGCCTTCTATGATGGCTATTGTGCCCTTTCCATTTTATGACTTTTTATATCTTGTTTATTAACAGCAAATATAGCAAATAATACTTGTCTGCCATGCTTCACTGTCTCTTGCGACTTTTTCAGCTCTGTTTATATACAGTGCTTCGGTAATTTTTTTAATGTGATTTTATATCAAATTTATATGCAATAAACCTTTCTTTGTGTATCTATTGTTTCTTGATTGTTTCAGAGCACCAAAGTATTCTCAATTCATTTAGTGTCATTTTCAAATTAGATTAGTGCATGGTACACTTTCCAGCATTTCCTGTCCTACTTTCAGTGATTCAGCTGACCATATTCAGATGTTTCACTTGCAGAAATAAGCTGTTGCCGTGAAGTCAGATAAGTGTCTGGTGCATGATAGGAAGTGCTGAATCAGGCACTAAGGATGTCAGAGAAAGGAACAATAAAAACATTGAAAAGCACCTTCAAATAAATGGTCACATGCCCACACAGTATGTACCCCAGTCTGTTGTCACAGTAAAAGTGAATAAAGGAGAGGTGTGAATGCTAAAATATTATTTAAAGTACTAGAAGGTGGCCCGATTCTACGCATCGGGTATTCTAGAATTTTCGTATTGTGTAGTTAATGTATGATTTTTGTTATATATATAGATGTTGTTGTGTGTAGTTGCCAAGTGTTTGTGTAGTGCGCTGTAAATGTTCTGGGTGTTGTCTGGGTGTAGCGGGGGGTGAGAGCGGTGTTGTTTGTGTGTTGCATTGTTTGTGGAGCGCTATGTGTCTGTAGCGTTGTGTGTGTGTGGTGCTGTGTGTGTTGCGCGGTTTGTGTGGGTGTGGAGTGCGTGTGTGTGTTTTGGGGGGAGGTATGTTTTGTGCAGTGTGTGTGTTGTGCGGTATGTGCGTATATTTGTGTGTGCCGTGGTGTTTGTGTGTTGGGTGTTGTGTGTGTGCGGCGTTGTCTGTGTGTTTGGGTGTCTGTGTAGGGCGGTGTTTGTGGTTCCCAGTGTGTATGTGGTGTGTTGTGCGGTGCGTGCATGGCGGTGTGTGTGTGTTTTGGGGGGAGGTGTGCACCCCCCATCGTGCTCCATCCCCCATGCTGTGCACCCCCCATCGTGCTACATCCCCCATGCTGCGCACCCCCCATCGTGTTCCATCCCCCATGCTGCGCATCCCACCTCGTGATCCATCCCCCATGCTGTGCACCCCCCATCATGCTCCATCCCCCATGCTGCGCACCCCCCATCGTGCTCCATCCCCCATGCTGCGCACTCCCCATTGTGCTCCATCCCCCATGCTGCGCACTCCCCATCGTGCTCCATCCCCCATGCTGCGCATTCCCCATCGTGTTCCATCCCCCATGCTGCGCACTCCCAAACGTGTTCCATCCCCCATGCTGCGCACCCCCCATCGTGCTCCATCCCCCATGCTGCGCACTCCAAAATGTGCTCCATCCCTCATGCTGCGCACTCCCCATCGTGCTCCATCCCCCATGCTGCGCACCCCCCATCGTGCTCCATCCCCCATGCTGCGCACTCCCCATTGTGCTCCATCCCCCATGCTGTGCACCCCCCATTGTGCTCCACAGTCACACATCAGACAGTATACACACACACATCTGATCGCATACACTCACACCCCACTTCTGCCTGTGCCCTCCGGTGTGCGGTCCCAGCAGCTGTGCTGCACGCAGTGCTCCTCTGCCTTCTGCCGACACGCACACACCCGATCGCATACACGCACACACCCGATCGCATACACGCACACACCCGATCGTATACACGCACACACACATTGACGATATTGCACATACGCGCTCACACTCACAACATCCGGAGATACCACATGTTTCTGGCCATGTGATCCTCCGGCAGGTCCTGGACGGTCACTGCACGCACAGTATCGCCGCCGAGAAGCAAGCGATATCACTGGATGTTGTGAGTGTGTGGATGCGATCTGATGTGTGTGTGAGGTGTGTGTGAGAGTGAGTGTGATCTGATGTGTGTGTGTGTGTCTGTTCTTATGTGTGTGCATGTGTGTGTGTTCCGCCGCTGCAGGACCTTGATGCGCTCCCCTGGGACCCGGTGTACGCTGGTAACTATGCTACACAATATTACTCGATGTGTACCATGGTTACCAGCGTAGCCCGCCCCCCGCTTGCACGGGAGCCCACACCAGCGTACGGCGGCAACCCCAGCAATGCGAGGGCATGTGTCAGCTGGGTTGGCGGCGTACGCTGATGTGGGCTCCCGGGGGTAAAGCACTCACCTGGGAGTCGGGGCTCCGTGTCGTTTCGGGGAATGCGTGCGGGGGGCGGGGCCAGAGCGAGCATGCAATGCGTGAGGGGGGCGGGGCGTGGACGAGTTGCCAATGCAAGCAGGGGGCCGGGGCGAGAGGCCAATCCGTGGGGGGGGGCGGAGCCTGGGCGAGCAGCCAATCCGGGGGGGCAGGCCGAGCCCAGCGGCCAATCTGACGATTGTCACTTTAAGGACACAATTTTGGAGCAAGACAGACAGACAGACAGATAGACAGACAGACAGAATAAGGCAATTATATATATAGATAACTGTCGTTTTCATTTGAACTTCATACTAGCTGTAGTACGTGGCGTTGCCCGGCATAGTAGCTAAGTTTCTTAATCCCACTTTCCCTCTCTCCCACTTTCTCACTCTCCCTCTCTCCCTGTCTGTCTCCCTCACTGTCTGTCTCATTCTCTGTCTGTTTTCCTCTCTGTCTGTATGCCTCTCTGTCTGTCTCTGTCTGTCTCTGTCTATCTTTCTGTCAGTCTCTGTCTCTGTCTGTTTTTGTCAGTCTCTGTCTCTGTCTCTCTGTCTGTTTCTGTCTCTCTGTCTCTGTCTGTCTCTGACTGTCTCTCTCTATCTATATTTCTCTCTCTGTCTGTCTGTGTCTTTCTCTGTCTTTCTGTCTGTCTTTGTCTGTCTCTCTCTGTCTGTCTCTGATTTGTCCGTGTCTCTCTTTCTCCACCAAAATCATATATGCTGAACTAAGAATGTCCTTCATTGCCTATAGCGACCAATCAGAGCTCTTATTAATGACTTGTAGCTCCCAGCTCCATTGACTTTAATGTAAGCAGGTTCTTTGGTGAATAAATGAAGCGCGGGTTTAATTTTCCCCTCAAAACATAGTCTATGATGTTCCCTGAGTCACCTGAGGAGGTTGTGCAAAATTTTGTGATTGCAAATGCGATGGTGTGGAATCCTTTAGCGGACACACACACACACACACCTAGCTTTATATATTAGAAATCAATAGTACACATGAAAAGTAACAACTTTGTAATTAACTTTATCAGACAAATCTGCTTCTTTCTCTGTCAATATTTCTCAGTCATTATCAAAAGCTGTATACGGTGAAAAGTTTCCCACTACTGAGATAGAAGATGACAGTTACTGAGAGTCTATGACAATGGGAGGAGGGAGGAGCTAGAGGCAGAGCTCCGCCCCTTCAATCTACATAGAACCTCATCAGTATCTGCCATCTCCTATCTCAGTAATGGGAAAGTCTTCACTGAATACAGATTTTACCTCAGAAGTGAGAATTTTGATAATGACTGATCAATTCTGGCAGTTAAATAAGATATATTACAAAGTTGCTTATTTTAATGTGTACTATTGATTTATGAAGTAAAAATGAAAATGACAGTTACGCTTTACATATATTATCTACACAATATACTGTATTCCTAGTGTTAAAAGCAAATATTCATTTTGTGGATTATAAAAAATGAGTCATCTAAGAAGAACTTTCTCTAAGTCAACAGTGGCCAGTTTTTACTCTTATTTAATTCCTGCTGCTCTTCTGCGTAGCATATTTTATTTTGTTTTCTTGTTGATTTTAAAATCCATCTTATGGTTTAACAGATATAGGACGTTTTATTTACCAAGGGGTCTTGGTTCACATGATTCTCTGGGGTATGTCTTTAGGTCTGAAGGTTGCTTTGCATTTTACTCTGCAATCTTAATAAAGACCATCAAATTTAAAATGAAAAAGGTCCATATCTCTGGAACAAGATGGTGAATTTTATGAAAAACATCAATCTGCATACTTAGGGGAGCAGAAAGAATAAACTAAGAGCAAAATCGCACAACTTTTGACCTGGTGGCAGTTCATCTTTAAAGGAGTTTAAAAAGGAATATATATCGTATTTTTCCTTTTTGTAAGATGCACTAGATTATAAGATGCACCCCAAATTTAGAGCTAAAAAAGGTAAAAAAAAATATGGGGTTCATTTTTTAATCCAGTGATGTCTTACCAAGGAGGCGGGGCAGCAGCCTTGCTGTCCACTGCACAGAGTCCACAGAGCAGGGCCGCCCACCGCACAGAGCAGTGCCACCCACTGCACAATGGCGCACAGAGCAGTGCCGCCTGCCACACAGAGCAGCTCCGCAGAGAGCAGCACAGCGCACAGCATTGCCCTGCCTCCTGTGACCTCTCTCCACCACCCCACATTAAGCTACATTCGGATTTTAAGACGCACCTCTCATTTTCCTCCCAAATTTTTGGGAGGAAAAGTGCATCTTATAATCCGAAAAACTAGGTAATTTATTGCCTATCCTTAGAACCGTCCATTGTTAAATCCTTGAAGATCCAACTTGCACCACCTTTGCCGATCAGATGATTCAAGAAGCCGTGGTCCTTATTCTAGAAGTTCATAATAATATCTGCTTTCTTTAAGAAACTATAAATAAAATTGTTTCCGACTGTATAAATATCAATTTGACATCATGCTAGGGGAAGTATCAAAACTTTTGAATGGGATAAATTAATAAATAATATTAACCCCTTCACGACCTTGGACGGATCTATCCGTCCAGGATCGTGTCGGGTTAAGCCCCACCCCCTGCCGCGGGCAGGCGGCGTGGATCGGCACACATATCAGCTGTTTTCAACAGCTGACATGTGTGCCTACTAGCCGCGGGTGGAATCGCTTCCACCCGCGGCCATTAACCCCTTAAATCTTGCTGCCAAAGTCTGGCAGCAAGATTTAAATGCGCGCGGCCATGTTTGTTACTCACCGCCGCCCCCACCGGAAGTCACGTGTGTTATCACGTGACTATCGGTGGTTGCCATCGTAGCACAGGGTCATGTGATGACGCCTGCTGCTACGATGTTTCACTTTCATTTTCCCTCGGCCGAGAGCAGAGGGAAAACCAAAGTGACTGAATCTGCTGATTACAGCGGTATAGCTGTGATCAGCAGATAGCGATCAGCAATCGGATTGCTGATCGCTATAGCCCCCTAGGGGGACTAGTAAAATAAAAAAAAAAAGAAAAAAAAAAAGTTTTAAAAAATAAAAAAAACAACAAAAAACCTAAAAGTTCAAATCACCCCCCTTTCCCCCCATTGAAAATTAAAGGGTTAAAAAATAAATAAATATACACATATTTGGTATCGCCGCGTTCAGAAATGCCCGATCTATCAAAATATAAAATCAATTAATCTGATTGGTAAACGGCGTAGTCGCAAAAAAATTCCAAACGCCAAAATTACGTTTTTTGGTCGCCGCAAGTTTTACGCAAAATGCAATAACAGGCGATCAAAACGTAGCATCTGCGCACAAATTGTACCATTATAAACGTCAGCTCGAGACGCAAAAAATAAGCCATCACTGAGCCATAGATCCGTAAAAATAAGAACGCTACGTGTTTCGGAAAATGGCGCAAAACGTGCGCCACGTTTATTGGACAAACTTGTGAATTTTTTTTAACCCCTTAGATACAAGTAAACCTATACATGTTTGGTGTCTACAAACTCGCACCGACCTGAGGCATCACATAGATACCTCAGTTTTACCATATAGTGAACACAGTGAATAAAATATCCCAAAAACTATTGTACGATCACACTTTTTTTGCAATTTTTCCGCACTTGGAATTTTTTTGCCGTTTTCCAGTACACTGTATGGTAAAACTTATGGTTTCATTTAAAAGTACAACTCGTCCCGCAAAAAACAAGCCCTCATATGGCAAGATTGATGGAAAAATAAAAATGTTACGCCTCACGGAAGAAGGGGAGCAAAAAAACAAAAACGCAAAAATGGAAAGTGCCCGGGGGCTGAAAGGTGTTGTCCAATCTAAAACAACAGGTTTGAGGTTTTTCAATATGAACAGTGGTGGAAAATAAGAACTGTTACTATTTGACTTTTTTCTTTATGTGTCATTTTTTGTATGTTATATATCTATTTATTGCTTATAGGGGTTATCTGGTCTAAAATGACAAGTTTTCAGTTAGCCTCTGTGGCACCAGACTTGTGAACCCTCACATCCAGAGCACAATGCGCTGTGAGAATTCTCTGCTGTGAGCACTGGGAATGGCGTTCATGTGACCACAAGCATTTGATATGCACACTCCTGGCCAGAATTCTTCCAGACTGTTTCTGGCGTGCTCAATGCAAGTGTGTTGCACAAGGCCAGAAAAAGTCTAGTCGGATTGTGGTCGGGAGTGTGCATATCAAATACTAGTGATCACGTAACCGTCGTTCCCAGCACTGACACCACAGAATCCTTACATAAAACTGGCCATTTTGTGTGCCAATTATTTCAATTTTTACATGGTTTTCATAGCAGTAATTCATGTCTATATTTGCATATTCATTGCTACACATATTATAGCATTACAGAGTGCAACTGTCTCCTTTTCGTTATTATGTTCCATGTTCAGTTTGCACTTGTTCACCTTACAAAGGTAGGATGTGCCATCAGTGGTTTTCCTGGGACATTAAATAGCACACTAGCGGGCCCTGATCTTTGCTGTTAAGGCCTAGTTACACTAAACAACTTACCAGCGATCCCAACAACGATACAACCTGATAGGGATCGCTGGTAAGTTGCTAGGAGGTCGCTGGTGAGATGTCACACTAAGCAACGCTCCAGCGATCCCACCAGCAACCTGACCTGGCAGGGATCGCTGGAGCGTCGCTACACGTGGAAGTATGCTGCACTTGGTAACTAAGGTAAATATCGGGTAACCAACCCGATATTTACCTTGGTTACCAGCGCACACCGCTGGCTCCCTGCACACCTAGCCACAGTACACATCAGGTAAATTTCCCGATGTGTACTCTGCTACGTGTGCAGGCAGCAGGGAGCCGGCTTCTGCGGACGCTGGTAACCACGGTAAACATCAGGTAACCAAGAAGCCCTTCCCTTGGTTACCCGATATTTACCTTCGTTAAAAGCGTCTGCCGCTCTCACACTGCCAGTGCCGGCTCCCTGTACTCCTAGCCACAGTACACATCGGGTTAATTACCCGATGTGTACTCCAGCTACGTGTGCAGAGAGCAGGGAGCCTGCACTGGCAGCTGAGAGCGGCGGACGCTGGTAACAAAGGTAAATATCGGGTAACCAAGGGAAGGGCTTCTTGGTTACCCGATCTTTACATTGGTTACCAGCGTCCGCAGAAGCCGGCTCCCTGCTGCCTGCACATTTAGTTGTTCCTCTGTCGCTGTCACACACAGTGATGTGTGCTTCACAGCGGGAGAGCAACAACTAAAAAATGGTCCAGGACATTCAGCAACAACCAACGACCTCACAGCAGGGGCCAGGTTGTTGCTGGATGTCACACACAGCAACATCGCTAGCAAGTTGTGCCTCAGCAGCGATGTTGCTAGCGATGTTGCTTAGTGTGATGGTACCTTTAGTTACAGCATGATAAAGCTGTTTGTCAGCAGTCCGAATCAGAACAGAAGCAGATATTATCAGGAGTGTTTATGGTGAGTTTGAATTCTGCTTTCTCCCTGTCTGACTTTTTTTGTGAGATTAACCACTCCAGTCCCAGCCCTCTCCTGGGTTGGGGGTGAGGGTATAATAACTAAGGCTATTCAGGAGTTAGGGCTATGCTGGTGGTCCAGACCTCGCCATCATCAGGCATACCTCTTGGCCTGAGGGCCAGTATAGGAGTCCCATTCCCAGTTCTACATCACCCATCCTGACAGCTGGCTGTTACTAAGCAGGGAGCACACCCCTTAGTGTGTGATGTAATATCCCAGAGGTGAGGGGGAGCAGTGGGAGCAGCTACCCGATCACACTGAATTACAGCTGTTATCATGCTGTTACTAACAGCAAGGAGCACACTCCCTGATGTGTGATAAAACAACACTGAGGGAAGAGGGAGCAGTGAGAGCAGCAGCTGGGTGTCACACTTTGATACATGGCAGACGCATTCAGACCAAACGATGTCTGGACGCACAACAAAAATACAAACAACAATACAACAGGTAGGGGGAAAACACTGGAGACATAATAACAATAGTTGACCCTAGCTCTAGCGAGAGGGGTAGATGGGCACCTCCTGCACTCACCTGCTGCTGACCCTACACTCCTAACCAGGCCCTATAAAGTCTCCTCAACTGTCGCCGAACAGGAACCTGAGACCTTAAGAAAAACCCTGTAGTGGCCTGGCTAGTGCGTTGGCTGGTGGCCGACACTAGCTCCATCGCAGCACTAACACACAGAGAAAAGAAAGACCAACAGGGGAAAACAACAAAGGAGAAAGTCCAAATGCAGGATCAAGCCTTCACAGGTCCTTACACCAATGCGGCCATAGAACAAATGGCTTTCTATCTTCAGCAGGGATTGCTGGGTAACACCTCTATTTAAACCTAAAAAAAAAAAAAAAAAAAGACGCAAGAGAGAGGCGATCATCGGTTCAACTCATTTTTATTTTTATATTGTGATAGAGAACATGCAGAGAGGTGATGGGGGAGAGAGTAACGGTATACATCACCGCAGACAGTACAACAATGGCAACTATGTACTAGTTGAATGCAAAAAATTGGTATATTGTCATATGCAAACAGGGAAAAATGACCCACAGATCAAAAACGCATGCTCACAGAGATGGTGCACCAGGGAAACTCTTAATATAAGATATAATAAAGAAATAAACTAGAAAACCTAGTGTATATATAAGAGGAAACCATGGATAACAAAATTTCACCTCTCAATTTAGAGAGAAATGTATCATATACAATACACCGTGTGAGCATGTATCCATGCTGGTGGTGGAAAGCCACAACATAGTGGGAAAGCATAAGGACCACAATGACTAATTATAGAAAGTGAATAAGATAATACAATATATGTATATTCTCACATTAGGGTTAATGTGCTTTTCCAGCAGTAGCGGTATAGACCAGCACCAACAGGGGCAAACATATCTACTAGTTGCTGAAGCACACAATACACTTACAGCATGAAGATACAAAGCAGCATGCAGTCATCATTTCAAGGGTACTAACCACTGATTGAAGCAAGGCAATCATACGATAATAACATTACCTAGATAAAGAGGACTGCGGAGGGAATGCGCCCGATGCGCATTTTGGAGTGTACCTTCGTCAGGGAACGATGAAGGTACACTCCCCCTGACGAAGGTACACTCCAAAATGAGCATCGGGCGCATTCCCTCCGCAGTCCTCTTTATCTAGGTAATGTTATTATCGTATGATTGCCTTGTTTCAATCAGTGGTTAGTACCCTTGAAATGATGGCTGCATGCTGCTTTGTATCTTCATGCTGTAAGTGTATTGTGTGCTTCAGCAACTAGTAGATATGCATGCCCCTGTTGGTGCTGGTCTATACCGCTACTGCTGGAAAAGCACATTAACCCTAATGTGAGAATATACATATATTGTATTATCTTATTCACTTTCTATATTTAGTCATTGTGGTCCTTGTGCTTTCACGCTATGTTGTGGCTTTCCACCACCAGCATGAATACATGCTCACACGGTGTATTGTATAAGATACCTTTCTCTCTAAATTGAGAGGTGAAATATTGTTATCCATGGTTTCCTCTTATATATACACTAGGTTTTCTAGTTTACTTCTTTATTATATCTTATATTAAGAGTTTCCCTGGTGCACCATCTCTGTGAGCATGCGTTTTTGATCTGTGGGTCATTTTTCCCTGTTTGCATATGACAATATACCAATTTTTTGCATTCAACTAGTACATAGTTGCCATTGTTGTACTGTCTGCGGTGATGTATACCGTTCCTCTCTCCCCCATCACCTCTCTGCATGTTCTCTATCACAATATAAAAATAAAAATGAGTTGAACTGATGATCGTCTCTCTTTTGCGTCTTTTTTGTCTGTCATCAGCGATTTGGTTCACATATTACAGTCCTTTTCTGCGTTACATATGATGTGTATATTTATGCATATATTTTGGTACATAAATCAATAACTTTATAATATGCAGTTGTTTACGCCATTACTTATTCTTGCTCTATTTATACCTGAAGGGCATGGCTACAAAGCCACTGTAGCTGACACACTCAGCTAGAGACTGCTGGAGAAGTTGCCAGCAGAAAAGCTGACATTAACCATTTACAGTAGGTACTGAAGGAAGCAAAACCACAATTAAATGTGGATAATCCAATACAGATGAGAGGCTGTCACTAGTGTCCAAAAACAGGGAGACGATCGTGAGACTGAGTCATACTGAATGCAGGTATTGTAAGGATATAGGACTGCACTGGGTATCTCATCTTTATAGTTTAAGAGGACAAGGACATTAGTAGAATTTTTCATCTCCCCGGACTAACCCTTTAATACTCATTAGTCTGCTGCAGTCCCCTGCTCATTAACAACTTTTTCGAAGATTGTAAAAATATAACCCCAAACCACAGAATTTGATTAGTTACAGTCATATGAAAAAGTTTGGGCACCCCTATTAATGTTAACCTTTTTACTTTATAACACTTTGGGTTTTTGCAACAGCTATTTCAGTTTCATATAGCTAATAACTGATGGACTCAGTAATGTTTCTGGATTGAAATGAGGTTTATTGTACTAACAGAAAATGTGCAATCTGCATTTAAACAAAATTTGACCGCTGCAAAAGTATGGGCAGCCTTATCAATTTCTTGATTTGAACACTCCTAACTACTTTTTACTGACTTACTAAAGCACTAAATTGGTTTTGTAACCTCATTGAGCTTTGAACTTCATAGGCAGGTGTATCCAATCATGAGAAAAGGTTTTTAAGATGGCCACTTTCAAGTTGTTCTCCTATTTGAATCTCCTATGAAGAGTGGCATCATGGGCTCCTCAAAACAATCCTCAAATGATCTGAAAACAAAGATTATTCAACATAGTTGTTCAGGGGGAAGGATACAAAAAGTTGTTTCAGAGATTTAAACTGTCAGTTTCCACTGTGAGGAACATAATAAGGAAATGGAAGAACACAGGCACAGTTCTTGTTAAGCCCAGAAGTGTCAGGCCAAGAAAAATATCAGAAAGGCAGAGAAGAAGAATAGTGAGAACAGTCAAGGACAATCCACAGACCACCTCCAAAGACTTGCAGCATCATCTTGCTGCAGATGGTGTCAATGTGCATCGGTCAACAATACAGCGCACTTTGCACAAGGAGAAGCTGTATGGGAGAGTGATGCGAAAGAAGCCATTTCTTCAAGCACGCCACAAACAGAGTTGCCTGAGGTATGCAAAAGCACATTTGGACAAGCCAGTTACATTTTGGAAGAAGGTCCTGTGGACTGATGAAACAAAGATTGAGTTGTTTGGTCATACAAAAAGGTGTTATGCATGGAGGCAAAAAAACACGGCATTCCAAGAAAAGCACTTGCTACCCACAGTAAAATTTGGTGGAGGTTCCATCATGCTTTGGGGCTGTCTGGCCAATGCCGGCACCGGGAATCTTGTTAAAGTTGAAGGTCGCATGGATTCAACTCAGTGTCAGCAGATTCTTGACAATAATGTGCAAGAATCAGTGATGAAGTTGAAGTTACGCAGGGGATGGATGTTTCAGCAAGACAATGATCCAAACACCGCTCCAAATCTACTCAGGCATTGATGCAGAGGAACATTTACAATGTTCTGGAATGGCCATCCCAGTCCCCAGACCTGAATATCATTGAACATCTGTGGGATGATTTGAAGCGTGCTGTCCATGCTCGGCAACCATCAAACTTAACTGAACTGGAATTCTTTTGTAAGCAGGAATGGTCAAATATACCTTCATCCAGGATCCAGGAACTCATTAAAAGCTACAGGAAGTGACTAGAGACTGTTATTTTTGCAAAAGGAGGATCTACAAAATATTAATGTCACTTTTAAGTTGAGGTGCCCATACTTTTGCACCGGTCAAATTTTGTTTAAATGCGAATTGCACATTTTCTGTTAGTACAATAAACCTCATTTCAATCCAGAAACATTACTGAGTCCATCAGTTATCAGATATATGAAACTGAAATAGCTGTTGCAAAAACCCAAATTGTTATAAAGAAAAAAGGTTAACATTAATAAGGGTGCCCAAACTTTTTCATATGACTGTATTCAAAGAAACAAAAAGCATGTTATCTTGTTACTATGGCCACAAGGATTATGGGACTGTGATGTAGTGATCTTGGGCATGCCTGAAACCGCCTTCAAGACTGCCTGACAGAAATTCACAAAATTGGGTCATCTAACTAAAATATTAGCAGTGCATCAAAAACTTTTTTTTTACTTAAAATTTGTATTTATGGTTTTAATTTTAGGTTTTATTTTTTTAATAACTTGCAATTTTAATTATGATTGATTCTCTTTATTGTCTATCTTACTCTGGCCTGTCCCAAATTAAAGAAAACCAAGTGCTACTAATCAAAGTAATATTACAACTTCTTGCCTTTGGATGTTGCCATACTTTGCCCCCTTGCCAGTTACAATTGCTAAAACAAACATTGCAATAGCTGCTAGTTTTATGAATGCTTAATCAGTCCTCATTTTACAGCGGCAGTATTTTCCTGAGCATATAATACTCAATCTCATGGACTTTTTATATATGAACAAAGGTTTTAAATTGTAAGGAGTACTTCTAAATATTTAAACTATGAAATCTGTTTACATTGAAGCATTTCCATTACTTGGTTGTATGTTAATACTATATCAATTCCCACATTTCTTTATTATATTTACCTATGCAAGAGAACTTTGTTCTTTACTTAGTTAAACAACTTATTGTAATGTTTACATAGTTTAGCTTTTGTGAGCTTGACCTATGATACTTTAGAATTTGAATATTCCATTCTTAATCTGTCCATTTTCAATTATTATTTTCATTATTTTTAGAATATTTAATTCCATTTAGTCCCCAAAGACAGCATAACAGGAGGTAGTCTTCCTTGACCTATGTAGGGCCTCGATCACAGAATTGTTAAAAGGCCCCTATGACTAGCTCCCCCTGTTCCCCTGAAGAGCAATCGTCATCAAAAGTATGAGGTGGAAGAAAGGGATGAAGCTATGGGTCAGTAAGGAGGCAGTACAGGTAAGTGCACAGGGTAAGTATTGCCTTGCATGGGCCAAGCTTCTAGGCTGATACAAGCTTCACATTTTTATGCTGAAGCCTGTTTAGAAGCTAGGCCTAAAGCGGGCTTTACACACAGTGACATCAGCAGCGATGTCGCTGGTGAAAGCACCCGCTCCCGTCGCTTGTGCGTCACAGACAAATCGCTGCCCGTGGCGCACAACATCGCTAACACCCGTCACATGGACTTACCTGCCTAGCGATGTCGCTGTGGCCGGCGAACCGCCTCCTTTCTAAGGGGGCGGTTCGTTCGGCATCACAGCGGCATCACTAAACGGCCACCCAATAGAAGCGAAGGGGCGGAGATGAGCGGGCGGAACATCCCGCCCACCTTCTTCCTTCCTCATTGCAGGCAGCCGCAGGTATGGTGATGTTCCTCATTCCTGCGGTGTCACACATAGCGATGTGTGCTGCCGCAGGAACGACGAACAACCTGCGTCCTGCAACAGCAACGATAATAATTGGGATTAGAACGACGTGTTAACAATCAATGATTAGGTGAGTAATTTTGATCGTTAATGGTCGTTCGTTCATTTCACACGCAACAACGTCGCTAATGAGGCCGGATGTGCGTCACGAATTCCGTGACCCCCAACGACATCTCGTTAGTGATGTCGTTGCGTGTAAAGCCCGCTTTAGGCTTTGTGATGAAGCTAGGCCTTACTCTTCATGTTAAAGCTAGGCCTTGGGCCTCATTTGCTGAAGTTATGCTTCGGGCCTCTAGGCTAAAGGTAGATCGCATACCTGCACTACATCTCATTGTTTGACTTCATATTTCTGACTTCTGGTTGTCCCATTGTGTGGTATATTAACACTTAGTTGTTTCCACCTTTGTCTTGCCAGACCAGGATGCGTCTCTCTGCGGCATCTGTAGTGTGGCGCATTATGTTAATGCATCACACTATTTCATATATGAAAAGTGCCTCTCCAGCTCTGTCTCATGGTTAATAGTTGGCAACTTCAGGTGGGGCTAGTCTCACAATTGGCAAGTACCACTCAAAAAAGAGCATTGTTATTCTGTGATTTACTTCCTTTCTTATTCATCAAGGTACAGCTACGGGCTGCTATTTGTAAGCTGGGGAGGGCCTGAAAACCATGGGGCTTCCCAGCTTGTTAATACCAGTCCCCAGCTGTCTGCTTTACCTTTGCTGGTTATCAAAAATAGGGCAGAGCCAATGCCACTTTTTAAAGTTATTTAAATCAATTATTTAAAAAGACTATCTGTGATCACCTCTATTTTTGATAATCAGCCAATATAAAGCCTGTTTCAGACGTCAGTGATTCTGGTACGTATGTGCTAGTTTTATACGTACCAGAATCATGGACATACCCAGACCATTCCCCATCCACATGTTTGCAGGGCATTCTCCTGCTCTTACCCCCATTTTACTTTCTTTTGTAGTCTCCAAGCCCTTACAGCCATTTTAGAGCACCAAAGTTAGTGTCCTTATTGAATTACATGGGGTTTGAGGTCCGTAATCAAGTTCAGGACAAGTCCGGGTCCCAAACTGAACTTTTAATTGAAGTATGGCTACACCTGGTGAACCCAATGCTCCGTGGGTCCGCTCAACTGTAACCATTTTCTAAACACTATTGGTTTAATCTTCTGACAATCCAGGGCCTCCATCCTGTGGAATTTCTTGTGGGATGGTGATCTCGTCTGTTCCCAGAGTTTAGCTAATTTCGACCCAAGGAAAACCAGTGATAAGACCAATCCTATTCTATTAACACTTTAGAGCTCATTACTGGTCCACTACAGTCCTCATTACCACCATCCTTTTACTGTGCATTAGAAGTGTATAATGTCTATTTTATGGCTTCGGTGTTTATTAGTATAATTCATCTAACACAGATACTGCGGGTTATTATTTGTCTTGTAGTACAACAGTGGTGTATCACACTCTATCCGATTTCTGCTGTATAACTTACTACATGTATATTGAATGTTTGGTATCATAGATATATACGAGTATCATGCACTCATTATCATTCCAGTCCAGTCACTTGATTACACGTATTTTTCCCCTTTTGGTAGTATACACTTAGATTTTAGACTTCTTGTTTTCATTGAAACAATTGTACTGTACCTGCTGTTTCCAGGTCTTTCTGTAGCTCTCCACAGGTGGCCCTTGGATCTTGGACAACTCTTCTGATAATTCTTTGGCCATCAGTTCAACCAGCTGACATTATTTTTCCCTAAATGGCAGGATTGCTTTCTAATTACTAATGAAATTTCAGCTGGTGTCATGACTTTCCATGGCTTTTTGCACCTCTCTTTCTTCATGTGTTCAATAGTTTTTCCCTGTGTCATTTCTCATTATTACATGTCACTTCATTTATGGACATCTATGGTTTGATTTATTTTCCTGTGTGGATTAAATGGGTTGTTACCGACATCTGGTGAGACATTTATGTCAACAGCACCTTCAGAAATATATTTACTTAGAAAATTGGTGAATTGGTAAATAACAATAGTTATTTTACCCACTGTCTAGGGAATCTAGGATTGCACTTTAAAGGGTTTCAAGAGCTTGAAATATGGATTCTATTATCTAAATTTTCTGCTTATCAGACCAGTTACTATAGCTAGCTTAGTTCTTGCCCAGGACTTTGGTCCTTTAGGCTTTTGTAAAGTCCCTGGTGCTATTCATTTACTACTATTTCTGGTGTGCTGTCATGAGGGAGGAACTGGAAAAAGGCAATTAGACGTACCAGTAATTCTGCTTCCAGATAAGGTTCCAACGATAGCACCCTTATTTCCCCTCAGTTATATTTTATCATGTAAAATCTTGCATATAAGTTTCTATTTGCTTGTATAAAGCCTTTATATCCATCTTTCTGAAGTAATTTGAAAGACACTGTAGGGTCCTTTTAACATCTCTGTGATCCAGTCTCTACATAGGTCAAGGTAGACTACAGCGGGCTTTACAAGCTACGATATCGTTAATGAATTATCGTTGGGCTCACGGTGTTTGTGACGCACATCCGGCGTCATTAACGATATCGCAGTGTGTGACGCTTATTAGCGACCTTAAACGATCGCAAAAGCGGTCAAAATCGTTTGCCGCGGAGAGGTCGTCTTGAAACAAAAAATCGTTTTCTATTTATTAGCGATGTTGTTCCTCGTTCCTGTGGCACCACACATCGCTATGTGTGAAGCCGCAGGAGCGAGGAACATCTCTTTACCTGCCTCCACCGGCAATGCGGAAGGAAAGAGGTGGGCGGGATGTTACGTCCCACTCATCTCCGCCCCTCCGCTTCTATTGGACGCCTGCCGTGTGACGTCGCTGTGACGCCGCACGAACCGCCCCCTTAGAAAGGAGGCGGTTCGCTGGCCAGAGCGACGTCGCAGAGCAGGCATGTGCGTGGGACGCTGCCGTAGCGTTAATGTTCGCTATGGCAGCGATAACACAATATTGCACGTACAACGGGGGCGGGTGCTATCGCGCTCGACATCGCTAGCCGATGCTAGCGATGTCGCAGTGTGTAAAGCCCGCTTACCTCTTGGTGTGCTTTGCTGAGTAACATATTGGCAATGGAACTCCGGGTAGATTTAATTTCCCTTTTTCGTTTGTTAGAGTATTGCTGACTCAAGCTTGGAAGGAAAGTCATGTCGAAAGAAAGTATGTTTCATGCTTTATCATCCAAATATTTTGGCTGCTAACACCAATATGTTGCAGAAATTTGCATTAAAAACTTCTATTAATGTCGTTTATAACTGCTTTGATCACATATACGAGTATTGCAACCTCACTGAAAGAAAGTCCATGATGTTTGGGACCAAACGGTTAGAATACATATGTCTTCATATGATACTGCTCAAAAGTGTTAGGCAGGTGTGAAAAAATGCTGCTAAGTTAGAAATACTTTCATAACTAGTAATGTTCATTGTTTATTTATGTATCCTTTAACGAGATGCAAAGTGAATGAACAAAAAAGGAGTATGATTTAGAAGAATATTTGCTGTGACCACCACGCTTTACTTTAAAACGCCATCATATCATTCATCACTTCTTCTTGGTACACTTGTACACAGTTTTTGAAGGAAGTTGGCCGTAAAGTTGTTTCAAACATCTTGGAGAACTAACTACAGATCTTTTGTTGATGTAAGCTTGCAGAAATCCTTTTGTCTCTTCATGTAAAACTAAACAGACCTGATGATTTTGAGATAAAGGCTCAGTTGAGGCCATATCATCACTTCCATAACTCCTTGCTCTTTACGTTGAAGATACTTGAAGATATGAAGAAGATACTTCTTAATGACAATGAACCATGGAAAGTGCACCAGGCTTCATTATGGACTGATTTTGTGTGCAAGTGTGATATTTACAAAGAGCCAGCAGTTGCAAGTTATCATGCCTACAATGATGTGATAACATAATTAGTGTGACGACTAGTCTGGGGAAACACATGCTCTTTTGACTAGTCTGACACTAATTATCATTTCTCAAATGAATCTATAAGGGTATGTCCTTTAACTGCAATCAAATATACAGTACAGAGGGCTTGTTGGGAAAGGTGTTAACATAAGAATATACACACTCTGGTGGTTTGGGGAGGGGGGAATGGTGGAACTGTCAAGTTGCCTTTAAGTGTATTCTTTCACTTTACTGAAACTATGTAGTGCTACTAACCCTTAGGTCTATTACTGCTCAAGTTAATTTATTTACTTATGTAAACCAGTAATATTATGTAATCATGTAACCAGTTAGTGATATTTTTCTCCCCTACCATATTGTTTCTTTTTCTCTTTCTCTACTATATTACTACCCTCATCCACCAGGTCCATGGGTTTATTCCTTTACTCCATTTACAATATATGATCACATTCCTCTATTTTTCTGAATAATTATTTGGTGCAACCTTTTATGTATCTGTACCAATATCAATGTCCTAGAAATTATTATAATACTTATTTGTCTCTCTTATATCAGACCCTCTTACCTAATCAAAAGCTCATCATTCTAAATAATTTCATTTTACAATACCCAGCATATATGCAGTGTTTTTTTAAACTTTTGATTTATTATTACTGGAGTATTTATGTTTTTAATTATGTTTCTGTTCTTATTAACACCGCCCCTTCTATTGAACATGTATTTATAAATATGTCAACGTGTTTTATTGTATACTGTTTTTTTATTCTAATAAAGCAACGGTTCAGGCCCCCTGACATGTAGATGACTCGACACTAGATTGATCGGACCCGTGGAAGTTCGGTTCAGCGGGTCCAGCTGGACTTTTGAAAAGTTTCAGTTTGGGACCCGGACTTGACCTGAACCCCAATGCAAGTCGCTAATTGGGTAGTTCAACAGTTCAGGTCTCTGCCCACATACACACGTTTTTCCTTTCTTTTTTTTTTTAGTGCACACTACATCCGATTATGATGTTGTTACCCTCAGTGTGAGCCGTTAAAACACTGCACTTCATCATGTGCTGGCTGCAGCCACTGAGCAGACATCCGCCCTAGAGGAATATTGATGAGCTGCAGCTGCCCAGTGGCCACTCATTGGCTCCAGTCTGCACCTGACACAAGTCACAACACTTTCCAGGAACAGCGGTGCTGACTGCCATTGCAGGAGGTGAGTATCTACTATATTTATTTTAATTTTCGTCCTGAATTAAGCTTATATTGTCTATTTGTGTACAACCCCTTTAGTATATTTTATGGAATGAATGCAGCTCCCGAATTTTGGAACTTCCATGCTGGTTAAAATTCCCAGTTTTTCTCCATACTTTCTTGTACTCAGCATTATGGTCCATATGGTCACCGGTGGGAAAAGCAGCAGCAGGAACCATAATGACCACTACAAATAGCATCATCACATGAGGTATTAGGGTTAATGCTGGCACACTAAACCCAGTCAGGTGAGTGGCAATCTGTATGTGGGGGAATGTTTCACAACACATCTGGGGAGCTATTTTTCTCTCTCAAACTAGTAACATATTTAACAGAATTAAATTAGAACAAACTCGTTTTCTTCTTTTATCAGTGAGCTATAATTTCTACCTAATTATAAAAAAGAAAACCCCTGATAAACACTATATATATATATATATATATATATATATATATATATAGATAGATAGATAGATAGATAGATATCCCGAAATGGCACAAATAAAAAGTTCAATTAATCCCACAATAAACAGTGACATACATAGAAATCACTGGACCACAAAGTAAGAATCCTAATTGAGCCTCCAACTCTCCCCCTCCAAAAAAAAAAAGGATTTGGGGTCTTACCTGGCAACCTTTAAATTTAGGGACAGGGACAGATGCCTATTGTGCAGGTTCGTTGTAATTATATGAATACTGAAGGCCCTTAGTGTCCTTACCCACTAATATACACTCCTTTCATGGTAAAGTATTGTGACGCCCTGGCCTATTAGGTCATCACAGGACATTGTGCAATTTGCCCTTCTGCATGGTGTCCATCTCCTCCTTGGTTACGGGTCTCTGGCCCTTGGTGTTGCTAAGAGCAAGCTAATCAAAACCCTAGAAACACTCTGCACCACACCAACCAGACACACCAATGGGTAGCCTGAAGGAAATAGGGCCGCCCACTTGGGGAGTTGGTAGTCAGTTGAGTGGTGAGTCTTGAGAGGAGAGGTCACAAGTTAGTTGGAGGAGGTTAGGAGCTGGGCTCCTCAGTTACAAGGTGGCAGACGTTGGTCTGGGCCTGGTAGGAGCTGGAACCCCGGTCGCAGGGGATCGTGTCAAGGGGCAAGGAACTGCCGAGCAGGGCAGACGGCGGCCTTGAGCCATCTCCGAGCAGGGACCAGGGCACGGCGGGGTACGTGAACCCTAGGCCGGGAAGTAGCTTCAAACGTCCTGGTAATTTACCCGACGAGGGCGAAGACTTCACGATTTGTCCCCCACCCGCTCCAAAATCGGGTTACTAGCGCAACGAGGTGGATAGGACTTTCCCAATACATAGTCCAGAAAATCACAAGCGCGAACCCTGAGAGAAAGCTCACACCATTAGCCATACGGGTGAGCGAGACCCGACTAGTTCTATACTGCAGGGGCCAACCAGTAAAGAAAGTGCCAAGGAAAAGGTCACAGGCTAACAAGCAACACATTCGGGCCTGGGATCTCAGTGACCTCCCTCCCTGCTACAGCGGTGCTAAGAATTCCGGTATACAGGTTGTCAGTGTCAACGTTATTGGACTGAGCGAGTACGCAGTGACCCTTTCCTCCCCAACGGTGCTCCCCATTCACCATCACCAAGCCCCGGGGGACTTTCCCACTACCCACGGAGGGGTTAAACACCTGGCTGCCATTCCATCGCCACCGGGCGCTCCCAACAGCAGCGGTGGTATTCCACCTTACCACACACCGTGGGTGGCGTCACGAAATCTAACCACAAAATCCCCTATAAATACCCCCCCTTTTATTTCGGGTGACCGCGCGACCCTTCCCAGGTCCGGAGACCCCTCGAGCCACCGCGGATCTGGATCCGAGCAGCAGCCCGGCTGCTGGCGCTGGGGCGGTACAGTATGATGCCTTAAAAAATGCTCCCCATACTGCATACCCATTACCGAAAGTGGACATAGTGGTAAATAATCCATTATCATCTCACTGCTTTTGATGTGCGCTCATGGACTGAGCCCTTATTTTTGTTGGCAGATGATGGTTGTATTATTCAATCAATATCTGCCTCTTATAGGTGCGAGCGGAGCTCTACCCAAGGCTATCAGCCTGTTAAATTCTACTATCAGTTTGGGACAATGGAATTTACAGACCTTGTCCCGGGGATGAACACTATTCTATGCACCCATTAGTGTACCATCTTTTGGATATTGACTTGGAGAATCATATTGCTAGGTCATTTTTATGACAGCAATTTGCTATTTTTGTGTTTTCATTTTTTCCTTCCCCTCTTCCAGAAGTTATATCTTCTTTATTTTTCCATTGACATACAGTAGATATGTATTCTTTTATGTATAATCTTTCTTTATTTAGCAATAAAACAACAAACATCAAAACATTCATGTCAGGTTACAAACAGTCAGATTTCAATCTTAACAACTTCTATATATATAATCATATATATCATCAGATACTTTATTAATTCCTTTATTTTCAAATATTCATATATTTCAACAGGTAACCAATACAATTTTTAGAATATTATACCTCACACCAACCCTTCTCTTAAAGCGAATTAGAACTAAATCTTTTCATATACCAAATAATATAAGAACATATTATAATATGCAGGTATAGGCTTATCAGAGAGAGGTTAGAATTTAGAAGAAGAAAGAACAAAGATGAAAACATGTAGGGAAAACTGGGGAGGAAAGAAAGGGGAGGGAAAGGAAGGCCACCAAACTCCACATCAAATGCGTAATATCTCTAGACCCCTGATTACAAGAGATACAGCGTGCTCAGAGCTCAAACAGCTCCCTAGTCATTAGTGTCTTTAAAGAGAATCCATGACTGCCACATTTTTAAGAATTTCTCCTGTTCTCCCTCCGCTTCTGCTGACAAGTCCTCCATGTAATAGATAAATGCTAGCTCCTGTATCCATTCCCGTGCAGATGGGACTGCTGTTATATGCGAATGCCTCGGAATGACCAACCTTGCTGTTGTACGGCACATCCCCCTTCTGAGCCTTAATAGAGCTCAGTAGCATGGAAAACAACACCACCTGAGGGGAAGGTCTTATTATCTCTCCAGTATGTCCTAAAATCCATCTCCCAAAAAGGTTTCAGTTTAGAACATTCCCACCATTTTTCTATATTCGATCCAAGACAATATCTGAGGAGGATCTATGCTCTGCAGATCTGAATATGACATAATATTGGCCCCTTTAACATATGATATATTCGGTAGTTTTCTCCCGCTCTCCATTGCAAAAATGTCGTTCGTGAAAAACCTGGAGGAAATTCCGTGTTTGAAAAGATCGGGGAAATCAATGAAAATGGGTCTACCAAAGAACTTCTCTGTTTCTCCCTCTCCCACACCTTCAAAGTAGCCCTTGTCAGGAATCACATAGTATTTATGTATACCCTCTCCTGGCTCCTCAACCACGGTATGTGCTTCAGCGGCACCGAGATACCCACCTGCTCCAAGGTAACCCATATTTTAGAATCAACATGGAAGTGCCAGTCGAACATCCATGCCAACAAAGTTGCCTGATGATATCTGTGAAGGTCTGGCAACCCAACTCCGCCAGTGGAAGTGGAACGTATGAGAATCTGATATTTCATCCTAGCTCTAGAGTGTCCCCAAATACATTTCAACAAGGCGGACCCAAGTGTCCGAAAAAAGGAACTAGGCGGGAGTATCAGAACTGCTTGAAACACATACAAAAACCGAGGGAGTACATCCATTTTAAACGCATTAATGCGTCCAAACCAGGACATAGGCTTTTTATGATATGCAAGAAAATCTTTTAAGGTACGTGTCATTAACGTCTGATAATTCAGTGAGTAGAGTAGCTCCAGTTTAGCGGGTATAAAAATACCTAAATATTTTATTGCTGTATGTTGCCACTTAAACTGGAAATTAGCTCCTGCCAGAGCCACCTCTAATGGACTCAAGGTAACATTCATGGGCTCCGACTTCGAGTAATTGACCTTAAAATTACTTAGGTCTCCAAAACTCTCGAATTCCATCATCAGTGAGGGGAAGGTAATATGTGGTTGTGATATATAAACCAAAAGGTCATCCGCATAAAGTCAGATTTTATATGTTTGCCCCTTGATGCAAAGCCCGTGCACATTGGAGTTTCCCCAAATAGCATTGGCGAGATGCTCCATCACTATAATATAAAGTAATGAAGATAGGGGACAGCCCTGTCAAGTCCCATTACAAATTTCAAAGGGCTTTGACAACGACCCGTTTGCCTTGATACGGGCCGTGGGGTAGGTATTAAGGGCCAGTATTTTGTGTTAAAAGCCCACACCAACAGCTATTTGTTTCAACGCCACTCCTAGAAACCCCTAGTGCACATGGTCGAAAGCCTTCTCGGCATCTATGGATAGCAGACCTAGGGGTTGTGACACGGAGGAGGCTTTTGCCATAAACAGTAGAGTTTTGGTAACATTATCTCGTGCCTCTCTCCCCTGCACAAAACCCATCTGATCTGAGTCAATGACAGAAGGGAGGAGAGGCGCTAATCTGTTGGCCAATATTTTGGAGTATAACTTTATATCAATAATAAGGATATCGGTCAATAATTGGTGTCCATGGAAGGATCCTTACCGTGCTTTGGGAGGACCGTGATGTGTGCCTCTAAAGATTGCTTTGCGAATGGGACTGCCTCAGAGACTGCATTAAAGATTTTGGTGAGGAATGGGGTAAGTTTCCGAAAAATGTTAGAAAACACCGGGGAGAAGCCATCTGGGCTGGGGCTTTTACCTGTGGGAGTGTTTTTTATTACTGCAGCAACCTCCTCCTCAGTAAAGTTCTCCTCTGGTTGTGTGATATCCTCCTCCTGCAGAGTCGGAAGCGCTGTGTCAATGATGTATTTTTCTATGCGGTCTGCACTACTCTGTGGATCCATATCGGACAATCATCCTCTAATACTATAGTAATTTGAATAGAACCTCCTCAACTCCTCTACAATTTCTGACGGGCTGTTCGCATCCGCCTGCCCCTGTCTATTTAACCTGGGTATAAATAACATGTTGTTTCTGGGATGTAAGAGCCACAATAGGGGCCTGCCACGTTTATCAGTATGTTGGTATATATACCGTTTAAAATGGTTACGATATCTAAGATATTTTTCATTTAGCAATGATGTTCGTTCTTCCCTACAACTAATGAGTTCCGCCAGAGTCTCCGATGACTGCCGACTTTTGTGAGTCATTTCCAATGTATGTATCTTATTAATTAGGTTCGTCGTGCGTACAGCCTTCATTTTTTTAATTTGTGTCTGTGAGGTAAATCCGGAGATATGACGATAAATCATGACATTCAAGTCATGTCAGGAAGCCCTCTCCTGGTGTCACTACCCCCTTCCCTTCACACAACTGGTTTAGCAACAAATCCATGGCCATGTCCTGTGATATGGAAATTAGGTGGCTTTAGGACAATGGATACAGGATGACTCCCTGCCGTCACCCTGTAGTAGGAGCTGCTAGCTAGTTAGCAAGGCTATGGAAATAGCCAGACAGAACGACTCCAGTAAAAAATGGTTCATATCTCGCAAGCCATATCTCCGATAAATATGGCAACCATAACAATGGTGTCTCCGCATGTGGACGATGCTGGCACACCCTTTTTATGGAAGTAGGACATTGGGAAACACACCAAACGTGATATCAGCCATATGGGAACTCGTAGACAGGTCATGAGTCCCCTCGTTCTGCAGCTAAATTCATAACTGTCACAATGAGAGCATTGGCGTCCGCCTACGACGCTCCCAGGCAAAGTTATGGCCAAAATCCCCTTTTCTGGATAATTCTGATCCATGCAGGGGGAGTGGCAGTGCTTCCCTGTGAGGTCACTAAGGTAGGAGGAGACCTGGATTTGCCCAGGTTGATAACCCTACTTCGGCCATTTTCCAGCGTTCTTCTGCTCGGGGGCCTGGTTGGGAAAGACCTGTGAGGGGGTTCCTGGAAACCTGGCCTACAGCGCCCCCCTGTGGCCAGACGCACAAGGTAACTGATTGAATTGCATACCTGTTGTAAACCATGCTTTATCTGTAACTGTACTCTGACATATGTATATTCTGTAGATTCCCTATTGTATATATTGTAGTTCTAGTGTGCTTTAGGCGATTAAATTATATAATTAATCTTGGGCTGTTCTGTTATCTCGATCTTGAATCCCACGTCTGTGTGTTCGGCTAATAGTTACCGTGAAGCGGTTGGTGGCAGCGAGTTGTGCCAAGGATTATTGTGGGGAGGCCAGTGAGATTCGGGAAGATATTATATATTCCGCCCGCGGAGGTCGGGGGAATATATACCTTACTCTCACCGGGGACCCTTCAATAATCGGCATAAGTAGTATAGCGGCCTCCTTGCTTATGGTCGGGCAATTCCATAATTGGCCTGACTATAAGAGGGGCGCTAGAGAGCGCGTCACGTGCTCTGTCTGTCGGTCGGGAGGTATAAAGGAGGGGTGACCCCACTTGTTACCCCCCGATTGTGACGTACTGGTAGCCAGCGCGGGGGATTTCTGAGTGACCCCCCCGGTGGTTTGTGACATATTGGTGGCAAGCGGTGGGATCGAGATAATAGTGTGTGTGAGTGTGAGACCCATACTCCCAGACACTAAAGACTGCCTGCAGCAGCTGTGGCTGCTGGGGTCTTCAGACCAGCTCAACACTAGAGTGTCAGAGTGCAGATACTGTAAGGTGTGTGGAGGCATCAGGTGTCAGTTCTGTGTCAGTGACCAAAGTCTGCAACAATGGCTGATAGCACCAGGAGCAAAGCCAAAGGAATGGCCGATGCTCAGGCCAGAGACGATGAGGAGGTTGTCCACGAGCCCTCCAGGAGCCCGACGCCAGAGAACAGCTCTGCAGAGGACATCGCACAACCTGGGACTGCTGGACAAGATGAGGAGGAGCTCGCCCAAGGTTCCTCAACGAGCCAGATGCCAGCCCTCCGCTCTGCAATGGACAGTGAAGCACCAGGCTCCGCAGCGGGCCGCAGATCACCACGTGCCATTCCACCGAGCCTGGGAGGCTCGGATAGCCTTCTTCAAATGGCTATGGCCCTTCTCCAGGCTGGAGACCGGGATACCTACGAGATACTCATGGCAGAGCGCAGGGCAGAGCGGCAGGCAGCGCGTGAAGAGCGCCAGGCAGAGCGTGACTACCAGCTGCAGCTAGCTCAGCTCCGGCCCTCATCAGCCACACGTGACCTTCAAGACACCAAACTTCCAAAGGTCCGTGTTGAGGACTTCCCAGTGCTGGAGAAGGATGGAGACTTGGACTCTTTCTTGACTGCTTTTGAGCGGACTTGCTTGCAGCACCATCTGAACAAGGACCAGTGGGCCAAATACCTGACCCCCCGTTTAAGGGGTAAGGCCCTGGATATCCTTGGGGACTTGCCTGCTGAGGCAGATCAGGGCTACGACACCATCAAGCGGGCCCTGATCCAACAGTACAACCTCACCCCGGAGTCCTACCGCAAGAAGTTCCGGACGCTGCAGAAGGGACCAAAGGACTCCTGGGCTGACCACCGGCGGGCACTTGCCCGAGCTGCCGACCACTGGACCCAAGGCCTGCAGCTTTCCACCGGACCGGAGATCCTGGACTTGTTCATCACGGAGCAACTCTTGTGGAACTGCCCTGAGGATCTCCGCCAGTTCATCCGAGACCAGAAGCCAAAGGGATCCACGGCTACAGCTGCCCTGGCAGATGACTACACCAACAATCGGGCTCCTGAAGCCAGGAGAGCAGCCACCAGCAGCACCTGGAGAGGGGGTAAGATGAACTCTGCGACTGCCCCACCTGCCCCTAGACTGCAGGGGGTGTCCCCCTCAACTCCCCTCTCCAGGCCCGTGGCAGAACCAAGACGGTGCCACCAGTGCAACCTACCTGGACACTTCAAGGCCATGTGCCCTCAGCGTCCCAAGGCCCCGGCTCCGTCCCCGTCCCAAGGGCCGCCCAAGGTGTATTGTGTGGGTGGGGGTGGTGGTAGGTCCCTGGACAGCTTCCAACCTGTCACCGTCGGCCAGTCTGTGACCATAGGACTGCGAGACAGCGCCTCGGAGGTGACTCTGGTGCGGCCTGAGATGGTGTCCCCCCAAGACTTGATCCCTGGAAAAACCCTCGCTGTCTCCGGGATTGGAGGCATTGACCCGGCGCTGCCTGTTGCTGACATTTATGTGGACTGGGGCGCAGGGCGAGGGGTGAGGGAGGTGGGGGTAACTGATCGGATCCCTGCAAACGTGCTACTTGGGACAGATTTGGGGCAAATAACCTCCCAGTTTGGCCCCGCCCCAAAGGCTGAACCTTCAGCCAGTGCTGACATGACTCCTGACAATGTTAATGTGTTATCTATGAATGATGTAAGGGAGGAGGGAGTGAACTCTGATATTTCTGCTTGCACAGACACCATAGACACACACACAGCTGCAGCTGTGACAGGGGAGGGGGTCAGAGAAAGGTGTGACAATGCCTCTACAAGTAACCAGCCTGTGAGCTGGGATCTGTTGCCCTCTGCAGGGATAAGCAGAGAGCAGGGTGCTGCAGGGGGAGGACCAGTATGTGGGGTGGGGGCTACCACAGCAAATGTGGGGTCCCCAGAGATTTCACAGCGGGGTTCTGTTGCTGCAGGAGGGGAACAGGCAGGTGAGATTGGGGCCAGTCCAGGAGCGGAAGTGCTCCCAGGTAAGATCTCGGTGCATGGTTCCCCCACAACCGGGGTGTCAGGAAGCCAGGTAGGTCTGCCTGAACCGGCGACTTGGTCAGGAACGGAGGAGGAGCAGGCACGACCCACGGTCGCAGCGGCTGTGGCCGCTGTCACCCGCAGTGGGAGTGCTGGAAGCCAAGGGGCCTCCCGGAGGTCCGATAGCTCTTCCCCTTCTGACCAAGTGGCAGCCGAGTCAGGTGGAGGCCAGGACACAGGTCCCGGGGTACTGACTGAAGATGTGACAGTCTCGTCGATTCTGGCCACATCTAGTCAGGGGTTTCAGGCAGCGTTAGAAGCTGACGACAGCCTGAAAGCTCTTAAGGAGCAGGCGGCACAGCCTCCCTCGGACCCGGAGCGAGTGGTCTGGGACCAAGGACGGCTGTACCGGGCCACGGTCCAGCAGGGTTCACCGGAGGCGTGGCCCAGGGACCGACAGTTGGTGGTACCCTATCCGTTCCGGACGGAGTTGTTGCGGATCGCACATGAGATTCCGATGGCCGGACACCTAGGGATCGCTAAGACCAAGGCCAGGTTAAACCAGCATTTCTACTGGCCAAAAATGGGGGCCGATGTGGCTGCCTACTGCCGTTCGTGTGAAACCTGTCAGAGAGTGGGGAAGGCGGGGCCACGCCCCAAAGCCCCACTGGTATCTCTGCCAATCATCGATGAGCCTTTCAGGAGGGTGGCTGTGGATCTGGTCGGCCCGCTGGCCATCCCCAGCAGCTCCGGGAAACGCTTCATACTGACGGTAGTGGACTATGCCACCCGGTACCCAGAAGCAGTGGCCTTGTCGTCCATTCGGGCTGACAAGGTGGCCACCGCATTGCTGGAGATTTTCTCCCGAGTGGGTTTTCCCCAGGAAATGCTCACCGACCGGGGGACCCAATTCATGTCCCAGCTGATGGAGACCCTCTGTAAGCAAGTCCAGGTGCGACATCTGGTGGCCAGCCCGTACCATCCACAGACTAATGGCCTGTGCGAGCGGTTCAATGGCACCTTAAAGCAGATGCTTAAGATGTTGGTCGACTCCCATGGGCGTGACTGGGAGCGGTATCTCCCACACCTGTTATTTGCTTACCGGGAGGTTCCACAGGCCTCAACCGGATTCTCACCGTTTGAGCTCCTGTACGGGCGACGTGTGCGGGGCCCCCTGACTCTGGTGAAAGAGGCTTGGGAAGGGGATTTGGCCACCCCTGGAGTGTCGGTTATCGAGTATGTCATGCGCTTCCGGGACAAAATGCAGGCCTTGACGCAACTGGTACACGACAATATGGCTCAAGCCCAGGCCGATCAGAAGCGTTGGTACGACCAGAACGCTTGTGAGAGGACCTACCAAGTGGGTCAAGAGGTGTGGGTACTGGTCCCCGTACCACAGGACAAGCTTCAGGCAGCCTGGGAAGGCCCATACCTCGTGTACCAGCAGCTCAACCCTGTGACGTACCTGGTCACCCTGGACCCTGCCCGTGGAAGGCGGAAGCCCTTCCATGTGAACATGATGAAGGCACATCATGAGCGGGAGGCATGTGCGCTCCCCGTGTGCAACCTGCCCGAGGAGGGAGAAGCGGAAACCCTCTTGGATATGCTAGCCCAGGTTAGGGCAGGCGGATCCCTTGAGGATGTGGAGGTTGGCCACCAGCTCTTGGAGGACCAACGGTCCCAGCTGTGGGCCACCCTACACCCCTTCCGGGGGTTGTTTACCAACCAGCCCGGAAGGACTGACTTGGCTGTCCATCACGTGGACACTGGGGATCATCCCCCGATCCGGCGTTCAGCATATCGGGTCTCCCTGGAAGTGCAGCAACACATGCGCCAGGAGATTGACGAGATGCTGAAGCTGGGGGTGATCCAGGCATCCAACAGCGCTTGGGCCTCGCCTGTAGTCCTCGTCCCTAAGAAGGACCGAACCACTCGGTTCTGCGTGGACTACAGGGGGCTCAATGCTGTCACGGTCGCCGATGCGTACCCAATGCCACGCATCGATGACCTGCTCGATCAGTTGGCCGGGGCTCAGTACCTGACCATCATGGATCTGAGCCGGGGATATTGGCAGATCCCCCTGACTCGCAAGGCCAGGGAACGCTCTGCCTTTATTACCCCATTTGGACTGTACGAGTCCACGGTGATGCCATTCGGGATGAGGAATGCCCCTGCCACTTTCCAGCGGATGGTCAACACCCTGCTCAAGGGACTTGAAGGGTACGCGGCCGCGTACCTGGATGACATTGCCGTCTTCAGTCCCACCTGGGAGGACCACCTAGAGCATCTAGCACAGGTGCTCAGGCGGATCCACCGGGCAGGTTTGACCATCAAGCCGGGAAAGTGTCAGCTGGCCATGAGCGAGGTCCAGTACCTCGGTCACCGGGTAGGTGGGGGAACGCTGAAGCCCGAGCCTGAGAAAGTGGAGGCCATCGCATCCTGGCCCACCCCCAGGACCAAGAAGCAGGTGATGTCCTTCTTGGGGACCGCTGGGTACTATAGGAGGTTTGTTCCATGCTATAGTAGCCTGGCAAAGCCCTTGACGGACCTCACCAAGAAGAAGCTGCCCTCTGCAGTCGATTGGACAATGGACTGCGAGACAGCCTTCCGGGCCCTAAAGGACGCCCTGTCCAGCCCGCCCGTGCTACAGGCAGCCGACTTCACGCGGCCGTTTGTAGTACAGACCGACGCCAGTGACTTCGGCCTCGGTGCGGTGCTCAGCCAGGTGGACTCTGCGAGCCAAGAGCACCCAGTCTTGTACCTGAGCAGGAAGCTGTTACCAAGGGAAGTTGCCTATTCCACGATGGAGAAGGAGTGCCTGGCCATAGTGTGGGCCCTGCAGCGTCTGCAACCCTATCTATACGGGCGCCACTTCATCGTGGAGACGGACCACAATCCCCTCAGCTGGTTGCACACCGTCTCTGGGACGAATGGGCGATTGTTGCGATGGAGCCTTGCGCTCCAGCAATACAACTTCACCATTCGCCACAAAAGGGGCCGTGACCACGGTAACGCAGACGGGCTGTCCCGACAAGGAGAGGTCGCGGACGGGCGCACGGGGGAACACCGGAGTGTGCTGCCCCCTAGCGCCCTCAAAAGGGGGGAGGTGTGAGGTAAATCCGGAGATATGACGATAAATCATGACATTCAAGTCATGTCAGGAAGCCCTCTCCTGGTGTCACTACCCCCTTCCCTTCACACAACTGGTTTAGCAACAAATCCATGGCCATGTCCTGTGATATGGAAATTAGGTGGCTTTAGGACAATGGATACAGGATGACTCCCTGCCGTCACCCTGTAGTAGGAGCTGCTAGCTAGTTAGCAAGGCTATGGAAATAGCCAGACAGAACGACTCCAGTAAAAAATGGTTCATATCTCGCAAGCCATATCTCCGATAAATATGGCAACCATAACAATGGTGTCTCCGCATGTGGACGATGCTGGCACACCCTTTTTATGGAAGTAGGACATTGGGAAACACACCAAACGTGATATCAGCCATATGGGAACTCGTAGACAGGTCATGAGTCCCCTCGTTCTGCAGCTAAATTCATAACTGTCACAATGAGAGCATTGGCGTCCGCCTACGACGCTCCCAGGCAAAGTTATGGCCAAAATCCCCTTTTCTGGATAATTCTGATCCATGCAGGGGGAGTGGCAGTGCTTCCCTGTGAGGTCACTAAGGTAGGAGGAGACCTGGATTTGCCCAGGTTGATAACCCTACTTCGGCCATTTTCCAGCGTTCTTCTGCTCGGGGGCCTGGTTGGGAAAGACCTGTGAGGGGGTTCCTGGAAACCTGGCCTACAGCGCCCCCCTGTGGCCAGACGCACAAGGTAACTGATTGAATTGCATACCTGTTGTAAACCATGCTTTATCTGTAACTGTACTCTGACATATGTATATTCTGTAGATTCCCTATTGTATATATTGTAGTTCTAGTGTGCTTTAGGCGATTAAATTATATAATTAATCTTGGGCTGTTCTGTTATCTCGATCTTGAATCCCACGTCTGTGTGTTCGGCTAATAGTTACCGTGAAGCGGTTGGTGGCAGCGAGTTGTGCCAAGGATTATTGTGGGGAGGCCAGTGAGATTCGGGAAGATATTATATATTCCGCCCGCGGAGGTCGGGGGAATATATACCTTACTCTCACCGGGGACCCTTCAATAATCGGCATAAGTAGTATAGCGGCCTCCTTGCTTATGGTCGGGCAATTCCATAATTGGCCTGACTATAAGAGGGGCGCTAGAGAGCGCGTCACGTGCTCTGTCTGTCGGTCGGGAGGTATAAAGGAGGGGTGACCCCACTTGTTACCCCCCGATTGTGACGTACTGGTAGCCAGCGCGGGGGATTTCTGAGTGACCCCCCCGGTGGTTTGTGACAGTGTCCCATGCTTTATTAAACCCCCCTTAACTACGCATTTGAGTGCCTCCCACTGGATGGGCAGATTTGTCTTATCTGAGCTGTGCGTCATCAAGAAGGTCTCAACCGTCTCTTTAATATCATTTAGACACATTGTGTCCTTAAGCAGGTTTTCGTTGAGTCTCCATGTCCAGACATGTGCCAATCCATCCGGAAAAGAGATATGGTCAGATATATTGGAGCATGGTAAGACCATATAGAACTACCAATTTCAGCCTTTGGTCGCCAATCCAAAATATGATGGCTAATTAATACAAAATCTACGTGACTATACGAGTCATGGCGGCTAGAATAAAATGTATAATCTTTGCCTGATGGATTCAATGTACGCCATATGTCATTTAATTGAAGATGATGAATATCCCTTTTCAGCACTCTCAGTTGGGACATTGAGACTGCCCCCTTACCGGAAGAAGTGCAGAATTCAGGGACATGTTGAAATCACCACCAAAATCAAAATACCTTCTGCAAACTCCGAAACCGTTCTCAAAAAAGCCTGACACGACCCGCTTGTCTTATGCTTGGTGCGTACCAGTTGGCGACTGTATATACGGTGCCCGAAACTTGGATTTTAACCACAACATATCTACCCCCGTATCTGTTTTGGCATCTACAATGGAATGAGGCAAAGATTTGTGTTGAGCTATTGACACTCCCCTGGACCGGGACCCCTCATTAGCGTAGTGGACCCATGTCGTATAATAACGTTTTCTTAGATTTGGAACATGACCTCTTTTAAAATGTGTCTCCTGATGTAGAAGAACTTGCACTCTTTGTTTATGCATTTCGTACAGAATTTGAGCTTTTGCGGCACATTAAATCCCTTTACATTCAAGGACCCAAACTTCAACTCTGCCATCGTGGTAGCCTAAATGACCAATAGAAGGTTTGAGGAGGGAGAGGGAAAAACAAACTGGGAAAAGGACAAATAGGGATAAAGAGTAAAGGCCCATTTACACACAACGATATCGCTAACGATATGTCGTCGGGGTCACGGAATTCATGATGAACATCCGGCGTCATTAGTGATGTCGTTGCGTGTAACAGCTCCAAGCGAGTTTTAACAATCAAAAATACTCACCTAATCATTGATCGTTGACACATTGTTCATTTTCAAAATCTCGTTGGTCGTTGTGGACGTAGGTTGTTTGTCGTTCCTGAGGCAGCACACATCGCTACGTGTGACACCCCGGGAATAACGAACAACAGCTTACCTGCATCCTCCGGCAACGAGGTGGGTGTGTCGTTAATGCGGCTGGTCTCCGCCCCTTCTCTTCTATTGGTCGGCCGCTCTGTGACGTCGCTGTGACGGCGCACGAGCCTCCCCCTTAACAAAGAGGTTGTTCGCCGCCCACAGCGACGTCGCTAGGAATGTAAGTATGTGTGACGGGTGTTAGCAATATTGTGCACCACGGGCAGCGATTTGCCTGTGACGCACAAACGACGGGGGCGGGTACGCTTGCTAGCGATATCTCTAGCGATATCGTAGCGTGTAAATGGGCCTTAAGAATTTAATAAGAAACAAGTCAAAAGAAGAGTTAAGCGGGCTTTACACGCTGCGGCTAGCGATGTCGAGCGCGATAGTGACTCGCCCACCCCAGGGCTATGGGACACCCGGTGCCGGGCCGGACTAGTCCGGGGGTCGTCAGTGGTGGCTGGGCCCAACTCCGTGGCCCTGGTGGGGTCAATTAAGATGGCTTCAGTGGGGGTGTTTGTTATTGCTATTAAGCCGCCGCTGCTGTATGAGGCCTCCGGGGTGAGGGAACGGCAGCAATGGTGGTACTGCTCCCCACAGGTGGAGCGGTGCCCCGGGGCAACAGTTGGTTGTAAGTGTCTATGTAGTGATGGAATAGTGCAGGCGAAATAACGGAGACAACACCAGAGGGTGCAATTCCAAGATCTTTACTCACATTTCCTGGGCTGCAGCACACTGGTGCCTTTGGGCGGCTGGAACCCACCGTCAGGGACCTCCGCCAATCCTGGGTAGATCCTGGAATGAAAGCCGGTGCACCCCTCTATTGTGTCTCTGTCTTCAGCTGTCTCCTTAAGCCTTGCCCTTGTTGGATGAACCTGGCTCGGCCTCCACTACAGCCTCTGGGCTGGGTGCTCGCCTGTCGGTTATTTACCCCCTTTCTAAAGGTTCTGCTGTGGGCTGTGGCCCGAGGAGTTTGCAACTTTTCCTGGCCTCGGTTTTTACTTTCGGAGATGACTTCTCCTCCTCTGGTTTCTAGGGACCGTCCCCTGTGCGCAGCTTGATCCCTCCACCGAATGACTTTGTGGAACAGGCCCTGCGCTCGTAAGCCTTGCAGTGGCCCTGGAATACCTTCTTTTCTCTGCTTGGTGTCACCTGGACCCTCTGAGTCCCAGGGTCTTCACCAGGAAGTGTCTCTTACTTTCCTTGCTCCTGTCTGACTAGAGCTCTATCCTCAGCTCCCTTCTCTGCCTCCCGCAGACTCTCTCTCCTCCAACCAACTAAACTTGACCTTCCTTGTCTACTCTACACTCGGCTGGCTCCTCCCACCTACCCAGTTGCTAAGCTGTACCCTATAGGAGCAGGGATGGGTCTTACGGCCCCTCCCAGCATGCAGCATGAGAGGGTTGCTGCCACTGTCCCTGGTCCCAGTGTGTACCTAAGAATGGGTGTAGTGTAGATTTGCCTGTGGACCGGCGTTCACCCCTTTCCTTACCCAGGATGGGACATCACACCGCTGGATGGGGTGCAATGTTCCTGTGGCAACGGAAGCCTCAGGGGCGCCACACTCCCCCACAGCGAATCCCAGCACGTCCTCGGGCTGAAAAACAACAGAAAATTATGGAAGGAATTGCAAATTTTTTGTTATGCATAACTGTAAAACTTTAAAACGTTTCTTCCCTTTATGGGAGGCACATTTTCTTAAACGTTGCAAACATTCTTATAAAGAAAGCTCTAAGTGTGCACTTCCAGTCCATTGCATGGTTTGGCACTTCTACCATAATTCTGGTAGGGGGCAGAACAGGCGCAACTATTTACATAAAGATCTTCTGACCACACATAGTCCAGTGGCCCAAAACGTCTTTTCAACTTTGAAAGGGGGGAAAAGGCAAAACCAGCCACTAAGTCCAGTGGCCTGGTAACACAGGACATATGACACATACACATTCACCGGGGACCACATTCCAGTCCGGTGGCCCGGTAACATATAAACAAGGGGGGTGACTTCTTCAAAAAGCACAAGGGGCAGTAAGGCAGGAAAGAGTGTCATCTTCAAAAAGAACATGAGGGCAAAACAAAGGGGACGTCTTCACAAAAGATGAGGGGCAACGTACAGGGCCTATTTACAGTTCAGCATCTTCTTTACGTTTCTATTTGCGGGGGTAGATGCGAGGATCCCACTCCGGCATTGCTCCAGGCAACAGGTAGGCCGAAGAGATCATAGTCTGGGTCTCCTGGGTGCTGGTCACTGGCCTACTGCGGGGCGCTGCAGCCTGGGTTGGAGTGGGGCTGCTTGCAGGCACAGCACTGCTTTCTTGCGAAGGACTGCTTGCTTGCAGGGGGCTGCTGGCTTGCATGGGACTGCTGGCTTGCATGGGACTGCTGGCATGAGAGCGGCGGCACCACTCTGGCTCTTCTGGGGCCGCCTCCTCCCGCAGGATATGAACACTCAGGGCATACCAGCCGCGGCTCCCCATCAGCCGTGTGTACTCCACCTGGTCGCCGGGCTGGACGTCGCGCCCTGGGTGGCCCTTGGTCAAGTGCTCCTCAATGTCGCGGCGGGAGACAAAGACATCCTTGCCCAGGCTGGGCTCCCGGATAAAGCCACAGCCCGCCGTCTGCCTGAAGTCAATCACTTGGACCCTTCTCACTGGGCCCTGGGATCCTTTGCGGGCCTTCCGGATCTGTGCTTTGGAGGCCAGGTTGGACGCCTCCACTGCCCTCCGTTTCTCTTCCCGGAGCTCTCTTTCCTGCTGGAACCATTCCACTTGGCGAGCGCAGGCGACCTACATGGCAAGCGGGGTTGCGGCCGGGCGCAGGGGACGGGCTAGTCCCAGGTCGCGGACCAGAGTGGCGTCCCAATTCACCCCAGGTGAGTATGCATCCAGCAGGTCTGTAGGAGGGCTTGGCAAGGGACCCACCAGATCATCGGGGCCCGCTGAGGTCAGGGAGCGTTCTGCGCTGCCGAGGGCTGCTGGGCCTGCTGAGGCCTTGCTACGTTCAGCGGACACCTCCTGCAAGCCTGCAGGAGGGCTGGGCGGTGGCGCTACATAGTGCCCTGGGTCTGGACGGACAGGGGCGGCATACATCTTACCCGGGTGCTCTTCGATGGCCTGTTCACGGTGGCCCACAACCTCGGGTGCCACCCGCTCCTCCTCGGCACTCGCCCCTCCAGCTTCATGCTCGATCCGCTTCTCCACCTCCGCTTTCACTTCGCTCAGCCTCCGGGTGAGCAGCTCCACTTCCTCGCGGAGCAGGTCTAGCAGGGGATCCATCTGTCGGTTCCCTGGGGTGCTCGGCTGCAGCTGCTCGGCCATGCTTCCTGCCCGGTTCTTGCTTGCTGCTGCTCTGGCTGGATGCTCGACCACGCCACTCGGCTGCACCCTTTTCTCTCTTGGAGGCGGGGCCGGGGGCTTCACCAGCACCTGGCGCCAGACTGGCACCCAGCCCATCACAGCCGGCACCGCTCCGCTTGCGATCAGGTACCTTTTCTTGATCTGCTGGTCTGGCATTTAGACTCATTCTGCCAGCCAGCCAGCTTTTCTAGGCGCCATGTCTTCTTCTTCCGCTCTGCATAGCGGGCACCCCTTCACGCTCTTTTCTTAGACAAGGGGGCTGGGCTTCTTTTCACGCCCTTTCTTCAGGAACGCCCCCCTCCTTCCTGCTCTCAGCAGCGCTAATGGCGGCGGTTCTCACAGTAAAACACAGTCTATTTCACGGTTCTTTAAGGCACACAGTACCCGGTGGGTGCCGGGCACGTTATCCTGTTCACAGTGCCAAAGTTGACTCGCCCACCCCACGGCTATGGGACACCCGGTGCCGGGCCGGACTAGTCCGGGGGTCGTCAGTGGTGGCTGGGCCTGACTCCGTGGCCCTGGTGGGGTCAATTAAGATGGCTTCAGTGGGGGTGATTGTTAAAGTTTATAATTTTCGTGACGCCACCTGTGGTTTGCGGCTATTAAGCCGCCGCTGCTGTATGAAGCCTCCGGGGTGATGGAACGGCAGCAATGGTGGTACTGCTCCCCGCAGGTGGAGCGGTGCCCCGGGGCAACAGTTGGTTGTAAGTGTCTATGTAGTGATGGAATAGTGCAGGCAAAATAACGGAGACAGCACCAGAGGGTGCAATTCCAAGATCTTTACTCACATTTCCTGGGCTGCAGCACACTGGTGCCTTTGGGCGGCTGGAACCCACCGTCAGGGACCTCCGCCAATCCTGGGTAGATCCTGGAATTAAAGCTGGTGCACCCCTCTATTGTGTCTCTGTCTTCAGCTGTCTCCTTAAGCCTTGCCCTTGTTGGACGAACCTGGCTCGGCCTCCACTACAGCCTCCGGGCCGGGGGCTCGCCTGTCGGTTATTTACCCCCTTTCTAAAGGTTCTGCTGTGGGCTGTGGCCCGGGGAGTTTGCAACTTTCCCTGGCCTAGGTTTTTACTTTCGGAGATGACTTCTCCTCTGGTTTCTAGGGACCGTCCCCTGTGCGCAGCTTGATCCCTCCACCGAATGACTTTGTGGAACAGGCCCTGTGCTCGTAAGCCTTGCAGTGGCCCTGGAATACCTTCTTTTCTCTGCTTGGTGTCACCTGGACCCTCTGAGTCCCAGGGTCTTCACCAGGAAGTGTCTCTTACTTTCCTTGCTCCTGTCTGACTAGAGCTCTATCCTCAGCTCCCTTCTCTGCCTCCCGCAGACTCTCTCTCCTCCAACCAACTAAACTTGACCTTCCTTGTCTACTCTACACTCGGCTGGCTCCTCCCACCTACCCAGTTGCTAAGCTGTACCCTATAGGAGCAGGGATGGGTCTTACGGCCCCTCCCAGCATGCAGCATGAGAGGGTTGCTGCCACTGTCCCTGGTCCCAGTGTGTACCTAAGAATGGGTGTAGTGTAGATTTGCCTGTGGACCGGCGTTCACCCCTTTCCTTACCCAGGATGGGACATCACACCGCTGGATGGGGTGCAATGTTCCTGTGGTGACGGAAGCCTCAGGGGCGCCACAATAGCACTCGCCCCCGTCGTACGTGCGATATTGTGTGATCGCTGCCATAGCGAACATTACCGCTACGGCAGCGTCACACGCACATACCTGCTCTGCGACGTCGCTCTGGCCGGTGAACCACCTCCTTTCTAAGGGGGCGGTTCGTGCAGCATCACAGGGACGTCACACGGCAGGCGTCCAATAGAAGCGGAGGGGCGGAGATGAGTGGGACATAACATCCCGTCCACCTCCACCTTCCGCATTGCCGGTGGAGGCAGGTAAGGAGATGTCCGTCGCTCCTGCGGTGTCACACACAGCGATGTGTGGTGCCGCAGGAACGAGGAACAACATCGCTAATAAACATAAAACGATTTTTTGTTTCAGGACGACCTCTCTGCGGCAAACGATTTTGACCGCTTTTGCGATCGTTTATGGTCGCTCATAAATGTCACACACTGCGATATTGTTAATGATGCTGGATGTGCGTCACAAACACCGTGACCCCGACAATAATTCATTAACGATATCGTAGCGTGTAAAGCCCGCTTAAGAGTAAAGAGCCCAGGAGTATAGGGGACTGAAAGTATGTCCCCTCAAGCACACATAAGGGGGAGTCGTGTAAATAGCTATACCCCGACCAGCGAGATATAGCACCCCCGTTAAGGAAATGCACTTTTCACAGAGGAACACTCCCCCCCAACCGCTTCCACACTACTATATCATTACCAGATTTAAGCAATACTATACTGTGACCTATCACATTTTTGTATCTCTTCTCTCTTTCCTTTCCTCAAAAAAAATAAAACCCTCCCCAACATACACAACACTTTCCGGCCAAAGAGCATTCCAATGGCAGATCTTATTCATATAACTGTAGATAACATATTAATCGTATATCATTATCATTAACTCTATACCATCAGCTGTTCAGAATCATCAAACCAGGTATTATCATTGGATAATATAGGGTCACTCATGGGAAATCATCTCCCCCTCCAGTCACCCATGGACCTCCGGGCCTCCTATATGATCTCTTCTCCGTCCCATTGCCCCAGCATGTTGACCAACTCCCGGTACCTCTGGGTGAAGCTAAGGCCACCCAAACAACTCCACCGGCGGGAGATGTATAGCTGCAACAAATGTTGGAATGCCACTTGGTTGACTCAGAAGGTGCTTTCTCCCTTCACGGCGCACCCTGAGGCAGAAAGGGAAGCCCCAAATATATGGAATGTTCCGCTGTTGAAGTAAATCAAGCAACGGCTTTAATGCCCTCCTTTTCTGCAGAGTCCATCTTGAAAGGTCTGGCAAAATCTGGAGGTTCCGTCCTTGGAACTGCACTTTTTCTGCTGTCCGAGCCCGAGCCATGATAGCGTCCTTGATTTGATATCATTGAACTTTACATATCACATCTCGAGGGCATTCAGGATCTGTAGGTTTAGGGCCCAATGCCCTATGTGCTCTGTCTAACTCCAGCGCGGAGTCGGCAGGGACCTGCAACACATTGTTGAAGATATAGCGCAAGGTTTTATCTAAGGGGTACTTTGCACACTACGACATCGCAGGTGCGATGTCGGTGGGGTCAAATCGAAAGTGACGCACATCCGGCGTCGCTGTCGACATCAAGGTATGTGAATCCTTTTTACTACGATTAACGAGCGCAAAAGCGTCGAAATCGTATGATCGGTGTAGCGTCGGTCATTTCCATAATTTCGGAAGGACCGATGTTGCGATGTTGTTCCTCGTTCCTGCGGCAGCACACATCGCTGTGTGTGAATCCGCAGAAGCAAGGAACATCGCCTTACCTGCGTCCCGGCTGCAATGAGGAAGGAAGGAGGTGGTTGGGATGTTTACGTCCCGCTCATCTCTGCCCCGCTGCTTCTATTCACTGCCGCCTGCCGTGTGACGTCGCTGTAACGCCGCACGACACGCCCCCTTAGGAAGAAGGCGGTTCACCGGCCAAGGCGACGTCGCAGGGCAGGTAAGTGCATGTGAAGCTGCCATAGCGATAATTTTCGCTACGGCAGCTATCACAGTATATCGCAGCTGCGACGGGGGCGGGGACTATAGCGCTCGGCATCGCTACCATTGGCTTGCGATGTCGTAGTGTGCAAAGTACCCCTCAGTCCTGCGTCTCAATGGTCTCCGGAAGCCCGCATATCCTGACATTATTGCGCCTGGTTCGATTCTCGGCATCATCAAGGAAATCTACTAGTAGGTATTGAATTTGAGAAGTGTGGGATACAACTTCTGTGCTGCCCCCACACCTGTAGCAGCCGGGCTGCTTGGATCCGGACCCGCTGTGTGGCTCGAGGGATCCTCCGGACCTGGGAGTCATGCGGACACACCAAATGAAAAGGGGGGACGTAGTTGTACGGGCTTGGCCATATTCAGTTCGTGACGACACCCACGGTGTGTGGTGAAGTGGGACACCACTGCTGCTGTTGCGGGACACTCGGGGAGATGTAGTGGGAGCTGGATGTTAACCCCTCTGTGGGTAGGGATGGTTGCCCCGGGACTAGAGATGAGCGAACCGGTCCCGGTTCGGCTCGAGGTCGGTTCGCCGAACGGAGGTCCCGTTTGAGTTCGGTTCATCGAACGTTCGACGAACCGAACTCGAACCGCATAGGAAACAATGGCAGGCATTCACAAACACATAAAAACACCTAGAAAACACCCTCAAAGGTGTCCAAAAGGTGACAAACAACTCACAACACAACACAAACACATGGGAAAGTGACAAGGACATATACTCATGCGAAAACAAAAGAGCAGGACAAGGAAAAAGTGGAGGACACACAGATATAGGCATGGCACGCCCTTCTAAAATCATGTAAAACACCCACCTATTCAGTGGCAGCACTTGTGCCCTAGTTATACACTTCACAGCTAGATTTGCATCAAGCACATTCAAAAATACGCTATTCTTAACCGTCCCCAGGATGACACCGGGGTAGGTAGCAAAGTCTTTGCTGAACCATGACTTGTTCATCTTGGCTTCTTTTAAAAAACACAGCAAGCAAGGGTTACTCCAAGCGGAGTCTCCCTTTTTTCCAAAAATTGGGCCCCGCACACACCCACCCATTCAGTGGCAGCACTTGTGCCCCAGTTATACACTTCACAGCTAGATTTGCATCAAGCACATTCAAAAATACGCCATAATTAACCGTCCCCAGGATGAGACCGGGGTAGGTAGCAAAGTCTTTCCTGATCCCAGCTCTGTTCATCTTGGCTTCTTTTAAAAACAATGTAAGCAAGGGTTACTCCAAGCGGAGTCTCCCTTTTTTCCAAAAATTGGGCCCCACACAGACACCTTATCAGTGGCAGCACTTGTGCCCTAGTTGCAAACAGGATGTTTTGATTTGCATCAAGCACATTCCAAATCCACAAGCATTTACTCTCCCCAGGATGATACAGGGGTAGTAAATTCCTTCTGGATCCATGACTTGTTCATTTTGATGAACGTGAGTCTGTCCACATTGTCACTGGACAGACGCGTGCGCTTATCTGTCAGCACACACCCAGCAGCACTGAAGACACGTTCAGAGACAACGCTGGCAGCTGGACACGACAAAATCTCCAAGGCGTAACTGGAGAGCTCTGGCCATTTTTCTAGATTTGAAGCCCAAAAGGAGTAAGGCTCCATTTGCAATGTCATGGCATCGATGTTCATTTGGAGATACTCCTGTATCATCCTCTCCAGCCGTTGACTATGTGTCAGACTTGTTGTCTCTGGTGGCCTTGCAAAGGAGGGTCTAAAAAAATTATGAAAAGATTCCATAAAATTGCTGTTACCAGCACCAGATACGGTCCTACTGGTACGTGTAGACTGTTGAAGATGACGAGACCGTCCCATGTTTGTCAAGTTACAACTGGGAGAATCACTCCCTGCACCTGCACGGTTGTTTGGTGGAAAAGCCGAGCTAAGATCGAGTAACAGCTTCTGCTGATACTCCTGCATACGTGCGTCCCTTTCTATGGCTAATACAAAATTTGGACTTGTACCGGGGATCTAATAGTGTGGCAATCCAGTAGTCATCATCACTTCTAATTTTGACAATACGAGGGTCATGTTGGAGGTAGTGCAACAAGAAGGCACTCATGTGTCTTGCGCAGCCATGCGGACCAAGTCCACGCTGTGTTTGTGGCATAGAGGTGATAACCGTTCTTTCTTCCTCTGACATCTCCCCCCAACCTCTTTCAACAGAAATTTGACCAAGGTCTCCCTCATCCGCTGAGTCTTCCATGTCCATGGACAGTTCGTCCTCCATTTCTTCATGTTCTCCTGCACCTTCCTCAACATTTCGCCTGCTACCATGCGCCCTTGTTGATCCCTGTCCCCCATGGTCCCATGCCTGCCGCGTTGGTGGTGATGAACGTCTGGACCTTGGTGATGTTGTTGTGTCTTGCGCATATGAATCCTCCTGTAGTTCCTCCCCTTCCTGTTGTCCCACCCCCTGACTCCGAATAGTGTTTAGCGTGTGCTCCAGCATGTAAATGACTGGAATTGTCATGCTGATAATGGCATTGTCAGCGCTAAACATATTCGTCGCCATGTCGAAACTGTGCAGAAGGGTGCATAGGTCCTTAATCTGAGACCACTCCATCAGGGTGATCTGCCCCACCTCTGCATCTCATTGGCCCAGGCTATACGTCATGACGTATTGCACCAGGGCTCGGCGGTGCTGCCACAGTTGCTGTAACATGTGGAGAGTTGAATTCCAGCGTGTCACCACATCGCATCTCAGGTGATGAACCGGCAGGCCGAAAGACTTCTGGAGCGATGCAAGTCACTCAGCTGCGGCGCTTGAACGGCGGAAGTGAGCAGACAGTTTTCGTGCCCTGTTCAGAAGGCCATCTAGGCCGGGATAGTGTGTTAAAAATTGCTGGACGACAAGGTTCAACACGTGAGCCATACAAGGTACGTGTGTCACCTTGCCCAGGCGAAGGGCCGCACCCAGGTTTGCAGCATTGTCGCACACGGCCTTACCAGGCTGCAGGTTGAGTGGAGACAACCTTTTATTAAACTCGGACCGCAGAGCTGACCACAACTCCTCAGCTGTGTGACTCTTATTCCCAAGACATGTCAAGCTAAAGAACGCCTGATGCCGTTGCGCTCTGCTGCCAGCATAGTAATGAGGGTTGCGTGATTCCTTCTGCGCAGTGAGAACGCTGGTGGCCTGACCAGGCAGGCTTGGGGCGGAGGTGGAGGACCCAGATGAGGTGGAGGAGGCAGACGCAGTGGCGGAATTTGGACAGACAGAGGATTGACACACAAGTCGTGGGGACGGCAAGACTTGTGCAGCAGACCCTTCACCATCTATCACCATAGTTACCCAGTGCCCAGTCAGCGACATGTAACGTCCCTGATCATGCTTACTGGTCCAAGTATCGATGGTGAAATGCACCCGTTCACACACAAAGTTTCTCAAGGAAGTGGTGATGTTGTGTGCGACATGCTGGTGTAGCGCGGGCACACCTTTCTTAGAGAAGTAGTGGCGACTAGGCATCTGGTACTGGGGCACAGCGACAGACATAAGGTCTCTAAAATCCTGTGTGTCCACTAGGCGGAAAGGCAGCATTTCGGTAGCCAAGAGCTTACAGAGGGATAGAGTCAACCTCTTAGCTTTGTCATGGGTCGCAGGAAGTGGCCTTTTATTTGACCATATCTGAGGGACAGAGATCTGGCTGCTGTGTGTAGACGGTGTTGAGTAGGGTGTCCCTGGAAAAATGCAGGTTTGTGAGGAAAGTGCAGGCGGAGACATGATGTTGCCTTCATCCAACGTTGGTGCTATCGATGTCTGAGAGAGCTGTACACACTCACTTGTTTCCCCTTCCAAACCAACTGACGACCTACCAAGCAAACTGCCTGTTGCGGTTACAGTGGTGGAAGTTGTGCGTGGAAAAACAGGTGTGACAGCTGTCCCCACAGTCCTAGAAGATGAAGAGCGCGCGGATGCACTGGAAGGGGCAGGCGGTGGATGGTTCGCTCCGCTAAGCCGCATTGCAGCACGGTGAGCTTCCCACCGGGACATATGATATTTATTCATGTGACGATTCATGGAAGAAGTTGTCAAACTGCTGAGGTTTTGACCTCTACTAATAGAACCATGACAAATTTTACAGATCACATAATTTGGGCTATCTTTTGCTATGTCAAAAAAGGACCAGGCTAGGCAAGGCTTAGAGGGCATGCGACCTGTTGATCCACCCCGACTAGTGCTCAGAGGCAGAGTGGTGGCTGAGGATGCAGTTGTAGACGTGCTACCAGTACTCCGACTCTGTCCAGGAAAGCGCAAGGTATCTTCGTCATCAGTTGCATCCTCCTCCACCACCTCTGTTGATCTCCTCGAGTGCCTGACTGTGGGTTGACAGTAGGTGGGATCTACAACTTCATCATCAATTGTTGTGTTTGCACTCCCCTCCCTCTCAGACCGAGCCTCTTCTTGCCCTGACCGAATATTTAAGTTGTCATCCCAATCGGGTATCTGCGTCTCATCTTCATCAGTATGTTCCTCATTGTCTATAACCACAGGTGTTACAGTTTGTGACAAAGGGTCAACATTATGCTCAGAAACTTGGTCCTCACGGCCTGAATCAGAGTCACAAAGGTTCTGGGCATCACTGCAGACCATTTTCTGTTCTGTACTCACTATAGCTTGGGAGCAGACCTCTGATTCCCAGGCTATAGTGTGACTGAACAGCTCTGCAGACTCAGCCATCTCAGTTCCACCATACTGTGCAGGGCTGATGGAGACTTCAGAGCTGGGAGACAGCAAGTTTGATTGGGATGACAACTCTGAGGACTGGTGTTTTTTGGATGCGGTACTTGAAGTGGCTGAGAGGGCACTTGTTGGACCACTTGATATCCATTCAAGCATTTTCCTTTTTTGGCCATCATCTACCTTTGTTCCTGTTGTTCGTGTACGTAAAAAAGGGAGCACATCGGATTGTCCATGGTAAGTAGTAGACATCGTACTTTTGCTGGTAGATGGTCTATCTTCAGCAGATGATAATGGAGCTTTGCCACCTTCCCCACGGACAAACCCTTTTTTTCCTTTTCCACCACGCCTCTTCCCCTTTCCACCAGCATCTGTCATTTTGCCACTCATGTTGATTGCGACAAGATTGTGCACTGAAAATATGGTAGTAAAAATTGAGAGGTGGTGTAGATTGCAGCGGTGGTCTAGCTTTATTCACAGCAGAATAATAAAGAATAAATATCCCTGACAATGCAACTACGGCCCTTAAACTGGCAGCATAAATTGCTAGTATAATGGATTAGTAAATATCAGTTTGAGTGTGCAATGCAGGCAGACGTGCTGCAAATATCTTTGCACTAGTGGGACTATACAGAAGTCCAATAGCCACGTTTAGGATGCCACTAGGTACAATCAGTGTTTGCTAGTATAATGGCTTAGTTATAATGAGTTTGAGTGTGCAATGCAGGCAGACGTGCTGCAAATATCTTTGCACTAGTGGGACTATACAAAAGTCCAATAGCCACGTTTAGGATGCCACTAGGTACACTCAGTGTTTGCTAGTATAATGGCTTAGTTATAAGGAGTTGGAGTGTGCAATGCAGGCAGACGTGCTGCAAATATCTTTGCACTAGTGGGAATATACAGAAGTCCAATAGCCAGGTTTAGGATGCCAGTAGGTACACTCAGTGTTTGCTAGTATAATGGCTTAGTTATAATGAGTTTGAATGTGCAATGCAGGCAGACGTGCTGCAAATATCTTTGCACTAGTGGGACTATACAGAAGTCCAATAGCCACGTTTAGGATGCCACTTGGTACACTCAGTGTTTGCTAGTATAATGGCTTAGTTATAATGAGTTTGAGTGTGCAATGCAGGCAGACGTGCTGCAAATATCTTTGCACTAGTGGGACTATACAAAAGTCCAATAGCCACGTTTAGGATGCCACTAGGTACACTCAGTGTTTGCTAGTATAATGGCTTAGTTATAATGAGTTTGAGTGTGCAATGCAGGCAGACGTGCTGCAAATGTCTTTGCACTAGTGGGACTATACAAAAGTCCAATAGCCACGTTTTGGATGCCACTAGGTACACTCAGTGTTTGCTAGTATAATGGCTTAGTTATAATGAGTTTGAGTGTGCAATGCAGGCAGACGTGCTGCAAATATCTTTGCACTAGTGGGACTATACAGAAGTCCAATAGCCACGTTTAGGATGCCACTAGGTACACTCAGTGTTTGCTAGTATAATGGCTTAGTTATAATGAGTTTGAGTGTGCAATGCAGGCAGACGTGCTGCAAATATCTTTGCACTAGTGGGACTATACAAAAGTCGAATAGCCACGTTTAGGATGCCACTAGGTACACTCAGTGTTTGCTAGTATAATGGCTTAGTTATAAGGAGTTGGAGTGTGCAATGCAGGCAGAGGTGCTGGAAATATCTTTGCACTAGTGGGACTATACAGAAGTCCAATAGCCACGTTTAGGATGCCACTAGGTACACTCAGTGTTTGGTAGTATAATGGCTTAGTTATAAGGAGTTGGAGTGTGCAATGCAGGCAGAGGTGCTGGAAATATCTTTGCACTAGTGGGACTATACAGAAGTCCAATAGCCACGTTTAGGATGCCACTAGGTACACTCAGTGTTTGCTAGTATAATGGCTTAGTTATAATGAGTTTGAGTGTGCAATGCAGGCAGACGTGCTGCAAATATCTTTGCACTAGTGGGACTATACAAAAGTCCAATAGCCACGTTTAGGATGCCACTAGGTATACTCAGTGTTTGCTAGTATAATAGCTTAGTTATAATGAGTTTGAGTGTGCAATGCAGGCAGACGTGCTGCAAATATCTTTGCACTAGTGGGACTATACAGAAGTCCAATAGCCACGTTTAGGATGCCACTAGGTACACTCAGTGTTTGCTAGTATAATGGCTTAGTTATAATGAGTTTGAGTGTGCAATACAGGCAGACGTGCTGCAAATATCTTTGCACTAGTGGGACTATACAGAAGTCCAATAGCCACGTTTAGGATGCCACTAGGTACACTCAGTGTTTGCTAGTATAATGGCTTAGTTATAATGAGTTTGAGTGTGCAATGCAGGCAGACGTGCTGCAAATATCTTTGCACTAGTGGGACTATACAAAAGTCCAATAGCCACGTTTAGGATGCCACTAGGTACACTCAGTGTTTGCTAGTATAATGGCTTAGTTATAATGAGTTTGAGTGTGCAATGCAGGCAGACGTGCTGCAAATATCTTTGCACTAGTGGGACTATACAGAAGTCCAATAGCCACGTTTAGGATGCCACTAGGTACACTCAGTGTTTCCTAGTATAATGGCTTAATTATAATGAGTTTGAGTGTGCAATGCAGGCAGATGTGCTGCAAATATCTTTGCAATAGTGGGACTATACAGAAGTCCAATAGCCACGTTAAGGATGCCACTAGGTACACTCAGTGTTTGCTAGTATAATGGCTTAGTTATAATGAGTTTGAGTGTGCAATGCAGGCAGACGTGCTGCAAATATCTTTGCACTAGTGGGACTATACAGAAGTCCAATAGCCACGTTTAGGATGCCACTAGGTACACTCAGTGTTTGCTAGTATAATGGCTTAGTTATAATGAGTTTGAGTGTGCAATGCAGGCAGACGTGCTGCAAATATCTTTGCACTAGTGGGAGTATACAGAAGTCCAATAGCCACGTTTAGGATGCACTAGGTACACTCAGTGTTTGCTAGTATAATGGCTTAGTTATAATGAGTTTGAGTGTGCAATGCAGGCAGACATGCTGCAAATATCTTTGCACTAGTGGGACTATACAAAAGTCCAATAGCCACGTTTAGGATGCCACTAGGTACACTCAGTGTTTGCTAGTATAATGGCTTTGTTATAAGGAGTTGGAGTGTGCAATGCAGGCCAACGTGCAGCAAATATCTTTGCACTAGTGGGACAATACAAAAGTCCAATAGCCACGTTTAGGATGCCACTAGGTACACTCAGTGTTTGCTAGTATAATGGCTTAGTTATAATGAGTTTGAGTGTGCAATGCAGGCAGACGTGCTGCAAATATCTTTGCACTAGTGGGACTATACAGAAGTCCAATAGCCACGTTTAGGATGCCACTAGGTACACTCAGTGTTTGCTAGTATAATGGCTTAGTTATAATGAGTTTGAGTGTGCAATGCAGGCAGACGTGCTGCAAATATCTTTGCACTAGTGGGACTATACAAAAGTCGAATAGCCACGTTTAGGATGCCACTAGGTACACTCAGTGTTTGCTAGTATAATGGCTTAGTTATAAGGAGTTGGAGTGTGCAATGCAGGCAGAGGTGCTGGAAATATCTTTGCACTAGTGGGACTATACAGAAGTCCAATAGCCACGTTTAGGATGCCACTAGGTATACTCAGTGTTTGCTAGTATAATGGCTTAGTTATAAGAAGTTGGAGTGTGCAATGCAGGCAGAGGTGCTGGAAATATCTTTGCACTAGTGGGACTATACAGAAGTCCAATAGCCACGTTTAGGATGCCACTAGGTACACTCAGTGTTTGCTAGTATAATGGCTTAGTTATAATGAGTTTGAGTGTGCAATGCAGGCAGACGTGCTGCAAATATCTTTGCACTAGTGGGACTATACAGAAGTCCAATAGCCACGTTTAGGATGCCACTAGGTACACTCAGTGTTTGCTAGTATAATGGCTTAGTTATAATGAGTTTGAGTGTGCAATGCAGGCAGACGTGCTGCAAATATCTTTGCACTAGTGGGACTATACAAAAGTCGAATATCCACGTTTAGGATGCCACTAGGTACACTCATTGTTTGCTAGTATAATGGCTTAGTTATAAGGAGTTGGAGTGTGCAATGCAGGCAGACGTGCTGCAAATATCTTTGCACTAGTGGGACTATACAGAAGTCCAATAGCCACGTTTAGGATGCCACTAGGTACACTCAGTGTTTGCTAGTATAATGGCTTAGTTATAATGAGTTTGAGTGTGCAATGCAGGCAGACGTGCTGCAAATATCTTTGCACTAGTGGGACTATACAAAAGTCCAATAGCCACGATTAGGATACCACTAGGTACACTCAGTGTTTGCTAGTATAATGGCTTAGTTATAATGAGTTTGAGTGTGCAATGCAGGCAGACGTGCTGCAAATATCTTTGCACTAGTGGGACTATACAGAAGTCCAATAGCCACGTTTAGGATGCCACTAGGTACACTCAGTGTTTCCTAGTATAATGGCTTAATTATAATGAGTTTGAGTGTGCAATGCAGGCAGATGTGCTGCAAATATCTTTGCAATAGTGGGACTATACAGAAGTCCAATAGCCACGTTAAGGATGCCACTAGGTACACTCAGTGTTTGCTAGTATAATGGCTTAGTTATAATGAGTTTGAGTGTGCAATGCAGGCAGACGTGCTGCAAATATCTTTGCACTAGTGGGACTATACAGAAGTCCAATAGCCACGTTTAGGATGCCACTAGGTACACTCAGTGTTTGCTAGTATAATGGCTTAGTTATAATGAGTTTGAGTGTGCAATGCAGGCAGACGTGCTGCAAATATCTTTGCACTAGTGGGAGTATACAGAAGTCCAATAGCCACGTTTAGGATGCACTAGGTACACTCAGTGTTTGCTAGTATAATGGCTTAGTTATAATGAGTTTGAGTGTGCAATGCAGGCAGACATGCTGCAAATATCTTTGCACTAGTGGGACTATACAAAAGTCCAATAGCCACGTTTAGGATGCCACTAGGTACACTCAGTGTTTGCTAGTATAATGGCTTTGTTATAAGGAGTTGGAGTGTGCAATGCAGGCCAACGTGCAGCAAATATCTTTGCACTAGTGGGACAATACAAAAGTCCAATAGCCACGTTTAGGATGCCACTAGGTACACTCAGTGTTTGCTAGTATAATGGCTTAGTTATAATGAGTTTGAGTGTGCAATGCAGGCAGACATGCTGCAAATATCTTTGCACTAGTGGGGCTATACAGAAGTCCAATAGCCACGTTTAGGATGCCACTAGGTACACTCAGTGTTTGCTAGTATAATGGCTTAGTTATAATGAGTTTGAGTGTGCAATGCAGGCAGACGTGCTGCAAATATCTTTGCACTAGTGGGACTATACAAAAGTCGAATAGCCACGTTTAGGATGCCACTAGGTACACTCAGTGTTTGCTAGTATAATGGCTTAGTTATAAGGAGTTGGAGTGTGCAATGCAGGCAGAGGTGCTGGAAATATCTTTGCACTAGTGGGACTATACAGAAGTCCAATAGCCACGTTTAGGATGCCACTAGGTACACTCAGTGTTTGCTAGTATAATGGCTTAGTTATAATGAGTTTGAGTGTGCAATGCAGGCAGACGTGCTGCAAATATCTTTGCACTAGTGGGACTATACAAAAGTCCAATAGCCACGTTTAGGATGCCACTAGGTACACTCAGTGTTTGCTAGTATAATGGCTTAGTTATAATGAGTTTGAGTGTGCAATGCAGGCAGACGTGCTGCAAATATCTTTGCACTAGTGGGACTATACAGAAGTCCAATAGCCACGTTTAGGATGCCACTAGGTACACTCAGTGTTTGCTAGTATAATGGCTTAGTTATAATGAGTTTGAGTGTGCAATGCAGGCAGACGTGCTGCAAATATCTTTGCACTAGTGGGACTATACAAAAGTCGAATATCCACGTTTAGGATGCCACTAGGTACACTCAGTGTTTGCTAGTATAATGGCTTAGTTATAAGGAGTTGGAGTGTGCAATGCAGGCAGACGTGCTGCAAATATCTTTGCACTAGTGGGACTATACAGAAGTCCAATAGCCACGTTTAGGATGCCACTAGGTACACTCAGTGTTTGCTAGTATAATGGCTTAGTTATAATGAGTTTGAGTGTGCAATGCAGGCAGACGTGCTGCAAATATCTTTGCACTAGTGGGACTATACAAAAGTCCAATAGCCACGTTTAGGATGCCACTAGGTACACTAAGTGTTTGCTAGTATAATGGCTTAGTTATAATGAGTTTGAGTGTGCAATGCAGGCAGACGTGCTGCAAATATCTTTGCACTAGTGGGACTATACAGAAGTCCAATAGCCACGTTTAGGATGCCACTAGGTACACTCAGTGTTTCCTAGTATAATGGCTTAATTATAATGAGTTTGAGTGTGCAATGCAGGCAGATGTGCTGCAAATATCTTTGCAATAGTGGGACTATACAGAAGTCCAATAGCCACGTTTAGGATGCCACTAGGTACACTCAGTGTTTGCTAGTATAATGGCTTAGTTATAATGAGTTTGAGTGTGCAATGCAGGCAGACGTGCTGCAAATATCTTTGCACTAGTGGGACTATACAGAAGTCCAATAGCCACGTTTAGGATGCCACTAGGTACACTCAGTGTTTGCTAGTATAATGGCTTAGTTATAATGAGTTTGAGTGTGCAATGCAGGCAGACGTGCTGCAAATATCTTTGCACTAGTGGGAGTATACAGAAGTCCAATAGCCACGTTTAGGATGCACTAGGTACACTCAGTGTTTGCTAGTATAATGGCTTAGTTATAATGAGTTTGAGTGTGCAATGCAGGCAGACATGCTGCAAATATCTTTGCACTAGTGGGACTATACAAAAGTCCAATAGCCACGTTTAGGATGCCACTAGGTACACTCAGTGTTTGCTAGTATAATGGCTTTGTTATAAGGAGTTGGAGTGTGCAATGCAGGCCAACGTGCAGCAAATATCTTTGCACTAGTGGGACAATACAAAAGTCCAATAGCCACGTTTAGGATGCCACTAGGTACACTCAGTGTTTGCTAGTATAATGGCTTAGTTATAATGAGTTTGAGTGTGCAATGCAGGCAGACGTGCTGCAAATATCTTTGCACTAGTGGGACTATACAGAAGTCCAATAGCCACGTTTAGGATGCCACTAGGTACACTCAGTGTTTGCTAGTATAATGGCTTAGTTATAATGAGTTTGAGTGTGCAATGCAGGCAGACGTGCTGCAAATATCTTTGCACTAGTGGGACTATACAAAAGTCGAATAGCCACGTTTAGGATGCCACTAGGTACACTCAGTGTTTGCTAGTATAATGGCTTAGTTATAAGGAGTTGGAATGTGCAATGCAGGCAGAGGTGCTGGAAATATCTTTGCACTAGTGGGACTATACAGAAGTCCAATAGCCATGTTTAGGATGCCACTAGGTACACTCAGTGTTTGCTAGTATAATGGCTTAGTTATAAGAAGTTGGAGTGTGCAATGCAGGCAGAGGTGCTGGAAATATCTTTGCACTAGTGGGACTATACAGAAGTCCAATAGCCACGTTTAGGATGCCACTAGGTACACTCAGTGTTTGCTAGTATAATGGCTTAGTTATAATGAGTTTGAGTGTGCAATGCAGGCAGACGTGCTGCAAATATCTTTGCACTAGTGGGACTATACAAAAGTCCAATAGCCACGTTTAGGATGCCACTAGGTACACTCAGTGTTTGCTAGTATAATAGCTTAGTTATAATGAGTTTGAGTGTGCAATGCAGGCAGACGTGCTGCAAATATCTTTGCACTAGTGGGACTATACAGAAGTCCAATAGCCACGTTTAGGATGCCACTAGGTACACTCAGTGTTTGCTAGTATAATGGCTTAGTTATAATGAGTTTGAGTGTGCAATGCAGGCAGACGTGCTGCAAATATCTTTGCACTAGTGGGACTATACAGAAGTCCAATAGCCACGTTTAGGATGCCACTAGGTACACTCAGTGTTTGCTAGTATAATGGCTTAGTTATAATGAGTTTGAGTGTGCAATGCAGGCAGACGTGCTGCAAATATCTTTGCACTAGTGGGACTATACAAAAGTCGAATATCCACGTTTAGGATGCCACTAGGTACACTCAGTGTTTGCTAGTATAATGGCTTAGTTATAAGGAGTTGGAGTGTGCAATGCAGGCAGACGTGCTGCAAATATCTTTGCACTAGTGGGACTATACAGAAGTCCAATAGCCACGTTTAGGATGCCACTAGGTACACTCAGTGTTTGCTAGTATAATGGCTTAGTTATAATGAGTTTGAGTGTGCAATGCAGGCAGACGTGCTGCAAATATCTTTGCACTAGTGGGACTATACAAAAGTCGAATATCCACGTTTAGGATGCCACTAGGTACACTCAGTGTTTGCTAGTATAATGGCTTAGTTATAAGGAGTTGGAGTGTGCAATGCAGGCAGACGTGCTGCAAATATCTTTGCACTAGTGGGACTATACAGAAGTCCAATAGCCACGTTTAGGATGCCACTAGGTACACTCAGTGTTTGCTAGTATAATGGCTTAGTTATAATGAGTTTGAGTGTGCAATGCATGCAGACGTGCTGCAAATATCTTTGCACTAGTGGGACTATACAAAAGTCCAATAGCCACGTTTAGGATGCCACTAGGTACACTCAGTGTTTGCTAGTATAATGGCTTAGTTATAATGAGTTTGAGTGTGCAATGCAGGCAGACGTGCTGCAAATATCTTTGCACTAGTGGGACTATACAGAAGTCCAATAGCCACGTTTAGGATGCCACTAGGTACACTCAGTGTTTGCTAGTATAATGGCTTAGTTATAAGGAGTTGGAGTGTGCAATGCAGGCAGACGTGCTGCAAATATCTTTGCACTAGTGGGACTATACAGAAGTCCAATAGCCACGTTTAGGATGCCACTAGGTACACTCAGTGTTTGCTAGTATAATAGCTTAGTTATAATGAGTTTGAGTGTGCAATGCAGGCAGACGTGCTGCAAATATCTTTGCACTAGTGGGACTATACAGAAGTCCAATAGCCACGTTTAGGATGCCACTAGGTACACTCAGTGTTTGCTAGTATAATGGCTTAGTTATAATGAGTTTGAGTGTGCAATGCAGGCAGACGTGCTGCAAATATCTTTGCACTAGTGGGACTATACAGAAGTCCAATAGCCACGTTTAGGATGCCACTAGGTACACTCAGTGTTTGCTAGTATAATGGCTTAGTTATAATGAGTTTGAGTGTGCAATGCAGGCAGACGTGCTGCAAATATCTTTGCACTAGTGGGACTATACAAAAGTCGAATATCCACGTTTAGGATGCCACTAGGTACACTCAGTGTTTGCTAGTATAATGGCTTAGTTATAAGGAGTTGGAGTGTGCAATGCAGGCAGACGTGCTGCAAATATCTTTGCACTAGTGGGACTATACAGAAGTCCAATAGCCACGTTTAGGATGCCACTAGGTACACTCAGTGTTTGCTAGTATAATGGCTTAGTTATAATGAGTTTGAGTGTGCAATGCATGCAGACGTGCTGCAAATATCTTTGCACTAGTGGGACTATACAAAAGTCCAATAGCCACGTTTAGGATGCCACTAGGTACACTCAGTGTTTGCTAGTATAATGGCTTAGTTATAATGAGTTTGAGTGTGCAATGCAGGCAGACGTGCTGCAAATATCTTTGCACTAGTGGGACTATACAGAAGTCCAATAGCCACGTTTAGGATGCCACTAGGTACACTCAGTGTTTGCTAGTATAATGGCTTAGTTATAAGGAGTTGGAGTGTGCAATGCAGGCAGACGTGCTGCAAATATCTTTGCACTAGTGGGACTATACAGAAGTCCAATAGCCACGTTTAGGATGCCACTAGGTACACTCAGTGTTTGCTAGTATAATAGCTTAGTTATAATGAGTTTGAGTGTGCAATGCAGGCAGACGTGCTGCAAATATCTTTGCACTAGTGGGACTATACAGAAGTCCAATAGCCACGTTTAGGATGCCACTAGGTACACTCAGTGTTTGCTAGTATAATGGCTTAGTTATAATGAGTTTGAGTGTGCAATGCAGGCAGACGTGCTGCAAATATCTTTGCACTAGTGGGACTATACAGAAGTCCAATAGCCACGTTTAGGATGCCACTAGGTACACTCAGTGTTTGCTAGTATAATGGCTTAGTTATAATGAGTTTGAGTGTGCAATGCAGGCAGACGTGCTGCAAATATCTTTGCACTAGTGGGACTATACAAAAGTCGAATATCCACGTTTAGGATGCCACTAGGTACACTCAGTGTTTGCTAGTATAATGGCTTAGTTATAAGGAGTTGGAGTGTGCAATGCAGGCAGACGTGCTGCAAATATCTTTGCACTAGTGGGACTATACAGAAGTCCAATAGCCACGTTTAGGATGCCACTAGGTACACTCAGTGTTTGCTAGTATAATGGCTTAGTTATAATGAGTTTGAGTGTGCAATGCAGGCAGACGTGCTGCAAATATCTTTGCACTAGTGGGACTATACAAAAGTCCAATAGCCACGTTTAGGATGCCACTAGGTACACTCAGTGTTTGCTAGTATAATGGCTTAGTTATAATGAGTTTGAGTGTGCAATGCAGGCAGACGTGCTGCAATTATCTTTGCACTAGTGGGACTATACAGAAGTCCAATAGCCACGTTTAGGATGCCACTAGGTACACTCAGTGTTTCCTAGTATAATGGCTTAATTATAATGAGTTTGAGTGTGCAATGCAGGCAGATGTGCTGCAAATATCTTTGCAATAGTGGGACTATACAGAAGTCCAATAGCCACGTTTAGGATGCCACTAGGTACACTCAGTGTTTGCTAGTATAATGGCTTAGTTATAATGAGTTTGAGTGTGCAATGCAGGCAGACGTGCTGCAAATATCTTTGCACTAGTGGGACTATACAGAAGTCCAATAGCCACGTTTAGGATGCCACTAGGTACACTCAGTGTTTGCTAGTATAATGGCTTAGTTATAATGAGTTTGAGTGTGCAATGCAGGCAGACGTGCTGCAAATATCTTTGCACTAGTGGGAGTATACAGAAGTCCAATAGCCACGTTTAGGATGCACTAGGTACACTCAGTGTTTGCTAGTATAATGGCTTAGTTATAATGAGTTTGAGTGTGCAATGCAGGCAGACATGCTGCAAATATCTTTGCACTAGTGGGACTATACAAAAGTCCAATAGCCACGTTTAGGATGCCACTAGGTACACTCAGTGTTTGCTAGTATAATGGCTTTGTTATAAGGAGTTGGAGTGTGCAATGCAGGCCAACGTGCAGCAAATATCTTTGCACTAGTGGGACAATACAAAAGTCCAATAGCCACGTTTAGGATGCCACTAGGTACACTCAGTGTTTGCTAGTATAATGGCTTAGTTATAATGAGTTTGAGTGTGCAATGCAGGCAGACGTGCTGCAAATATCTTTGCACTAGTGGGACTATACAGAAGTCCAATAGCCACGTTTAGGATGCCACTAGGTACACTCAGTGTTTGCTAGTATAATGGCTTAGTTATAATGAGTTTGAGTGTGCAATGCAGGCAGACGTGCTGCAAATATCTTTGCACTAGTGGGACTATACAAAAGTCGAATAGCCACGTTTAGGATGCCACTAGGTACACTCAGTGTTTGCTAGTATAATGGCTTAGTTATAAGGAGTTGGAGTGTGCAATGCAGGCAGAGGTGCTGGAAATATCTTTGCACTAGTGGGACTATACAGAAGTCCAATAGCCACGTTTAGGATGCCACTAGGTACACTCAGTGTTTGCTAGTATAATGGCTTAGTTATAAGAAGTTGGAGTGTGCAATGCAGGCAGAGGTGCTGGAAATATCTTTGCACTAGTGGGACTATACAGAAGTCCAATAGCCACGTTTAGGATGCCACTAGGTACACTCAGTGTTTGCTAGTATAATAGCTTAGTTATAATGAGTTTGAGTGTGCAATGCAGGCAGACGTGCTGCAAATATCTTTGCACTAGTGGGACTATACAGAAGTCCAATAGCCACGTTTAGGATGCCACTAGGTACACTCAGTGTTTGCTAGTATAATGGCTTAGTTATAATGAGTTTGAGTGTGCAATGCAGGCAGACGTGCTGCAAATATCTTTGCACTAGTGGGACTATACAGAAGTCCAATAGCCACGTTTAGGATGCCACTAGGTACACTCAGTGTTTGCTAGTATAATGGCTTAGTTATAATGAGTTTGAGTGTGCAATGCAGGCAGACGTGCTGCAAATATCTTTGCACTAGTGGGACTATACAAAAGTCGAATATCCACGTTTAGGATGCCACTAGGTACACTCAGTGTTTACTAGTATAATGGCTTAGTTATAAGGAGTTGGAGTGTGCAATGCAGGCAGACGTGCTGCAAATATCTTTGCACTAGTGGGACTATACAGAAGTCCAATAGCCACGTTTAGGATGCCACTAGGTACACTCAGTGTTTGCTAGTATAATGGCTTAGTTATAATGAGTTTGAGTGTGCAATGCAGGCAGACGTGCTGCAAATATCTTTGCACTAGTGGGACTATACAAAAGTCCAATAGCCACGTTTAGGATGCCACTAGGTACACTCAGTGTTTGCTAGTATAATGGCTTAGTTATAATGAGTTTGAGTGTGCAATGCAGGCAGACGTGCTGCAAATATCTTTGCACTAGTGGGACTATACAGAAGTCCAATAGCCACGTTTAGGATGCCACTAGGTACACTCAGTGTTTCCTAGTATAATGTCTTAATTATAATGAGTTTGAGTGTGCAATGCAGGCAGATGTGCTGCAAATATCTTTGCAATAGTGGGACTATACAGAAGTCCAATAGCCACGTTTAGGATGCCACTAGGTACACTCAGTGTTTGCTAGTATAATGGCTTAGTTATAATGAGTTTGAGTGTGCAATGCAGGCAGACGTGCTGCAAATATATTTGCACTAGTGGGACTATACAGAAGTCCAATAGCCACGTTTAGGATGCCACTAGGTACACTCAGTGTTTGCTAGTATAATGGCTTAGTTATAATGAGTTTGAGTGTGCAATGCAGGCAGACGTGCTGCAAATATCTTTGCACTAGTGGGAGTATACAGAAGTCCAATAGCCACGTTTAGGATGCACTAGGTACACTCAGTGTTTGCTAGTATAATGGCTTAGTTATAATGAGTTTGAGTGTGCAATGCAGGCAGACATGCTGCAAATATCTTTGCACTAGTGGGACTATACAAAAGTCCAATAGCCACGTTTAGGATGCCACTAGGTACACTCAGTGTTTGCTAGTATAATGGCTTTGTTATAAGTAGTTGGAGTGTGCAATGCAGGCCAACGTGCAGCAAATATCTTTGCACTAGTGGGACAATACAAAAGTCCAATAGCCACGTTTAGGATGCCACTAGGTACACTCAGTGTTTGCTAGTATAATGGCTTAGTTATAATGAGTTTGAGTGTGCAATGCAGGCAGACGTGCTGCAAATATCTTTGCACTAGTGGGACTATACAGAAGTCCAATAGCCACGTTTAGGATGCCACTAGGTACACTCAGTGTTTGCTAGTATAATAGCTTAGTTATAATGAGTTTGAGTGTGCAATGCAGGCAGACGTGCTGCAAATATCTTTGCACTAGTGGGACTATACAGAAGTCCAATAGCCACGTTTAGGATGCCACTAGGTACACTCAGTGTTTGCTAGTATAATGGCTTAGTTATAATGAGTTTGAGTGTGCAATGCAGGCAGACGTGCTGCAAATATCTTTGCACTAGTGGGACTGTACAAAAGTCGAATATCCACGTTTAGGATGCCACTAGGTACACTCAGTGTTTGCTAGTATAATGGCTTAGTTATAAGGAGTTGGAGTGTGCAATGCAGGCAGACGTGCTGCAAATATCTTTGCACTAGTGGGACTATACAGAAGTCCAATAGCCACGTTTAGGATGCCACTAGGTACACTCAGTGTTTCCTAGTATAATGGCTTAATTATAATGAGTTTGAGTGTGCAATGCAGGCAGATGTGCTGCAAATATCTTTGCAATAGTGGGACTATACAGAAGTCCAATAGCCACGTTTAGGATGCCACTAGGTACACTCAGTGTTTGCTAGTATAATGGCTTAGTTATAATGAGTTTGAGTGTGCAATGCAGGCAGACGTGCTGCAAATATCTTTGCACTAGTGGGACTATACAGAAGTCCAATAGCCACGTTTAGGATGCCACTAGGTACACTCAGTGTTTGCTAGTATAATGGCTTAGTTATAATGAGTTTGAGTGTGCAATGCAGGCAGACGTGCTGCAAATATCTTTGCACTAGTGGGACTATACAAAAGTCGAATAGCCACGTTTAGGATGCCACTAGGTACACTCAGTGTTTGCTAGTATAATGGCTTAGTTATAAGGAGTTGGAGTGTGCAATGCAGGCAGAGGTGCTGGAAATATCTTTGCACTAGTGGGACTATACAGAAGTCCAATAGCCACGTTTAGGATGCCACTAGGTACACTCAGTGTTTGCTAGTATAATGGCTTAGTTATAAGAAGTTGGAGTGTGCAATGCAGGCAGAGGTGCTGGAAATATCTTTGCACTAGTGGGACTATACAGAAGTCCAATAGCCACGTTTAGGATGCCACTAGGTACACTCAGTGTTTGCTAGTATAATGGCTTAGTTATAATGAGTTTGAGTGTGCAATGCAGGCAGACGTGCTGCAAATATCTTTGCACTAGTGGGACTATACAAAAGTCCAATAGCCACGTTTAGGATGCCACTAGGTACACTCAGTGTTTGCTAGTATAATAGCTTAGTTATAATGAGTTTGAGTGTGCAATGCAGGCAGACGTGCTGCAAATATCTTTGCACTAGTGGGACTATACAGAAGTCCAATAGCCACGTTTAGGATGCCACTAGGTACACTCAGTGTTTGCTAGTATAATGGCTTAGTTATAATGAGTTTGAGTGTGCAATGCAGGCAGACGTGCTGCAAATATCTTTGCACTAGTGGGAGTATACAGAAGTCCAATAGCCACGTTTAGGATGCACTAGGTACACTCAGTGTTTGCTAGTATAATGGCTTAGTTATAATGAGTTTGAGTGTGCAATGCAGGCAGACATGCTGCAAATATCTTTGCACTAGTGGGACTATACAAAAGTCCAATAGCCACGTTTAGGATGCCACTAGGTACACTCAGTGTTTGCTAGTATAATGGCTTTGTTATAAGGAGTTGGAGTGTGCAATGCAGGCCAACGTGCAGCAAATATCTTTGCACTAGTGGGACAATACAAAAGTCCAATAGCCACGTTTAGGATGCCACTAGGTACACTCAGTGTTTGCTAGTATAATGGCTTAGTTATAATGAGTTTGAGTGTGCAATGCAGGCAGACGTGCTGCAAATATCTTTGCACTAGTGGGACTATACAGAAGTCCAATAGCCACGTTTAGGATGCCACTAGGTACACTCAGTGTTTGCTAGTATAATGGCTTAGTTATAATGAGTTTGAGTGTGCAATGCAGGCAGACGTGCTGCAAATATCTTTGCACTAGTGGGACTATACAAAAGTCGAATAGCCACGTTTAGGATGCCACTAGGTACACTCAGTGTTTGCTAGTATAATGGCTTAGTTATAAGGAGTTGGAGTGTGCAATGCAGGCAGAGGTGCTGGAAATATCTTTGCACTAGTGGGACTATACAGAAGTCCAATAGCCACGTTTAGGATGCCACTAGGTACACTCAGTGTTTGCTAGTATAATGGCTTAGTTATAAGAAGTTGGAGTGTGCAATGCAGGCAGAGGTGCTGGAAATATCTTTGCACTAGTGGGACTATACAGAAGTCCAATAGCCACGTTTAGGATGCCACTAGGTACACTCAGTGTTTGCTAGTATAATAGCTTAGTTATAATGAGTTTGAGTGTGCAATGCAGGCAGACGTGCTGCAAATATCTTTGCACTAGTGGGACTATACAGAAGTCCAATAGCCACGTTTAGGATGCCACTAGGTACACTCAGTGTTTGCTAGTATAATGGCTTAGTTATAATGAGTTTGAGTGTGCAATGCAGGCAGACGTGCTGCAAATATCTTTGCACTAGTGGGACTGTACAAAAGTCGAATATCCACGTTTAGGATGCCACTAGGTACACTCAGTGTTTGCTAGTATAATGGCTTAGTTATAAGGAGTTGGAGTGTGCAATGCAGGCAGACGTGCTGCAAATATCTTTGCACTAGTGGGACTATACAGAAGTCCAATAGCCACGTTTAGGATGCCACTAGGTACACTCAGTGTTTCCTAGTATAATGGCTTAATTATAATGAGTTTGAGTGTGCAATGCAGGCAGATGTGCTGCAAATATCTTTGCAATAGTGGGACTATACAGAAGTCCAATAGCCACGTTTAGGATGCCACTAGGTACACTCAGTGTTTGCTAGTATAATGGCTTAGTTATAATGAGTTTGAGTGTGCAATGCAGGCAGACGTGCTGCAAATATCTTTGCACTAGTGGGACTATACAGAAGTCCAATAGCCACGTTTAGGATGCCACTAGGTACACTCAGTGTTTGCTAGTATAATGGCTTAGTTATAATGAGTTTGAGTGTGCAATGCAGGCAGACGTGCTGCAAATATCTTTGCACTAGTGGGACTATACAAAAGTCGAATAGCCACGTTTAGGATGCCACTAGGTACACTCAGTGTTTGCTAGTATAATGGCTTAGTTATAAGAAGTTGGAGTGTGCAATGCAGGCAGAGGTGCTGGAAATATCTTTGCACTAGTGGGACTATACAGAAGTCCAATAGCCACGTTTAGGATGCCACTAGGTACACTCAGTGTTTGCTAGTATAATGGCTTAGTTATAATGAGTTTGAGTGTGCAATGCAGGCAGACGTGCTGCAAATATCTTTGCACTAGTGGGACTATACAAAAGTCCAATAGCCACGTTTAGGATGCCACTAGGTACACTCAGTGTTTGCTAGTATAATAGCTTAGTTATAATGAGTTTGAGTGTGCAATGCAGGCAGACGTGCTGCAAATATCTTTGCACTAGTGGGACTATACAGAAGTCCAATAGCCACGTTTAGGATGCCACTAGGTACACTCAGTGTTTGCTAGTATAATGGCTTAGTTATAATGAGTTTGAGTGTGCAATGCAGGCAGACGTGCTGCAAATATCTTTGCACTAGTGGGACTATACAAAAGTCGAATATCCACGTTTAGGATGCCACTAGGTACACTCAGTGTTTGCTAGTATAATGGCTTAGTTATAAGGAGTTGGAGTGTGCAATGCAGGCAGACGTGCTGCAAATATCTTTGCACTAGTGGGACTATACAGAAGTCCAATAGCCACGTTTAGGATGCCACTAGGTACACTCAGTGTTTGCTAGTATAATGGCTTAGTTATAATGAGTTTGAGTGTGCAATGCAGGCAGACGTGCTGCAAATATCTTTGCATTAGTGGGACTATACAAAAGTCCAATAGCCACGTTTAGGATGCCACTAGGTACACTCAGTGTTTGCTAGTATAATGGCTTAGTTATAATGAGTTTGAGTGTGCAATGCAGGCAGACGTGCTGCAAATATCTTTGCACTAGTGGGACTATACAGAAGTCCAATAGCCACGTTTAGGATGCCACTAGGTACACTCAGTGTTTCCTAGTATAATGGCTTAATTATAATGAGTTTGAGTGTGCAATGCAGGCAGATGTGCTGCAAATATCTTTGCAATAGTGGGACTATACAGAAGTCCAATAGCCACGTTTAGGATGCCACTAGGTACACTCAGTGTTTGCTAGTATAATGGCTTAGTTATAATGAGTTTGAGTGTGCAATGCAGGCAGACGTGCTGCAAATATCTTTGCACTAGTGGGACTATACAGAAGTCCAATAGCCACGTTTAGGATGCCACTAGGTACACTCAGTGTTTGCTAGTATAATGGCTTAGTTATAATGAGTTTGAGTGTGCAATGCAGGCAGACGTGCTGCAAATATCTTTGCACTAGTGGGAGTATACAGAAGTCCAATAGCCACGTTTAGGATGCACTAGGTACACTCAGTGTTTGCTAGTATAATGGCTTAGTTATAATGAGTTTGAGTGTGCAATGCAGGCAGACATGCTGCAAATATCTTTGCACTAGTGGGACTATACAAAAGTCCAATAGCCACGTTTAGGATGCCACTAGGTACACTCAGTGTTTGCTAGTATAATGGCTTTGTTATAAGGAGTTGGAGTGTGCAATGCAGGCCAACGTGCAGCAAATATCTTTGCACTAGTGGGACAATACAAAAGTCCAATAGCCACGTTTAGGATGCCACTAGGTACACTCAGTGTTTGCTAGTATAATGGCTTAGTTATAATGAGTTTGAGTGTGCAATGCAGGCAGACGTGCTGCAAATATCTTTGCACTAGTGGGACTATACAGAAGTCCAATAGCCACGTTTAGGATGCCACTAGGTACACTCAGTGTTTGCTAGTATAATGGCTTAGTTATAATGAGTTTGAGTGTGCAATGCAGGTAGACGTGCTGCAAATATCTTTGCACTAGTGGGACTATACAAAAGTCCAATAGCCACGTTTAGGATGCCACTAGGTACACTCAGTGTTTGCTAGTATACTGGCTTAGTTATAAGGAGTTGGAGTGTGCAATGCAGGCAGAGGTGCTGGAAATATCTTTGCACTAGTGGGACTATACAGAAGGCCAATAGCCACGTTTAGGATGCCACTAGGTACACTCAGTGTTTGCTAGTATAATGGCTTAGTTATAATGAGTTTGAGTGTGCAATGCAGGCAGACGTGCTGCAAATATCTTTGCACTAGTGGGACTATACAAAAGTCCAATAGCCACGTTTAGGATGCCACTAGGTACACTCAGTGTTTGCTAGTATAATAGCTTAGTTATAATGAGTTTGAGTGTGCAATGCAGGCAGACGTGCTGCAAATATCTTTGCACTAGTGGGACTATACAGAAGTCCAATAGCCACGTTTAGGATGCCACTAGGTACACTCAGTGTTTGCTAGTATAATGGCTTAGTTATAATGAGTTTGAGTGTGCAATGCAGGCAGACGTGCTGCAAATATCTTTGCACTAGTGGGACTATACAGAAGTCCAATAGCCACGTTTAGGATGCCACTAGGTACACTCAGTGTTTGCTAGTATAATGGCTTAGTTATAATGAGTTTGAGTGTGCAATGCAGGCAGACGTGCTGCAAATATCTTTGCACTAGTGGGACTATACAAAAGTCGAATATCCACGTTTAGGATGCCACTAGGTACACTCAGTGTTTGCTAGTATAATGGCTTAGTTATAAGGAGTTGGAGTGTGCAATGCAGGCAGACGTGCTGCAAATATCTTTGCACTAGTGGGACTATACAGAAGTCCAATAGCCACGTTTAGGATGCCACTAGGTACACTCAGTGTTTGCTAGTATAATGGCTTAGTTATAATGAGTTTGAGTGTGCAATGCAGGCAGACGTGCTGCAAATATCTTTGCACTAGTGGGACTATACAAAAGTCCAATAGCCACGTTTAGGATGCCACTAGGTACACTCAGTGTTTGCTAGTATAATGGCTTAGTTATAATGAGTTTGAGTGTGCAATGCAGGCAGACGTGCTGCAAATATCTTTGCACTAGTGGGACTATACAGAAGTCCAATAGCCACGTTTAGGATGCCACTAGGTACACTCAGTGTTTGCTAGTATAATGGCTTAATTATAATGAGTTTGAGTGTGCAATGCAGGCAGATGTGCTGCAAATACCTTTGCAATAGTGGGACTATACAGAAGTCCAATAGCCATGTTTAGGATGCCACTAGGTACACTCAGTGTTTGCTAGTATAATGGCTTAGTTATAATGAGTTTGAGTGTGCAATGCAGGCAGACGTGCTGCAAATATCTTTGCACTAGTGGGACTATACAGAAGTCCAATAGCCACGTTTAGGATGCCACTAGGTACACTCAGTGTTTGCTAGTATAATGGCTTAGTTATAATGAGTTTGAGTGTGCAATGCAGGCAGACGTGCTGCAAATATCTTTGCACTAGTGGGACTATACAGAAGTCCAATAGCCACGTTTAGGATGCCACTAGGTACACTCAGTGTTTGCTAGTATAATGGCTTAGTTATAATGAGTTTGAGTGTGCAATGCAGGTAGACGTGCTGCAAATATCTTTGCACTAGTGGGACTATACAAAAGTCCAATAGCCACGTTTAGGATGCCACTAGGTACACTCAGTGTTTGCTAGTATAATGGCTTAGTTATAAGGAGTTGGAGTGTGCAATGCAGGCAGAGGTGCTGGAAATATCTTTGCACTAGTGGGACTATACAGAAGGCCAATAGCCACGTTTAGGATGCCACTAGGTACACTCAGTGTTTGCTAGTATAATGGCTTAGTTATAATGAGTTTGAGTGTGCAATGCAGGCAGACGTGCTGCAAATATCTTTGCACTAGTGGGACTATACAAAAGTTCAATAGCCACGTTTAGGATGCCACTAGGTACACTCAGTGTTTGCTAGTATAATAGCTTAGTTATAATGAGTTTGAGTGTGCAATGCAGGCAGACGTGCTGCAAATATCTTTGCACTAGTGGGACTATACAGAAGTTCAATAGCCACATTTAGGATGCCACTAGGTACACTCAGTGTTTGCTAGTATAATGGCTTAGTTATAATGAGTTTGAGTGTGCAATGCAGGCAGACGTGCTGCAAATATCTTTGCACTAGTGGGACTATACAGAAGTCCAATAGCCACGTTTAGGATGCCACTAGGTACACTCAGTGTTTGCTAGTATAATGGCTTAGTTATAATGAGTTTGAGTGTGCAATGCAGGCAGACGTGCTGCAAATATCTTTGCACTAGTGGGACTATACAAAAGTCGAATATCCACGTTTAGGATGCCACTAGGTACACTCAGTGTTTGCTAGTATAATGGCTTAGTTATAAGGAGTTGGAGTGTGCAATGCAGGCAGACGTGCTGCAAATATCTTTGCACTAGTGGGACTATACAGAAGTCCAATAGCCACGTTTAGGATGCCACTAGGTACACTCAGTGTTTGCTAGTATAATGGCTTAATTATAATGAGTTTGAGTGTGCAATGCAGGCAGATGTGCTGCAAATATCTTTGCAATAGTGGGACTATACAGAAGTCCAATAGCCATGTTTAGGATGCCACTAGGTACACTCAGTGTTTGCTAGTATAATGGCTTAGTTATAATGAGTTTGAGTGTGCAATGCAGGCAGACGTGCTGCAAATATCTTTGCACTAGTGGGACTATACAGAAGTCCAATAGCCACGTTTAGGATGCCACTAGGTACACTCAGTGTTTGCTAGTATAATGGCTTAGTTATAATGAGTTTGAGTGTGCAATGCAGGCAGACGTGCTGCAAATATCTTTGCACTAGTGGGACTATACAGAAGTCCAATAGCCACGTTTAGGATGCCACTAGGTACACTCAGTGTTTGCTAGTATAATGGCTTAGTTATAATGAGTTTGAGTGTGCAATGCAGGTAGACGTGCTGCAAATATCTTTGCACTAGTGGGACTATACAAAAGTCCAATAGCCACGTTTAGGATGCCACTAGGTACACTCAGTGTTTGCTAGTATAATGGCTTAGTTATAAGGAGTTGGAGTGTGCAATGCAGGCAGAGGTGCTGGAAATATCTTTGCACTAGTGGGACTATACAGAAGGCCAATAGCCACGTTTAGGATGCCACTAGGTACACTCAGTGTTTGCTAGTATAATGGCTTAGTTATAATGAGTTTGAGTGTGCAATGCAGGCAGACGTGCTGCAAATATCTTTGCACTAGTGGGACTATACAAAAGTTCAATAGCCACGTTTAGGATGCCACTAGGTACACTCAGTGTTTGCTAGTATAATAGCTTAGTTATAATGAGTTTGAGTGTGCAATGCAGGCAGACGTGCTGCAAATATCTTTGCACTAGTGGGACTATACAGAAGTTCAATAGCCACATTTAGGATGCCACTAGGTACACTCAGTGTTTGCTAGTATAATGGCTTAGTTATAATGAGTTTGAGTGTGCAATGCAGGCAGACGTGCTGCAAATATCTTTGCACTAGTGGGACTATACAGAAGTCCAATAGCCACGTTTAGGATGCCACTAGGTACACTCAGTGTTTGCTAGTATAATGGCTTAGTTATAATGAGTTTGAGTGTGCAATGCAGGCAGACGTGCTGCAAATATCTTTGCACTAGTGGGACTATACAAAAGTCGAATATCCACGTTTAGGATGCCACTAGGTACACTCAGTGTTTGCTAGTATAATGGCTTAGTTATAAGGAGTTGGAGTGTGCAATGCAGGCAGACGTGCTGCAAATATCTTTGCACTAGTGGGACTATACAGAAGTCCAATAGCCACGTTTAGGATGCCACTAGGTACACTCAGTGTTTGCTAGTATAATGGCTTAGTTATAATGAGTTTGAGTGTGCAATGCAGGCAGACATGCTGCAAATATCTTTGCACTAGTGGGACTATACAAAAGTCCAATAGCCACGTTTAGGATGCCACTAGGTACACTCAGTGTTTGCTAGTATAATGGCTTTGTTATAAGGAGTTGGAGTGTGCAATGCAGGCAGACGTGCTGCAAATATCTTTGCACTAGTGGGACTATACAGAAGTCCAATAGCCACGTTTAGGATGCCACTAGGTACACTCAGTGTTTGCTAGTATAATGGCTTAGTTATAATGAGTTTGAGTGTGCAATGCAGGCAGATGTGCTGCAAATATCTTTGCAATAGTGGGACTATACAGAAGTCCAATAGCCACGTTTAGGATGCCACTAGGTACACGCAGTGTTTGCTAGTATAATGGCTTAGTTATAATGAGTTTGAGTGTGCAATGCAGGCAGACGTGCTGCAAATATCTTTGCACTAGTGGGACTATACAAAAGTCCAATAGCCACGTTTAGGATGCCACTAGGTACACTCAGTGTTTGCTAGTATAATGGCTTAGTTATAATGAGTTTGAGTGTGCAATGCAGGCAGACGTGCTGCAAATATTTTTGCACTAGTGGGACTATACAGAAGTCCAATAGCCACGTTTAGGATGCCACTAGGTACAATCAGTGTTTGCTAGTATAATAGCTTAGTTATAATGAGTTTGAGTGTGCAATGCAGGCAGACGTGCTGCAAATATCTTTGCACTAGTGGGACTTTACAAAAGTCCAATAGCCACGTTTAGGATGCCACTAGGTACACTCAGTGTTTGCTAGTATAATGGCTTAGTTATAATGAGTTTGAGCGTGCAATGCAGGCAGACGTGCTGCAAATATCTTTGCACTAGTGGGACTGTACAAAAGTCCAATAGCCACGTTTAGGATGCCACTAGGTACACTGACTGTTTGCTAGTATAATGGCTTAGTTATAATGAGATTGAGTGTGCAATGCAGGCAGACGTGCTGCAAATATCTTTGCACTAGTGGGACTATACAAAAGTCCAATAGCCACGTTTAGGATGCCACTAGGAACACTGAGTGTTTGCTAGTGTAATGGCTTAGTTATAATGAGTTTGAGTGTGCAATGCAGGCTGACGTGCTGCAAATATCTTTGCACTAGTGGGACTAAACAAAAGTCCAATAGCCACGTTTAGGATGCCACTAGGTACACTCAGTGTTTGCTAGTATAATGGCTTAGTTATAATGAGTTTGAGTGTGCAATGCAGGCAGACGTGCTGCAAATATCTTTGCACTAGTGGGACTATACAGAAGTCCAATAGCCACGTTTAGGATGCCAGTAGGTACACTCAGTGTTTGCTAGTATAATGGCTTAGTTATAATGAGTTTGAATGTGCAATGCAGGCAGACGTGCTGCAAATATCTTTGCACTAGTGGGACTATACAGAAGTCCAATAGCCACGTTTAGGATGCCACTTGGTACACTCAGTGTTTGCTAGTATAATGGCTTAGTTATAATGAGTTTGAGTGTGCAATGCAGGCAGACGTGCTGCAAATATCTTTGCACTAGTGGGACTATACAAAAGTCCAATAGCCACGTTTAGGATGCCACTAGGTACACTCAGTGTTTGCTAGTATAATGGCTTAGTTATAATGAGTTTGAGTGTGCAATGCAGGCAGACGTGCTGCAAATGTCTTTGCACTAGTGGGACTATACAAAAGTCCAATAGCCACGTTTTGGATGCCACTAGGTACACTCAGTGTTTGCTAGTATAATGGCTTAGTTATAATGAGTTTGAGTGTGCAATGCAGGCAGACGTGCTGCAAATATCTTTGCACTAGTGGGACTATACAGAAGTCCAATAGCCACGTTTAGGATGCCACTAGGTACACTCAGTGTTTGCTAGTATAATGGCTTAGTTATAATGAGTTTGAGTGTGCAATGCAGGCAGACGTGCTGCAAATATCTTTGCACTAGTGGGACTATACAAAAGTCGAATAGCCACGTTTAGGATGCCACTAGGTACACTCAGTGTTTGCTAGTATAATGGCTTAGTTATAAGGAGTTGGAGTGTGCAATGCAGGCAGAGGTGCTGGAAATATCTTTGCACTAGTGGGACTATACAGAAGTCCAATAGCCACGTTTAGGATGCCACGAGGTACACTCAGTGTTTGCTAGTATAATGGCTTAGTTATAAGGAGTTGGAGTGTGCAATGCAGGCAGAGGTGCTGGAAATATCTTTGCACTAGTGGGACTATACAGAAGTCCAATAGCCACGTTTAGGATGCCACTAGGAACACTCAGTGTTTGCTAGTATAATGGCTTAGTTATAATGAGTTTGAGTGTGCAATGCAGGCAGACGTGCTGCAAATATCTTTGCACTAGTGGGACTGTACAAAAGTCCAATAGCCACGTTTAGGATGCCACTAGGTACACTCAGTGTTTGCTAGTATAATAGCTTAGTTATAATGAGTTTGAGTGTGCAATGCAGGCAGACGTGCTGCAAATATCTTTGCACTAGTGGGACTATACAGAAGTCCAATAGCCACGTTTAGGATGCCACTAGGTACACTCAGTGTTTGCTAGTATAATGGCTTAGTTATAATGAGTTTGAGTGTGCAATGCAGGCAGACGTGCTGCAAATATCTTTGCACTAGTGGGACTATACAGATGTCCAATATCCACGTTTAGGATGCCACTAGGTACACTCAGTGTTTGCTAGTATAATGGCTTAGTTATAATGAGTTTGAGTGTGCAATGCAGGCAGACGTGCTGCAAATATCTTTGCACTAGTGGGACTATACAAAAGTCGAATATCCACGTTTAGGATGCCACTAGGTACACTCAGTGTTTGCTAGTATAATGGCTTAGTTATAAGGAGTTGGAGTGTGCAATGCAGGCAGACGTGCTGCAAATATCTTTGCACTAGTGGGACTATACAGAAGTCCAATAGCCACGTTTAGGATGCCACTACGTACACTCAGTGTTTGCTAGTATAATGGCTTAGTTATAATGAGTTTGAGTGTGCAATGCAGGCAGACGTGCTGCAAATATCTTTGCACTAGTGGGACTATACAAAAGTCCACTAGGTACACTCAGTGTTTGCTAGTATAATGGCTTAGTTATAATGAGTTTGAGTGTGCAATGCAGGCAGACGTGCTGCAAATATCTTTGCACTAGTGGGACTATACAGAAGTCCAATAGCCACGTTTAGGATGCCACTAGGTACACTCAGTGTTTCCTAGTATAATGGCTTAATTATAATGAGTTTGAGTGTGCAATCCAGGCAGATGTGCTGCAAATATCTTTGCAATAGTGGGACTATACAGAAGTCCAATAGCCACGTTTAGGATGCCACTAGGTACACTCAGTGTTTGCTAGTATAATGGCTTAGTTATAATGAGTTTGAGTGTGCAATGCAGGCAGACGTGCTGCAAATATCTTTGCACTAGTGGGAGTATACAGAAGTCCAATAGCCACGTTTAGGATGCACTAGGTACACTCAGTGTTTGCTAGTATAATGGCTTAGTTATAATGAGTTTGAGTGTGCAATGCAGGCAGACATGCTGCAAATATCTTTGCACTAGTGGGACTATACAAAAGTCCAATAGCCACGTTTAGGATGCCACTAGGTACACTCAGTGTTTGCTAGTATAATGGCTTTGTTATAAGGAGTTGGAGTGTGCAATGCAGGCCAACGTGCAGCAAATATCTTTGCACTAGTGGGACAATACAAAAGTCCAATAGCCACGTTTAGGATGCCACTAGGTACACTCAGTGTTTGCTAGTATAATTGCTTAGTTATAATGAGTTTGAGTGTGCAATGCAGGCAGACGTGCTGCAAATATCTTTGCACTAGTGGGACTATACAGAAGTCCAATAGCCACGTTTAGGATGCCACTAGGTACACTCAGTGTTTGCTAGTATAATGGCTTAGTTATAATGAGTTTGAGTGTGCAATGCAGGTAGACGTGCTGCAAATATCTTTGCACTAGTGGGACTATACAAAAGTCCAATAGCCACGTTTAGGATGCCACTAGGTACACTCAGTGTTTGCTAGTATAATGGTTTAGTTATAAGGAGTTGGAGTGTGCAATGCAGGCAGAGGTGCTGGAAATATCTTTGCACTAGTGGGACTATACAGAAGTCCAATAGCCACGTTTAGGATGCCACTAGGTACACTCAGTGTTTGCTAGTATAATGGCTTAGTTATAATGAGTTTGAGTGTGCAACGCAGGCAGACGTGCTGCAAATATCTTTGCACTAGTGGGACTATACAAAAGTCCAATAGCCACGTTTAGGATGCCACTAGGTACACTCAGTGTTTGCTAGTATAATAGCTTAGTTATAATGAGTTTGAGTGTGCAATGCAGGCAGACGTGCTGCAAATATCTTTGCACTAGTGGGACTATACAGAAGTCCAATAGCCACGTTTAGGATGCCACTAGGTACACTCAGTGTTTGCTAGTATAATGGCTTAGTTATAATGAGTTTGAGTGTGCAATGCAGGCAGACGTGCTGCAAATATCTTTGCACTAGTGGGACTATACAAAAGTCCAATAGCCACGTTTAGGATGCCACTAGGTACACTCAGTGTTTGCTAGTATAATGGCTTAGTTATAATGAGTTTGAGTGTGCAATGCAGGCAGACGTGCTGCAAATATCTTTGCACTAGTGGGACTATACAGAAGTCCAATAGCCACGTTTAGGATGCCACTAGGTACACTCAGTGTTTGCTAGTATAATGGCTTAATTATAATGAGTTTGAGTGTGCAATGCAGGCAGATGTGCTGCAAATATCTTTGCAATAGTGGGACTATACAGAAGTCCAATAGCCATGTTTAGGATGCCACTAGGTACACTCAGTGTTTGCTAGTATAATGGCTTAGTTATAATGAGTTTGAGTGTGCAATGCAGGCAGACGTGCTGCAAATATCTTTGCACTAGTGGGACTATACAGAAGTCCAATAGCCACGTTTAGGATGCCACTAGGTACACTCAGTTTTTGCTAGTATAATGGCTTAGTTATAAAGAGTTTGAGTGTGCAATGCAGGCAGACGTGCTGCAAATATCTTTGCACTAGTGGGACTATACAGAAGTCCAATAGCCACGTTTAGGATGCGTTAGGTGCACTCAGTGTTTGCTAGTATAATGGCTTAGTTATAATGAGTTTGAGTGTGCAATGCAGGCAGACGTGCTGCAAATATCTTTGCACTAGTGGGACTATACAGAAGTCCAATAGCCACGTTTAGGATGCCACTAGGTACACTCAGTGTTTGCTAGTATAATGGCTTAGTTATAATGAGTTTGAGTGTGCAATGCAGGCAGACGTGCTGCAAATATCTTTGCACTAGTGGGAGTATACAGAAGTCCAATAGCCACGTTTAGGATGCACTAGGTACACTCAGTGTTTGCTAGTATAATGGCTTAGTTATAATGAGTTTGAGTGTGCAATGCAGGCAGACATGCTGCAAATATCTTTGCACTAGTGGGACTATACAAAAGTCCAATAGCCACGTTTAGGATGCCACTAGGTACACTCAGTGTTTGCTAGTATAATGGCTTTGTTATAAGGAGTTGGAGTGTGCAATGCAGGCCAACGTGCAGCAAATATCTTTGCACTAGTGGGACAATACAAAAGTCCAATAGCCACGTTTAGGATGCCACTAGGTACACTCAGTGTTTGCTAGTATAATTGCTTAGTTATAATGAGTTTGAGTGTGCAATGCAGGCAGACGTGCTGCAAATATCTTTGCACTAGTGGGACTATACAGAAGTCCAATAGCCACGTTTAGGATGCCACTAGGTACACTCAGTGTTTGCTAGTATAATGGCTTAGTTATAATGAGTTTGAGTGTGCAATGCAGGTAGACGTGCTGCAAATATCTTTGCACTAGTGGGACTATACAAAAGTCCAATAGCCACGTTTAGGATGCCACTAGGTACACTCAGTGTTTGCTAGTATAATGGTTTAGTTATAAGGAGTTGGAGTGTGCAATGCAGGCAGAGGTGCTGGAAATATCTTTGCACTAGTGGGACTATACAGAAGTCCAATAGCCACGTTTAGGATGCCACTAGGTACACTCAGTGTTTGCTAGTATAATGGCTTAGTTATAATGAGTTTGAGTGTGCAACGCAGGCAGACGTGCTGCAAATATCTTTGCACTAGTGGGACTATACAAAAGTCCAATAGCCACGTTTAGGATGCCACTAGGTACACTCAGTGTTTGCTAGTATAATAGCTTAGTTATAATGAGTTTGAGTGTGCAATGCAGGCAGACGTGCTGCAAATATCTTTGCACTAGTGGGACTATACAGAAGTCCAATAGCCACGTTTAGGATGCCACTAGGTACACTCAGTGTTTGCTAGTATAATGGCTTAGTTATAATGAGTTTGAGTGTGCAATGCAGGCAGACGTGCTGCAAATAACTTTGCACTAGTGGGACTATACAGAAGTCCAATAGCCACGTTTAGGATGCCATTAGGTACACTCAGTGTTTGCTAGTATAATGGCTTAGTTATAATGAGTTTGAGTGTGCAATGCAGGCAGACGTGCTGCAAATATCTTTGCACTAGTGGGACTATACAAAAGTCGAATATCCACGTTTATGATGCCACTAGGTACACTCAGTGTTTGCTAGTATAATGGCTTAGTTATAAGGAGTTTGAGTGTGCAATGCAGGCAGACGTGCTGCAAATATCTTTGCACTAGTGGGACTATACAGAAGTCCAATAGCCACGTTTAGGATGCCACTAGGTACACTCAGTGTTTGCTAGTATAATGGCTTAGTTATAATGAGTTTGAGTGTGCAATGCAGGCAGACGTGCTGCAAATATCTTTGCACTAGTGGGACTATACAAAAGTCCAATAGCCACGTTTAGGATGCCACTAGGTACACTCAGTGTTTGCTAGTATAATGGCTTAGTTATAATGAGTTTGAGTGTGCAATGCAGGCAGACGTGCTGCAAAAATCTTTGCACTAGTGGGACTATACAGAAGTCCAATAGCCACGTTTAGGATGCCACTAGGTACACTCAGTGTTTGCTAGTATAATGGCTTAATTATAATGAGTTTGAGTGTGCAATGCAGGCAGATGTGCTGCAAATATCTTTGCAATAGTGGGACTATACAGAAGTCCAATAGCCATGTTTAGGATGCCACTAGGTACACTCAGTGTTTGCTAGTATAATGGCTTAGTTATAATGAGTTTGAGTGTGCAATGCAGGCAGACGTGCTGCAAATATCTTTGCACTAGTGGGACTATACAGAAGTCCAATAGCCACGTTTAGGATGCCACTAGGTACACTCAGTGTTTGCTAGTATAATGGCTTAGTTATAATGAGTTTGAGTGTGCAATGCAGGCAGACGTGCTGCAAATATCTTTGCACTAGTGGGACTATACAGAAGTCCAATAGCCACGTTTAGGATGCGTTAGGTGCACTCAGTGTTTGCTAGTATAATGGCTTAGTTATAATGAGTTTGAGTGTGCAATGCAGGCAGACATGCTGCAAATATCTTTGCACTAGTGGGACTATACAAAAGTCCAATAGCCACGTTTAGGATGCCACTAGGTACACTCAGTGTTTGCTAGTATAATGGCTTTGTTATAAGGAGTTGGAGTGTGCAATGCAGGCCGACGTGCAGCAAATATCTTTGCACTAGTGGGACAATACAAAAGTCCAATAGCCACGTTTAGGATGCCACTAGGTACACTCAGTGTTTGCTAGTATAATGGCTTAGTTATAATGAGTTTGAGTGTGCAATGCAGGCAGACATGCTGCAAATATCTTTGCACTAGTGGGACTATACAGAAGTCCAATAGCCACGTTTAGGATGCCACTAGGTACACTCAGTGTTTCCTAGTATAATGGCTTAATTATAATGAGTTTGAGTGTGCAATGCAGGCAGATGTGCTGCAAATATCTTTGCAATAGTGGGACTATACAGAAGTCCAATAGCCACGTTTAGGATGCCACTAGGTACACTCAGTGTTTGCTAGTATAATGGCTTAGTTATAATGAGTTTGAGTGTGCAATGCAGGCAGACGTGCTGCAAATATCTTTGCACTAGTGGGACTATACAGAAGTCCAATAGCCACGTTTAGGATGCACTAGGTACACTCAGTGTTTGCTAGTATAATGGCTTAGTTATAATGAGTTTGAGTGTGCAATGCAGGCAGACATGCTGCAAATATCTTTGCACTAGTGGGACTATACAAAAGTCCAATAGCCACGTTTAGGATGCCACTAGGTACACTCAGTGTTTGCTAGTATATTGGCTTTGTTATAAGGAGTTGGAGTGTGCAATGCAGGCCAACGTGCAGCAAATATCTTTGCACTAGTGGGACAATACAAAAGTCCAATAGCCACGTTTAGGATGCCACTAGGTACACTCAGTGTTTGCTAGTATAATGGCTTAGTTATAATGAGTTTGAGTGTGCAATGCAGGCAGACGTGCTGCAAATATCTTTGCACTAGTGGGACTATACAGAAGTCCAAAAGCCACGTTTAGGATGCCACTAGGTACACTCAGTGTTTGCTAGTATAATGGCTTAGTTATAATGAGTTTGAGTGTGCAATGCAGGTAGACGTGCTGCAAATATCTTTGCACTAGTGGGACTATACAAAAGTCCAATAGCCACGTTTAGGATGCCACTAGGTACACTCAGTGTTTGCTAGTATAATGGCTTAGTTATAAGGAGTTGGAGTGTGCAATGCAGGCAGACGTGCTGCAAATATCTTTGCACTAGTGGGACTATACAGAAGTCCAATAGCCACGTTTAGGATGCCACTAGGTACACTCAGTGTTTGCTAGTATAATGGCTTAGTTATAATGAGTTTGAGTGTGCAATGCAGGCAGACGTGCTGCAAATATCTTTGCACTAGTGGGACTATACAAAAGTCGAATATCCACGTTTAGGATGCCACTAGGTACACTCAGTGTTTGCTAGTATAATGGCTTAGTTATAAGGAGTTGGAGTGTGCAATGCAGGCAGACGTGCTGCAAATATCTTTGCACTAGTGGGACTATACAGAAGTCCAATAGCCACGTTTAGGATGCCACTAGGTACACTCAGTGTTTGCTAGTATAATGGCTTAATTATAATGAGTTTGAGTGTGCAATGCAGGCAGATGTGCTGCAAATATCTTTGCAATAGTGGGACTATACAGAAGTCCAATAGCCACGTTTAGGATGCCACTAGGTACACTCAGTGTTTGCTAGTATAATGGCTTAGTTATAATGAGTTTGAGTGTGCAATGCAGGCAGACGTGCTGCAAATATCTTTGCACTAGTGGGACTATACAGAAGTCCAATAGCCACGTTTAGGATGCCACTAGGTACACTCAGTGTTTGCTAGTATAATGGCTTAGTTATAATGAGTTTGAGTGTGCAATGCAGGCAGACGTGCTGCAAATATCTTTGCACTAGTGGGACTATACAGAAGTCCAATAGCCACGTTTAGGATGCACTAGGTACACTCAGTGTTTGCTAGTATAATGGCTTAGTTATAATGAGTTTGAGTGTGCAATGCAGGCAGACATGCTGCAAATATCTTTGCACTAGTGGGACTATACAAAAGTCCAATAGCCACGTTTAGGATGCCACTAGGTACACTCAGTGTTTGCTAGTATAATGGCTTAGTTATAATGAGTTTGAGTGTGCAATGCAGGCCGACGTGCAGCAAATATCTTTGCACTAGTGGGACAATACAAAAGTCCAATAGCCACGTTTAGGATGCCACTAGGTACACTCAGTGTTTGCTAGTATAATGGCTTAGTTATAATGAGTTTGAGTGTGCAATGCAGGTAGACGTGCTGCAAATATCTTTGCACTAGTGGGACTATACAAAAGTCCAATAGCCACGTTTAGGATGCCACTAGGTACACTCAGTGTTTGCTAGTATAATGGCTTAGTTATAAGGAGTTGGAGTGTGCAATGCAGGCAGAGGTGCTGGAAATATCTTTGCACTAGTGGGACTATACAAAAGTCCAATAGCCACGTTTAGGATGCCACTAGGTACACTCAGTGTTTGCTAGTATAATGGCTTAGTTATAATGAGTTTGAGTGTGCAATGCAGGCAGACGTGCTGCAAATATCTTTGCACTAGTGGGACTATACAGAAGTCCAATAGCCACGTTTAGGATGCCACTAGGTACACTCAGTGTTTGCTAGTATAATGGCTTAGTTATAATGAGTTTGAATGTGCAATGCAGGCAGACGTGCTGCAAATATCTTTGCACTAGTGGGACTATACAAAAGTCCAATAGCCACGTTTAGGATGCCACTAGGTACACTCAGTGTTTGCTAGTATAATGGCTTAGTTATAATGAGTTTGAGTGTGCAATGCAGGCAGACGTGCTGCAAATATCTTTGCACTAGTGGGACTATACAGAAGTCCAATAGCCACGTTTAGGATGCCACTAGGTACACTCAGTGTTTGCTAGTATAATGGCTTAATTATAATGAGTTTGAGTGTGCAATGCAGGCAGATGTGCTGCAAATATCTTTGCAATAGTGGGACTATACAGAAGTCCAATAGCCACGTTTAGGATGCCACTAGGTACACTCAGTGTTTGCTAGTATAATGGCTTAGTTATAATGAGTTTGAGTGTGCAATGCAGGCAGACGTGCTGCAAATATCTTTGCACTAGTGGGACTATACAGAAGTCCAATAGCCACGTTTAGGATGCCACTAGGTACACTCAGTGTTTGCTAGTATAATGGCTTAGTTATAATGAGTTTGAGTGTGCAATGCAGGCAGACGTGCTGCAAATATCTTTGCACTAGTGGGACTATACAGAAGTCCAATAGCCACGTTTAGGATGCACTAGGTACACTCAGTGTTTGCTAGTATAATGGCTTAGTTATAATGAGTTTGAGTGGGCAATGCAGGCAGACGTGCTGCAAATATCTTTGCACTAGTGGGACTATACAAAAGTCCAATAGCCACGTTTAGGATGCCACTAGGTACACTCAGTGTTTGCTAGTATAATGGCTTTGTTATAAGGAGTTGGAGTGTGCAATGCAGGCCGACGTGCAGCAAATATCTTTGCACTAGTGGGACAATACAAAAGTCCAATAGCCACGTTTAGGATGCCACTAGGTACACTCAGTGTTTGCTAGTATAATGGCTTAGTTATAATGAGTTTGAGTGTGCAATGCAGGCAGACGTGCTGCAAATATCTTTGCACTAGTGGGACTATACAAAAGTCCAATAGCCACGTTTAGGATGCCACTAGGTACACTCAGTGTTTGCTAGTATAATGGCTTAGTTATAATGAGTTTGAGTGTGCAATGCAGGCAGACGTGCTGCAAATATCTTTGCACTAGTGGGACTATACAGAGGTCCAATAGCCACGTTTAGGATGCCACTAGGTACACTCAGTGTTTGCTAGTATAATGGCTTAGTTATAATGAGTTTGAGTGTGCAATGCAGGCAGACGTGCTGCAAATATCTTTGCACTAGTGGGACTATACAGAAGTCCAATAGCCACGTTTAGGATGCCACTAGGTACACTCAGTGTTTGCTAGTATAATGGCTTAGTTATAATGAGTTTGAGTGTGCAATGCAGGCAGACGTGCTGCAAATATCTTTGCACTAGTGGGACTATACAGAAGTCCAATAGCCACGTTTAGGATGCACTAGGTACACTCAGTGTTTGCTAGTATAATGGCTTAGTTATAATGAGTTTGAGTGGGCAATGCAGGCAGACGTGCTGCAAATATCTTTGCACTAGTGGGACTATACAAAAGTCCAATAGCCACGTTTAGGATGCCACTAGGTACACTCAGTGTTTGCTAGTATAATGGCTTTGTTATAAGGAGTTGGAGTGTGCAATGAAGGCCGACGTGCAGCAAATATCTTTGCACTAGTGGGACAATACAAAAGTCCAATAGCCACGTTTAGGATGCCACTAGGTACACTCAGTGTTTGCTAGTATAATGGATTAGTTATAATGAGTTTGAGTGTGCAATGCAGGCAGACGTGCTGCAAATATCTTTGCACTAGTGGGACTATACAGAAGTCCAATAGCCACGTTTAGGATGCCACTAGGTACACTCAGTGTTTGCTAGTATAATGGCTTAGTTATAATGAGTTTGAGTGTGCAATGCAGGTAGACGTGCTGCAAATATCTTTGCACTAGTGGGACTATACAAAAGTCCAATAGCCACGTTTAGGATGCCACTAGGTACACTCAGTGTTTGCTAGTATAATGGCTTAATTATAATGAGTTTGAGTGTGCAGAGGGCAGGAGGGTACAGTGCCAGGATTGTGGGGCTCTGGGTAGAGGAAAGGAAGCCTGCCTTTCTATTCCCTCCTAATTGGGAAATGCAGCGAGAAAATCCCTGACCTTAGCTACACAGACGCTGTCTCTGTTTTCAGGACCTGTCACCTATGGCTCTGACCCTGCCGGTACGAGCCCTTAAAAGGACTGATAGAAAGTGCTATCCCTAAGCTGTCCAGCGCTGTGTATGGAGCGCATACAGCAGTATCGGCGATAGGACAAAGGACTTAGCTGCGCCAGTGATGTCTGACACCAAGGACGCAGAAGAGATAATGGCGTCCGGACGGGCAGATACTCGTTTTTATAATGCAGGGACATGTGACATGGACATCCTATCACACATGCCGTTGCTTCTCTGGCTAAAAGTCCACTTAGCTGTGTGTGTGTCTGGGATTGGCTGCCATAATGGCCCTCCCCACTAGACGCGCGCGCTTAGGGAAGGAAGACAGGGAAAAAAAAAAAAATGGTGATCGCCATTATACAAACAGCAGTGATCTGAAGGCGCTGTTCCTGCACACTATACACTGAAATTTCATAATAGTGTGAGTCACAGAGTGACTTACACTATTACAGCGGAAAGCCAGCTAGGAATTAGCTGTTTTTTTGCTGCTAGAACCGTTCTCGAACGTTTCTAGAACTATCGAGCTTTTGCAAAAAGCTCGAGTTCTAGTTCGATCTAGAACAGGCCCCAAAATCACTCGAGCCTAGAACTGGAGAACCTCGAACCGCGAACCGCGCTCAACTCTACCCGGGACCCCGTGTCTCTGTGCAGGGTATGGCGATGGCAGTGGCCTGCGCGCCCAGACATACCAGGGGGTGTTTAGTTAGTCACAATTAAATAAATCACACGAGTCTTTTGGTAAACCAAGGTGCTGGTTGCCGGCCGCCACGGCCGGTTGTACTCTGGTTCCCCACCCGGGCTGGTGGTCGCCATCTTTTCCTCTGCACTAGTTCTGTTGTTTGTTTGGACCTCCCGGTATAGAACACGGGAGTCCGCTCTCGGATTTTTATGTACCTGAGGAGCCGTGCCCGCTGACGCTGACCCGTGGGATCTATGGGCCCTGGCGGTTGCCCTATCCCTCTCTGTGGGTGGTTGTCTTCTTTTGGGACTTTGGTTGGGACAGGACCTAAAATCCTGCCCTCAATCAATAGATTAGTTAGGCCGTTGGTTCCGGTCCTGGCTTCAGTGTCCGAGTACCCCCTCTGTGCACGGTTTCCGGTCAGGTCCCCGGTGTCAGTACCGGCGGGCTCTAACCCTGTCCCGGTCCACCTCAGATCTGCCGAGCCGTCTTCCCATCTCGTGCTGACGGAGAACACCGTCTGCCACCTAGCCAAGGTACCAGGGCTCCAACCCTGGCACCGTTCAACTTGAGCTATCCTCTGCTGGAGCTACACCTAGCCCCAGCCTCCACTCCTCTCAACTTGAACGCTAAACTTCCACTACTGACTTGAACTTCAGCTTCAACTGTTTGTTTTCTCGCCCCGGGCTGTCTAGACCCCTAGGTGGGCGTTCCCTAACCGCCTGGTCCCACCCACTGGTGTGCCTGTCTTGCCCTGAGTACGGTGACTAGGGTTTCAGGTCGGCTGTATGTAACCCTGTGAGGGAAGGTGTTATGCGGGTGCCTAATATGTGACTATCTGGTTTTGCTAGGGCATCACATTCCCCCTTGGTTTAATACAGACCGTCCGCGGGCTTTCCAACCACCAGCGTTTATTTAACTGCGACAAGTATATTAACATTAATACATTGGTTTTTCTTCCCTCGCGGGAGGCACATTGCTTAAGCGTTTCACATTTTAACCGGGACGGGACGGACCGTGTCCTTCTCACCGCACCCCCGCTCAAAACAACCTGCCCCCTGGTGCCACCGCTAAGCACTGGTGCGCACCCCTTGCCCAAGTCCAGGACAGGTCCGAGTGTTTTTCCTTGCGGGCCGGGTAAAAAGTTCCTTACCCAGCAGTCTTTTGTCACGGGCCCCAAGTCCGGGACCCCTGGTCTGGAGGGTAGCCACCAGTCTCAATGGTGACTGGGCCTCGGCCTACTCTACCGCAGGCCCTTCCTCCAATCAGCCTCTCCAGAGACTGCAGCAGGGTGAAAAGGGTGGTCAGGGACTATTTACAAGACTCAATAGTTCTTGGGTTGGCTTTCCAGTCCAAAGCCATGGTCCATTTTTAAAACTTTTAAACGGTGAACAGTCCCAATGGGGACTTGCATAACTGGGGTAGCCGGATTTCCGCTACCTTAACTTCTTAATCAGGTGAAGATGATGGAGAGGGGAGGGCGTGCAGCTGGGCACACATCTTCACCCACTTCCTCACGTCGAGGGCGAACCACCCCCTCTCTCTGCAGTGCCGGGTGTACGAGACCATTTCTCCATGCTCCAGTTCTTGTTCTGGGTGGACAACAGGCAGGTGAGAGGCCACATCCATCCGGGATACAAAGATCTCGGCCTCCAGGCCCGGCTCATATATGAAGCCCCAACCTCTCTGGGCATTGAAGTGTCGGACCTGCCCTTAATATGTTGGGCCCCGCACCCGGAAGGTGGCGTTCCGGAGGTGGTCTTTATCGCTGTATGTCCGGGACAGCACCTCCAGCTTTCTCTTCTCCCGGGCCGCGATCTCCTTCTTCAGCTGGCACCGCTGCCACTCCCAATACATGGGATCTGTTTTGTACTTCGTTTCCACCTGCGTGGGGGCCGAGCCCAGCCGGACACCCTCCGTGCCGGCTACAACCGGCACTACTGGCAATGGATGGCTCCACTGTGTCATGGCCCGCTCTGCTGCCCCGCAGGTGCATCCCGGCTGCACCTCAGCTGGGACCGGGAACTGGGGAGCAGTCGGCGTCTTCGCCGCTGCTGACTTCCGGTTGGGCGCCGCCTCTGCTGCAGCCGGGCGGACTGCCGGGGCCATCGTCATTGAGTGTACTGCCTTCTCCAGGAGCGTGAGTGATGTTGTCAGGGTTGCGACCTGGCTCAGGACCGGAGGGGGTTTCTTCCGGGCCTCAGTCAGGCTTGGAGCTGGTGTGGGTCCCGCAGCGGTGGTGAGCTCACGGCCTGAGGATTCCGATGGCGGGTCCTCACAGGCAGATGGGATGGGTACTGCTGCCGTTGCTTGTGGGAGATGACCGAGCCAGGTGTCGGCTACAGGTACGGGCAGCGAGGGAGGCAGCATGGCGGAAGGGGGCAGACCGGGCCCTCAGCCTGGTAGGCCGGTCCCGGTGGGACATAGGGGCATGGGTTGCTTACCCGCTCCTCCGAGGTCGCCTCCACTTCATGGGCCCGTATGGCTGCAGCTAGCTCCCTCATCTCGGCCGTCCATCACTTTAGCAGGCAATTGGCCTGGGCCTGGATTCTGCGGCACATGCTCCTTGGGTCACATGCTGCAGACCCTTGGTCTTTTGCAAGCACTCCCTTGTGCGGCAGGTCAGTTTCACTTTCGGCCTCAGGGTGTTGTTTCCTTCCGTTCCCAGAAGGTGGGGCTTCAGCTTCGCGCCCTTTCACGGGGGATAAGACGCTGGGCTGTTGTTTTTCGCCCCTAAAAATTTCGGCAAAATGGCGACTTCTGGATATTTTTCAATGGATCACCGCTGACTTCCAAATCAAGGCGCACTTCCACCAGGAAAGGTGGATGGATTACAACCTTGTTCGTGACACCAGTGTTTGGGGTGTGCCGCCACCACGCCTGTAGCAGCCGGGCTGCTCGGATCCGGACCCGCTGTGTGGCTCGAGGAATCCTCCGAACCCAGGGGTCACGCGGACACGCCAAATGAAAAGGGGGGACGTAGTTGTACGGGCTTGGCCGTATTCAGTTTGTGACGCCACCCACGGTGTGTGGTGAAGTGGGACACCACCGCTGATGTTGCGGGACACCTGGGGAGATGTAGTGGCAGCTGTATGTTAACCCCTCTGTGGGTAGGGATGGTTGCCTCGGGACCCAGTGTCTCTGTGCAGGGTATGGCGATGGCAGGGGCCTGCCCACCCGGACGTACCAGGGGGTGTTTGGTTACTCACAATTAAATGAATCACATGAGTCTTTTGGTAAACCAAGGTGCTAGTGGCCGGCCACCGCGGCCGGTTGTACTCTGGTCCCCCACCCGGGCTGGTGGTCGCCGTCTTTTCCTCTGCACTAGTTCTGTTGTTTGTTTGGACTTCCCGGTATGGAACACGGGAGTCCGCTCCCGACTTTTTGTATACCTAAGGCGCCGTGCCCACTGACGCTGACCCGTGGGATCTATGGGCCCTGGCGGTTGCCCTATCCCTCTCTGTGGGTGGTTGTCTGCTTTTGGGACTTTAATTGGGACAGGACCTAAAATCCTGCCCTCAATCAGTTGATTAGCTAGGCCGGTCCTGGCTTCAGGGTCCGAGTACCCCCTATGTTCACGGTTTCCGGTCAGGTCTCTGGTGTCGGTACCGGCGGGCTGCAACCCTGTCCCTGTCCACCTCGTATCTGCCGAGCCGTCTTCCCGTCTCCTGCTGACGGAGACCACTGTCTGCCACCTAGCCAACGTACTGTGGAGCCCCGCATTACCTTCAGGTCGCCTCAGGATCTTCAGGGACTCCACATGTTGGGAATCTTCTGGCCGCAGGTAGGTCAGGTTAACTTCTATGGGAATCGTGACACCACTCTCGGTAATTGCGGTCAGTGGGTGACCGCCACTGCAGTTTAGGGAGCGCCTGGGGCTGATGGTAAATGCAGTCAGTTGTTGTGGCCTCCCGAGAGTGAGGCTGGCCCCACAGCTCAGTGTAAGTGTGTAGTACCACAGGTCGCATAAGAACTCACACACAGGCAGCAATGTTTTCAGGGCTTTTACTCACTTTCAGATGGCAGCTGTGAGTCAACCCAGGCGATGCTATGATGAACCAGGTGGAACCAGGTATCCCTTCGGCTTATGTAAGGGTGACTGCTGACTCGCCTTCCTAGCCCTTCTTGTTTGGGGTGACTCCTTACGTGAAGTACTGGGGGGATCACCCAGGAAAGTCGCAACTGCCGCTCTCCCCTTTCTGACCCATTTGCTGGCAGCGTGGACCAGGGTTAAGATGGCTCCAGGCTCAATCCTCCTTATGGGCCACCTTGTTGCTGCTGATGCTGCAGACTCTGTGTAGGTTGGTGAGGCACATACAGTACCCTCCCTAGCAGGTTTAGCAGGCCAAGTAAATGGGATCCTACTCTGGGGACCTGTTTCCCCGTGCGTGCTTAGTCTACCGGCAGTCCCCTTACTCAGCCACCTCTTGCTACTGCCCTAGGTAGTTTTCAGGCGGCACCGCTGGGTAGCCTCTCTCCCCCGCCAGCAGCCACTACAGGTGCAGGGTCTGACAGGGTCCTGTTCCTCTGCTCTACCCTCCAGACGCGGCTCCTACACTCCTTCTCCTTTGGCTGCCACTGCACACTCTCCGTCTCCAGTTCCACTACCCACCACTAGCTGGGATGCGAGGGCCACGCCCCCTCCCTGGGTCTGCCAAGGGGTCCCCTCTAAGCTGTGTGTGTGTTCCTGGTTAACTTTGTGTCTGTATGTCCACACCCTAGTCAGCCTCTGGGATTACCTGTTTTGTACTGACCCAGCATGGGTGCAGTACTCAGTGGTGCCTGACCAGGTCAGGGGTGCCACATTCCCCCTTAGTTACCAACAGCACGTTCTCGGGCTGTAAAGACAATAAAATTTAAAGTGCAAACTTGTAAAATATTAAAACAGTACAAGACATATAAAAACATTGTAAAACACACCAGGTACTACTTTTCACCACCCTCCACCCACAAGTCCGTTACCCACCCAAAACCCTCTCAGGAGGCAGGTCACCGGTCCTTTTAGCAACCAGGTCTGGGCCATCTGTTTCCCCAGACCTTTCCTCCAATCTTCCTCTCCTGGGGCTGGTGGTTAGGGTAAGCCCCTCTCCCGTCGAGCCACGTCTTCGGCAACTGCTGGCAGGAATGCAGAGGCGGCTTTCTTGGTCAGGTTGTTGCAAACAGGCATAACCGCTTCTTTGTGGGGGAGAGCCAGGCCCCATAAACAGGGGTGCTCCCTTTTCGTAGGTGAGCCAGGCCCCATAAACGTGCCACTGGCTTTTGGATAGCAAGCGCCATCATAGGCGTGCTTCCAGGTGATGGTACCAAAGATGTAACTATTATACACTGCAAGAGTTTGTGGCTATAGCCAGTTCATAGCTTTATGGTCCGTAGTAGAAAACTGCACAAAACCAGGTGCAAAGAATTTTTAAAGGGTTCTCACATCAGTTCATGTGGGCACATTCTCTTGAACTTGTTTAACGTTGCAGAACTGGTAACTTTAACTTTGCTGTACTCTTTACTTTACAAGGACTTTCTCCTTGCACAACCAGGGCTCTTGCCTGTAGGACCTTGACACCTTGAGGTTTCTGTGTCTTCCTCTGTAGTGCTTGCTGTATCTTTGTCTTGCTCTTTGTCTTTATCTTGCTCTGTGTCTTTAGGGTAAGTTCACACAGTGCGTTTTTCGCAGCGTTTTTGCGCAGTTTTCGGGTGCGTTTTTGCTCAGAAAACTGCATGACTTTGCTTCCCCAGCAAAGTCTATGAGTTTTCATTTTTGCTGTCTGCACACAGCGTTTTTTTTCAGCTGCGTTTTTGTGGTGCCACAAAAACGCAGCATATCAATTGTTTCCGCGTTTTTCACTGCACTTTTCATCCATTGAGTGCAATGGGATGTTGAAAGACGCAATGAGAAACTCAAATAGGTGCGGTTTGGTGCGTTTTAGTGCGTTTCTAAGACCAAAAACGCAGCTATAAACGCAGGAGGTGGGTAGTAAAGTGACATGTACAGGTAGAGGATTCCTTCTGTCAGTAAACACAGAAGCGTGAATCCTCCCGGTACCGTCACCGCCGCTTCCACCTCCAGTCCTGTGCATGTATGCTGCCGTGCGGCGTCATGTAAGGGCAGGAGGTGGAGGCGGCTGCAAAATCAAAAGTGAACAGTAGAAAAAAAAAAGTCATACTCACCTGTCTGCAGACTCCCGGTGCCATGCTCGCTCCCAGATCCTCCTCCCGGTATCGCCGCTCCGGGTGTGTGCAGTCTCCCCGGGTACGTATGCCTGCAGGATGCAGGACCTGGCGATGGATCACCTGATGCAGTCACCTGACGCATCAGGTGATCGTAAGTCTCGGGGTGACGCCAGCGGCCGGCCGGTTTAACCTATCAGCGGATGCATCAGTAGACTTCATCCCTGATTACCGGCAGCTCCTGCAGCGATCGGACGGGATCAGACTCGCTCTAGGAGCTGCCGGTAATCAGCACATAAGTATTTTTTTTTTTTTTTTTGCACTGATGCATCTGCTGATTGTATAAACGGCTTTTCTACAATCAGCTGATGTGTGATGTGATTCAGGCACTTGATCCTGACACATCATCTGATCGCTTTGCCTTCCAGCAAACCGATCAGATGATATTGGATCCGGATTGGACGGCACGGGACCCTTGACCCAGGATTACTACGGAGGGGGGTTCTTTATTTCAATAAAGATGGAGTCACTAATTGTGTTGTGTTTTATTTCTAATAAAAATATTTTTCTGTGTGTTGTGGTTTTTTTTATCTTTACTAGAAATTCATGGTGGCCATGTCTAATATTGGCGTGACACCATGAATTTCGGGCTTAGGGCCAGCTTATAATATACAGCTAGCCCTAACCCCATTATTACCCAGTGAGCCACCCGGCATCAGGGCAGCTGAAGAGTTGGATACAGCGCCAGAAGATGGCGCTTCTATGAAAGCGCCATTTTCTGGGGTGGCTGTGGACTGCAATTCGCAGCGGGGGTGCCCAGAAAGCATGGGCACCCTGCACTGTGGATTCCAATCCCCAGCTGCCTAGTTCTACCCGACTGGACACAAAAATTAGGTGAAGCTCACGTAATTTTTTTTTTAATTATTTCGTGAAATTCATGAAATAATTAAAAAAAAAGGGCTTCTCTATATTTTTGGTTCCCAGCCGGGTACAAATAGGCAGCTGGGGGTTGGGGGCAGCCCATACCTGCCTGCTGTACCCGGCTAGCATACAAAAATATGGTGAAGCCCACGTCATTTTTTTGTTTGGGGGGACAAAGAAATCCTGCATACAGTCCTGGAAGGAAGATGCTGAGCCTTATAGTTCGACAGCTGCTGTCTGCAATCCTGCATACACTATTGGATGGAGGATGCTGAGCCTTGTAGGTCTGCTCCCCCTGACTCTCCCTCCAGCATACAGTCCTGGATGGAGCATGCTGAGCCTTGTAGTTCTGCAGCTGCTGTCTGCTCTCCTGCATACACTATTGGATGGAGTATGCTGAGCCTTGTAGTTCTGCAGCTGTCTGCTCTCCTGCATACACTAGTGGAGAATGAAGAACATATTGAAGAAGGAAATGACATCAGACCTTTTTTTTTGTTCACTGATAAAAACCGCATAAAGACGTAGTGAGCAAAAACGCAGCAAAACGCAGCAAAAAATGCACCAAATCGCAGCAAAAACGCGTGCGTTTTTGGCCGCTTTTTTTTGACATGGGTGCGTTTTTGTGTGGTTTTTGCCGCAAAAAACGCACAAAAACGCAGCGTCAAAAAAACGCAGTGTGTGAACCTAGCCTTACCTTGCTCTGTGTCTTTATCTTGCTCTGTGTCTTTATCTTGCTCTGTGTCTTTATCTTGCTGTGGGGACTTGGTGGAAGCTGCTGGGTTGTAGCTGGAGCTCCTTGTGCATGGCACTACGTCCAGTGCATACCAGCCTCTTTCGCCTTGGTGTCTGTTAAATTCTACGAGGTCTCCCATGTGTAGATCACGGCCAGGGTGTCCTCTGGGCAGATGGGACCGGACATCCATTCGACTCACAAAAATGCCCTCCTTGATGCCGGGCGCCACTATGAAGCCATAGCCGGTCTTCAGGTTAGATTCCTCAACCACTCCGCGGTGGAGAGAACCTTTAACCTGGTGCTGGGCTTTTCTGAGGGACTGTTTTTCCTGCAGATCCCAGGCTGTCACTTCTTCCTTCTGTTTGTCTGGGGAATGCAGCACAGGGGGTGGTCTTGCTCTTGTGCGGCGCCGTACTCTGCTGGCTGGCTTCCGCATCACTGCCACCTCACTGTTTGCGGGCTCCCAGGTCACGTGTAGGCTGGGCATGAAGATAGTCAGCTCTTCCTCAGCAGGGGGTGTCACGACCTCTTCCCAGTAGGAGTAGGGCAACATCTCGACCTCCGGGCCTCCCTCAATTTTAAAGGTGCTGCGTCCTCCTCCGGCTGCTCAGGAATCGGCACTTCAGCCTCCAGGCTTCTCCTCCTCCCCCTTAGAGATCTTGAGCACTCCTCCGGTGACTCTGGCAGCAGCGCTGGGGATGGACATTCATCGGAGGGCCAGGGTGGTGGGCTCTTCCTAGCCATGGCAGTTTCTGGGACCACACCATGTCCAGGTGACTGCCTGGGGACTATGTATCTGTCCACCAGGTCCTTGGGGAATCGTGCACTCAGCCCTTCTTTAAGCTGTAGGAACTCAGGGTCTTCTCCCGGCGGGGACGCAGGACCCGATTCATCGGTCGGCAGCTGGGGCGCGGTGGCTGCCTCTGATTTGCAGGCTGGAGTAGACGGCGTTGCGGACTGGTCTGGTCTGGCCGGACAGAATGCTGCTGCGGCCTGGTCTGGTCTGGCCGGGCAGGACGTGGCTGCGGCCTGGTCTGGGCTGGCCGGACGTGGCGTGGTAGCTGGGGTTGCAGCTGGGGTCGCAGCTGGGGTCTCAGCGGGCCTTGCAGCAGGGTTCGTTTCTTGTAACAGCACCGGCGGGGGCAACGTGGGACTCACCCAAAGGCATCAGCATCGCGGTCCGGGTGGTTGCCACCCGATGTGGCACTTGTCGCGTGGTCCACCTTTCATAGGCCCGAACCGCTGCAGCCATCTCCCGGAGCTCGGTGCGCCCCTCCATTACTTGCTGCATGATCCTCGCTTGTAGCCGGTCACAAAACTAGGCGAGCTCCCAGTCCCACCTGACAGCGGAGCCTAGTTCTGGGTCACTGCGTGCGGACGCCATTCTCTCTGCGTCGTCGCTGTTCACTAGGTCCTCTCTGCACACACTCAGCTTCGCTTCTTGCAGCAGACTAGAACCTTCTCAACATTCATGGTCAGATCCGCCTTCATCTCCTCTATGCACTCCGCCTCAGCGCTTCAGGAGTTCTCTCTCTGATAGCCACACCTCTTCGTGGGCAGTTACTTCTTCTTGCGTGGGCTGCTGTTGTTTCTTGGTGCGCTTTCTGTGGTGGCAACATGGCGGCGCTTCAAATTTTTCAAACGGACCGCCATGGCACATGGTCACCTGTCTTAACAGGTCTAGTCCTGATCCTGTTTGTGACGCCAGATGTGGAGCCTCGCATTACCTTCAGGTCGCCTCAGGATCTTCAGGGACTCCACGTGTTGGGAATCTTCTGGCCGCAGATAGGTCAGGTTAACTTCTATTGGAATCATGACGCCACTCTCGGTAATTGCGGTCAGTGGGCCTCCCGAGAGTGAGGCTGGCCCCAGGGCTCAGTGTAAGTGTGTAGTACCACAGGTCGCATAAGAACTCACACACAGGCAGCAATGTCTTTCAGGGTTTTTACTCACTTTCAGATGGTAGCTGTGAGTCAACCCCGGCGATGGTGGAACCAGGGATTCCTTCGGCTGATGTAGGGGTGACTGCTGACTCGCCTTCCTAGCCCTTCTTGTTTGAGGTGACTCCTTACGTGAAGGGGATCACCCAGGGAAGTCTCAACTTCTGTTCTCCTCTTTCTGGCCCGTTTGCTGGCAGCGTGGACCCTCACCAGCAGGTTTAGCAGGCCAAATAAATGGGTTCCTGCTCTGGGGACCTGTTTCCCCGTGCGGGCTTGGTCTACCGGCAGTCCCCTTACTCAGCCACCTCTTGCTACTGCCCTAGGTGGTTTTCAGGCGGCACCGTTGGGTAGCCTCTCTCCCCCACCAGCAGCCACTACAGGTGCAGGGTCTGACAGGGTCCTGCTCCTCTGCTCTACCCTCCAGACGCAGGTCTACACTCCTTCTCCTTTGGCTGCCACTACACACTCTCCGTCTCCAGTCCCACTACCCACCACTAGCTGGGATGCGAGGGCCACGCCCCCTCCCTGGGTCTGCCCAGGGGTCCCCTCTAAGCTGTGTGTGTGTTCCTGGTTAACTTCGTGTCTGTGTGTTCAAACCCTAGTCAGCCTCTGGGATTACCTGTTTTGTACTGACCCAGCATGGGTGCAGTACTCAGTGGTGCCTGACCAGGTCAGGGGCGCCACAGTACCAGGGCTCCAACCCTGGCACCGTTCAACTTGAGCTTCTCCTCCGCTGAAGCTACACCTAGCCCCAGCCTCCACTCCTCTCAACTTGAACGCTAAACTTCCACTACTGACTTGAACTTCAGCTTCAAATTTTTGTTTTCCCGCCCCGGGCTGTCTAGACCCCTAGATGGGTGTTCCCTAACCGCCTGGTCCCGCCCACTGGTGTGCCTGTCTTGCCCTGAGGGGGGTGACTAGGGTTTCAGGTTGGCTGTATGTAACCCTGTGAGGGAAGGTGTTATGCGGGGGCCTAATGTGTGACTACCTGGTTTTGCCAGGGCGTCACACTTCCATGTCGTGTCCAGACACTCTATCAGTCAGCGACTGCACTGAGGATTCAGCAGCTCCAACTCATTCTCCCATCTGATGTACTTCATCTCTTAGACCTGACAACTCAGATCTATAGGAGCTTTCAAGCCTGGAAACATATTGTTCCATGTCCTCTTTAGTAGGTATATTCTTAATGTGGGCACTTAGTTCTCTCATATTCTGCCATAACTGATTTACATTGTGACTTTGCTACAGCTGGTTTAAACTAAGATTTCCTGCTGTGCTGGTGTGACGCCCCTGCACTAGTCAGGGTGTCACAGGGTCACAGGGAACTGCACTCCAATCCTTATAGTGCAGAACCCACCCTCCTTGGTTCCAGGTTCCACCCAGTGGTATTGCTACCAACCGCATTCAAACCCCCCAATCCACACTCAGAGCAGTACAGGACAGACATACCAGTGGGTAGAGGGGACCGGGGGTTGGAGCCCCCAAGAAAAGTAAAGTAGTGGCCCTCAGAGTGTGAGGGGCCGAGGAGTCGAAGCACCCAAGAGGCTGGACTAAATTGGGACACAGCACAGCAATACTATTGGGAGCGGATACCTGGACGTGTGTCGCGGGCGGAGGGGACGCGCTCGCCATGCTCGGGTCCAGGGCTTCTGCTGCTGCTCGGTGGCTCGAGCGGTGGGCTGGACCCGGGGACTCGAGCAGCGCTCCTCGTCCACGAGTGAAAAGGGGGTGGTTTGTTTAGGGAGATAGTTCGTGATGCCACCCACGGGTCGTGGTGATTATTAGCACCACCGCTGCTGGTGACGGGGATCCCGGGAAGGATGTAGTGGTGCAGCTAGGATGTTGTCCCCTCCGTGGGTAGGGGTTGGTGAGCCCGGGGCCCGGTTACGGGGAGGCTGGATGGTTGGGGGTGCAGGGTTGCAGGGACAGCACGGCGCGGTGCCGGATGGCACTGGTGTACTCACTCAGACAGTCAATGACAGAGTCTCTGGTAAACCAAACGGCTGGATGGTCGGGTCTCGCAGCCGGCTGCAGTGTTGACTGTTGTGACTGTCTAGGGAAGGGGGTGTGTATGGTGTTATGTCTGTGACTACCTGGCTAGTCCAGAGCATCACATTCCCCCTTGGTAAAATGCAGACCATCTGGGGGCTGCCCGTCCATCGGTTCCATCGGTTTTATTTTTCTGTAAAATATAAATTAACATATAAAACATTTAACACAAGCATACTTTTCAGTTCTTCCCTTACGGGAGGCATGGCACTTTAATGTTTCAAACATATGTAAACACTTTTATTACTAACGGACGGGTTCATGGTCATCTGCTTTCCCACCCAAGCAACCTAAACCTTGATGCTGCCCCTAAGAAACGGGCAGCCCCCCTTTACCCCAGTCCTGGTCCAGGTACCCAAGCGGGAATGGGTACGGTATCTCGCACCCGCCTGTCACTTCAGGGGACCCCACGTCCAGGGGGACCCCTGACCCCCGGAGGATGGCCACCGGTCCTGGTGGTGGCCGGGCCCCAGCCTGCTCTGCTGCGGGTTCTTCCTCCAATCTGCCTCTCCGGAGGCGGCACGGAACGGAAATTGGCCCACAAACTATTTACAAGCCCACAAGTTCGTGGGTGGCCTGGAAGTTCTCGGCCATGTTCATGAGTAGTTCCTCATGTGGGCGGTGAAAACACACAGAGTCCCCACGGGGACAACTTGCCGGCAACGGCCGGGATAATCAACTGGTTGATGATCAGGTGATAAACTCAGGTGATTGGTGTTCATTTATTCAACGGAAACACGGTGCTGGGGGTCCCAACGGGGACAACTGGGTTGCAACGGAGGACCGCTGCTATCATTTGAGGTCTCCGTCGTACGCTTACTCCGGATCCATCTTGGGACTGTACAGCGAAGGAGGCGACTGAGGCTGCTCGGGATAACTGCGGCTCACCCTTCTCTGGACATCCAGGGCGAACCAGCCTCTCTCTCCCAGGTGGCAGGTGTAAGTGACCAACTCACCCGCACGTAGGTTACGCTCCGGATGTCCTAGGGGCAGCTGGCTGTGCATGTCTCGCCGGGAGAAGAACGCCTTGACCTCCAGGCTGGGCTCATAAATAAACCCCATCCACGCCGGGGGCAGAACTACCGGACTTGGCCTTCAAAGGTCGGGCCCCGTGCTTCAGGAGGGGCTTTTCGGAGGGCATCCTTGGCCTCGATGGTGAGTGCCAAAGTAGCAGCCTTTTCTCTCTCCCGGGCCTCTATCTCCCGGCCCATCGGGTTCGGCTGCCGCTCCCTACATGGCGGCTCCTTTAGCGCGGGGGTCGGGCCCAGCAGGCACCCCCTGATGCGGGCCACTACCGGCACCATCTGGGTTGGGGAGCACCGCTGTTTCGCGGCCTGCATTGCTGCCCTGCAGCGGCAACCCTCCGCAGCCTCAGCCGAGGCCTGGAGCTTGGGGCGGTCAGCGTCACCTTCCGGGCCTGAGGCGGGCCATCCTCCACCTCTGTACTGGCCGGGCGGACTGCCGGGGCCTCCTCGGGTACGTCCACCTCTGAGTCGGGTGACTCCCTTCGGGGAGCGGGCACCTTCCAAGGGAGCGGGGTCGGTGCTGGCCGGGCAAGCTGTTGTTCGCGGGCAGCGCCCGCGGGTGGATCTTCGCGGGCGGAAGCGATGTCATCTGTTGCCGGGTTCAGGAGCAACGGGCCGACCGGCGGGGTGGCGACAAACAATGCGGGCAGCGGGTGACGTAGCAGGCTGAGCGAAGGCAGACCGGGCCCCTCAGCCGCAGCGACCGGTCCCTCCGGGACACAGGGTTGTGGGTCACTCACCCGCTCCTCCGACTCTGCTTCCGCCTCACGGGCCCGCACGGCCACTACCACTTCCACCATTCCAGCCTCCCGTTCTTGCACGAGGAGCTGGAGCCGGGTCTGTAGCCTGCGGCTTAACTGTGCCACCCGAGCTTCCACCCACGCCGCTGTTCCAGGCGTGGGCCTGCTGTACGGAACGGACATCCTGCTTGCTCGGCCTCCAGGAACGGGATATGTTTCAGGGTCCTGGCGTCCCTGCTTCTTATGCCCTCGGCTACATCAGGCAGGCTTTCACCCGCCCCCCCTTGGTTCTTTCTAGCACTTCCTCTTTGGGGGCGGGGCTTCACTTTTGCGCCTTCCCTGCTCGGGGAAGATGCTCGAGCGGGAAATCTTCGCGCCAAAGATGGCGGCTCTTCAAATTTTTCGTCCGGACGACGCTGGCGGGGACTGCACGGCGCACTTCTACCGGTAGGTAGATTGGTTCTATCCTGTTCGCAGACGCCAAGTTGTTGCGGGCGGAGGGGACGTGCTCGCCACGCTCGGGTCCGGGGCTTCTGCTGCTGCTCGGTGGCGCGAGCGGTGAGCCAGACCCGAGGACTCGAGCAGCGCTCCTTGTCCACGAGTGAAAAGGGGGTGGTTTGTTTAGGGAGATAGTTCATGACGCCACCCATGGGTCGTGGTGATTATTAGCACCACCGCTGCTGGTGACGGGGATCCCGGGAAGGATGTAGTGGTGCAGCTAGGATGTTGTCCACTCCGTGGGTAGGGGTTGGTGATCCCGCAGCCCGGTTACGGGGAGGCTGGATGGTTGGGGGTGCAGGGTTGCAGGGACAGCGCGGCGCGGTGCCGGATGGCACTGGTGTACTCACTCAGACAGTCAATGACAGAGTCTCTGGTAAAACAAACGGCTGGATGGACGGGTCCTGCAGCCGGCTGCAGTGTTGTGCTCTCCCCGGACGGCTGATGGTGGCTGTCTTTCCCTGCACCTGTTAGAATGTTCTGACTCCTGTGGTTGCCCACCGGTAGTCCGCTCCACGGCGTATAGGTGCCGTGGAAGCCCGTTTTGCCCGCAGGTGCAGGCCCTTGGATCTCTAGCCTATGGCGGTGGCTGTATATCCTCTCGGTGTGGACTGTTGCCTTCTGTTGGGTCTTGGTTGTTGGGAAACCCCTGGGGTTCCTGTCACACTCGGATTTGACTATTGTCGGCGGCTCCAAGCCTGGTCGGGGTCCGATGGCCCTGCCTGTGTGCTTAGCTTCACTCCGCTCCCCGGTTCGGTACCGACGGGCCAACGCCCGACCCCGGTTCTACGGCTCTGCAGAGATTCACTAAAGGCCGCTTTACACGCTGCGATATCGGTACCAATATCGCTAGCGTGGGTACCCGCCCCCATCTGTTGTGCGACACGGGCAAATCGCAGCAGTAACGATTTTTGAGAATGGACCCCCATGTCACCGATGAGCGATTTTGCACGTTTTTGCAACGATGCAAAATCGCTCATAGGTGTCACACGCAACGGCATCGCTAATGCGGCCGGATGTGCGTCACCAATTCCGTGACCCCCAACGAGTTTGCATTAGCGATGTCGTAGCGTGTAAAGCCACCTTATCTCCTGCAGACGGCCACCACGTCTGCCAACCTTGCTGTTTGTGTCTGGGCCCCTACCCAGATTCCGACAGTTTCGTGTCCTCTCACTTTCACTGTCTACACGAATCTCTCTGTTTTCCCACCTCCAGACCTGTGAACTCCTCGGTGGGTGGGTCCAACCGCCTGGCTCCGCCCCACCTGGTGTGGACATCAGACCCTGGAGGGAGGCAACAAGGGTTTTTGTTTGACTGTTGTGACTGTCTAGGGAAGGGGGTGTGTATGGTGTTATGTCTCTGACTACATGGCTAGTCCAGGGCGTTACACATGCTTTCCTTCTCAAGCAGCAGTGGTGCACTGGGACTTTTGGTTCACCTGCAGCATGTGTATGTAATGATTTTACAAAACATCATCCAGCATCACGATAACCGGCCTGAGTGACTACATGGTTATTCCCTGCTTTCAGCAGCTCTGCTCTCCCCTGCACCCCACCATCCAGAGTCCCGGGGCTTTCCCCTACCCGTGGAGGGTGACGACATCTAGCTGCACCACTCCATCACCCCGGGTACTCCCAATGGCAGCGGCGTTACTCCCAATTACCTACACCACGGGTGGCATCACGAACTATATCTCCGCTGTGTATAGCCCCTTCTTCATTTGAGTGTGGCCACTAGTGCACAGGTCCGGAGACCCTTGAGCCACAAATAATCACCCCCGGATCCGAGCGGTTCGACCGCTGCAGGGGCGGCACACTGGTTTCTGTAGTGCCCACACTCCCCTCCATATTTTCAGGCCTTCCTCCTTTTATAGCATCACAGGTATGTATCTGGGTCTGAAGAGTGTCGGGAGGTATCATTTGGGAGCAGCCATTGAGCGGGGTGTCTGTCCCCCCCCAGGATTTTCTATATTCTCCCCCTCTCTCACCTCCAGACTTTGATGTTGCAGGGATACCTCGTGCAGCTTGCCAGCGGGACCCGGAGCTCCGGTGCCATCTTGCTTTCCCTGCTCAGAGGATATCACCATCGCTCTCACTCTCCCTCCGATGGAATCCACCGCACCTCCAGTCTCTCCTCCTCCCCTTTCAGGAGCCGATGTTTATCGGGAGCCTGCCGCTGCAGTCACCTCACCGCATAATGCTCTGCCACTCCTGGTAAGTACCGCTGAGGCCGCCATGTTGTGCTGGGAATTGTCTGCCGCCACCTCTGTCATGAAGCGCCGTATAAGCTGGGATGAAGGAATCGGGTGTTCTGAAGCGGGCTGGAGGCCTCCCCTCTTCTTAAATATTGCCCATTCAATCAAATCCGACCACTGAAAGAGACTCTGAAGTGGTGTATCTGTGGTACGGGTCTGGAGAGATGAAACTGTGCATCCTTATCCCTCCATGACCAGGCCACGCCCCGACATCTATTCTTTTAAATGACTCTATCCATTTTATCATGTAATGTAATGGAAAGTGGTAAAAAAAAATAATTCTGGTGAAATTAAAAAAAAGAAAGAAAGAAAATTTGAAGTAAAAAAAATGCAATTCCGACAAAAAACAATTGGGGGAGCAGAGGGGGTTGTATTTACAGTATTCATTTTAAAATTTTTGGTCGGAATTGCACTTTTTTTTACCTCAAATTTTCTTTCTTTCTTTTTTTAATTTCACCATAATTAGTTTTTTTTTTTTTTTAAATGGATGGAGTAATTTAAAAGAATACATATCTATGTCCATGGAAAAAAATAAAGAAGACATGACTTGTGGAAGAGGGGAAGGAATAAACGAAAAGACAAAAACAGCAAATTGTAGAGATGTCTAAATATATCAGTATTACCTAATTGCTCTCCTTTTGTGGAAGCTTACACGTCATTAATATGCCTATCCTTCAGGAATATCCCACAATTCTCATTTTTTTGGCAACCTTGATAGAAGGCTAAAAAAAAAAGAACAAAAAAACCAGCCTAATAAAAGGACACTTCTGTCCCATCAAGCGTCACTGACCTCAATTTTTATTGCTCTCTTGTCACTAAAGAACTTTTCTTTTCTTAGTAAGTGATCTTCTTAGCCATCATTAGCAAGTGTAGACATCCTTTCTTTCTAACTCTTTGCTGTCACCTATTGGTAAATATAAAAATTGCGACCACTGAATATCAATAATTGAATTTATTCCTCTTTTCAATTCAATTCATCATACTTCAACCATAAGGCGAGTGCAAGATGTCGCCGTCATAGTTGCCTTGTAGCTCTAGACTAAGCTCTGTCTGCATGCACTATGGATGCCTAATTAACCTCTTAGGTGCGAGTGGTGACCTGGCTGTAAAGCACTTAAAGACAAGGCAACTTTTTGTTTTTGCTCTTTTCTTCCCCCCCCTCCACAACCCCTTTTTCTCTGAGAGTCATAACTTTTATAATTTCTCTTTAGCAAAGCCGTATGAGGGCTTGTTTTTTTGTGCAACAAGTTTAAGTTTTAAAAGACATCATTCACTTTACTATCCAATGTACTGGAAAATGAAGAAAAAATATAGAAATGCTGTAAAATTGGGGAGAAGAAGAAAAAAAAAGCTATTCCGATACACTTTTTTAAGTTTAGTTTTTTACAGTGTTCATTTTGTGGTAAAATTGACGATAAATTATTCTCCAGGCCATTGTAATTGCCATGACACCAAACCTGCTTTAATTTAAGTGGAAAAAAATTCAGAAGTATGTAACAAAATTTATTTTGTTTGTGTTGCCATTTCTCGAGACCCGTAACATTATTTTTTTATTTTTTTTTTTATTTAAATGTTTTAAGGGTTTTTTTTGTGTGCTAAGCTGATGGTTTTATTGATACAAATTTGGCGTATATACAACCTTTTGATCAATGTTTATTGATTTTTTTTTTAGGGTGGCGTGGTGGTCAAAAAAATGCAATGCTGCCATTTTGTTTTTTGTCTCATTCCGACTTTTACTAATTGGGTTAATTAATTTTAGATTTTGATACATTGCCCTCTTATAGACTTTGAGATGCCAAATATGCTTAGGTTTTATTTTTAATATTTTAAGAGGGAAAAAGTGGGGTGAATTGAATTTTTATACTTTATTGTTTAGATATACTGCATATTTTTAAAACTTTTTAAATTGTTTTAGTCCTCTTGGGGAACTTGAATCTGCGAGCAATCATTTGCTCTGTATTGTGTAAATGTTGGTCTCCTATGCAGGCCGGTGCTTGTGGTTGGGATACAAAGGAGTACCAAAACGGCAGAAACAGGGGTCTTCAGCATCAGTGCCCCTCGATTGCACATTTTATTTTAAAAGATTGATAGAAGCATTTCAATGGTTAATAGCAGTCATCGGACTCTGTTCAGAATGAATGTGAAAGTATAGATGACACTCACACAGAGTGAATTCCTATCTATGAGCCCAGCAGCGATCTTAAGATTCTTCCTTAAAGGGGTTGTCCACTACTCAGACAACCTCCTCTCAATATCTGTGTTTCCCATATTTAACCCCTTCACCCCCAGCCAATTTTCATTTTTTTTTGGGGGGGGTGGTTAGGGGATTTGCTCCCCTTCTTCCGAGAGCCATAACTTTTATTTTTCCATCAATCTTGCCATATGAGGGCTTGCTTTTTGCGGGACGAGCTGTACTTTTAAACAAAACCATAGGTTTTACCATATAGTCTACTTGAAAATGGCAAAAAAAATTCCAAGTGCGGAAAATTTGGGAAAAAAAGTGCAATTGCATGATTGTTTTTGGGATATTTTATTCTCCGTGTTCACTATTTGGTAAAACTGATGTATGTGTCGTATGAGGTCGGTATGAGTTTGTAGACACCAAACATGTAAAGGTTTACTATTATCTAATGTGTTAAAAAAAAAATCAGAAGTTTGTCCAACAAGAGTGGCTCACTTTTTGCACCATTTTCCGTGACCCGTACTGTTCTCATTTTTCACGATCTATGGCTCATTGATGGCTTATTTTTGCGTCTCTAGCTGACATTTTTAATGACATTTTAACACAGATGCTACGTTTTAATCGCCTGTTATTGCATTTTGTGCAATATTTGCAGCGACCAAGAAAACGTAATTTTGACGTTTGGAATTTTTTTGCCACTTCACCATTTACCGATCAGATTAATTGATTTTATATTTTGATATATCAGGCATTTCTGAACGCCGCGATAAAAAATGTTTGTATATTTCTAAATTTTTTTAGCTATTTAATTTTCAAGGGGGCTGATTTCAACTTTTAGGTTTTTTTTATTCTTTTAAAACTTTTTACTTTTATTCGTTTTTTTTCACCATTCTTTTTCTAAGGCCCGTTTCACACGTCAGTGAAAAACACAGACGTTTTTCACTGGCGTGTAAAACACGCACATGTCCCTGCGTGTGCCGAAAATCACGGCACACGTGGGTTGTCTAAGTGCAATCCGGGCTCCGTTCTCCATGGCCCGTGATTGCACTTAGAGATTCTCTCACCTGCGCCCGCTCCCGCTGTCTGTGGTGCTGAATCCTCCCGCGGTGCAGCATCCGGCCGGCGGTGACCCCTGCAGCAGCTGCTTCCGGGTCGGCTGTGTCGCGCATAATGAATATGCGCGACAGTAATCAGCCGGCACAGAAGGAGCAGGGAGAACGGGCTGCAGAGGACATCACTGGACGCCAGGTGAGTTAAAATGTTTATTATTTTAAAAGCACGTTTTTTTCTGGCACGTGTTTCATGGACCACACCACTGCGTGGTCCGTGGAACATCAGTGATGCCAGAAAAAAATGGACATGTCTCCGTGCAGCAATCACGCACACGCGGGTACGCTGCACGGAGACACGTGCAGTGACAAATCACTGACGTGTGAGCAGACCCATTCATTAGAATGGGTCTGCGTATGTCAGTGATTCTGGTACGTTTAAAAAAAAGCACAAACGTACCAGAATCACTGACATGTGAAAGAGACGTAGCTTTTTTATTTTTCAGTGAATATGGTCATGTGAGGGCTTGTTTTTTGTGGAATGAGCTATACTTTTAACTGAAACCAGAAGTTTTGCCATATAGTGTACTGGAAAATGGCAAAAAAAATCAAAATGCGGAAAAATTGCAAAAAAAGTGCGATAGCGCAATTGATTTTGAGATATTTTATTCACTGTGTTCACAATATGGTAAAACTGATGTGTGGGGGTGATGCCTCAGATCAGTGCAAGTTCGTATAGGTTTACTTTTATCTAAGGGGTTAAAAAAAATCAGACGTTTGTCCGAAAAAAGTGGTGCACGTTTTACGCCATTTTCCGTGACCCGTAATGTTCTCAATTTTCGAGATCTATGGCTCTCTGATGGCTTATTTTTTGCGTCTTGAGCTGACATTTTAATGGTACTATTTTTGCACATATGCTGCATTTTGATCGCCTGTTATTGCATTTAGCGCAAAATTTGTGGGGACTAAAAAATTAAATAAATTTTGTCGTTTGTAGTTTTTTTGCCGCTATGCCGTTTATCGATAAGATTAATGATTTTTATATTTTGATAGATCTGGCATTTATGAACGCGGCAATACCAAATATGTGTATATTTTTTATTTTTTTAACCCTTTAATTTTCAATGGGGCGAAAGGGGGGTGATTTGAACTTTTTAGTTTTTTTTAGTTTTTTTTAATTTTTTAAAACTTTTTTTTAAACTTTTTATTTTATTTTACTAGGTCCCCTAGGGGAATACATGGATCAACAAAGCGATCGTTCTGCCCTATCTGCTGATCACAACTACACAGCTGTGAACAGCAGATATACTCATTTTCTGTCTCACCCAGCTCTCAGCCGGGTGAAACAGTGAGTGAGTCAAATGTGAGCTACAGGAGTCCTCACATGACCCTGTGCTACCATGACAACCACCGGAAGTCACGGGATCATGTCCCGTGACTTCCGGTATTGGGTGGTAAGTAAACATTTACCACGATAGTGATTATAATGGTGCTGTCACTTATTGACGGCATCATTTAAGGGGTTAAACAGCACGGGCGGATAACGATTCCACTCGTGCCTAGCAGGCATACATCTCAGCTGTATAAATCAGCTGAGATGTGCCCAATCTTCTGCTGCTGCCGGTGGCAGCAGAGGAAGATTAACCCTATGACCGCTAGGACGTAATTTTACGGCCTGCAGTCATGAAGAGGTTAATTTACTAGTCCCTTTAGGGACTATAGAGATCAGCAGTCTGATCACTCATTCATTTCTGTTGATCATAGCTACACAGCTGAGATCACCAAAAATGCTCATGTTTTGTAACAGGCAGCACTCGGCCGGCTGTTACAGGAAGTGAGTCATGTGAGCTACAGGAGTCATCACATGACCCTGTGCTATCATGCAACCATCGGCTTACAGTGATCATGTCATGTCACCGCCGATGGAGTTGGGTAAGTGCACGTTCCCTGCAGCGGGCATTTAAATTGCGCTGTCACTTTTTGACAGCGCGATTTAAGGGTTTGACAGGCGCAGGTGAATCGCAGATCCAACTGCACCTGCGAAGCACACGTCTGCTGTATAATCAGCAGACATGTGCGGGGATCACCACCAGCTTCCTGCAGCAACCGCAGGTGATTACACCTTGATGGCTTAGGACATACCAATATGTCCCGCAGTCATTAAGGGGTTAATATAATAAAACTTATACTCGCCTCCGTTGCCATTTCAGCTGTTTTTGCATTGTTTTACTCAGGATGGCGTAATTGTGTGACGTCACACAATCCCGTCAGTAAATTGGTGGCCACTTTACTCTCCCTTTTGTTTTTCCAGGGATAATCCACCGATTAGACATACCTTTTCTGATAATCTGTAAATAACGAGTAGTATAAGTTCTATGCACATGCAAAAAAAAGTGAGTAAGTTGAGGCAGGAGAGGAAGTTGATGTTTCTGGCTCTGCCATTACAGAGGCTGATTGTTCATCCATTTTCTTCTTTCACAGTTCCTCCTCTCCTGAACCAATGCAAGTAAACTGAGTGAAGCTGGCTAAACATTGCCAGAAGGTCTGTTGACCTGAAGGGAGTTGTTCTACTGTGGCAGTCCAGAACATGAAATCTGCTACTATCTCAAGAAGCTGACAGAGTCATGTCCTATAGATTAAAAAAGACCCAGGATCACCAAGTAGGTGCTCAGGAGAAAAGTAGAACCAAATAATAAAGGGGGAACTCCGGCACTCATAAACCCCAGTAAAGAAAAACAAAGATAATGATGTATTCTAGAATACATCATTATCTTTGTTTTTCTTTACTGAGGTTTATTAGTGCCGGAGTTCCCCCCTTTTTTAATCAGAATCACAACCTAGGCCGTCCATTTTGTTATGTAGCAATTGGAGCTTTGGGTGGGAATGCTACACTCCAGGTAGATCGCTTATTTGTTACCGGCCTGTACCATTCCATGCTGCTGGGACTGCAGTGGCTACATGTGAATAAGCCTGTGTTAGACTGGAGGTGTGGAGAAGTGCTTAGTTTGGGTCAGTCCTATCATGAGAAATGTCTTGCTCCTGTCTGTCAGCAACTCATAATTTGGCCTGCCACCCACCAATTAGTCCTATGAAAATGTCTTCGATAAGGAACCAGAGATATTACCACTATACTGGCCATACGACTGCTCAATAGACCTACTACCAGGTTCTTCTCCTCTTTGAGGCTGAATTTATCCCCTGTCCAAGGCAGAGACCCAAGATGTGTCTGAGTACATCAAGTAGAACCTGGCAAGGGGATTTATTTAGAAATACTCTTTTCTGGCTGGATCTGGATTCTTTGTGAAGAAGAAAGATGGCTCCCTCTGGCCCTGTATTGATTATGGGGGACTTAATAAGATTACAGTTAAAAATAAATATCCATTGCCACTCATTCCGTAATTATTTGATCATCTCAGAGGCTCCAGAATCTTTTCCAAACTTGATTTTCAAAGAGCATAGTGTGATTCATATTCGCACTTTTTTGCACTTTATTAGATTTCAGCACCTTTCATACCTGTCGTTAGGGTATTCTAGGGCAGGCTAAGGATAGCCATCGAGGAGAAGGGGCGCCATATCGTTATTCTTTAGGGTGCTAACCCCCGCGTGAGGTAGTGGACAGGAGGGAGGTCTATTTTTAGGGCTTTATCTTTAACCCTCCTCCCTTCTCCACCTGTGCATTTTAGGTTGGTTATTGTGTGTCTTTTTGATGTTTTAAGAGATTGTAATAAAATTGATGATTTTAAGGGTTAATATACTATTTGTTTTTCAAAACCTTTCCTTTACTTTGATATATTATAGATGAGCGGACTCATGGATGTTCATAGAATCACAGAATCATAGAATGGTAGAATTGGAAGGGACATCAAGGACAATCGGGTCCAACACCCTGCAAGTGCAGGTTTTCCTAAATCAGCTTCCGCTTGAATATTTCGATTGATGGAGAGCTCACTACCTCCCATTGTAGCCTATTCCACTCTCTGACTGCCCTAACTGTCAGGAAGTTTTCCTTAATGCCTAATCTGAATCTCCTTCTATTTAGTTTCATCCCATTGCTTCTTGTGCTTCCTTGTGCTAATAAGAATAGGATAGTTCCTCTGCACTGTGACTTCCTTTCAGATATTTGTAGACCACTATTAAGTCTCCACTCAGCCTTGTCTTTTGCAAACTAAACATTCTTAGTTCTTTAAGCCAGTCTTCATATGACATGGTTTACAGACCTTCTACCATCTTGGTTGCTCTTCTCTAGAGCTGCTCCAATATACTGTATCAATATCTTTCTTGAATTGTGGCTTACAGAACTATACACAGTATCCAGTTGGGGTCTGACCAGGGCAAAGAATAGGGGAATCATTGTCTCTCTTGATCTAGATTCAATGCTTGTCTTGATAGATCCCAGAATTTTTTTTTTGCTGCAGCACCAGACTGTGGGCTCATGTCGAATCTGGGATCTACCATTATGCCCAAGTCCTTTTCCCTGGTGTTATTACCTAGTTCTATTCCTCCCATACTATACATGCTTTTTACATTTTTTTTACCCAGATGTAGGACTTTGCATTTGTCCCTGTTAAACACCATTGTCTTTGCCTTGGCCCATTGTTCGAGTGTGTCTAGATCCTTCTGAATATGCTCTCTCTCCTCTCTAGTATTAGCTATTCCTCCTACATTAGTATCATCTGCGAATTTTATGAGTTGCCCAATAATTATGTTATCCAGATAATTTTGTCCAGGACAAAGCTTTGCAAAACCCCATGTTTGAAAATCCTTCAGTTTGACGTGCAGCCATTTAGTATTACTCGTTATGTCTGCTCATTAAGCCAGTTTTGAATCTATCTAACTGATTTTTTGTCAATTCAGTACTTGATCATTGTTAAAAAATCATGATGTTATGTGATAATTTACTGAATGCCTTTCTGAAGTCAAAATATACAATATCCACGGCATTCCCCTGGTCCAACCATTTAGTGACTTTGTTGTAGAAGGAAATCAAGTTGGTCTTACAAAATTTATGGGCCATAAAACCATGCTGGCTCTGGTTAATTAATGCCTTTACATCCAGCTACCTAAATAAATGTTCCTTGACAATTTGATCCAAGATTTATCCTGCTATGGAGGTCTGACTTACTGGAATGTAATTTCCTGAATCTTTCTTTTTCCCCCTTTCTAAATGGTCACCACATGTGCCCATTTCCAATCTAGAGGGATCACTCCTGGTTCTCATGACTTATTGAAGATTATGACAAGTGGTGCTATTATCTCCTCAGGTATCTCTTTCAGAACTCTAGAGTGTAAATTATCTGGTCCTGGGGACTTGTCCTTTAAGTTGTTTAAGTGTTCTAATATTAATCCTTTGCTTATTTTCAACTTGTTTTCCTCCTGTCTGTCATTTCTATCATGATTATTAGTTGATGCTTGCATTAGTTTTTTGGGAGAAGACAGATATGAAATATGAATTTAGTGGCTCTATCTGGTTTTCCTCCTTTTTCATTCTGCAGGACTCAGATGGTCTCCTTCACTTTTCTTTAGCTTTTAGCATACAACCAAAATCCTTTTATCTTACTCTTGGCCTATTTTGCAAGCCTCAATTTGTGTTTGGCCTTAACTCTTTTGACGCTTGTCTTGCAGTTGCAAATTGCTGTGTATTCTTCCTTAGGAATAATCCCCATTGTCCACTTATTGTATGTTTCCTTTTTATTTTTCAGGGAAAATACTTTCCCTAAAAATAAGTAACAAACATTAAAATACATTTTTCACCTGCATAGTGAATAGTATAAAATTTATAATTCAAAAATCAATGACAGAATTGCTAGTTTTTGTTCAATCCTTCCCCCAGCAAAAAATAAATAAAAATTGATATATAAGAGTTATTTGTTCCTGAAAGAATGCCATTAATTAATACACCTTATACCAGAAGAAAACAAATATTCATGCAGCTACAATGGAAAACTAAATATATCATGGGGCTTAAAATACGATGGTGAAAAATGAAAAAAAAAAAGTAAATCAATAAAACAAATAGGTCTTTAAGGCCCAATCAGATCTAGTCTTTAAAAAGTTAAGAATTAAGTTATTCAGAAGAGGCAACATTTCTAAGATTACTCAGAATAAAATCATCTTCTCATCATAACGACTTATTGCCATCATCATGTTGATGATCAGTCCCTAGCTGAATAGCAAAATGATTAAGTTATGTTGGCTGTTATTAAAAAAAGTGTTAAAGCCAAAATGCAGAAGTAAAAGTCTTTCAAAATATTCTGCGAATACATGTGTGATTTTTATGAAACTTAGTAATGTCATCTTCCAAATACTGATTAATAGTGATGGGCGAATAGTAAAATATTCAGGTTTGAATTTTGTGCTGAATAATTCGTACTGAATAACAAACTTAATGGAAGTCAATGGGAAACTCAAATATTTTCCAAGCGGACCTTTCGAGAAAGTTGTAAAAATGCTAAAATAGATGGAAAAGTGCTGAAACTGAATGGTAACAGCATGGGGAAGATGCCTGAATGCATTTCCTTTTTTTTCCACAATAGATTTTTATTGGGATTTAGGGGTACAGATAAGTCGGGGGTGTGGGGGGGAACTAAGGTTCAGTCAACGAACCATGTCTCTCAGAGGTTTACGTTTCTGACTCACAGCAGGTTTCTTTGAATAATGTTGTCAGAGTATTACGCTTCGTTTACAGAGTTAGGCTATGTGCCCACGTTGCGTTCTGTCCCTGCAGAAATTTCTGCAGCGATTTGAACATCACACATGCGCTTCAAATCTCTGCAGAAACAGTCCATAATGAAAAGCCGATTTCATGTGCAAGCGCACAAAAGAAGTGACATGTCACTTCTTAGAACGCAGCACTTCGGCAGTAGCCAAAGCGCTGCGTTCTAATACGCCACATGGGCATGGATTAGGCACAATCTTCATAGATTGTGCAGGGGACGCAGGACGCATGCAGTTATGCTGCGGTGCAGATCGCAGTGTAACTACATGAAAATACACTACTTGGGCACATAGCCTAACAATGAAAGCTACAAAGAGAAACCTAAATTGTATTTTACACTAAAAACAATGTTAAGAAACATTCTTTCCTGTATAATAATTTGTATATAAGCCAAAATAGAAAAGAGGAAAGAAAAAAAACCTCCTCCCCTTTAGCCTATGTTCACACGTAGCGTTTTTTGCTTTTGGGTTTCTCATTGCTTTTAATCTTGAAAACAAAGTTCACTAGGAACTGTAATAGTAACATTTTACTACCTTATCTGGGCAGGTGGTGTGTGTGACATGGTCAGATATCTCCTGTTTAATGTATGACTTTAATCCAGTCTAGATTGGATTGTAATTAGGATTGTTTGGTGGATTATTGTACCAGCAGGTATATAAAATTACAGCCCAAAAATCTTTCCCTTCAATAACACACTCTGTCCTCACACTAACTCTGGACACACTGGGCACAAGATGCCATTTGCGGATATTATATTTTTTGAGGCCTTTTCCTGCTCCTCCACCATATCCACAGAGTCATCATGTGTTCCTCACTTAATTTGTAGAGGGCTAGCAGGTGGCCCCCAACCATAATTGTTTGGGGGCCATCCAGCGGCCAATACTCATACATTTGGGAGAGCCCTCAGGCCACCCTGTAACATACATTTTGGAGGGCCCTCGCTCTTAAATTTGGGAGTAGAGATGAGAGAACCGGTCGCGGTTCGGCTTGAGCTTGGTTCGTCGAACGGAGGTCTAGTTCGAGATTGGTTCGGCGAACCACTCGAACCCATAGGAAACAATAAAAGGCAATCACAAACACATAAAAACACATTATAAATGTACACATACAGTTAACAAACATTGCCATAACACTTACCGGTCCCCGGGATGCGTCCTGCACTCTGTCTCTTGCCGCTATTCCTCCCGATAATCGCTGCGTCCTCGGTAACCAGCAGTGATGACAGGACCTACGTGACGTCATCAAAATAGCATGTGACCAGTCACGTGTCTGTTATCTCATTGGCTACAGACTGGTCACATGGCTAGACGTCATGTCCTGTCCTAGGTCTTGTCAGTGCATCTCCAGTACGCGGTGATCGTTTTTGTATCGCCGTGTACTGGCGTCATGCTCTGGCACACGGTCGTCTCCCCGTTCTGCTTCCCCACTCCGTTAGTGACCGGCTGACACAGCCGGTCCATAACGGAGATCACTGTTGCCATAGCAACGCGCCTGTCAGTGGTGATGTCACCGCTATTCAGCACGGAGCCTCTGATCACTCAGGCTGCACGGAAAGCAGCGTCCTTTCTCACATGCACCGCTGCTGATGTAGCAGAGCTGAATGTGTTGAAGGAGAAAGAAGACAGAAGACCATGGATCGTGGAGGGGTGAGAGGGAGTAATACACATGGAGTCTCTAATGTGTCTGTGTATTTATTTCTATTAAAGTATTTTAACTGTGTGTGTTGTCTTTTTTTTAACCCTTTATTGGAGATTCTTAATGGCCGGGTCAAACTTGCCTGACATTAAGAATCTCTGGCTTAATACTAGCTAGTAATACATAGCCAGTATTAACTCATGATGATTACCCAGCAAGCCACCCGGCTCCAGGGCTGTTGGAATAGTTGGATTCATCGCCAGATGATGGCGCTTCTATGAATGCGCCATTTTCTGGAGCGGCTGTGGATTGCAATTCGCAGCAGAGGCGCCCAGAAACCTCGGGCTAACCTGTGCTGCGGATTCCAATCCCCAGCTGCCTAGTTGTACCTGGCTGGACACAAAAATATGGCGAAATCCACGTCATTTGTTTTTTAATTATTTCATGAAATTCATGAAATAATTAAAAAAAGGGCTTCCCTATATTTGTAGTTCCCAGCCGGGTACAAATAGGCAGCTGGGGGTTGGGGGCAGCCGTACCTGCCTGCTGTACCTGGCTAGCATACAAAAATATGGCGAAGCTCACGTCATTTTTTGTTTAGTTTTTTGGTAAATAAAAAAGTAAAAAATGCTTCCCTGGATTTTCCATTGCCAGTGAAGGAAACACCAAGCAGTGGGGGTTAGCAGCCAGTAGCTGCTTGGATTACCCATAGCTAGCAATACATAAAATGCAGCATGAGCCCATATATATTTTTTTTAATTATTTATTTAAAAAACTAAAAAAACCTGTATTTTGATTGCCTGACATGACAGAACTGTAAAAATAAATCATTAAAAAAATGACGTAGCGCCCCGCGGTATTTTTGATTCTCAGCACAGATAAAGCAGACAGCTACGGGATGCCACCCCCATCTGCCTGGCATTACCTTGGCTGGCAATCAAAATACAGGGAAGCCCATTCATTTTTTTTATTTAAAAAAATAGTTTAAAAAAAATGACGTGGGGTCCCCACATTTTTGATAGCTAGCTAGGGTAAAGCAGACAGCTGTAGCCTGAAAACCACAGCTGGCAGCTTTACCGTGGTTGGTGATCCAATGTGGAGGTCACCCCAGGCTTTTTTTTATAATTATTTTATAAATAATAATAATTACAAAAAAAAGTAGGGCCCCCCCCCAAATTGGATCACCAGCCAAGGTAAAGCGGACAGCTGTGGTCTGGTATTCTCAGGGTGGGATGGTCCATAGTTATTGGCCCTTCACAGCCTAAAAATAGCAGGCCGCTGGCGCCCCAGAAGTGGCACATCCACTAGATGCGCCAATCCTGGTGCTTCACCCCAGCTCATCCCGTGCCCTGGTGCAGTGGCAAACGGGGTAATAAATGGGGTTGATACTAGCTGTAATGTCATCTGACATCAAGCCCAGCAGTTTGTGATGTCATTGCATCTATCAGATACACGACATCACAAGCTGTCAGTACTAACAAAATAAATAGACAAAAAAAATTTATTTGAAAAAACACTCCCCAAAACATTCCCTCTTTCACCAATTTATTGTAAGAAAAAAAAAGGGGGTTCCACGATGACTCTGGATCGTCTAGAATATGGGGAGACACGCTCAGGGAACGTATCCTTTATTTTCTAGGAGTGCAGACCCTCCATGTGAGGAGTGTGGGTGCAATGAATCTGCACCCACTCTCCCCGAGTCCACAGCAGCAGAGTCCATGTCGTAAGTGTTGCTACCAAAGCTTCAATGCCCTGCTCATGAGGTAAGGGCATGCCTAATCAGGAGAACTATTCTACATTTCCAAATATTGGTATTTGCTGATATTACTGCTATTCCACCTACTATATATTTGGGATAGTATCTTGGAGATGGAATACCCCTTTAAGTCCAGTTATCCAGCTGAATGAATACTAAACAACAGAGCTCGCTATTTAGATGTGTTTCCTTGTGGCGTATAACAGACTCTCATGTTTGGTAGTCGTTCAGCAGGGCAACTATAAAATCAAATACCTCCTTCTGGAAATGTAGTATAGCTTTCCTGATCAACTATGTTCCTTACCTCATGAGCAGGGCATTGCAGTAATAATAATAATAATTTATTCATTTATATAGCGCTATTAATTCCATAGCGCTTTACATACATTGGGAACACTGTCCCCATTGGGGCTCACAATCTAAATTCCCTATCTGTATGTCTTTGGAGTGTGGGAGGAAACCGGAGTACACGGAGGAAAACCACGCAAACACGGGGAGAACATGCAAACTCCTTGCAGATGGTGTCCTTGGTGGGAATTGAACCCAGGGCCTCAGCACTGCAAGACTGCAGTGCTAACCACTGAGCCACCCTACATTGCTAACCACTGAGCCACCGTACCGCCCATTTAGCTTACAGATGCATAACCACCACTCACTGTGTCTGAACATAGGAAGCTGAGCTGACAGCCGCTCTGTGCATGCGGCAGCGTCTATTGTGAAGGAGGGGGCCGCGGGGGATCAACGCTGCACTCGTACCGTGGGACACCGGGGAACACCGGTGGGGTTATAGGGGGTGACCTGGCAGGGCTTGGGGAGGAGTTTTCTGTCGCATGTGTCATGCTACATGCGACAGAAATCAGTGGAGTAGGGTGAATGCGGCCGGCGCGCTGCTGTGCGCGCGGCAATCTTGGATGTATACCGGTGATCACATGAGCGGGGATCGGAAAAACCGGCCTAAATCATGATCTCAGCTACCCCCTGAAAACCCGGAGATTTTCTGATGCTGGGGGGCGCTATTCACTTATTTCTGCCTGCTGTTTATAAACAGCAGATCAGAATAAGGCTACATTCACACGACCGATCTGTTTTTGCCGTCCGCAAAAAACGGTTAATTTTTTTTACGGGTGCATCCGTTTCTGTTCCATATACGGTCCGTGTGTCATCCGTCTGCCTTCCGTTTGTTTGCATACTACAAAAAAACTGAAGGAGGGAAAATACATAAATTATAGGGAAATGGGGAAAGCACAAGTGAGTCGAGTGGGGAGAGGAGTAGTGAGAGTAGTAAAAGTGGCGAGCTGAGAGTCAGGGGCCTACGACAGAGCCTATTACCCCTTGGAACGGTCAGGCAGGCAGACGGTGGTGGCCGTCTGCAGGAGTCCTGTCAGGGACTGAACTGCGGAACCGTAGGGATCGAGAAGAGGGTGGTGACCCTTCGGACCCGAACCGGGGAGCTAACAAGTCAACCGGAGCACCAGGCAGGGTACTCAGACCCCGTTCTAGCCCAGAAGCAACCGGGCTCAGATAAATCTACTGATTGCGGTCTGGACCTCAGGGGTTCATTCCCACCTAAAGTCCCGATAGACGGCAACAGCCCACCGATTCCGGATAAGAGCCACCGCCAAGGGCCAGAGATCCAAAGGGCCAGCGCCTGCGGGCAAAAGGGCTCCTTCGGTACCCAAAAGCCGGGGAGCGGACTACTGTTGCTGAAGCATAGGAGTCATTATAGCAAATTTAAAGGTGCAGGAGAAAGGCGACATCACCAACCTCACTGGGGACACACGCAGCCAGCTGCGGGCACCGATCTACACCGAACTTGGTTTACCATTGACTCTGTGGTTAAATCGTGAGTACACCAGTGCCATCAGGCACCGCGCTGCAAGCGAGCCCCTGCATCCTGCAACCCCCTGCTCCTGCCACCTGGCCCCGGTACCAACAAACCCCCTACCTTCCTAGCTGCGACCCACCACCGATCCTGGACGAGCCACCACACCCTCACCGCAGCGGTGGTGCCCATCACCTCACCACGACCCGTGGGTGGCGTCACGAACTGTTACCGGTCACCGTGGCTCCGGCCTTGAAACCGGTCCACCCCAAACCAAACAACCAAACCCCCCTCCCTTTCCAGAGCGACGTGGCCCCCGTTCCGGAGGCACTCGAGCCACCGACAACCCGAGCCTGGATCCGAGCGGCTCGGCCGAGAGCAGCCGAGCCCCCAGGGCGGTACAGATCCATAGCTTCAACCTACATGAGGCAGTCACATATTCACTCCAGTGCCATTTTCTACTGCTTTTCACAGCGTAGAGCGCTCTGGTGATTTTCTTTTGCTTGTACACTTCATATCAGTCTTTTCTGTCATTATAATGGCAGAAAGACACATAATGTCCCACTCTCCTGCATTTTGTAATTTTGCACCCTTTGGTGCCTTTCATGTGGCACTAAGGGGTGCTTAGCCTTGTATTTAGCCAAAAAAATGAAAAAAAATGACATTGGGTTCCCCCTATTTTTGTAGCCAGCTAGGGTAAAGCAGACGGCTGCAGCCTGCAGACCACAGCTGGCAGCTTCACCTTGGCTGTTAATCCAAAACTGAGGGCACCCCACGCTGTTATTTTAAATTAAATAAATAATTTAAAAAAAAACACGTGGGGGTCCCCCAAAATTGGATCACCAGCCAAGGTAAAGCAGACAGCTGAGGTCTGATATTCTCAGACTAGGAAGGTCCATGGTTATTGGACTCTCCCCAGCCTAAAAATAGCAGGCCGCAGCCGCCCCAGAAGTGGCGCATCCATTAGATGCGCCAATCCTGGTGCTTCGCCCCAGCTCATCCCGTGCCCTGGTGCGGTGGCAAACGGGGTGATATATGGGGTTAATACCAGATGTGTAATGTCACCTGGCATCAAGCCCTGGGGTTCGTGAGGTCACGCGTCTATCAGATACTTGACATCACCAACCCAGTCAGTAATAAAAAAAAATAGATGACAAACACATTTTTATTTGAAAAAACAATGCCCAAAACATTCTCTCTTTCACCAATTTATTAGAAAGAAAACAAATCCAGGTCTGCTGTAATCCAAGGGGTTCCCATGACGATCCACACTGTCCCAGTCAATGAAGAACAGAATGTTCCCCATTGGCTGGGAGAGCAATGCAGTGACCTCAGCTAACATCCATAGGTCAGCCCAGGTCACTGCAGGGCATGAAAAGTGCTGCTGTCAGGAGCAAGGTACATTACCTGTGGTGACGATCTCCTGCACTGCTGATAGCAGACCTGTCACTGACTTCAATGACCTTCACAGCCAAGTATCGTGGGAGCCTGTGACGTCACTGCTAGTCACAGTCTCTGGTCGGCAGCGAGAGGAGGAGATGTGACAAGCGGCGGCCATGGAGGACAGTTACAGCGCTGAGGTCGGGAGGGCGGGACTTCAGGTAAGCCGAGCGGGGCCATGTGTGCGGAGTGCGAGGTGGGCGGAGCCAAGCGGGGCCATTTGTGCGGAGTGCGAGGTGGGCGAAGGTGAACGGGGCCATGTGTGCGGGAGTGCAAGGTGGGTGGAGCCAAGTGGGGTAATGTGTGCAGAGTGCTAGGTGGGCGGAGCCAAGCGGGGTAATGTGTTCAGAGTCCTAGGTGGGCGGAAGCAAGCGGGTAATGTGTGCAGAGTGCCAGGTGGGCGGAGACAAGCGGGGCCATGTGTGCGGAGTGCCAGGTGGGCGGAGCCAAGCGGGGTAATGTGTGCAGAGTCCCAGGTGGGTGGAGCCAAGCGGGGTAATGTGTACAGAGTGCCAGGTGGGTGGAGCCAAGTGGGGCCATGTGTGCAGAGTGCCAGGTGGGTGGAGCCAAGTGGGGTAATGTGTGCAGAGTGCCAGGTGGGCGGAGCCAAGCGGGGTAATGTGTGCGGACTGCAGGTGGGTGGAGCCAAGCGGGGTAATGTGTGCAGAGTGCTAGGTGGGTGGAGCCAAGCGGGGCCATGTGTGCAGAGTTTCAGGTGGGTGGAGCCAAGCGGGGTAATGTGTGCTGAGTGAAAGTGGGTGGAGCCTAGCGGGGCCATGTGCGCTGAGGACGTCGGTGCCGGGGACTGCATGGCTGGGAACAGGTGAGTGTGAGTGTGTGTGTGTGTGTGTGTGTGTGTACATGCCGAGTGCAGGAGGGGGCAGAGCCCAGCGCTGATAGACCCATTCTCGAACGTAACTCGAACTGCCGAACTTTTACCAAAAAGCTCGAGTTCGAGTTCTAACTAGAACACCCCCCAAAATCACTCGAACCGCGAACTGGAGAACCGCGAACCACGAACCGCACTCAACTCTATTTGGGAGGACCCCCTCATACATTTTGGAAGTCTTGCTTTCATATATTTTGGAGGGCTCTCCTACATACATTTGAGTAAGCCTTCTCATACATTTGTGAGGTCCCTCTCCCATACAGTTGCTTCCGGCCCTATACCTGTCATTGCACATTTACAACCACCATCAGCACCCACTCTCAAATTATTTGTACCAGGGCATAGTTCACCTTTCCCTGCCCCAGACCTTAAAATGCAAACACAAATAGCGAGCTAGCCACCGATGCATAGGCTCAAACACTAAATGGGCACATTTCCAGACCGATTGACCTGGAAATGTTTCCCGTTTAGCCTTGTGGGCACTAAAGGGTGCTTTACACACTGCGACATCGCTAGCGATTGCTAGCGATGTTGCGAGCGATAGCACCCACCCCCGTCGTTCGTGCGACATTTGGTGATCGCTGCCGTAGCGAACAATATCGCTATGCCAGCGTCACACGCACGTACCTGTTCAGCGACGTCGCAGTTACCACCGAACAATCCCTCCTTCAAGGGGGAGGTGCGTTCGGCATCACAGCGATGTCACAGCGGCATCACAAAACGGCCTCCCAATAGCAGAGGAGGGGTGGAGATGAGCGGACGGAACATGCCGCCCACCTCCTTCCTTCTCATTGCCGGTGAACGCAGGTAAGGAGATGTTCGTTGTTCCTGCGGTGTCACACCTAGCGATGTGTGATGCCGCAGGAACGACGAACAACCAGCGGCATGCACCACCAACGATATTATGAAAAGGAGCGACGTGTCAATGATCAACGATTTTTGTCATTTTTGCGATCATTGATCAGCGCTCCTAGCTGTCACATGCTGCGATGTCACTAACGACGACGGATGTGTGTCACAAACACCGTGACCCCGACGATATATCGTTAGCGATGTCGCAGCGTGTAAAGCACCCTTAAGTCTTTCTGCAGCCTCATTCCGGCGTCCATCTCTTGGTACTCGTTCACCAGCTAAAACTTTTTCTTCATGTGCCATCCCCACTCTACACCAGGATATGTCTCATAACATCATCCATGCCTCGTCCAATGCAGTTACCGGGAATGTTCATCTAACGAGCAAGTGTGGACAAGTGCTAGTGACCAGGGACATTACCACTACATCCTTGTACACACAAGGATGGAAAAATCAGGGGAGATCTAATCCTAAACAGGCCAAGAGTTCCCTTAACCTGGCCCTGATTTGTCCCTGCCTGACCACAGAAGTTGGCAACCAAAAATTACACAATATTTTATTTTCTTCCTAATTGTGGGGAGTGGATCATCAGATTAATGTATTGCAAATAATGTAAATGATGTGCCTCACTGGCTTTTTAAGCAATTTGAAAAAAATTGTTGTAGAGCAACAATCCAGAAATATTAGGAGGAGGAGATGGAGTAGATTGAGAGTTGTCTCCTTTTTGGGGACAGGGAAGTATGGCCTCTTGGGAATCTGGTACACATGGCTGACTTTATGTTCCACTGCCTTTCCCGTGACACTGGTTTCATACGCATTTTGGCCAACACTGATTAATGGTTGTTCACCAGTGTGGAGAAACGTTACAAGTAAAATTTTACAGCTCTCCTTCCTGTGGTAGAGTAGGATAGTAAAACGGTGCAATACCTGAAGGCCCTAGTCAAAGAATTAGTACATAAAAATTCCCATGTAACAACGCTGACGGCAGAGGTCAGCGTTCTTTGGGCAACCAAGGAAGAGAGACAAGGAAGACACACACCAGGTCCAACAGAGTCAAGGGAAGACAATAAAAGGTCTTGCACAATTTCATTAGACCTTCCCAGCTTTCATTCCAATGCCAATAAAATTTAGCTCAGAAGTACACAATAAAATGTTGCCCTTTTAGGAATAAGTTTTGGAAAGAAAGGGCCTCTATCATGGCTAGTCATGTTCAAGTGTAGTCTGTGTCAGGAAAATTTAGTTCAGAAGTGATAGATGCCAATTTTGACCTTTTATGAATAAGGTTTGGAAATCAACAGCCTGATTCATGGCCAGTCGTGCACAAGTCAAGCCAGTGTCAGTAAAAATTAAGCTCAGAAGCGACAGATTGATTTAGGGTCTCTTTAAGAATACTCTTTTAGGCCGTGCTGTGCATTTGACGTGGACGCTGGGGTCCTGGGTTCAAATCCCACCAAGGACAACATCTGCAAGCAGTTTGTATGTTCTTCCCGAGTTTGCGTGGGTTTCCCTGGGTACTCCAGTTTCCTCCCACACTTCAAAAACAAATAGATAGGGAACTTAGATTGTGAGCCCCAATGGGGACAGTGTTGCCATTGTATGTAAAGCGCTGTGGCATTAATAGCACTATGTAAATGAATAAATATATATATTATTATATCATAGGAACATTGCTGTATTGAAAACTGATTAAATTTTATCATTTATAAGAAGTATTGATAAGCAAGAGACTCTATCATGATATTCGTTCTGGCGTGAAACTCGTCAGGAAAATGGAACTGAGCAACCACTTAGGAATAAGTTATGGAAAGCAAGGGCCTTTATAGTGGTAGTCATGCGGCTCAAAACCTGTTTTAGGTGAATCTGTGCTTATCGGATACGTGGATTTTGGAAATGGAGAGACATTGCACACATCACGTATGGGTTGCATTGATAAGGATCTCTTATCTGCACCTTTCCAAAATGTTCTGTTTTGTCTATCAGGCCTTAAACCCGTGTCAGTAAAATGGAGCTAAGTAGCCACAAAACAAAATTTTATCATGTTTTTAAACAAGTTATGGAAAGCGAGCACCTGTATTATTGCTAGTCATGAATGAGTGTAACCTGAGTCAGGAAAATTTAGCTCAGAAGTGACAGATAAAAAGGACACCATTTCTAGGAATAAGGTATGGAAATCAACACCCTCTATTATGGTTAGTTGTGCCCAAGTGAAACCAGTGTCAGTAAAATTAAACTCAGAAGTGACATTCATTTAGGGTCTGTAAGATTAATCTTTAAGACTGTTGACATGGATGCAGCTTCCACCAGGAAAGGATTCTGGTCAGTGTGCACTGAGCACAATCCTGGGGACTTCTTCTCCTACATCCACAACCAGACATATTGACAGCTTCTCAAAAGCAGAACATGTCCCTTGGAGAGTTTTGTACATAGAACAAATCAGAGGATATTGTGCATAAAGAGAAGAAATCTGTGGAGCATATTATACAGGTGACAGAACTGGTTCAGAGCTAAGGGGAAGGACCTCGTAGGACCAAGAGTGTCTATACTGGTGTTTCACAATATGCAAGGGCAGACAAAAAATTAGAAGGAGGCTGTGTAATACACACCAGAAGAGATGGTGAGGAGTGCCTCATAAAGTTTGTGTTACCATTGGTAAGGAGTAGCACACCTTGACTGGTGGAGACAATGCACTGTGCAAGGGCGAACAAAAAAATTAGAAGGAGGCTCTCTGATACACACTGGAAGACATAGTGAGGAGGGCGTCATAAAGCATTGTGTTACCATTGGTAAGGAGTGGTACCCCTAGTGTGGTAGAGCCAAAGCAATGCCATGTGCACGGGCGGACAAAAAAAAAAATTACCTCTGGGGTATATATATAACATAAGCAGGAGGAGTTTGATCTGAGAACAAAAAAAACAACAAAACATATACTCTTTTTTTGTCTGGGAATGGATGCTTGTTAGTACATTTTACAAAACTGAACATTTTGGGTGACTTTAGGTTTGTTTGGTGTCATCCAGTTGTTCCTTTTTACATGAGTCAGCCTGTCTGTATTTTCCGATGACAGGCGAATGTGCCTATCTGTTATGACGACCATGGTGGCACTAAAACCCCACTCAAACTGGACACTAGCGGCAGGGCAGACCATCACCACCAAAATGTACAAGGAGAATTCATGCCTCATGTTCAGTTTAGACACCCAATAGTTATATGGAAATGAGGAATCACGGAAGATGCTGGTATGGTCACCATATGGTCCACCATATTTGTCAACTTCTCCCTCCTTGTCAGAATACCCTGTACAGCTGGCTCTTGTTGCATTTTAGTAGCCTTTCTGAGACTTCAAGGAGAGATGGAAGGGTGTGTTTGTATCGTGAGTTGAGAAAGGTGCACAACCGGTATTTAGTGGTGGCCAGGTCGAGGTATTGGAAAATGCAGTAGGACATGAGCTCTGCCAAGTGTGCCAGACTAACAAGAGGCAACCTTTCAGTGTCCCCACTAGCATGAAGATTATCTATCATCTTCTCTTGCTTCTCCTCTTCACGGAAACCATGATGAACAGAAAAGAAGCTGGTGTTAGTAGTCCCCTCTGTAGTATAGACAAGCCACTTCTGTTCCTCCTTCTCCTCCTTTTCCTGCTCAACATCCTCCTCCTGATTATCACCCAATCTGGGCCTAAAAGATGGGATGAGGATGGGTAGTATCACCTAGTGCAAGTTCTTGCTCCAGAGCCACCTGCTCGGCATGCAACACTTCCTCCTACAGGGTGAACAGCGAGTATTTAGGGTAGGCACAGCAGCAGGATGGTTACACTGATTATAGCATCATCACAAATCACTATCTTGGCGGAGTTTTCAAAGTTTTATAGAACCTCACAGATGTCAGTCATCCTTACCTACTGCGCAGTTGTTATGTGCAAAGGCTGATTAAAAGTCCAACTGGCAGGTTGGAGCTGGTAATCAACTACTGCCCTCTACTGTTCACTAAGCCTTACATAAAAGGAAGAAAACGCGACCACAACGCCTAATAGTGCAAGTGATATCTTTATTGAAACCAGGAAAAGTGAATGGCGTCAGACCTACATACATTTTGGGACAGGGGCACACAGCGTAATAGATGACTGCAGTCGTGGTACAAGTGATGAATTTATTAATGCAGAAAGTATGGGTTCCTGCAGAATCTGTAAAAGAATCGGTCCTATCCACATTAGGGCAGGCCACAGGGTGTACACCCGACGCGCAGTGTTACAGAGCCAAAAGGGGGAGGCTGAACAACAGACTCGTAGTGACTGGTGACGAGATGATCACGGAGGTTTTTAGACCTGAGGATACTTAGCATGGGTCTGTCAGGAATAATTCGGGCAAAAATAGGATCAGCCTGCAACACAGGCCAGAATTAGTATGGTCTGATCCTGTCTCTGTCAGGTACCTCCCATTGATTGATATGATTAGGGGTTTTAAATTCTCTTCCCCTTCTTTTCCAGTGGCTCCGATGTGCGAGTACGCATGCGTGCTGCCGGCTCCGGATTGCTGCCGCATCACTGCATCGATTCAACCCTGTGTGTGACATCCGCTCACGTGACCGCCTTCTGGCTGTCATGTGACCGGAAGTGTCGTATGCAGGGCGACGTGGCGGGCGGATGGCGTCCTTAGTTGCCGGGGCACCACATGCGTCATTGTTTCGCCCACCGGATGCGATTGGTTGATGCCCCCTTTTAAACGAGCACCCCCCTTCACTATACCACTCCCCCTGATGAAGGCTTGGACTGCCAAAACGGCCGTCGGGTGACGCAGGTCACGGTGTGTTCCAAGGTTCTCTCCTCCCAGGTATGTCAGTATCCATTACATGCGGATAGCTATGGCTTAGTTATGCTACTTCACTCTGTATCCGTTATGGGTGTCTAATTGCCTACCGCTGTATACCTTGTTCAGGTTGTTATATCTTCTTGACATTTGATCTACATGTACCTTTCCCTGGTTGGTTAACTGTACCGCTCCATCTGCTCATTGTACCAGTGGGATGGTACTTGTGTATTTATATGTATACATGTCTAATCATTTAATTTGATTGACAATAGTCACCATATTCAATTCCTTGGACCTCCTGCTACAAGCAGCCTCACTTGTAATTGTGCCGCCATTCACTTTTCCTGGTTTCAATAAAGATATCACTTGCACTATTAGGCGTTGTGGTCGCGTTTTCTTCCTTTTATGTATATCCATTAGCGACCTGTCCGGGTCCTATACCTCACCATGTATTTCAATTATTTAATCTATTACATACCAACTTGTTAATCATGGTGTGGCTGTGGTCCTCATTTATTGTTCACTAAGCCTTGCTAACATGTGGAATGTTGAGTTCCAGCATGTGGATAGGTTTTAAGGCATTAGGTGAGGTGGCAGTTGAAAGCGCTACTGCAGCACTGCCGGACTAGTGACAGTGATAGGTGACTTTCTGAAATTTGCACAGACATGGCATATCTTGACAAGTAGCTCCGGCAAGTCTGGGTTTGTTTCAGAAACCACCATACAACTAAGTTGAGCATGTGGGCCAGGCATGGAACGTGTTATAGCTTGCCAAGCTTCAGAGCAGCCACAAGGTTGCACCCATTATCGCACACAACCAGACCTGGTTGTAGATTCAATGGCAAGAGCTAATGATTGATTGGATCTGTTAGACCTCTTAACATCTCTACTGCGGTGTGGTGTTTATTATCTAAAAAGATGAGTTTCAGCAGAGCATGTTGCCACTTCACCGAGGCACTGATGCAGTGCTCCCAGCTTGGGACTAATGGGGAGGGTAAGTCAGTTAAGGATAAGGGACAGGAGAAGGAGACAGTGCAGAAACTAGCATATGAGGAGAGGGATACATTGATGGAACTGTGTTGATCAGAGCACAGGGATATTCTTAGACATGTGCATGTGTAAGGGGGAGCCACACATTGGGAGAAATAGTGGCAGTTCAGACCAAGTACCGAGGGATGGCTCCACCAAGAAGTTGCGGAAAGACTCAGTCTTCAAAAGCAAGTCTACCAATGTGGCCGTTTAGTGTCTGGGCCTATGGATGGGTGGCTGAGTATTTCCGCTTCCATTCCAAAGTTTGGGGTAGGGACAACTGAACACTACACAGTGACAATGAAGGTGATGTGGTTGCTGATGTTGGTTGTGTATGTGCAACCACAGGCAGTAGGCATTCGCACCTGATTTCTAGAAAGCAGATTGGCAGCATGTAGCTCAGGGTAAGTGGCAGTGGTTTCACCCTCAGACACTGGTTTTCTACTCAGGCATTTTGACTATCTAGTGGGATGCTTGGCTAACAAGTGCTTGAGCATGCTGGTGATGCTCAGCTTGGTATGGCAGATACTTCAAATAACTGTTCTTTTTTGTCCAGTACATGCAGTAATAAAACAGCCAGACTGAGGAACACCGAAACCTTGGCCTATGATTTGGCCTTGTGGAGGTGCTCTGTAGAACAGTTGACTGCCTTCTGCCCCTCTTCAATCTACTGCCTCTTCCTGCCTGTTTTGGTGCTATGGATCCCTCCCCTTCTCCGCTGTTGTGATAACTACTGTGCATGTCACATTGCCAGGTTTGGTAATTAGCTTCATCATCCGCCTCCTCATCTTCCACTTCCTCAATTTGGTCTTCCTCCTGACTTGCGATTTTAAGCTGACCTGATGGCTACTGTGTCTTATTATCATCCACCGCTTGAGACAGTAATTGCAGTTCCCCATCATCAGCTTCTTCTCACTGTGGCTGCTAAAATATTTGTGCATCAATTCACATGACTTCCTCATGTCCCTTTTGAAATGTGGATAAAAGGGAACAAAAAATACGATCAAATGTCCATATATATATAATGTTTATTAATAGCAAACAAATGGGAAATTATGGAAGTAGAATTACAGTCAGTGGTGGCAAAGAGAAAGTAGCTGCAAACCTGCTGAACATGCATATATATATATACAGTATAAAAATATATAGTATATATACACACACATATAAATTGGAAAAGATACATTATATATGGAAATACCAATACCAATGCACAAAAAATATATGCCAAAACTTAGTATCAAAACAGTATGTATATATAGAAAAATAATAATACATCCTGTCCGCAATCAGAGACCTATGATGGAAAAGAATAAATAGACAAATAGCACCAAATTAAATAAATGCCATATAACATCAAGCACTGTGAAGACAGATGTATATACCAAAATATTGCACAATGCCCAGATCGTACAATAAAAAGAAAAGCCAAAAAATATTATTATATACCTAGATAGTATTATAGAGGAAAAGCCAAGATAATAATATTGTATACACTAACACATACAATATGCAAGGAAGTAAGAGGCATATGTGAGATTGTATTGAAAATCTAGGGGCACCAATGCTATGGTATAGTAAAGCAGCTAAGCAGTGTAAATCAATGAAACAGGATAAAAGTCAGCTATAATTACCTGAGTGAAGCGAACAGGAAGAGGCAGGAAAGCAGCATACGACCCGATGGCCGTTTCGGTATGGAGAACCTTCGTCAGGTAGCGGTGCTAAGTGCGCAGGATGTGAGGTTAATAAAGGGCCATACTGTAGGTCAATCCAGAACTGGCAAGCCCTTGATGACATACGTGCCGCCATGGCAACACAGGACGCTGGGCGGCGGCCGCGTCAGGGGCCATGTGAGTAAATCATGTGATCAGACAACACAAAGTCCTCGAAGATGCATCAGGCCGGCCGGCAGCCAGGAGACAGAGCAGCGTGCATGTATGGGCAGCCAGGAAGGTATGCACACACCTACACATTTACACCATAAGTTACAGGGTATATAACAATATAACGCGATAGACAAATAAGTACAGTTACATAACAATGTAATTTAAAAAATACATGAATATCATGCATGGTATTGCACCATATAATTTTTGCAATAATAGCAATGCAAATTGTTTTATATGTCACATACAGCAAAATGAATAAATGCAGTATAGGACGGTAGATGGCAATCTCATGGACAGGAACGAAAAATCCCCACAGAACTCCTGATGGAAATGCAAGGGACGTACGGCCCATGGACTCCGAAGACCCAAAAGAGATAAGTGGAACATAAACAAACGTGGATGGGCACATCTAGTCAATAAAGAAAGGAAAAAAGTTAATTGATAAAAACATACAAAATGTGGAAGAACCACAAAGCACTAAAAACTCTATAAAAAGGAGATAAAACTATTGTTTTCATTGAGGCCAGATGGAAGTGTAGTGTTCAAATTCCAGATCCATCTGGCCTCAAGTTGGGCAAGACGTTGTAACGCCCATCCCTGCCAGGTACCGAGGGGGGCACTCTTCTTCTCATCTGCCCAGCCCCAGCGTGGCCCCCACGTGCACTTCCGCTCTCAGCCTCTGGCGGCAGAGTCCTTCTTCTTACTTGTCCCTCGGCTCTGCAGGCTCTGCTCCTGATTCGAATTCTGCTGGGGTCCGCTCTCACTCCTGGGTCGTGCACCCTACTCCTGGGTCTGCTGCAGCTTTTTCCTGCTTGCAGGCCACACGCAGGTCTGCAGTAAGTGATCTTAGGCTGTGTGCGAGGCCACACCCCTTTTCTTAAAGTGATAGCATCCCATTGCCTGAAAGTTACCTCAGAGGTCACCTGTTACCTAAAAGGTATATAAGTTCACCTTCTCTGATAGAAGGGTCCCGAGCAATGCTGCTTCTAGTGCATTGCTAGTACTCAGGCCCCTGTGTGCTATTGTATTTTATCATTGCATCTGCTGCCCATTCCTACCGTTTGTCTCGTCCTAGTGCCATACCTGCTATGGACACCACACCTGTGCCATACCTGTGCCATACCTGTGCCATACCTGCTATGGATGCCACACCTGTGTCATACCTTCGGTGGATGTCACATCTGTGCCATACCCGTGCCATACCTGCTGTGGACCCCGTACCGGTGTCATACCTGCTGTGACATTGCATCGGATCATCTCTGTTGTGCCTCATCAGGAAACACTGGCATCAAACGTCTAAGAGACTGTACCTGGCCTTAAGAGACTGTCGCTACTGGTCCCTGGCTGCTGTGCTTTTAGGCCCTTTGGGAGAAAGCACCACACAGACCCTATATGGGGGTTCGCTGCTGGTCACTTCCTCAAGGGAGTCTGGTGCATGGTCCAATGAGTTGACCCGCCGAACGCTTGCCGCCCCTCGGTGAGCATAACAGACGTTTACTGATAGCCCACCCCTTAAATCAATATTCAATAAATCAATACCTCTAACCTGAAGACTCCTGGTGTCAAATTCATGAAATAGTTTGAAGTGTCTGAGTAGTATTTTAAGGGAGGATGCATCCTCAGCCACAGACACTGCTGTTATGCCCAACACATGCTCCCTGACTCTTACTTTTAATTGGCGTGTGGTAAGGCCCACTTAAATTTTCAGACAGGGGCAAATGGCATAATATTTTACAGCACGTGATGTACAAGTAATGCATTTCTTGATTGAAAACAGCTTCTGTCCAGAATAGTTACAGAATGAGTCAGAGCGCAAAATGTTAGGACACGCGTTGCATCTGCCACATGGGACGCATCCATCCAAAATAGGGGGCATTGGTTCTAAAAGAAAGGTATGGCTCAATGGAGCCTGATATTGACTATGTACCAAATAGTTATAGAGGTTCTTAGATCGTATAATAGTGACCAAGGGTTTTAGAGAGAGAATTTTACGCAACCTGGGGTCCACTCTTAAAATCGGCCAGAATGTCTCAATGCAATTTCTCATGGCAGAAAATTCAGAGTGGTATTGGGTAATAAATCTTACCTGTTCGTTAGATTTTATTTCTCTTTTGGGATATAGCAATTGGTCACGTGTTGCACATTTAGTGCGATGGTAAGCATGTTTGACCACCCGATTGCTTTAATTTTCTTTAAATCTAGCCATGAGATCTTTGGCTTGAATCTCAAAGTCATCATTAGTAGATCAGACAATATGGATCCGCAAAAATTGGTCTAAAGGAAAAGACCTAATCATGAAGTACAGATGGGAAGAGGGGCATGCAGCAGAGTATTGTTGGCTGTGGGCTTACGAAAAAGATCTGTTTGTATATATCCTTTGCTGTCCCGCTTGAGAGTAACATTAAGAAAATTGATCCTGTGATGGGCACACTGGTATGTGAGATGTATATTACGTTGATTGTCATTAATACCAGACATAAAGTCATGTAAGGATTTAATAGACCCCTACCAGATCAGAAAAATGATGTCAATGTACCATGCCCAGAAAAGGACATGGTCCATTGACAACTGCTTATCTGACATGAGAAAGTCCGTCTCACAAAGCCCCAAGAACAAATTAACGTAGAATGGCGCAAAGAATGCACCCATTGCTGTGCCCTAGAGCTGCAGGTAGAAGGACCCCTTGAAAGAAAATAATTGAGTAGCACCATGACAAGATTGACCATCCGTGACGACAAGTTGGACATGCTAATGACAATCCTCACAGCTGCCAGACCATCCGAGTGACGTATGTTAGTATATAATGACTCTACATCTCCTGTAACTAGGAGAGTGTCATTATCAAAATGTAGGCCATCAACTCTCTTGAGCAGGTCACCACTGTCCTTCAAAAATGATGGGAGACCTTCAACAAAGGGTTGAAGAATCTATCCACTTGTCCACATTTTCCAGGAAGTTGCCACCCCCAGATATAATGGGTCTAACGGGAGAGGTTAATGCATTTTTATTTATTTTAGGTAACAAATACATAGCCACAGTGGACGGTTCACAAACTTGTAGTGCTGAAGCCAGGTCCCTGGTGACAATGCCGCCATCAAGAGCATCCCTAAGGATTCTCTTAAATGCATCAGAGAAGCTAGACACAGGATTATATGTACGTTTTTTATAACATGTTTTATTTGAAAGTTGATGGAAGGCTTCTTTTTCATACATATCAGTCGGCCAGATGACGACAGTGCCACCTTTGTAAGCCAGCTTAAGCACTACATTGGATAATTTATGTATTTCATATAATCCATTGCATTCCTCCCGGGAAAGATTATCATTCTTATGATTTATATTAGTGGCAATCTGCTGGAATTCATCGGCAACAATCTGCACAAATAGTTTGACATTAGGATAAGATGATACTGGTGGGAATTTTTTGGAGCGTGGTTGGATAGAAGATGGAATCTTACCTCCTTCAAAAATTATTTGTTCAGCAGACAAATCTTGTAAAGTCTTTATGGCCGCTTGCTCTTGTTCTGAAGGGAATAAAAATCAATGAGTGGGCAAAAATATGTAAATCTTTGGTGGCAATGAAAGTATCAAATTTTGCCACAAGGCAAAAGGAAAGACCCTTTTCCAACAAAGATTTATCTGCTGAAGATAAAATGTGTGAGCGCAAATGAATTACCATGTTTTCATTTTCTTATGATTAAAAGAACGAAAAGAAGATTGATTATGTGGAGGGTATCCAGAACCACGACTACCACCAAAGTATCTTTTCCAGAGTGAGTCGTCATAGAGAATGAAGCCACATCAGACTGGTCACTGGTAGAAGTGATGGAAGAATGAGATTATCCATGTCCTTTTCATATTCTCTTAATTTTTCTACAGGACATAAGGTCTTAAACACTGATTGCTTTTCATCCAACTCATTATCCAATTTAGAAATGACGTCAGCAGTAAAATTAATAAGCAGACGCATAAATGTAAAGTAACATAAAATGCATGACTCCTCTCATTTTTTAATAAATTCCTCGTCTTCTACAATACAATGAAGATAGGGGTGACACGTACACGGAGACCATGGGGTATAAGTTGTTTGGAGATATAACGCTCAAGTAGAGCCTTACGCCACCATAACCGCGTACGTTTGATAAAGGTATATAGAGTATATTTGATAAATGCTTGGTGCTATATCTCCTGGCTGCCAGCCGACTGGCTGTGTCTTTGAGGGCTGTGTGTTCTCTGATCACATGGTCTGCTCACATGGTCCCTGATGCTGCTGCCGCCCGGCGTCCTGTATTGCCATGGCGGCGCATACAACATCATTGGCTTGCCTGCTCTGGATTGGCATATGGTCCTTTATTAACCTCACATCCTGTGCACTTAGCACCGACCACTGATGAGGGTTCTCCATACCGAAATGGCCATCGGGTTATATGCTGCTCTCCTGCCTCTCCCTGTTCGCTTCCCTCAGGTAATTATATATGACCTTTACCTGCTTCACTTTTATTCTGCTTCATTGATTTACACTGGCTATCTACTTTACTATACCATAGCATTGCTGCCCCTAGTTTTTCAATACAATCTCACATATGCCTCTTACTTCCTTGCAAATTGTATGTGTTGCTGTATAAAATATTATCTTGGCTTCTCCTCTATAATACTATCTTGGTATATAATAATGTTTTTTGGCTTTTCTGTTTATTGTAGAATCTTGGCATTGTGCAATATTTTGGTATATACATCTATCGTCACAGTGCTTGATGTTATATGTCACTTTATTTAACTTGATGATTTTCGTCCATTCATTTTTTTCTACCATAGGTCTCTGTTTGTGGACAGGGTGTATTTTTATTTTTCTATATATACTTACTGTTTTGATACTAATTTTGGCATATACTTTTGTGCATTGGTATTTATATACAGTATATACTGTATACATATATATATATATATATATATATATTAGCACGTATTAACAAAAATGTATTCTGCACACAAAAACCACAAAACAATTAGATAGAAATGTAATTATTAAAAGGCAAAAACTAAGCTATTGGAAGCATTTCACCACATATATTTCAACACCACAGATATTCCACACAGATTTAACTAAATTGGCCAAGTAATGTGTTCCGTCTGTCTCCTTCCAGATCCGTCTCTTTCCCCATCTGTCTCTTTCCCTGTCTGTCTCTGTCTGTCTCTTTCCCCATCTGTCTCTTTCCCCATCTGTCTCTTTCCAGGTCTGTCTCTTTCCAGGTCTGTCTCTTTCCAGGTCTGCCTGTCTCTGTCTCTTTCTTTGTCTGTCTTTATCTCTCTGTTTCTTTCCCCATCTGTCTCTTCCTAGGTCTGTCTCTTTCCCAGGTCTGTCTCTTTCCCCGTCTGTCTCCCCGTCTCTTTGTCTGTGACTTTTCATATCTGTCTCTTTCCCTGTCTGCCTGTCTTTGTCTGTCTCTATTTCTCTGTCTATTTCCCCGTCTGTTTTTATCAAGGTCTGTGTCTTTCCCCATCTATCTTTGTCTGTCTCTCTGGCTGTCTCCTCCTTGCCTGTCTGCCTGTCTCTGTCCCTGTCTGCATGTCTGTCTGTCTCTTTCCCCATCTTTCTCTTTCCAGGTCTGTCTCTTTCCAGGTCTGTGTCTCTTTTTCACCGTCTGTCTCTGTCTGTCTCTTTCACCGTTTGTCTCTGTCACTTTCCCTGTCTGTCTCTATCTCTCTGTCTCTTTCTCTGTCTGTCTCTGTCTGTCTCTCTCTATCCGTCTCCCCATCGACATCTTATTACCTCACATATAAGCTTCTTATACTATGAATGTCTTATATTCCTATACCAACCACTCACAGCTCCTACTAATAACCTGTAGTACCAGGCTCCATTTACTTTAATGAAGGCATGTTTTTTGGAGAGTAACTGTAAAGCGCGGGGTTAAATTTTCCTGTCAAAACATAGTCTACGACATTCCCTGGGTCACATGAGGTGTCTGTGCAAAATTTTGTGATTATAAATGTGGCTACACTTTTCGTTTCACTTTTTCCCCATTATGTAGATAGGGGCATAATTGATTGGTAAATTGGAACGCGCGGGGTTAAAATTTCGCCTCACAACATAGCCTATGATGCTCTCGGGGTCCAGACGTGTGCAGAATTTTGTGATTGTAAATGCGACGGTGCGGATACACTTTTCGTTTCAATTTTTCTCCATTATGTAGATAGGGGCATAATTGATTGGTAAATTGGAACGCGCGGGGTTAAAATTTTGCCTCACAACATAGCCTATGATGCTCTTGAGGTCCAGACGTGTGAGTGTGCAAAATTCTGTGGCTCTAGCTGTGACGATGCAGATGCCAATCCGGACATACATATACACACACATGCACACATACATACACACATTCAGCTTTATATAATATATATGTATATATATATATATATATATATATCTATATATATAATTGCCTTATTCTGTCTGTCTGTCTTGCTCCAAAATTCTGTCCTTACCGCGACAAGCATCTCATTGGCCGCTCGCCTCGCCTCCGCCCCCCCGCACGGATTGGCCGCTCGCCTAGCCTTGGCTCCGCCCCCTGCACGGATTGGCCGCTCGCCCAGGCTCCGCCCCCCACACGGATTGGCCTCTCGCCCCGGCCCCCTTCACGCATTGGCAACTCGGCCACGCCCCGTCCCCCTCACGCATTGCACGCTCGCTCTGGCCCCGCCCCCCGCACACATTCCCCGAACCGATAGGAGCCCCGACTCCCAGGTCAGTGCTGTACCCCCGGGAGCCCACATCAGCATACGCCACCAACCCAGCCGACACATACCCTTGCATTGCTGGGGTTGCCGGCGTACGCTGGTGTGGGCTCCCGTGCGAGCGGGGGGCGGGGTACGCTGGTAACCATGGTACACCGAGTAATATTGTGTAGCATGGTTACCAGCGTACACCGGCTCCCAGGTGAGCGCATCAAGGTCCTGCAGCGGCGGAACATACACACACGCACACACATAAGAACAGACACACACACACACATATCAGATCACACTCACTCTCACACACACCTCACACACACATCAGATCGCATCCACATACTCACAACATCCCGTGATATCGCTTGCTTCTCGGCGGCGATACTGTGCAGTGACCTTTCAGGACCTGCCGGAGGATCACATGGCCAGAAGCATGTGGTATCTCCGGATGTTGTGATTGTGTGAGCGCGTATGTGCGATATCATCAGTGTGTGTGTGTGAGTGTATGCGATCGGATGTGTGTGAGTGTGTTCTGATGTGTGAGTGTGTGTGTGTGAGTGTATGCGATCGGATCTGTGAGTGTCGGCAGATGAGCACGGCGTGCAGCACAGCTGCTGGGACCACCCACCGGTGGACACGGAGAAATGGGGTGTGTGTGTGAGTGTATGCGATCAGATGTGTGCGTGTATACTGTCTGATGTGTGACTGTGGAGCACGATGGGGAGTGTGCAGCATGGGGGATGGAGCACGATGGGGGGTGCGCAGCATGGGGGATGGAGCAAGTTTGGGAGTGCGCAGCATGGGGGATGGAGCATGTTTGGGAGTGCGCAGCATGGGGGATAGAGCACGATGGGGAGTGCGCAGCATGGGGGCTGGAGCACGTTTGGGAGTGCGCAGCATGGGGGATGGAGCACGATGGGGAATGCGCAGCATGGGGGATGAAGCACAATGGGGAGTGCGCATCATGGGGGATCGAGCACGATGGGGAGTGCGCAGCATGGGAGATGGAGCACAATAGGGGGTGCGCAGCATGGGGGATGGAGCACGATGGGGGGTGCGCAGCATGGGGGATGGAGCACGTTTGGGAGTGCGCAGCATGGGGGATGGAGCACGTTTGGGAGTGTGCAGCATGGGGGATGGAGAACGTTTGGAGGGCGCAGCATGGGGGATGGAGCACGATGGGGAATGCGCAGCATGGGGGATGAAGCACGATGGGGAGTGCGCAGCATGGGGGATGGAGCACAATGGGGAGTGCACAGCATAGGGGATGGAGCACAATGGGGAGTGCGCAGCATGAGGGATGGAGCACGATGGGGGGTGCGCAGCATGGGGGTTGGAGCACGATGGGGGGTGCACACCTCCCCCCCACACACACACACACACACACACACCTCCACACACGCACTGCACAACACACCACACACACACTGGGAACCACAAACACTGCCCTACACAGACACCCACACACACACAACATCCAACACAAACACCGCGGCACACATATATACGCACATACCGCACAACACACACATTGCACAAAACATACCTCCCCCAAAACACACACACACACACCCCACACCCACACAAACCGCGCAACACACACACACAACGCTACAAACACACAGCGCTCCACAAATAACGCAACACACAAACAACACCACTCTCACCCCCCGCCACACCCAGACAACACCCAGAACATGTACAGCGCCCTACACAAACACTTGTTAACTACACACAACAACATCTATTTTTATATATATATATATATATATATATATAAAACAAAAATCATACATTAACTACACAATACGTAAATTCTAGAATACCCGATGCGTAGAATCGGGCCACCTTCTAGTATATATATATATATATATATATATATATATATATATATACAGTATATATATATATATATATATATATATATACAGTATATATGTTCAGCAGTTTTGCAGCTATTTTCTCTTTGCCACTACTGACTGTATTTCTACTTCCATAATTTATGATGCACCACCACATTATGGGTGTCAGGTCCGAGCATTCCTGCATGAAGAGTGTCCTGGAAAGTGGATTGGTCATCGTGGGCCACTTGAAAAGCCACCAAGGTCTCCCGATCTGACCCCCTTAGACTTTTATCTGTGGAGCCATCTGAAGGAAATTGTCTATGTTGTGAAGATACAAGATGTACTAGAAGCCTGTGCTAGCATTTCTTCTGCGGTGTTTCTGTCAGTGTGTCAAAAGTGGGAGAAGAGGGTTGCATTGACAATACAACACAATGGGCAGCACCTTGAACACATTTTATAAGTGGTCATAAAATTGTAAATAACTAATAAATGAATAAAGTTACGTTAAAACCAAGCACACCATTATTTTTCTTGTGATGTGTTACATGACCTTCTTCCCTTTGGAAAAAATAAAATTGAATCCAAAATGTCCGACTTCAAAATGGCCGCCATGGTCACAAACCATCTTGAAAAGTTTCCCCCCTCCAATATACTAATGAGCCACAAACAGGAAGTTGATATTACCAACCATTCCCATTTTATTTAGGTGTATCCATATAAATGGCCCACCCTGTATATATATTTTTTTTTTCAAACTAGTACTCCAGTAAAGATAAATATTCTCCCATGATATCCGCAGGAATAACAACTAAAGATGAGCAAATTGATTAGATGAAATGTCACATATCATCAAAATTCATACATTTGAGTGATTTTGAACAATTTGAGTGTCACAATTCCTCCGCACAGTGCATCTAGGACGCAATGAGGGATTATGTGCTGACTAGTATCTGGGTATGCTGAGCTGTCAGTTAGTTGAATGACAGTGCAGTCATCCATTCTGGTGTAAACATTCCTCGAGTAGTAGCCGTAGGTGAAGGCTAACTGTCTTATAACCCGGCATGCTGCAAAAAAATTGGAATTTGTGGGTGTGTTTGCTAGTGCTGATAATTTAATCATCTTCAGGCCAGTCCCGTTACGCACCTCACCAAGTCCTTGTAATATCCAGATAAGGACAACAGACATGTTGATAGCAATGAAGTTCTCTTTACTTGGCACAGTACCTGAGCACAGAATACAGCAGGTGTGACGCCCCTGAGGCTTCATTCGCCACAGAGTATTGCAAACTTGGCCTGACATTAAAAATCTCGAGCTTTATATCAACTGGTAAAATAAAACTGTTATTAACCCCTTATTACCCAGCGTGCCACCCGGCACCAGGGCCGCTGCAGAGTTGGTTACAGCGCCAGAAGATGGCGCTTCGTTTTTTTTTTTAAATTATTTTATGAACTTCATGAAATAATTAAAAAAGGGCTTCCTTATATTTTTGGTTCCCAGCCGGGTACAAATAGGCAGCTAGGGGTTGGGGGCAGCCCATACCCGCCTGCTGCACCTGGCTAGCATACAAAAATATGGCAAAGCCCACGTCATTTTTTTTTTTTAGTTTTTGGGCAAAACACTTAAAAAAAAAGGGCTTCCCTGGATTTTCCATTGCCAGTGAAGGTAACAGCAAGCAGTGAAGGTTAGCAGCCAGTAGCTACTTGGATTACCCTTAGCAATAGAAAATGCAGCGGAAGCCCACGCATTTTTTTTATTAAATTTTTTTTTAAATAACTAAAACAAATGTGCTTCCCTGTATTTTGATTGCCAGTCAAGCTAAAGCTAGGTATATTGGGGTTGCAGCCCGTAGCTGTCTGCTTTATGCCCGTTGAGAATCAAACATACCGCGAAGTGCTACGTCATTTTTTTAAATTGTTTATTTATTTTTATACAACTATATATTGTGTGAGAATATATATATATATATATACAGCCCTGCAAAACTTGTCAGTTTTTCTGATTTTTCTCTTTATATTTCAGAGTAAAATGTAAATTGTTATATTTGTGTTATATCATGTCTCCGAACTTCCAAGCAATAAATTTATGTATTTATTTTTTGAAAATACTAGTTTATAGAATAAAAGAGCAATTTAGATTTTACTTAAAAATATAAAGAGAAAAATCAGAAAAACTGAAAATGTTGCAGCGATCTCTTAATTTTTGCCAGAGCTATATATATATATATATATATATATATATATATATATATAAATATAATATGTACACTATATATATCAATATAAATAGATAATTTTAAAAAATGACGTAGCGCTCCGCAATATTTTTGATTTTCAGTGCAGATAAAGCGGACTGCTACGGGCTGCCACTCCCATCTGCCTCACTTTATCTACCTGGCGATCAAAATACAGGGATGCCCATTAATTTTTTTTTTAATTATTTTAAAAAAAAAAAATTAAAAAAATGCATGGGCTCCCGCTGTATTTTGATCACCAGTCAGTTAAAGCCAGGCAACTGGGGGCTGGGATTCTTGGCAGCCCGCAGCCGCCCCTGGAAATGGTGCATAGTTTCTTAGCACTATTTCCAGGCACTTTACGCGGCTCGTCCAGTGGACCTAATGCGGTGGCACACTGGGTAATTAGGGGGTTAATACCAGCTTTGTATTCTCAGATGGTACTAAGCCCGAAATTCATGGTGCACGCCAAATTAGACATGGCCACCATGAATTTCTAGTAAAACAGTACAAAAAAACACAGCACAGATTTTTTTTTATTAGAAATAAAACAAAAAAACACTTAGAGATTCCATCTTTATTATAAAAACAATCCTTAGCCTGATGTAATCCACAGGTAGAGCATGTCAGCTTCATCACTCTGTACAGACACAGTCTATACACAGTGAGAAGTACAGAGAGCCAAGTCAGCTCTGCTACATCGCTCTCTACAGAGCAAGCAGCAGCAGCCTGACAGTCAGGGCATGATTGCACTTCTGTCTCGCATTGCATCACCCCCCACGGACTGATTTCAGGACAGGAGCTCCTCAGCTGCATGGAAATATATGCAGCCGACCGCTCCTGTGGGGAGATTGTGTGCCGTGATGTGACACTCGCACAGTGACAATGAAAGTTCAGTTACCAGGACCTTCAATGACATCATAATCATGTGACCAGTCTGTAAGCCAATCAACATTCACACCAGATGGTCACATGCTATGACGTCATTGAAGGTCCTCCAAGTCACTGCTGGTTACCGGCGGTACAGCAATGATCTGACTCAAAAGCAGGAGCTTCCGGGAGTCTGAAGGACGCATCGCGGGACCTGTAAGTATAATGACAATGTTTTTTAATAATGTCCTTTTTTATTTACAGCCCATGACCCGATATAGACCTGATCTGTTACACGAGCTTTCCAGGAAAGCTCGTGCTCTGGATCGTGTACACGATCACTATGTGATCGGTACGATCCCTGATCTTTACAGATTGGGATCACCCATCCCTACACATGAGTCATTTTATAAAATAATTTTTAAAGAAGAATAAAGTTTTGGGGAATGGCAAAGTCAAAGTCCTACCCTTAATCCTATAGAAATATTGTAGAAGGGTCTGAAGTCAGCAGTTTATGTGAAACAAAAACACTAACAGAGTTGAAGCTGTTTTTTAGGGAGTAATGGGCTAAAATTCCTCCATGCCTTTATGCAGCACTAATCAGCAATAAAAAGAAACATTTATATTCAATTGTTGTACAAGTGGGTCACACAAGACACTAAAAGCGGAGGTTCACAAATTTTTGTCACTCAGATATGTGGTATTGGATCATTTCACTCAATAAAAAAAAAACAAAGTCTAATATTTTTACTCATTTGTTTAATTTGATTCTCTAATTTTAGGACCTAATTTGATTCTCTAATTTTAGGACCTGTGTGAAAATTGGATGCTCTTGTAATACACATCCATAGCAGAGACTGTGTAATCACAAGCCATAGTGATAACGTTTCATCACAATTTTTACATAGTTATAGACCCAAAGATACTGTATTCTCCTATTAAGTGAAACCTGTCATTAGATTCATGATGCCAGACCCATGGGCAGCATGAATCAGAACTGGGATTCAATCATGTATGTGATTGCAGCCTGTATGTTTTCTAGACTGCTGTAGGATTTCACAGAAAACAGTTTGAAAATCCAACTGGGTACTATACAGAGAAAACTCATCTGATGTGGCCGACTTTTCCTCCCCAGACCACCCAAGTTGATTGACAGGTCTCTCCCATGTAATTACAATCTTGGCGCAAGGTTTTGGGACTGACACAAATTTTGATTTTCATTTAGTCTGCTACTTTAGTGTTTTTACATCTTTTAGACAGATGTTTCTATGGTATCTTAAAGCACAGTTATAAGCATTTCCTAAAGGCCGCTTTACACGCGGCGATTTATCGTTCGATCACATGTGCGACTGCACCCACCCCCATCGTTTGTGCGTTACGGGCAATTTGTTGCCCGTGGCGCACAAAGTCAGTAACCCCCATCACACATACTTACCTCCCGAATGACCTCGCTGTGGGCGGCGAACATCCTCTTCCTGAAGGGGGAAGGACGTTCGGCGTCACAGCGACGTCCCACAGCGGCCAGCCAATAGAAGTGGAGGAGCGGAGATGAGCGGGACGTAACATCCCGCCCACCTCATTCCTTCCGCATTGCCGGCGGCCGCAGGTAAGCTGCCGTTCATCGTTCCCGAGGTGTCACACGGAGCGATGTGTGCTGCCTTGGGAACAATGAACAACCGGCGCGCAGAAGGACGATCAATTTTTTGAAAATGAGCGACGTGTCAACGAGCAACAATAAGGTGAGTATTTTTCCTCGTTCACAGTCGCTCGTAGCTGTCACACACTACGATATGTCAAACGATGCTGGATGTGCATCACTAACGACGTGACCCCGACGACATATTGTTAGATATATCGTAGCGTGTAACGGAGCCTTTAGTCTTTAAACTTTTATTGACAGATATACAGTATCAAGTTTATAAAAAAATTTAATATATACATTCTTGACCCTTATTTCCTTTGGCTGTGTGCACACTTTACACTTTTGTCACTTTTTTTAGTGCAGATTTGTCACGAAACCTGAAGAGTTTCCTGATGCCAGCAAAATGGAGAATCCTGAATTCTAATGCACACATTGAGTATTTACTCCTTGCAGTTGTGGTGCAAATTTAAATCTGAAGCATGTCAATTCTTTCAGTGTTTTTTGCTACAGATTTCACTTATAATAATGAAGGGGAAATATCTGAACCAAAAACACGTCAAAAACACATCAAAATGCGACAAAACATGCATTTTTGCCTCTACTTTTTTCCTACCAAGAGATTCAGAAATTCTGCACCAAATAATTAACGTGTGCACATGCACTAAGATTTCTGCAGTTCACCGTGATATAAGCTACTAAGCTTAATCCTGACCAATGGCAACCCATTCTTGCTTAATCAGTGCCTGGAGTTTTTTGTTTATCCATCCACTCTTTAAGGATTGACTACAGGTTCTCTGTGGGATTGAGATCCAACAGGATTGAGATCCAAGATACTTAGTTATCACTTGCCTTATGACCTGGTGTGCCATCCTGTTTGAAAAGGCATTGTTCATCATCACCAAATTGCTCTTGGATCATTTAAAGAAGTTGTTCATGGAGGATGTTTAGATACTATTCTTCATTCATGGCAGTGTTCTTATAAAAAAATGTGAATGAGCCTACTCAATTGGTTGAAAAGTAACCCCACACATAAATAGCCAAACAATGCTTTATAGCTAGCATGACACAAGACTCATGGTAGTGCTCACTTCTTCTCCAGACAATCATTTTACTAGATGCCTCATGTAGTCTGAAGGGGAATCCATCAGAGAAATACATTTTACCCAGAGTTCTGCAGTAAAATCCCTGTATTTCCTGCAAAATGTCAGTCTGTCCTTAATTTTTTTTATTTTAGAATGTAGCTTCTTTACTGTCTTTCTTGATACCAGGCCAACCTCTAAAAGCCTACTGTCAAGATAATTAATTTGCAATGCAAGAAACTGTTCACCCCTTGATGAAGTCTTCCTTCACAGTTAGAAGCTACAGTAGTGGCAAAGATAGAAGCAGTGTTGGCGCTGCAGTTATATCTCCCACAGCATCTTTCATCATGTATTCAGAACATCTTTAGGATGTGCCAATTCAAGAAACTAGTAAGTAACTGCAGTGCTTCCCCCTGACAACGCCTTGTTCCAGGAGGTCAAATAGACATTTAACAAAAGTGAGTGCAGCCCCAGTCTTTTTATGACATCACGTTTGAGACTCCTCTCAAATGAAACATCACAGAAAGGGCAGTAAAAAAAAACACATTTAGGAATTAATTAGATAGGGAGAAGTGTAGGGAATTATATAACAAAGCTAATTACAAAAGTGAGTAGGGTATAAAGACAGATATTTAGAAATTATACTTTAGGTGCCGGACCAACATTTAAGTACGACCCCTAGTTACGATCATTGAATGTTCAAACAAAAGTTAAAACAATTAATACTTACTTGATCACTTACTTTCTGGCTGCTTGCCACCCACTATCTGGTTCTCCTCTTTCAGCCATAACATGCCATATCTACGCTTCTTCACAAGCCATAACTTCCAACTTTATCCAGGCTGTAGCCCTCTGCACACCCTAAGGTCCTGACATCAGCGCCTCAACCTAATGACGCAAAATGACCTCAGGAACATGGACACGGGCAGAAGTTCTAGCCTGTAGTGAAGAGGCTTGAGATGTGGCATATGACAATGGAAAGAAGAGAATCGGATGCATCGTAGACGGTAGTGTTGTGAATGTTAGTTATGTTTTGGCTGCTGGGAGGCTCCCTCTGGTGGCCAGGAATGGTTTGGACTTGGACCAGGTGTGTTGTGCAGTGGGTGTTTCCTTTGCTAACTCTCTGCTTATTTAAATCCTGGTCTGATTACAGGCTGTTGCCGGATGTCAGTTGTTTTTTGTATCTCCAGCCTGCTTAATCCTGCTCTACACCACATCTTCCCCAGATAAGTGCTTGCTCTTTATTTATTGTCTGGTTCTTTTGTTTATCTGGGTTTGTCATTTGCTGTGGTTGGTTTCAGTTTATTTGCTTGCAGGGATTTTCCCCCTCAGTGGATTGTTGAGGAACTCCCTGCAGTTCTGTGTGGAATATAGCTCCATGTGTTTGTGGCTTGTTGACTTTGTTATGATTCTTGTTTTCTGTTCATTGGTATGACAAGGGCACCTGGTATAGGACGGAGTTCAGATCGTTCGATCTGAGGGCCTTTTTCTACTATCAGGTAGTTGGTATTTTGCAGGCTTTTTCTCTGGCCACCATCAGTCCCTTTCCTGTCCTTTCCTATTTTAGTCAGCGGGGGCCTCACCTTTTGCTAATCCTGTGATCTACCTGTGTATTTTGTGTTTTTCCTATATCACCGCAGTCTTTGAATGTGGGGGGCTAGCTATTCTTGTCTATTTTCTGAGGCAGAGAGTTATTCATCTTTCCTACCTTTAGGATAGTTAGTTCTCCGGCTGGGTTTGCGGTGCACAGGATGTTAGTTCACCCCTCGGCTACTTCTAGTTGTGATGGTTAGTAAGGGGATGGCGGCCAGATTAGTTGCCAATGCTCTTGTCCCGTTTTGCCAATGATTTGTGGTGGTCTTCCATGGTTCCGGATCATAACACGGGAGACTGGAAAGGTGAGTATTGGTTAAAAAAAGATGTGAGATGTGACAATGGAAAGAAGAGAACCATGCATCGTAGCCGGGAGACTGAAAAGGTGAGTATTGGTTAAAAAAAGATGTGAGATGTGACAATGGAAAGAAGAGAACCAGATGCATCATAGAGGGGTAAGTATTGGTTAAAAAAGGCAAACATATAAGCTAACACTCACCTCTTCGGCTGCCCCACTGCAAAGTGACTGGTCCTCTTCTTTCCGCTGGCAAAAGCAGTTTTGGGCTACAAACAAACCTACAGGTCATATCTAGTTTGTAATTATTGGACTGCTTGTTGTGAAAACTATAAGGGGGAGGGGGGGGGGGTCCAGACACAGGCAGATAATAAGAGTGGCATTGTTTTCATAAAAAAAACCCTGCCTTTTTACAAACTCTGTTGTACTTTAAAGCATTTATGACTATTTTATTCATTTGTTTTCTTTCATGTAAATGATTGCACACAGACAACATGAACTAAAAAAAAATCAATTTATTATATATATATATATATATTTATATTTTCTAGTAAATCATAATACCTTCTTTGATGTGAAACATATTTCATCATTTTCAGAGCTTAAAAATTATAATTTAAAATATTAAATACTGTTTATTTACATTATGCTATCGCTAATGTGATTGGGCTGGGAGGAAGAGAGGAAGATGCAGCAAGGGTTAATGCTAACATAGTAAGCCTGCACATAATGCAAGATAAGTAATTGAGGTTCATTAGGCTCTTAGATGCTAAATTTTTACAAGAGGCTGCATCACATCAGCATTTTTGCTAATGAGTAATGCCATTCTCTCATATGGTGTCTGGAGGATAGACAGATGTGTTGCGTTACGTAGGGTATACAAGGGAGTAATGCAATTTACATTGGTCTATACATATATAAAGAAAAAACATTATGTATGGCTTTATTAAGGTAGTTTATGAAGTGACTATCTTAGCTTATTTGTTCAAAAGCATTTTAAGAGAACGGGTTAGTGTGCTTACAACGGCAGCCATAGTACTAGAGTGTCGAGCCATAAGTTTAACACTGGGATCACTGAACATCTTTGCAGATGTAGACTCCGCAGCCCTCAACAAACAAATGTAGTTCAAAACCACCTCATCTATTTTTGCTACAATTTCTTGTTGTTGTGATTCAGAGTTCACCGCTTTTACTAATCTCATGCATGCTTCTGTTAAACAACACAGGATTTGAAAACTTGAAGTCATGGCTGACAACATTTCTTCTTGGCCCTTCTCTGCGGTGGCCATCTTCCTGCAGGCACTTCCTAGCTGTCTAGATTCAACAGACAGTCGTTGTTTATATTGAGTTAGCTCATGGTCATAGGTATCTAAGCTTGCATCTTCCCCCTTTCCGGCATGGGTTGATCTTATTATATTGAGTAACTCATTCGCATCTCTTTGAGCAGCAAGAAACCCATCAGGTATTGCATAAATTTTTTCTTTTAGTGCACTTATTCTGGCAATTTTTTCATCAAAGTCCATGTTTTGGACACTCAACTCAGTTTGCCCAACAACATGTTCCTCCTCTGTGTATTTTGTAGCCATTACTATACTGGCTCTTGGAGATTCTATATCTCTATTTCCCCTTGATGTGAATGAAAGCTCTCCTTTTTGAGCTTCCACTGGTGATTGTGGTAGATATACACATGATAATTCTTTGTTTTCATTATTGTTACCATGATCTACCTCTTCAAACTCATCTTCTTCATCATCATTCTTTCCCCTGTTTTGGAAGCAGTAACTAAAAGGCCCCCGACATCTCCAGTTGCTTGCATCTATTTTCAACAAAGGCAGTGACCTAGACTGTTTTTGTACCTTTTGCATAGAACCAGCTGAAGTTGACCTTTTACTATCTTTGCCTTCACTGAGTGAATTCACAGAACTATGGGAACAACTTTTGGAAATTTTTTTCCCTAAAGGAAGCTCGAGTCTCTTTTCAGACCTGGACGGTCCAGTCTCCACCCCATCCAAGCACAAGCTAATTGACGAGATTTTCTTATCTGTTACCTCTGTGCCTGAGGATCTCGTTATGACACTGCTGCTCCTTCTTAGTACCTTTCTGTTATGTGGCATTTTTAAACTTCCTCCCATTATATCATACTGGGGTGAACTGATTTCTGCTGCAAAGGCCTTATTCCCTTGGTGAAGATGGAGAGAATCTTGGTTCTGAGTTGGCACATTTGTTTCTGAGCAAATGCTGGATGATGCAGTTGGGTCACCTTTTGGGTGTTTAATAGTAGCTGTAGGCATGCCATCTCTTCTTCCTTTTGCAGGCTCTGTCAAAGCTACACTAGGGGTAGTAGAAAAACAGAGATATTTGTTAAGCATTTCTGAAAAAATACATATAAAACAAAAACAATAACAAGAACAATATATATATATATATATATATATATATATATATATATATATACATATATATATATATGTATATGTATATATATATATACTGTATATATATAATTGAAACCAGAACTTTACATACACTATCTAGAAAGACACGTATGCATGATGCTTTTTCTCACTTTCTGACATGAAATCAAAATACTCCTTTCCCGTTTTATTTCAGTTAGGATTATCAAAATTATTTATATTTGCCAAACGCCAGAATGATGAGAGAGAGAATGTTTAAGGCATTTTCATTATTTTCTACAAAGTCAAAAGTTTACATACACTAAGAGTACTATGTCTTTAAACAATATGGGACAGCTCATATGATGATGTCATGTCTTTGGAAGGTTCTGATAGGTTTATTAGCAATATCTGAGTATTTTAGTATTTTAGTATTTCTAGTATTTTAATGTACAACTGAAATACAATTTTTCTTTGTGAAGCATCATTGAAAAGTCAAACAAAATCAGCCAAGATCTCAGGAAGAGAATTGTGGACTTGCACAAGTCTGGTTCATCCTTGGGTGTAAATTCCAGATATCTGAAGGTACAAACAATTATACGCAAGTACAATCAAGATAGGAATGTCCAGCCATCATTCCACTCAGGAAGGAGATGGGTTCTGTGTACCACAAATGATCATGCTTCGGTCAGACATGTGCATACCAACCCAAGAACAAAAGCAAAATACCTTGTGAAGATGCTGGTGGAAACTAGTAACATTGTTCATTATCCACAGTGAAACGAGTACTGTATCAACATGGGCTGCAAGGCTACTCTGCCAGGAAAAAGCCATTACTCGAAAAGAAACATAAAAAGCCAGATTAATTTTTGCAAATGCACACAGGAACAAAGACTTTAATTTTTGGAGACATGTCCTGTGGTATGGTGAAACTAAAATGGAACTGTTTGGCCATAGTGACCATTCTTACGTTTGGAGGAAAAGGGGAAAAGCTTTGAAGCCTAATAACACCATCCCAACTGTGAAACACAGGGGTAGCAGCATCATGCTGGGGGTTGTTTTGCTGCAGGAGGGGCAGGTGTACTTCACAAAATAGATGTCATCATGAGGAAAGAAGTTTATGTGGCATAATGAAGCAACATCTCAAGACATCAGCCAGGAACTTAGAACTGGGGGGGAAATGGGTCTTCAAAATGGACAATGACCCAAAACATGCTGCTAAAATGGTTAAAAAGTGGCTTAAGGATAACCAAGTCAATGTTTTGGAGTGGCCATCACAAAACCCTGTTCTCACTAAAATTGAAAATTTATAGACAAAGTTGAAAAGGCAGGTGCGAGCAAGGCGACCTACAAACATGGCTCAGTTACACCAGTTCTATAAGGAAGAATGGTCCCAAATTCCTATCAACTATTGTGAGAAGCTTGTGGAATGATATCCAAAACGTTTGACCCAAGTCATATAGTTTAAGGGCAATAGTACCAAATACTAATGATATGTATGTAAACTTTTGACTTTGCAGAAAGTAATAAAAATGGCTTAAAACATTCTCTCTCTTTCATTATTCTGGCATTTGGCAAATATAAATAATTTTGGTAATCCTAATTGGCCTAAAACAGGAAAGGTTTATTCTGTTTTCATGTCAGATAGTGAGAAAAACATGCATATGTATCATTTTAGATAGTGTATGTAAACTTCTGGTTTCAACTGTATATATATTTAGTCGTGACCAAAAGTGTTTGCACCCTTGAAATTGTTCTTGAAAATGAAGTATTTCTTCCAGAAAATTATTGCAATTACATGTTTTGTTATACATGTTTATCTTTTTATCTGTATTGGAACACAAAAAACCTGAGACAAAAGGCAAATTGGCCATAATTGTACACAGAACCCCAAAAATGGTCTGGACAAAATTGTTGGCACCTCTCCAAAATTGCTTCAAGCTTGTGATGCTCATTCAAACTCACCTGTGGTATGTAACAGGTGTGGTCAATATGAAAATCACATCTGAAAACAGATAAAAAGGGGAGAAGTTGACTCAGACTTTCCATTGTGTGTCTGTGTGTGCCACACTAAGCATGGAGAACAGAAAGAGAAGAGAACTATCTGAGGACTTGAAAACAAAAATTTCTGAAAAATATCAGCAAAAAAATATCAACAATCTCAATTTTACATGTCCATCTGCAGAGATCTTGATGTTCCTTTGTCCATGGTGCGCAACATAATTAAGAAGTTTACAACCCATGGCCAAGAAGGAGAAAAAAAGTTTTGCACCATGAATATGCACACCTTAAAAAAACAAATGATATGCTTTAATTGCGCATCTGCCTAGCTGTACTTCCAGGGAATGGTACCTCATATGGGTTTTTAGCCCAGGTTTTGGTCTGTGGTACATATCTGCTATTTAGAGTGTTAGCATTACCCACTGTAAATCATAGGTTTGCGAGGACATAGTTAAAACACCATGCTGCAGTGAAAGGATGAAATAATCAGGAAGACTTTAAAGTGATTTATTTCTACACATTTCGCAGATAGGATATTTCCTTCTTCAGGAAATAAATCACAAATATACAACGAAGTAGCTGTGTACATTTGTATTTTTTGTTCCTGAGATATCCTATCTCCGAAACGCGTAGAAATAAATCCCATTCAAGTTATCCTGTTTATTTCCTCCTTCCACGGCAGCGCAGTGTTTTAAAACTTTCCTCGTTAACCTACAATTTACTATGTTTTTGAGGACTGTGGCAGCAATTCTCGCATGCCAGCAATCGTGGTTGTGACTTCTCACAGCCTGTTCAAGTGAGCAACTCCATGTATACCTGCTAATCCTCCATCTAGGATAAGACCCTATTTGTGCCATCTCACAGACACCTGAGATACATACAGCTGTTAGGGAATCTCAATAATATAACAACATTAAAACACAATTTTGCCATTTCGTTCCAATGTCTCTTTGGTATCTATTACAGATAATTCTGTTTTTATTGATGGTGTTTATATGTTTTGGTTCAATAAAATTATTTAAGGTGTGCATATTTATGGTTCAAAACTTTTTTTTCTCATGTTTGGCCTTTCCTGTTTCAATTGCATCTTATGGCACCCTTGTCAATATTGTTGCTCTGCACCTGATCTCAGTCTTTCACGAAGTTTACAACTCATTGCAAAGTAGCTAAGCTTTTGGGATGTGGACGGCAGTGAAAAAATGATGAAAGGTTGCAATACAGGATAGTCTGGATGGTGGATAAGCAGTTCCAATGAAGTTTTAAAGAATTTCAAGCTGTCCTGCTGCTCGGGGTGCATCAGTGTCAGTGCAAACTATCTGTCGACATTTGAATGAAATCAAACGCTATGGCAGGAGACTCAGGAGGACCCCACTGCTGACACAGAGATATAAAAAATGCTAGAATACAGTTATGTATGGGAGTAATCCAAAATTGTTTTGGGATAGCATCTTGTGGACAAATGAGACCACGATAGAGCTTTTTAGTAAAGCACATCATTTTACTGTTTGCTGAAAATGGAATGAGGCCTACACGAACACAGTACCTACAGTCAACTATGGTGAAGGTTCAAGATGTTTTGAGGTTGTTTTGCTGCCTCTGACACTGGGTGCTTGACTGTGTGCAAGACATCATGAAATCCGAAGATTACGAAAGGATTTTACCCAGTGTCAGAAAGTTGGGTTTGCATCCTAGGTCATGGGTATTTCAGCAGGACAATGATCCTAAACATACTTCAAGATGTACCTAGAATTGGATGGAAAAAGCACTGGAGACTTCTGAAGTGGCCAGCAATGAGTTCATATCTAAATCCCATTGAACGTGGAGAGATCTTACTATTACTGTTGGGAAAAAACAGCCTTCAAATATGAGAGACCTGGAACAGTTTGCAAAAGAAGAGTGGTCTAAAATTCTAGTTGAGAGGTGTAAGAAGCTGATGATAGTTATAGGAAGCGGTTGATGGCAAAGGGTGTGCAACCAAATATTAAGTTGAGTGTGCCAGTATTTTTGTACAGCCCATCTTTTAAGTTTTGTGTGAAATTATGTTCAGGTTGCCTTTTTTCAGGTTTTTTTTGTGTTGTTACAATACACACAAAGGAAATAAACACAAAACAAACCAACAAAACAAAACGTGTAATTGCATTAATTTTCTGGGAGAAATACTTCATTTTCAGGAATTTATTTTAATGGTGCTAACTCTTTCGACCATGCCCGTGTATATATGTGTAATATATATATATATATATATATATATATATATATATATATATATATATATATATACAGTATATGTATGGCATTTGGATACATTACAAGAAATAGTCATTTGGATAAAATATAAGAAATATGGAAATATCATAAATATATGTGAAAGCTTTTGAGGAAGCAACACAAAGTAAATACCTCTGATCTGCAAACATGGTGCTACACTTCATGCCCGCTTCCGTTGTCTATAGCTATCTTACAATTAAGAGGTGCTTTTCACAAATTCAAATTTAAGCTTTATGACAGTTGAAAGGATATTGTGTATATGATGAAGTTCTATTTCTTTCTAGCAATTGTCATTCAGAACTATCAGCAGTAAATCACAGGACAAGACCCATTGTTTTACTGCTGCCATACAGGTTTTAAGTATGTAAAGTAATTTAAATAACGATACACTTATTATAAATTATGCTTTTTTTATTATTTTTAAAGATGTATCCATAATAGAAGAAAAGGGAAATGTTGATCTATGATGTTTAGACGTTTTTCTCTATAGCAATAATAAAAAAAATCATATATAAAGGGGAATTTCCACTGTGGAAAGGATTTATTCGCATCTTAAATGATCCAGTGTTTATTTTGGACCAGCCATAGCCTACAAAGTCTCCTGTATTTCATGTATAGTATCTATATTTCAAGATATTACTGACCATATAAGTTGTTGATGCACTAATTTATGAGATGTTGCAATTTACAAATGTCATTCAATGGCAATTCTAGTAAGCCCTTTAAGAAAAGAAATGCACCCTTAATATTACTGTGTAATACCAGGATCAGGGGCGTAACGATCGCGGTCGCAGAGGTCGCCACTGCGACCGGGCCCGCAGGGTTATAGGGGCCCGGCAGCCGCTCTGCAGAGCCGGCTGCCAGGCCCCTATGTGTAGTGCCACTATGTAGTGGCCGACTGCGCGACCGTTAGGGGGCCGGCCTGTGAGTCAGGGGGGCCCAGTGTCTGCAGGGGGGCAGAGGGGCCCCTGACCTGGAGAGGCCACCAGGCGTTCCTGACCTGCTGCAGAGGAGATGTGCTCCTGCACGGCAGACGGAAACCATCCCTACCAGGACCTGCGATGATGTCACGCCCATGTGACTGTGTGGGAGGAGACACAGGATGCCGGGGAGAAAGCAGGAGAAGATACTTCGAACACATGAGTGGTAATGAGAAAAGAGGGGACATGAGGGGAGGGGGCTGCAGGGTGAGTGGGATATGAGGGCTGCAGACTGTGACAGAAGCATGTGAAGGGTGCAGAGTGTTTGAGAGGGGTAAGTTGGGGTACGGGCAGGGTGAGATATGTGGGTCAGGGTGTGTGTGTGATATGGGGGTGCAGGCTGTATAGGGAGCAGGGTGTGTGACATATGGGGGCAGGGGCGTAACTACCGCAGTCACAGGGGTCAGAAGGAGCAGAGAGGTACTTGTTTTTTTATTTTGCTGGCTGCATGACACATATAGGCCCGGGGAAGCTGCCTGCATGATACATGGAGGCCCTGGTGGGGCTGGCTGGCAGGCTGCATTACACATAGAAGCCCTGGGGGCTGGCTGCATGACACATGTAGGCACTGGGGGGGCTGGCTGCATGACACATGGAGGCCCTGGGGGGGGGGCTGGCTGCATGACACATGGAGGCCCTGGGGGGGCTGGCTGCATGACACCTGGGGGGGGGGCTGGCTGCATGACACATGGAGGCCCTGGGGGGGCTGGCTGCATGACACCTGGGGGGGGCTGGCTGCATGACACCTGGGGGGGTCTAGCTGCATGACACATGGAGGCCCTGGTGGGGCTGGCTGGCAGGCTGCATTACACATAGAAGCCCTGGGGGCTGGCTGCATGACACATGTAGGCACTGGGGGGGCTGGCTGCATGACACATGGAGGCCCTGGGGGGGGGGCTGGCTGCATGACACATGGAGGCCCTGGGGGGGCTGGCTGCATGACACCTGGGGGGGGGCTGGCTGCATGACACATGGAGGCCCTGGGGGGGCTGGCTGCATGACACCTGGGGGGGGCTGGCTGCATGACACCTGGGGGGGTCTAGCTGCATGACACATGGAGGTCCTGGGGGCTGGCTGCATGACACATGGAGGCCCTGGGGGGGCTGGCTGCATGACACATGGAGGCTCTGGGGGGGCTGGCTGCATGACACCTGGGGGGGGCTGGCTGCATGACACATGTAGGCCCTGGGGGGGGGCTGGCTGCATGACACATGGAGGCCCTGGTGGGGCTGGCTGCATGACACATGGAGGCTCTGGGGGGGCTGGCTGCATGACACCTGGGGGGGCTGGCTGCATGACACATGGAGGCCCTGGGGGGGCTGGCTGCATGACACATGGAGGCCCTGGGGGGTTGGCTGCATGACACATGGAGGCCCTGGGAGGGCTGGCTGCATGACACCTGGGGGGTGCTGGCTGCATGACACATGGAGGCCCTGGGGGGGCTGGCTGCATGACACATGGAGGCCCTGGGGGGGGCTGGCTGCATGACACATGGAGGTCCTGGGGGCTGGCTGCATGACACATGGAGGCCCTGGGGGGGCTGGCTGCATGACACATGGAGGCCCTGGGGGCTGGCTGCATGACACATGGAGGCCCTGGGGGGGATGGCTGCATGACACATGGAGGCCCTGGGAGGGCTGGCTGCATGACACATGGAGGCCCTGGGGGGGATGGCTGCATGACACATGGAGGCCCTGGGGGGGATGGCTGCATGACACATGGAGGCCCTGGGGGGGCTGGCTGCATGACACATGGAGGCCCTGGGGGGGCTGGCTGCATGACACATGGAGGCCCGGCTGCATGACACATGGAGGTCCTGGGGAAGCTGGCTGCATGACACATGGAGGCCCTGGGGGGGCTGGCTGCATGACACCTGGGGGGGGGGGCTGGCTGCATGACACATGGAGACCCTGGGGGGGCTGGCTGCATGACACATAGAGGCCCTGGGGGGGGCTGGCTGCATGACACATATAGGCCCTGGGGGGGCTGGCTGCATGACGCATAGAGGCCCTGGGGGGGCTGGCTGCATGACACATATAGGCCCGGGGGAAGCTGGCTGCATTACACATGGAGGCCCTGGTGGGGCTGGCTGCATGACACCTGGTGGGGCTGGCTGCATGACACATGGAGGCCCTGGTGGGACTGGCTGCATAATACATGGAGGCCTGGGGGTGCTGGCTGCATGATACATGGAGGTCTATGGGACTGCATAATAAACATGAAGGACACCTTATACATAGACTATAGCAGCGCATTATACATGGAGGTCTATGGGGCTGCATTATAATACATATAGGACTATGGGGGCTACATTATAATTTATGGAGGACTATGGAGGCTACCTTACACATGGTCTGTGGGGGTGCATTATAAAGCATGGGGGACTGTGGTGCAGTATAAAATATGGAGAACTATGGGAAATGCATTATAATACATGGAGGACTATGGGGGTGCATTCTAATATATAAAGGGTTATGTGGGACCCCTTATACTATATGGAAGGCTATGTGGGGGCCATTATAGTATTTGGAGAACTATATATGAGGGAGGAAAAAGATACAAGTATGGGATGGGAATGTTTTGTGCTGAGGGAAAAGGGCTCTTTCCCATGCTCTGCTATACATCTCTCAGCACCCAGCTTTCCCATGCTCTGCTATACATCTCTCAGGACCCAGCTTTCCCATGCTCTGCTATACATCTCTCAGCACCCAGCTTTCCCATGCTCTGCTATACATCTCTCAGCACCCAGCTTTCCCATGCTCTGCTATACATCTCTCAGCACCCAGCTTTCCCATGCTCTGCTATACATCTCTCAGCACCCAGCTTTCCCATGCTCTGCTATACATCTCTCAGCACCCAGCTTTCCCATGCTCTGCTATACATCTCTCAGCACCCAGCTTTCCCATGCTCTGCTATACATCTCTCAGCACCCAGCTTTCCCATGCTCTGCTATACATCTCTCAGCACCCAGCTTTCCCATGCTCTGATATGGGAAAGCTGGGTGCTGAGGGAAAGATGTATGACAGAGCATGGGAAAGCAGGGTGCTGATAGAGGGATTTTAGATCATGGGAAACCTGGGTGCTGTGGGTAAAAGCCAAGTGTCAGCATCATTATCCCGTACCCTAAGTGTTGTGTACATGGAGGGGGGCCCCGGTCCAAAGTTTGCACCAGGGCCCATCAAACTCTAGTTACGCCACTGACCAGGATCATTGTATGTACAGCAATATGGTATATGACTGTGCCATATAAGCAAAGCATAATAAATAATAGTAATCAGATGTCAATATACAAAAATAATGTACAGTATTGTGCAGGTAAGGGTTGTTTTTGCTTGGATAGGTAAACTGCCCATAGCAAGGGACAAAACTGATAAGCACTTGCCTGCTTTCATTTTTATGTAAGAATGATCATAAATTGTTCTCTCAATTATTTACTCACTTTTGCTATTGTTGCCAGCACATCCACTGTTTATACGAGGCGATGTGCTGCCAACCAACAATATTTTTCATGTCCTCATAAAAGCAAACAGCAATTGAGTATTTTGATCAAAAGCATGTTTAGCCTGAGTAATAATGGGCAATAAAAGCTTGTACTGGCGATTGTGCCCTATATAAAAGGTTATTAATTTAGGCTAACAATAAAGGTACCATCACACATAACGAGATCGCTAGCGAGATCGCAGCTGAGGCACGGTTTCCGTGACGCAGTAGCGATCCTGTTAGCGATCTTGTTATGTGTGACACCTACCAGCGATCAGGCCCCTGCTGTGAGATCTCTAATCATTGCAGAATGTTCCAGGCCATTTTCTTCAAAGGCGGTGGCCTGCTGGGCAGGACACATTGCTGTATTTGACACTGTGAGACAGGGCCACAGTGACTTCTGAGATCGTTATACAGGTCGCTACTGCGACCTGTATTGTTCCTGCATTGCTGGTAAGATCTGACTGTGTGACATCTCACCTGCGACCTCCCAGCGACTTACCTGCGATCCCAATCAGGTCGCATCGTTTTCGGGATCGCTGGTAAGTCGTTGTGTGTGATTGGGCCTTAAGAATAGTTGACTTGTTAACTAGGGTGTTTAACCCCATTAAATACTTTTAAAACAGCTTGCAATGGTTCAAAATAACTAAAGGAGGGATACAAACCTTAGCAATTCCATGCCGCTATTGTGACAACACTTCTGTGGTCCTTTGATGGTCTCTGTTCACCCACCCAGTGTGATGGCTACTCCAGGGATCTCAGTGTCATAATGTCAGTACTACAACCACATTATCACCGGAACCAGATAATCAGAGTATGATTTAGGACCAGGGAAATGTTGGCCTGGAAGTGGCAAGTGATTTTGCAACTCTGTAAGCTGTTTTTAATACAAATTATGGGGTTGATATGGGGTTGGCACTGCTTGTTACTCAATTTAGCATTAGTGTGCTCGGGTACTTGTGGAGCTCATTCGAATGTCACAGGTGCTCAGATATTTCATCCGTGAAACAATGACCACAACACACAGGTTTGCTTCACTTCATGATGTGTGCAGGCCCCCACGAGGAGGCAGGCAGAGTCTCTGAATGGCTGTCCTGGGGGATAAAATAACGTTTTCGGACGTAGTGTAACGCAAAAAAGAATAAACCCGCACTCGCACAGACCAGAAATGCTCTGTTTATGGCTGGTTGACCTGATCAGGCCAGTCATTGACTTTCCATAATGCGCAATACTCGCGTCGAGCTTGTCTGATTGTATGACCAGCTCAAATTGAGTATTAAGCATTTGAGCATTTTAGTGCTCACCCATCACTTTTACCTAACACAAATTAGAATATATAGATTTTCAATACAAGATAGAAAAAAATAATCTACAAAACAAGCTTTTTTTACATTGGTGACTACTGGTGGAAGCCTCTTAGGGCTTAACCCATGGTCATTAATCTGAGCACAAAGTGTAGATAGCGGTAGAAATTCAAGTGAAAACAAACAAGCCTTTTATTTTTTTTATTCACTGCTCCAGTGATTTAGCTTCTTTGAGCCTTCAATTATGCTTGAGAAAGGCACAAAAGCTGAAATGATGCAGAGGTGAATAAAGAAAAAGTTGCTTCTTCACTGGTATTTAAGTCTCCATCTACATTTTGCGTATTTCGGTGCAAAATATTAAAAAGAAAAACTCAGGTGCAGTGTGAACCTGAGAATCTGAAGAGCGGTGATGTCACTCATAGGAAGTCCAGAACGGCACTGGATACTGCAGAAACAATGGTGTATGAGTATATTAACACTCACACTACAGTACATATACATATACACATGTTTAGGGGGAAAAAATGTAATGGGAGGGCTTCTCTAAATAAGTTATCAAGTTTTGACCTATTATGCCTTTTTTAAATACCCTAATACTATAGTTTTCCAAGATAACTGACCCCACCTTGAGCATATTAGTGCCATACGGTTCATACTGTGACATGACACCAATACAGTAAAATATGATACAATTGCTAAGCTGTCTTAGATCACTGGAACAAACTTTTAGACTGAACCCTACATAGTAATTATGTGGATTGACCTTTTTATAAAGTTTGGAAACATTTATAGTGCCAATGAACATAAAATTTAAATATTGTCCCAATTAAAGTACCAATAGAAATGTGTGCAATTTGGGAATAGATGGTGTTCGAAGCTATAGCAGTTAAGCACGCAATTTACATCTGGACAAGTGACTACATAAGGTACATCATATTCTGTGGAATGCAACCAGTGGAAAACATAAAGTGATGTACCTGTGGTTTCTTTAATTTTAGATATCCGATGACATCCCTCTCTCAAGGTTCCAAACAATGGGTCGGTGCTTACTGTTGTATGTGCAACTGGCACATTCAGCCTGTGACACGCGGCATCGCCTTGCGGGTGCAGTTCAGGATATGTTGCACTATGATTTGGAAGTATTAATTGTCTTTCCTCAGGGGTCATATAATTCCCACTCTTTATTGATGCGTCAGAGAGAATATGTTTACCATCTGAAGTACACAAAGGAGATTCTACAGGAGTAGCACATGAACTGCTACCAGTACTACAACCTGCATCCACCGAAGAACACTGGGAACTTTGCAGAGAAAAATGTCCTTCACTTTGAAACGACGACATGTTCTTGGTGATGTGGTACTCACAGATCCGATTTATGCTCGGATCCGCATCTGCTATCTTAGAAATGTGCTCAGTAGATATACCATCAGCTTCAGAGTCGCCCAGTTCTTTGGAAGAAGAAATAAAAGCGTTGGAAATAAATATATCCTCATGTTCTGAAAGAGAGGTTTCCATACTTGGGTCATCCTTAGCATCGGTTTCATTTTTTCCAACCCCAGAAAGCCTTGGCAATGTCTTTACGTATGCTGAACCAGCTGGCAGTTTCTCTATTGCTCCCTTGTCTGTGGTGTTATACCATCGTTGATTGTCTTTCCGAAATGCAGTTCTCTCCAAATTAAAATTACTCAGGAGCTGACAGTCTTTAGAAGGGAGCGTTTCAAACTTAGATTTTAGGTCACTGTCATTTTCCGTTCTCTTACCTACTTGCTTTTTGACTGTAACGTTTACATCAAAATGTGTTTTTAAATCTGCGTCTAGTTTATTTTTTCTTTTACAAGCATACACCAAAGAACCCATTTGCATCTTGGTAAAGTATTCAGTAACAGATTTTGTCTCCATGGTTTCTGGTTCCATCTCTATGTCATCAGAATGAAGTATCTGCTTTGAAGGCACAGCTTTTGACTGGATTTCCACAGCCTGCCGATTTGCTAAGGAAGAAGTAGACTTCAGAGACATAGATCCAGATTGATTCTTAGTTACGGAAATCTCTATCTGATCTGGCATCAGATTTTGGTACCCATCATTGTTGGACAATATTGCACGTACAGGATTTTCTATTTGCTTCTGCGCGGATGCTAGTTCACTACTCTCTGTCATTTCTGAGGAATTGGTTTCATTTCCAGAATCTGAAGATGATTCAGGACTATATGCTCTTAATATTGTTACACCTAAGAGAGAGAAAAGAAAGTTAATAAAAAATGAATAAACTGAATATTTTTAATATCTGCTCTGTGTCACACCATATAACCATACCTTTTTAAATCAACATGAGTGTTTCATATAAAATGTAAAAAAAAAATAAAATGGTGGGTCCAATGGGTAAAAGGAAAAGATGGTTTGATTATGAGGAACTGTAACACAAATATAAAAATAATGTGATGGTTTAAAGGGATGATAGGATGGATTTTGTACACTAATGAATGAAAGTCACAATGGTGAATGAACCTGAGGTGTCATCTGCTTGGCTGTCTTCTGACACAGCCAATTCTTGCATTGCTTGAAGATTTGAAACCACAGATTCTTCAAGGATTGTCTCACATTTTTCATCTGCACTTGTCGGTACGGCATCAATAAGCGACACCGGGATGTCATCATTCGACGTACTGACAAGTGAAGCAGACTGATTTGGACAGTCTTCTTCATCAGAGCTGTCTCTAAATCCAGGAGGAGGGGCAGCAATGGCCATGTTTAAGGAATGCAACAAGAAGTCATCTTCATTGTCATCTCCTTCAGGTGGGGGAAGTGAGGTTAAGTCTATGATGTCATCACTGGAACCTGACATACTAAGGATATTTGTTCTGGTGTCCTCTGGCACCATTATATCTTCTTCACAACTAGCCTCATCTTCATCTTCAACATCATCAGTATTTTCAGAATAACAAATATCATGTAACAGTGGTTCTTCAATTCCTTCTGCAGCTCCAAACATTTTACTTTCAGATATATTTGCATAAACAGCATTAGCAGCAAAATGGATGCTTTCCGCATCTGATGTCAAGTCTAGGTCTTTAATGTCGTTGGCATTATTTAAGTAAATTACATTTTGTTTATCCAAAATTTCAGGACTTTCATCCAACAATCTTTCGTAGCCAAGTGTCTGTGGGTTTATGGTGTCAAGGTTATGATCACCAAATATGAAAGACACTTTTGCACTCCTTGGAGAGTCTTGTGCTGTGTTAGCGTGTTCCAGTCCAGACAGAGACAGCAATGCCGGCTGGCTTACACTGAGGCTATTTTCTAAATCTATATGGTCACATTGTTTGGTTAGTTGCTGATCAAGTTCCCCTGAATTAAATGTAGTCTCTATGTACAAACTTCGGTGGTCTTTATGACATAGTTGACTTTCTGAAACCTCAATGTTTCCTTGTTTCAAGTCTGTGAATATTTGTTGAGCTTCCTGATTTTCTTCATATGTAAAGATAGCTGATTTTGGTAAATAATTCCAATCACAGTCATGATAATTTATTTTACTGCGGATTTCATTTCCTAAATAAAGCAAAATATAAAAATACAATTTTAATTATGATATCTTGATTACAAAATATACATAAGTATATAATATTCACTTAAAGAAAACCTGTCAGGTTGCCAAAGCTTCAGTAATAGCTCCTGGTACAACTTAGATGAGTTCAGCTTCCCAATAATGTCTCCAACCCCTGAGTAGTAACTGTTGTTATCGAAAAGAAGAAACTTTTAATATAACTCTCAGTATATGTGTGCCACCCCAGCAGCGGATCGAACCCTTCGGATCCGGGGGGTGGTGTCCGTTCGTGGCTCGAGGGTTTCCGGACCTGGGGGCTTAGGGGCCACACTCAAATGTAAAAAGTGGTATTTACAGGGGATTTGGTATATTTTGTGATGCCACACGTAGTGTACGGTAATTAGGAGTACCGCTGCTGCCATTGGGAGTACCTGGGGTGATGGAGTGAGGCAGCTAGGTGACTTTGCCCTCCACAGGTAGGGACAGGCCGTGGGACTCTGTTGGGTAAGATGCGGGGACGCAGTGCAGGGGTCAGTCGGGTACTCACTCAGCAATGAAGCAGACGCTGACAACAGGGTAAACCAAGTTTCTGAACGCCATTGCCTCTCGAGGGGAGCTCATCCGGGTCCCGTCCCCTACAGTGCTGTTGGTGGTCTGTAACCTGCCTCCTGGCACTAAGTTTTAGATTGTTCGTTGTGGTCCGGTAGCTTGGAGCTATCCGGGCCCCGCTCCCCACTGTGGCTAAGTGAAGGAGCCTGCTCTCAGGAGCTCACCCTTGGGATTTCAATGGGCTGCTTGCTAGGAAAGCCCTATCCCCCTTGTTGTGCTAGTGCCCACAATCTCTGAGCTGGTGGGAACAGTCCATAAAGGCCCCATTCTCCTCAGGTTAATTGTCGGGTTGCCTGAAGCTTCTCCCCGACCTAGGGTCTGTGTACCCCATCATGCCTTCGGTCCCGGACTAGTGATAGGACCCGGCTGCCGGCCGTCCTCCTTGACGGGTTCCAGGCACTTAGCCTCAATCCCCTGCGACCGGGGGTCCGACTCATCTAGGTCCAGGCCACCGTCTGCGACCTAGTTTTCCTCTCCCCTGGGAGCTCCAACTCCCAGCTTCCTCAGAGATCCTCACAGCTCGAGGGTTACTACTCAACTGACTGACCTTGACACCTCCCACCTCCCTGTCTGACCCCTAGGTGGGCAGCCCTATTCCTGCTTAAACATCCTACTGGTGGGCCTGACAGGTGTGGTTCAAAGTGTATCTAGGATTTGTGAATGCTGATGGAGGCAGCACTGCAGGATAGAGACCCAGAACCATGGGGAGGTTGAATACTGCACGGGTAGGGCAGTTTGTGCAGTACCCTGTGATGACCTGAATAGTCCAGGGGCGTCACATATGCAAATGAACATGACTAGTCCAGTGGGGGCTTTTTTATGGAGAGAGGTTCAGCTTTACATACTTTAATGACGCCCACGTAAGTTTGATTGGCAACCTCCTGGCTCACTGCATTTTCTCTTCTGAGCCCAGAAAGGAAGGATATTGTGTGTATTTGTGAGAGACTTCATGCACAAAAGAGAAGGTACATTGGCGATGTCAGTCACTCCAAGATGGAGGGATTACAGCATATAGAGCAGGAGGAATGAGGGAAAGGATAAAACTGAGTTTTATAAGGCCTAGCATAGTCAAAGACAGACACGCACCCAATATTTTATATAGTTATTTATTAGAAAATTTAATAAATAGGGGCACTGTCATGTAGATAAAGGCATAGAATACTGACAATGGTTTGGAAAGCAGAAGAGTAAGAGAAGTCCCATACTAGGACCTCAACAGCATCATATTGTATAAAACAGTATTGGTTCCAACTTTAAAGTATATAGTAAATGGCCCAAACAGTAATGAAAAAAAGGGGGCCCGACAGGGCAATACAATAAAAGGGACATGTATCATTATTCAAAGCTGGAACAGTGCTTACCCATATATGGTGCCAATATGAACGCCGTGTCAGTGGTCCAGGTAGTGGAAGGGGAAGCCCCGACGCGTTTTGCAAAAAAAGCTTCCTCGGGGGGCAGTGTGTAAATTTTCTAATAAATAACTATATAAAATATTGGGTGCGTGTCTGTCTTTGACTATGCTAGGCCTTATAAAACTCAGTTTTTTCCTTTCCCTCATTCATCTTGTTATATTGAGTGGCCGTTTATATTTGATTGGAATCCCATCTGGTATCCCTTTTAACTATTCATATAGAGCAGGAGGGATTACAGCATGTAGAGCAGGAAGAATTACAGCATGTAGACCAGGACTGCTTTCACTGAAGGGATGGCCAACTGGACTGGTCAGGGGCATTTGCAATGGCTTAGTAGGGCATTAAAACTTTATTTTTCCAATTATAATAACTAATGTCTTAAATAATAACTAAACTTTGAACAAGCTTCTTAAAATTTGGCAGATATTTTAATTGCCTGCAAATAAGTGGGTGTCGGAGTCCTGAAACCCCATCGGTCACTCAATAGGTCCCTAACAGTACACAACTCAGCAGACAAGAGCATAATGGGCATGCATAATTGAAAAAAAAAAACATGGTCAAATTTCAATTATTCTAAGTACCAGAGACATTATTGAGAAGCTGTATAAATGATTCTGGGGGCTCTTTCTCAGGTTTTTGGGACCTGACAGGCTTACTTTATAATAGAAAGTACAAACTCTTTGAATCCTTATTCGGTGTGTTACCTGATTCTCGATTGGCTGTGTTTTTATTTGCAACATTAAAAATTGACCGTCTTGAATCAACTAGTAGTCGGTAATAACCTGCTGTTAAGCAGGTGAGATTCATGGCATCAGACGATTCCATAAGCAGTGTGATAGGCTGCAAAAATCACAAATATAATAAGATAAAGAACATAGATTACAAAATCATTATCTACATTAATGCCTTAGCTCTGATACTATCAAAGCAAAACAAACTAATGTATGTTAATTGCAGTCTACTTTAGTCCAAATATATTAACTCATGCTGATACTTCCCTCTACTGACCTACAGGGTATGTGCACACAACCTCTTTTAGATGTGTGCACATACCCGGTTTTCATCAGTTTGTGACTTGCCAGCCTACTCCAATGTTTCATGGAGCAAGCCAGAGGTCACAACTCAATACAAGTCTATGATAGCCTCATTCTGGCTCTCATAGACTTGTATTGATAGTTTGTGAATGAAATGCTAACTTCCAGCCAGTCAGAAGATACAATCACAAGATGGCACTGTAGGCCCGGAGGAACATCAAAAAAGAAAGAAAACGCAGAAGGGAAAGGATAAAACCAGGGGCAGGGGACTTAGCCTTAAAGCAGCACTCCAGAAGTGGAAAAAAAGTGCTGTACTGGTGTTTTAAGAGGTTAAAAGAAGCTTAAAAGTCTAAACATATCACATCAGAACAAGTAATTTTTACATTGCAGTGTGTATATTAATTTATTTAGTGCTTTGTGGTTTTGGCTGTAAAGTTTTAAAGAGTTTTCTGAGGAGATAAAAGTATTTTAATGGACATGTTTTCATAAACTAAAAAGCTAACATACATAGTGTTGTTAGAAATCCTGACAGTACCTGCTATTGAATGTGACAGTGGATCTGCTCTTTGGTGCTCCCCATCCCTTCTGGGATTTTACATCACAGATCAATGGGCATGACCTGCTTCTGGCTTCTAGTAACAGCCAGCCCTTCCTATGCAGTCTGAGATCAGGAACCCTGGCTATCCTTTGCTAAGCTACAGCCATTCAGTCAGGACTCTGTCTGTCCTCACCCTCCCCTCTCCACTCTACATCCATGCCTGCTTATTTTACAGCTTCTAAATTACAGTCTTAGCTCCCTTCACACTCCTGGACAAGTCTTAAAGAAGCTGCAAATATAGGCTGTGGCCAACTGCAGAACAAGCCATAAGAGTCCATAATGTGTACTGTTGTGTGTTTGGGAGGCGGCAAAGGCAGAGCGCTGATCCACAGATAATGCACATAATGCACTGCCATGGCTTATGCTGTTTAGCACTCTGCCTCGATCCTCTGCATTACACATGATCATGGCTTACGGTATATCCCTTTAGCTTGGGTATTTTTATAGTAAAATATCCTATTAAATCAACCAGTAGACTTAAGGCCGCTTTATATGCTGCGACATCGCTAGTGACGCTGTCGTGCCCCCTGTCGTGTGTGTGTCACAGGCAAATCGCTGCCCGTGGCGAGCAATATCGCTAGTACGCGTCACACTCACATACCTTCCTAATGACGTTGCTGTGGCCGCCGAACAAACTTTTTTTTAAGGGGGAGATTCGTGCGGTGTCACAGTGACGTCACACAGCGGGCCACCAACAGAAGCGGAAGGGTGGAGACCAGCCGCATTAACGTCACTCCCACCTCGTTGCCGGAGAAAGCAGGAACACTGTTGTTCGTCGTTCCTGGGGTGTCACACGTAGCCATGTGTGCTGCCTCAGGAATGACGAACAACCTGTGTCCTAAAAGATCAACGATTTTTTGGAAAGGAATGACGTGTCAACAATCAACGATTTGTGCCGCTTTTTGGATGGTTAGCGGTCACTCGTAGGTGTCACACACAATAACAAGGCTGGATGTGTGTCACGAATTCCGTGACCCCAGCGATATCTCATTAGCGCTGTCGTTGCATGTAACGGGGCCTTTACTATTAATGTGGTACAGTATTTATGGAGCATAATGGAAAAAGGGACCTTTTTTATTTTGTCCATATAATAAACTACAAATAACACATTTAGTTGGTTATTTGGCCCTTAATTGATATTTCATACTTAGACCTTAGTAAAGCCATAGAGCCATCATATTTTGGATTTTACTGATACCTTGATGATAATATTTTTTTTACCATTTACAGTGGATGTCTGATTTCTGTGTCTTTTTTGTTACTTTTTCAAAATGCAAAAAAACCCCAAACAACAACATCTGAATTTAGAAATAAGGCAAATGTAACTAGTGTTGTTATTAAAATTGAGTTTTTTGATCAACCTATAATTTTTTTACTGTATATGGGTAAAGGTATTGGCACACCTACACCTTAAATCACTTTACACCTACAGGAGTTTTTATGACATCTTGTTCTAAATACATATGCTTTAATTTGGTGTTAATCCCCCCTCCTATGTAGCTAAAGTAGTTTGCACTCATTTGGGAAGGCTTTCCACAAAATTTTAGTGTGTCTTCTGTCTCTCAGAACAGTAGTTGTGAGGTCAGACTTAATATTGGAGCAGAGGACCTGGCTCATACTCTTTATTCTAAATTAACCCATAAGGATTCAATAGGGTTGAGTTCAGGGCTCTGTGCTGGTGAGTTAAACTCTTCAACAATAAACTCAACGACTCATGTCTTTTTGAGCCTTGCTTGGACAGTTATTCTGGAATAGAAAAGTGTCTTCCCCAAAATGTTCACACAAGTAGTAAGCACTAAAGTATTCAAAATACCTTGGTATACTGAAGAATAGTTATCTGGGAGAGTTGTCTGGGACTATTAGTTTTGCTATGGGTCGAAACACTTATGAGCCAGTTGTCAAGTGCAATAAGGGAATGACCAATAATCGGGGCTCTTAAACTGGTCCTCAGGCCAGGGGGGCCCTAGCCGTCTCTTATCCCAGAGGTACTTCTGATGGTGAAGAGGTCCAACCTAGACCTGTTCCCGGCCAGCCCCGATCTAATACCCCCTCTCCTCCACCCCCGGGGAGGGCCATGAGAGGAGTTATTAATCCCACCCAAAAATACAGACAGGGAAAAAAAACAAAACTCAAACTTAGTGCAAGCATACACAGAGGTATTGAAGATACATGCTCAGGAGGAAATAAAGAACAGGGAGGAAATAAACAGACAACGAAAATAATTCCACAACACATCAAATAACACACAGACGATAAAACAGCAACTGGAACACCACAGCACAAGAACCGGTATCGCTACAAACTATAATTGGCATGGCAGGATTAAATTCACCATTTTAAAAAGGGCAGGGAGTAGGTGTGATAGATCACGCACAACATGTAATTCCAGAGACAACCACCAGTCTAGCAGAACTTAACTCTTGCAATCCTGAACCAAAGGTAACACAGCTTGGTCAATGCCCGAGCCTGTTTGAGAAACTCAGAAGCCTAACAAGACATAGTGAGTATAGTGTCAGACTCTCCTGTGTGAACATGGTGAGTTGCCGCCCTGATACTTGGTGAGTTCTGAGCAAGACAACATGTGACACCAGTAGTTGCTAAGTACTTGCCTGTTTTGCCATGCAAAAATCTCTCTTAGATTAGAATGGTCACAAAAGAGCAGAACAGAAGGATCTGCTCTGTCAATGAGACACCACAAGAAGCAAAGGAACTACTGCCAAGAGAGGTGCATAATCCTTCTCACAAAGGAGAGATCATCTCATGGCAGAGCAGACAGGTAGTTAGCAAAAACTTGTCTATAGATGTTTAGCCTCACAGAGAAAAAAAAGTTAATCCCTTTAAGATTTCCATGCACTGGAACTAAGTGGCCTGATAAAACTGTGTTTAGCCCGGTTTAACATAATTAGCAAAAAATAAAATACATAAAAAAAAGAGCTTGAAGTAGCCTCTAGTTTTGATAACCACCCAAGATATATTATCAGGTTGGGAAGGTCCATGGTTATTTGGACACTTCAGAAAAATACTTATGTAGGGAATATATTGTGTGATGCCTGACATGTTATTACAGCATTGCCTGTGACCAGGGACTATCTGCTCTCCCGGCTGGTGTACACTATGGGACTCTGCATCTGGACATTTGGTTTTTAATCTTGTCTATTTTGGGCCTCCTGATGAACCATAATGGGAAACGTGTCGAGGCGGGTGTTATATGGCTATTATCACATTAAAGTGTCCACAGAAATGCTAAATATTGGATTGTGGTGGTTCACCTAGTGTATACATGATATATATGAAGGACTCTCTTTTATATATGAAGCTAAGTATTGCTCATTGAGGATTTCCTTATTAATAATAGTAAACACTTTATGTCCTTTTGTGAATACGGCTGAATTGGTGTAAATCCGATTTTCTGTTCAACCCTGCCTTCTGTAATATATTTGGGACCACTGGATAACCAGATTTATATACAAAAGTATCCATCTAGATTTATTGGTTATCATAAATATTGGACCCATATGATGGAAGGCTGGTTTAAATAGGGTGGATTTTCCATACACCCTTGAGTTCAGAACTCTTTAATTGCACATGGATTATTAAACTGAACTTTTGCATTATCAGCTGAGGATTGCACTGTCATTCTGTACTTACATTTTAGTGTGTGTTGTACATCGCACATTAATGTGTGTTTTAATATTTTTTGATGTAATAAAATTTTGTATTGGGAAATTTTGTGAAACCATGGTTATTTGGCCTAAAAATAGCAGCCAGCAGCTGCCTCAGATTTGACATATCACATTAGATGCACTAATTGTGGTGCTTTGCTCAGCTCTTCCCGATTGCCCTGATGTGTTGGAAATGACGGTAATATTTTTTGGAGTTGATATGACGCCCAGGGGTTAGTAATGCAGAGGCATTTATCAGACGTTCCCATTACTAACTCAGAAAGTATAAATTTAAATAATTACAAACTCACAATAAGAAATAGTTTATTTAAATAAAGACTCCCCCACACTATCCCTTGTTCACCAATTTATTAAAAAATTTAAAAAACCACATGAAGATCCAATGTAATTCATTGTGTAGTAGTCCCACGACATCCCCCGAATCCATACTTCAACCTATGGTGCCTGATTCAGAGAACGAGGCTCCATAGGTCAGTGCTAGAACCAGAATTCCATACACGCTATGATGCCACTGAGTTATTGATATCACCATGCATGAGAAATTCCAGGTCTGGCGCTGACCAGGAGTAACCCCAGTAGTCACTTCAGTCAGTTCCAGGCTCAGTATTTCTCATGCACACTGATACTGTTGTCACCAAACGTGAGAAATTCCGGGTCTGGCACTGACCGTGAGATACTTATGGAACCTCATTCTCTGGAACCTCATTCTCTGAATCAGGCTCCATAGGATACAATACAGGGGGCATAGTGGGACTACTACACAATGGATTATGTCAAATCTTTATGTTTGTTTATTTTTTAATAATAAATTGGCTAACAACTAATAGTGTGGGGGAGTCTTTATTCAAATAAACTATTTTTTCCAGTGTGTGTGTCTTTTTAACTCTACACTTACTGGGTCAGTAATGGGGGTACTGGATAAATGTTTTTTCATTACTAACCAATGGGCTTGATGTCAGCTAACACTACAGAGCTGACATCAACCCTCCAAAATATTACCTCAATTGCCAACACACCAGAATAATCAGGAAGAGCCGTTGCAAAGCGCCAATATTGACACAAATAATGGATGTGCCAATGTTTGAGTGACTGTGGCCTGCTATTTTTAGACTGGGAAGGGGCCAATATCCATGGACCTTTACAGCCTGATAATCTCAGCCTGCAGCTGTCTTCTTTACCTTGGCTGGTTATCAAAAATAGGGGGGACTCAACACCTTTTTTTTTAAATTATGTATTTATTAAATTAAACCAGGACAAAACTACCCTTTAGTGCCACATGAAAGTCATTAAAGGGTGCAGTGTAAAACTCTGCCTATATGCCTGTTCTAATCTAAGCACTCCCTCCTATATTAACACTACCCTGAATTGTACTGTGCCAAGCATTGCACCCTCGGGTCTCCTATAAGACCTGATGATGTGATGCGGTACGCCAATCACAGTAATGCTAATAGCCAATATGGCTACGGCAGTACTGTGATTGGCAGGTATTCCTTGCAGTTTTAGAAGCTAAAAAACAGTGCCAAAACATGTGAGATGGATACTCGAGTATAGCGCTAAAGCACCCGCAATACTCATTCGAGTATGAAGGAGCGTCGAGCATGCTCTCTCATCAATAGTGACATCCTATTAACCCCTTCACCCCCCCAAGCAATTTTACATTTTTCTTTATTTCCTCCCCTTCTTTCTAGAGCCATAACGTGTTTATTTTTCAGTCAAAACAGCCATGTGAGGGCTTGTGTTTTTTGTACTTTTGAACAATACCATTCATTCTTCCCCTCATTGTATGGAAAATGGGAAAAAATTCAGAGTGCAGTGAAATTACAAAAAAAATGCAATTACACGATTGTTTTTTGTGTTTTTTTTTTATTTACCATGTTCACTATTTTGAAAAACTGACCAGGCAGTATGATTCCCGAGGTCAGTACAAAAGGGGGCGCGGATGCAAAGAGGACCAACACAAACCCGAAGGTAGTAGCAACGCACACGGGGAAACACACACAAACAAATGAGGAGTCAGCAAGCTGAGTCTATGCCAGGGGGTCAAATCAGGACAGAGGGAAAGAGGAAAAACATAAGACGGGAGCAAGCACAGAGGTTGGGAGCTGGGAGAGCAAGTATATACAAAAACAGGAAACTGAGACTAAGTCAGGTCACGATACCGAAGTTAGAGGCTGGGAGGTCAGTCAGAACAATGGTGGGGCAAGGGGCAGGACAGAGAACGGGAGCAGGGTCGGGAAGACAAGGGAGACAAAGAAAACATGGGGAATGGAGGTCAGGAAAAGGTCAGCTGGTAGCAGGACAGATCAAAAAAGTCAGACAAGCAGGAGCACATGTTGTAAACAGGAGCTATCACTGGCAATGCTCTGGGAGAGATCAACTCAAGATAAAGCAGCGTGAGTCCCGGAGCAAGGCACAGCAGAGCAAACCCCGCCAATTAGACTTAAGCCTACAGGGTTCAGCAGAGGTCATGACAGCAATCTAATTTTTTGGGATCTGGGGCTAAGTGAGGACTTATTTTTTGCGTCTTGATCTGATGTTTTTAATTATATCCAATTAAACATATTTAATCCAATTAAATATATTTTAATTGGAGAGATGTGGTGTTTTGATCGTCTGTTATTGCATTTTAATGCAATGTTGCGGCGACCAAAAAGCAGTAAATCTGGCATTTTGATTTTTTTTGCTACACCATGTACAACTGAGATTGATTGATTTTATGCCTTGATAGATCAGGCTTTTCTGAATACGGCGATACCAAATATGCATATTTCTGTTTTTTATTATTTTTATTTTCAATGGGACAAAAGGGGGGTAATTTGATCTTTTAGGTTTTTGGAGGTTTTTACATATTCTTTTAATATTTTTTCTACACTTTTTAATCTTGCTAGTCATCCCAGGGGACTTTATGGATACACTGTCCGATTGTTTCTGATCAGAGCAATGCTTCAGCAGCAACAGCAGTCATCATCTGACCCCACACTGCCATGGCAACCCATTGACTCCCTGTGATCACGTCACGGGGTCAATGATGGCAGCGGTGAACAGCGTGGTCCCCACTGGAGTGCGTGAGATCGCTCTGACAGGGTTTGACAGTGCGATCTATTAGGTTAACAGGCGTGGGTGGATCGGAGATCGGAGATCTACCCTTGCCTGATACCTACACATGTCTGCTGATCGGATCAGACACGTAAGCCCATATTAAAAGGGACAAACATGGCCAAGGACATACATGTCAAACTCAGTGAGCTCTTTAGCAGGCCCATTCTTTCCCAAATGTCCGTAAAGGCAGAATGCATGGCTAGGGGTTGGATTTTATAGATCTCTAGCAATGGGACTGAATGAAAAACTTAGCTTCAATGTGTGATTAACGTTCTTCCTAATAGTTTTGTCCATCTAGTGTTCAAGTTCTATGTCAAAAAATGAAAAAGAAAAACTGAACTTACCTTCACATCAAGAACATGAAGCTCTACTCTAATAGTTACTTCGTCCTCTGTATACATCTCAATCCGATTGACATGGCTGAAATCTGCAAGCAGGGCAACTAGATTTGTTTTTGTGTTGATTACGTGACTGATGCCGTATCGTGGACCAACTAACAAGGTCACATCCGAATGTTTTTCTCCCTGCTGAAAGTACAAGGACATGAAAGAGTTATGTTTTTCTAGTTCTTCGTTGGCCAATCTTTTAAGGCATAGCTAAAAATAAATTACATAATGTTGTAAGCATTATAAATGCATTTGTTGATTAAATGAATATGGATAGGAAAATGTATTTAAATTTAAAGCAAGGAAGCAACATCTATATTTGTGCAGCTGGGAAAATGACTTGCATAATTTGTTCTAGAAGATAAAGTAATATGGCCCTGGAAATATTGATGACCCTTTTACTGGCTTGTAAAATTATTTTACACTGATGGATGACATAAGACTTTTATTGAAGCTATAATTAATTACAGAAAGTCCAGAAATCTGAATATATTTAGCTAATTGTTGCATAAAAATCACTTACAATCAATTTTGCTTTAAATACACGTCCACCATATAAGCGTAAATCACTAAGAAACTTCAGATAGTGCACTTTGGCTTGGAGAGCAGACAGCTGTGAAGAGAGCAAAATAAATACATTTGTGTTTAAATCCACATTATTTAAATTCAAATTGTTGCAAAAATAGGAAAAAGATAACCGGCATAAGGATTTCAGTTTTCCACTTCTGTCATGTTGCTAAAAATATGAAATTGGTGAAAAACAAAATGTCAACTCTTCTGTATGCTCCAAAAAAGTTATTCTTTAATCTTTAAATCTTGAGATTGAGGGTCTGGAACCCCAGAGAACAGGAGTACATATGTACCACCACACCATTTGGGTTCAGAGCCCTTATCTCAGGATCACTGGTGGTCCGAATAGTTGGCGAACCAATACTGATCAGCAAGTTATAACTTTTTTTTTTACTAACCCCTTTAGGGTAAGTTCACACAGTGCGTTTGAAAAATGGACATGTCAATTCTTTCCTGCGTTTTTCTGCGTTTTCCCCCCATGCAATGCATTGGAAAAACGCAGAAAAATGCATAGATCAAAAACGCAGCAAAACGCAGCCAAAAACGCACCAAATCGCGGTAAAAACGCATGCGTTTTTTGCCGTGTTTTTTTGCCGCGGGTGCATAATTAGGTTGACTTTTGAACCAAGTCAGATGCCTATAATTATAGTATCATGGACACCTCAAAATACAAGTATAGAGGAGTTTTTCAGAATTTACACACTGATAGCATATCCTTAAGATATGCACCACGATCCATGCTGATCGTGGCAATTGATTGGCTGCAGTGCTACTTGTGAGCCTGAATACCGCATAGTGCCATCACAAAAAAAAATCTGACCATAAAGTCTTTATTGAGTGTTTAATGACAGATACAAATGGGGTAACAGTGTGGATTGCAGCTAAAAAATAAAAAAAGAGAAAATACATATCCAGTCATTAACAAAATGATAGTATCAATATAGTATAAACCACTAATTACTACACAAATGTATCATGTGGTAGTGCAATAACTCAAAACATAAAGTGCAAATGCAATACATATGATGTCATAGTACACCTTAAAATATGATGCTGCACATAAAAAAGATTGTTGCTGACCGATCTATATGCAAGGGTGGCAAATAGTGGATAGACTTATGTGCAGCAATGGGGTAAATGTCTCAATATATGCATATATCAGAATGCTAGAAAAAGAATTATTGTAAAAATTCTGAACTTATAATTGACTCCATTCACATGTATGCCCAGATACATAAAAGGTTGTGGTATATAGGGGTAGTAAGTAGTGATGGGCAATCCCAAACTGTAAAGTTCAAGGTCCATACTGGACACCTAGTATCTATGCAAGGACCTCAAACACAGGTTTCTTAGGGAAATCTGTGTTACTGTACGGGTTCAGTCACCCGAATAAAAATAAAGATGTTAAAAGGTAGCAAAATAGAGCTTAAAGCAGGAGAATTATATTTACCAAGTCTCCCAGGCAGCTGTCACACTACTTCCGAGTTTGCTCATTACCGCTCATTCATATTCATTGCTTTCCCGATCTACCCTCTGTGACAGCCTCTGTGATTGTTTGCAGTCAGACTGCTGTCATGCTGGTGTCTGTGATTGGTTGTAGAGTGTAAAAATAAATAAATAAGTGGAGAAATGGTGTAGGGTCCCTCATAAATTGATACCCAGTGCAGATAAAGCAGACAGCTGCAGGGTATAGACCCCAGCTGTGTGAATTATCTTGGCTATGTATCAAAATACGAGGGACCCTATGGGGATTTTTTTTAATTTTTTTTTTTTAAAAAAACAACGTGTGGTTCCCCTTCCCAATTTTGATACCGAGGCAAGATAAATCAGACAACTGGGGCTGGTATTCTCAGGTTGGGGAGGCCCCTGGTTTTTCGGCCTCCCCCTGCCTAAAAATAGCAGCCAACAGCTGCCCCAGAAATTGTCTCATCCATTGGAGGCGCCAATTTTGACACTTTACCCTGGAGCAGTGGCAATTGAGGTAATACAAGGGGTTAATGACAGCTGTGATTTCTCAAAAATCACAGTTTCCATCAAGCTCACGGTTAGTAAGGGGAGGGGTCTATGAGAACCATCCTCATTACTAATCTTTTAAGTAAAAAATAAACACAAAACACACAGAAAATCTTTTATTTAAAAATAAAACAAAACAAAAAACAAAAAAGCACCCACTTTGTCCAATACATTAACCCTCAAAACACCCCTTTTGGTCTGATATAATCCCCATGAGGTTCCAAGATGATCCCAGCTCGCCTACTTCCTAAGGTTACAGCACATTAGAAAGTTCAACTGCGCACTGCAGCATCAGGGACACACTGATGGAGCCGCAGCTGTGAGTGGTGATGTCACTGAGTTCACCTGAGGTCACAGCTGTAGGTACTCATGGTGCCCCAGCTGTGACTTCAGGTGAACTCAATGAGCTCAGTCAACTCATCTCAGGTAAACTTTATGAACTGACCTGAGGTGAACTCAATGCCGGAATACCAGCTTAGGCTATGTGCATTTCCTGGCAGAAAAATGTGCCAATAAACATAATGCGGGAGATGTAGTTTTGGTGTAAATTTCTGCAACAAATATCTTCACCAAATCTGCATTTTGTGGCACAAAAACGCACAAAAAGTGATGCAGTATTGACACTGTTTTGGTGTATTATTCTGCCAGAAGATGCAGATTTGGTGCAGAAATTTTTGCACCAAATCTGCATCTCCTAGCAAAAAAAAATCCACCAAGCCTGCATGCGTTTTGATGCGGTTTTGGTGGGTTTTTTGCCCCCTTCTCATTACTAACATTGGACTTAATGACAAATCACAGCTGTCAGTGACCTCTTATATTACCTCACTTGCCATCGTACCATGGCATCCGGTATGAACCAGATAAAGTGCCGGAGTTGGTGCATCTATTGGACGCAACAATTTCGGGGCGGCTGCGGGCATGCCTTTTTTTTACATTATTTATTTAAACAATTAAAAAAAGCCACATGGGGGTCCCTTATATTTTGATATACAGCCAAGATAACTTAGACAGCTGGGGGTTGCAGCCCATAGCTGTCTGCTTTATCTGCACCAGGCATCAATATAAGGGGCACCCTATGCAAGTTTTTCCAATTATTTATTCATTTTTACACTCCACAACCAATCACAAATGGCAGCACGATGGCAGTCTGACTGTAACCATTCACAGGCGCTGTCCCAGATGGTGGGTGGCGGAAGCAGTGAATATGCATGAGAGCTAATGAGTAGACCAGGAAGCAGTGTGACAGCCGCTCGGAGACTTAAGTATAATTCTCCTGCTTTTCAACTCTCTAGCCCTTACTAGCACCCTTTTACAGCAGAAACGTTTGGGTCCCCATAGACTTATATGGGGTTTGGCATCCGTGTTCAAAGTTTTTTAGTGACTAGCTGAACTCAATATCTGTGGGTTCACTCATCTCTAGTAGTATGCTAACCCATTACCCCATTATATGCTACATATTTATGTTCTTGGTGAATGAGCCCCACACATGCACCAATTGTTTGCATCAGTATACCAAAGCCTTATTTGTATCTGGGTATACATGTGTCATGGGACATGTAATCAGTAATAGCTAAAATATCAAAGACTTTTTCTATCTATTTCCAGGCAAAGCAAGATATTTCAATTGCTTTTATAATATAGACATGCCCAAATCTAAAGCATGGAATGTTAATTAATCCTTTCACATATTTCTGGACTGAAGGAGAAAGGTCAATGTAATACTATAATATACACAATTGTACACAATGACAGTTCTATTTTCCATAGATGTATATTCTATACCTTTTTGCCTGGAGGGACAAGGTTTTGATTAGCTTTGACAAGGTGTGACAGTGCCTTCTTTATGTTCTTTTCCTTCATGCTTTGCAGAACGGCAGATGGAAGGAAAGTCTCAAGTCCCCATTCTTTTCTGGAGGGAGAAATACTTTATTTTTATTCTTCATATTCATATCTAAGCTGATGGAATGGGTGCAATTGTAATATAAACTTCTCATTTTTAACCTTTACCCACAGATGGTCAACAAAGTGACCCCATATTGCCATTTACTTCTGCTCTAGCTCAAAGAGGGGGTCCAAGCTACGGTAACTTCCTATAATGCTCATATGACCTAGTAGGGAATATAGAAGAGCTGTCAATGTGATAAAACGTTTTTATTAAAGCTGCTCACCCATGAAGTTTTTTTATTTATTTATTCTGTGCAGATGTGAAAGTAATGCAATGTCAGTGTATTAATATACTCATCTATACTCACCTATCACTTCTTCTCCGGTATCAGGCTCAGTTCTGCTCTTCTCAGTGACAACAACACTCTTCAGACTCTCCGAGCCACATTTCACTTTAGTGACCCAGAAGTGGCTTTTTCAGTGTAAAGGCTACTTTACACACTGCAATATCGGTACCGATATCGCTAGCATGGGTACCCGCCCCCATCTGTTGTGCGACACAGGCAAATCGCTGCCCGTGCCGGACAACATCGCCCAGACCCGTCACACATACTTACCTGCCCGGCGACGTCGCTGTGACCGGCAAACTGCCTCCTTTCTAAGGGGGCGGTCCGTGCGGCGTCACAGCGACGTCACTGAGCGGCCACCCAATAGAAGCGGAGGGGCGGAGATGAGTGGGACGTAACATCCCGCCCACCTCCTTCCTTCCTCATAGCGGCCGGGAGGCAGGTAAGGAGAGCTTCCTCGTTCCTGCGGTGTCACACGGAGCGATGTGTGCTGCCGCAGCAACGAGGAACAACATCGTTACTGCTGCAGTAACGATAATTAAGAATGGACCCCCATGTCACCGATGAGCGATTTTGCACGTTTTTGCGACGATGCAAAATCGCTCATCGGTGTCACACGCAACAACATCGCTAATGCGGCCGGATGTGCGTCGCAAATTCCGTGACCCCAACGACTCCGCATTAGCGATATCGTAGCGTGTAAAGCCCCCTTAAGTCTATAGAGTGTCAAAAGCAGGCTCAATAGACTTACATTGTAAAAGAGATTTTTGTCTCACACATAGAGCATAGAGTGATCTGGAGAGTCTGAATGGTGGTAATGTCACTGAGATGAGGAGCAGAATGGCGTTGATACCAGATAATATGGCGGTAGATGGGTATATTAACACACTCACACTAGACTAAATACACATATACACAGATTTAGTCAAAAACGTAATTGGAGTGCTTTTATAACCCCTGGGGCTATTTTCCTTTTTCTCTTTACATTTTACTCTCCCCTTCTTCCAAAAGCCATAACTTTTTTATTTTTCTAGCCATATGGACATATGTAAGCTTTTTTTTGTGAGAAGAGTTGTACTTTTGAATGACACCATTCATTTTGCCCCATAAAGTACTGGAAACAAGAAAAACATTCCAAGTGCTGTGAAATTGAAAAAAAAAGTGAAATTCCACAATGGTTTTTATATTTTTTTTTATCTACCATATTCAATGTAAGGAAAAACTGCCCTGATAATTTGATTCCGTAGGTCAGTATGAGTATGCAGATACCAAACATGGATAGTTTTTTATTTAAGTAGTAAAACAAATTCAGAAATCTGTTAAAAAAAAGTAGCTTTTGTCACCATTTTTCGAGACTTGTAATGTTTTCATTTTTCGAGATCTAAGGCAAAGTGAGATCTTATGTTTTGCACCTGGAGCTGATGTTTTTATTGATAGAAATCTTGGATAGATATAATGTTCTGTCTGCTTCTTATTGCATTTTATTGCAATTTTGTGGAGACCAAAAGAAGGTTTTGATTTTTTGTTCGCTACGCTGATGAAAAAAAATTCAGAAGTTTGTAAAAAAAAAATTATGCTTTTGTCACCATTTTCCGAGACCCGTAGCATTCTAATTTTTGGGAATCTTTGGATATGTGATGGTTTATTTTTTGTGTATTGAGCTGAAGTTGTTAATCATACTATTTTTGGGTAGATACGATGTCTTGATTGTCTCTTATGTCATGACCCAAAAAATGTAATTTTGCCGTTTTGATTGTTTTTCCTCCCTTTATCAATCAGATTAATTTATTTTATATTTTGATAGATCAAGCAGTTTTTGAATGTGGCGATACCAAATATGAGTAATTTTGTATTTTTTTAATTGTTTTTTTTTTAATGGGGCAAAAGAGGGGTGATTTGAACCTTTTTGTTTCTTTTTTTATTGTCTATTTATTAAAACTTTCTTTTTTTTTTACTTTTTACTGGATTATATAATCTCTTTAGAGACTAAGCTATGATCATCTGATCGCCTGTGGTATAAAGAGCAGAAATGTAGAAATCACTATTTCTTCTGAATGCCAACTCACAGCCGCCGTTCACAGGGGGATCATGATGACAAACACAGGGGTCATCAGCTGATTCCTGGCTGTCATGATAACCCATTGGCGCACCGCGATCAAGTGATGGGTGCACAAATGGGTGGGAGCAATGACGCAAATTCCTGTCTGTGCGAGTTAAATGCCACTGTCAGGGATTGACAGTGGCATTTAACTGGTTAACACCTGCAGGTAGATCTCAAAGTGTGCTAATAAATAATGTTTATCCATCAGAAAAGCAAAATCTACTAATAGAAATATGCCTTCCTAGTGCCTATACATATATCATATGGAAATTTTCAATATATAAGTTGTTACATAATATAAGGCACAATATAAAAATGACTGCGGACGCTCAAGCTAATTTCTAATGTTACTTACTCAATATATTTCAATGAGATTTTCTGTGTTTGCTTCGTGGTCACAGTTGCAATATACATCTGTAACGCTGCCAATCTCAATGCAATGTCGTATTTCAACTCTGGTCCAAATCTTTCTTGAACGACATCATTGCAACTCTGCAATTGACCAACAGATGGGGCATTAGGCTCAGAATTCCAGACAATGGCATGCAGTATTTTAAAATAGACGTTCTTAACTGAGGCAAAAAGCATAAAATAAATATTATCACTGTCAAAAGTCTACATAAAGTTCACCATAGTCTTGCATAGAAGTGGGATTAACCCCTTCACCCCGGGCGATTTTCTGTTTTTCGTTTTTTGCTCTCCATCTTCCGAGAGTTGTAACCTTTTTATCTTTTCATCAATTTTTCCATATGAGGCCTTGTTTTTTTGTGGGACGAGTTGTATTGTTAAATGAAACCATGAGTTTTGCTATATAGTGTACTAGAAAATGGCAAAAAAAATTCCAAGTGTGTAAAAATTGCAAAAAAAGTCAAAATAAAGAAAAAGAGGGTGTGTAACAAATGGGATCACCAAATATTTCACAAAATAGAAAATATTTTACTGACAAAAAACTCCAAAAATATACAGTATTAAAAACATTTAAAACACTCCAAAAGTGAACAAGCATACTGGGGTTTGCATACAATAAGGCATAATAAACCCCAGAGTTCCTCCTTAAAGAAATGTCATACTACCTTTAGGAAATGCACCATACACAATCAAAAAAGCAGCAATATAGCAAGCATGAAGCAAAAAAAAAAATGCATATAAAGTGACCATGACATAAAGCAGCAAGTATGGCTGCATGCAGTATAATAGCACTCTGGAAAATGCTAAGCAACAAACACAATTAAAGATACAAGTACAATAGATTGCAAACACAAAACAGATGGAAATCAAAGAATATTAATTCTATAAAGATCAGATGGAAGTATACCAATCCAGAGCAAGTTCCAGGTGTAAGGTAGAATAGAACCATCATAAAGGTGGAAACCAAAACAACCCCCCAACGCGTATTTCTACCCTAGTGGCAGCTTCCCCAGGGAAAAATGGGGCATGCCATCATAACCTTTATAACCTGTAACATTTTGACCTCCCCCCCCCCCCCGTCTCCTCTCACCTCCCCCAGCTCGGAGTACAGTATAATTATGCTGACACTCGGATCTTTCCCTCAGCACGCTGCCTTCCCATGGTCTTCTATACATATTTTCCTCAGCACCCAGTTTTCCCATGCTTTGATACCCCTCTTCCTTTAGCACCCAGCTCTCCCATGTTTTTCTATACATCTTTCCCTCAGCGCCCAGCTTTCCGATGTTCTGCTATGCATCTTTACATCAGCATCCAGCTTTCCAATTCTCTGATGTACATGTTTATCTCAGCACCCAACTTGCCCTTGATATCAGAGCATGGGAAAGCTGGATACTGAAGGACAGATGTATAGTAGAACATGGGAAAGCTGCATGATGAGGGAACGATGTATTATAGAACATGGGAAAGCTGGGTGTTGAGGGAAAGATGTTTAGTAGAGCATGGGAGAGTGGTGTTCAGGCACAAATGTATAGCAAAGCATGCATAAGCTGGGTCCTGAGGGAAAGAACCTTATTCCCTCACATCCAGTTTTCACATCCCATACTTGTATCTTTGTCCCCATTCTTGTTTATGTTCCCATCCTTGTATATTGCCCTATTCCCCTTTTTTTCAGTACATATTTCTGCTAAAAATAACATTATAGAGTTATTCATTTTGCATATAAAATTGGTAGTTTTTTTTTAATGGTACACGAGTTTTGACATTTTTAAGCAGGCTTTTTTGGTGCTTTTAGTATTATTTACGCTTTTTAATGTCTGAGTTTTATCACTAAAATGTCTCATGTACACAGTCACTTATTCACACAAATGCAAAGATGCACAGTATATTTGTTATATATTTACGTTATATACTGTATATGTCTGCATTTTTAAACACACTGTATACACAAACAAAAAAGAAAGTTGGATGTCTGGCAGCAAACCATGATGATGAGGAGGCTGGGCCACTATTACAGGACAGCAATGAGGCATCATCAGCTACAGGACAGTGGGGGAGGGGACAGGAGAGGGCAGCTCTGAAGAGCAAATATGAGGATAGGTGAAGGAGAGAAGAGGGGAGTCGGGGAGGGGCAAGAGTGCATCTGTGAGGGGCAAATAGGAGGATAGGTGAAGGAGAGAAGAGGGGAGTGGGAGGCATCAAGAGTGCATCTGTGAGGGGCAAATAGAAGGATAGAAGACGGTAGTGAGGCTAGAGACATCATTCAGGGAGCTCCAGTACTCACTTCAGGTCGCATTGTGTCCTCTGGAGCCTCTGCTCCTGCCGACTACAGAGCGATGACATGCAGGAGGGAGGGATACACTCTCCTCAGAAGTGTCATCTATTTCTGCAACACAGATGATACAGGCCTCCACAGGAGGTCTGTGCTGGTGGGTGGGGCTTACTGGTGTGGCAGGGGCTGGCTGTGTTTAGGAGGAAATGATCAGTTTTGTCCCCTCCTCTGATGGACGGCAGGGGAGGAACTTACATGGAACATACAGCGTCTGTGCTGTATGCTGGAGGAGAGTCTGTCAGGGGCTCAGCGGGGGATCCACTGACTTCCAGGTGGGCAGGAGAGCAGTGAAATCGCTCTCTTTAATAGCAGCAGATAATCGCCTAGCAGATACACAAAGCGGGGGGCTCGGTGATCACTGTGCTGCTATTACTGCTCTCCCCACCCATAAGCTCGCCCACCTCTCTGCACCGGCTTCAGTGGAAAGAGGTGGGCGGGATTATGGGGAGAGAAGTGCATATGTATTTTTTAAGTAGCCGGGACATGTGTTACCCCAGAGATGGCTGCAGTGACCATGTTCCGCTGCAGTTTGCAGCACAGGGTCCAGACTGGGCTCAGTGCTGCAATACATTTCAGCTGGATGTGGTACTCATTTTCACATCCAGCTAAACCAAGTACTGAGGTCCAGGATGAGCCATTTGAACCCCCGGTCCCAGTCACAGTGGTGACCCCTGTGACCGCAATTGTTACGCCCCTGTTCCTTACCCTATTTTATATTATGTTGTACAGACAAAAAGAAAATATCACTGTTTTACCAAAATGCTTGTAAACTGTATACAATGTCAACTGTATAATATTGACACTTTCTTTTTTCTGATTTAACACATACTGGATCTTGAACATGTGCTTAGTGTGGTGAAGATTATCTCTTACCTGCACATATAAATATTCAAAGGCAACAGGATCCCTCCGAAGTAAGTCTATCGGATCCTTTGGAACAAAGCTAATTCTAAACAGGCATCTCATCATATGCGAGCTGGGTCTTTGAGTCACCTAGACATCATACATCAATGTTAGTAGATTTGAAAGTAATTAGGGTCTAAAGTTATGTGCAGAAGTATTACAATATGTTGCCCTAAATAATAATAGTAATAATAATAATAAAACAAATATACATAGAACAACTTTACAATATTCTATATTAAACATTTAAATTTTATGTATTTAGCTCCTATGTTGTGCTATGTGCACCAAGGATGACACTGTTGTTACTCATTGGTTACAAACACTACAATGTGATCTTGCACTCCACTGTATTCCACTCCATCTGTGTTCTATAATTGCTTACTAACGTAGATTGGAGTAATATTCGCTACATTTTATTTTCTTTGCTGATTGTATTGCTGTGTACAGTACGTTAAGGTTCTGTTCACATGGGCCACTTGGTCATGGATTTTTTGTGAATTTTATGCCTAAAGTCTTCATAAAATCTACATGCAATCCATTTTCAAAGCATATCAATGGAGGTTCCGCTGCCCTGTTTATATACAACTGACATTTCCTGTAAAGAATATTACTGAAGAGCAGAAAGGCTGCACTGGAAAGAGGTCATATTATTTCAGGTGGAAATTCAGAGAACTATCCTCATTTAATGACATTGTGGTTGATTTCTGAGCAGATCCAGTGCACACAACAGAACATCTCCAGCACGTCTCAGGAAATACATATTAGATTTCAATCTAACAATAAAGCTGGGATCACATGTATATCATGCTTCAAGGTCAATTTTTTGTTTGAGCCTGACGAAACTCAACAAAACACAATTGATGTTAAAGCTCTTGCAAAAATGAATAAGTTGTCATCTGATCTTTTTATTATCTCCCCAGAGACACTGTTTGGGGCCAGATCACAATGTTACATGAACTATTAGAATCTAGAAGTGTCCCAAAATATAATTGTGTATGCATGCATGTATACAGATAGATAGATAAATAGGTAAGTAGATGGACATATATACAGTGCCTACAAGTAGTATTCAACCCCCTGCAGATTTAGCAGGTTTGATAAGATGCAAATAAGTTAGAGCCTGCAAACTTCAAACAAGAGCAGGATTTATTAACAGATGCATAAATCTTACAAACCAACAAGTTATGTTGCTCAGTTAAATTTTAATACATTTTCAACATAAAAGTGTGAGTCAATTATTATTCAACCCCTAGGTTTAATATTTTGTGGAATAACCCTTGTTTGCAATTACAGCTAATAATCGTCTTTTATAAGACCTGATCAGGCCGGCACAGGTCTCTGGAGTTATCTTGGCCCACTCCTCCATGCAGATCTTCTCCAAGTTATCTAGGTTCTTTGGGTGTCTCATGTGGACTTTAATCTTGAGCTCCTTTCACAAGTTTTCAATTGGGTTAAGGTCAGGAGACTGACTAGGCCACTGCAACACCTTGATTTTTTCCCTCTTGAACCAGGCCTTGGTTTCCTTGGCTGTGTGCTTTGGGTCGTTGTCTTGTTGGAAGATGAAATGACGACCCATCTTAAGATCCTTGATGGAGGAGCGGAGGTTCTTGGCCAAAATCTCCAGGTAGGCCGTGCTATCCATCTTCCCATGGATGCGGACCAGATGGCCAGGCCCTTTGGCTGAGAAACAGCCCCACAGCATGATGCTGCCACCACCATGCTTGACTGTAGGGATGGTATTCTTGGGGTCGTATGCAGTGCCATCCAGTCTCCAAACTTCACGTGTGTGGTTGGCACCAAAGATCTCGATCTTGGTCTCATCAGATCAGAGAACCTTGAAACAGTCTGTCTCAGAGTCCTCCAAGTGATCATGAGCAAACTGTAGACGAGCCTTGACATGACGCTTTGAAAGTAAAGGTACGTTACGGGCTCGTCTGGAACGGAGACTATTGCGGTGGAGTAAGTTACTTATGGTATTGACTGAAACCAATGTCCCCACTGCCATGAGATCTTCCCGGAGCTCCTTACTTGTTGTCCTTGGGTTAGCCTTGACTCTTCGGACAAGCCTGGCCTCGGCACGGGTGGAAACTTTCAAAGGCTGTCCAGGCCTTGGAAGGCCAACAGTAGTTCCATAAGCCTTCCACTTCCGGATGATGCTCCCAACAGTGGAGACAAGTAGTCCCAACTCCTTGGAAAGGCTTTTGTACCCCTTGCCAGCCTTGTGACCCTCCACGATCTTGTCTCTGATGGCCTTGGAATGCTCCTTTGTCTTTCCCATGTTGACCAAGTATGAGTGCTGTTCACAAGTTTGGGGAGGGTCTTAATTAGTCAGAAAAGGCTGGAAAAAGAGATAATTAATCCAAACATGTGAAGCTCATTGTTCTTTGTGCCTGAAATACTTCTTAATACTTTAGGGGAACCAAACAGAATTCTTGTGGTTTGAGGGGTTGAATAATAAATGACCCTCTGAAAAAACTTTTCACAATTTAAAAAAAAAAAAAATAAAAAAGAAATAACATTCTTTTTTGCTGCAGTGCATTTCACACTTCCAGGCTAATCTACAGTCCAAATGTCACAATGACAAGTTAATTCCGAATGTGTAAACCTGCTAAATCTGCAGGGGGTTGAATACTACTTGTAGGCACTGTATATATATATATATAAAACCTGATAGACATAGGTGGATATCTATATATGTACATTATATGTACATAATTATATTCATACAAGTCCCACTAAGTTTCCCAGGAATCTGTCTCTGTGAAGTGTAAATTGTCCCTTTTCCCACACCTGTCTCATTTACTTGCCCTCATTATAATGCATGTTCCATTTGTTTGCCCCCATAGATAACCAGGCAAGCTGTCCATCAGATAAGCCAAGGATGTCACAAATATCATTTATTAGTTCATGGTTTCGTCTCAGTTAGTCACAAGTAACATATATTTAATTAGCAAAGGAATAGATAGCGCTTGGCGTGTATGATACATCATATGTTAATTATTAGTCAAATTTGATAATTAATAGCAGGAGATAGCCCATATTACATTATTAACAAGCCAGCTCATTGGTGATAATATTTAATATTGACACTAGCCAATATTAACACCGAACATCGGGGAATGAACCCATTGCAAACAATAGGATCAGTTCTTCCTTCAATATCTAACCAGCCATTTTATTAAGTACTGAATGAAACATATAACCCAGCTCCAGATGTATGTTTTCTTATTTCACCAAGTAGATTTCACGTTATACTATGGGAGCACTGAAGCTAGCTGGAGGTGTAGCTTCAGTGTGCGGTTAGAAGACAAGCCCACTAAAGGGCGAAGGAGTAGTCAACAAGCCGGGCCTAGAACAGGAGGTCTCGTTAATAGCAAAGGAGAGTGCAAATCATGGTCAGGTGGAAGCCAAGGGGTCAGAAGACGAGAGGTCACGTAAACTACAAGAGGGAGAACCGGCGCCATGGTCAAGAGCCAAAATACAGGTCAGAGTCGGGAGATCAGAGTAACATACAGGTAGGAAGAGTCACAGGTCGGAACCGGGGTAAGACAGACAGGACGGGGAAGACTACAGGCAGCATCGGGAAGTCAGGGAACAGGGACGGATGAATGATACAAAGAGGACTCAGGTCAGGACAAGGTAGCGGGGAAACAAGACGGATCAAGGTACACTCACAAGAGCCAGACACACACGCTGCCGAGCAGAAACTGTTATTGTCCATGTTCCAGATGTGCAGCGCCAGGATATAGCAGGTTGCCCTCCGAAACAAGGCATAATGGAATTCAGCCCTCTCATCACCTGTACCTAGTAGATAGGAACCTGCCATGGCTCAGTGGTGACTAAGCCAAACCAATTTCATGATCGTAGACTTGCAGTGTGGGTTATTACTGACATATTTTGTTCATTCGAAAAAATAAGAGATCTCATTTTTTATCTTATTTTCATTATCTTAAAGATTTTATTATATTATAAACCTGAGTTAGTGTCTCCTGTTCATGTAACAAAAGGAGTTTTGTTCCAGCTCCCTCAGTTGTTTGCTCCAGCATCAAGGAAAAGTGTTCAATGCACTTTATTGAAAGCTTTTCTTGGAGTGTTAATATAACATCCTGAAAGAAAAAAATAATAATTCAGTGCACAACACTTCACATATCTAGGCATTTAACTAGCACATATAGCTTGCTAAAAACTATATATAGTTAGCAAGAAAATTGATGAAAAACAGAAAAAAATCTAATTCTTGCTGTTTACACATGTCTTTCAGGGTCAGAACATTCATTAATTTTTCATTTATTTTATTGTGGAATCATATAACTAGTATAAATTATTCTGGAGAATGAAAATAGCTTTAAAGTTACAATATAACATTCTATACAAATAACTATTTCAACATATATTATAATACTTAATTAAGGTTGAATGGTGGATTATGTTACTGGACAACACACCATGCAGAACGTCATCTTTTCTGGTTTAGTGAGTGCAGGCTGGATCAAGGTCTGTGGAGGTCCCTGAGCCATAGCTTTATTTATAGCTCATGCTGCCCCAGGCACTGACACCAAGTACATAATTTAGACAATAGAGGTAATTTTGCAATGCAGTTACATAAGCTTTTGTAAATACATAAAAAAATTACATTTGTCACTTGCAGACACATAATTTCCTGGAATGTTGAGATGTGTCACATGCAGATTTACTAACAAAATTTCCTCCATTTTTCACCTGAAAGGAGTAGCTGTCAAGATTCTGACTCTGTGTTCAGGGCATGCTGAGCTGTTATTTGTGTTAGTGGCAGCTCAGTCGTCGAAACTGCAGCTGGGGCGTGCTGAATTGTCGATGTTTTGAGTGACAGCTCAGTCGTCCAATCTCATTCTGGGAAATGCTAGGTTTTTGCAAGTGAGCCCTGTTTCCAGTAATTTCTAAGCTTCTTAGCTGAGCAGTTTTTCCCAGAGTGCTGTCAGTCTTCTATTTAGTTGTGCTAGATGGCCTTTTGTATATGTGCTCTGGGAATTGATATTTGCTGCCTGATCTTTGACTTTGTTTGCTCATCATTTTCCCTTGTCCCTCTGTTCTGATCTGCTAACCTCCAGGTACTCTGTCTTTGTACTGTGACTTGACAATGCCTCTGTTTTAATCTTGACATACTCCCCTGGTACCTGACCCTGGAACATTATGTGTAGTAACTAGAATCACATTAAGACTGGCAGGAACTTTTGTTTTCAAATTTCCACCAGCATGGATCTTCTTTACATACTTGGTGAACAGGTGATGATGTGACTATGGAATATTGTAAGCTTGAATTATTGCAATCACAGTTGCAGAGACAGGTTTCTAGCTTTATGTAGATTCCTTTTAGCTCTCCACTCCTGGCTGTGCTATGATACCTGCAGTTGCACTCTCCTGAACCTTTCGTGACAAATTTTCAGAGAAGAAAGACCAGTTTAGTGTGCTCTGGAAGAGTTGAAGGCTATTTTTTACCAGGCAACCCCAATGATGAAAGAATAAGTCCCAGCAGAGGGGAAACATCATGCCTGTACTGTGAGTGGGTTCTCAGACTTGGGCATTTTCTTTGTCTCCACTAGCCCCAGAATGGTCTTCTGGTCTTCTGTTGACAACTTTTTTATTGCATTAGGTATGATCTATGAGAAACCTCATAGGGTCCAGGTGCCAGAGGCAAAGATCATAAACTTGACACAATGGGGACGCAATGAGAACACCAGTTTCAAGTTCCAGCAATGGTCCTCTGAAATTCTGTGGAATGATGCAGCCATGTGCCAGGTGCCAGTTCTACAGAGGCCTCTCTGATACTCTTAAAGATGCTCAGTCTCTGCATACTCCACTTTGTTTCTTGGAGGTGGCCATGACTCAAGCTATTCATATGGATTGTACAATTTGGGAGAGATGTGATGGGTGACAGGGGGTCTTGGTCATTTTTCCTGTATGAATCCACTTACCTGAGGCGGATTCTATGGAGGTGGGAACAGCTAGCTCAAGGGCTGTTGAGAAGAGACGATGGCATGATCTCGAACTCTTCCTCTTTTCTGGTTGTGGTGGACATTTCCTGAAGGACTGCTTGGCATGCCCTCAAGCAAGTTGTTGGGAAAAAGTCTGAATGATTATCGAGGATATCACCCAGACTTCCTTTTTACTTATCAGATAAAGTACTGTTGAACGTGGAATTTCTTTTCCTAAATCAGTCTCTACCAGCATTCGCTTTCATTGACTTTTGGGCTGAAGCCAACTTCACTGATTCCGGACTGGCTTTAAGACTAGGATTAGGGACAGGTAAGGAAGAAGGACCCATTCAAATTGTTGGCATTGACAGGACACCGTTACTCCCAAACCTTGTTCAGCTGGTTATGGTAGAATTCACATTTAGAGTGGGAACACTGCTCTCTGAGTCCATCTCTTGTTATGCATTGACTCACTTAACTGCGGGGTTGGTGTTGGGAATTCTATTGCTGCGTATTCACAATTCTGTCATTGATTGGTGTCAGAAGGAAATGCCTTTATTCTGTACAAGTTTTCTTTGCTAGTCTAGAGGGTTTGCCGGGTACCTGAAGGACTATGGAGATGTGTTCTCGGAAAAAGAGGCAGAGATAATATCTCCCTATCATCCTTATGAGTGTGCTGTCAATCTTATCCCTAAAGCAAAATCACTGAAAGCTCGCCTGTATAATATATCAGGTCTGGAACGGACCACCATGAAATAATATGGAAACAAAAGTTTACTGAATGGTCATAACCATCCTTCCTCCTCACCTGTAGCTTCTTGTTTTTTCTTTGTTAAAAAAAGACAGGGGTCTCTATCCTTGCCTCGATTTCCGTGGAGGAAAGAAAATTACGCTTAAGAATACTTACCCAATTCCACTTATCCCTGACTTATATAATAAGCTTACAGGGGCTAAATGGTTTTCTTAACTTGATTGTGGAAGACGGTGGATTTTAACGTCTGAGAGTGTATTTGAAAATCATTATAGTATGGAGTGGATGAGAAAAGGATTAAACTGCACTGTCGGGTAATGGAATGATTAATGAAGAGCAGTATAAGATAATTTTTGTGATTTTATTATTCAACGCGTTTCGGAATATAGTAACATCTTCTTCGGGAACCAATATCAACAATGTACATTATTGATTTTTGTATCATTGACCTACCTACATGGTACCTATGTGGCCCCATATTTTATGTAATTATCATCGGAATTTTTTTTGTGAAGCTCCTCATATGTTTTTTTTATTGTTCTGTCTATTCTTAATTTTATGATATGTAATATTTATATTAATATAATGATATTTCTATTTTTGAGCAGTGGCAATATTCTTTTTATAGGGCCTATCATTTTATATGTTCATAGATGAGGCATTTTTATATATTTAAAAACTTTTCTTTTAGTACCTGTGAATGTCTAATTGCTTTTACTATATATTGTAATATATAGTAAAAAAAAACATGGTCTCCTATGATTGCTAGCTACAGTTTGTGTGAAATGGTTAAATTTTTATTAAAAGCCACTGTCAGAGAGTGATAGCAGCAGTGAAGAGGTTAACAGCAGCAGACAGAGCTTGGCTCCACTCGCTGCTGTCACAGGCAAATTCTTGCCGGTGATGCAATCTCAGCTTCTGAGCTGGTATTAAAGATGGGGAGCCTGTATATGAAATAATTATATCACATACAGTACAGACCAAAAGTTTGGACACACTTTCTCATCTCTAGAACAACTGTTAAGAGGAGACTTTATGCAGCAGGCCTTCATGGTAAAATAGCAGCTAGGAAACCACTGCTAAGGACAGGCAACAAGCAGAAGAGACTTGTTTGGGCTAAAGAACACAAGAAATGGACATTAGACCAGTGGAAATCTGTGCTTTGGTCTGATGAGTCCAAATTTGAGATCTTTGGATACAACCACCATGTCTTTGTAGAAAAGGTGAACGGATGGACTCTACATGAAGAAAAAACAAAAAAGCTAGCACTAAATGTGCACTACAGCACTAAAAATTCCAACTGTACTTATTATAAATTTGAGATTTTTGGCAAAAAAAATTGCAATTTCTTGAGCCACCCCGCCACTCCACGACAAATCTCATTTGGGGCAGTCCTAACACTAAAATATTTTTATAAAATGTGCCAAACGGCCTCACATATGAAATAGTAGAACTGCTCTTAGCAGTACTCACCTGGTCTATTTCAATCCCGTACCCATGACTGAATCATGGCTGTGGGCGGGACAGGTCCAGGCAAATGCTGCATGAAGTAAATAGCCTGTGGACAGGGCCTGATGACTGAATGTGAACAGTCACCAATCGCCAAAATCTAGACAGGTGGAATACATCCCAAATTGGGATGCATAGCAAGGTGGGGGTCAGCCACCGACCAATTCAATGAAGAAAAAACGAAAAAGCTAGCACTAAATGTGCACTACAGCACTAAAAATTCCAACTGTACTTAATATAAATTTGAGATTTATGGCAAAAAAATTGCAATTTCTTGAGCCACCCCGCCACTCCATGGCAAATCTCATTTGGGGCAGTCCTAACACTAAAATATTTTTATAAAATGTGCCAAACGGCCTCACATATGATGGACTCTACATGCCTGGTTCCCACCGTGAAGAATGGAGGAGGAGGTGTGATGGTGTGGGGGTGCTTTTCTGGTGACATTGTTGGGGATTTATTCAAAATACTAAATACTAAACCAGCATGCCTACCACAGCATCTTGCAGCAGCATGATATTCCATTCGGTTTGCATTTAGTTGGACCATCATTTATTTTTCAACTGGATAATTAATGACCCCAAACACACCTCCAGGCTGTGTAAGGGCTATTTAACTAAGAAGGAGAGTGATGGGGTGTTACGCCAGATGACCTAGCCTCCACAGTCACCAGACCTGAACCCAATCGAGATGGTTTGGGGTGAGTTTGACCGCAGAGTGAAGGCAAAAGGGCCAACAAGTGCTAAGCAACTCTGGGAACTCCTTCAAGACTGTTGGAAAACCATTTCCGGTGACTACTTCTTGAAACTCATCAAGAGAATGCCAAGAGTGTGCAAAGCAGTAATCAAAGCAAAAGGTGGCTACTTTGAAGAACCTAGAATATAAGACATATTTTCAGTTGTTTCACACTTTTTTAAGTATTTCATTCAACATGTGTTAGTTCATAGTTTTGATGCCTTCAATGTTAATCTACAATGTTCAGTCATGAAATTAAGAAAACTCTTTGAATGAGAAGGTGTGTCCAAACTTTTGGTCTGTACTGTATGTCAGGAAAGGATTAATGTAGCTGTCATCATATACGTTTCTTAAAATGGAAACACCTCTGTAAATAAATTGGTAAGTTTTTAATCTGTGCTATGGAGATTTGCTTCTGCATGTGGCCCAGACAGATGGCATGGATTGTTAAACAGGAAATGTTAAGTACAATGAGAGAAGTGATGGGAAAGCAGATAGGCATATTTTGGATTAGGTAGATTACGGCACCAATTAAACATTGCTTCTGCAATATCACAGCTTAGAGACTCATTGGTCTTCTTAATGAGACTGAGGGAACTGCAGAGGACCAAACTAATGTCAACAACAAAGCCAAGTGTTGAAATTTGATCAGAAATGTGATTTCCTCTGATAGGAGGATATTAACAAATAATCTCCTTATAATGGCAATTCTAATTACAGCCTGACACAAAAGAGGAAAGAGTAGCTGCTGCTTAGCCTGGTGTATGTTTTGTTGTGTATCATGCAGCCTGCCATTATGATTACATTCACGTTACATAATTGCCGGGATATTCTGAGATGAAACTGTGTTTCGCCTAACAGAATAGGCACAAAAATAAAAATGGAAAATAATTCACATATTTCACTGCAGGTAGTATTGTACTCTCTGAAACAAGCTATATAACACACTTGAATAGGTTTTCTTTTATTAGAAAAGCCTTGCAATTTATGTGTACACCTACTTACAGTGCATATTCACAGGTATAAAGGAAGTAGATTTATTACGGTTTACTGTAGGTATATTCACATTGAAGAAGGTGGAGGAGTGATTGCCTGACAGTGTTATGTGTTTGCCATCTAATGATCAAGACCCCCCCCTCACCATTCACCATATGATGAAGAATAAAATATTTCTTTAACAGCTTTGATTTTGGCCAAATAACCCTCTGATCCTCAGCATTGCTTGATGTACTGACACCGAGGAGGGGATACCTTTTTTAATTTTCCATCAGCCACAAAAATTCCATCTCCAGGCCTGATGGTTTTAATGAGTCATATAGTAATTCTGAATAAAGAGAAAAGTGTTGTTCCAGCAAAGAATCCACATTTGGGAATATATATAAAAACCTTTTATTCCAATTCCATTTAAAATCCATACAATAAGCTGGCAATGCAGCCTAGTGCAGTCCTGTGGAGATACCGTGTTTTTCCAAAAATAAGACACTGTCTTATATTTTTTTTTCCCCCAAAAAAAGCACTAGGGCTTATTTTTGGAGGTGGTCTTATTCTTGGTGAAACACGGTTGGGGGGTAAGTTTACCCCCCAAAAAAGCAGACCCCCCCACTTCCCAGGAGACTCATACTTACCAGACTCGGATGTGTGCATGGCTCCCAGGTCCTCCTGTGATCTCCGGTGGGTGCTGCACTCTGTCCTGCCCTGCTTCTGGCTGACATGCTGACACACTCACTCACAGCAGATCGCACACACACACACACACATCACATCCAGCGCTTCCAGCCGCAGGAAATTATGGGAGGAAGTGACATGAGTTCACAGGTCCTGTTGTGGCAGGTCCTTGTGCTCAACTGCACAGCCTCTCAGGATTCTGCCGGCGAGAAGAAATCGGTGTCGCTGGATGTGGTGAGTATGTGTGCGATCCGATGTGTGATTCCATGTTTGTGTGTGTGATTTGATGTTTGTGTGCGTGATCCGATGTGTGTTTGATCTGATTATGTATGCGATCTGATTGTGTGTGCGATCTGATGTTTGTGTGTGTGATCCAATATCTGTGTGTGAGATCTGATTGTGTGTATGTGAGATCGGATGTGTGTGGGTGTGTGATCACTGCAGGTCCTCTGCTCGGCATCTGGTGAGTGTGATTGCTGGGTGCCCGCTGTCTATAATGAAGTGTCCTGCAGTTTTCTTTAACTTTTTTAGCCGCACGGCCACTTCATTATTGAACCTTGACTAGGGCTTATTTTCGGGGGAGGGCTTATATTTATGCCTTGCTCCATAAATGCTTAAAATCCCTGCTAGGGCTTATTTTTGGGGATGGCTTATTTTTGGAAAAACACGGTAACACGTTTCGGCTAATGCGCCCTCTTCATGTGAAGAAGGCGCATTAGCCGAAATGTGTTATCTCTACAGGACTGCACTAGATGTATTGCCAGCTAATTGTATAGCTTTTTAATGGAATTGGAATAAAAGATTTTATTTATTTATTCTCAAATGTGGATTCTTTGCTGGAACAACCCTTTCCTCTTTATTTATTTTGTCTGCGGTGGCCTCTACCTTTCTGGGTGTGGATCACAAGGGATTTGAGCTAATTAAACTACTGCAAGACTGGTAAGCTGACTACAAAACTATTTATTTTTCTTATATAGTCATTATATAGTAATATGGTAATTATATAGTAATATTGTTATTTTGTTAATTAAGGTAAGCAGTAAATGTCTTCAACAAAAAACGACAAAGCTTAATAGCCAGTGACCAAATGTGTAATAAATTGAGCATCATTAATGGATGGCGCTGCCAGAGTATAATAAGCGGTTTGTGAGGGGGATATAATGTCTGTATGACATATGGAAAGAGTTTGTATGAGAATATTCCTTTAATCAATTTATAGTAATCATTTATTCTGTTTGAAGGGTCTAAAAATGTCATGTTCTGCCTCAATCTGTAAAGCCCTGTTTAAGCAACACCTATATAACAAAGGGATTTTTTCCACTATAGGAAATAATAGCATATGGCAAGACTATTTCATCATTTCCTAATTGTTAATTTCCTAATTTTATGGGAGCACCACTTATAATCAGCATAAGGGGCCAACATTGCTAGGTGTTACAGTTCTTGCTGATTTTCACTGGATAGTAGTTTGGCCAGCCATATCCTATTCATGAGAGCCGCAACAAAACACTATTCACTTGCAAAGGTCTATGTGGCAAATCCAGGCACAGTGAGAGAAAAACTGAAAGGAGGAACATTTGACAAAATTCGGACTTCATAGGAGTCTGACCGGTTGAACCTACGGGCAAATGATATGCCATAACATTATGACATGGCAATTCTACATAAACACAATCCTGTAAAAAATACCTCTCATCTGCTATTTTTTTCAGAATAATGTATAACTAAGGAATAAAATAACCCCATGCAACCAATGGCTCATCTGGTGTAAGCAATATGCAATTCCACTTTTTCTTTTTCTTTTAATGTTTCGATCCCTCAGTGTATGATTAGAGTGGCTCATTGTCAATTTGCGGTGTTTAGGGAAGGCTGCATTTTATATAGGAGATAAAACATATGGACAGACTCTGTTCATCATTATTACAAGGTCAAGCTTTGGCAGGTTGAAAGCCATGTCTTTAGTGAAGAACAGCTATAACACTATGTTATTACAATGCTTTATTGAAGCCTTGAAACCATTAAAACAATGAGTGTAGCCGAGTACAAAAGGTTACCAACTGGGTCAGAGAGAAAATTAGAGAGGAGCAGAAGTGTGCGTAAATGCTGTTGTCTGGATATACTCGAATATGAAACTTTTGGAATCATTCCCTTGCACTAAACACAGTACAAATGTTTACTTTAATATCACAGTGCATGAACATTGGATAATATATACTAATTTAGGTATGAACTGATCAAGACATAAACACTCCTGAAGCAGTTGTCATAGGTATAGCCTTTAATAGTGATCCAAAAATAGGGTATCATTGCTCGTTAATTTTAAACATGTCTAAGTGGTCATTCTCCTTCACTTATGCATTAATAGGGTTACTGGTATTGGAATCCTATTCATAAATAGATTTTAATAATCGGTTACTGTTTCTCATTTCCTAAACAGAACCTGAAATGATTCTGTCTACCATACACCGGAGGTTTCCATACTTTCTTATGGTTCACAGTTGACCTTTTTTTTTGGTTAGTAAGATTTATAATCCTCTCTAGAGACATTCATATAGAAAGACATATCTAATTGTGGTTTGTGATCTTACCTTTATAGAAGTACCACTGTCAAAGCGAAAAGATTTGGTTTGCCCATTTTCTAAATACACTTTTAGGACATTTGGCATGAACAGAAGTGAATTGTCTTTGACTGTTTCCTGCAGGATTGTAAAGGAGAAGCAGATCAATTTAAGATTTCTTCTTTTCTATCCATTTTTGATGGCATGTAATAAATAAATAACAATTATAATAATGAGATGAAGAGAAAAGTACAAATTTGTCAACTGTGGAGAAAATGTGATCCCCAATACAATACAGTTTATGTGACTTATTGACACATAGTATAGGCAAAGAAATTGAAAGCGGAGTAATAGAGTACATGTACATGCTTGACTAAGTGTTATTCAATTAATAAATAAAATATAAAGTAAAACCAGTAAAAAAGATAAAAAAACAAACAGCCTGTAAAGTGGGCTGCGAGATCGAGGCTATGCAGACAATAAGTACAACACATGCAAGTGGGAATAATTGCAGGACTCTAGACACAAATTCTGTAAGTACAGAACAACGCATGCGAGTTCTTAGACTTGTTTTGTGAATTTGAGGGGAAGCAGTGTATTTTCAAATCCACTGTGAAATCTAATGTAAAACTCCTAGAAAACGCCACGTGTATAACACATTGATTTAAAGGGAACCTGTCAGGTGCAATATGCACCCAGAACCATGAACAGTTCTGGTCGCATATTGCTAACCTCTCCCTAAATGTCTAAGTATCTAGTAGTATAGATAAAGAGATCTTTAGAAAAAGTATTTCTGAAAATGTTTTCTCATATGTTAATGAGGCCAGTGATTAGTCGCAAGGGCATAAGTTCCCATGGCTAGTCGGCCCCCTTAGCATGTTAGCACACCCACAGGGGCGTGCTAACATGCTAATACACAGAATCAAAGGCATTGTCACTCTCACTCCTGCTGCCACTGCTGGTTTTCAGCTCCATGTGCACAATCAGAATATTCCCAGATTTCCGGTCATGCACACTACACCAGTTAGAAGCTGGGATGTGTACACCTGGCTCCATAGTACGCATGACTGGAAGTCCGGGACTTCTGATCATGTGCACTAAGCTTAAATCCAGCATCTGACGCGATAGCAGCAGAGAGCGGTGAGATCAACCATACCTTGGACGCTGCGCATTCATTAGCATGTTGGCATGCCCATAGGGGCATGCTTACATGCTAAGGGGGCCGGCTAGCCAAGGGAACTAATGCCCTTGTGACTAGTCGCTGGCTTCATTAGCATATTATAAAAAATCTTTAGAAATACTTTTTCTAAAGATTCCTTTGTTTATCATAGTGTATACAGGGACAATGTTGCAGAGATTAGCAATATGCATCCAGAAGTGCTCGTGGCTCTGGTTGCATATTGCACCGGAGAGGTTCACTTTAAGTGCTTATAAAAAGGTATTTCAGTGAAAATTTTTAAAAACAATACAAGGAATCCCTAGAGTTGCCCCAAATGAGGCAGCAACATGTGGCCCAAACATGTTCACATCAATTCAATAGGAATCAAATTTGTGTCAAATGTTATGAATTTTGCAAGTTCTGTTGCATATAAATATTTTTTTATTTGATTTGTGGGAATCAACAAAAATTGTTCTCAAAAATGTTACACAGTGCAGAAGACCTTATCAGCTACAAAAGGCTCAAATGACCTGAGGCATAGCTATACAGGATTCTCCATAATGCCTTGCAACTATTACATCCTTTGGCATAGTGCAGGGCCCTGTATAAAAGTAGGGATGAGAGAACCAAAACTTTAAAGTTAATGGTTTTTATGGGACATCTAGTGTCCAGGGCTTGAACTCGAACATTGACTTTTTACGGACGTCCGTTTTCAAGTTTGGGTGCTCTTTGGAGGCAGAATAAAGTTTGTTGAAAGGCTGCAGTGCAGCCAATCAACAAGTGTTCAGCTGTGGGCTCTTCCGATGCCATAACAGCTATGCTGAGTACTATCATGGCTGTGAATGGCCGGCACACCATGTGGCCTAACCTATATATCTATTGCATGTGGAAGTTGCCTGTCTGCTACTGTGAACAATAAAAAAAAATTACATTGTCTCCCTCCTAGTTTTAGTAACTAGCACGGGTCAACCATTAACTGCAGACTGCCACCCTCAGCTGTCAGCTCTACCTTGAACCCAGTGAACTTAAACCTCCAAGGGTCCACTCATCTCTATATAAAAGTCTAAGCAGGGAATACAGTAGCAGCTTTAGGGTGATTCAGAATAGAGAACGCTCAGAGCTCAACAATAGAGATAGGAAAAGAAAGCCATAAAACATCAGACAAGTAATTCAGATAGTAAAATGTTGGACAACTTCACAAGTGAAGAAGATATTCTGAAGTAGTTGTCCGAAAATAATACAGAGATTCAAATGATGGGAGAGAGATTGGGCAGGTGCCAGAAGCAGAGCCAGACTGAGTATGATTGATTAATGATATGATGTACCTGGCATTTGTACTGCTGCATTTCAAGTACCGTTACACATTTTTTTCATTAATTCTTAATGCATTAGAAAGCAGAAAGCCACAACAATATATATATTTTTAATTTGAAATCAGTGTCAGTCACAGATTGTGTGTTTAGTTGTCACAAGCGACTTTATTGAGCGATTGCATTTCTTATGCAATCCTTTTTTGTGAAGAGGGGAATAATTGGTTTAAAAAAAAAAAACTACAATTCCTTCAAATATAGTTACCTGCAACTGTCTACCTCATAAAGCATGTGTATCACAAAGTGTATTTTTGCTCATCTGTTTTACTAGTCAAATTTTACCTCTATAGACACCACACCAAATAGAGTGGCATTTTGCAAAAGCTGGCCTACCTAGCATTTATTGTTATGTAATTTCTGGGAAAAGCAGTTGAATTTTGTTAAAAAATAAATATAGAAAAAAAATTAGACATTTCTCTCTGCATGTCTATTTTTGCATAACTGTTTTACTAGTCCACCTTGGCAACTATAATGACCACACTTGTACTGCAGTCTACTGCTGGATTTTGCGTTCTGTACAAGCTCCTATCTAGCATTGTCTGTTCAGTCCTTTTTGCTGGGGATTGATAATTTCCATTGAAAAATGGTCAAAAGTTAATTACAGTGTTTTAAAAATTGTACAGTAAAAGAAAAAGTGACAGTGACATAAGATGGGTAGTGTGTTGTTTGTAAAAACAGAAAAGTGCAAACTTCAGCTAAGAAGGTGAGAGCTGGCAACAGTCTTAGCAGCACCACCACTGGCACCTGCTTTCTGGGCAATAGTACTATCCAATGCAGGTCACAATTTGCTTCCTTTCCCTCCATCCAGTGTATTAGCGGGAAGAAAGTGAAGGGCATTTCTCCATCTCCATCAGAGCAATGTTACCTCTGGCAGCAACACCATCAGTTTGAGTTGGTAGTCTACACAGTTGTCCTCCTCCACCATCATAAAAGTGAATCTTTTACATTGCAGAAGCTATATTTTTTTTCAATGACACCTGTATCTGTTAAGCTAAGTGTTTACATATTACCCCATGACCCTTATGTATTTCTTGTCATTAATAAAATTCTTTTATTTGCATGAAATATGATTTGTGCTTTATTTTATATGGTATGTGGCACCCTAAGGGGTACTTTGCACACTACAACATCGCAAGCCGATGGTAGTGATGCCGAGCGTGATAGTCCCCGCCCCCATCGCAGATGCGATATCTTGTGATAGCTGCCATAGCGAACATTATCGCTACGGCAGTTTCACATTCACTTACCTGCCCTGCGACGTCGCTCTGGCCAGCGAACCGCCTCCTTCCTAAGAGGGCGGGTCGCGCGGCGTCACAGCGACGTCACAAGGCAGGCAGCCAATAGAAGCAGGGGGCGGAGATGAGCGGGACGTAAACATCCCGCCCACCTCCTTCCTTCCTCATTGCAGCCAGGACACAGGTAAGGAGATGTTCCTCACTCCTGCGGCTTCACACACAGCGATGTGTGCTGCCGCAGGAACGAGGAACAACATCGTTACATCGGTCCTTCCAAAATTATGGAAATGACCGACGCTACACCGATCATACGATTTCGACGCTTTTGCGCTCGTTAATCGTAGTAAAAAGGATTCACATACTCCGATGTCGACAGCGACGCCGGATGTGTGTCACTTTCGATTTGATCCCACCGACATCGCACCTGCGATGTCATAGTGTGCAAAGTACCCCTAAGTCCCTTTCTCTTGAAGTCTTTATTCCTATTGTGTGGGGCGTGCCAATACAGCCTACAGAGAGCTGTTTCTGTGTCCTTTCCCTTACGGATCTGTTTTTCAATGTTTATTGTAAGTAGTTATCAGGCAACTAATTCATAGCAACCTGTATATCAGCGATTACCAGATGATATTGGGGGACAAAATTTAGTATTTTACCAGTTAATACAGCTAATTTCTCGTCTGATTGCCTGAGCTAAATGTCTATTTTAGGCCAATGCATGGCATGTTGAAGAGAGTCTGTGGGTGTCTTTTCTTGTAAAAATCAGTGTGATGTAGTTTATTAGCATTTTTTGGCTCCTTATCACAACACGGAGAATTGTATTAAAGTTGGCGATTCACTAATTAATAACAGATTTCATTGTGGCTGTGACTCAAATAAGCCTAAAAACCTAAAGGCCACTTTACACACAGAGATAAATCTGCGGCAGATCTGTGGTTGCAGTGAAATTGTGGACAATCAGTGCCAGGTTTGTGGCTGTGTACAAATGGAACAATATGTCCATGATTTCACTGCAACCACAGATCTGCCACAGATTTACCTCTGTGTGTAAAGTGGCCTTCAGAAAAGCTTCCAACAGACAAATTCCTGTTCTACTTGGTGTTTTTTTTCCCCTCTTGTTAAAGCACTAAAAAAGCTTTCTATTCTAACAAATCATCACATGGCTTTGTACTCAAAAAGTCATGAAAATATTTGTTCAAGCTGATGTAAGAGGAAAAAGAAGGAAATCGTGTCCTTATTTAATGTCCTTTTCACTTAGTATTCCAAAACTCTTAAAATTAGTTATTTCATCATATTACTTCCAATCATACTGACACTATATACATTGTTGGCCTTTTGAAAGCACAATTAAACCTTATTGGAGATCTCTTTCTAAATATAGGATAGGTTAGATAGGATTTCATAGAATGGATAATGCAGTTTCTAATGGATGTGGCAGCTTTTCCACTCTCTTGATGAAATTCTGACTATGCCATTAACATTTATTTGTCCAGAAGAACTAGCTAAAGCCAAGGCAATATATCCAATGAAAGACCCAAAGGATTAAACAAAAAAAATATTCTAAGTGAAACTATGATTGGGCGTTACTAAAGTTTTTGTTTATTTTTTTCCCCCTTTTCTTGATTCTAATGTTCATAATGGAAGGAATGATGATGAGGTCAGTGAAATAACCACAACTATATTATATGTAATCACTTGTTGCATAATGAACTTCTTAATATTTTTATGTGAAAGAAAATGTAACAACAGGCCCTCATTAAAGTTTGGCTGTATGAAAATGAAATATAGATAAAGATAATCTTATATATATATCTCCACAGATACATGGAAAAATTGGAGCAACTTATAAATTCAGTTTGGTGTCATGAAAACTACACTGTGTGCAGAATTGTTAGGCAAGTGAGTATTTTGACACATGATAATTTTTATACATGTTGTCCTATTCCAAGCTGTATAGGCTTGAGAGCCAACTACCAATTAAGTAAATCAGGTGATGGGCATCTCTGTAATGATGAGGGATGTGGTGTAATGATATCAACACCCTATATAAGGTGTGCTTAATTATTAGGCAACTTCCTTTCCTTTGGAAAAATGGGTTAGAAGATAGATTGGACAGGCTCTGAAAAGTCCAAAATTGTGAGATATCTTGCAGAGGGATGCAGCAGTCTTGAAATTGCCAAACTTTTGAAGCGTGATCACCGAACAATCAAGCGTTTCATGGCAAATAGCCAACAGGGTCACAAGAAGTGTGTTGGGCAAAAAAGCGCTAAATAACTGCCCATGAATTGAGGAAAATCAAGCGTAAAGCTGCCAAGATGCCATTTTCCCCCAGTTTGGCTATATTTAAGCAAGAAGGCCTGCGGAGACACCATCACATGTTTCTCAACGCTGGCAGGAAACTAGCCAGGTCTTTCACCGGGAAGGAACAACCACGGGAAGGGCAGTCTCCAGTCAAGGAGACCACCTATGCCAAACATGGTATCCATCCACAGACAGCCGTTTCGGGGTATTTGCCCCTCATCAGTGTGGAGTAGGAATCTGGCTAGTGGGACATTGCCTAGTAAAAGACTATGTGAGCAAGGATGGTTGACCTTAGGGAGATCAACATCCACCACTGCGGAGACACCATCACGTGTTTCTCAACGCAGTGATTCTAGAGCAATGCCCCCTGGGAAATATTCAAAGCAAGAAGGCCTGCGGAGACACCATCACATGTTTCTCAACGCTGGCAGGAAACTAGCCAGGTCTTTCACCGGGAAGGAACAACCACGGGAAGGGCAGTCTCCAGTCAAGGAGACCACCTATGCCAAACATGGTATCCATCCACAGACAGCCGTTTCGGGGTATTTGCCCCTCATCAGTGTGGAGTAGGAATCTGGCTAGTGGGACATTGCCTAGTAAAAGACTATGTGAGCAAGGATGGTTGACCTTAGGGAGATCAACATCCACCACTGCGGAGACACCATCACGTGTTTCTCAACGCAGTGATTCTAGAGCAATGCCCCCTGGGAAATATTCAAAGCAAGAAGGCCTGCGGAGACACCATCACATGTTTCTCAACGCTGGCAGGAAACTAGCCAGGTCTTTCACCGGGAAGGAACAACCACGGGAAGGGCAGTCTCCAGTCAAGGAGACCACCTATGCCAAACATGGTATCCATCCACAGACAGCCGTTTTGGGGTATTTGCCCCTCATCAGTGTGGAGTAGGAATCTGGCTAGTGGGACATTGCCTAGTAAAAGACTATGTGAGCAAGGATGGTTGACCTTAGGGAGATCAACATCCACCACTGCGGAGACACCATCACGTGTTTCTCAACGCAGTGATTCTAGAGCAATGCCCCCTGGGAAATATTCAAAGCAAGAAGGCCTGCGGAGACACCATCACATGTTTCTCAACGCTGGCAGGAAACTAGCCAGGTCTTTCACCGGGAAGGAACAACCACGGGAAGGGCAGTCTCCAGTCAAGGAGACCACCTATGCCAAACATGGTATCCATCCACAGACAGCCGTTTCGGGGTATTTGCCCCTCATCAGTGTGGAGTAGGAATCTGGCAAGTGGGACATTGCCTAGTCAATGTCCCACTAGCCAGATTCCTACTCCTTCCCGGTGAAAGACCTGGCTAGTTTCCTGCCAGCGTTGAGAAACATGTGATGGTGTCTCCGCAGGCCTTCTTGCTTTGAATATTTCCCAGGGGGCATTGCTCTAGAATCACTGCGTTGAGAAACACGTGATGGTGTCTCCGCAGTGGTGGATGTTGATCTCCCTAAGGTCAACCATCCTTGCTCACATAGTCTTTTACTAGGCAATGTCCCACTAGCCAGATTCCTACTCCACACTGATGAGGGGCAAATACCCCGAAACGGCTGTCTGTGGATGGATACCATGTTTGGCATAGGTGGTCTCCTTGACTGGAGACTGCCCTTCCCGTGGTTGTTCCTTCCCGGTGAAAGACCTGGCTAGTTTCCTGCCAGCGTTGAGAAACATGTGATGGTGTCTCCGCAAGCCTTCTTGCTTTGAATATTTCCCAGGGGGCATTGCTCTAGAATCACTGCGTTGAGAAACACGTGATGGTGTCTCCGCAGTGGTGGATGTTGATCTCCCTAAGGTCAACCATCCTTGCTCACATGGCTATATTTAAGAGCTGCAACGTTATTGGAGTATCAAAAAGCACAAGGTGTGCCATACTCAGGGACATGGCCAAGGTAAAGAAGGCTGACAAACGACCACCTTTGAACAAGAAACATAAGATAAAACGTCAAAACTGGGCCAAGAAATATCTTAAGACTAATTTTTCAAAGGTTTTATGGACTGATGAAATGAGAGTGACTTTTGATGGGCCAGATGGATGGGCCAGAGGCTGGATCAGTAGAGGGCAGAGAGCTCCACTCCGACTCAGACACCAGCAAGGTAGAGGTGGGGTACTGGTATGGGCAGGTATCATCAAAGATTAACTTGTGGGACCTTTTTGGGTTGAGGATGGAGTGAAAGCTCAACTCCCAGACCTACTGCCAGTTTCTGGAAGACAACTACTTCAATCAGTGATACAGGAAGAAATCAGTATCGTTCAAGAAAAACATGATTTTTATACAGGACAATGCTCCATCACATGCATCCAACAGCATGGCTGGCCAGTAAAGGTCTAAAAGATGAAAAAATAATGACATGGCCCCCTTGTTCACCTGATCTGAACCCCATAGAGAACCTGTGGTCCCTCATAAAATGTAAGATCTACAGGGAGGGAAAAGAGTACACCTCTCGGAACAGTGTCTGGGAGGCTATGGTGGCTGCTGCACACAATGTTGATCGTAAACAGATCAAGCAACTTACAGAATCTTTCGATGGTAGGCTGTTGAATGGCATCATAAAGAAAGGTGGCTATATTGGTCACTAATTTTTTGGGGGTTTTGATCTTGCATGTCAGAAATGTTTATTTCTAAATTCTATGCAGTTATATTGTTTTATCTGGTGAAAATAAACAAGTGATATGGGAATATATTTGTTTTTTATTAAGTTGCCTAATAATTCTGCACAGTAATAGTTATGTGCACAAACAGATATCCTCCTAACATAGCCAAATCTAAAAAAAACCCACTCCAACTTCTAAAAATAGTAAGCTTTCATATTTATGAGTCTTTTCGGTTAATTGAGAACATAGTTTTGATCAATAATAAAAAAAATCCTCTAAAATACAACTTGCCTAATAATTCTGCACACAGTGTATGTACATACTGCACCAAAACTCAGGCCTTAAACACAGAGTAAAACAGGTGCGATGTCGGTGGGGTCAAATCGAAAGTGACGCACATCCGGCGTCGCAGTCGATATCGTAGTGTGCATATCCTTTTTGATACGATTAACAAGTGCAAAAGCATCGTTATTGTATCATCAGTGTAGGGTCCGACATTTCCATAATGCTGGTGCAGCAACAGGTACCATGTAGTTCCTCGTTCCTGCGGCAGCACACATCGCTGTGTGTGAAGCCGCAGGAGCGATGGACTTCTCCTATCTGCGTCCCGGCTGCAATGTGGAAGGACGGAGGTGGGCAGGATGTTTACGTCCCGCTCATCTCCGCCCCTCCGCTGCTATTGGCCGCCTGCCGTGGTACGTTGCTGTGACGCCGCACGACCCGCCCCCTTAGGAAGGAGGCGGGTCGCTGGCCAGAGCGACGTCGCAGGGCAGGTAAGTGCGTGTGAAGCTGGCGTAGCGATAATGTTCGCTACGCCAGCAATCACAAGATTTCGCTGCTGCGACGGGAGCGGGGACTATCGCGCTCGACATCGCAGCCTCGGCTTGCGATGTCGCAACGTGCAAAGTACCCCTATGAATCCAGGGTACAAAACCCAAATGAATGGCATATTACCCATAAGAACCAAATTTTATTACAAATAGACCAGGTAAAAATAGAAAATTGTAATAATCCCCTAAGCCTATACAGCTTGGATAACATGTATAAAAAGTATCATGTGATCAAAATACTAATTTGCCTAATAATTCTGCACACAGTGTAGAACCTATCAGTAAAGGATTGAGGGGAAGTAACAAGTCACAAAATACTAGTTGCAAAACACAAACTTGAACTGTTTCATGGTGGACATCATAGTAAAAATATTTACTGTCTTATTCTTAGGGGCACTTTGCACACTATGACATCGCAGGTGCGATGTCGGTGGGGTCAAATTGAAAGTGACGCACATCCGGCATCGCAGGCAATATCTTAGGCCTAAAACATACTTCCGCATAAAAAACGTCCGTGTGACACGGTCCGTTTTTCGGGTCCGTGTTCCGTTTTTTTGGGGCGTTTCTCCGATACGTATGGCATCCATGTGATGGCGTATGCGAGCCGTGTGTACATGTAAAATGTCCGTGTTTGTGTGTAAAATGCCCGTGTATGTGTACGTGGAATGTCCGTGTGGAATGTCCATTTGTGTGTTGCACAATGTCGTTGATACATGTCGGCTGACAGCAGACAGAGTTGCGTGATGAGAATCAACTCGGGTGAATTTCACCCGACTTCATTGTCATGCCGTGGCTCTGTCTGTGTGCCGCGTACTGATTAGCGGTCACCTGTGAAGGATTTACAAGTGACCGCTAATCCCCCGAGTGACTGAAGTGAGCAGCCCTCTCTCATACTTACCACTCCCCAATCACCAGCGCGGCGAGGAACAGCTGTGCAGAGAATACGCGGCAACAATTACTTTGAATATGCCGGCCGCTCATTAATCAATCTCGTATTCCCTGCTTTCCCCACCCACAGACGCCTGTGATTTGTTGCATCAGACACGCCCCCCACACTGAGTGACAGGTGTCTCACTGCACCCAATCACAGCAGCCGGTGGGCGTGTCTATACTGTGCAGTAAAATAAATAAATAAATAATTAAAAAAAACGGCGTGCGGTCCCCCCCACTTTTAATACCAGCCAGATAAAGCCATACGGCTGAAGGCTGGTATTCTCAGGATGGGGATCCCCATGTTATGGGGAGCCCCCCAGGCTAACAATATCAGTCAGCAGCCGCCCAGAATTGCCGCATACATTATATGCGACAGTTCTGGGACTGTACCTGGCTCTTCCCGATTTGCCCTGGTGCATTGGCATTCGGGGTAATAAGGAGTTTTTGGCAGCCCATAGCTGCCAATAAGTCCTAGATTAATCATGTCAGGCGTCTCCCTGAGATACCTTCCATGATTAATCTGTAAATTACAGTAAATAAACACACACACACCCGAACAATCCTTTATTAGAAAAAAAAACACTAACAAATTGCCTTGTTCACCAATTTTATAAGCCCGAAAAAGCCCTCCATGTGCGGCGTAATCTAGGATGGTCCAGCGTCGCTTCCAGCTCTGCTGCATGAAGGTGACCGGAGCTGCAGAAGACGCCGCCGCTCCTGTCAGCTCCACGCAGCAACTGAAGACAGCTGCGTGATCAGCTGAGCTATCACTGAGGTTACCCACTGTTACTGGATACAGCAGTGGCCGCAGGTAACCTCAGTGACAGATCAGCTGATTGTGCTATGCCCTTTATTAACTGCGTGGAGCTGACATGATATCGCAGCTGCGACGGGGGTGGGGACTATCGCGCTCGGCATCGCAAGCATCGGCTTGCGATGTCGTAGTGTGCAAAGTGCCCCTAAGTCTTCTGAATTTTTCTTATTTTTGTGCTTTACACATTCTACCTTATTCTCATGAAACTGCAATGCTGTGAACTTCAGTTTACATTCATGGACAGTAGGAATCCTTTTTTATATCTGAATCTTGTTTGATGGGTATTGACCAATCTATGAATTTCATTATTCTTTGATGTTTTTTATTCTCTAGTAGGTTTGTGGAATATTACCCATAACATTTTATATTACAGTGACTTCATAGAGCGTGTTGTGATCTAACTGCTCTTTATTTTTTCTTTTTCTTTGTTGTGATACAGAAGTTGATGTCATTATACCGCACCCCTCCTCATTACAGAGATGCACATCACTTGATTTACTTAATTGGTAGTTGGCTCTCAAGCCTATACAGCTTGGAGTAGGACAACATGTTTAAAAATTATCATGTGATCAAAATACTCATTTGCCTAATAATTCCGCACACAGTGTATTTTTGAATGTCTTTATTGATTTGTCCAAAGATCTGTATTTTCTCATATTTTGGACATGCATCCATTTTTTGTGTTTATGCCTTTCTCTATGTTTTATCTACAAAACTATATAAGATCTTGTAAGCTGTGCTTCATGTTACAAGAATATCAGAAGTTACAGAAGAGTTTCATAATGCTATCAATGGATACAATCTTATTTTCTACCATTTGCACCTTGAACACTGTTACTACCGTTTCTAGTGTATATATAGACATCATGATGAAAATCATTTGCCCCAAAATTAGTGGGCCAACTACCGTGTTTTTCCAAAAATAAGACCTCCCTCAAAAATAAGCCCTAGCAGGGATTTTCAGCATTTTCGGAGAAAGGCTTAAATATAAGCCCTCCCCCGAAAATAAGCCCTAGTCCCGGATCAATAACGAAGTGTCCGTGCAGCTGAAAAAGTTACAAATACTGCAGGACACTTCATTATAGACAGCGGCACCCGGCAATTACACTCACCCGACACTGAGCGGCAGGACCTGCAGTGATCACACACCCGCACACATCAGCTCTCTTGCACACACACACACACACACACTCACACACATCCACACACACAATCAGATCTCACACACACACCAGATCTCACACACAAACATCGGATGGCACACAAAGTCAGATTGCACACATAAGCAGATTGCACACATAAGCAGATTGCACAAACAAACATCGGATCACACGCAAACATCAAATCACACACACACACACACAAACATCGGATCGCACACACATCGGATCACATACACACTCACCTCATCTAGCGACACCGATCTCTTCTCGCCGCGAGAATCCTGAGAGGCTGTGCGGTGGAGCGCAAAGAACAATTACAGGACCTGCGGCCAGACACGTGACTTGCTCTCATTCCCTGCTGCCGTAAGTGCTGGATGTGATGTGATGTGAGTGAGTGTGTGTGTGTGTGTGTCAGTGATCTGCTGTGTGTATCTGCAATCGGCTGTGTGTGTGTCTGCGATCGGCTGTGTTTTTCTGCGATCGGCTGTGTGTGTCTGCGTTCGGCTGTGTGTATCTGTGATCGGCTGTGTGTGCCTGTGATCGGATGTGTGTAGCTGTGATTGGCTGTGTGTGCCTGTGATCGGATGTGTGTATCTGTGATCGGCTGTGTGTGCCTGCGATCGGATGTGTGTATCTGTGATCGGCTGTGTGTGCCTGCGATCGGATGTGTGTATCTGTGATCAGCTGTGTGTGCCTGCGATCGGATGTGTGTATCTGTGATGGCTGTGTGTGCCTGCGATCTGCTGCGTGTGATCTGCTTTGTATATCTGCGATTTGCTGTGTGTGTGTGCCTGCGATCGGCTGTGTGTATCTGTGATCGGCTGTGTGTATCTGTGATCGGCTGTGTGTGCCTGCGATCTGCTGTGTGTGATCTGCTGTGTATATCTGTGATCTGCTGTGTGTGTGTGTTCTGCTGTGTGTGTGTGTGTGAGTGTGTAAGTGATCTGCTGTGTGTGTGATCTGCTGTCTGTGCCTGCGATCTGCTGTGTGTGTCAGCGTGTCAGCTAGCAGCAGGGTAGGACGGCGTGCAGCACCGACAGGCGATCACAGGAGGACCTTGGAACCACGCAGACATCCTGGTCTGGAGAGTATGAGTCTCCTGGGTAGTGGGGGGTGTCTGCTTTTTTGGGGGGTAAACTTACCCCCAACCGTGTTTCTCCAAGAATAAGACCTCCTCCAAAAATAAGCCCTAGTGCTTTTTGGGGGGCAAAAAAAATATAAGACAGTGTCTTATTTTTGGAAAAACACGGTACGTTATGTATTTTTCTCAGGAGCATTGTAATTCTCCCTCACTTTTTGCTGAGTATAAAGATGTTGTAGAAAAACTGCCTTAGATGCTGAAAGTGTGCATCAGACTCAAATTCCATATAATTACATCGATATGATTACAGTTACTGCAAGTGATGGTATATAATTTCTTAAATAATGGAAATATGACTGCTTTATCCTCTTATTGGCCCCCTGACTTTGATGTAGGCTTGGAAACCAAGACCGCATGTGTTACAAATCGGCACTGCCATAGCCGCAAACAGCCTGCTGCGGTTCCTGCTATGCCCAGGCTCCGGCCACAGTTTTTGACCATGCCTCAGGTCACCCCGCAGTCCTCAGTTCAGGCTCCTGAGCATGCTCACACACTTAATGCGAAAAGCCTCTTTGCTCAGGTACTTGGACTTTGTTCTGTGTCCAAGTCCTGTGTTGTGCCTACTAAGCGTGCTCAGCCTGATAGTCTTATTTCTGAGACTAAGTCAGTCGTTCAGGCTACTGAACATGCTCAGGCACTTAGTGCATCAGAAGCTAAGTCTGGTAAGGACTTCACTGGGCATATCCGTGAAGTGGCAGGCCCTGATAGGCTGGAAAGCGTCAGGTGTCCTGATGATGTTGCCACTCTGGACTAGCTCGTGGCGGCCTGCCCCTAAGACTTGGTCATCAGACGATGACTGGTAGGGTGTGTTTGTGGCGGTGTTGTGCTTGTGTCATCAGTGATGTGGCGGTTCCGGATTGGCCACTGGTGACGTCACTGATGATGTTGCACTCCGCTGTTGGCCCCTGGAAGTGCCATTGTGCTTCACACTGGGTTTGGGGTGGACCTAGGTGTTATAAGGGCCTGAAGACCGCACCATTGTGTGCAGTCTTCATATGCACATGTTCTTGCACATGATAGAGCCACATTGCGGCTACAGCCACTAGTTCTGGAAGCGGTAAGCAGGGATAGGTATCCGGTGCCTGTCACATCAAGATTCGTGGCTCGGCACGTTAGGGTTAGGCGTCGCGCTTCCCCTCCTATCATTCCAGTCCTGCTGGAGTAGCCCAGTGGAGTTAACTGGTCTGTGGCTGCTGCACTGACAGTGCACCCCAGGACGTCTGTGGTGCTAACAGGGAGGTCCTGGTTTAGGTGTGTGGACCCTGTGGGGTTAACAGGGTTCACAATAGTCCTGGTCCAAGTGATGTTTAACTTCGATCGGGCTCCTATTATTTCGGAGCCACCTAGCTCTGTATTATCCGCCAGACGTATGGGTTGCCAGCAGCTCCTTTACCATCTTGGAGCATGGTGGACCCCGACTGGCAATTGGGATATTCACCACCTTTATCCTAATCTGACAGTCCCCCCGTAACAGCATGTGTACCAGCAGGTAATGGCTAATCAGTCATCATCTGTCGCTAACAGTCCTGGCTATTGATCTGTTAAATGCTGCTGTCAATCTTTGACAGCAGCATTTACAGTGAGCCAACAGAGGCGTGCATCATTCTATGAGCCAATTAGTGCATGTTTGACATGATTGTGGGGTGCCGGTGGATTGCTATGACAGCCAGGGGTCTGCTGAAGATGCTTGTACCTATCATGATGGTATTCCTGTGAACACCAGCCCATGCCTGGCGTTCATAGGAGACCATTATTTTTGCTATATATAGCAATGCTGAATCTATGGTGTATGTCGCACCGGTCATAAAATGATCACAGGTTCAAGTCCCCTAAGTGGACTAATGCTTTGTGTAGATACTGTATTTTTTATGCCTTTTTGGGTACAGTTTTGTCACAAAGTCAGTAAGAATTCTGAAGTGTTGTGCACACATTGCTTATTTTTCTCTTGCAGATTTGAAGAGGAAAATAAACTGCAGCATGCCAATTCTTTCAGCGTTTTTGCCAGGATATTTCCACCCCAAATGCATGGAAAAGACATGCAAAAAAAGGCACCAAAAAGTAGGCAAAAACATGTTTTTTTCTGCCAATAGATACGGATTTTGTGCTGAAAGTTCTGCAACCAAATACTCAGCTTGCGCACATAGCCTTAGAAATACATTGAAAAATGTAAAAAACATGAAATAATATATAATAAGTTCAAATCAACTGTCCTTTGCCCCATTTAAAGTTAAGAAATAAAAAATACACATATTTGGTATTGCTGCATTCATAGACATCTGATCTATCAAAATATAAAATCAAATTATTTGATCGGTAAGTAAATTTATTTATTTATTTATTTTTTTTACAAATTTCAGATTTTTTTTTCACTCCTTAAATAAAACAAAAACTTTGCAGGCTTGGTATCTCCACAATCGTACTGACCTAGAAAATCATATTGCCAAATAATTTTTAACTGTAAAATAAAGGCTGGAAAAAAATATCAAAAACTTCACTTTGTTTTAAAATTTCATCGCACTTGAACATTTTTTCCCGCTTTCCAGTACATCACATGATAAAATTGATGGTACCATTGGAAAGTATAGTTTGCTCCGAAAAAGTGGAGAAAAAAAGCAAAAGGGCAAATCTGAAAATCTCCAGTCAGTAAAGGGGTAAACTTCCCAATCCTCAGAATGAATGGGCTACATCACTAACTTAGAATATTTGCCACTTTCAAAATTTTGTCTTGAAATTGGCGCACCTTCAGGAAACTGCAGCAAACCCCTATTCACACCAGTGCTGCTACACCGGAAGAAGTTGCCTTGACTAAAGTCATGTAATTGTTGAGATCAGTCACCATTCTTGAGTTTGGTCCCCTGAAGGTCATAATGTTATAACATTATATAGCGGTATGCCATAACATTATACAATGGGAGCAAAACTATACAGCAGAATGGGTAAGCAGAACTAATAGCCAATGATGTGAATATAAATTTAGTCATCAGTAGTATCTATTATATATTGGACCCCATATAAACTAGAGGCAGAAAGTATTACTTGATTACTTGATTTTCCTCTGACCAAATGTTATAAATCAATCTATTAATGTAAAGTGACTGCAATGACAAATTCAAAATACAGTTTTATTTCTTTAAAAGAAATCTGAAACTGGTGAATTTTATTTTTAAAATTAGAAGAAAAAAAAATCATGTTGCTATAATATTGTTTTAAAAATGTGAGATCACACAGTATCATCGAGTATGCTATGAATAACATCTGGAATTAGAAAGAATATAACTGGATCAAGCTTAATAATTAAAGACTGTGAATAGGAAAATCATTGCCTATATCTCTGGTATTCATAATATTAAATTTAAGTAGAAAGCAGATTAATTACACCATTGTGTCTTTATTAGCTTATAGGGTGCTGAGCAATATTGCTCATTATATAGCACAAGGATAAGCTGTTTTATATGGGAGCTGCAAAGGGCTTATTTGTGTGCAGCCTTAATTCTCCACAGTCATAAAAGTAGTGGAACGAGTGTGTACTCTTCAGTATTTTACCCCTGCTAAACCTCCTGCTGTGATGGGAAGAACCGTGTAATATCTGCTGTGTGCATGAGGCCAAGCAGTGAGAGAATATATGATAAAGATCCATTTTAATATCATAGACACTAATGGCGCCAATTAGTAGTTATCCTGAAACCTCAAAATAATTATCAGCTTCTACATCACTTACAGAAACTTGTCCATTGATGATCACTTCCTCAGAAAATCGGACCTTAACTGGATTGGACTTCAATCTTGCTTTTTTTGCCGCACTAATAAACGCTGATTTTGGTGACTAAAGAAAAAAGACAGAACATAAACCATTAATGTATAATCAATTCATTATATAATAACAAATCAAATTAAAATAATTTGTAAAAATATAGGATACAGGAAAAAAAATATATATAGAAGGTATACAAGATTACAAGATATATATACAGTCATATGAAAAAGTTTGGGCACCCCTATTAATGTTAACCTTTTTTCTTTATAACAATTTGGGTTTTTGCAACAGCTATTTCAGTTTCATATATCTAATAACTGATGGACTGAGTAATATTTCTGGATTGAAATGAGGTTTATTGTACTAACAGAAAATGTGCAATCCGCATTTAAACAAAATTTGACCAGTGCAAAAGTATGGGCACCTCAACATAAAAGTGACATTAATATTTTGTAGATCCTCCTTTTGCAAAAATAACAGCCTCTAGTCGCTTTCTGTAGCTTTCAATGAGTTCCTGGATCCTGGATGAAGGTATATTTGACCATTCCTGTTTACAAAACAATTCCAGTTCAGTTAAGTTTGATGGTCGCTGAGCATGGACAGCACGCTTCAAATCATCTCACAGATGTTCAATGATATTCAGGTCTGGGGACTGGTATGGCCATTCCAGAACATTGTAATTGTTCCTCTGCATGAATGCCTGAGTAGATTTGGAGCGGTGTTTTGGATCATTGTCTTGCTGAAATATCCATCCCCTGCATAACTTCAACTCCGTCACTGATTCTTGCACATTATTGTCAAGAATCTGCTGATACTGAGTTGAATCCATGCGACCCTCAACTTTAACAAGATTCCCGGTGCCGGCATTGGCCACACAGCTCCAAAGCATGATGGAATCTCCACCAAATTTTACTGTGGGTAGCAAGTGCTTTTCTTGGAATGCCGTGTTTTTTTTATTCCATGCATAACGCCTTTTTGTATGACCAAACAACTCAATCTTTGTTTCATCAGTCCACAGGACCTTCATCCAAAATGTAACTGGCTTGTCCAAATGGGCTTTTGCATACTTCAGGCGACTCTGTTTGTGGCGTGTTTGCAGAAATGGCTTCTTTTGCATCACTCTCCCATACAGCTTCTCCTTGTGCAACGTGCGCTGTATTGTTGACCGAAGCACATTGACACCATCTGCAGCAAGATGATGCTGCAGGTCTTTGGAGGTGGTCTGTGGATTGTCCTTGACTGTTCTCACCATTCTTCTTCTCTGCCTTTCTGATATTTTTCTTGGCCTGCCACTTCTGGGCTTAACAAGAACTGTACCTGCGTTCTTCCATTTCCTTACTATGTTCCTCACAGTGGAAACTGACAGTTTAAATCTCTGAGACAACTTTTTGTATCCTTCCCCTGAACAACTATGTTGAATAATCTTTGTTTTCAGATCATTTGAGAGTTGTTTTGAGGAGCCCATGATGCCACTCTTCATAGGAGATTCAAGTAGTAGAACAACTTGCAAGTGGCCACCTTAAATACCTTTTCTCATGATTGGATACACCTGCCTATGAAGTTCAAAGCTCAATGAGGTTACAAAACCAATTTAGTACTTTAGTAAGTCAGTAAAAAGTAGTTAGGAGTGTTCAAATCAAGAAATTAATAAGGGTGCCCATACTTTTACATCGGTCAAATTTTGATAAAATGTGGATTGCACATTTTCTGTTAGTACAATAAACCTCATTTCAATCCAGAAATATATTACTCAGTCCATCAGTTATTAGATATATGAAACTGAAATAGCTGTTGCAAAAACCTAAATTGTTATAAAGAAAAAAGGTTAACATTAATAGGGGTGCCCAAACTTTTTCATATGACTGTTTAATGTGTGTGTGTGTGTGTTATACCTTTTATCTATGTTAAGTACATATACAGTATATAATGCATATGTGTATTGATATATATATATATATATATACTGTATATATATATATATATATATATATATATATATATATATATATATATATATATATACAGTACAGACCAAAAGTTTGGACACACCTTCTCATATACAGTACAGACCAAAAGTTTGGACACACCTTCTCATTCAAAGAGTTTTCTCTATTTTTATGACTCTGAAAATTGTAGATTCACATTGAAGGCATTAAAGCTATGAATTAAAACATGTGGAATAAAATACTTAAAAAAGTGTGAAACAACTGAAAACATGTCTTATATTCTAGGTTCTTCAAAGTAGCCACCTTTTGCTTTCAGTACTACTTTGCACACTCTTGGCATTCTCTTGCTGAGCTTCAAGAGGTAGTCACCGGAAATGGTTTTCCAACAGTCTTGAAGGAGTTCCCAGAGATGCTTAGCACTTGTTGGCCCTTTTGTCTTCACTCTGAGACCATCTCGATTGGGTTCTGGTCTGGTGACTGTGGAGGCCAGGTCATCTGGCGTAGGACCCCATCACTCTCCTTCTTAGTCAAATAGCCCTTACACAGCCTGGAGGTGTGTTTGGGGTCATTGTTCTGTTGAAAAATAAATGATGGTCCATCTAAACGCAAACCGGATGGAATACCATGCCGCTGCAAGATGCTGTGGTAGCCATGCTAGTTCTGTATGCCTTCAATTTTGAATAAATCCCCAACAGTGTCACCAGCAAAGCATCCCCACACCATCACACCTCCTCCTCCATGCTTCACGGTGGGAACCAGCCATGTAGAGTCCATCTGTTCACCTTTTCTACAAAGACACGGTGGTTGGATCCAAAGATGTCAAATTTGGACTCTCAGACCAAAGCACAGATTTCCACTGGTCTAATGTCAATTCCCTGTATTCTTTAGCCCAAACAAGTCTCTTCTGCTTGTTGCCTGTCCTTAGCAGTGGTTTCCTAGCAGCTATTTTACCATGAAGGCCTGCTGCACAAAGTCTCCTCGTAACAGTTGTTCTAGAGATGAGAAGGTGTGTCCAAACTTTTGACCTGTACTATATATATATATATATATATATGTGTGTATGTATATTCTGTAGATATATATATATATATATATATATATATATATATATATATATAGATAGAGATACAGTTAGGTCCAGAAATGTTTGGACAGTGACACAATTTTCGCGAGTTGGGCTCTGCATGCCACCACATTGGATTTGAAATGAAATCTCGACAACAGAATTCAAGTGCAGATTGTAACGTTTAATTTGAAGGTTTGAACAAAAATATCTGATAGAAATTGTAGGAATTGTACACATTTCTTTACAAACATTCCACATTTTAGGAGGTCAAAAGTAATTGGACAAATAAACCAAACCCAATCAAAATATTTTTATTTTCAATATTTTGTTGCGAATCCTTTGGAGGCAATCACTGCCTTAAGTCTGGAACCCATGGACATCACCAAACGCTGGGTTTCCTCCTTCTTAATGCTTTGCCAGGCCTTTACAGCCGCAGCCTTCAGGTCTTGCTTGTTTGTGGGTCTTTCCGTCTTAAGTCTGGATTTGAGCAAGTGAAATGCATGCTCAATTGGGTTAAGATCTGGTGATTGACTTGGCCATTGCAGAAGGTTTCACTTTTTTGCACTCATGAACTCCTGGGTAGCTTTGGCTGTATGCTTGGGGTCATTGTCCATCTGTACTATGAAGCGCCGTCCGATCAACTTTGCGGCATTTGGCTGAATCTGGGCTGAAAGTATATCCCGGTACACTTCAGAATTCATCCGGCTACTCTTGTCTGCTGTTATGTCATCAATAAACACAAGTGACCCAGTGCCATTGAAAGCCATGCATGCCCATGCCATCACGTTGCCTCCATCATTTTTTACAGAGGATGTGGTGTGCCTTGGATCATGTGCCGTTCCCTTTCTTCTCCAAACTTTTTTCTTCCCATCATTCTGGTACAGGTTGATCTTTGTCTCATCTGTCCATAGAATACTTTTCCAGAACTGAGCTGGCTTCATGAGGTGATTTTCAGCAAATTTAACTCTGGCCTGTCTATTTTTGGAATTGATGAATGGTTTGCATCTAGATGTGAACCCTTTGTATTTACTTTCATGCAGTCTTCTCTTTACTGTTGACTTAGAGAAAGATACACCTACTTCACTGAGAGTGTTCTGGACTTCAGTTGATGTTGTGAATGGGTTCTTCTTCACCAAAGAAAGTATGCGGCGATCATCCACCACTGTTGTCATCCGTGGACACCCAGGCCTTTTTGAGTTCCCAAGCTCACCAGTCAATTCCTTTTTTCTCAGACAGAATGTACCCGACTGTTGATTTTGCTACTCCAAGCATGTCTGCTATCTCTCTGATGGATTTTTTCTTTTTTTTCAGCCTCAGGATGTTCTGCTTCACCTCAATTGAGTGTTCCTTAGACCGCATGTTGTCTGGTCACAGCAACAGCTTCCAAATGCAAAACCACACACCTGTAATCAACCCCAGACCTTTTAACTACTTCATTGATTACAGGTTAACGAGGGAGACGCCTTCAGAGTTAATTGCAGCCCTTAGAGTCCCTTGTCCAATTACTTTTGGTCCCTTGAAAAAGAGGAGGCTATGCATTACAGAGCTATGATTCCTAAACCCTTTCTCCGATTTGGATGTGAAAACTCTCATATTGCAGCTGGGAGTGTGCACTTTCAGCCCATATTATATATATAATTGTATTTCTGAACATGTTTTTGTAAACAGCTAAAATAACAAAACTTGTGTCACTGTCCAAATATTTCTGGACCTAACTGTAAATAGATTAGAAGACAATAATTTTAACAGCCTTGACAGTTGGGTTTGCAGGGAGCAATGTCATTATCTGTTCCTTTCATCTGTAGCTCTCCTGCAGAGAATATCTAATATTCAGATTAATGGCCATACCTGTGATATACAGTGTAGATGAATTGAATCTACTAAAGCAACAGTTGATGCTTGTTAGCGGCTTCCCGATAACTTTGTAGAGGGATACAGAATATAGGATCCCTTTCTATAACATTGCATGCACCTTTTAGTTATTAATGTTGCAATAAACAAAACTTAAAGTTAAAATACTCACTGGGTATGGTTGCACAACTGTAAGGAGTATTGATTCTTTGCAGCTTCTGTAAGAAAACAAACATATCATATGTTATATGTTAGGTGTGATGATAAAATACAATTTGAAAAGATTAGAAATAAAACCTGTAAATTCATTTTGTAAAAACACTTTAAGATGTAAATAGAATATTGGAACACTAAGTAAACAATTCCTACATATACTGTTTATGTATATAACATATACATATATCTTATAAAGATGGTAGTTCCCAACAAGGGAGTGGTTAAAAATAAATAGACAGAATGTAGGAAAAAGAAGGTGTAGCCCTTAAAACAAATAAGTTGATGTAGAGAAGCATTCAGGTTTTCACCTGAAGGGGCTTATACAACTCTACAAAGTCATCAGACTAATGTCTCTGGGATTCTGAGCCTTAGTATGCGATCACACAATCAGCATTTGGTCAGTACTTTACATCAGTATTATTAAGCCGAAACCAGGAGTGGTTGAAAAATGCAGAAGTGGTGACGTGCTTCTATTCTACTTTTCCTCTGATTGTCATACTCCTGATTTTGGCTTCCAAATACTAAGGTAAAATACTGACTAAATACTGAACACATAAATATGGCCTTAAAGGGGTTGTCAAGTCTAAAATGACAAGTCTGCAGTCACTCTGTGTGACTGCAGACTTGAGACTTTTCATATTAAACGCAATGTGAAAATTATCCTGTGTCAGAGGCGGGAATGGCGGTCACATGGTCGCAAGTATGCAATATGTATTCATCCAGCCAGAATCTAAGTAGATGGGCAGAAAGTTGCGCAATACGCTTCGAGAGTATGCATATCGCATACTAGTGGCCATGTTACCACCGTTCTTAGCTTTGACACCGGAGAATCCTCACAGCACAGAATGCACTGGGAGGATTCACAAGTCTGCAGTCACCGAAGAGGCAACTATTAGTGGATGTACTCATAGCCATCTCTCTCAGTGCTGTAAACAGTGACTAATTGCTACGGTTATGCCTGCATGACTGAAAGCCAGGAGCTCCAGTGAGAGGTAAAGTTAATTTTCTCCAAAATACCGAATTTTCAGTACTGCAACTAGGCACCTTCATAAAATGATTAACATACATATTAATCCAATGTCTGCAAGTTAATAGCATTATTGGACCTTACAGATTCCCTTTAAACAATGCACATTGAATTTTGGCCCTTAATAGGGATATTAATCAAGTAAAAACAGGTCTCAAATAAAGACATTTACATTGCTGCAATCACTTGGGCACTTTCTTGATTTTGGAATAGAGTGTATTACCAACAAGAGTTGTCAACTTAAATGTCTCTAATAACCAATGCATCAATGTAATTTTTTGCAATTTTCCTCATACTTAAAGAGCACCAATCACCAGGAATTTCCTATATAACCTAAATCCAATGCTATACTGGCACTATCATGCTGATTCTATAAATACATTTAGTTGTCAGCTAGGATGTATAGGTTTTGAATCACATGCAAGTAAAGTTTGTGAGCAGCTTTTTGATTGGCAGCAGCTGCCGATCAGCTGATAGCTGGGGTAGGTTTTGATAGTGGTTCCTGCCCCTGGCCAGTCCGTCCTCTCCCTATCTGGTATTTATGCTAATTCTATTATAGAATCGTTTTACTAAGTGGCTAGAAGGACCTGTGCTGATTTCATACCTATGTGAGCATAAGGGGTGAGCCAACAGAAAAATAATGTTGCTTCCTGGTATCAGTAATGTTGGCTGAGCTCCCGCCCCTTCTAGTCCCATGGGTATGGCATTAGTACAGGTCCTTCTAGCCACTTAGCAAAACGATTCTATAATAGAATTAGCATAAATAACAGATAGTGGGAGGACGGACAGACCGGCGGGCAGGAATCACTATCAAAAGCCCCACCCCAGCTATCAGCTGATCAGCAGCTGCTACCAATTAAAAAAAACTGCTCATTTTACAAACTTTACTTGCGTGTGCTTCAAAACCTTTACATCCTAGCTGACACCTAAAGGTATGAATAGAATCAGTATGATAGTGCTAGTATAAGACTTTATACTTATATGGCTTTAGATTACATAGGAAAATCCTGGTGATTAGTGCACTTTAAGCATAGTATCTTTAACTATATCTTTGAATGTCCTTTGCTATTCCTTAAAAATTCCAAATTCTTGGCTATTCAGGATTGAATTGTATTGTACAAACTTATTGTATTGGAATACAATTTTAAAAGTAATATAACAGATTCCTATTCAGTAGAATTAGGCAATATGAAGGACAATTAGCACATTTTTGGGATTATAGTATCTATGAGGTCATGCTCTAATAAATCTAAAAAGGGGTCAATTTATTCCCAAGCCCTGCATATATTTCTGCAGTTTGGGCTTATTCACAATTTAATTTTGTTTAGTTTTTGTTATCGACTAGTGTTTTCTTTTGTATCCATAGTGGTCTACTGCATGATCAATGGGGTCTCAAGATTCAGATACCATTAATCTGCAAGAGATTCAAGTGTCTGCTAAATGTGAAAAATCAGGAATAAACTGTAATTACCAGTTACTCGTTAATATCGTATGGACAGCAAACAAGAAACCAACTTTTGTTAACAAATGTCACCTGTAAAATTGAATATTTGGAAGGAAACCTTTCTGCACAATATAAAAAAAAGCTCATACAATTTTTATTATAATTTTACTTTTACATATATTTTTGCAATTAAGAAAACTCTTCCGCTGACATTGTTCTCCGGTTTACTGACATATTGTACTTGTCTTTTGAACCAAATAATCAGCAAGACACATTCATAAGTTACTCTACTTTTGAGCACAGTATTAGATCAGAATATGCCATAGGCTTAAATTAACTAAGCTAAGTAAATCTTCTTTCATTCTTTAATGTCTTTCATTAATGTGAAAATTATGGAACACAGGCATTTGAGCAATGATTTGTGTTGCTAATGTAGCCAGAAATACAAAGGCAAAGGCATTCTAATATAAATGAGATTCTTATGATGCATCTACAGAGACATGCTAAAAATATCAATGGCAATTGAATCTGCATTTAAAAAAGAGAATACATAGAACATCAAACTAAAAAATTGTATATGATAAGCCCATCATGACATTAATACTGATTAAGATAGTCATTAGCTAAACATGCATCAAGGTGTCTAGCCCCTTAGAGGTGGTGTATTCCCATATTGCTAGTATGCTACATTACTAGCAGGTAGGAGGGTTTTAGGCTATTTCTATATACTCTTATGCACTGGTTAGCTACATTATGTCCACCATTATTTGGCAAGTGAATGACCAAATCATCATTTTTATGCAGATTTTGCAACTCCTTTGTTGTATAAACTTGAATGCTTATTGGATGAAGAAGATCAGGTGAGGTGTATTTGTGTAATGAGTAAGGGTGAGGCCTAAGGACATCAACCTATCAAGGTGTGAATAATTTTTATGCAACTTGTCCTCAGGCAAAATGGGCCCCAAAAAAAGATTTAACTGATCCTGAAACATCAAAAATTGTTAAAGGTCTTACAGAGGGACTCAGCAGTCCTGAAATTGCTAGCATATTGGTGTGTAGTCACAGAACCATCAAAAGTCAACATGGTTGTAAAAAAATGTTGATAAAAAAGACATGCATTAACTGCCAAAGATTTTATAAAAATCATATGTGAAATGACCAAGAATCCATTATTCTCCAATGCTGTCATATTCCAGAACTGTAACCTCCCCAGAGTGCCCAGAAGTACAAGATGCTCAAAGACATGGGCAAGATAAGGGGGCTCAAATAAGACACATAAGTTGAAACGTCAAGACTGGGTCAAGAAACGTCTGAAAAAAGATTTTTCAAAGGTTTTATGGACTGATGAGATGAGAGTGACTTACAATGGATGCAACCATGACTGGATCAAATCTAACAGGCACAGACCTCCACTTCAACTTAGATGCCAGCATGTTCGTAGTTTGGTTCTGCTATGGGCTGGTATTATTGAAGATATACTAGTTGGACCTTTTTCCGCTTGACTCAAAATCAACTCCTAAACCTACTGTTATTTTGTAGAAGACATTTTCTGCAGGCAGTGGTACAGGAAAACGTCTGCATTTTTCAAGAAAACCTATGCAGGACAATGTTTGATCGCATGCATTACAGTACTTCACTGCTTGCCTAGCCAGTAATGGCCTTACAGATAAAAAAAATAATGATGTGGCCCCTTCTTCACCTGACCTAAACCCTATTGAGGACTTGTGGGCTTTTTAAAAATGGGGGATTTATGGTGAAGGAAAACAAGACATCTCTCTATATGGGAGGCTATGGTTGATGTTGCCTGAAAAGTTGATCGTCGACAGATCAACAAACTGATAGACTCTATGGATGGAAGAACATTAAAGGATATATACCATGAGATTACATTACTGGTATATTTGTAATGTGCACTTAAGTACAAGTAAATGTAAAAGACTGTTCTTAAAGGGGTGGTCCCAAGAATAAAGTACATTTTAATCAATAGATCTTGGAGTAATAATAAATTCCACTATTAGATGTGTTAAAAATTGTTTATGTCCTGAGATAATCTTATAACTGTTCCCCTACTATGTACCGTTATTTGATGTGTCTGACCATGCAGAACTGCTCCGGTTTATGGTGGACACATACCACAATTCCTGCCTAGAGCAGTCAATCATAATAAGTGAGTATACAGATGAAACAGCAGGGGCTTACAGCTTCTACTTACTAAGGTAACATTTCCCTATCTGAGGTAACACATGAATATATTTCTGACTCATATCCAACCATCTGAGCTCATCATACATTAAGTCAGTGACATAGGACTTCCATTGATCACTGAGCTTATACAGTGCCTTGCGAAAGTATTCGGCCCCTTTGAATTTTTCAACCTTTTCCCCCATTTCAGGCTTCAAACATAAAGATAAAAATTTAAATTTTATGGTGAAGAATCAACAACAAGTAGGACACAATTGTGAAGTTGAACAACATTTATTGCTTATGTTAAACTTTTATAAAAAAACCCCTGAAAATTGGGGTGTGCAATATTATTCGGCCCCTTAAGCTAATGCTTTGTAGCGTCACCTTTTTCTGTGATTACAGCACATACCCCAAGCAACTTGAAGCTGTAATCACAGCAAAATATGGCGCTACAAAGTATTAGCTTAAGGGGCCGAATAATATTGCGTTTTTCAGTTTATTTTTTTTATAAAAGTTTAACACAAGCAATACATTTTGTTCAACTTCACAATTGTGTCCCATTTGTTGTTTATTCTTCACCATAACATTAATTTTTTTATCTTTATGTTTGAAACCTGAAATGTGGGAAAAGGTTGAAAAATTCAAGGGGCCGAATACTTTCGCAAGGCACTGTATGTCACTTAATTAATTTATGATGAACTCACTGGACTAGTGATGCCACTCACTGGTGAAACACTCACTTTTGTGATAAAACAGGCTGGGAAATATGTGAAGTCAAAAAGTATCAGTTGAGATCCCATGCTTTCTACACTGTATACTCACTTATCATATGCGACTTATGCTTCCTCTCCTAGCCAAGAGAAGTTGTATGTGCAAGCCATGAACTGGAGCAGCTCTCCATGGTCAGACACAGCCATTACACAGTATATTGCAGGAGCACTCTTAAAAGATCAATTGTGAAACGTTTAATTTCAAGATCTAGTAATTAAAATGTACTTAGTTTGTGAGGCAACCCTATTAAACATTAGGTAACATTTTATTGTGGAGAGTATTTTAAATTTAATATATATTTAATTCCTTATATTTGGGGGTCATGTACAGCTACAGTAGTAAACTCAATAATCCAAACCAGACCAAACCATGTATGAGATTTACAAGTAGCTTGTCTTGTCATATTTGTTGAAACATGATCAACTACTAAGCCTTAAGACATTATTATAACTTGTGCACATTGTGTACTTTTTGTTAAATTAGCAAATAATCAATAAAACTGCATTCTCAAGCAAGGCCCTGGGAAATAAGAAAGAACTTTTGAAAGACAAATCACAAGTGATATCTAAGACACAATGATTGATTTTTGCTGTAATGAGAAATACAGAATTTGTGACGCGGAGGGAGAAGAAATGCCTTGATAGCTGTAGAGAGCAAGCTTGTGCTTTGCATAGCTGAAAGGATACTTAATGTTGCCCAGTGTGCAGTATGAACAGATGGCAAATATTCCCCTCCCTTCTTGCAGCCTGTTTTAAGCCATGCATGGTACATAAGTTGAGTGTATTCATTGAGATCATCATTGTTTTGCCAGGCTATTAAATAGGCAGGTTTTATGTCAAGCATTTTACAATTCCAATTACTACAAATAACAGTAAAAAAAACATTTGGGATAACGTTAATGTGTTATTAACATCAGTCAACAAACGGATCAGAGAATTCATTCTAACTGTATTCTGAAAAAATTAAGTTAATTGGTGAAAAAGAACATAGGATAACAAGTCACATTTCTCATGATGTTCTGAACATTCAGTGAAATGAACACGATGTTACAGTTTATCAGTACAGCTGCAGCAAAATAAAGACAAGTGTTATTTAGCTTTTTCCAAAACCCAACACTGATAACTGTCGTGTGATCGTCATATGACGAGACAACTTTCTATTCCAGGGAAATAAACAAAGAAGGTTCCCATACCATTCAGTTGCCTCCAGCAGAGGTATTGATGCAAAAATTACATTGGAAAATTATATATATTTTTAATTGAATAGTAAAAAAGCTTTGAGTGGCAAAATTTTAAAATGCATTTCCTTCTTTGAATACTATTTTCTCTTTAAATGGTTAACTTTTTAATATTCTAACCTAAGAGGAGAGATAATTCAAGAGATAGCCCCCCTATTGCTTCCAGAGTTAATTCTTTCCTAATTTTAATTTCTAGATTTAGTAATCTTGTGAGTAATTAGTCTACCAATGGTAGGGACATAAATGGAGTTTAAAAAATAGTCCATTTAAGTTATAAATAGTGTAACCACTAACCTTCTTCACAAATAACAAGTTTAATGACTGAAGGCCTCTTTATACGCAACAACATCGCTAACGAGATGTCGTTGGGGTCACGGTATTCGTGACGCACATCCGGCCTCGTCGCTCGTTTCGTGTGAAATGCACGAACGACCGTTAACGAGCAAATTTTCTTACCTTATCGTTGATCGTTGACACGCTGTCCAATTCCCAAATATCGTTGCTGTAGCAGGACGCAGGTTGTTCGTCGTTCCTGCGGCAGCACACATCGCTATGTGTGACACCACAGGAACGAGGAACAACCTCGTACATGCGGCCACCCGCAGTGAGGAAGGAAGGAGATGAGCGGAATGTTTGTTTCCCCTCATCTCCGCCCCTCCACTTCTATTGGACGGCCGCTTATTGACGTCGCTGTGACGCCACACGAACCGACCCCTTAGAAAGGAGGCGGTTCGCCCGTCACAGCGACGTCGCTAGGCAGGTAAGTATGTGTGACGGATCCGAGCAATGTTGTGCGTCACGAGCAGCGATTTGCCATTGATGCACAACCGATTGGGGCGGGTACGCACGCTAGCGATATCTATAGCTATATTGCTGCGTGTAAAGTGGCCTTTTATCAAACTCCAAAGCATATTAACAACTTAGATTAATGAGTGACTTTTGTGACAGTTGCTAATTGACACATTAAAAAGAACCTGTCAGCAACATTTTGTAAAGTGAAGTATAGACATGGCTCTTATGGTGCTGAAATACAGATTACATTGATATCTTTAGTGAAGGAAGAAATCCGATTTGTGGTTCTTCTATAATCGGCATGTCACGCTGTACTCTAAGATGTACAATAGCAGTACAGCGCAGTAATGTGGGACTCAGAGGATTCCTGAAACTATCTGAGAAGCTAGTTAGCTGGTAAACCACTAGGGGGCGTAAAAGTGGAGGAAACGTATGAGCAGGGAATTCCCTAGCAGAGGTAATACTAGTCAAGCCCACCAGATGGCAGTAGAATTGTCAGAAAGCCGTGTCACAACATGAGGTCTTGTAAGTACACAAGGGCAAAGTCTAAACGTAGTCAGAGGGAAGCAAATAGTCAGTAGCCGGGAAATCAGAGCCTAGAAGTGAGGGGGAGTGGGAAGACAAGACAGAATAAAGGTAAACAGATAAGGAACGAACAGGGAGACAGCGGGAGAGACACTGATGGAAACAGACAACAGAGGAGGTTAACAGGTCAGGTGAACACGGAGGTCAGGAGGGGGCAGGGCAGACAACAGGTCACTCAAGAGCAGAACACAGCAGAGCCAGAAATATCACTGGCGATGTCCAAGAGAAACAGTGCCCTAATAAAGCAGCCTGACCTCCAGAACGAGGCAGAAAGGATTAACCCCTAACGTGACTTGCATCAGAAGTGAAACTAAAAAAAAAGGCTCAGCTCCAGCTGAGTCAGGAGTCAATCATGACACGGCATTTGAACTTTTCTACCAATTAGGTCTTCTCTGTCTGTGATGCCTCAGCCCTCCTACTGCCTTCGGCCTTTGAATGATAGATCACTGCTGAGATATCAAACAGAGGAGGGCATTCAAAGAATGATGTCAGGAGGAAGGTTTGGGAATCACAGACAGGGAGGGGAAATCACGTGCTCTGTGCACGGACTGAAAAATCTAAATAGCAGAATACGTCAAATGGTGATTAAAGGGAATCTGTCATCAAGTTTTTGTTATCTAAGCTGAAGACAGTATGCTGCAAGGGTTAACACAGAGATTTCAGAGATGCCTGTCTTGTTATGGTCCAATATGTTATCTATTTGCTATGATTATTTAAGAAGCAGGACATATTATTGCTTGGACTACGTTGTCACTAACAAGGCAGTGCTGCAGGCCCCCTCTTATGATTGCCACCTCACTGTCAGTACTTATTCTCTATACACAGCATGGTGTGGGCAAGACAGTTCTCTTAGCTCTGCTACATGGATAAATCTAATAATTCTAATTGTGTCAGAACAGCTGCACCCAGAAATCTAAGTGATACTTCGCTGGATTCAGAATCTGCTGTCTGATGTGGTAGCAAAAGCTTGCTGGCAGATTCACTTTAACCTCTTTATAAGTTAGGATGTACCTATATGCCCTAAGTTGTATCTGTCAATATAATGTGGGCTCGTGCAGCGAGCACACATTATTCCCCACACATTTCTGCTGATCTGATCAGCAGACATGTGCAGCTAACAGGTGCTGGTGCATCGGTGATCCATCCACTCCTGTTAACTAGATAGATCACTCTGTCAAAGTCTGACAGCATGATCTTACATGCTCTTGCAGGGACTGCGCTGTTCCCCGCCAACTTTGGCAGCTCCATGATGCGATGACCACAGGCAACTAATTAACTAACTACAGTTGAAACTAGAAGTTTACATACACTATCTAAAAAGACACATCTGCATGTTTTTCTGACTATCTGACATGAAATCAGAATAAACCTTTCCCGTGTTAAGTCAATTAGGATTACCAAAATTATTTATATTTTCCAAATGCCAGAATAATGAGAGAGAGAGAATGTTTAACCCCTTCACGACCATGGACGGATATATCCGTCATGGAGCGTGTCCCGTTAAGCCCCGCCCCCTGACGCGGGCAGGCCTCCGGCGGTCGGCACACATATCAGCTGTATTCAACAGCTGACATGTGTACCTGCATGTTGTGAGTGGAATCACTTCCACTCGCAACATTTAACCCCTTAAATCTCGCTGCCAAAGTCTGGCAGCAAGATCTATATGCGCGCGGCCATCTTTTTTACTTACCGCCGCCCCCACCGGAAGTCACGTGCGTGATCACGTGACTTTCGGTGGTTGCCATCGTAGCACAGGGTCATGTGATGACGCCTGTAGCTATGAAGTTTCACTTTCGTTTTCCCTCGGCCAAGAGCAGAGAGAAACAGAAAGTGACTGAATCTGCTGTTTACAGCTGTATAGCTGTGATCAGCAGATAGATAAGAGTGATCGGATTGCTGATCGCTATAGCTCCCTAGGGGGACTAGTAAAATAAAAAAAAAGTAAAAAATAAGTTTTAAAAAATAAAAAAAAAACAAAAAACCTAAAAGTTCAAATTAACCCCCTTTCCCCCCATTGAAAATTAAAGGGTTACAAAATAAGTAAATGTACACATATTTGGTATTGCCGCATTCAGAAATGCCCGATCTATCAAAATATAAAATCAATTAATCTGATTGGTAAGCGGCGTAGTGGCAAAAAAATTCCAAACGCCAAAATTATGTTTTTTGGTTGCCGCAACTTTTGCGCAAAATGCAATAACAGGCGATTAAAACGTAGCATCTGCGCAAAAATGATACCATTAGAAATGACAGCTCGAGATGCAAAAAATAAGTCATCACTGAGCCATAGATCCCAAAAAATGAGAACGCTACGTGTTTCAGAAAATGGTGCAAAACGCGCGCCACTTTTATTGGACAAGCTTGTGAATTTTTTTTAACCATACAAGTAAACCTATACATGTTTGGTGTCTACAAACTCGCATCGACCTCAGGCATCATACCCACACATCAGTTTTACCATATAGTGAACACCGTGAATAAAACATCCCAAAAACTATTGTGCCATCACACTTTTTTTGCAGTTTTTCCACACTTGGAATTTTTTTGCTGTTTTCCAGTACATTATATGGTAAACCTTATGATTTAATTTAAAAGTACAACTTGTCCTGCAAAAAACAAGCCCTCATATGGCAAGATTGACGGAAAAATAAAAAAGTTACGGCTCTCGGGAGAAGGGGAGCAAAAAACAAAAACGCAAAAACGGAAAGTGCCGCGGGGCTGAAGGGGTTAAGCCTTTTTATTACCTTCTGCAAAGTCAAAGGTTTACATACATTTCAATAGTATTTTGTACCATTACTCTTAAACTGTATGATTTGGGTCAAACATTTTGGATATCCTTCCACAAGCTTCTCACAATAGTTTGTGGGAATTTGTGTCCATTCCTTCTGACAGATCTGTTGTAACTGAGCCATGTTTGTAGGTTGCCTTGCTCGCAGCTGCCTTTTCAGCTTTGCCTAATAATTTTCAATAGGATTGAGATCAGGACTTTCTGATGACTAGAGTTGAGCGCGGTTCGCGGTTCATGGTTCTCCAGTTCGCGGCTCGAGTGATTTTGGGGGCTGTTCTAGATCGAACTAGAACTCGAGCTTTTTTGCAAAAGCTCGATAGTTCTAGATACGTTCGAGAACGGTTCTAGCAGCAAAAAACCCAGCTAATTCCTAGCTGGCTTTCCGCTGTAATAGTGTAAGTCACTCTGTGACTCACACTATTATGACATTTCAGTGTATAGTGTGCGGGAACAGCGCATTCAGATCACTGCTGTTTGGATAATGGCGATCGCCATTTTTTTTTTTTTCCTTGTCTTCCTTCCCTAAGCGCGCGCGTGTAGTGGGGAGGGCCAGCATGTAAGCCAATCCCAGACACACACACAGCTAAGTGGACTTTTAGCCAGAGAAGCAACGGCATGTGTGATAGGATGTCCATGTCACATGTCCCTGCATTATAAAAACGAGTATCTGCCCGTCTGGACGCCATTATCTCTTCTGCGTCCTTGGTGTCAGACATCACTGGCGCAGCTCCTATCGCTGATACAGCTGTATACGCTCCATACACAGCGCTGGACAGCATAGGGATAGCACTTTCTATCAGTCCTTTTAAGGGCTCATACCGGCAGGGTCAGAGCCAGAGGTGACAGGTCCTAAAAACAGAGTTTAACAGCTACATAAGATGACAGCGTCTGTGTAGCTAAGGTCAGGGATTTCCTCGCTGCATTTCCCCATTAGGAGGGATAGAAAGGCAGGCTTCCTTTCCTCTACCCAGAGACCCCCAACCCTGCCACTGTACCCTCCTGCCCTTTGCACACTCCAACTCATTGTTACAAAGCCATTATACTAGCAAACACTCAGTGAACTTAGTGGCATCCTAAACGTGGCTATTGGACTTCTGTATAGTCCCAGTAGTGCAAAGATATTTGCAGCACGTCTGGCTGCATTGCACACTCAAACTCATTGTAGCTAAGCCATTATACTAGCAAACACTGAGTGAACCTAGTGGCATCCTAAACGTGGCTATTGGACTTCTGTATAGTCCCAGTAGTGCACAGATATTTGCAGCACGTCTGCCTGCATTGCACACTCAAACTCATTGTAGCTAAGCCATTATACTAGCAAACACTCAGTGAACTTAGTGGCATCCTAAACGTGGCTATTGGACTTCTGTACAGTCCCAGTAGTGCAAAGATATTTGCAGCACGTCTGGCTGCATTGCACATTCAAACTCATTATAACTAAGCCATTATACTAGCAAACACTGAGTGAACTTAGTGGCATCCTAAACGTGGCTATTGACCTTCTGTATAGTCCCAGTAGTGCAAAGATATTTGCAGCACGTCTGCCTGCATTGCACACTCAAACTCATTGTTACTAAGCCATTATACTAGCAAACACTGAGTGAACCTAGTGGCATCCTAAACGTGGCTATTGGACTTCTGTATAGTCCCAGTAGTGCACAGATATTTGCAGCACGTCTGCCTGCATTGCACACTCAAACTCATTGTAGCTAAGCCATTATACTAGCAAACACTGAGTGAACCTAGTGGCATCCTAAACGTGGCTATTGGACTTCTGTATAGTCCCACTAGTGCAAAGATATTTGCAGCACGTCTGCCTGCATTGCACACTCAAACTCATTGTTACTAAGCCATTATACTAGCAAACACTGAGTGAACCTAGTGGCATCCTAAACGTGGCTATTGGACTTCTGTATAGTCCCACTAGTGCAAAGATATTTGCAGCACGTCTGCCTGCATTGCACACTCAAACTCATTGTAGCTAAGCCATTATACTAGCAAACACTGAGTGAACCTAGTGGCATCCTAAACGTGGCTATTGGACTTCTGTATAGTCCCAGTAGTGCACAGATATTTGCAGCACGTCTGCCTGCATTGCACACTCAAACTCATTATAACTAAGCCATTATACTAGCAAACACTCAGTGAACTTAGTGGCATCCTAAACGTGGCTATTGGACTTCTGTATAGTCCCAGTAGTGCAAAGATATTTGCAGCACGTCTGGCTGCATTGCACACTCAAACTCATTATAACTAAGCCATTATACTAGCAAACACTCAGTGAACTTAGTGGCATCCTAAACGTGGCTATTGGACTTCTGTATAGTCCCAGTAGTGCAAAGATATTTGCAGCACGTCTGGCTGCATTGCACATTCAAACTCATTATAACTAAGCCATTATACTAGCAAACAGTGAGTGAACTTAGTGGCATCCTAAACGTGGCTATTGGACTTCTGTATAGTCCCAGTAGTGCAAAGATATTTGCAGCACGTCTGCCTGCATTGCACACTCAAACTCATTGTTACTAAGCCATTATACTAGCAAAAACTGAGTGAACCTAGTGGCATCCTAAACGTGGCTATTGGACTTCTGTATAGTCCCACTAGTGCAAAGATATTTGCAGCACGTCTGCCTGCATTGCACACTCAAAATCATTATAACTAAGCCATTATACTAGCAAACACTCAGTGAACTTAGTGGCATCCTAAACGTGGCTATTGGACTTTTGTGTAGTCCCAGTAGTGCAAAGATATTTGCAGCACGTCTGGCTGCATTGCACACTCAAACGCATTATAACTAGGCCATTATACTAGCAAAAACTGCTGCAACTTAGTGGCATACAAGAAGTGGCTGTTGTACTCCATTTGTGCCCCACAGGTCCCAAGCTATTTACAGCACCTCTGCATGACACCCTCCTGCTCTGTTTTTAAAAGCTATAATAATAGCAAAAACTGCTGCAACTTAGTGGCATTCAAAAAGTGGCTGTTGTACTCCATTTGTGCCCCACAGGTGCCAAGCTATTTCTAGCACCTGTGCAGGACACCCTCCTGCTCTGTTTTTAATAAGCTATTATGATAGCAAAAAATACTGCCATTTAGTGGCATAAGGAACTGCCTGTTGGACTTCCATTAGTGTCCCACTGGTGCAAATCTATTTGCAGCACCTCTGCATGACACTCTCATGCACACTTTGCTACGCTAATTTTATAGCAAACTCAGGGAATTCATTGCTGCATTTGATAATTCGGAGGGATAGAAAGTGATGCTTCCTTTAGCTTTTCCTTCTGTTCATAGACAGCATCTCCAAGTCCACACCCGAAGAGCAATTTCTCCTCCAAGTCTAAGGGGCACTTTGCACACTGCGACATCGCAGCCCGATGCTGCGATGCCGAGTGCGATAGTCCCCGCCCCCGTCGCAGCAGCGATATGTGGTGATAGCTGGCGTAGCGAAAGTTATCGCTACGCCAGCTTCACACACACACTCACCTGCCGTGCGACGTCCCTGTGGCCGGCGACCCGCCTCCTTGTTAAGGGGGCGGGTCGTGCGGCGTCACTGCGACGTCACACGGCAGGTGGCCAATCAGAGCGGAGGGGCGGAGATGAGCAGGATGTCAACATCCTGCCCACCTCCTTCCTTCCGCATATCCTACGGAAGCCGCAGTGAGGCCGGTAGGAGACGTTCCTCGCTCCTGCGACTTCACACACAGCGATGTGTGCAGCCGCAGGAGCGAGGAACAACATCGGACCGTCGCGTCAGCGTAATCATGGATTACGCCGACGCTGCACCGATGATACGATTACGACGCTTTTGCGCTCGTTAATCGTATCATCCAGCCTTTACACACTGCGATGTCGCATGCGATGCCGGAAGTGCGTCATTTTCAATTTGACCCCACCGACATCGCACCTGCGATGTCGCAGTGTGCAAAGTGCCCCTTAGTGTGGAGAGGCAGCTAGTGCGCATGCGTGTGCCGATTTACCCCAGCTGCAGCCTAACTACAGTGTTTCGCCTAGTGAGTATGCTCAGCCTGACTGTGCCATTCCTGAGGCTAAGTCTTCATTTCTGGATACAGCGCATGCTCCCACACTTAGTGCGAAAAGCCTCTTTGCACAAGTACTTGCATTCCGTGCCGGCTCTAAGTCCTGTTTTGTGCCTAGACACCATGCTAAAGCTGATAGTCTTTTTTCAGAGACTGTATTTCATGCAACTGAGCATGCTCAGGCACTTACTGCATCAGAGACTAGGTCCGGTAATGAACTCTTTGGCCCTGCCCGTGATGTGGGGGGCCCATATAGACCACAGGGCATCAGGTGTCCTGACGATGTGGCTAGGCCACTCCCAAATGGCTTGCAGAGGCCGGCCCCTATGACTTGTCACCTCATTATTGATGGTCAGACGATAACTGGGGAAGTGTTTGTGTCGTGGCAGCCATGAGGTCATTATTGAAGTTTCGGTTCCAAATAGGACGCTAGTTATGCCACTCATGACGTGTCACTCTGCTTTTGTCTCCAGGAGGTGCATTGTGTTCCACCCTGGTTTGGGGCGGACCAAGGTTATAAAAGGGGCTGGAGCCAACAAGGAGGTGCGCAGTCTTCTATTATGCTCCGAAAGAGCACACCTCCATGTGTTGAACCCATTGCGGCTTTAGGCCAGAGGTAGGCAGGGATAGGGCGTCGATGCAGGCCGCCACCACAGTTGGTAACGCAGAACGGTTAAGACCAGCTCCTGTCCTACAAGTCCTGCTTGTGCAGCCCAGTGGCATTAACAGGCCTGCTGCTGCTGATGCGCCTGCTGTCCACAGGTGTGGCCCCAATGCACACGGTCAGCGTACTCAATGGCCCCTGTGATGTTAACAGGGAGTTCCTGGGCTGGGTGGGTGTGTGGACGCTGTGACGCTAACAGGGCTCCCACTCTCAAGATCCGAGTGGCATCTAACTCGGTTCAGGCAACTATTAGTTTCATAGCCACACAGCTCTGTATCCTCCACCTAACCTTCCAGTTGCCAACCTCTCCTTTTCCATCTGGGAGCACGGTGGACATTGACTGCTGATGGGGATATATACCTTTCTCTTTCTTTTCTTATTAATTTTCGTTATATAGCGGTAACATAGTATATACCACCTTATCCAAATCTGCCAGTCCCACCGTAACAGATGGTGTTTCTTCATCAAATGTTACTTTTGCTTAACCAACAAACCCACGGACAAAAACTTTTTTCCCCTTTCCAACACACCTGTTCCCCTTTCCACCAGCATCTGTCCTTTTTCAACTCATTTGGTATATGACCAAAAGTGCAACTCTGCAGGGACACCGTACTCAATGCCGTCTCAGCACAGCAGCCAGCCCTCGGTCCCTCTGTCGCGGGCGTAGGAGGGGACACCACGCTCTCCCACTGCTCGGGTCCGGCTGCCGCTGCGGCTGCTGCGGCCTGCTGCTGCCGCTGCTCGGTGGCTCAAGCGATGAGCCGGATCCCGGGGACTCGAGCGGCGCTCCTCGCCCGTGAGTGAAAGGGGATTGGGATTTGGGATAGTTTGTTGTCCGTGACGCCACCCACGGTGGTGGTGATTGAATGTACACCACCGCTGCTCTGGCTGGGGATCTCGGGAGTGATGGTGTGGAGCAGCCAGTTGTTGTGTTGCCCCTCCGTGGGTAGGGGTTGGTGATCCCGGGGCCCAGTGATGGGGTGTTGGATGGTGGACAGGCGGGCTATGGGGCCTGTGGAGGTGCAGGGGCGCAGGGGCAGCGCTGTGCCGCACGGCACGGAGGTACTCCCTCAGCCAGTAAACACGACATAGTTCTCGGTAAACAAACGGCTGGTTGGATGGGTCCTTCGGACGGTTGCGGTGCTGACTTCCTCTGCAGTTGACGGTGACGGTCTCTTTCCTGCACCTATGTGTTGTTGTTTGGTAGCGATGGGTTCCCACCGGTAACCCGCTCCCCAGCTTGGATATGAGCCGGAGGAGCTCCACTCTTGCCCGCAGGCGCTGGCCCTGGGAAACTGGTGCCTTGGCGGTGGCGGTGTCTCCCCTTAACGGTTGGACTGTTGCCTTCAAACGGGACTTGGTTGTTGGGAGACAGTCGTCCCCTTCACTGATGGATTTGGCAAATTCGGCGACTCCTAGCCTTGCCGGGATCCGAAAGGCCCCTGCCCTGGTGCTGACTAATCTTCGTATACCGCTCCGGTACCACCGGGTCACCACCCGTCCACGGTCCTTTCGGCAACCTCCAATCGCCTGCAGACGGTCACCGCCATCTGCCAACCTTGCTGTCTCAGTCCGGGGCACACATCCGGACTAACTTCAGGCTTCTTTCTGTCACTTTCTCTGTTGCTCTTACTTTAGCTCCTCTACCACTTCACCTCCTTCTACCTCTTCCTCCTAAACTCTATCTTGCTTCCTCTCACTTTCACTTCCCTCACTTGACTGCCTGGTTTTCCCGCCTCCAGGGCTGTGAACTCCTCGGTGGGCGGAGCCAACCGCCTGGCCCACCCCCTGGTGTGGACACCAGCCCCTGGAGGAAGGCAACAAGGATTTGTGTTTTGACCTAGTGTGTACCTGCAGGGAATGTGGGGTGCGTGTGGTGTTGTGACCTGTGACCCCTGGCTTGCCCAGGGTGTCACATTCCCCCTTAGCAAAACGCAGACCGTCCTCGGGCTGCCCGTCCAACACCGGTTTTATTTTCCTTTTTGTTTTCTGTAAAGATAAGAAAAACGGTAACATATTTACAGTTTATGTCATCATCCCACATCGGGAGGTTCAGTGCTTAAACGTTGCAAACATTAAAACGGTTAACAGTTACGGTCTCCGCTCTCTCCCACCCAAGTAACCTGGCCCTGATGCTGCCCCTAAAACCCAGGCAGCACCCCTTGACCCCAGTCCAGCACAAGTTACCCGAGCGGGATCTGTCCTTCCCCTCCAGAGGGTAGCCACCGGTTCCTGTGGTGGCTGGGCCCCAGCCTGCTCTGCTGTGGGCCCTCCCTCCAACCTGCCTCTCCGGAGGCAGTAATTGCGGAAACGGTAATGGTAACACAACTTATTTACAAGCCACTAATGTCTGTGGTTGCCCTGCAAGTTCACGGGCTTGTCCATAAGGAGTCCCTTATGCAACCTTTTGAACGGTCCCCACGGGGACAACGGTGCCGGCAACGGCCGGTTTCAAATCACGGTAGAATCAGGTTACTGTTCGGTTATCATCTTATGATTTCCACAAAAACTTCAAACAAAACTCAGTGGTGGTCCCAACGGGGACGGTGCAGCGGCACTCCGCTGCCTTTTTCGGCTCAACAGACCATTCTCACTCGTGGGGCTCTAGTGCCACCTTCACATGGTGTACCGCTCTGGACCCCAATGGTAGCTCGCTGCAGGCGATCTTCTTCCATATACATGCGGGCATGCACATCCGCTCTACACCCCTCTCGGGCATCGATCTCCCTGCGCAGCTGCTGTTGCCGCCGCTCCCAGCCGGGAGCACTTTCTGTTTGCTCCGGTTCAGCGTGTGCGGGGGACGGACCCAGCCAGAGTCCCTCCGTGTCGGCGACGACCGGCACCTTCAGTAATGAGGGACCCAGCTGTGACGTGGCCTGCTCTGCCGCTTGGCGGCTACATTCACTGACGGATTTGGCAAATTCGGCGACTCCTAGCCTTGCCGGGATCCGAAAGGCCCCTGCCCTGGTGCTGACTAATCTTCGTATACTGCTCCAGTACCGCCGGGTCACCACCCGTCCACGGTCCTTCGGCAACCTCCAATCAGTCTCGTCTGCAGACGGTCACCGCCGTCTGCCAACTTTGCACACACCCGGACTAACTTCAGGCTTCTTTCTGTCACTTTCTCTGTTGCTCTTACTTTAGCTCCTCTACCACTTCACCTCCTTTTACCTCTTCCTCCTAAACTCTATCTTGCTTCCTCTCACTTTCACTTCCCTCACTTGACTGCCTGGTTTTCCCGCCTCCAGGGCTGTGAACTCATCGGTGGGCGGAGCCAACCACCTGGCCCACCCCCTGGTGTGGACACCAGCCCCTGGAGGAAGGCAACAAGGATTTGTGTTTTGACCTAGTGTTTACCTGCAGGGAATGTGGGGTGCGTGTGGTGTTGTGACCTGTGTCCCCTGGCTTGCCCAGGGCGTCACACCTCAGATGTGGACAAGTAAAAGACCATTTCCTCCTATCCATGACAAAGCCTTGAGATTCACTCTGTGCAGCACTGGTGTTTACTGATAAAAGCAGATCTAAGAATCCGTACCACCTTCTGCAGATACTCCTGTATACGTGCATTCCTTTCTATGGCAGGAATTATTTAGCCAAATTTGGTCTTGTACCGAGGATCTAACAGTCTGGCAACCCAGTAGTTAGCATTACTTCGAATTCGTACAATCCGAGGGTCATGTTGTAGGTAGTGCAGCAAGAAGGCGCTCATGTGTCTTGTGCATCCAGGAGGACCAAGTCCTTGGTTTGTTGGTGGCAGAGAGGTGAGAATCGTGCCTCCTTCCTCTGCCCTCTCCCCCCAACCTCGCACAACCGAAATGTGAGCAAGCTCTCACTCATCTGCTGAGTCTTCCATGCCCATCGCAAGTTCGTCCTCCATTTCTTCATGGGCTCCTGCACCTTCCTCAAGAATTTTTGCTGATACTATGCGCCCTTGTTAATCCCTATCCCCCACCATGACTGCCGCCTAGGTGCCGCTCAACGTATGGACCTTGTACATCTTATTATCCCTTCTGCATATGACTCCTCCTGTACTTCCTCCCCTTCCTCTTGGACCAACACCTGACTCTGAATAATGCTTACAGTGTGCTCCATTTTGTAGTTGACCAGAATTGTCACGCTGAGAATGGCATCGCTAGTGCTAAACATTTTCGTCAACATTTGTAAACTGTGTAGAAGGGTGCATAGGTCCTTGATCTGACACCACTCCAGCAGCGTGATCTGCACCACCTCTGGATCAAGTTAGCCCAGGGTATACATCATACCGTATTTCAGCAAGGCTCTGCAGTGCTGCCACAGACGCTGCAACATGTGCAGATTCCAATTCCTGCGTGTCGGAACATCGCATTTCCGGCGTTTAACTGCCAGACCCTAAGACTTCAGGAGCGATGAAAGTTGTTGAGCTGCTGGGTGCGAAGGATGAAAGTGAGCACATAGCAGTGTGCCCGCTGCACAAGGCCATGTAGGCCGGGATGGTATTTTAAAAATTGCTGGAGAATCAGATTCAACACGTGAGCCATACAAGGCACGTGTGTCACATTGCCCTGACGAAGGGCCGCAGACAGGTTTGCATCATTGCCACACACGGCTGTTAAGTCACCAATGTAGTCCACTCAATCAATTTGTACTCCGGTCGCCAGGTGACAACGTGTTCCTTTCGTGCATAGTGCTGATGATGGGAAAGGAGTCGATGCCTGCGGGGCAGGTGGACGCAGGTTATGGTCACCCACTGGGTTGCGTTACCTTGACAGATACAGAACCACAGGCTGAATGTAGGTGGTGGGTATCTCACAGATGAAGTACCATCATTCAGCTACAACCAATGGGAAGACACCACACCCTTTTTTAGGCCCCTCCTGTTTGCAGACCACTGCCAGACAAAGCTATGAACCTCTTGTTACTGTTACCCCCAGTTCAGTTTTATGAGTTTGTGTGCTTGTTACCTGACTACTTTTCCTGCTTGCTGTTTATGTACCTCGTTGGCCGATCCGCATTTCACCTCTGCTTGTTTTCTGATTAAGTCCTGGCCATCCCATTCTGTTCCTCTTCCTCAATTAATGTTTTTGACCCTGCATGACTACTATTCTCTGGAACTGCAGCCTTCCACAGGTATTGATCAACTTGGGCCCTGTGTAATTCCAAATCACTGTATAGGGTTAAAGGGTTTCAGGGTTCTGGGTGTCCAGCTTGGTGAGTGGCTTGCCTCTAGCCTATCTTTAACAGCCCATCTGAGTGTGTCGATCCAGGCAGGCGTTACGCTGTGCCCTCTGCAGAAGCCCATGTAGGCCGGGATAGTGTTTTAAAAATTGCTGGACAACCAGGTTCAACACGTGAGCCATACAAGGCACGTGTGCCACATTGCCCTGAAGAAGGGTCGCAGACTGGTTTGCATCATTGTCGCACCCGACCTTCCCTGGCTGCTGGTTGAGTGGAGACAACCATTGATGAAACTCGGTCTCACTCTCCAGAGCTAACCGTCCACAATTCCTCAGCGGTGTTTCACATTTCCCATACATTTCAAAGTAAACATTTGACCGCCTGATGGCCTTGAGCTCTGCTGCCAGCATAGTAAGGAGGTGTGTGGGATTCCTTGGGCGCAGTTACAACGCGGGTGGCCTGACCACACAGGGTTTGGGCCGAGGTGGAGGACCCACACGAGGTTGAGGAGGCAGAAGCAGTGGAGGAACTTGTACATACAGATGAAGGATTGACACACAAGTCGTGCGGACGGCAAGACTTGTACAGCAAACCCTTCTCCATCTCTCACCATAGTTACCCAGTGCCCAGTCAGCAACATGTAACTCTCCTGTCCATGCTTACTGGTCCACGTATCTGTGGTGAAATGCACCCTGTCACACACAGAGTTTCTCAAGGAATCGGTGAGGTTGTGTGCGACCTGCTGTGGTAGCGCGGGCACGCCTTTCTTGGAGGAGTGACGACTGGCCATCGGCTCTTGGGGCACTGCAATGGGCATAAGGTCTCGAAAATCCTCGATCTCAAAAGGGTGTAAAGGCAGCCTTTCTGTTTCCAACAAGTTGCAGATGATGAAACTCAACATCTTAGGCATGTCATGCCCTTCGAAAATCATGTAAAACACAGCGAGGGAACTCCAACCACAGTCTCCCTCGTTGCCACTAATTGGGCCACACACACCCCACTTGACTGGCATCACTTGATCCCCCTTTTCAAAATGAAAAAGATGCTTTGCATGAAGCACTCTCAAAAATACGCGTGCCTTTCACGTCCCCTGGATGACCCAGGGGAAGAAAAGTCCTCTGAGAGCCATGACTTGTTCATCTTGGTTCTTTTGTCAAAAGCGAGGGGACTCCAACCACAGTCTCCCTCGTTTCCACTAATTGGGCCACACACACCCCACTTGACTGGCATCACTTGATCCTCCTTTTCAAAATGAAAAAGATGCTTTGCATGAAGCACTCTCAAAAATACGCGTGCCTTTCACGTCCCCTGGATGACCCAGGGGAAGAAAAGTCCTCTGAGAGCCATGACTTGTTCATCTTGGTTCTTTTTTCAAAAGCGAGGGGACTCCAACCACAGTCTCCCTCGTTTCCACTAATTGGGCCACACACACCCCACTTGACTGGCATCACTTGATCCCCCTTTTCAAAATGAAAAAGATGCTTTGCATGAAGCACTCTCAAAAATACGCGTGCCTTTCACGTCCCCTGGATGACCCAGGGGAAGAAAAGTCCTCTGAGAGCCATGACTTGTTCATCTTGGTTCTTTTAGAAATACAGTGAGGGGACTCCAACCACAGTCTCCCTTGTTGCCACTAATTGGGCCACACACACCCCACTTGACTGGCATCAGTTGGCCCCCCTTTTGAAAAAGAAAAAGATGCTTTGCATGAAGCACTCTCAAAAATACGCGTTCCTTTCGCCTCCCCTGGCTGACCCAGGGGAAGAAAAGTCCTCTGAGAGCCATGACTTGTTCATCTTGGTTCTTTTAGAAACACAGCGAGGGGACTCCAACCACAGTCTCCCTCGTTGCCACTAATTGGGCCACAAACACCCAACTTGACTGGCATCAGTTGACCCCCCTTTTGAAAAAGAAAAAGATGCTTTGCATGAAGCACTCTCAAAAATACACGTGCCTTTCCCGTCCCCTGGCTGACCCAGGGGAAGAAAAGTCCTCTGAGAGCCATGACTTGTTCATCTTGGTTCTTTTAGAAACACAGCGAGGGGACTCCAACCACAGTCTCCCTCGTTGCCACTAATTGGGCCACACACACCCCACTTGACTGGCATCAGTTGACCCCCCTTTTGAAAAAGAAAAAATGCTTTGCATGAAGCACTCTCAAAAATACGCGTGCCTTTCCCGTCCCCTGGCTGACCCAGGGGAAGAAAAGTCATCTGAGAGCCATGACTTGTTCATCTTGGTTCTTTTAGAAACACAGCGAGGGGACTCCAACCACAGTCTCCCTCGTTGCCACTAATTGGGCCACACACACCCCACTTGACTGGCATCAGTTGACCCCCCTTTTGAAAAAGAAAAAGATGCTTTGCATGAAGCACTCTCAAAAATACGCGTGCCTTTCCTGTCCCCTGGCTGACCCAGGGGAAGAAAAGTCATCTGAGAGCCATGACTTGTTCATCTTGGTTCTTTTGGAAACACAGCGAGGGGACTCCAACCACAGTCTCCCTCGTTGCCACTAATTGGGCCACACACACCCCACTTGACTGGCATCAGTTTACCCCCCTTTTGAAAAAGAAAAAGATGCTTTGCATGAAGCACTCTCAAAAATACGCGTTCCTTTCGCCTCCCCTGGCTGACCCAGGGGAAGAAAAGTCCTCTGAGAGCCATGACTTGTTCATTCTGGTTTTTTTAGAAACACAGCGAGGGGACTCCAACCACAGTCTCCCTCGTTGCCACTAATTGGGCCACACACACCCAACTTGACTGGCATCAGTTGACCCCCCTTTTGAAAAAGAAAAAGGTGCTTTGCATGAAGCACTCTCAAAAATACACGTGCCTTTCCCGTCCCCTGGCTGACCCAGGGGAAGAAAAGTCCTCTGAGAGCCATGACTTGTTCATCTTGGTTCTTTTAGAAACACAGCGAGGGGACTCCAACCACAGTCTCCCTCGTTGCCACTAATTGGGCCACACACACCCCACTTGACTGGCATCAGTTGACCCCCCTTTTGAAAAAGAAAAAGATGCTTTGCATGAAGCACTCTCAAAAATACGCGTGCCTTTCCTGTCCCCTGGCTGACCCAGGGGAAGAAAAGTCATCTGAGAGCCATGACTTGTTCATCTTGGTTCTTTTGGAAACACAGCGAGGGGACTCCAACCACAGTCTCCCTCGTTGCCACTAATTGGGCCACACACACCCCACTTGACTGACATCAGTTGACCCCCCTTTTGAAAAAGAAAAAGATGCTTTGCATGAAGCACTCTAAAAAATACGCGTTCCTTTCGCCTCCCCTGGCTGACCCAGGGGAAGAAAAGTCCTCTGAGAGCCATGACTTGTTCATTCTGGTTTTTTTAGAAACACAGCGAGGGGACTCCAACCACAGTCTCCCTCGTTGCCACTAATTGGGCCACACACACCCCACTTGACTGGCATCAGTTGACCCCCCTTTTGCAAAAGAAAAAGATGCTTTGCATGAAGCACTCTCAAAAATACACATGCCTTTCCCGTCCCCTGGCTGACCCAGGGGAAGAAAAGTCCTCTGAGAGCCATGACTTGTTCATCTTGGTTCTTTTAGAAACACAGCGAGGGGACTCCAACCACAGTCTTCCTCGTTGCCACTAATTGGGCCACACACACCCCACTTGACTGGCATCACTTGACCCCCCTATTCAAAATGAAAAAGATGCTTTGCATAAAGCACTCTCAAAAATACGCGTGCCTTTCGCCTCCCCTGGCTGACCCAGGGGCAGAAAAGTCCTCTGAGAGCCATGTCCACATTGTCAGTGGACAGACACATGTGCTTATTTGCCAGCAGACCCCCAGCAGCACTGAAGACAGGTTCCAAGAGAACGCTGGCTGCAGGACACGACAAGATCCCCAAGGCGTACGTGGCGAGCTCAGGCAATTTATCCAGATTGGAAGCCTAAAATGAGCAGGGCTCAAGTTGCACAGTAATGGCATCGATGTTTCCTTGCATATACTCATAAATCTGTGTCTCCTCCTCTTTTTCCTTGTCCAGCTGTTTTGTTTTCGCATGAGTATATGTCCTTGTCACTTTCCCATGTGTTTGTGTTGTGTTGTGAGTTGTTTATCACCTTTTGGACACTTTTGAGGGTGTTTTCTAGGTGTTTTTATGTGTTTGTGATTGCCTGCCATTGTTTCCTATGCAGTTCGAGTACGGTTCGTCGAACGTTCGACGAACCGAACTCGAACGGGACCTTTGTTCGGCGAACCGACCTCGAGCCGAACCGCGACCGGTTCGCTCATCTCTAGTGATGACCACTCCAAATCATTGACTATGTTATCCTTAAACCACTTTATCACCAGTTTGGCAGTATGCTTCGGGTTCATGGATATTTGGAAGACCGATTTCCGACCAAACTTTAAGTTACTGGCTGATGTCTTGAGAGGTTGCTTCAGTATAATTTTCTTTCTTCATGATGCAATCTATTTTGAGAAGTGTACCTGTCCCTACTGTGGCAAAACAACCCCATAACTTGATGCTGCCACCTCCACCCCCGTGTTTCACAGTTGAGATGGTGTACTTCTTAGGCTTCAAAGCTTCTCCCTTTTTCTTCCAAATGTAACGATGGTGATTGTGGCCAAACAGTTCAATTTTACTTTCGGGAGACGACAGGACTTGTCTCCAAAAATTAAGGTCTTTGTTCCTGTGTGCATTTTCAAATCATTAATCTAGCATTTTATGCTTCTTTTGGAGTAATGGCTCCTTCCTGGTGGAGTGGCCTTTAAGCCCATGTTGATATAGTACTCATTTCATTATGGATAATGACACAATCTTTCTAGCTTTCGCCAGCATCTTCACAAGGTCTTTTGCTTTTATTCTTAGTTTATCTGCACAGGTCTGACCAAAGCATGTTTATTTATGGTACCAGTCTCCTTCCTGAGCGGTATGATGGCTGTACATTCCCATCTTGTTTGTACTTGCGTATAATTGTTTGTACAGATGAAGGAGGCATTTTTAGATATCTGGAAATTGCATCCAAGGATGAACAAGACTTGTGCAAGTCCACAAATCTCTTCCTGAGATCTTGGCTGATTTCTTTTGACTTTCCCATGATGCTACACAAAGAAAAAATGTATTTCAGGTGTGCATTAAAACACATCCACAGTTGTGTCTCTAACTCAGATGTTGCCAATAAACCTATCAGAAGCTTCCAAAGACATGACATCATCATATGGGCTGTACCATATTGTTTAAAAGCATAGTACTCTTAGTGTATGTAAATTATTGACTTTACAGAAAGTAATAAAAATGCTTAAAACATTCTCTCTCTTTTTTCTGGCATTTGGCAAATATAAATAATTTTTGTAATCCTTATTGACCTAAAACGGAAAGGTTTATTCCGATTTCATGTCAGATAGTGAGAAAAACCTGCATATTTGTGTTTTTAAATAGTTTTTACAAACTTCTAGTTTCAACTGTAGTTAGTTAGTTGCTTGTGGGCTACCATTGTCGGCGGGGAACAGTGTGGTCCAAACCAGAGTGTGTAAGATCATGCTGTCAGACTTTGACAGAACGATTTATCTAGTTAACATGAGCGGGTGGATCTCCAATTCACCTGCACCTGTTAGCTGCACATGTCTGCTGATCAGATAAGCAGACATGTGTAGGGAATGATGCATGCTCGCTGATCGAGCCCACATTAAGTAAGCTTCTGGTTTCAACTCTAACTGTGACTATATGTAACCATGGATACATAAGGTCCTGCAATGCCCTGAAGATGAGGTAAGTGACAAAGTTAATCAGAAGAACTATACTAATATTATTATCATTACACCTACTACATATTACGATAGAATTTTGGAGATGGGAGTAACCCTTTACATTTTATGAAAAATACTGTAGAGAAGCAGTGTTGGAAATTCATTCATGACTAGTATTGGGCTGACTTGCAAATACCCGGAATCGTAGAGTGCAATTGGGTTAAAAAAAAACCTCATGGTTTGGGTCCAGAATTGATCTCGGATATCTGGCCGAACACCGATCCCCATAGAAGTCTATTGGGACCATAATCGAGCTCTTTAAAATGGTGGTAGAAGGACTAGGGGAATTGAAGTAGCCGTGCTATACTTACCAAGTCTCTGTGCGGCTCTAATGCTACATTGGGGGCCGCTCATTACCCTTTATACACCTTTATACATAGTCACTGCTTCCTCCAACTACTGGTAGTCCTCATGTGCCTGATTGATTGCAGTCAGACGCGCCCCCAATCTGTTTGACAGTGTGTCTGACTGCAACCAATCAGAAGCACTGTGTGTGCATCTCTATTGCTGTAAAAATAAATAAATAAAAATGTTTGCAAAAGGTTACCCCAAATTATGATACCCAGCACAGATAAAGCATATGGCTACAGGCTGCAGCCCCCAGCTATGTATTTATTTTGGCTGTGTATCAAAATAAGAGGAACCGCATGCTGCTTTTTTAAATTATTTAAGTAAATAATTTAAAAAAACGACATGCAGTCCCCTTCCAATTTTGATATCCGGCCATGATAAAGCCAATAGAAGGCAGTTGGTATTCTCAGACTGGTAGGCCCATGTTTATTGGGCCTCGCAGTATAAAAATAGCAGCCTGCAGCCGCACAGGATTGTCGCATCTGTTAGAAGCAACAATCCCGAAACTTTACTAGGCTCATCCTGATTGCCCTGGTGCAGTGGCAATCGGGGTAATAAGCAGCTAATAACAGCTTACAGGTGTCACTAAGCCCAAATTTAGTAATAGGAGGCGTCTATGAGACTCCTCCATTAATAATCTGTAAGTGAAAAGAAATAGACACAAATACTTATTTGAAATAAAATACAAAAACCCCATTCTGTTTCACCCCTTTATTAACCTCCAAAACACCCAGTTCTGACGTAATCCTCATGAGGTCCCACGACAATTTTAGGTCTACCACATTTGAATTGGCAACACATGGCCATAGAACAAGAAAGCCTGCTGTGAGCTTCAGGCAAAGAATGAGCCACGTGATGAGTGATGACATCACTCAGGTTATTTGCTGTCACAGCTGGAGGTTCCCACGATCCTCCACCTGTGATTGCAGGTTATCTGAACTCAGATGACCTCATTGAACTGAATGATGTCAGGTGAGGATACCTGCAATCAAAGGTGGGGGACTATGAGAACCTCGGCTCTCAGGTACTTTTGAACACGCACAGATCCGGACTTTTACAGTCTAGGTCTGCCCATCATTGTTCATGACTAATAATAAAATAGGTCTATACCAACTCTTGTGTTCTTATTTAGGCCTCATTTAGATGTACATAATTTTTCACGTTCATGAGTGTTTTGGATCTGCTTTTCTTCAGTGTTTGGTCCGTGTATCAATTTTTTCCCACCAATGTTTCATTAGTGATTATCACTGATGAAAAATATACAAATAAATTACAAAGCTTCTATCTATTGCAAGGATAATTACAGACAGCAGCTGTGCACTGTCCATGATTTCCACAGACCTATAGACTTGAATGGCTAAATTTCATCCAGGCCATGGATCAAAAACATATCTGTTATTTTTTGGAAGAAACTTGGTCTGCAAAAAGCATGGATGTATAATTCGCTTTGCCCCTTGCCGATCAGATTCATTGATTATATGTTTTGATAGATCAGGCATTTCTAAACTTAGCAATACCGAATATGTGCATTTTTTATTGCTTTTTTTTCAGTGGCACAAAAGAGGGGTGATTTAAACTTTTAGGGTTTTTACAGATTTTTTAAAACTTTTTCTTTACACTTTTTATTGGTTTTACTAGTCCCCCTAGGCGACTTTTTGCCTGCACTACCTGATCAATTCTGGTGATCAGAGTGCTGCTTCACCATTGCGCTGATCAGCAGAAATGCTGCTGTTTTCCTGTAAGTGCAGGAGCTCTGCCGGCAGTCACAGGATGTGAGTCATGACAATAATAGGAGTCATCGTCTGAGCCGACGCTGTCATAGCAACTCATTTGTGCTCCATGATCGCATCACTGGGCTGCCGTTGACAGTGGAGAACAGTGCGATCCCTGCTAGTGTGCGTTAGATTGTGTTTTCAAAGTTTTACAGTGCAAGGGGTTAACAGGTGCCAGTACATCAGAGATCCACCTGTACCTGTTAGCCGCACATGCCTGTTGATAAGATCAGCAGACATGTGCGGTCAATAATGCGGGCTCGTCCTGAGAGCCTGCATTAAGGGGACGGACACGACCAAAGACGTATATCTTTACGTCCTTGATCGTAAAGGGGTTAAATCAACTGCAGCCACACTGTTGTTTAGATGTCAGAATAAAACCTGCATATAGAAGCTTGAAAGTCAACACCATGGTAGGTTTTTACTTTAATACATTAATATGTACAAGAGAATATAGAAAACAAAGTAATACTGCTGCACAGCATGAGTTCTAGTGTAAGCGCTTTTTGTGAAGAGATGTTCAGGTCACTGATTATTTTCCATTGCGGATACACTAAATATACTTCCCTTTCACTGTGTTCACACACATCCATGACTAAGTATCCACTTAAATTTGAATATAATAATTTGTATGAGTGGGAGGCAAGTCGAATCAATTGAAACAAACATGATTTTTCAACTGTAGGCTTTATAAGAACAATTTAGAAGATATTTCAAGCTAGTTCTTTAGATTTTCTTTCCTGCAGCATTTTTATCAGAGCTCATAGAGGGAGCACTGTCCTTGGGTGACTTCATACACTAGACTCTGCCTCTTTTCTTTCTTCTGCATGATGCCTTATGGATCCTCAATATTTATATCCATAGTTTATCTTATATCTGTACTTTCCTCTTAAATAAAATTAATTTCATATTTTTTGCTCTTGCTTACACTGCTTTTCTCTTGCCGGCTAAGTGTAGTTGGACAACTTAAACATTATAGAATATTAATTGAAACAAGAAAGTTTCATCATCGTCTTCTCGGGTCAAAATAGATTGCTTTGTTCTATTTACTATATTTTGTTCTCCCAGAATGCACTGATTTGCTTTATTACATCTTGTGAATTGTTTATTTTCCTAAAATTCTTCCACATAAAGTATTGTATATATCGAAATTATCTTGATACTGAAGTGACGTGAGAAAGATTGTAGCTTTTTTGTTTGTAGATTAAAGTTTTAATAGGATACAATCATCAAAGTTGTTTAGAGAAGATACAATGAAGTTCACAAGATTTGGGTAGCTCAGAATTTAGAGCACAAACTTCAGACAACATGCTTATCACATAATGCTTGTCGCTAAGGACTATGCCTTGATTCATCAAGACTGGTGATTTTCTCCTCGGTCTTGATGAGGGAGCGTGGTGTCAGACACTCCTGATTGTTGAAGAGGAGCATGCCTCTTCATTAATCAGGAGTGTTTGAGGAATGGAATGTTTATCTGTGCGCCACACCAGAAATCTTACACCTGTCCCCAACTGCACCTGTGCCATACCCCAGCTCTACTCAGTTCTGCCCATATGTCATCAATCCTATTCTCCATATAAACCACCATACTGTCATTCATATAATCCCCCATCTTGCTTCCCATATGTCATCCATCTTGATCCCTGTGTGTCATCACTCCTGGTCTCTATAAAATCCCCCCATCTTGATTCCCATATGTCATCCCTTCTGGTCTCCATATGAATACAATTTTGAAATTAGCTAAAAAAAAATTCTTTTTACCTTTCCACAGTCCAGACCAACACAAGCAGCAGCTGTCCCCAATCAGGAAACCAATCAGTGGTTCATGTTCAAAACAATGATTTTTATTACACAGATTAAATAACACACATTAAAAAACAGAATTATCCTGTAGGGACACTATTTTATGCCCAGAAACCAATGGTTACATCCAAACAATTAGGGCTATAAGTTACAAAGGCAAGAAATAATATATATAAGGCAAAATACTAATGAACAGTGCTGCTAGTAAAACCATACATGCACTGACACACACATTACATTAATAAGGTTGCTTAATAAATTGAATGAAAAAGTGCCTAATAACTGGGAATTAACAATGCCCTGATGTAAGCAGAAGGTCATCCCAAGTCTAAACGCCACAATAGCTACCTGATGGAAAACCTGGGTCCGGGTAAAACGTCCCTGCACCCCAACGCCGTTTCGCCCTTGCTTCTTCCGGGGGCGTGTCAAATTGGGGAAGAGGCTGTCTCTTTATAGTGACGCCAATGAGGTAAATCCATTCACCTGATCGTACCCCTGTGATGCTCGTTTGCAAAGGGTGTATCTCGGCTGCAGGCGCTGATCACCGACTACTCCCACAGGAACAACACAAGCCGCGAACGTGGAACGCAAGCTTGAACCGCAAGCTCCGTATACATGTGCGTGCGACCGGAAGTTCGGAGGTCCGCTATCAGAGTCTGCGCACAACCATTTGCAAAGACATATACTGCACGTAATGTGCAGATGACTAAAAAGAGTGTCTGTACACAGCTCACTATAATACTAACACATATATTACATCTGATATGGGAAACTACTGTTTAATAAGATCAATACATAAATATTCATAAATATAAATATAGCGCTGCTTTTTATATAATCTACTACATAGAATTGAAAAAAACATTAATCTCGGTTTGAAAGAGATAAATTAATAGATAAATTGATTTTTACCTTTTCAAAAACCTCACATAAAAATAATAATACCACCAGAATCCTATCATTAAATTATTGTGCATTATACACAAAAACATATATATAAATATATCTAATAATATAATATAATATATTCCACAGTCCAACAGCTTCCTATTCTTGCTTCATTGGTGGCGCTGAGAGGCCTGCTCATGGCAGGGATGTCATAAGCTGGCGATGTGCACACTGACATTAGGTGCTGACCTCTTATATGCCAACGGCTGATGTCAGTGACATGCGCATTGATGTCAGCTGATGACCTTTATAAACCAGCAGCTATTTTAAATTTTGCGGTCCAGGAAGGGTTTCCTGCACCATGATATATCCCAACTGAATGGGTGTCCGAGAACACACATTCAGTTGAAACAAGCAGGCCTACATAAATGGTTTGGAGCACTGCATCAAGACAGTTCAGGAAATCAGCTGAAATTGTAATAATCAGTTGCCCTGAACCGGAGAGAACTGGCTGAATCCTACCCATGGACGTATTGGTATGTCCAGGTAATTATTCAGGTGCAAGAGCTGGGTCCGCATGATTACTATCAGGGTCTCAGCTTATGTGATAGCTGAGCTCCTGTTTTACCAGTCACATATGGTGCCTACACCAACCCTGTCTGTTTAACTCTCTAAATCCTGCAGTCAATGGCAATTACAAAACTTAGAAAGTTGTGAGAGGGATGGTGCTTCCTTTTTCATCACAATTGGCTTGCATATTCGCCATGCAATTGTGGGGAGGCTATGGTAGTCATGGTAACCAAAGATCAAATAAGGACCTCCCTGTCTGCCAAGTACACAATAAACCAATCACATGCTATTCCCTGCATCACCAATGATTGGTCATAGGACCTATAAAAACCAGTTCCTGCCTCCCCAATGCATGCCTCCTGAGAAAGTGAGTCATGAAACATGCGTTGGGGCAGCTGGAGCGGAAGGAGCTCATTTGCATTCATCCACATGTAAGCTTACCTGAATAACATTCTTGTTTATGCTATCACTTGATAAATACTATTCTTTCCCATATTGTTTTATGTGCAGCTGATGTGGCTCTGCCAATTTATTTTCACACCTACATTGACTATACTTATCAGTCTCTGCACTATACTGCATTCTATATAGTTTGACACACTGTGTGCTCAGCTGATATGGTTCTACCTATTTACCTTGATACTTGTATTTGTTATGCTTGTCAGCTTATGCACTGCATTGTACTCCATCTAGCTGGACATGATCTGATCTCTTTTGCACTTTATCCTTTCATAAGGAATTCATTTTTTGAAAAAACTTGTTTACATTTTATTGCTGAGCAATAATTTATCACATTTACTTGTATGTATTAACACTTTAGCAATTTTTGCACAGCCTAGATCTATGTGTTTGGCTTTTTCCTAGGTATATTACCATCTACTTACAGTAATTTTTTCTATCCATTGAACTTGGCACTTTTTTATATCTCTATTTATACAACAATAAAAAATTTTTTGAATGCTTAAATGATTTTTCTCTGTCTTGTCCTCATACCTGTATCACATCTCTTTTGTTGTTTTTCAAGTACACAATAAGTAGGATTTATCTGGCATTTGTATTGCAATTAGGGATGGGTGAACCTGCAGATATCCGGAATTGGTGAGTTCAACTGTATTTGTAAAATAAAAAAAATGGTTCATGGTGCACGGAGTTAATTCTTGATATCTGGCCAGATGCTGATCCCTATATAAGTCTATGGGGACCCAAATCATGCACTTTAACATGGTGGTAGAAAGGGTTATGGGGGTTAGAGCAGGTGCATTATACTTCCCAGTCTCCATGTGGTTGTAACACTACTTCCTAAGTCGGTCCTTATCCTCATGCATATGCACTGCTTCCCCCGCTACCTGCAGTCCAGGCATCTGTGATTGGTTGCAGTGAGACTGCGCCCCCACCCTGTGTGACAGCATGTCTGACTGCAACCAATCGCTGTGTTGCCTATTATGATGTAAAAATAAATGAGGGACCCCATGCAGCTTTTTTTAAAAAATTTTAAATAAATAATTTTAAAAAATGGTGTGAAGTCCCCCCAAATTTTGATACCCAGCCATAATAAAGCTGACAGATGTGGGCTGGTATTCTCAGGCTGGGGAGGCCTTATTGGGCCCTTCCCAGCCTAAAAATAGCAACCTGCAGCAGCCCAGAATTGTTGGATTCATGAGATGCAACAATCCCAGAACTTTACCTGGCTCATCCTGAATGCACTGGTGCGATGGCAATCAGGGTAATATTCCAGCTCTGCTACATACATCCTGAAGTCATAGTGCACGGGCACAGAATATGTCTGCATGCTGCGGCTTTAGACAGAGAGCGGTGACATCACTCAGTTTATTTGCGGTCACAGCCGGAGGTGCCAAAGGTACCACACCTGTGACCGCAGGTAAACAGACCTCAGGTGACCTCATTGAACTCAGGTGAGGTCACTGAATTCACAGGCCTGCATCTCCTGGCAGAAAACAGCGTGTTTTTTTGCCAAGAGATGCAGATTTGGTGCTGAAATTTATACATCATATTCCTGCATCCAATCTGCATCTCCTGGCAAAAATTTGCATCAAAACTGCACCATAAGGATTTTTTTGCCAGGAGATGCAGATTTGGTGCAGGAATATGGCGTATAAATTTTAGCACCAAATCTGCATCTCTTGGCAAAAAAATTAGCAAAAATTGTTTTGATGCTGTTTCAGTGCAGTTTTCTCCAAGGAGATGCAAATTTGGTGCTGAAATGTCTGCACCAGACTTCTGCACCAAATTTGCATCTCTTGGCAGAAAACTGCAACAAAATGCTGTCAAAACTGTTTTTGTTTATTTTTTTGCCAAGAGATGCAGTTTTGGTGCAGGCATTTATCCACTAATGCCATGTTTTGATGCCATCTTTTGCTAAGAGATTCAGATTTGGTACATGAACAGGGTGTATAAATTTCACCACCAAATCTGTCTTTCTAGGCAAAAAAAACCACTGTTTTCTGACAGAAGATGCAGGTCTGTGAACTCAGTGACCTCACCTGAGGTGAAGTCACTGAGTTCAGTGAGGTCACCTAAGGTCAGTTTACCTGATCTCACAGTTGGGGTACTGTTGTCTCATAGTCCCTCCCCATTAGTAATCTAGGCCTTGGTGGCTGTGAGCAGACATTAACCCCTTATTACCCCTATTGCCACTGTACCAGGGCAATCAGATTGAGCTGGCTAAAGTTCCAAGATTTTTACATCTAATGGATGCGACAATTCATGCCAGAATTTATGGCAGCTGCAGACTGCTATTTTTAAGCTGGAGCCTAATAACCATGTGCCTTTCCAGCCTGAGAATACCAGCCCCCAGCTGTTGGCTTTATGAATGTTAGGTATCAAAATTGTGGGGGACCGCATGCCATTTTTTTAAAAAATGATTTATTTAAATAAATTTTAAAAAAGCCGTATGGAGTCCCTGTTATTTTCAAACACAGCCAAAATAAGCACACGACTGGGGGATGCAGCCGGTATCCATAAGCTTTATCTGTGCTGGGTATCATAATATGGGGGGACCCTACACCAATTTATTTATTTTTAAACCACAATAGGGACACACACAGCATGCACGATTGGTTACAGTCAGACATGTTGTCACACAGGGTGGGGGCGCGGTCTAACTGTAACCAATGACATATGCTGGGACTGCTGGAAGCAGTGCATATATATGAAGGAAAAGGAGCAGCCCCGGAAGTAGGGCGATAACCGCATGGGAGACTGGTAAGTATAATGTGCCTAATTTCTTACTATTTTTATTCTTTTTCCTTTTTTTTTTTTTAATTACCTAAGTGGCCAGATTTGGATAGTTACCCGGAATTCCCTGAGAACTCCAGGCCCAGGATAAGTGCACGGGTATTTGGAATCTTTTACAATCTGGATCTGACCATCACTATTGTTAGTTCTGCCTCCTGTCCATTCTGCCTTCTAGCATTCTAACAAAAAAAGTACTTTAAAAAAATAACGCTGATGAAAGGAAGTGTTATTTATTAAGTATTTTCTATGATATTTGAAATTTGTGGCAGTTCTGCAGAGTTATTACCACATAAAATGACATGTCAAATTTGAAAAATTTGGCCTGATCAGAAAGGTGAAAATAGACTTATGTGCCAAGGGGTTAATTTAATTTTCATGATGTTCATAATGTTCAGGTGTATTCAAAATGAAAATACAACAAATGTAATAAAAGACTGATGAGTTTGAGATTATTATAATACAGGGGTTTATTTGTGCTATTTAGCATTTTTTCTATTTAAGATTTTTATGTATGTATAGTTTTGATTAAAAAACACTAGAATAGAAGCAAAGTGAGGACAAAAACTACCAAAAGAATGACATGCATACAGCTCGTAATTTCAAGCTCTCGCAAATATAGGTGCATCTCAATAAATTAGAATATCAACAAAAAGTTAATTTATTTAAGTAATTCAATACAAAAAGGAAAGTGATCTATTTGAAGTGTTTATTTCTGCTAATATTGATGATTATGGCTTACAGCCAGTGAAAGTTCAAAAGTTATCTTAGAAAATTAGAATAATTACTAAAAAACACTTGAAAGTGCTTCTCAAGTGTTTAAAATGGTCCCTTAGTCTGGTTCAGTAGACTACACAATAATGGGGAAGGCTGCTGACTTGACAGATGTCCAGAAGGCAGTCATTGGCACACTTCACAAGGAGGGTAAGCCACAAAAGGTCATTGCTAAAGAAGCTGGCTGTTCACAGAGTGCTGTTTTCAAGCATATTAATGGAATGTTGAGTGGAAGGAAAAAGTGTGGTAGAAAAAGATGCACAAGCAACCGGGATAACCGCTTTGATAGGATTGTTAAGAAAAAGCCATTCAAAAATGTTGTTCCAAAGGCAATTACCAGTCTTGCGGCACCATACCAATGGTGGAACATATTGGATGATTTTTGGTCATATGATATGACTGGACCAATATACAAATAAGTAAAGAGATATATTTTATTTGTACATTAAAATATGGTTAATTATACAACGCGTTTCGGCTCGGATGTTTTATCCTTCAGCCTTTTTCAGGTGAAATTGAGAGAAAAAATATGTATACCTGAAGAAGGCTGAAGGATAAAACATCCGAGCCGAAATGCGTTGTACCATTGGTACCATTGGTAGCAGGAGCGCCGCAAGACTGGTAATTGCCTTTGGAACTTCTTTCACTAAGTGGACCTGCTGGAGGGCTCCTCTATAGTATCCAGTGCGATTGCTGCATATTGCACCATAATCCTATTGGAAAGTGGATCAACTCCTTTTGGATTATTCCAGGCTTTCTAACCTCTGAACCAGGAGCGCCACAAGACTGGTAATTGCCTTTGGAACTTCTTTCACTAAGTGGACCTGCTGGAGGGCTCCTCTATAGTATCCAGTGCGACTGCTGCATACTGCACCATAAACCTATTGGAAAGTGGATCAACTCCTTTTGGATTATTCCAGGCTTTCTAACCTCTGACCAGGTGAGAGTTCCACTATTTCAACACCTTTATATATATAAAAAAAACTCACTACACTCAGATTGGCGCCGCATTTGTCTCTTTCTATCTTTCCCTGTCTCCAGGGTATTTATTCAAAAATTTTGGGGAGATTCACAAGGAGTGGACTGCTGCTGGAGTCAGTGCTTCAAGAGCCACCACACACAGACTGTATCCAGGAAATGGGCTACAACTGTCGCATTCCTTATGTCAAGCCACTCATGACTAATAGACAACACCAGAAGCATCTTACCTGGGCCAAGGAGAAAAAGAACTGGACTGTTGCTCATTGGTCCAAGGTGTTGTTTTTGGGTGAAAGTAAATTTTGCATTTCCTTTGGAAATCAAGGTCCCAGAGTCGGGAGGAAGAGTGGAGAGGCCAAAATACAAGCTGCTTGAGGTCTAGTGTGAAGTTTCCACAATCAGTGATGGTTTGGGGAGCCATGTCATCTGCTGGAATAGGTCCACTGTGTTTTATCAAGACCAAAGTCATTGCAGCTGTCTACCAGGAAATTTTAGAGCACTTCATGCTTCCCTCTGCCAACAAGCTTTTTGTAGATGGAAATTTAATATTCCAGCAGGACTTGGCACCTGTCCACACTGCCAAAAGTACCAATACATGGTTTAATAATGACAGCTTCACTGTGCTTGATTGGCCAGCAAACTCGCCTGACCTAAACCCCTTAGAGAATCTATGGAGTATTGTCAAGAGGAAGATGAAAGACACCAGACCCAAAAATTCAGATGAGCTGAAAGCTGCTATCAAAGCATTCTGGGTTTCCATAACACCTCAGCAGTCCACAGGCTGATTGCTTCCATGCCACGCCGCATTGATGCAGTAATTCATGCAAAAGGAGCCCCGACCAAGCACTGAGTTTATTTACTGTACATACTTTTCAGTAGGCCAATATTTCTGAGTTTAAAATCATCTTTTCAGTTGGTCTAATATAATATTCTAATTTTCTGAGATATGACTTTTGGGTTTTCATTGGCTGTAAGCCCTAATCATCAACATTAACAGAAATAAACACTTGAAATAGATCACTCTGTATGTAATGACTCTGTACTGTATAATATTTGTGTTTCACTTTTTGTATTAAATTACGGAAATAAATTAACTTTTATTTTGATGATATTCCAATTTATTGAGATGCACCTGTATATCGTGGACATTTGGCAATAGCATTTTACCAACAGAGTCACATGGTACACTTTTCCTTTTATGCCTATCATTTTTATTTAGTGAGCCACGCAAATAGATGTAAAAACATTTTAATGGAATTCATGGAGCACAAATGGTTGATTGAGATACACAGTTATGAGTATGTGAGTGCTAGGAGCTATACTGCAATATAATTAGGCTCTTTATTATGAAACCTTTTTTATGAAGTTAAGTTTATATTCATTTCAGTTCTCATACTGATAATTAATGTCAGCTAATATGTAAATAAATCAATAAATAAATTTAATATACCACAAAGCAGCTTTAAATTAGCTGTACAATTCACAGAAAAATGTATATTTTTACAGATCTGAAAATACACGGCTACAATAATTTCATGGCTTCCAGGAATGTGATATAACATTTCTGGCTATTGCAGTGTAGAATTTACCATCCAAGCACATTATAATTCTAAAAATTCCTTTATAAACAGCTGTGTGAAAAGCATAGCTGCGAGTTATATAAATAGATACCTGGCTGCTGTCTCCATGAAATTGCAAATGATTTGAAAGTACACGAAGTAATGTTTTGTCTGCATAATAATAGCATAAAATATATGAAATATATGGTTTTACTTCAATTTTATTTATTTTTCCATAATTGTTGCCAGAACTGATAATATCGAGAACATGGGGACCGAAAACATACACAAGTGATTAGCACCTAGAATACTTCTCGTAGAAGAACACAAAGTAATATTTCATGGCGTAAAATATCTTTTACTTTCATCTCAATATTATATTCTTTCATATTTTCACATGTTCTTGTTTTACACTATTTTCTGTTTAAGTGGCCTGTATTTTCTGCATTTTCTGTGTTGATACAGCAAATGTAATCTGTAGTTCACAGTAAGCAATCATTTAGGCTGAGGAAATGGGAATATTGATGGGAAATTCAGAAAAACGTCTGACCTATGATTACTACTTCAACACACATATAAATTCCTCAATATGCTGTGTTCATCATGTTCTTATGTATCATGTATATATTGGCACATTCATTTACCCCTTTCACCCCAAGTGCCCTTTCAGCTTTTTATCCAGGCCAAATTTTACAATTCTGACCAATGTCACTTTATAAGCTAATATATAGGGATGATCGAATACCTCAAATATTCAACTTTGAGGATATTTTTCGAATACCTCATCGCTATTTGACTATTCGATGCGCAATGTAAGTCTATGGGAAGTCCGAATAGTACCAAATAGTTGTTATTCGGGGTTTCCCATAGACTTACATTGCGCATCGAATATTCGCGAAAAGTCGAATCGCGGCGAGGTATTCGGAAAATATTTGCGAAGCTGAATAATCGAAGTATTCGATCATCCCTATTAATAAGTAACTCTTAAAACACTTTTTCCTAGTGATTCTGAGTATGTTTTCTCGAGACACATTTTACTTTATCATAGTGGTAAACTTTGGATGATGTGATTTGCATTTATTTATGTTAATATAAAAGACAAGAAATGTGAACATTTTTCGAACTTTGAATTTTTAGGTTCTTAAGTCAAATAGTTATATCACACAAAATAGTTAATACATAATATTTGCCACATGTCTACTTTACATCAGCACCATTTTTTCAACATATTTTTTTTTGTTAGGATGTTAGAATGATTAAAAGTTTATTAGCAATTTCTCATTGTTCCAACAAAATTTACAAAACCATTGTTTCTAGGGATCATATTACATTTAAGTGACTTTGACGGGCTTATGTTACAGAAAATACCCAAAAGTGACAACCTTCTAAAAACTGCACTCCTCAAAGAAGTTGATAAATAGTGATGAGTAAGCACTAGCATGCTCAGGTTCTCGGTACTGGAAACGAGCAGTTGAATACTTAGATGGGTGCTACTCAAGTACCAAAAAAAGTTTGAGCCCTCATTGACTTCCATTATACTCGGGTACTCGAGTCACAATCATCTGAGCATTCAACTGCTCATTACGAGTACTGAGCACCCAAGCATGGCAGTGCTCACTCATCATTATTTATAAACCTTTTGCGTGCCTTACAGGAATTAAAGCAATGGGGAAGGAAAAAAATGAAAATTCTACTTTTCCCACAAAAGTATCGCTTTAGCAACAATTTTTTGTTATTTTCACAAGGGTAACAAGAGAAATTGGAGCAGGGCTTGGAAGTGAAGAAGTGCTATTTGAATTTTTGAACACAAAATTGCCTGAAATAGCAGACACCATGTCGTATTTGCAGAGCCCCTGATGCGACTAAACAATAGCAACCCAAACACATGACCACATTTTGTAAATTAGATTCCTCAAGGAATTTATCTTGAAGTGTGGTGAGCACCTTGAACCTTTAAGTGCTTCACATAATTTTATAACATTGAGCCATGAAAATGAAAAAATCATTTTTACCACAAAATATGTTGCTTTAACCCCAATTCTTTTTAATTTTGTTGTGCAGTTTCTCCTGAGTCAGGGATACTCCATAAGTGGTGGAAAACTACTGTTTGGGTGCATGGCAGGGCTTGGAAGGGAAGGAATGCTATTTGAATTTTGGAGCACTATTTTGGCTGGAATAGATTGCAGATGCCATGTCAAATTTAAAGATCCCCTTACATGCCAAAACAACAGAAACTCCCACAAGTAAACCTACTCTGGAAATTACACCTTTAAAGTAAGTCATCATGGGGTGTAGTAAGCAAATCTCAGGTGATCCAAAAAATTGTAAACCATTGGCCTATGAAAATAAAAAAAATACCATTTTTTCAACTCAATGTTGCATTTACCCCAAAGTTGTAAATTTCAACAAGGGTAACAAGAGAAAATGAACCATACTGTTTATTAAACAATTCCTCCTGAGTCATCATCATGACCTCAGGTTCCTTTGGCAATGATCAGGCCCCAGTGATCACACAGTGGGGGTCGCAATCACGTGGAAAGGGAGCGAATTCCCTCTTCCAGACCCCTATATGCTGGCAGTTAAGAGGTTAAAGAGACATGGTACTGGCTCTGGCTGTGACAGCTGGAGCTCGGCAATAACTTATGCTGACCTCCTGTGCCCAAGTGATTGCCTGATGTACATTTACGTAAATTTGCAGGAACTCCTTCCTGACCATGATGTATGAGTATGTCAAATGTCGTGAAGGCATTAACATTTCGGCATTTTTCTGAGACTATTTAGAGTTTTGTTCATGCTGAAGCCTTTCTCATGATCTTTTAACTTAGATTGTCACTGTGCTCCCTTTTAGAATCTATCATATGAGACAGAAAATGAATTATCTGTATTATTATTATTATATGGGGCACTCGCTGGGTGGAAGCTACAAGTTCTTGAAGAGACACTTATTTTATGACAGATTATGATTAAGTATCGCAACATGAATAAAGAAATTGCAGTTAAAGGAAAGAAAATATTTTCATAAACACTTCTTGAAGAAACTCAAACAATAGACTATGGCCAATGCAGAAAAGTGCAGAAATACTAGTGAACATGACAGGGTGGCAGCTTTTAAGTGCTTTGATTTGTTATTTCTTGATGATGTCTTCAAGTTTAACATCAGTGGTACAGCTTTTAAGTGATGATTAAATGCTGACTGATACTAGTTTTTAAAGGGAACATGTTAGGCACGTCATGCAGTCCACACCATGGTCAGCAGGAATCGCATACTGGCTGCATGATTGCATTCAGGTATATTTTTCTCTGAAATGTCCCAGCATTTCAGACAAAATATACTTTGTAGATCTGGTAGGGGAACAAAACCAGATTAGTCTGCCCCACCCTTAGCTGACTCTTACCAATGTCACTACAGATGATTCTTAGGTCTCTCCACGACTTGCACATACAGAAAGACCTATGAATCACCTGCAGTGCTGGGAAGAGCTGGCCAGGGGAGGTGCCAGACTAGCCTGGTTTCCAGCATTGGTCTTTGGCCAGATCTTCCAATTATAATTTCTCTAAATGCCCCCAGCAGTGGTTGTAATCATGCAACTAAGCTACAGTTCATGAGTCCCCTCGTTTTCACTAATTTTTGTCCAGACATGTTCATATAAGATTGAGAATTACCATTAAAGTCAAGGTATTCTACAGAAAATAAATATCAACATCCTTGGACAGTTATGTCAATAAACACTTGTATCAGTATTTTCCCTTGACCTCTCTTTTAATACACATACTCTACATACAAATGGGATGTGGCCACTACCAAGCCATTCCATTTAACATAACATTTGCCTTTATATTCCAGTTTTCAAATCTTTAAGAAGGATTTTTTTGTAGATAATTACTCAGGAGATTCAAAGTCCTGTAATTAGGTCTTCAAATTGGTCTCAGAGAGAGACCTTTGCCGAGTCATTTAGTAGACAAATATAAAGAAAATTCACCAACAAACAAAAATAAAAGATCCAAAAATAGAAGAAAAATATGCAACAATCAGCAATTATTTCATGCTGAGGGATTTTGCTGAAGTAGAAATGCAGAACTGCAAAAGTGTAAATTGTTTTTTTTTAACATAAATGGTACACTTGTGACCTTTTTTTTCACAAGCAGCAAAGTGTTAGTTATATTATATGTATTTCCATTTCCTGCGGATAATTTAGATTTCATTACAAAAAAACAGCAATTTTCTACATAGCAAAATAACTATGACTTAGTAATAAAAAAAATCGAGGAAAAAATACAATTTAGACATTATGAAGATGAGGGCGTGGCCTTCATATATGGTGCATAATTACAGTGTCATTCTATTGCTCTATAATTCTCAATAATTACTCTATTAACAACCAGGAAAATATTATCTTATTAAGTTCATGGGGCCACAAGAAGGAAAATTACATAAAGTAGTTCTTTATACTATTAGTGCAATAATTTCCAATTTTAGGACCCAATTATAGTCATCATTTAACTTTTTCCAATTCAGATCTGGAACAGGTTTCCAAAACAAGAAAACACAAAACCTCTTTGCTTTAGGATGGATCAAAATAAAAGAATATATCCTCAACCAGGACAATAACTGACTGACAGACACAGCAAAATATGTTACACTTCATAGTGGCATAATGATATTAACTTATCTAAGTCTTATACTTTATATCAAAATTCACTATTATTACTAGGTTTACATGTCTACAGTGGTGTAACTTGAAGCTCATGAGCACCAGTGCAAAAGCTACAACAGGGTTCCTTTAAGTTTGTGGGTGTAACGTGAAAAGATGTGGAAAAGTAAATAGTGTATGAATACTTTTTCAAGGCATTGTACATATACTGTAGATATATAAATTGTGCAAACATATTAGGCATGGGTAGGTGTCCAAAAATGAACAAAATAAATCTAAATGAAATCAATATTTGATTTGCCCACTCTTTGTCTTTAAAACTGCATCAATATTAGTTCATTACTTCAAATGAAATGGAGAAATGTGTTCTATGTTCTTTTGTGAGTAAAATAAGGCTAAGATATTTCTAAATTGTTGCATTCTTATTTTTGCTTTGTACATATCACACTTCATCACAAGTTTTTTGGAATTGGGGTTGTAGTTCTTAATGACACTGAATGTATAGCTTTTTGGCAGTGTTTCTTCCATGAAGACCACTTCTCGCAAGACTTCTCTGAAGTAGATGGGTGTAGCTGGATCCCATTTGTTGTTGCCAGTTAGGAGCTGATGGCAATGGCTGTATATTTTCCATTTACAAACGTCCCATGAAAAGATGTTATAAAATGCTTACAGAAATATGAGAGGTGTACTCACCTTTGTGATATGCTGTATATATATATATATATATATATATATATACATAATTTCTCTATTTAGGAATATCGTTACTCACTACATGTCAAAGTTGTAACGTCTTAAATCCACAATTTAGATGTTACAAAGAGTAATAGAGAAAGCTAATGTTTCTTTTAGCCTCAGTCGTTAAGTATTCTCTTTACAGTGTTCTATTTTAAGAAAAGAAAGAAATGTTCTTTTCATGTATGAACCCATTAAAAATGCATGGACAGGAACAGCTCTATGGGCTCGGTAAATCAGATTTTTTAATAATAGCCAAAACACCTTTTTTATTCATTACAGAACACTGAACAGGAAAGGTCTACAAGCTACTGTGATTGTTTTCTGAGTTTTTTGGGGAAAACAACTTTATGATGTACCAGGCAACAAAACAGCAAAGGAAAAAGTCATTTCTTACAGTTTTGGCCTCAGGCTGTTTGGCGGAAATAAGCAAGAATGCATTATTGTAATTCAATATTTCAAAGAAAGATGTGTATTTTATAAGAATGTTCACATACATATCTACTTCACTGTAGATATTCTACTGTGGTAGGATATCAGGACATAATAGTTTTATTTTTTTATGCTCTATCAAGCATTACCTATTTTTTACTCTTTTTCTGTAGTAACTACTCCATTTCATTGAGTTTGACTGTAGTACACCATATGAATAATTAAAGTGTGAACAGAACGTGTAGATGAATAATATTGTTTGATACAGCTCACTCCTGCTTGATGTGCATGTGTTGATTCAGCCTGCAAGTGATAAGTGCCACTGCATGGACAAAAGCTAGTAAGGCATCAGACCTGCAGCAAACGGTGTTTAAAATCCAATGATCTTTACTGTAAATCCATTTAAAATATAAAATTTGCAGGATTTTCTTTCTGAAATTCTGTGAGCCAAGCCAAACCTATTCGATATAGGGAGGATTCTCTGTCTTACTTTTTTGATACTTGCATTTAAATGTAACCTAGGGGTGTAGCGATAAGAAGTACAAAGGTAGTACAGTGCCTTGCAAAAGAATTGATCCACTGGGCTTTTTACTTATTTTGTTACATTACAACCTGTGTTGAAATATATTTGTAATCTGATTTGTGTGTGAGGCTTCACCACTAAATAGTACAAGTTGGAGAAGTGAAGTGAGAAAAATTATAGCCAAAAATTAAATTTATAGAACAAAAAAAAAATAGAATTGCCAAGTCCCTTTTTGCTATGAAACCCCTAAATTTCTGGTGCAAGCAATAAGTCACATGCTTAGTGAAAGGAAGTCCACCTGTGTGTAATCTAAGTGTCCCAGCATCTGTCAGTATATACACACCTTTTCTGAAAATCCACAGAGGCTGCAACACCATTAAGCAATAGGCACCACTAACCAAACAACACCATGAAGACCAAGGAGATCTCCAAACAAGTAAGAGACAAAGTTGTTGAAAAGTACAAGTCACGGTTGGGTTCTAAACAATATTTCAGTCTCTGATGATTCTCTGCAGCACCATCAAATCTATTATCATCAAATAGATAGAGTATATTACCACATAAAACCTGCTAAGAGAGGGTTGCCCACCAAAACTCTTAGCCTGGGCAAGGGGGTGATTACTCAGAGAGACAGATCAGAGACCAAAGGTAATTCTGAGGGAGCTTGAGAGTTCCAAGCAGAGACTAAAGTATCTGTCCATATGACCACAATAAGCCATACACTCCATAGAGCTAGGCTTTATGGAAGAGTGGCCAGAAAAAAGCCATTACTTACAGCCAAAAATTGGAAGACTCATTTTGAGTTTGACAAAAGACATGTGGAACACCGCCCAAATGTATGGAGGAAGGTGCTATGGACAAATGAGACAAAAAGTTTACTTTTTGGCCACCAAGGTGAATCCAAACCAACACATTTCATCACCCCAAGAACACCATTTTCACAGTGAAATGTGATGTTGGCAGTATCATGCTGGGGGGCTATTTTTCTGCAGGAGGGACAAGGAAAATGGTTCAACTTGAAGGGAAGATGGATGGTGCAAAATGCAGGGATATTCTTGAGCAAAACTTGTTTGCCAGTGATTTTAGACTGGGACAGAAGCTTACCTTCCAATAAGACAATGACCCAAAGCACACTGCTAAAACAACACTCGAGTGGTTTAAGGGAAAATGTGTAAATGTTTGGAGTGGCCTAATCAAAGCCCAGACATTATTCCAATTGAGAATCTGGGATCAGACTTGAAGATTGCTGTTCACCAGAGGAAACCACCTAACTTGGAGGACTTAGGCTAATGGCCCACGCTGCGGAAAATTCGCGGAATTTGCCGCGATTTTTTTGCAGAAATTCTGCAGATTTTTCAAAAATCCGCAGTACAGCGAGTCCCCAGCCATTTCTATGGCATTTGGGGAGTGCTGTGCCGGAAATATTGCAGATTTCCCCACGGAAAAATCTGAAGCATGTGAATTATTCTTGCGGATTTCTCCGCAGGGTCCCATACTTACCTGCCTTGATAGAAGACACCGGAGTCACTTCCTCTAGTACAGAGGAGCACGGTGGAGCCAGGAGCACTTTGCAGGAGGTGGTGGGCGGGCCTGCACGAGCTCCGGTCATGTGACAGCCGGAGATAGATCAGGCCTGCCCACCTTCTCCTGCAAAGTGAAGACACTGACAGACACGGACGGAAAGTAAAGTGCTGCGTGATGGAGCTAAGTATGAACTCCTGATCACTCCAGCACTTGTTCTGCATTGAAAATGCAGTGCCGAAGCCATGGTACTGTATCCTCAATGCAGAATACCGCAGCATATCCACAGGACATTCCGCAATAAAACCGTAGCATGTAAACAGACAAAGTTGTGCGGCGGTTTTCTGAGAGCTCCTGGGGAATGTCGTGTGGATATATCCGGAGGACACTTTCCCCGTGGGCCTTAGAGCAAAACTCCCAGTGACAAGATGGGAAACGCTCATATAGAGATAGCCAAATTGACTTGCAGCTGCAATTGCTGCAAAAGGAGGCTCTACAAAGTACTGACTTTAGTGGATGAATAGTTATGTACACTGAAGTTTTCATTTTTTTTTTCCTACTGTTACACAGTAAAATGAAAAATAAATGTTTACAATTGTAGACATGCTTTATACATAAACTGATACAAACCCTAAAAAAGTGAAATTCCAGATTGTGAGGTAGCAAAACAAAAAATACCAAAGGGTTGAAGGCACGGTAGTTATACCTGAGCATTGGTGCTCTCGGTGCTTAAAGGCCTCTCTATCATCTGAAATGAGAGTTGCTTATAGCAGAGTGACCTATTACAGATCTGGCATTGGTCTTCAGTGTAGGAGGAGAAAAAGGGGTTAAACCCGCGCAATCCGCCAAATAAGATGTAGAGATGTTGATAGTTTAATCACTCTTTTATTCCATAGGTCTACGCGTTTCAAGGTGCAGGGACCTCTTCCTCAGGACCAGAAAATCAACATGTATGTTGATTTTCTGATCCTGAGGAAGAGGTCCCTGCACCTTGAAACGCGTAGACCTATGGAATAAAAGAGTGATTAAACTATCAACATCTCTACATCTTATTTGGCGGATTGCGCGAGTTTAACCCCTTTTTCTCCTCCTACACTGAAGACTTCTGCACGTGGGGCCGCAGCAGCCGCCAATATCCTATGCTATCTACGGTGGTTGTGACCCTTCACAACCATTTTTGGTGAGTGTTTTTATCTATATATTAACCTGTACTTATCTGGTAAAACCCTATCAGCGCTTCTGTTTTTTAGCACTATTATCTAGATCTGGCATTGGGGCACAAGAGCTTCAAGTTACATTTACGGGAACCACAATCTTTGGAAATAAGTTACACAATAAATTACAATATGTTATAATTAGAGATGATGAAGCAGTAAAATGCTCGGGTGCTCGATGCTCGGGTTGAGCATTTTGAAATGCTCGGGTGCTCGACTCAAGCACCGAGCCCAATCTTAGCCTATGGGATACCCGAGCATTTTTCCAGCGGCACCCCCGGTGGTCTGGAGAAAGCTAAAAAGTGTCACAGATGCATAACAACAGTGCTTAAATGACATGGGAGCAGCATGGGGAAGATCCCTGTAAGCATTTCTGACTCCCAGTTCACTGCTGTGAGCAATGTTGTCTTTGTATTAGGGGGAAGAAGAATCCTGTGTTCCTCCTCCCGAATGACATGCACTTTTGCTAGGTAGCGTATGTGCGGCAGCTTCTTTCTGCCTGTACATTTCCTGCTAAGCAAAACCAAAACTAAACAATAGAAAAAAAATATCTATCATACTCCCCTGTCTGCAGACTCCTGAGACACGTCCGATCGCTCCAGTACCTACCGGTGATCAGCTGATCGTATAAGTCCAGCGGTGAGGCCGGCTTTTTACTGCCTGGCTGGTTTAAAGGATCAGCTGATGTTGTCAGGTGACCGCATCAGTTGATTACCGGCAGATCCTGGAGCGATCGGACGGGAGTCTGCAGAGAGGAGTATAGTTTTTTTTTCTACTGATGCATCAGCTGATTGTTTAAAAGCCGTTTATACAATCAGCTGATGTGTCATGTGATTCAGGTCCTTGAACCTGACACATCATCTGATCAGTTTGCCTTCCAGCAAACCGATCAGATGACATTGGATCCGGATTGGACATTGCGGGACCCTCGACCCAGGACTACGGCGGAGGGGGGGTTCTTTAGTTCAATAAAGATTGAGTCACTAATTGTGTTGTGTTTCATTTCTAATAAAAATATTTTTCTGTGTGTTGTGTTTTTTTTATCTTTACCAGAAATTCATGGTAGCCATGGCTAATATTAGCATGACACCATGAATTTCGGGCTTAGTTACAGCTGATAATACACAGCTAGCCCTAACCTCATTATTACAAAGCGAGCCACCTGGCACCAGGGCCAATGGAAGAGTTGGATATAGCACCAGAAAATGGCTCTGTTTCCAATCTTCCAGTGGCCCTGAAATTCATGAAATAATTTTAAAAAAAAGGGCTTCCCTATATTTTTGGCTCCCAGCTGGGTACAAATAGGCAGCTGGGGGTTGGAGGCAGCCTGTACTTGCCTGCTGTATGTGGCAGGCATACAAAAATATGGCAAAGCCCATGTGTTTTTTTTTTTTGAATCATTAAAAAACAAAAGAAAAATCCCAAACACATAACTCTAACCCAAGGGTTAAGGGTAAAAAAAAAATGAGTGGGCTACTGCTGCATTTTCTATTGCTAGCTAAGGGTAACCCAGGCAGCTACTGGCTGTTAACTCCCACTGCTTGGTGTTATCTTCACTGGCAATGAAAAATCCAGGAAAGCCCTTTTTAAGTTTTTTCCAGAAAATTAAAAAAAAAATGCGTGGGCTTTGCCATATTTTTGTATGCTAGTCAGGTACAGCAAGCAGGAATGGGCTGCCCCCAACCCCCAGCTGCCTATTTGTACCCAGCTGGGAACCAAAAATATAGGGAAGCCCTTTTTTAATTATTTCATGAATTTCATGAAATAATTAAAAGAAAAATTTTGTGGGCTTCATCCAATTTTTGCATCCAGCCAGATACAACTAAGCAGCTGGGGATTGGAATCCGTAGCGCAGGTTGGCCCAAGCTGTCTTGGCCCTCCGCTGCAAAATGCAGTCTGTAGCCACCCCAGAAAATGGCGCTTTCAAAGAAGCGCCATCATCTTGGGGCTGTATCCAACTCCTCAAGCGGCCCTGGTGCTGTGTGGCACGCTGGGTAGTAAGGGGGTAATACCAGCTTTGTTGTACCAGCTGGTATTAAGCCTGAGATTCTTAATGTCAGGCCAAGTTTGACCCGGTCATTAATAATCTCCAATAAAGGGTTAAAAAAAGACACCACACAGAGAAAAAATACTTATTATAAATAAATACAGAGACACACTTAGGGATTCCATCTTTATTACTCCTCTCACCCCTCCACGATCCTGGTCTCCTGTTTTCTTCTACCCATGCAGCTCTGCCACATCACACAGCATGGGGGGGAGGAAGAATGCTGCTCCTCCCCGTGCTGTATAATTGAGCAGAGGCTGCGGTGGGTTGGTAGGCAGTGACGTCACCGTTTCCACCGTTTCCATAGTAACCTACTTAGCGTGTTACTACAGCAACGGTGATCTCTGATCAGCTGATTCCCGGTGCCGCTATTCGGCAGCTCCTGCATAAGCAGCCCAGGTAAACAGGGAGTTAACTCCTGCGGCTCCTGCAGGAGCCAGTGCATAGCGGCCCTGGTAATCAGGTGATCGGAGATCACTGATGCTATAGTAACCCGCTTGGTAGGTTACTATGGCAATAGTGGCAGAGGTGACGTTACGTCTCCTAGTACCTACACTATCTGCACATAAAATCTGTCCCTTGCTCAGCAGCACCTCCCCCTACACTAGCTGACTGTAGATCATACTGCCGAGCATACTATCCGAGTTGGATAATTTCTTCTGTTGGGTTTTGCAATAGAAAAAAAATTCATATGCCTTCATGTACACTGACAAGCAAAAGGGTAACACTATTTTAAATTTTTCACTTTCAGTCTCCATATTACACCATCCACTACAGCTTTCAAAGTAATAATACCTTTATTTTATAGACAATCATCTTGGCTATCTAATACATAAATTTGACTTGCAACTATTAATCCTATGCTTAGTTACACAGATTCTTGTTACGTCACTGCATTGTTACTATTTTGCTCCTAAAATATACCTTTTATTTTATTAATATTTTGAGAATTCACCTTTGGCTTTCATCATTGTCAGCATCCTTCTGGGCATGCTCTTGATCAGATTCAAACATTTATATACCAAAATTGAACCCCAGGTCCCTTCCACATATTTCCACTGATGGTGCATACTGGTCAACTCACTGGATTTTCTCTTCATCTTTACCCATAAGTGTTCAATTGGATTGATTTCTGAGGACTGTTGGAGACAATTCAGCAGCTCTACTTCATTGTCATTGAACTATTTCACTCTCAATGTATGCTTCGAGTTGTTGTCCTTCTGAAACACTATGACGTCCTTTTCATACCAATAGTATTCTAGTGTACAAAGTAACTTATCTTGTAAGATCCTGGTCATGTATCCAATGTCTTAGGCTGTGAAACAACCCCATATCATCAGGCTTGCTCACCAAACTTGACATTTCTTCCAATTTCTCAATTTGTTAGCACCTTTTACCCTTGTTTCTTCCAGGCCCATTGTTATGTTTTAAACTCCAGCTGACTCTTCTTATGATGATATTAAAGTCGAGGTTTTTTTCACCTTTTTTCAGGACACCGTTCTAGAGTTGTGTAATGTGCGTCGCACTGTGCTTGCATGGATATCTTTAATCTCACTATTACGAAGCATATGAGGCATCACTGCTGTCGTGTTTGTTGTGCCAGAACTGATAGACCATGTGATGAGCCAACTTGTTGACTCTGAGATTTTACCTGGATGTCCACCTCTTGACTTTTGAATGGATGGACAGACTTAATTTTATATTCTTTGAACTGTCATGGCACTCACATCATGTAGTTTCGCAATTTCTTGACGGCTAATGATGAGCTGGATGATGCTTTTTCTCTTTTTTTGAGATATCTCATTCATGGCTGCTCCTCTATTCAAACCAGTTACGTTTGACTTGGGAATCAACCTAATAACACACTGAGCTATTAGGAAATGTGAGAAAAGATTGTAATTTGTAGTATACAGGAAGAAAATGATTTTTCAAACACTTGGAGAAAAACAGTAACAATGCAGTGACATGACAAGACTGTACATAACTAATCATATTCTAAATAGTTGGAAGTTAAATTTATGTATGAAACAGAAAATGATGAGAGTCTCATGCCCAAAGCTGTAGTGGATGGTGAGATATGGAGCCTGAAAGTCAAAAATTCAAAACACTGTTACCCTTTTGCTCATCAGTGTATTATAATTAAAGTTGGGCAGATCATTTTAAATTCAAATTCACAACTTTCACAGAAAATAAATTTGATGCATATCACAATATTGAAAAGCCTGTAATTGACCTAAAAATATGTGTGATACATTCAGAATTTTCCTAGTTGCGTATTGAACTCATTTTCAGCTCTTTTATGCAAACACAGCCTTATTAATATTTAAGTAACCTCATCTCTCTGGCTAGGGACAAACGGATGTAAACCAGTGGTAACCTATAGCACTATTTGGGTGGCATGTAAGAGTTTAATATTGGAAAATATCCACAAAGAATCTTTGATTCACAAGACTTGGTTTCAAGATTTTGGTTTAGTATCCAAATTATAATTGAGGGGTTTAACATTGACCTCCTTGTTTGCAGTGTTTGAAGACTTAAAAAAGGCTGGTCTTAAGGTAATGTTGCTGCATTATATCTCCGATCAGTCATTTCACAGTCACATAAAGTGACTATAGAGCTACATACAGTGCCTTACGAAAGTATTCGGCCCCCTTGAATTATTTTTCTACCTTTTACCACATTTCAGGCTTCAAACATAAAGATAAAAATTGTAATGTTATGGTAAAGAATCAACAACAAGTGGGACACGATTGTGAAGTTGAACGAAATGTATTGCATATTTTAAACTTTTAAAAAAAATAACTGAAAAGTGGGGCGTGCAATATTATTACTTTCAGTGCAGCAAACTCACTCTAGACGTTCATTGAGGATCTCTGAATGATCAATGTTGTCCTAAATGACTGATGATGACACCTGTGTGTAATAAAGTCTCCGTATAAATGCACCTGCTCTGTAATAGTCGCAGTGTTCTGTTTAAAGTGCAGAGAGCATCATGAAGATCAAGGAAAACAACAGGCAGGTCTATGATACTGTTGTGGAGAAGGTTAAAGCTGGATTTGGTTACAAAAAGATTTCCAAAACTTTAAACATCCCAAGGAGCACTGTGTAAGCGATCATATTGAAAAGGAAGGAGTATCATACCACTGCAAATTTACCAAGACCCGGCCGTCCATCCAAACAAGGAGAAGACTGATCAGAGATGCAGCCAAGAGGCCCATGATCACTCTGGATGAACTGCAAAGATCTACAGCTGAGGTGGGAGAGTCTGCCCATAGGACAACAATCAGTTGTACACTGCACAAATCTGGCCTTTATGGAAGAGTGGCAAGGAGAAAGCCATTTCTCAAAGATCCATAAAAAGTGTTGTTTAAAGTTTGCCAAAAGCTACCTGGGAGACACACCAAACATGTGGAGAAGGTGCGCTGGTCAGATGAAATCAAAATCGAACTATTTGGATTCAATGAAAATTGATATGTTTGGAATGAACGCAACACAGCTCATCACTCTGAACACACCATCCCCACTGTCAAAGATGGTGGAGGCAGCACCATGGTTTGGGCCTGGTTTTCTTCAGCAGGAACAGTGAAGATGGTTAAAATTGATGGGAAGATGGATGGAGCCAAATACAGGACCATTTTTGAAGAAAACCTGTTGTAGTCTGCAAAAGACCTGAGACTGGGACGGAGATTTGTCTTCCAACAAGACAATGATCTCAAACATAAAGCAAAATCTACAATCGAATGGTTCACAAATAAACATATACAGGTGTTAGAATGGCCAAGTTAAAGTCCAGACCTGAATCCTATCGAGAATCTGTGGAAAGAGCTGAAAACTGCTGTTCACAAACGCTCTCCATCCAACCTCACTCAGCTCAAGCTATTTGCAAAGGAAGAATGTGCAAGAATTGTAGTCTCTCAATGTGCAAAACTGATAGACACATAACCCAAGCGACTTGCAGCTGTAATCGCAGCAAAAGGTGGCTCTACAAAGTATTAACTTAAAGGGGCCGAATAATATTGCATGTCCCAATTTTCTATTATTTATTTTTTAAAAAAGTTTAAAATAAGCAATAAATTTCGTTCAACTTCACAATTGTGTCCCACTTGTTGTCGATTCTTCACCATAACATTAAAATTTATATCTTTATGTTTGAAGCCTGAAATGTGGAAAAAGGTTGAAAAATTCAAGGGAGCCGAATACTTTCGCAAGGCACTGTACTTCCCCTCTTTGTATTGTTATTAACAAACTCAAAACTATCACTTTCATTTTCAATGGGATTCATTACTGAAGTACTACACCAAAATCAGATTGGGCCTTTTTCTATCTCTATGTAGAGAATGAGCCGAGCGCTTCTACCTCCTACTCCTATGCTGGCAAAGGCTAAAATGATGATGCTTGGATGCCCCCTTTCTTTTATTCTGTGTGTAAAAGTCCACCCTAATTGGCTGTGCTTCACTATGTTATTTGATAGATGCAGGCCATTATAAGGAAGCCTGTGCCACCATTCCTGATGTCATTAGCCTGCTGTATGAGTCATCATCAAAGTATGACATTTTTTAAAATATTTTTTTGGGGGTAGGACAATTTTTACAAATCAAATCATAGCGTGTTTGAAGTCATAATTCATGGGAACTTGAAAATTCAGCTTAATACAACTATACTCTATGTACCTAAAACCATTAATTCCTCATTTTTGGTTATTCTTTTGAAAGTGACCCATACACATACACTGTAATACTGTAATAAGAGTCCTTGCTGTTTTTTTTTTATTAACTTTCAAATAGGATATGCTTACAAAGTATATGCATGTAAGATGTATTTACCATTGAACCCTAAAGGCCACTTTACATGCTGCGACATCGCTAAAGCGATGTCGTTGGGGTCACGGAATTTGGGACGCACATCCGGCCGCATTAGCGATGTTGCGTGTGACACCTATGAGCAATTTTGAATCATCGCAAAAACGTTCAAAATCGCTAATTGGTGACATGCCCCCCTATTCCCAATTATCGTTGCTGCTGCAGGTACAATGTTGTTCGTCGTTCCTGCGGCAGCACACATCGCTACATGCGACACCGCAGAAACGAGGAACCTCACCTTACCTGCGGCCGTTGGCAATGAGGAAGGAAGGAGGTGGGCGGGATGTTATGTCCTGCTCATCTCCGCCCCACCGCTTCTATTGGGCGGCCACTTAGTGACGTCGCTGTGACGCCAAATGAACCATCCCATACCATATTTGCCGGTATCCTATGTGGTACAATATGTAATTACTAGGCTCCATGATGTCATGACATAGTGGTGTGAAACACTCCATGATGTAGTACCAACATCTTGGGGGCCTACAAATTAGTAGAACGGTCTAGGGATTAGGAAATGTGGCTTGCCACCTTACCAAAGTTGTCATTATACCGGAGTCCTAGGAAGCATTTTGCTTAATTCTACTCTCAACAAGTCCCGATGAATAAAAAGAAAAAGGAAGGAAAAAAGTTACAAAAGCAATTTTTTTTTATACAAAAACTGTTTTACTATATAAAAGCGCTAACGCAAAAAAGACCCACAAAAAACAAAATGCCATTGATACTGTAAGGCGGAACAAACAATGTAGGAATTTCTGTTTTCTTTTTTCAATTCACCTTCTCAACAAATTGATTAATAGTAGTTTAAAACATTATTTGTACTCCAAAATGGTGTCATTAAGAAAAACTCATTATGCAAAATCTGTCACGGTCTTTCCTCTGTTGCGGAGTTTTATAACAGGTTCTGGGTATGAGTCTCACTTTGTCTTGTGGGTCTCTGCTGATTAAATTGATTCCCTTTCATTTGGCAAGGAGAGGGTTAATGTCAGTTCACCTTCCAGAACCTCATGACTCCTGGTCAGGTGTTTCCAGTTTGAACCACACCCAGGTTCTATATATACCTGTCTACCCCCACCAGAGGGTGCCTGTTATTTTCATTAATTTGGAAGCTTGGCCAGGAGGTGTAAGGATTTGGAGAAACCCTATCTCAGTTGTGCTTTTGGTTGCAGCATTGGTGCTTGCTGCAGCATTTCCCAGGTGTACTTGTTAAGGTATGGAAGGTATCCAGTAGTCTGTTTAATCCCCCCCTTTTATGTTGTTTCCCCTCATGCACTTTTAGTGGCTCCTTTATGTGTGGTTGCTGTGTGTATGAGTTGTAGTTGTTGTTAACCTGTTTTAAGTATATTTGTCGTTGGGGTGTTGACTTCTGTTCCTGCCCCTTCCCCCCCGGGTGGTGTGTTGTGGAGGGTGGGTCTTATAATCAGAGACAAGGACAGGAAATAGGGCCTAGGTTTTCGGTCCGAACCTCCCTACCTTCAAGTATACTTCCGAGTGTTAGGGTGGTGAGCGCAGGGGCCCCAGCCTTAGACCATCACAGGTTACCCGGTGTTCCCCAGTTTGCCAGTAACAAAAACATTCAATATTATACATACAGTAAAATAACAGTACCAAAGCTTTCCCTTCTGGGTATGCATAAATTGGGACACTTCTGGCTAAAAAAAAAAAGAGATGGGGGGAAATTTTTGGGGAAAAAATAATTAATAAAAAAATGAAAAATAACATTGGATTTACCTGCTGTAAATATTTGTCATCTGTATGAGGCTAGATTTTTTCTTTTTTTTATAGCACAGTTTTATGATTCAGTTTCCCAGATTCTAAGATTGACAAATGACAGCTGGAAGCGGTTGTGTTTCAGAGTAATCACATAGCTATTGGCCTATATTTTGTCACCCGTAATAACTAATAAGTGGCAAATATTACAGATATCCTGTATCCTAAGGAGTATATTTTCTTCCCAGTATGGTAAATCACTGGTATCCTTGTATTTCTAGAAACTTTTTTAGCTCCTTAATGTACAACTTCTGACAGTCCCAGAAATGTTATATAATTGTTATAGAAATGACTGAAGGCCTCGTCTCTCTGACATTCTGGTTTGAATTCACAGCTGCTCAGTATTCCAAGTGCATATGCAAGAAAAAAATATTTCCTGCTGTGTATTAATGTTTTATTACTGATGGCAACGCACTCAAGGCTATTGCTGGGTACGGCAAATTAAAAGAGGAAACATATCACTTACCTGACAAGGTCGATCACTCGCTCCCTTGGGGCACTGCTGACTGGCTCCTCATTTATCATAATGATCTGGTCTCCTGGGACTAATTTCCCTTCGGAGGGTCCACCTGCACCAGAAAAAAGGAAAGAAGAATTAAGAACATTTAAGAATACACAAACTAAAATAATTCACCTCCTGCAAGATAAGAGGAAGTGATTAATTCATTACTTCGTATAGACAGTCAATCATTTGTTATTATTTCTAGAAGTAATGTCAAAATTGCATAGAGAAGGTTAAAAGTCACCATATTAATGCAAATATTTGTTCTCAATCATATTTTACTCAACTCATGTTTGAATATTTGTAAAAATGATGCTACATTGTCAAATAAATAATAAGTAAGTTAATGAAGCCTTGCCATGATTAGTTCATTAAAAGGGTTATCCGATTTATATGGCTTATTTTTTAAATTTCACTATAAGGCTACATAGGGGCATGTAATTATATAGCAACTATCTACCTGCCCTGCTGTCAGCCCCTCTCCCCCGGCTTAGAGCGGTCATGTGATCACTCCTGCCAAGATTTTGCTGCTTCCTGTGATGTCACGTCGACAGTGGCAGGAGCTTGTTGACGGGCATCACAGACGACATCATGTTGCCACCCTGCTGCCAACCAGGTAGAGTGCAATGAGCCCCCCCCCTCGTCCTCCTCTGCCCCTCCCCACATTCCATAACCTCCCCTGCTCCCTGTGCATTGTTATCTGTGTATATGTGTGTGGGTGGGTATGTGTGTATCTACATGTGTGTATATATGTACGTTTATGTGTATTTATATATTTATTATACATACCATACACACATGGTGTATATATCTGCTATAGACTCACATTAGGTGCTATGTATTGTTTTCATTACACAGTGTTCGTTTATCTATCAGATGCTGGGGCAAATTACTGACAGCCAATGTGTGTGCAGAAGGCAGGCAGAGGGCGGGGCTGGACAATGAGGCTGGATGGTGCCAGCTCTGACTGTGAGGTCTGGAACACAGGCACAGGAAGATGTCAAGTTTGGTTGAGCTGCAGGTAAATAAAGAGGCTGTAGAGAAAAAGTAATAAGTCAAGAGGAACAAAAGTCAAAAACAAAACAAAAGTGTAGGAGTGTTTTAAATGACAATACAGCATAGATTATCTTAAAAAATGTTTTGGATTTTTTGGTAGGACAACTTATTTAAATGTTTTTATATGTTTTTATATGTGCATAGTGTGAGCGTATTAATAAAGTCATCTACTGCCATCGTCTCCAGAATCCAGCTCCGTTCTGCTCCTTTTATCAGTCACTGTTCTGCAGACTCTCTGGATCACACTGCACTGCATGACTGGGAAGTGACTTTTACAATGTAAGTCTACACCGTATGCAGAATTATTTGGCAATTTGTATTTTAGAGGGGTTTTTTTTGTTATTGATCAACAACTATGTTCTTATTCAACCCAAAAGACTCATAAATATCAAAGCTTAATATTTTTGGAAGTTAGAGGGGATTTTTATTTAGATTTGGTTATCTTAGGAGGATATCTGTTTGTTCAGGTAACTATTGCATAATTATTAGGCAACTTAATAAAAACCAAATATATTCCCATCTCACTTGTTTATTTTCACCAGGTAAACCAATATAACTGCACAAAATTTAGAAATAAAAATTTCTGACATGCAAAACCAAAACCCAAAAAATTAGTGACCAATATAGCCACCTTTCTTTATAATGACACTCCACAGCCTACCATCCATAGAGTCTGTTAGTTGCTTGATCTGTTTACGATCAACATTGCGTGCAGCAGCCACCACAGCCTACCAGACACTGTTCCGAGAGGTGTACTCTTTTCCCTCCCTGTAGAGCTTACATTTTATGAGGGACCACAGGGTCTCTATGGGGTTTAGATCATGTGAACAAAGAGGCGATGTCATAATTTTTTCATCTTTTAGACATTTACTGGCCAGCCACGCTGTGAATTAGTTGGATGCATGTGATGGAGCATTGTCCTGCATGAAAATCATGTTATTCTTGAATGATAACTACTTCTTCCGGTACCACTGCTTGAAGAAAATGGCAGTAGGTCTGGCAGTTGAGCTTCACTCCATCATGAACCTGAAAAGGTCCCACAAGTTCCTCTTTGATGATATCAGCCCATACCAGTACCCCACCTATACGATGCTGGCATCTGAGTCGGAGTGGAGCTCTTTGCCCTTTACTGATCCATTCTCTGGCCCATCCATCTGGCCCATCAAGAGTCACCCTCATTTCATCAGTCCATAAAACCTTTGAAAAATCAGTCTTAAGATGTTTTTCTTGGCCCAGTTTTGACGTTTTATCTTATGTTTCTTGTTCAAAGGTGGTCGTTTTTCAGCCTTCCTTACCTTGGCCATGTCCCTGAGTATGGCACACCTTGTGCTTTTTGATACTCCAATAATGTTGCAGCTCTGAAATATGGCCAAACTGGTGGCAAATGGCATCTTGGCTACTTCACTTTTGATTTTCCTCAATTCATGGGCAGTTATTTTGTGCCTTTTTTGCCCAACACGCTTCTTGCGACCCTGTTGGCTATTTGCCATGAAACCCTTGATTGTTCGGTGATCACGCTTTAAAAGTTTGGCAATTTCAAGACTGCTGCATCCCTCTGTAAGACATCTCACAATTTTGGACTTTTCAGAGCCCGTCAAATCTCTCTTCTGACCCATTTTGCCAAAGGAAAGGAAGTTGCCTAATAATTAAGCACACCTTATATAGTGTGTTGATGTCATTACACCACACCCCTCCTCATTACAGAGATGCACATCACCTGATTTACTTAGTTGGATCTCAAGCCTATACAGCTTGGAGTTGGACAACATGTATACAAAGTATCATGGGATGGGATCAAAATACTTATTTGCCTATTAATTCTGCACACAGTTTATAGAACATCAGGATTAGGTACTTACATTGTAAAAGAGACTTTCTGCTCACGTGTAGAGCATTGACTGAGCTGGCTAATGTGAATTGTGGTGACATCACTGAAAATAAGAGTGGAACACCCAGACAAAATTGCTGAAGGTGACTATACTATTTCAGGCACACTACACACAGTACACATAAACACACATTTAATGAAAAGAAATATTAATGGGAGTGTTTCTTTAATAGTAATGTAGTGATTTACATACAAAAGGAAGATTACAAAGTTTAGGATAGTAAACCCAAAATAACGGTTTATGGAGATCTGGTCTATGTGTAATTATTATTATTTATTATTATAGCGCCATGAATTCCATGGTGCTTTACATGTGAAAGGGGTATACATAATAGGGACAAGTACAATAATCATAAACAATACAAGGCACAGACTGGTACAGGAGGATAGAGGTCCCTGCCCGCGAGGGCTCACAGTCTACAAGGGATAGGTGAGGATACAGTAGGTGATGGTAGAGCTGATTTTGCGGCGCTGTATCAGACTGAGGGTTACGGCAGGTTGTAGGCTTGTCGGAAGAGAAAGATGGCCTGAAGTGATCCCATTGAAAACTCAGGGAGGGGAATGACTGGAGCAGTCTGTGTCTTGCAGAGGCATTGTGCCAGATAATATATAAAAAACAGACTGAGAACAGGGGCCTTAAGAATTAATGAGCATTCTCGGTGACAGACTGGGGCATAATGAGCAGTCTGGGGTGCAATCTGTAAAAGTGGGGGTATGGAATGTAGTCTGTGTGAACATGGCTGTATGAGAAAAAGGGAGCATAAGAGAGCAATTTGTGTAAATATGAAATTTTGAAGCATTAGAGCCTTAAGGTAGTTCATCCTGCTGTACCTGTTTTGTGATGAGAAAACTGTACCTCACAACCATCATATATCACAAAAATAAGGCACAATTGCCCTTAATGGGGCAAAACATGTGCCTAGCACATACTCCTATACAATATCAAAAAACCGAAGAAACATGGAGTAATGAATAGTGCAAAAATGGTAACAAATTTTATTCAATAATATGAAAGTGAACAAGACACAAAAGAAGAAAAATGGCCATGTAAACACAATAAAATACATAGAATGGGGGAGTGAAAATAGAAAGTAGCCCCAGGGGAAGAGGCAGCAGCATATATGGAAACAATCACAGGATGTCAATTTATTAACCTAGATGGCCATTGTTACAGACAAAACACCAACATGACGGCATATAATAAATAGATAGTCATAAAGTGCTGAGTGCTTGAGTGGATTCAGTGCAAAAGATAGCAGCATACAAAATTTATAAAGTGCCAAGTGCAAACATGAAGTAATAACGCTGCTATAAGCACAATACATATGTAGAATCCACTATATCTCCTGCCATCAACATAGTGCCATGTTTAACAATATGCAGAAAGCTGCTAGCAAAAATGCTGGTTACAAACAAAGCCAAAATCCCCAGGTAGGGAGACCCCCCCATAGAGGAAAGCCCCCTATAACCTCCAACGTACGTTTCGCAAGATAAATATTACCACTGTGGGTACTGCTTCATCAGGGAGGAAAGGCGAGGGTACTAAGGATAGAAAGCCTCACTCATTTATAATACCCGCTGTATGTGCGGCTTCCTGGAGTGACGCCCACCGGAAATGACGCGCGCGGGAGCCAGCACCACACCTCCCCACTGAGGGAGCGCCGTCAGAACAGGGACGCACACGTGGGAGTGGGGACACGTGGCTCACATCCCACACACGCGCCCCCGTCCAATGAGACGGCGATCACATCAGAGAGAGGGGAGGGGCCGGCGAACCGGCGCGTACTGGAGGGCGGCAGGCCAGGAAGTCAGGGGAAAGTCAATACTATGGCAAAGAAAAAGTCCGATCATGTGACCAAATGGGGCGGAGCCAAATCAAGTATAAAAGCGGTGCAGACATGTCAAATAAGTATCATAGAAGACGCAGCACCAGATAGCATAGATGGTGAACCTCCGCCACAGTTAGTAATCAGTCCATATAGGTGACCAGGAGCGAGAATCCCATCCGGATGGCTCTGAAGTCGTTGGTATAGGTATAATTTAACTTCACTTGGTGGGTCCCAAATCCAAAAAGATTCCCAGACATCAACAGGGGATGGATACCCAATATATTCACACTGAGCACCACCTATTTAGGAGTGTAAAAAATGCAATAAATGACGGCAATGAGGCACAGAATTCAAAAGAAAAAAGGAAAGGGGAGAAGGGAAAGAAGGGGGCAGAACGTAAAAATGATATAAAATTGCATAAAAATATTTACAAAAAGGAATTACTATATATATACGATAAAAATCAGTTAAAAAGTGGTGAAAAAATTCGTAAAAGAGGAACATGGAGAGAGTCATTCAAAGGAAACATGCAAAACTAATGACTTCATTAAGTCCTCTAGGAACCAGAGTTTCTAGAGTACTAATCCACTGAGCCTCACATTGAGCCAATTTTTTCTTTATATCTCCACCCCTGGAGCCACAACTAACTGTGTCAATTCCACGTACCTCAAGAAGTGTGGGATCACAATTATGAAATCTCTTGAAGTGACGTGGAAGGGTTTTGAGGAGGGTGAGATCCTGTGCAGATGTTGCTGCTGAAATATCACGCACGTGCTCTCTGACCCTAACGCGGAGCTCACGCGAAGTAAGCCCCACGTAGATCAGAGAGCACGGGCAAGTGGCAAAATAAACGACATGTGTAGTACCACATGATATATATTTCCGAATCTCAAAGGTCTTTGCTTGGCCAGAGGAGAAGAATGTCCCAGTACGGACAATGTTGCTGCACGCCAAACAGTGACCACACTTAAAGCATCCAAGGGTTGGACCACGAGTGCTGAAGGGATTCTTAATGTCTGGGACGTAATGACTCCTCACCAACAGGTCCTTAATATTCTTGGCGCGTCTCGCTGTCACGAGTGGAGCATCCGTGAGGATCCCCGATAATATTGGATCAGATAATAAAACCGGCCAATGCCTATAAAGGATATCCTTCATGGTGCCCCACTCGTGATTATATGTACTGATGAACCTTGGTTCACCACTAGAGATGAGCGAACCGGTCCCGGTTCGGCTCGAGGCGGTTCGCCGAACGGGGGGTCTGGCTCGAGTTCGGCTCGTCGAACGTTCGACGAACCGAACTAGAACCAATAGGCTATAATGGGAGGCAATCACAAACACATAAAAATGCATTATAAATGTACACAAACAGTTAATAAACATTGCCATAACACTTACCGGTCCTCGCGATCCCTTCTGCACTCTGTCTCCTGCCGCTATTCCATCCGATGATCGCTGAATCCTCCCGGTGACCTGCACTGCCAGCAGAGAAGCAGGACCTATCGTGACGTCAAAATAGCCATGTGACCAGTCACGTGGCTATTATCTCATTGGCTACAGACTGGTCACATGACTATGACACGTCATGTAGGACCTGCGAGTGCATCTCTCCGGTACACGGTGCACATATGTGTATCGCCGTGTACCGGCGACATGCTCTAGCACACGGTCGACTCCCCGTTCCGTTAGGGACCGGCTGACACAGCCGGTCATTAACGGAGATCACCGTTGCCATAGCAACGCAGTTAGCGGTGACGTCACCGCTAACCGCGGCTCCGGGAGCACCGTTGCTATGGTAACGCGTCTGTCAGCGTTACCGCTGTTACCGCTAGCAGCCAGCAGTGATCACTCACGGAGTGAAGGCTGCACGCTGCTTCCCGATTGTAGTGAGCATTGTAGTTAGGATGGAGGTTCCCCAGCCCCAAGTGATGCCCCTCACTACAATCGTCACTACTACTACACTAGAAAGAAAGAAGACAGAAGAGCAGGATCGTGGAGGGCTGACAGGGGTAATAAAGATGGAGTCTCTAATGTGTCTGTGTATTTATTTCTATTAAAGTATTTTTTCTCTGTGTGGTGTCTTTTTTTAACCCTTTATTGGAGATTCTTAATGGCCGGGTCAAACGTGCCTGACATTAAGAATCTCTGGCTTAATACTGGCTGGTAAAACAAAGCCAGTATTAACTCATGATTACCCAACAAGCCACCCGGCTCCAGGGCTGTTGGAAGAGTTGGATACAGCGCCAGATGATGGCGCTTCTATGAGAGCGCCATTTTCTGGGACGGCTGCGGACTGAAATCCGCAGCAGAGGCGCCCACAAACCTCGGGCTAACCTGTGCTGCGGATTCCAATCCCCAGCTGCCTAGTTGTACCCGGCTGGACACAAAAATAGGACGAAGCCCACGTCATTTGTTTTTTAATTATTTCATGAAATAAGTGAAATAATTAAAAAAAACGGGCTTCCCTATATTTTTGGTTCCCAGCCGGGTACAAATAGGCAACTGGGGGTTGGAGGCAGCCCGTGGCTGCCAGCTGTACCTGGCTAGCATACAAAAATATGGCGAAGCCCACGTCATTTTTTTGGTGGGCAAAAAACTTCTGCATGCAGTCCTGGATGGAGTATGCTGAGCCTTGTAGTTCTGCAGCTGCTGTCTGCTCTTCTCCATACAGACAGACAGCAGCTGCAGAACTACAAGGCTCAGCATACTCCATCCAGGACTGTATGCAGAAGTTTTTTGCCCCCTGAAAAAATTATGTGGCTTCGCCATATTTTTGTATGCTAGCCAGGTACAGCAGGCAGGTACGGCTGCCCCCAACCCCCAGTTGCCTATTTGTACCCGGCTGGGAACCAAAAATAAAGGGAAGCCCTTTTTTTATTATTTCATGAATTTCATGAAATAATTAGAAAACAAATGACGTAGGCTTTGCCCCATTTTTGTGTCCAGCCAGGTACAACTAGGCAGCTGGGGATTGGAATCCGCAGCACAGGTTGGCCTGAGCTTTCTGGGCCCCACTGCTGCGATTTGCAGTCTGCAGCCGCCTCAGAAAATGGCATTTTCATAGAAGCGCCATCTTCTGGCGCTGTATCCAACTCTTCCAGCACCTGCCTGCTATACCTGGCTAGCATACAAAAATATGGCGAAGCTCACGTCCTTTTTTTGTAGCTTTTTGGCAAAAAAAAAAAAAAATGCTTCCCTGGATTTTCCATTGCCAGTGAAGGTAACACCAAGCAGTGGGGGTTAGCAGCCAGTAGCTGCTTGGATTACCCTTAGCTAGCAATACAAAAAATGCAGTGGGAGCTAACATATATTTTTTTTAATTATTTATTTAAATAACTAAAAATAAAATGGGCTTCCCTGTATTTTGATTGCTGGACATCACAGTGCTGTAAAAATAAATCTTTAAAAAAATGACGTAGCGCTCCGCGGTATTTTTGATTCTCAGCGCAGATAAAGCAGACAGCTATGGGTTGCCACCCCCATCTGCCTGCCGTTACCTTGGTTGGCAATCAAAATACAGGGAAGCCCATTAATTTTTTCTATTTAAAAAATAGTTAAAAAAAAAAAATTACGTTGGGTCCCCCCATTTTTGATAGCCAGCTAGGGTAAAGCAGACGGCTGTAGCCTGAAAACCACAGCTGGCAGCTTTACCGTGGTTGGGGATCCAATGTGGAGGTCCCCTCAGGCTCTTTTTTATAATTATTTTATAAATATTAATAATTACACAATAAAAGTAGGGGACCCCCCAAATTGGATCACCAGCCAAGGTAAAGCGGACAGCTGTGGTCTGGTATTCTCAGGGTGGGAAGGTCCATAGTTATTGGGCCTTCACAGCCTAAAAATAGCAGGCCGCAGGCACCCCAGACGTGGCGCATCCACTAGATGCGCCAATCCTGGCGCTTCACCCCAGCTCATCCCGTGCCCTGGTGCAGTGGCAAACGGGGTAATAAATCGGGTTGATACTAGCTGTAAAGTCACCTGAGATCAAGCCCAGCAGTTTGTGATGTCATGGCGTCTATTAGATACCCAACATCATAAACTGTCAGTACTAACAAAAACAAAAAATCGACAAAAGAAATTTATTTGAAAAAACAGTCCCCAAAACATTTCCTCTTTCACCAATTTATTGTAAGAAAAAAAATAAAGGGGTCCCACGACGACTCTGGACCGTCTAGAATATGGGGGGGAGACACTCAGGGAACGTATCCCCCATTTTCTAGGAGTGCGGACCCTTCATGTGAGGAGTGTGGGTGCAATGAATCTGCACTCACTCTCCCCGGGTCCACAGCAGCAGAGTCCATGTCGTAATGGTTGCTACCAAAGCTGCAATGCCCTGCTCATGAGGTAAGGGCATGCCTAATCAGGAGAACTACTGTAGAGGAAGCTCTGCTCACTGGTATATAGGTGCTCAGAGGTAATAATAGATAAAATTAGTGAGTAACCTCGGCACTCTATATCTCCCAGACTAAGTCAGTAAGTCACAATGGATAGTAATGCAAAATCACTCTTTATTGGTCCGTATTAAGAAAATTTTTTTTTCATAAGCATATATGTTTTTGTCCAAAACAAGTTACAAATGACGTTTCGGCCTGAGCCTTCGTCAGATTGGACTTATCTGCATGTAATCATGAAAAATGACAATAATCAGTATCACATAAGAGTGAGAGAACAATAACATAAACTCGAACAATGTAGAGGTACAATTGGGATGCAGCAAAAAAATTGCAACACAGCAAGAAATGAAACACATGATACAAATGTCATAATACAGTACAAGGACAATATAGTAATGACAAATATGGGGTCAGAGTAGACTTAGACAGCTCTGGTACGAAAGAGATGTCAATCATAAAGTAACATGTGCAGTAGGTGTAGAGCTACACTATGCATGGCAGAGCTAATGGGTAGACCGACCATAGAAAAAGTAGAGAAAAAGTGGAGAAAAAGTGGAGAATAAGTGGAACATAAGAGGAGAAAAAGTGGAGAAAAAGTGGAGAAAAAAGTGGAGAAAAAGTGGAGAAAAAGTGGAGAAAAAGTGGAGAAAAAGTGGAGATTAAGAGGAGAAAAAGTGGAGAAAAAAGTGGAGAAAAAAGTGGAGAAAAAGTGGAGCATAAGAGGAGAAAAAGTGGAGAAAAAGTGGAGAAAAAAGTGGAGAAAAAGTGGAGCATAAGAGGAGAAAAAGTGGAGATTAAGAGGAGAAAAAGTGGAGAAAAAGTGGAGAAAAAGTGGAGAAAAAGTGGAGCATAAGAGGAGAAAAAGTGGAGAAAAAAGTGAAGAAAAAGTGGAGAAAAAGTGGAGCATAAGAGGAGAAAAAGTGGAGAAAAAGTGGAGAAAAAGTGGAGAAAAAGTGGAGCATAAGAGGAGAAAAAGTGGAGAAAAAGTGGAGAAAAAGTGGAGAATAAGTGGAACATAAGAGGAGAAAAAGTGGAGAAAAAGTGGAGAAAAAGTGGAGAATAAGTGGAACATAAGAGGAGAAAAAGTGGAGAAAAAGTGGAGAAAAAAGTGGAGAAAAAGTGGAGAAAAAGTGGAGAAAAAGTGGAGAAAAAGTGGAGCATAAGAGGAGAAAAAGTGGAGAAAAAGTGGACAAAAAAGTGGAGAAAAAGTGGAGAAAAAGTGGAGAAAAAGTGGAGATTAAGAGGAGAAAAAGTGGAGAAAAAGTGGACAAAAAAGTGGAGAAAAAGTGGAGAAAAAGTGGAGAAAAAGTGGAGATTAAGAGGAGAAAAAGTGGAGAAAAAAGTGGAGAAAAAAGTGGAGAAAAAGTGGAGCATAAGAGGAGAAAAAGTGGAGAAAAAGTGGAGAAAAAAGTGGAGAAAAAGTGGAGCATAAGAGGAGAAAAAGTGGAGAAAAAGTGGAGAAAAAAGTGGAGAAAAAGTGGAGCATAAGAGGAGAAAAAGTGGAGATTAAGAGGAGAAAAAGTGGAGAAAAAGTGGAGAAAAAGTGGAGAAAAAGTGGAGCATAAGAGGAGAAAAAGTGGAGAAAAAAGTGAAGAAAAAGTGGAGAAAAAGTGGAGCATAAGAGGAGAAAAAGTGGAGAAAAAGTGGAGAAAAAGTGGAGAAAAAGTGGAGAAAAAGTGGAGCATAAGAGGAGAAAAAGTGGAGAAAAAAGTGGAGAGAACGTGGAGAAAAAGTGGAGAAAAAGTGGAGCATAAGAGGAGAAAAAGTGGAGAAAAAGTGGAGAAAAAGTGGAGAAAAAGTGGAGCATAAGAGGAGAAAAAGTGGAGAAAAAAGTGGAGAAAAAGTGGAGAAAAAGTGGAGAAAAAGTGGAGAAAAAGTGGAGCATAAGAGGAGAAAAAGTGGAGAAAAAGTGGAGAAAAAGTGGAGCATAAGAGGAGAAAAAGTGGAGAAAAAAGTGGAGAAAAAGTGGAGAAAAAGTGGAGAAAAAGTGGAGCATAAGTGGAGAAAAAGTGGAGAAAAAGTGGAGAAAAAGTGGAGCATAAGAGGAGAAAAAGTGGAGAAAAAAGTGGAGAGAACGTGGAGAAAAAGTGGAGAAAAAGTGGAGCATAAGAGGAGAAAAAGTGGAGAAAAAGTGGAGAAAAAGTGGAGCATAAGAGGAGAAAAAGTGGAGAAAAAAGTGGAGAAAAAGTGGAGAAAAAGTGGAGAAAAAGTGGAGCATAAGAGGAGAAAAAGTGGAGATTAAGAGGAGAAAAAGTGGAGAAAAAGTGGAGAAAAAGTGGAGAAAAAGTGGAGAAAAAGTGGAGAAAAAGTGGAGAAAAAAATGGAGAAAAAGTGGAGAAAAAGTGGAGAGAAAGTGGAGAAAAAAATGGAGAAAAAGTGGAACACCCTTTGGTACCTTTCATGTGGCACTAAGGGGTGCTTAGCTTTGTATTTAGCCAAAAAAATGAAAAAAAAATGACATAGGGTTCCCCCTAGTTTTGTAGCCAGCTAGGGTAAAGCAGACGGCTGCAGCCTGCAGACCACAGCTGGCAACCTCACCTTGGCTGGTAATCCAAAACTGAGGGCACCCCACGCTGTTATTTTAAATTAAATAAATAATTAAAAAAAAAAACACGTAGGGGTCCCCCAAAATTGGATCACCAGCCAAGGTAAAGCAGACAGCTGGGGCCTGATATTCTCAGACTAGGGAGGTCCATGGTTATTGGAATCTCCCCAGCCTAAAAATAGCAGGCCGCAGCCGCCCCAGAAGTGGCGCATCCATTAGATGCGCCAATCCTGGTGCTTCGCCCCAGCTCATCCCGCGCCCTGGTGCGGTGGCAAACGGGGTAATATTTGGGGTTAATACCAGATGTGTAATGTCACCTGGCATCAAGCCCTGGGGTTGGTGAGGTCAGGCGTCTATCAGATACCCGACATCACCAACCCAGTCAGTAATAAAAAAAAATAGACGACAAACACATTTTTATTTGAAAAAACACTCCCCAAAACATTCCCTCTTTAACCAATTTATTAGATTGAAAAACAAATCCAGGTCTGGTGTAATCCAAGGGGTTGCCATGACGATCCACACTGTCCCAGTCAATGAAGAGCAGGATGTTCCCCATTGACTGGGAGAGCAGTGCAGTGACCTGAGCTAACATCAATGGGTCAGCCCAGGTCACTGCAGGGGGGTGACAAGTGCTGCTGTCAGCGAGGTACATTACCTGCGCTGATCTCCAGCACACTGACAGCCCCTGTCACTGAGGTCAATGACCGGCGCCTTCACAGCAAGTATCGCGAGAGGTCCGTGACGTCACCGCTAGTCAGTCTCGGGTCGGAAGCGATAGGTGATGTGACAAGCGGCGGCCATGGAGGACAGTGACAGCGCTGAGGTCGGGATGGCGGGACTTCATCACCGCAGGTAAGCCGAGCGAGCGAGCGAGCGAGCGAGCGGGCGGGCGGGGGGGGATGGGGGGGATGGGGGGGGATGGGGGGGGGGATGTGTGTGTGTGTGTGTGTTTGTGTATGTATGTGTACATGCCGCGGGCAGGAGGGGGCGGAGCGAGCTGAGCGGGAAAGTGTGGGCTTCCTGCACGTAACTAAGATAAACATCGGGTTACTAACCAAAGCGCTTTGCTTGGATACCCGATGTTTATCTTGGTTACCAGCTTGTGGCAGGCTGCCAGCGATGGCTCCTGCACACTGTAGCTGTAAAAAGCCCTGCTTTTTGCTGCTAGAACCGTTCTCGAACGTATCTAGAACTATCGAGCTTTTGCAAAAAGCTCGAGTTCTAGTTCGATCTAGAACATGCCCCAAAATCACTCGAGCCGCGAACTGGAGAACCACGAACCACGAACTGCGCTCAACTCTATTCACCACCAGAGGACGTTTGTTTGGGCCTGTAGGTGAGGAGCTGTGCCCTGGGGGTTTTTTTAGCCCTCAAATAGCCCTTCTTCACCATCCTCCCACTATAGCCACGCTCTCTGAAGCGGCAACTTAGGTCGGCCGACTGAGCCTCGAACTTGTCATTGGTCGAGCAGATGCGTCTCATTCTCAGGAACTGGCCGGTAGGGATAGCACGAATGGTGGCAGGTGTATGGGCTGACGAGGCATGCAGCAGAGCATTGACCGAGGTACTCTTACGGTAGACATCAGTTTGTATTAAATGATCATCTCCAACCTCTAATTTGATGTCTAAAAAATCAATGCTGCTGCTGCTATGCCTGTAAGTCAGCCTGATGCCAAAGTCATTGACATTCAGTAGTCCCATAAAAACATCGAGTTGCTCCACCGTGCCCTGCCCTGTTTGTAACCAGCATTTTTGCTAGCAGCTTTCTGCATATTGTTAAACATGGCACTATGTTGATGGCAGGAGATATAGTGGATTCTACATATGTATTGTGCTTATAGCAGCGTTATTACTTGGCACTTTATAAATTTTGTATGCTGCTATCTTTTGCACTGAATCCACTCAAGCACTCAGCACTTTATGACAATCTATTTATTATATGCCGTCATGTTGGTGTTTTGTCTGTAACAATGGCCATCTAGGTTAATAAATTGACATCCTGTGATTGTTTCCATATATGCTGCTGCCTCTTCCCCTGGGGCTACTTTCTATTTTCACTCCCCCATTCTATGTATTTTATTGTGTTTACATGGCCATTTTTCTTCTTTTGTGTCTTGTTCACTTTCATATTATTGAATAAAATTTGTTACCATTTTTGCACTATTCATTACTCCATGTTTCTTCTGTTTTTTGATATTGTATAGGAGTATGTGCTAGGCACGTTTTGCCCCATTAAGGGCAATTGTGCCTTATTTTTGTGATATATGATGGTTGTGAGGTACAGTTTTCTCATCATTTTCTCTGTGTTTTTCACAGTTGGCCTCAGCCGTACAATGGATTTCAGAGCCCGTGACCGGGTGTGGCTTACTAATTTTAATGATGCATTAAAGGATCAAGGTGGTCCAGTCAGTGAAAGTGGTGAAATGGTATCCAACGACGCATTGATCCATAACTACAAAGAGCTGTTAAAAAAGCGTCTTAAAATTTGTTGGAACAAGGCGTTATTAATTAAATATATTGATAGGGGTTTGGTACCACGCGGTCTTAGGGTCCAAGTCTTCCCGTCCTTTGGAGTGGATGAGGATGAATTCCGGGACAAATGGGAAGACTTGGCCCAAACTTGCTCTTTGGGGTTTCTTACTCTTCTCCGAGACCACAATACCAAAACCCTTACCAATATGGAATCCGAATTAGAGGATCTGGAGAGGGCATTGAAGGAAAAATTATCAATTGAAAATATTTCCAAAGTTAATAATGACATGGAACAGGAGTTGGCTAAGGTTGAAAAGGAAATTAAGGAATATAAGCTGAGGAAGTTTAATAGGGATGTCAATGACTATTCTAACCACTGGGTCTACAAGTGGCATCACAAAACAAATGGGGGCCGCCCCCGGTCTACTGTGGGTCCTCCCACGGACAGCAGGTCCTCCTCCTTACAATCACGCACTTCTGGAAATGAGTCCTCATCCGGGGCGTCAGGAGGGGCATGTGACTGGGATCAGAGCATTGGAGGGAGAGTCAAAACCAATCGGAATAAACAATCATCATGGAAAAAAACTAACAAGTATGTTGATGATAAACTCAAAGTTGTTAACCTCTCTCAGCGTGTTCTTACTGACGCTCAGATTGAGGTTCTCTCTTTAGGCTTGACCTTCTCGCCCACTAATTCTTTTCGTTTCTTTCCAGCTCTAAGAGATATTAATTTATTTGTGAGGAAATTGATGTTGAAGCGACTACATCACAAACAACCTTCTGTGACTGATAGTCAAGTGGAGCAGGAGGCCCTACAAACATTGGAGGATTTGCTGTCCGAACAGGATACCGGTGGCCCAGGTTCGTTCCCTAAACATCTTTTACCCAGATCCACTCGATTCCCCCCCCTGTCTCTATGTCCGGCCATTGATATTTTTACTCGTCTTGTGATTGGGGATTTCAAGAAAATCTCGAATAAAAGGAAGTTTGACAACCTCACCCACTCGCAAAGACGAGCTTTGGAAGAACTACAGGGCTATAAAGACATAGTTATTAAATCTGCAGACAAGGGGGGGAACGTTGTGGTCTGGGCCACTGAGAAGTATGAGAAGGAGGCCCTGCGTCATCTTAGGGATAAAGGGACATACACTAAACTCCCCTGTAGCCCCGTACTCACTTTTACCAGGGATCTTTCTCACATTTTGGAAGCGGCACTTCAAAAGGGCATAATTACAACTAAAATGTATGAGGGACTGCTTAACAAGTCCTCAAAGATCCCCACATTTTATCTGCTCCCAAAAATCCACAAAGACCCCGTCAACCCACCGGGGCGTCCGATAGTGTCCGGTATTGAGGGGTTGTGCGAACCAATTTGCCAGCTTATTGATCACTATTTAAAACCACTAGTGGAAACACTCCCCTCGTACGTTAAGGACACTACGGACGTCCTGAACAGGGTGGACGGGATCTTTGTGGAAGAAGATATGCTCATGGTCACGGCCAACGTAGAGAGTCTTTATACTTGCATACGTCATGAAGATGGGTTAGCGGCAGTGCGTCATTTCTTGGGGGTGGACGGTCGGGATGGCACCATGGGTTCACTTATCCTCGAGTTGCTCCACTTTGCCCTTACACATAATTTTTTTGTTTTTAAGGACCAATTTTACCTTCAGGGGCGTGGCACTGCGATGGGCGCGGCCTGTGCGCCTTCGTACGCCAATTTATTCCTGGGGTTCTGGGAGCGTAACATCTTTGGCGACGGAGGCGTCGGGGCTAGCGCCCATGTGCAGTGCTGGCTAAGGTACATTGATGACGTTTTATTTTTTTGGCAGGGCACGGTGGAGCAACTCGATGTTTTTATGGGACTACTGAATGTCAATGACTTTGGCATCAGGCTGACTTACAGGCATAGCAGCAGCAGCATTGATTTTTTAGACATCAAATTAGAGGTTGGAGATGATCATTTAATACAAACTGATGTCTACCGTAAGAGTACCTCGGTCAATGCTCTGCTGCATGCCTCGTCAGCCCATACACCTGCCACCATTCGGGCTATCCCTACCGGCCAGTTCCTGAGAATGAGACGCATCTGCTCGACCAATGACAAGTTCGAGGCTCAGTCGGCCGACCTAAGTTGCCGCTTCAGAGAGCGTGGCTATAGTGGGAGGATGGTGAAGAAGGGCTATTTGAGGGCTAAAAAAACCCCCAGGGCACAGCTCCTCACCTACAGGCCCAAACAAACGTCCTCTGGTGGTGAACCAAGGTTCATCAGTACATATAATCACGAGTGGGGCACCATGAAGGATATCCTTTATAGGCATTGGCCGGTTTTATTATCTGATCCAATATTATCGGGGATCCTCACGGATGCTCCACTCGTGACAGCGAGACGCGCCAAGAATATTAAGGACCTGTTGGTGAGGAGTCATTACGTCCCAGACATTAAGAATCCCTTCAGCACTCGTGGTCCAACCCTTGGATGCTTTAAGTGTGGTCACTGTTTGGCATGCAGCAACATTGTCCGTACTGGGACATTCTTCTCCTCTGGCCAAGCAAAGACCTTTGAGATTCGGAAATATATATCATGTGGTACTACACATGTCGTTTATTTTGCCACTTGCCCGTGCTCTCTGATCTACGTGGGGCTTACTTCGCGTGAGCTCCGCGTTAGGGTCAGAGAGCACGTGCGTGATATTTCAGCAGCAACATCTGCACAGGATCTCACCCTCCTCAAAACCCTGCCACGTCACTTCAAGAGATTTCATAATTGTGATCCCACACTTCTTGAGGTACGTGGAATTGACACAGTTAGTTGTGGCTCCAGGGGTGGAGATATAAAGAAAAAATTGGCTCAATGTGAGGCTCGGTGGATTAGTACTCTAGAAACTCTGGTTCCTAGAGGACTTAATGAAGTCATTAGTTTTGCATGTTTCCTTTGAATGACTCTCTCCATGTTCCTCTTTTACGAATTTTTTCACCACTTTTTAACTGATTTTTATCGTATATATATAGTAATTCCTTTTTGTAAATATTTTTATGCAATTTTATATCATTTTTTACGTTCTGCCCCCTTCTTTCCCTTCTCCCCTTTCCTTTTTTCTTTTGAATTCTGTGCCTCATTGCCGTCATTTATTGCATTTTTTACACTCCTAAATAGGTGGTGCTCAGTGTGAATATATTGGGTATCCATCCCCTGTTGATGTCTGGGAATCTTTTTGGATTTGGGACCCACCAAGTGAAGTTAAATTATACCTATACCAACGACTTCAGAGCCATCCGGATGGGATTCTCGCTCCTGGTCACCTATATGGACTGATTACTAACTGTGGCGGAGGTTCACCATCTATGCTATCTGGTGCTGCGTCTTCTATGATACTTATTTGACATGTCTGCACCGCTTGTATACTTGATTTGGCTCCGCCCCGTTTGGTCACATGATCGGACTTTTTCTTTGCCATAGTATTGACTTTCCCCTGACTTCCTGGCCTGCCGCCCTCCAGTACGCACCGGTTCGCCGGCCCCTCCCCTCTCTCTGATGTGATCGCCGTCTCATTGGACGGGGGCGCGTGTGTGGGATGTGAGCCACGCGTCCCCACTCCCACGTGTGCGTCCCTGTTCTGACGGCGCTCCCTCAGTGGGGAGGTGTGGTGCTGGCTCCCGCGCGCGTCATTTCCGGTGGGCGTCACTCCAGGAAGCCGCACATACAGCGGGTATTATAAATGAGTGAGGCTTTCTATCCTTAGTACCCTCGCCTTTCCTCCCTGATGAAGCAGTACCCACAGTGGTAATATTTATTTTGCGAAACGTACGTTGGAGGTTATAGGGGGCTTTCCTCTATGGGGGGGTCTCCCTACCTGGGGATTTTGGCTTTGTTTGTAACCAGCATTTTTGCTAGCAGCTTTCTGCATATTGTTAAACATGGCACTATGTTGATGGCAGGAGATATAGTGGATTCTACATATGTATTGTGCTTATAGCAGCGTTATTACTTCATGATTGCACTTGGCACTTTATAAATTTTGTATGCTGCTATCTTTTGCACTGAATCCACTCAAGCACTCAGCACTTTATGACTATCTATTTATTATATGCCGTCATGTTGGTGTTTTGTCTGTAACAATGGCCATCTAGGTTAATAAATTGACATCCTGTGATTGTTTCCATATATGCTGCTGCCTCTTCCCCTGGGGCTACTTTCTATTTTCACTCCCCCATTCTATGTATTTTATTGTGTTTACATGGCCATTTTTCTTCTTTTGTGTCTTGTTCACTTTCATATTATTGAATAAAATTTGTTACCATTTTTGCACTATTCATTACTCCATGTTTCTTCTGTTTTTTGCTGTTTTGTGATTGCTGCATTTTTCTATGTCTGATGATAGATGTCTGCAGCGGAATGCCTCTCTCACAAGTACCTACTAACTTGAATGTGTTTCTTACAGTATACATGAATGGCTAGCCTACCTCCCACCCGTTTCTTTGCCCTCGAAGTCTTCTTCAAGCCTATCATCCTTCTGCACCTTGGCAGTTCAGCTGCTTTAAAATCTAAACAACTGATAAATACCAAGGCCCTGATAAATTACGACTGATATTTCATATGCCAGTTCTAGTGAAAGCAGGAATAAGATGTGATAAATTTGTTAAAAGGGGCATGCTACTTAATGTATTTAGCACATGTTAGCAGCGTGCGCCTCTGCGTGCCCCACTAGATATGTCAGAAACGTGAGTTACATTTATGGGGTAAGAAATGCTACCCTTAATGAACAATTTGGTTGACCACACTATCTTCCATTGACATCAGATATCTTAACCTACATCTTCAAGCCCATTTGCGAGTTTCCTTTTTTCGTTTTTGTTTTTACTCTCCTTTTTCCAAAAGTCATAACTTTTTTTATTTTTCCTTCAATATAGCCATGTAAGTACTTATGTGTTGTGGAACAAGTTGTACTTTTGAATGACGCCATTCATTCTGTCTTTATGTTGTACTGGGAATGGGGAAAAAATACCAAATGTGGTGAAATTGCAAAAACAGTGCAATTGCATAATTGTTTTGGGGGGTTTTGTATTTAACATGTTCACTATATAGTACTACTGACCTGGCAGTATGATTCCCCAGGTCAGTATGAGTTCGTAGATACCAAACATGTGTACTTTTACTTTTATCTAAGTGGTGAAAAAAAACTGATACGTTTGTAAAAAAGAATGTGCTTTTGTCGGCATTTTTCAAGACCTGTAACATTCTAATTTTTGGGAATCTTTGGATATGTGATGGTTTATTTTTTATGTATTGATCTGAAGTTGTTAAACATACCATTTTTGGGTAGATACAGTGTCTTGATCGCCTCTTATATGACGACCAAAAAAATGTAATTTTGTCGTTTTGATTTTTTTTTCCTCACTACTCCCTTTATCGATCAGATTAATTTATTTTATACGGTATTTTGATAGATGGGGCATTTCTGAATGCTCCGAGACCAAATCTGTGTATTTTTTTTATTGTTTGATTGTCAATGGTGTATTTTTTTATTGTTTGATTGTCAATGGGGCAAAAAGGGGGGATTTGAACTTTTATGGGTTTTAAATTTTTTCATATTTTTAAAGCCTTTTTTTTTACATTTTTTCTTGATTTTACTAGTCTCTTTAGGAGACCTTATGCCTGTACTATCCAATCACTTCTGCTGATCAGAGCGATGCTTCAGCATCCCTCTGATCAGCAGGAACTGATTTATGACAGCGCCAAGGGTCATTAGCTGACCCAGTGTTGTTGTGACAACCCATTGGTGCCCCATGATCATATCACGGGCTGGCCACCAATGGCAGTGGTGAACAGCACGATCACCACCGAGGAGCATAAGATCCTACTGTCAGAGTTTGACAGTATGATGTGTGGGGATAAAATGCGCATGTGGATCTGCGATCAACTCAAGCCTGTTAGCTGCACAGGTCTGCTGATCAGATCAGCAAATGTATGGGGAAAGATGTGGGATCAGGCGCTGAGGGAGTGAGGCAACCACTAGGATGTATGTATGTATGTATGTATGTATGTATGTATGTATGTATGTATGTATGTATGTATATATATATATATATATATATATATATATATATATATATATATATATATATATATATATATAATGTCCTAGGTCATAAAGGGGTTATATTATCCATTGTCTATGCAATAAGTATGAATGTCATGTCTTCTTTTTCTTTTTTTATCTGTCTGGGTTTTATGCAACACCCATTATTATTCATTCATCTTTCTGTTTAATATACGACAAAGACTGCCATTTACTTTATTATGATCAAATACTTTAATATAAACAGATTAGGAAAAAAAATGTGTTATCCACTGCACAAAAATGTAGAAAAAAAATTAGACAGATACATTAATTACAGAACTTTTCATTTTATAATGATTAGGCATTATTTACATAAAACTAGAAAACTCTTTAATGAGCATTTCCACTTAAAAGTAAAAAAACATCAATTACCATAAATCCTTGCACTGTCCTCTTCCGTCAAGTTGATAAAGATTCTTTTCAGAGGTTTCCTAATTATGTCTGCTTTTTTTTTTTGCTGTTTTTTAAAGTGACAAAAAATCTCTGTCTTTACAGCGTCTGTAGGAGCTGTCCCTGTTATTTGCCACATTCTTAAATGGCAAATGTTCTGTCATTGGGGGGTGCGGGATTACTAAGAACAGGGAAGCCTAAACTTGCCCTCAGACTAGGGAAAGAGACAGCCCTGGAAAAAGACAGCCAGGCAAAGAGACAGATGGGCAAATAATCAGATGGGCAAAGAGACAGCCCTGGAAAAATACAGCCCTGGAAAGAGACAGACGGGCAAAGAGACAGACGGGCAAAGAGACAGACGGGCAAAGAGACAGACGGGCAAAAAGACAGACGGGCAAAGAGACAGACGGGCAAAGAGACAGACGGGCAAAGAGACAGACGGGCAAAGAGACAGACGGGCAAAGAGACAGACGGGCAAAGAGACAGACGGGCAAAGAGACAGACGGGCAAAGAGACAGACGGGCAAAGAGACAGACCTGGAAAGAGACAGATGGGGAAAGAGACAGACGGGGAAAGAGACAAACAAACACACACATAGAGACAGACACAGAGATAGAGAGACAGACAGAGACATAGACGCAGAGAGACAAAGAAAGACACAGACAGAGAGACAGACAGCGACACACAGACAGAGACTGGGAGAGAGACAGAGAGACAGTTACTATCCCAGGCAACGCCCGGGTACTACAGCTAGTGTATAATAAATATTTCCATAAAATCTACCCCTTATCAGGAGAGATGTGCTGATGTCATACTCATGTAACCAAAAGGGGCGTGGCCTCAGCCAACAGAAAATAATGTTACTTTTTAGTATCAGCTATGTTGGCTTAGGCCTCGCCCCTTCTGGTCACATGGGTATGACATCAGCACAGGTCCTTCTAGCCACTTAGTAAAATTATTCTATAATAGAATTAGCATAAATAACACATGGGGAGGAGGGACAGGCAGGGGGCGGGAATCATTATCAAAACCCACCCCAGCTATCAGCTGATCAGCAGCTGCTGCTGTTAAAAAAGCTGGTCATTTTACAAACTTTACTTGCTTGTGTTTCAAAACCTATACATCCTAGCTGACCACTAAAGATATGGATAGAATCAGCTTGATAATACCAGTATAGCACTGGCTTTAGGTGAAAATCTTGGTGATTGTGTAAGGGGTGGACGGACCCCTTACAAAGAGGCGCAGTTTTCCCCCCTGAAGATACCCCCGCTGGGGTAGACAAAGCCGTTAATATTAATGTTTATGTTTTATTGTGAAACAGAATAAGGCGAAACAGAGTTGGGTGGGTCAAGTCTGCAGTAGCCGGAGTGGGAGCCAGGTGAAGTGGAGTAGCCGGGCACATCCCCACTAGAGGAGGCGATAAGAAGAGTTTTCCCCCAGCCGAAGTTGTGGATCGACGCTATAAGATTGTTTTCTCTGTTGTGAAGATACGTGCAATAAACATGCATTCTAATTCAACTGATCTCCGTCTCCAAAGTCTTCCTGCGTCTGACAGCGTTCTCTGTACCACCACACTCTGCCCCATCAAGCCATCCCCTGTCCCAATAGTGACGGCGGAGCCGGGGGTTAGCCTGATAGAAAAAGGGGCAACGACTACAACCCCCGAGGCACCCCCGGCACCCCGTTACATGTGGCGTAGTCGGCAGGATCCGGATTATCTGCAGGGGGTCCCGGGTCCCGGTCCCCGAATGTGAAGACCAAGTGGTGCCTAAGGCGTTGGACCGGGCACAGGACGGTACTAAAATGGCCGCCATCTTCACGAACACAGTGAGTGCGCGGAGAATTGGCGCCAAACGAAAAACCCTGAGTTGGCCGACGAAGAAAAAGAAGTACAGAGTGCGCCGCCCAAAGAGGGGAGGTGCTGGTCCCAAGATGTTGCTGAAGACATGTGAAGAGGGCGGCGTTACAGAAAAGAAGAGGCGTCGCCTGTGCTGGGTCGATTTGATGTGTGAGACTGGGGGTGGAGTGTATACAAGAGCGGGAAAAGACAGCCCGCCTCTACCTTCCCCAGCATCTCCACCATCCCTGGCGCCATTACGAGAAGAGCTGCAAGAGACGCCAACTGACCTTAAGTGAGATGGAGACTCAGATGAAGCAGCGAGCTGCAGCGGGCGCGCTGGTGGCAACCAGCCTGGGGAGAGAACGCCCGAGTCAGACTGCAGCTGAAGAAGCCCTTACCATTAAACTACCGGCTGTGCCAGGAGGTCCAGAGCGGCCCGCAAAAGTAACGTGGGTCACTTCCTGGGATGCCGTGACCGGTGAGACATCTACGGAAGTCCGGGCCACCTACAAGACACTACTACAGCCGGGAAGCGAAATGCTGGGAACACCTCTCCAGAGTCCGGAGGTGGTTATACCAGACAAGGTGGGTCCTCCAGCCCCCACAGAAGTTCCGGCCCCGGGAGAGCAGCATGCCCGGGAGTTAGAGGAAGATGAGTGGGGATTCTTCTGGGAGCCGGTAAAACCGGCGCCCCTGACCCGACGACAGTCCCCACCGCCTGAAACCGATCCGGTGCAAGAGAGGTTGCTGGCCGAGACCGTGGCCCATGAGATGATGGCCGGTCCCCTTAGCGAAGAGTTTGACCGGCAATGCACCGTTGGCACCGTGGTCAAATTCAATCAGGCGGAGGGCTATGGGTTCATAGAGGACGAAGAGACCGGGGATCATTTTTTTTATAACCGGGTTAACCTGGACACTGAAGGCTTGCCCCAACGTCTGCATACCCTGTACCCGGGAGAAAAAGTGAAATTCCGGAGAGAAGTGGGATTCCGGGGCCTATTTGCCGTAGGAGTGACCCGGATGCCCACTGCTCAAGAGGCCGCACAATGGCAACAAGAGATTGAATGGGAAGAGTGTCAGTGCTGGATACGTACACAGCGGAGACCGGTGCTGGCTGAGGCCTACCGGCCGAGAAACACTCTGGCGGTGTCGCCAGAAGTCACTACAGGACTGATAGCTGAGCCGGAAAAGGAGACGCCGGTGGTATTAGCGATTCGTCAAAGCATGGTGACACACCCGGTGGTCGTCGTCGGACGTCCACAGCCGTCCCGTCCAGCTACCCCGTCACCTCCGCCGGGAACCGAGGGGCCAAAGCCGGAGCCAGAAGAATCGGAGACACCGGTTAACTATGAGCCGTTCCGGAGGCTGCGCCGCTTGCCAGGTCAGTCACTCTCCGATCATATGAGGGCCCAGCGGGCCGAATGGCTATGAGCTTATCACCCCGTGTGAATCCTAGTGACCGGAGAAGGGGAACATATCTGTGTTAAGCACCGGTAGTGTTGAAGAACCGGTGAAGCTTTCTAGGTTGTAACCATGTTTAAGTGACCGAGCCCGGAAGGAGCCTGATGCCGGACTGGGCAGGGACTCCCTCTGTGATGTTAAGGAAGACTTTATTGTTTGTGCTCCTGCCTTCAAAGACCGGGAGTGCTGTGAAAGCCTCCGGGCAGAAGACCAGCAAAGACCGGGAGCACCTGTTACGGCCTCCGGGCAAATCTACTGCAAAGACCGGGAGCTCCCTTGGAGGGACTCCGGGCGCCGGACTTATGCACCCATTGATTGCGTTTTTATATGAAAGTTTTAAGGTGTTGGAAAATTTGTCTTGCTGCTAAGATCGTGTTTTGCAGGTGCGGGCCTTGCCGGGAGGCTAAGGCAAAAAGAGGGGAGGAATGGACCCCTTACAAAGAGGCGCAGTTTTCCCCCCTGAAGATACCCCCGCTGGGGTAGACAAAGCCGTTAATATTAATGTTTATGTTTTATTGTATTTCTACTGTAGAGATGGGTTCCCCTAGTGGCCGGGTGGGACGGCTGTCCCCATAGAAACAGTGCAGGAGAAAGGAGGAGCCGGCAGCAGAAGGGGGAGGGAGAGAAAGTGTTGTAGAGGAAAGGTTTTGAGTTTGAGTCAGTCGAGTCCGGGACGGGGGAGAAGGAACAGCGGGGGCAGAGTGTGGGAACTAGGTGGACAGCTAACGAAGGAAAGAGAAAGAGAAAGTGACCTCTAAGGCGAAACAGAGTTGGGTGGGTCAAGTCTGCGGTAGCCGGAGTGGGAGCCAGGTGAAGTGGAGTAGCCGGGCACATCCCCACTAGAGGAGGCGATAAGAAGAGTTTTCCCCCAGCCGAAGTTGTGGATCGACGCTATAAGATTGTTGTCTCTGTTGTGAAGATACGTGCAATAAACATGCATTCTGATTCAACTGATCTCCGTCTGCAAAGTCTTCCTGCGTCTGACAGCGTTCTCTGTACCACCACACTCTGCCCTATCAAGCCATCCCCTGTCCCAATAGTGATGGCGGAGCCGGGGGTTAGCCTGATAGAAAAAGGGGCCACGACTACAACCCCCGAGGCACCCCCGGCACCCCGTTACAATTGGTGTGCTTTAAAGGTTCATCAGGAGTAGATATTGGGGTCATATTACTTATCAAATGGATGCTATATCAAAATGTCCTTGTAGACAGGGTCCCATGGTGAGTGTGTACAGTGCAGCGGTGTTCTCCATTATCTATCAGGTAACAGTCACTCTGTGGATTGCGTGTGTTCCAGTGTATTGCGCATGCAGGAAATAATTGAAGAGCAGAAGTGACCAGGTGCATGAATACGTATGTGACCAGAACTTACATTCCACAGAGAAGTCTCTCTGAGAATAGCGTGCGTTTCAGTTCTATTGTGCATGATTGGAATCGCCAAGGGCCAGGTTGTACCCTGCTGGTGCCGACAGCGGGGATCCGGTCCGGAAGCCGTGCACAGTCGGGGTACCTGGACCCCAGGGCAAGGACTGCTTCAAGCACCTTACCGATTAGCCAGCAGGGGACAAGGTTCCAGATCTTATCCCATGAGTAGCCCAGAGAGCAAAATGGAAGCCCAACGCGGGGGATAGGGCGTCTGCCAGAGCCCACAGAGATCCCAAGGGTCAGTTTTTGCATGCAAGAGCTCCCAAACACACAGAATCACAGGGAGTGGACTTCTCCCGTTTTATGAGGATTAAGTCAACACACTAGAAACTACAAGTGCAGGAGGAAGAGCCCCTGCCCTGTCAGCCCGTGTGCTGGACCAAGCAAACCCCTCCAGAGGCTCCCGACATCTGGCCTTGGTTTACTATACCACAGTGAGTACACCGGTACCATCCGGTTCCTATCTAAAGACTGCTCCTTGCACCCCCACTATCCTCAGGGCCTCGGGACTACACCTCCTCTACCCGTGGAGGAGACTCCACCTTGCTGCTCCACTCCATCAGCCCCGGGCACCCCCACATCAAGGCAACAGTGGTGTCACCAACCATCACCGCAAACCACCGGTGGCGTCACTGACAAACTCTTCCCCTGTAAATATATACCCTTTTTATTGTTGTGGGCGACGGGCCACTGCATGAGCCCTGGACCTGGCTGCCACTCGAGCCCCAGCCACGATTCTGGATCCGAGCGCCTCGGGTTGCCTTCTATGACATTTACAGTCACCCCCCTGCCCACGACATAAGTATAGGATGTGGTTGCAACAGCCAACATAGTTCTCCTATTAATCTGTTATGATGCATAATTCCAGTGCATTCAATTTAATAGTAGAAAACATTTCTTGTGTCACCATCGGGATAAAGTAAAATAGATTCCAAAATTCCAAATATCTATCTAAAGATAAACAGTATTCCAACCGGGTGCTCCAAGTGTTCCTTTGCTCCTAATTTCAACTCACATTTCAGCGTTAATACAACTGCATAGAAATCGAAATCTTGTATAAGGAATAGAGTTACTTTAATGATGTTTTAATGACCAGGCAACATCTCAAAAGAATTGTTGGGAAACAAAAACAAGGCTTGAAACTTGTGAATTATTAAAATGATTATCTGCCTGTTAATGAATCTTTTATTAGCTAAGCTGACTTTCCTTTAGTTCAATGTCACCCATTTATCAGCTATAGTATTTAACCACATTCACAGAGAAAAAAAAGACAATCCTGAATAAATATTTAAACTATATTGTTAAAAGCAATGATTTTATCTGTTAAGGGGAACCTGTCACTTGTATCAACGCTATTGTCACGCTCCCTGGGTCCCCTGCTCTGCTCCCCGGCTCACCTGCCATGCTCCCCGGCTTCCCTGCATCGCTCCCCGGTTCCTCTGTCCGGCGTCCGCCGCTCCCCGGTCTCCAGCCTCCATTGCCTGCGGTCCCCAGGCGTCCTGGTCCCCGCTCCCGGCGCCCGTCGGCTAATCAGCCCCAGCCCGGCTCTCCTGCTTCCTCCTCACCGCTCCCTGCCCTGGCTTCTGGCACCCGGGCCTCGCGCATGCGCGTTAGGGCGCGCGCGCGGTCATTGACCCTTTCTTAAAGGGCCAGCGTCCACCGACAGGAAATTGAGCACACAGGTACAGGGTATAAAAGGGGTTAGTGTCCAAGTGGGCGGGGCCTGTTCTTCGTGTTTCCCAAGCTAGGAGTCAGGTCTCCTTGTGTTCCTGTGATATACTCACCTCTCTCTCTTCTAGAGCCGATCCTGCCTCGCCATCCGGTCCTCGAACCCCGAACGCTGACTATCTGCCATCCTGACAGTCCGTTCCATCTCTGATCCCTGTGGTGACCCGTCCTCTCGCTCCATCGGTTCCGGACTCCGCCTGACAACATCTCGGCTTCCGAACCTGAGCTCCGTCACCCGGACTATCATCAGTGACTCCGTGGTCCCAGGGACTTCTCCATTCTACTCTTGTGCACGGTCTGTCCTGCTACCCGTAGTGCTCCAGCTACCGGACCCCTTACCTTCATCAAGGAGTTCGGCCCAGTGGATCCACCTCCTGGGTCTGCCCGTCCACCTGGCCCTAACAGCTATTAAGCTGCAGATATGGGGTTAATTTGCAGGTAAATAAGTTTAAAACCTGCTGATGCCTGCACATTGAACCCTGCTGCTGGGAGGATAAGAACTTCAATCTTCCTGGCAGCATCTGAGTTTCAGTCATGGGGACAGCGCTGGCGCAGGTTCAGTCACTACTCTGTGTGTCAAGAGTTGCAGCTTTAACCTCACCCCCCACACTGACTGACAGCTGGCACAACACTAGAACCTGCTGTCAGTCATTGTGGGGCCACAGTTACAGCTGCTGCTCACTATACACAGAGTGGTGACTGAACCTGCACCGGCGCCACCCTCATGACTGAAACCTTAAAGCTGCCATGGGGATTAAAGCAAATTTCCTCCCAACAGTTGGGTTCAATGTGCAGGCATCTGGCAGGTATCAAACACTATTAACCTCCAGATTAACAGTGTTTTTACACATGACAGGTTACCTTTGATTAACCCTATAACAACTAGAGTCCTGATGATTGAGTAGGGTGATATATTTGAAAATCCAGGCTGCCTGGGATGTTTATTTCAAAGATAAAGCAATGCCAGTGTTTGCACTCACCCAGTAATTGAAACAGTTTTCTACAGTGATAGCTCATCAGTTGCCATGACTGCTGAAAATGGTCCCAATCCTACAATTACTGACTATATCTTTGTATGATCAGAGCAGCACACAAAGGCTATGAATCAGATTCACGTTATGTCAAACTGCGATTTTTCACCATGAACGCTTTTTACGTTCATGAAATTTGTAACTATAATCTATAAAAGGCTGCCATTGACATATCTATAGCTAATCCTGCCTACAAATGTCAACCATTGCATGAGAAAGAGTGGTATCTAATGCAAGAGTTAAAAGAGATCTCGTCACTTTTTTGATAGTGAGTTAAAAGGAGCCCAAGTAATGGAGGGCTGCAACTAACAAAGGAAATGTTTTACTATGGGAATCTGTCACCAGGCTTTTAACACCTATCTGAGAGCAGCATAAATGTAGTTACAATGACCCTGATTCCAGTGATATGTCCTTTACTGGGCTGCTTAAGGTACCGTCACACTTAGCGACGCTCCAGCGATCCCACCAGCGATCTGACCTGGCAGGAATCACTGAAACGTCGCTACATGGTCGCTGGTGAGCTGTCAATCGGGCAGATCTCCACAGCGATCAGAGATCAGCCACCAGTGACCCGTGTAACAAGACTGTCCTTGGTAACCATAGTACACATCGGGTACAAAGCAAAGCACTTTGCTTATAGTTACCCAATGTGTACCTTGGCTACGTGTGCAGGAAGCAGGGAGCCGGCTTCTAGAAGCTGCAGGCGCTGGTAACCAAGGTAAATATCGGTTAATCAAGCAAACCTTTGCTTGGCTACCCGATGTGTACCTTGGTTACCAGCGTCCACAGAAGCTGGCTCCCTGCTCCCTGCACATTCAGATCGTTGCTCTCTCGCTGTCACACACAGCGATGTGTGCTTCATAGCGGGAGGGCAATGACCAAAAAATGGTCCAGGACATTCAGCAACGACCGGCGACCTCACAGCAGGGTCCAAGAAGAGGCAGCTCTGCTACACTGGTGTATAGGTGCTCAGAGGTAAAAAATAGTAAAATTAGAGGATAACCCCGGCACACTAAATCTCCCAATAAGAGTAAAAAGTCACACTGGATAGTAATGCAAAATGATTCTTTATTAGTCCTTTTTTTGAAAAACTTGCATATATGGTTTGTGTCCAAATCAAATACAATTGACGTTTCGGCCTGAGCCTTCGTCAGATTGGACTTATCAGATACATATAGTAGCAAGAAATGCGTCAATCAAAAGAGCTGAGTAGTGCAAAACAGCTTATTCTGTAGGATACATTGCTGTTGTAGGATGGCCCACTAAGGTAATTTAATACTGTTGGTTACTGGTCAAGTGCTAAAAATGTCACAGCCTAGGGGTACTGGAAGAGAGCGTCAATAATGAATCACGCTGAGTCGTATCCTTGCTGGGTATAGCACTGTCACACTTGCTGTATTGTGCTTTAGTGTGCCGGGGTTATCCTCTAATTTCACAGCAGGGGCCAGGTTGTTGCTCGACGCCACACACAGCGTCATCGCTAGCAAGATCGCTGTTGCGTCACAAAAACCGTGAATCAGCAGCGATGTCGCTAGCGATGTCGCTTAGTGAGACGTGGCCTTTAGTGTAGTTTTGATGAAATCACTGTTTAATCAGTAGTAATTCTCATTAGAGTCCTACTTAACATGCTGCCAGGTAGTCCAGCATATTCATGAGCTCTGTATAACTGCTAGATCTGCAGCAGAGAAAACATTGATTTGATTAAAATGACAGCAAACAGCACAGTAAGTGACACATCGCTGGAATCAGGATTTTTGTCTCTACATTATGCTGCTCTCAGATGAAGTAGCAAAAACCTGATGACAAATTCTCTTTAAGACAAATGTTATACATTAAATAGTTTTTTATAACAAGTCAGTTTTCTGTAAAACAATATTGGTTTAGCTTGTGTCGTTTACAAGTTATTGCCACCACATAGGTAATGCAGCATGCCCACTAAGATCTATTTTAACTTTGTCACTACATATGACATACATTCACGTAATATGCCGTGTCGCGTACCTTTTCTGGCAGATGATGGCTGCATTATTCAGTCATTAGTCACTATCTGCCTCTAATAGCCGTGGGTGGGGAGGAACTCTGACCATGGCTGTTAACATGTTTAACATTTTAAATGCCACTCTTAATCTCGGACAGTGGCATTTAACTTCTTCCAGCATGGGAGGCGTTTCATTCCACGTACCCATTGGCGCATCTTTGGCATGACAGAAAGCGCCGATGGGTTACCATGACAGCCAAGAATCAGCTGAAGACCCGAATGCTTGTCTTGATGGTTTTCCTGGGAAAGCCAGAGTTTAGCTGGTGTTCATAGGAGACTGTGATTTTTTTTGCATACATAGCATGGCTGATGAACTGCTGTGTATAGTAGAAACGATCAGATGATCGCAAGTTCAAGTTCCCTAAGGAAAATATTAAATACAGTAAAATGTGTAAAAAAAAATTAAAAAAAAGTTCAAATCACCCCTTTTAGCCCTATTACCAATACGGCAATTTAAAAAAAAAAAAAAAGATATTTGGTATTGTTGCATTTGAAAATGTCCAGTCTATAAAAATGTAAAAAAAAAATAATCCGAACAGTAAAAGACGTAAAAAAAAAAATAAATGACAGAATTATGGTATTTGGGCATCCCCAACATTGAATTAAAATGCAATAAGAGGCTAACAAAACATCACATCCAGGCTAAAATTGTATTAGTAAAAATGTAATTTCTGGGTGCAAAAAAGAAAGCCCTCACACAACTCCATATCCAGAGAATGTAAACGTTATGGATCTTGGAAAACAGTGAGAATAGCCAAAACATTTTTTTGCTCCAAATTGAGCTGGAGAATCATATTGCTAAGTCAATTTTACCATTGAGTGAACATAGTAAATAAAAAAAAATGTGAAGTTACACATTTTTTAGAATTTCAATGCACTTGGAATTTCTTTCCCACTTTCCAGTGCATTATATGATAACATTTTGTTATTCAAAAGTACAACTTGTCCTGGAAAGAGCAAGCCCTTACTCAGTTATGTTGATGGAAAATATAAAAGTTATGGCTCTGAAAGAAGGGAAGGAAAAACTGAAAATGAATGAAAATTAAAAAATATCCAGCAGCTAAAGCTAAGGCGGGCTTTTCACGTTGCGACATTGCAAGCCGATGTTGCGATGCAGAGCGTGATAGTCCCCGCCCCCGTCGCAGCTGCGATATCCTTGTGATAGCTGCTGTAGCGAACATTATCGCTGCGGCAGCTTCACATGGACTCACCTGTCCTGGGACGTCGCTCTGGCCGGCGACCCGCCTCCTTATTAAGGGGGTGGGTCGTACGGCGTCACTGCGACGTCACACGGCAGGCGGCCAATAGGAGCGGAGGGGCGGAGATGAGCGGGATGTAAACATCCCACCCACCTTCTCCCTTCCGCATATCCTACGGAAGCCGCGGTGATGCCGGTAGGAGATGTTCCTCGCTCCTGCGGTTTCACACACAGCGATGTGTGCTGCCGCAGGAGCGCGGAACAACATTGGACCATCACGTCAGCGTAATTATGGATTACGCCGACGCTACACCGATGATACGATTACGACGCTTTTGCGCCCGTTAATCGTATCATCTAGGCTTTACACACTACGATGTCGCCTGCGATGCCGGATGTGCGTCACTTTCAATTTGACCCCACCGACATCGCACCTGCGATGTCGTAGTGTGCAAAGTACCCCTAAGTTCACACATCAGTTTTTACCAATCAGGCACAATCCGGTTTATGGCTGATGCAACGAATCAATCTCAGATTGTGTAAAAACTGATGAGATGGATCCGGTAAAAAACGGATCGTTTTTTTTTCTTTTTTTATTTTATGCTGAGAGAGAGAGACCCCATCATCACCGCACAATAGGGTAACCGCAAAAAATCGATGTCGGAATTCTGTCCGTCTGGACCCCACAAAACGATTCCCCTTTCCAGATATTGAGATAGCCAAAATTTGAGCTCGATCAAACGACGTTAACCCGTGCCGCTCGTCGCTCAAAGTTTGAAAAAATCCAAATTTTTGGCCAAAAAGCTGACATATGGAGCCATAACTCCAAAACGGTAAATAATAAAAACACGCTTTACCACATCATCATAGCACATGCAGGCAGTACCACAAGTACCATCATCGCACATGTAGGCACTACCCCGCACGCACCATCACCGCACATGCAGGCACTACCCCGCATGCATCATCACCGCACACGCAGGCAGTACCGCAAGTACCATCACCACACACGCAGGCACTACCCCGCACGCACCATCACCGCACACGCAGGCACTACCCCGCACGCATCATCACCGCACACACCTGCACTACCGAACGCATCATCTCTGCACACCCCTGCACTACCGCATGTACCATCACCGCACACGCCGGCACTACCCCGCACGCATCATCACTGCAAATGCAGGCACTACCGCACTCATCGTCATCATCACACACACAGGCATTACCTCAGTGACGTCCCCGCTGTCAGCATGACTCCCTTCAGTTGCTGCGTGGAGCTCCCAGGAGCGATGGTGTTCTACTGCCGCTCCTGTCAGCTTCATGTAGCAGAGCTGGAAACGTTGTGGGACCTCTGTGGATTATGTTGGATCTGGAGGGGTATTTGGGGATTTTAATAAAGTGGTGAAAGAGGATGTTTTTTGTCTTTTATTAAAAATAAAGTATATTTTTGGGTGTATGTGTTTATTTACTTTCACTTACAGGTTAATCATTGGGGGTGTCTCATAGACACCTGCCATGATTAACCCCTTATTACCTCGATTGCCACTGCACCAGGGAAATTCGGGATGAGCCGGGTAGAGACCCGGGACTGTCGTATCTAATGGATGTGGCAATTCCGGGCGGCTGCTGGCTGATTTTGTTAGGCTGGGGGGCTCCCCATAACGTGGAGCTCCCCATCCTGAGAATACCAGCCTTCAGCCGTGTGGCTTTACCTTGGCTGGTATCAAAATTGGGGGGGACCGCACGTCTTTTTTTTAAACTATTTATTTTACTGCAAGATATAGACCCACCCACCGTCGGCTGTGATTGGTTGCAGTGAGACAGCTGTCACTCAGCGTGGGGGCGTGTCTGACTGCAACCAATCATAGGCGCCGGTGGGCGGGGGAAGGAGTGAATACGAGATTGAATAATGGGCGGCCGGCATTTTCAAATCAAGAGAAGCCGCCAGAGTCTTGTGACTACTGTGCAGTGCCACGCCGGTGATCGGTGAGTGGGTGAGAGTCAGTGACTGAGTCAGTGAGTTAATGAGTGAGAGAGTTTGAGAGAGAATGAGTGAGTGATTGATTGATTTTCTTACAAGCAATGAATTTATATCACTTCTTGGCATGCTCAGAAGTAAAAACCAGATACGGTACATGCTTCCGGTGTTTGAATCATGCCACCGTATCCGGCTGTCATAGACTTTCATTATGCACCATGCCACACAGTGCCGCACCCGGCTCTATGCAGTTTTTTGCTGCTGGCAAAAAACCTTCCTCTCTGTGTCCTGTGCGGCAACCGGAGTGACGATTTTTGCCGCATCCGGCAAAAAACGGATCAAACGCAAGTACATGCGGCACAATCTGGCGCTAATAAAAGTCAATGAGGAAAAACCGCATCCAGCGGCAAAAAAAACCAGATGCGTTTTTCCCGCAAAGCGCCGGATTGTGCCTCACAGCAAAAACCTGATGTGTGAACAACTGAACATACCCTAAGTTGTAACATTATTCACTATTAGAAATGATTGAATCATTTAAAATTCAAATTAGTCAGGTTTGGCGAATATCCCAAAAAAAATCAGTATTAGTAATGGGTGAACCCAGTATGCGTGGTTTCAAAGTGGTGGACCAGGGCCTTGAATTCCTAGGGAATTTCAGCTGATGATCTGGATCCGGCACTCGGGAAATAAAAAAAATAAAGAAAAAATAAGGAAAATAAGAATGAAACAACCGCTTCATACTTACCGAGTTTCTGGCACGACTGTAACTTCTCCCACGGCTGCTCATTTTTCTTCCGGAGCCGCTCATTATAGGTAATCCATACGCACTGCTTTCCTCACCCACCGGCAGTCCTGGTGTCTGTGATTGGTTGCAGTCAGATGAGCCCCGAGCCTGGGTGACAGCGTCTGACTGCAACCATTCACAGACCATGTTTGCGGGTCAATATCGTGGTGTAAAAATAAATCAAGAAAAAAAAATTGACGTAGGGTCCCCCATATTATGATACCCAGCACAGATCAAGCCCACGGCTACAGGCTGCAGTCCCCAGCGATGCACTTATCTTGGCTGAGTATCAAAATACGAGGAACCGCATGGAATGTTTTGTCTTTTTTAAATTATTTACATAAATATTTTTTTAAAAAAAATTACACGTGTTTCCCCAAATTTTGATACTTATCCATGATAATGCCCGACAGCTGGGGAAACCCATGCTTATTGGGCACCTTAGCCTAAAAATAGCATCCTGCAGCCACCCAAGATTGCCACATACATTAGATGTGACAATCCCGGCACTTTACCTGGCTCTTCTCAATTGCCCTGGTGCGGTGGCAATTGGGTAATAAAGGGTTAATAACAGCTCACAGCTGCCACTAAGCCCTAGGTTAGTAATGAGGAAGTGTGTATGAGACCTCCTCCCATTGCAAATTTCTAAGGGAAAAGAAATAAACACAAACACTGAAAAAACCCTTTAGTTGAAAAAAAATACAAAAAAACACCCTCTTCCACCCCTTTATTAAATGCCAGGACACCCAGGTCCGATTTAATCCACACAAGATCCCATGAGTACTCCAGCTTTGCTACATCTGAAAGTACAGTGAGCACCCAATGCTGTGGACTTCAGGCAGAGACTGAGCCTCAGTGATCAGAGGTGACATCACTCAGAGGTGATTTGCAAGTACAGCTGGTGGTTCCCACAGTCCTACACCTATGACCGCAAATAGCCTGAGTGACGTCACCACTCATCGCGCAGCTCAGACACATTCTCTGCCTGAAGCTCACAGGGGGCGGTCATTGTTTTATGGCCGCTCGCTGTGACTTCTCAGATATAGCAGAGCTGGTATCATTGTGGGACCTTGTGTGGATGATGTCAGACCTGGGTATTTTGGGGGTTAATAAAGGGGTGAAAGAGGTTTTTTTTTATTTATTTCAAATAAACTATTTTTGAGGTGTTTATTTTTTTCATTTACCAATTAGTAATGGGGGTCTCATAGAGGCCTCTCATTACTAATCTAGGGCTTAGTGACAGCTATGAGCTGCCATTAACCCCTTATTACCTCAATTGCGACCGCACCAGGGCAATCAGGAAGAGCTGGGTTAAGTGCCGAGCTTGTCACATATGGATGCAGCAATCTTGGGTGGCTGCAGGCTGCTATTTTTAGTCTGGGGGGCAATAAGAATGGTTCTCCCCAGCCTGAGAATACCAGCGCCCAGCTTTTGGGCTTTTATCATGGCTAGGTATTAAAATTGGGGGTGAACGCATGCTGTTGTTTAAAATTATTTATTTAATTTTTTTTTAAAAAATCGCAGGCGGTTCCTTTTATTTTGATAACAGCCAAGATAAGAACATGGCTGGGGGCTGCAGCCTGTAGTCGTGGGCTTTATCATGGCTGGTATAATAATACAGGGGGACCCTTTGCCAATTTTTATATTTATTTATTTTTATGCCATGATAGGGACAGGGTCTGTGATTGGAAGCAGCCAGACACTGTCACACAGGCTGGGGGCACATCTGACTGCAACCAATCACAGATGCCAGGAAATCCAGTGGGTGAGTGAAGCAGTGAATAAGTATAAGGGTAATATGCAGCCCCAGAAGAAGAGTGAGCAGTTCGAAAGCAGTTACAGCTGTGCTGGAGACTTGGTAAGTATAGTGCACTTGGTTTATTTTTATTTTTCCTTTATTTTTATTTCTTTCCTGAGTTGCAGAACCCTGATCATTAGCCTGAGTGCCCTGCGAACTCTTGGCCCGGGTCCGGCACCAGGATACTTTTGAAACCGCGCGGATCTGGACTTGCACACTCCAGATCCACCTGTCACTAGTTGTTACCAACATCTGGTGAGAGAACCATGTCAATAGCACCTTTAGGAATATATTTACTTAGAAAATTGATAGCGTGTTCAAGGACCAATGACGTATAGTGTGTCCACCCATATCCTGTCCACCGCCATTAACTTGAGAACGGCGGCAGCTATAAGCATAGAAGTGGTGTCTAGGTATAGTAAAGTAGCCATGCGCTACGCAATGAAACCACCTATAGCGCCACCTGGTGGAAAACAACAAAGTTAGAATTTTTATCTTGAAAACGGAACGAGACAGAAAAAAAGTGAATTAAAAAATTGTAGGGACACTTCTATGCCTATAGCTGCCACCATTCACACTGTCTATATCTACACACAGTGCCTTGCGAAAGTATTCGGCCCCTTAATTTTTTCAACCTTTTCCCACATTTCAGGCTTGAAACATAAAGATAAATATTTAAATTTTATGGGGAAAAATCAACAACAAGTGGGACACACTTGTGAGGTTGAACAAAATGTATTGCTTATTTTAAACTCTTTTAAAAAAAAACAACTGAAAATTGGGGCGTGCAATATTATATATATATATATATGTGTGTGTGTATATATATATATATATATATATATATATATATATATATATGTTATACATACATATTTATATATTATACATATATACTGTATATACATGCAAGGAAAGACTAGAAACAATGGGATGAAACTGAACTGATTGGGAGGAGACACAGATTAGGTATCAGAGAAAACTTTTTGACAGTGAGGGTAATGAGGGTGACTTTTATTGCATGGTAAAAGAAGCAAAAAGAGAGAGGAGAAAATACACTGATAGAAGAAATCGTGTAGGAGCCAAGAGCTATGTGGTGGAGAATAAATGAAGCATACTTATATATAGTACAGAACCCACAGCAAGGTGTAGGGTTCCACTCTTCCACTCAGATATCATTCCATTTGTGCAGCAGGAAGCAAAATTAGACAGAGCTCCATTGTGTGAAACCTGGGTGTCAAGATTTACAGAGGGAGCAGAGGGGCTTCACTACTAAGATATAGAGCAAAATAATACTACTCCCTTCTCTGTTTGGAGAGGGAAATGTGCAGCTCCGTATGTGGAAAAATGATTTATTCCCTGATTGCCAGGGAAGGATTTATCATCTTTCTTTACAGTGCACATCTGTACCAGACCCTAAGATGACACAGATAATTTAATGCCAACGACTAGGGAGTATAAAATAAATGTGTATATTGATCATATTTATAAGTGCAGTGTATATATTTAAAGTATATACTTGATTGTCAAAATATTTCTCATCTAAGTGTTGAGGAAGTCATCCTTCCTTTGTATGGCTTGTATGAGTGAATCTGTGGATATTCGGGTTTGCTGAACCAGCAGAGGAATAAAAAAATTGGGATCAGCGAGTTAACTTGATGCCGAAAGTAACCCCAAACAATGAACCCCATACAAGTAACTGGGGACGAGACGTTTGGGGCTGTAAACTGGCCATAGTATGCGCTAGGGGCTGTGGTGGAAGTTAAATGGTAGTAAGAGCAGGATAGTTATACATACTGTGTTTCCCACAATTCCCACAATTCATTAGTTATAGAAACATATTGCACAAAAGTACATCTCTGCACTCACTCATAGTATTCCTGGTTTGTAAAAGGCACCACTGTAACCCAAACACGCATTTTGCGCGGTCTTCCTCGGGGGTCATAACGCGAAAGCCCATGCAAAACGTGTGTTGGGGTTACAGTAGTGAACTAATTATTTTTTTTCTGATATCAAAGGTGAAGCACTGATTGTGTGCACACCGTATTGGAGGTGAATTTCTCCCCCTTTGGATTTTGGCATCTTTTCTGGCCCTTTAGCTACTTTGTAGTTTGCACCATGCATTTTCCTTATGTATGTATTTATTCTGCCTGTCTGTATTGATGTCTAATAAAGTATATATCTTTTCTCTTACCATCTTGTTGAATACATGGCTCCACTTTTCTACAGGTTTAATAATTGTTGCAATTACTGTACAGTTATCATTCATGTGTCTGTATCAAATGACTGGGACAAAAGTTGATATGTCAGGAACTAGAAAACTATGATAGATTGGTACAGAAAGAATATTTATTTTTGAAACAAAGAATAATTGCTAAAATGGAATGCTCCTTTAAAGTGCAGTACCGGCCTCCAGTCAGAGTCCCAGAGTGGCTTACCACCATAGCCCCATATACTGTGAGCGATGACTGAAGCCATGCCGACAGACCTGTATTATTCATATTCGGTTGTTAATGGGATAAAAATATTAATTTTTAGTATGACAGATGAGCACCATTATTTTTTATATTATTTAAATGCAGCTTAACCCTATATCTACAGGTACACGACAAGTTCCCTTTTAGTGCCAGATGAGAGCTATTTTAAAAAATAAATCCTCTTTGTATGTAAAGTCTAATCACCATGCAAAATTTGATGATGAAACAAGATGGGTTCCAACACTGATTAGCATGACGCCTCTGTCATTAGCTAAGTGATTATTCGGCACCAAGTGCATCATATCCCTGCTGTGCCAGAATGTTCAAGATGTTCTTGCTGTTCTGCAGCAATTGTCCAAAGAGTTCAAATTTATGTTACAAAAGAAATTAATGTTATCATGAAGAAACTTAAAATCTACACATTGAAAATATTTTGTTACATTTTACAAAGGAGCATGAATTGTACACTTGGTTCTAGTTATACGGAAATGTGACTGCTGCTGGTATAGGTGACTGTCCTGAAGACAGTTTGGGAACTTAAAATAAATTAACATTTCTGGCACACATAGGGATGTGAAAAATAATTGTATTTTATTTTGTGTTTTCTGCAAAAAGTCACACCAATGGTTTGCCAGCATTTCAGCTCTTATGTTCAGAGCCTTCGTCTGGGCAAAACAATCCTGAGGTGGACAATGATGAAGCTTTTCAGAAATATATGAGAGAAGGAGACACTACCACATTGGGCATCATCCCCAGACACTGAAAGAAAAGCACATTTTTTTTTCAATGAAACTAAAGGCCCTGTCACACACAGAGATAAATCTGCGGTTGCTGTAAAATTGTGGACAATCAGTGCCAGGTTTGTGGCTGTGTACAAATGGACCAATATGTCCATGATTTCACTGCAACCACAGATCTGCCAAAGATTTATCTCTGTGTGTGACGGGGCCTTAAAAGTAAATTAAACAGAAATACACTCTATACATTGTTAATGTGATAAATGACTATTCAAGCTGCAAACGTCTGTTTTTTAATGCAATATCTACATAGGTGTATAGAGTCCCATTTTCCAACAACCACCACTCCAGTGTTCTAATTGTACATTGTGTTTGCTAACTGTATTAGAAGGCTAATGGATGTTTAGAAATCCCTTGAAAACCCTTGTGCAAGTATGTTAGCACACCTGAAAACAGTTTTGCTGATTAGAGAAGCCATAAAACTGACCTTTGTTTGAGCTAGTTGAAAATCTGGAGCATTACATTTGTTGGTACCATTAAATTCTCAAAATGACTAAAAAAAGGGAACTTTCATGTGAAACTCGACAGTCTATTCTTGTTCTTAGAAATGAAGGATATTCCATGCGAGAAATTGTCAAGAAACTGAATATTTCCTACAACAGTGTGTACTACTCCCTTCAGAGGAGAGCATAAACAGGCTCTAACCAGAGTAGAAAGAGAAGTGGGAGGCCGTGCTGCACAACTGAGCAACAAGACAAGTACATTAGAGTCTCTAGTTTGAGAAATCGACGCCTCAAAGGTCCTCAACTGGTAGCTTCTTTAAATAGTACCCGCAAGATGCCAGTGTCAATGTCTAAAGTGAAGAGGCGACTCCGGGATGCTGGCCTTCAAGGCAGAGTGGCAAAGAAAAAGCCATATCTGAGACTGGCTAATAAAAGGAAAAGATTATTATGGGCAAAAGAACTCAGACATTGGACATAGGAAGATTTGAAAAAAGGTGTTATGGACAGACAAATCTAAGTTTGAGGTGTTTGGATCACACAGATGAACATTTGTGAGATGCAGAACTACTGAACAGATGCTGGAAGAGTGCCTGATGCCATCTGTCAAGCATGGTGGAGGTAATGTGATGCTCTGGGGTTGCTTTGGTGCTGGTAAAGTGGGAGATTTGTACAATGTAAAAGGGATTTTGAATAAGGAAGGCTATCACTCCATTTCATATCCTGTGGACAGCGCTTGATTGGAGCCAATTTTATCCTACAACAGGACAATTACCCAAAGCACACCTCCAAATAGAAAATTATTATTTCAAGTAAAAATCATTATTTTTAACCTAGTCAATGTCTGGACTATATTTTCTATTCATTATGCAACTCAATTGATAAATAAAAGTATGAGTTTTCATGGAAAAGACACTGTAATGAACTGTAATGTAGGTGTGCATTAAAATACATACAAGTGTATCTCTAAATAACTGAGATGTTGCCAATAAACCTATCAGACGTTTCCAAAGACATGACATCATTATAGGGGCTGTCCCAAATTGTTCCCAAGCATAGTACTCTAAAGGCGGCGTTACACGCTACGATTTATCTGACGATATGTCATCTGGGTCACAGATTCCGTGACGCACATCCGGCATCGTTAGCGACATCGTTGCGTGTGACACCTACGTGCAACTCCGAACGATTGCAAATAGGTTGAAAATCGTTGACATGTCGTTCAGTTTCAAAATATTGTTCATCATTTGGAATGCAGCAGACATATTGGTAAGTTTGACACTCTGCAAACGATGAACAACATGCACATGACAGCCTTGGTCAAACAATATATTGCTGAACAATTTTGCGTCGCATGTGAGATCGTTACGTGTGACCGCTAATAAACGACCTATGTGTGATCTCGGCAAATCGTAACTACGATCTGGGCTTGTCACATCGCTAATCAGATCGTCAGATAAATTGTAGCGTGTAAAGCGGCCTTTAGTGTATGTAAACTTTTGACTTTGCAAAAAGTAATACAAATGCCTAAAAACATTGCTACTAAAAAACTTGATGTATAAATATACAGTTTACAAAAAGAAAGGGGGGACCAATCTCAATAATGGAGGGGTACAGGAACAAAAATAAAAATGAAACAAGACTTAGGAGAACAGAAGTCATTTAGATCCGGTGAAAAAATACTTATTTATGACAAGTGACAAGCAGGATATAATTGGTAAATTGAAAACCATTGAACCATGAAAAACTGTTAAATGCACAAATATAATTTCTGAGTGAGTTTAGTGTTTGAAACTATAAATGTGTTTAACTATTACCTTAAAACAATACTAAAAAATATATACAGTACTAATACAGGACCAGAGGAGCTTTCACAGTCTGTGTTGTGCAAAAGCTTTTCCCGGTCGTTGCACTTCATATGAGACTACAGCATGGCTTTAATAGGGATTCATCTGCCACATTAAGTACATTAATGCTCATAATCCCTATTGTGATTGATACTCTGTTAAAAAAATTTAGATTTAAAGGGAACCTGTCACCACTTTTTTGGCCTATAAGCTGCGGCCACCACTACCGGGCTCTTATATGCAGCATTCTAACAAGCCCAGGCTGTGGGTATAACATAATAAACACTTTATAATACTCCCCTAACGGTCGCGCTGTGGGCCTTATGGGTGTCTCTGTTGTCCAGTGCCGGCACCTCCCCTTTCGGCCCTCTTGTCCTCTTTCTGAAGCCCTGGTGCATGACGTCGCTACGTCATACATACTCACCTGCTCAGGACCTGAATGCCGGCTAGTGTGTAGGATGTCGGACCCGTCATGCACTGCGGCTAGAGAAGAAGAAGCACAAAGATGGCCAAAAGAGGCGGCACCAGCACGGGACAACAGAGACGTCCATAAGGCCCATAGCGCAATCGTTAGGTAAATATTATAAAGTGTTTTTTATGTTATACCCCCGGCCTGGGCTCTTATATACAGCATGTTAGAATGCTGTATAAAAGAGCCCGGTAGTGGTGGCTGCAACTTATAGGCCAAAAAAGTGGTGACAGGTTCCCTTTAAAGTAAAATGAAAGCTGTTGCTAAACCCATTGGGTAAAGCTGACATTTATGTCACAGGACATGAGGTAAATATTAAACAGCATCTTGATTGTCTCCAATAACCTTGGCCGTGACAACCATTACAGTTTACCAGCTGTATACTTTTAGCACAGGTACCTTCTAAATGTCTCTATTAACTACAAAACAGAAATATTATGTTTCCCATTACAGTTTTCTTACATCTCTGCTATATAAATACATGACCCTCTGGTTGCGTACGTGTTTGCTTATTTGTATTCTCTGATTGCAGTACTTTATGTCAGCTGTGTCCCAAAATGTGACGTCTGTCCTCCTGGAACAGTCTGTAACAAGCTAGATGCTGCATACGAATGAGGCTTACTTCAAGAATCAACCAGAGTGAAAGAAAATGGCTGTTAGTATAGATTCATTTATCAGCTGTTTCATTTCAGTTATTATTTCACTCTGAAATATAATAACTGCAGGGAAATTAAGAAATTATTTCATTCAAATTTTACTTGTTGTTAATGATATTCAAAGAAATGTATGTTTTAACAATGATTGACAGAATTCTCTTCCCTACTTTTTAATAAATGTCTTTAAAGGAAACCTGTCAGGTCCCTTATACTTCCAGCCCAGGAGCATTCATACCTGTATGCCCAAATTCCCTCCCTAACCAGCCCTGTATAATGCTATTCACTAATATCAATGTTTAAAAATATTACTTGTAAATTGTGCTGTCTCTGTTAACTAGGCATTGACTAGTTAAGGGGTCATTGTTTATCCAGACTAGTCAGCCCTCTCTCCGTGTTGTCAGGCCCTTGCGGGCATGTTAACGTGGTATCCACAAGCCAGTGTTACTGCCAGCTCTAATCTCGCGCATGTGCGCGGCCAATTCCAGCAACATTAGTGCACCTCAGAAGCCGGGTGTACACATTTTAGAGAGGCGCACTGCTCGTGATGGGAAGTGCAGAAGTTGTTCTTCCGATCAGTTGTACTGCGCCTAAATGAAGCCAAACATCGTACAACTGGCTTCTGAGGCGCACTGATGCTGCTGGAATGAGATGCGCATATACAAGGTTTTTGTTTGTGACGCCGACTAGTGGAAATCATATTCTCACGCCCAAAGGGATGTGATTACAAGGAAAGATGGCTGACTAGTCTGGGGAAACAATGCCCCTTCAACTACTCAAGGCTTAAATAGCATAGGAACAGCGCACTTTATACAGTGCCTTGCAAAAATATTTGGCCCTCTTGAATTTTTCAACCATTTCCCACATTTCATGCTTCAAACATAAAGATAAAAAGTTTAAAGTTATGGTGAAGAATCAACAACAAGTGGGACACAATTGTGAAGTTGAACGAAATGTATTGCTTGTTTTAAACTTTTTTTAAAAAATAAATAACTGAAAAGTGGGGCGTGCAATATTATTCGTCCCCTTTAAGTTAATACTTTGTAGCACCACCTTTTGCTGCAATTACAGCTGCAAGTCATTTGGGGTATGCCTCTATCAGTTTTGCACTTTGAGAGACTGAAATTCTTGCCCATTCTTCCTTTGCAAATAGCTGGAGCTGAGTGAGGTTGGATGGAGAGCGTTTGTGAACAGCAGTTTTCAGCTCTTTCCACAGATACTCGATTGGATTCAGGTCTGGACTTTGACTTGGCCATTCTAACACCTGGATAGGTTTATTTGTGAACCATTCCATTGTAGATTTTTCTTTATGTTTGGGATCATTGTCTTGTTGGAAGACAAATCTCCGTCCCAGTCTCAGCAGGATTTCTTCAAGAATGGTCCTGTATTTGGCTCCATCCATCTTCACATCATTTATAACCATCTTCCCTGACCCTGCTAAAGAAAAGCAGGCCCAAACCATGATGCTGCCACCACCATGTTTGACAGTGGGGATGGTGTTTTCAGGGTGATGCGCTGTGTTCCTTTTACATATTGTTTGGCATTGTGCCCAAAAAATTTGATTTTGATTTCATCTGACCAGCGCACCTTCTTCCACGTTTGGTGTGTCTGCAAGGTGGCTTGTGGCAAACTTTAAACTACACTTTTTATGGATATCTTGGAGAAATGCCTTTCTTCTTGCCACTCTGCCATAAAGGCCAGATAAGGATTACACTGAATGGATTGGGCAGTTAGAACACTTAAGGTCACTTTACACACAGCGATATCGCTAGCGAGGTTGCTGGCGAACATACCTGCCCCTGTCGGTTGTGCGTTATGGGCAAATCGCTGCCAGTGGCACACAACATCGCTTACACCCGTCACACATACTTACCTGCCTAGCGATGTCGCTGTGGCCGGCGAACCGCCTCCTTTCTAAGGGGGGCGGTTCGTGCGGCGTCACTAAGTGGCCCACCCAATAGAAGTAGAGGGGCGGAGATGAGCGGGCTAAACATTCCGCCCACCTCCTTCCTTCCTCATTGCGGGCGGCCACAGGAACGGTGATGTTTCTCGTTCCTGCGGTGTCACACATAGTGATGTGTGATGCTGCAGGAACGACGAACAACCTGCGGCCTGCAACAGCAACGATAATCGGTATTAGAGCGACCGGACAAACAATCAACGATATGGTGAGTAATTTTGATCGTTAGCGGTCGCTCGTATATGTCATACGCAATGACGTCGCTAACAAGGCCGGATGTGCTTCATGAATTCAGTGACCCTGACGACATATCGTTAGATACGTTGTTGCGTGTAAAGCGGCCTTTAGAGTTTTCAAAAGTGAATTAATTCTAAGTTGCTAGCTTGCCAACTGTCCTGAAATTCCAAGACAGTCCTCGTTAGCAACGTCGTTGCATGTAACATCTACGAGCGAGTGTTAACTATCAGAAATACTCACCTAATCGTTGATCGTTGACACGTCGTTCATTTTCAAAAGATCGTTGCTCGTTCTGGACGCAGGTTGTTCGTCTTTCCTGAGGCATCACACATTGCTATGTGTGACACGCCGGGAACGATGAACAACAGCGTTCCTGCGTCCTCCGGCAATGAGGTGGGCGTGTCGTTAATGCGACTGGTCTCTGCCCCTCCGCTTCTATTTTCGGGCCGCTGCGTGATGTCGCTGTGACGGCGAACAAACCTCCCCCTTAAAAAAGAGGTTGTTCGCCGCCCACAACGACGTCGCTAGGAAGGTAAGTATGTGTGACGCGTCCTAGTGATATTGTGCGCCACGGGCAGCGATATGCCCGTGACGCACAAACGATGGGGGTGGGTGCTTTCACGAGCGACATTGCTAGCAATGTCGCTGCGTATAAGGCTGGTTTCAGACGTCCGTTTTTAATCAGGTACCAGTCACACACATGGTTATGGTCATATGTGTGTCATACATGTGTTACACGTGTGTCACCCGTGTGTCACACGTGTGACATCCGTGTGACAGCCGTGTTTGCTTCTGTGTGACACGTATGGGTAAAACACGTGTCTCTGTAATGAAAAGATGTTCTAGATTTAACTGTATCCAGCGATGCTGTCTCCGGCTCTGCTGCGTCCCGCTCCCGATTCCCGCTCATTATTTTCATTGATTATTCACTGCCTGAGAATCTGGAATCCGGAACATTGCGGGGACAGGCTGGGTATAGCACAGCCGAGGACAGCACCGCCGGAGACAACACCGGGGACATCGCCGGTGACAGGTGAGTATACAGCAGTTTGTGCAGTGACATCCAGGGACTCATCAGGGTTCCCAATGAACTCTCATGAACCTCTGGATGTCACCATCATGACACTTTCTGTAGAGCATTTGTCACAGGGGTGTCATCAGGAGGTCATCAGAGTTCATTGGGAAATATGATGACCTCCTGGACGTCCCTGCACACACTGCTGGCAGGATACTCACTTGTCACTAGCGATGTCCCTAGCAATGCTGTCCTCGGTGGTGCTGTCCTTGGCGGTGCTGTCTCTTTTGCTGTCACCGCGATGCCCCTGCTCTCAGCTGCTCAACGCGGTGAATAATCAGTGAAAATAATTAGCGGGGGTCAGAAGCGGGACGCAGAAGAGCCGGAGACAGAATCGCTGGATACAGGTAAATATAGAAAATCTTTTTATTTAAAAACACGTGTTTTCTCCGGTACGTGTCACACTGATGTCACACAGATCACATCAGTGTGCGGTCCGTGTGACACCCGTGCTGCTGGAGAAAAAACGGGCACATCTTCGTGTGAAATAGCGGGGCCACATGATCCGTGTGAAAACACGGCCTTGTGAGAGTGCACAATAGGGTAACGGGTACGTGTGACATCCGTGTTAAAAACAGATGTCACACGTACCTAAAACACGGACGTCTGAAACCAGCCTCAAGCAGTCTTAAGATAAAAAGATTGTATAACCTGTGTAAATTCAAATATCCAAGCATAAGAACTCCAACTTTATGACAAATATTCCATTGTGTTTAACCCCTTTAAAACACCTTCTTATGTGGCTGTTAAGCCCTTCCCTGGTGTCCCATGCGGCCCTGAAGCCCTTATGTAATGACTAGAATCAGTTAATCTCTTTTTACAGACATTTCAACCTTTAACCAGTCAAGATTGACAGCAGCTAATGGAACGTCCATCTTTTATTGGATCACAAGGTTACTACAAGACTTGATCATGGAAAAAGTGTAAAGTGACTTATTAGGCTCAAGGCGTACAGTCGCCAGGGAGAATATGGTGTGAGTACTCACAGGACCGAGCTCCAACAGGGTGCAGTGCCCTAGTTCAGGAAGACGCTTCAAGCTCACCTGATAAATCTGCCCGGTGAGGGAATCATCAGGGTTCCTCACCAACGTTAGTGGCCGGGGCACAGCAGCAAAGAGGGAACCCGGGAACTGGGACAGAGATCCAACACAAGAGAGGTTCAAGCTGCCTGCCATATGAGCCAGGACTGTGACAACAGGAGGGGACCCCAGAATGCTTCAGGCCATGGGACCCATCTGTGGAGACACGGGGCTCAGTGGGTGCTCTCGTCCACTAAAACCCGCCGCCTTTAGAAAGACAGCGTGGCTCAGGGCTCATCCCAAATGAACGCCGGCCTCCTTAACCATGGGCGTAACACTACTCAGACAACACAGGGTGAGTGAACCACAATAATTAGACTTTATTGGATTCCCAAACAATTAACGGCACATAACACATAACCAGCAAAACACACAAATGTAACAGGCAACAGAGTCTCACCCTTCCGCTGGCTCACCAGGGATTTAGAATGTCCATGCCTCACAGGTTCCAGGGCTACTTACTCCAATCCAGCAGCACCCCGCTTTCGGCGGGCACCCACCATGACTGGAATAACACCAGATTTAGGAAGCTGGCTGAGGTCTGCAAAGTCTGTAACAGGTGACTGAACTGTCCCAACCTGAGTGTCCTCCTTAGGTATTCCTGGTATGATGATACAATCCTGGCAGCCGGGGTCGAAATCCCAAGGCTGTGGATATGGTCTCCAACCAGAACCGGAGTCCCTAGATTGAAGCCATAAGATATCCTGATCTTCTAGTCAGCTCCGAAGAGCTTAGACTGGATCCATCAGCATCCATCAACCACCTGGTGGCTTAAAGAAGTCCCTTTTTATAGCCACAGCCTTCCACTTGGATACACTGCGTCCTCATCGATTGGTTGGACAATATCGCCTCTCCCATTGGATGAATCTCAAGCTGCATGGATAATGTTCATTTAAATGGTCTGCATAGAAAGACTGAAGATATCTACATGAAGTCTGCAAGTCACAGACTCGACAATGGCTACTAAGGTAATCACATTAGCAATACACAACTACAATACAATGGTTACTGGAAAAGTCTGGAGAACAATACGTCTGGCTTTCAGTGGCCAACACAATTATATTGAGACAACAAGAGTCTTGTAAAAACAATGAGGGACTTCTCCCCCGTCTATAAGCTATCTATCATGCTGTCTGCCTGAATTTTAAGAAACTTTAACCCATGAGAGTCCATGTCGTCACACCATCAACTACAGACAGGTGCATGGAAGTAAAGGTCACCAGGTCACTACACTAGCACTGGGATCAAGGGAATACCGGTTTACCAGAGGCCCAGATTGATAGAGACCAGCACCAGCCGGGTTGCAGCTACTCCGAACCAGTGAGTAAAGCACAAGTTAAACTGCAGCCCCTGTGTTGTCTGAATTCTTCCTACACCTCTGCATCACCAGCTTCCATCATACTACAACTACCATTATTTTCCCCTGGGGCTTAGCTCTACTTGCGGAGGGACAGAACATCCAAGCTGCTTAATACCACCAGTCCTAGTAGTGAGAGACTTTGCAGCGGCGGCTTTCCCCACATAGTCGCATACCACAAATGGCATCACGAAAAACATTTTCCTTTTTATTTTTCCCCTTTTTTAAGCGACTCCAGGGTCACGAAACCGGGCACCAGCCATTCCCGTGACACGTCCCTGTGATTCAAGGCCACGGACCGAGTATCCCAAGGCCCTGGGGTGCGTCACAGGCGCTGGGTGCATCATGGCGGGGCTAGTCATTTAAGTGCACCTTCCCACCTACTTGTTTTCCATCTATCTCCATTGTCTTCTCATATTTGATAGATTAATAGAGCCAGAGAAGGAAACAGATAGATGAAAACCAAGCAGGTAGAAAGCTGCATGTATAGGGAATCTGGCACCAGGTGTTTGCTCGCTCATCTGAGAGCAGCATAATGTAGAAACAGACCCCCTGAATCCAGTGATGTGTCAGTTACTGAGCTATTTGCTGTCATTTTGATAAAATCAATGTTTTTTTCTCTGCTGTAGATCTAGCAGTTATACAGAGCTCATGAATATGCTGGATTACCTGGAAGCAGGCCAAGTAGTCCTCTAATGATAATCGACTGCTGATTAATCAGTGATTTTATTAAAACTACACTAAACAGCCCAGAAAGTGGCACATCACTGAAATCAGGGTCTCTGCCCCCTACATTATGCTGCTCTCAGATTAGGTGGCAAAAACCTGGTGAAAGATTCCCTTAAAATTTTTGACCTTAACATGATCAAGCACCTATGCTTGGTTTGAACAGTCATTCTATACTGACACAGTCCCTTAATGGAGCGATGCTTCCCTAATTACAGCTGCTGTCATAATGACACAGATCACAATGGATGCAGAAGTAGAATAATGCATTGTTAGTGTAAAAGAAAAATAACTTTTAATGTGATTTAAAAAAAATATTGAAATTCCCAAAAAAAACACAGAGAAAAGCAATCTTTTAGTCTAAAATTCATATTTTGAGCATGCTTTTCATAAAACCTACAATTATTGGGCGTCTTTGTGAACTTGAAGACATACTTTTCCAGATTTTACAGTTTGAAACATGGATGTCATTTAGATTTACCCCAAATGCAAACAAATAAAATACAATCCCCCACATAATAGAAGGTCCCTGCATCTTATATTAAATCTAAGACCTATGTAAAATAAATTGATTTCATTGCCAATATATAGCGTGCAACCTGTGTTCTATCTCTTATAGCACTAAGATTGGAAAGCAATGGATGTAGTGAAACTTAATGAGTATAATCAATAATTATTCATCTATAATCTATTGAATCACAACCATTCTGCTTTTACATGCGATCAATATGAATGTTAGAATTGCTTTAAATAAATTTCCTGAATAAACATCTCCTAAAGGTATGCGCCCATGACGTCTTTCAAATGTGTGTGAACCCGTCGACTCTTTCAGGAGGAAATGACAAAAAACGGAGACAGTTGCACTCTGAAATGCTGAAATGAATGCCGCATGAAAACCATGAATGTAAGAATGTAGATATGCATTACTGCTAAAGAAAATCTAAGAAGAATTAAGATATTTAGCATACAAAAACGGCCATCTTTATATCTGCCCAGTCGCCACGTCATGGTATACCTCGTATACTGGGTACCTACTCTGAACTGAAGTCTCTCTCTGAGTTTAAAAACCTCCTGTGTATGGGCAAGTAGGAATATGCTATATAGGATAAAATCACCTGTGGCTAGTGGGGGAGGGATGCACGAAGGTATGACCCCCATTAACGTAGACAAAAAGACTGACGGCACACACCAAACTGCAATGTGAACAGGCGCATAACTGAACATGACATAAAATACCAAAAAAAGAGACAGTGGCACTCTGAAATGCTAAAGCATGAAAACCATGAATGCAAGAATATAGATATGCATTACTTCTAAAGGAAATCTGCTAAATGAAATAATCCCTTTTATGACTTGACAAGCAGGAAGTATAGCGCTGTCATAAACCTATTGGGAATTCTGATTTTAAATAAAATAGTTAAATTCTACATATCATAAATATTTACCACATAAATAAATGTTATATTTTACCTCAAAGACAATATTACCTTTTCCCAATTTTACTTTTTTTTACCTTCCCTTTACATTTTATTGAAATTTAATGTAAGCAAATAAGCAACTAGCAAAGCTTATGATTTAAGTCTATACTTTACAAAAGTCAATAGAAACTAAAACTAAAAATCTAAGCCTTTCATAAAGTAGCCTCTAAAGAAGACAAATAGACAATACTTCTAGTGGCACCATTAATATCACACTGAGTGTGCCGATTGTGTGTCTGCATCTACACCCCATTGTCAAGTCTCCCCAGTTTGCCAACTTGACTTTTTGTTTTTCTGGACAGAATATTTTTAACAGGCACACTAGAAAACCATGATAAATCATTATGATTATATGTTATACATGTCTACAGCTCATGCTTCTGATACAAAGACATTAGTTGCATTCATTGTAAACTAACAAAACCAAAGTTTAAAATAATATGGATATATACCCTGCTGTAAATAAGTAAAAAGCAATAATGCTTATAAATGAACATAGGGTACTTAGTAAACACTATTTTTGATCAAAGAAGCATAAAGCCATCCCACTGTGACAAGGTGAACCCAAATTGGGATGGTACCTAAAGGATGCTTTACATGCTGCGACATTGCTAGCAATGTCGAGCGCGATAGCTCCGCCCCCGTCGCTCGTGCGATATTTGGTGCTCGCTGCCGTAGCGAACATTATCGCTATGGCAACGTCACACGCACATACCTAGTCGGCGACATCGCTGTGACCGCCGAACAATCCCTCCTTCAAGGGGGAGGTGCATTCAGCGTCATAACGACGTCACTGCCTCGTCACTAAGCGGCTCGGCTAATAGAAGCGGAGGGGCGGAGATGAGCGGAACGTAACATCCCGCCCACCTCCTTCCTTCCACATTGCTGGTGGACGCAGGTAAGGAGATGTTTGTCGCTGCCGCGGTGTCACACGTAGCGATGTGTGATGCCGCAGGAAGGACGAACAACATCGTACCAGTGGCAGCAGCGATATTAAGGAAATGAACAACGTGTCAACGATCACCGTTTTGGAACGATTTTGCGATCATTGATCGTCGTTCATTTGTGTTACATGCTGCGATGTCACTACCGGTGCCAGATGTGCTTCACTAACGACGTGACCCCGACGATATATCGGTAGCGATGTCGCAGCGTGTAAAGTACCCCTAACACTCTCTAGTATTAAAATCTTACCATGTGTCAGAACAGACCTCAATCAGAATAAGGGCAGAGAGTAGCTGGGTCCAAACTATGGACACTCAGCCATGGGAAGCACTATAGATGAAATGTCCAGCTCAGTGAAAAGGGGGCCATACCGTATTTGTATTGCGTACAAGAGTTTACAAAAAAACAAAAAAATGATGAGCCAAAGCAAATGTTACATATTTACAGCCAGGTATATCTCCTTATCATTTTTATCCGGGGTTTTGTTTATTTAATGGTCAGTGTGAACACGTGCTTATAATTCACATGTATACCAACTCCTGCTCCAGCTCATTTTTGGAGGGTTTTGTTCATTGTTAACAGTAAAAGGATGATAATTAGTAAAAACTATACCACATAAGTTTCTACAGCTTCAAAAACATCACAAACGCCTTACTTTTGCTGTACTCTGCAAGAAAATGCCCTATTTTTATGGTCTGTCCTGCAATCTGGATGGCTGGCAACCCTGGGTATCCTTCAGCATATGTAATGCTCATACTATTAACAGTACATGCAGTTTGATTAACAAAAATAGCCAATGATCTTCACACGAGAAGAAATACAATTTTGAGGATCGTAAATTGGGTAAAGCATAGAACAAGTGTAAGTAAAAGTCATAATACCATAAAAAATTAACGTATTGAATATAGTTTAGAACTGAGCTGTATAGACTCTTTTGGATTTGTATCTGGAGTGAATATAACTGGTGTCTTCTTATGTAATTTATACCTTTCCCGTTTCCAACTAAAAATAATGATTTTGGTAGTCTCATCTTCTTCTTTGTTCAACTCATTCTGAATGAGGGTTGATGAACTTTATGGCAACTACCCACTCATTTTAATAAGAAGGCATGCCTATAGTGCATGTCACCATTTTTTTCCTTGTTTAATGCGTGTATAAAATAAAAAAAAGTATGTAACTTCTGTGACGAATTTTCTGCTCATAAACCTTGGCAAAATGCGACTTTTTTGGTTCTCTTTATGTGGGTTGAAGAGTGTTCTTAGCAATATGGTGTGAAAACTACACCATACTGTTACACCCCACATTAAAACTAAAAAAAAAATAATCGAAAGCCTTAATTATTAAATCGGCCACAAAAATCATCAAAATGGTGCAAGAAAATGCATCGAAATCCACATGCTTCTTAAAAACATGGATTTTTCTGTCTAAATAATATATGCAACAAAACAAATTTAGTACTTGGTGATTTTTTACCTCACTATTTGTAGCTAAAACCAGGAGTGGGTAATAAATACAGAAGTGGTGACGTGTTTCTATTATGCTTTTCGTCTGATTATTCCATTCCTGGTTTTCACTTACAAATACCGAGATAAAAAACTCACGAAATACTCAATGTGTGTACGTGGACTTATTGTGCAGCTCTATCACCTTACCTAAGGTGACCGAGAGAAAAGAAACTTGTCTCTTCCAAGGAGCCGCCAGCTTTCAGTTATGGGGGCATCTGTGCAGGGCCAGGTGTCAATCAAAGTGCTGGGATTGCTTATAGCTGCTAATAACAATATAGTAAGCGATGACTATATTCTCTCCATACATGCCGCAATGACTGAATGCTCACAGCTCCCGGGAGGAACTATTTTTCCCGGTAGACACACTTTGAGTAACACGGCCATGAAGGATATTTACTTGCAGATTAACCCCATATCCACGTAATACGTTCCTTTTAAAGTCATATTACATAAGAGGCTGGAGTGCTGCTCTGTAACCTTGGCTCTAGCGCTGATGGACTGGAGCCATCTATGTAATCTATTGACCAACTGTTAGGAAGATGTCTTATGGTTGTGTCTTCCCTCTTGCCAATTCAGATGATGGAGGCAGAGACTGTTTTTTTTTCCTCCACTCTCTGAATGCATTGTCTGAGGGAAAGATTATATAATTGCTCATATCAAACAATCCTACAATAAGCAAATAATAATAATTATTTATATAACGCCAACATATTCCTCAGCACTTTACAATTAAGAGGGGACATGTATATAATAAAGACATTACAAAATAACAGCTAGTTCAACAGTTACAGGAGGAATGAGGGCCATGCTCGCAAGCTTACAACCCATTAGGAAATGGGAAGGGGGGCTGTGTAGCTGTAGAATGTCAACATTTTGCTGTGATTTTGTAAGCTGCATAATGTGAACAGAGCTTTATGGCAATAATCCTTAAAGGGAAGCTGTCAATTGATTCATGCTGCCCAAACCATGGGCAGCATGAGTCAGAGACAGGCTGTATGATTGCGGCTGGTATGTTTTTCTCTGAAATGCTCTGGATTTTTAGAGAAAGCATGAAGACCTCATTTCTATTCACACCACTCTAGTTGATTGACATATCTCTCCTTATGTTCAAATGTAGGAGACACCAGTCAATCACCTAGAGAGGAACTCGCAGAAACTGAGCAGGAGTGGTGTTGAACTAGTCTCTGTATATGGTCCCCGGCCCATTATTCAAACTATGTTTTCTCTGATACCTCAGAGAAAAACATACCTGTCTGCAGTAGTTCAGCCAGGCTCTGATACAATCTGCTCATGGTTTGGGCAGCATGAATCTAGTGTTTCTGCTTGGTGAATTTGTGGGTTGGAAAGTACTGTAGATCACACAATATTAGGCGAGTTGTTATTGAGCAATTGGTGTACAAATTGTCTAAAAACTGTTGCATCTTGCCAATACCATTTATAACTAATTCTATACTTACTATAGAGGGCATTCTCTTTACCTCTCTACAAATTAGTTTCCTCTGCAATTGTCCAATGATTCAAGACATTGCTAGGATTTGGTAATTCTTCAGCCCACCAAAAGGTCAAAACCAAAACACAGTGCCTTTACCATACTCGCTAAAAAACCTCTTTGAAATTTAAAAAGAAAACCCTTTCTTGCAAGATTGTTTATATCTGTGTTTAGTCAGCGATCCTGTAATAATCACATGCAAAATCTTTATGAAATACAGTCACTCACCTGGTGTTACAGAACGAACGACAACTGGTTTTTCACTCCCCGCAACAAACCCAAATCCAAGAACCGGATCTCTCCTCATTTCCACATTTCTAGGTGTGGGAGGGTTGATTGGGCAACCTTCAAGTCGGGGGTCTTCAAATGTTGCTGTTTGTGTCAAGTGACTGTGGAGCAAATATAACAAAGTGGTCAGCTCATTTGTTTGTAGACTTATAGTACACAGATCACTCAGCGCTCTATAGACCATTGTAAAGAACAGTTTTATTCTCATTATTCCCATTAGTAATTCGCTCGTTAGTTGTGTTCTGCAATTACACATTTAGTACCAAGGACATGACAAAAAGCGTTAATTATCTCAATATATCTAGCCCAGAAGAAACTGTGTTACACTTAAGTTAACAGATTCTGATGGTGCGGAAAATGTTATAGAATTAGCATTTAAGATTAGAATTTTCTATTACGTCTTTAAAATAAGCACAAAGCAGGAAAAAAATCTCTATACCTTATATACAGTAACTAGGTGTAACGCAATAAGTCAAAATGAGCAAACAACAGTCTTATTTAGATTTTTCTGCTTCAGTATGATGTTTCATACCGCTATACAAATTATATGGGTTGATCGCATAAATATAATTACCCTACCAGGCAAATTGGTGACATGAAAACAAAGCCTTAATTTCATTACGAGTCTTATGTAATTTGACGAAGTTGGAACATATTTTTTGTAAGAATTTAGAAAACTGTATTATCTGGCAATTTTTCATTTTTTTCTCCCTTTCTTCCAAGAGCCGTAACTTTTTTATATTTCCTTCTATATGGCCTTTTAAGAGCTTGTTTTTTGCCGGAAGAGTTGTATTTTTTATGACACCATTCAATCTGTCCCATATTGTACTGGAAATCGGGAAAAAAATATCAAGTGCAGTGAAATTGCAAAAAAAAGTGCAATTGTGCACGATTTTTTTTTATTTACCATGTTAACTGTATGGTAAACATGACCAGGCAGTATGATTCCCCAGGTCAGTACAAGTTCATAAATACCAAACATGTATAGTTTTACTTTTATCTAAGTAGTGAAAACAAATTCAGAAGTTTGTAAAAAAAAGAATTGTGCTTTGGTCACCAATTTTCTATACTGTTCTCATTTTTCGGGCTCTGGGGCTCAGTAATGGCTTATTTTTTGTGTCTTGGGCTGATGTTTTTAATTATACTATTTTTGGGTAGATGCGATGTTTGATCGCCTTTTATTGCATTTTAATGCAATCTTACGGCATCCAAAAACCGTAATTGTGGCGTTTTGATTTTTTTTTTCTGGCTATGTCCTTTATCAATCAGATTAATTGATTTTATATTTTGATTAAGAGTTTATGAAAGTGGCTATACAAAATATCTGTATAGTTTTGTATTGTTATATTTTAAATGTGGTAAATGGGGGGTGATTTGAACCTTTAGTTATTTTTTAGATCAGATGAGCAGACATGTATGGGTAATAATGTGGGCTTGTCGCGCAAGCCCGCATTAAAGGGACAGAAACAACATAGGACATATAGGTACTTCCTAGGCTGTAAAGGTCTTAAAGCTTTATCCACCAAGATTGCAATGTGAATGATGGCTCCATTAACTAGGGGTCTGATGGAAGGGAGTAGTTTCCATTCAATTATCTTGTATTTTCATAACAAGGCTATTCTTTGTATTTTTTCCCTTTAATTTTTTTCCTTCTTTACTTTCAAGAGCTATAACTTTTTTTTTTCTTAGAGTCACCATAGCCATTGAGTATTGTGGGACAAGTTGTTGTTATGAATGACACAATATTCATTTTACCATATAATTTACAGAAAAACAGGGAAGAAATTCAAGGAGGGTGAAATGGTGGAAAAAACTGCAATCCTGCAATTGTTGTTTGCCAGTCAATGTGCAGTAAAAATGACCTGCAGCATAATTCTTCATATCTAACTTGCAGACTTGTGTAAATTTTAATGGTTAAAAAAATTCAGAACTTTGGAAAAAAAAAACATTTTTGGCACCAATTTCTAATTTCCAGAACTTTGTATAACTTTCTTTTCCCATTGATTGACCTGTGTAGTTTTCTTTTGGCATAGTATTGCTTGTAATAATGGTATTTTGTCATACTTACAACATTTTAATCACATTTTATTGTATTTTTTTGATCAGATGTAAAAATGGCAACTTCAGTGTCCTAAATTTTTGATCATGTTTAAATTACGCATTGAGTAACTGAATATTTTCATATGTTGCACTTGAATAGCAAATATCTATAGATGAGAATGGAGAAGTTGTTCTCTGAAGATTTAATGTACTATAATATGCTCTGATGTCTTTTCAGACTCCAGAACACAATAAACGTAATATGTAAAATATGAATTAAATTGTTACTCAACCTGTATTCACCTCTTCAGTCCCTCCACTACTCATCGCCACCCATCTAGTCCTCTCTGTGTCTTATGAACCACTACTGATCTTGATGGATCTTTGCTGAGACAGAGTGTTGGGTGTCGTGGGGTCTGGGAGGGTTTTGCTCGAGCACGCAGGAAGTCAGCAGCATCATAACATCCCAACGACCCCCATGATATTCCACCGAGTATGCACAGAACTCTCCTGGTCACCATGAGTGATGGGAAAAAAGAAGATGCAGTGAGGGCCAAATGAGTAACAGAAGTGGTGGAGTGGTGAGGGGAGTATAATTTTTTTTCATATTTTTAAACATTTCATGGGCTATTATCATTCATAAAAATCGAAGTTGATGACTGCAATTTTGTTCATATTGCACAAAAGCAAATTACAAAAAAAAAATCCCCATTTTGGCAAATATTTCTGCACATTTAGATATTATCCTAATAAAAAGAAAACCTTTCTTAAATATTCAGCTCTTAGGTTTATTTATCTTTTGGATTGACTGACAGCACTGTAGTTGTTCAATAATAAGGTTAATTAGATACAAATGCTTAATAAGTGTGCACAAAGTATATAGGAGAAATAGCAATTTCTTATGAAGCCAATCCACAGACTAATAGTCGCACTAACGTACTGCCCCAGTTAAATGCCAATGTCAATTGACATGTATTTAGGCTATGTGCGCACTAGAAAGTGACTTTTTCTTAAGAAAATGTCGGACCCTCTGAAAGAATCCAGCACCCGCTGCAATAACCGCGGTTTTGCCGCGGATTTACTGCGGATTACCGCAAATTGGTCCCCGCGATTTTTACCATTATCTATGGCAAAAACCACAGGTACATGCGGGAAAAAAAGTGACATGCTCATTAATTCCGCAGTGGAAAATCCGCGGGTAAATCCGCGGGTATAAAATACGCAGTGTGCGCACAGCATTTTTTAAAACCCATAGGATTTGCTCGGGAATGACTGCAGCAATGTTAGACACATTTTCTGCAGCAATTCCATGGCAAATCTGCGGCAAAATCCACGGTAAATCCGCAGCGTGTGCACAGGGCCTTAATCGGTAAAAAAAATCAGTGATCGGTGCTAGCTCTGGTCGCTACTGTTAGAGACATTTATTAGAGATATATAACTATGTTATATGGTTGCAAAGGAGTTAATATTGAAAACGATTTTTTTTTCTATAGAATTTTTACTTCATCGATCAGACATTAAAGATGACTATTCCTCCCTTCTGAAGTCAGTTGGGGCAAATACCTGCAGTCCTCATGAAAAGAACAATTCTGGAAAACCATTTTTTATAACTATCCAATATTTCATTGTACCTAAAATGACTAATATAACTACACTGACAGCATAGTGCTCCCATTCAACTTGTTAATGGGTATGTTCTTACATTGTCTGACACTGTCTAATCAGTACTGACAGTCTCAGAGTGGATAGTAACACACCATGTAAGCAAAGGGAATTGCAATATCCACTATCAATTTATTTATGAATTTCCAGGAGGAATTAGAAAGGAATAACACTGCAGAATTCTAGGGAAAAAGTTATAAAATTGTAATTTCATAATACAATGCATGTTAAAACAGAAAGCTGAAAGGACCAGTCCTTATTAACCCCTTACAGCGGTAATCTAGATCTGCTAACTTTTGTATTGGGAGCTGAGCGAGACCGGTGACAACACATCTTCATATATCTGGGACGGGTGTGTGACACCAGCGTCGTAGCTATATGAATGCTTGTAGATTGTTGGATGAGTTATATTTTGTACCATTTTGAGGTTCTTACAATGTGTTACATTTTTTTATCAGTTTCAGCAGGAGTGTAGCTGTGTACATCCGTCAGGTGACTTCTGCTGATCGCTCAGAGACGCAGATGATACTAGCCTGATCACTGTGACAAATACTGAATATCCATTGAGCATTAATACTCTAGTGTAATGTAATGTTTTCATACAATATAATGTGAAACATTTTGGGGACAGGGATTTTATGTGCATTATCTAGATAAAGTAATTCTTAATTTTACCTCTGGAATAAAATAATGGTCTTAATTCTCAGGACTCAGCAAATGGCATGTAATCTTACGTTTTTTTTGTTGAGTTTTTGAAACTGGATATTTTTGCAGTACCAAAAATGCAGCATTTTACAGTTTCAATAAAGTGGGTAGAATTCATAGATATTTTTTATGCCATGTAAAATAACCTTGTGTTTAATAATAATATTAATATTAATTTATTTACAAAGAACCATTAATTCCACAGCACTTTACATACATCAGCAACAGTGTCCCCATTTGGACTCATAATCTAAAGTCCCTATTAGGGCTGAGCGGATCCGGACTGTAAAAGTTCAGATCCGCGCGGTTTCAAAGATGCCTGGGTGCTGGACCCGGATCTGGAATTCCGGGTTTACGTTCTGGAACTGGCACTGGTGAAAATAATTGAAAAATAAAGAAAAACAGAAATAAAACAGCGTTTCATGCTTACCGAGACTCGGTGTCATGGGGGCACACTGCTTCCAAGTCGCGCATTCACTTCCTGTACTGTGCATTGTATGCACACAGCTTTCCATGTTTTCCACACCCACCGGCCATCCTCTCATCTGTGATTGGTTGCAGGCAGATGAGCCCCCAGCCTGTGACAGTATCTGCCTGCTGTGCAGTTATCGCGGCTCAGTCATTGTCTGCACAGCCAGCGGTCATGCTCTATGGCCGCTGGCTGTGTGATGTAGCAGAGCTCGGCTGTGGGACCTCATGTGGATTACGCTGGACCTGCAGGGTGATGGGTGTTAATAAAGAGGTGGAGGGTGTGTGTTTTGTACATTATTCCAAATAAAGGATTTCTCTCTGTGTTTGTGCTTATTTACTTTCATTTACAGGTTAGTGTGATGCAGGTATCTCATTGACTCCTGTGCTATCATTAACCTAGGGTTTAGTACCTCCGTGCGCTGCTATTAAATTTTGGTGGGTTCGATCAACTCTAGCTCCTATCAGAATGTCCTTGGCATTTAAAATGTCAATTTGCGAATATGCTGAGTTTTATGAGCAAATTTTCAATATAAAATTGCATTCGATAAACAAAATTTGCAGGTAAAAAACTATAACTATTTGCATTTTTAGTGTGTTCCTACTCTGGAAATATATACGAAAAACACACATATGATTGTATCAGTAAAGTTTAATCATAGCCAAATATCAGGATTTATAGAAAACAAAGCATCTTTTTGTCAAAAATGCGATTAAAATGCATGGACTAAAAACCCACTCTAAAAAAAACCCAGTGTTAAAAAATGTAAGTAACCTAATTTACCTAAGTGGTGTAGAAAACTCACCAAATATTTAGGGAACTTAGCCTTGCTTTGCTTTTTTCTAGATGTCGTTACTCTGTAAAATATATTCAATTCAATGTACTTTTGCTCATATATTTCCTACTAAAAATACAAAAATGCTTTTTACTCGTATGATTTTATTTTTAAGATTTGCCTTTCTGTTATCAAGGGACGAGTACAGTTCTCATGCCATAGCTTTGATGAATCATTCCAAAATAAAAGGGGTAATTGATCAACAGTGCAAAATTAAGATAAGCTTTAGATTCTGTGGGAATCTTAACGCTGATCTCACTATTAGGCGACTTGAATGTTTTGAATGTTTAGATAAAATAAATCATTTGAATTTAAAAAAACCTTAGTCTAGTTTCACCATTACAATATTCCTGAAGAAGGAACTGTAAATTATCTCAATACTTTGATAGTTTTGTACATTGAGTGCTGTTTCAGATCGTAAGCAGAGTTTGAAGAGTTTGAAGAAAGCATCAGATATAACCCTGTTTTATCATTACGGAAAACAAACTGGATCAAATGGATATTTACAGTACAAAGCATTTTGTAGCAGACACTTCAAGTACATAAAATGCTGTATTGTTCAGCTGCATCAACTTAATCACATATGATAAAATCCAAGCGAAGCATTAAAAATAAAAAAACGCTGTGTCTTTATGTCCAAATTAAATAGAATGTATGGTCTTCCTCTGTTTGCCTCTGCAGTGTTTCATCAGTATTTAATTATTGTCACTAACTAAAGGTTTTATATATACCTGCCAACATTTATATAGATACAGATGTTTTTGATACATTTCACATGCCACCAAAAATGTATTAAAAATAGCCAATAAAAACCTTTAATAGACCCATGCCATTTTTTTGTTAGAGGCGTAAAAAAAGGCAGTATGACCATACCCAAACAGTCCATGTATGTTTTTGCCCAACTGTTTTGCTAGTCTACACAACATACCTATACTGCAACCTGTTGTCACAAATTGCGTTCTGTATATGTACCTACCTACATTGCATTTCTTATTACATTCTTTTGGGCAAGGGTTAAATGACTGCAGTTTAAATGATTAATAAAAAGAAAACATGAAAAAGATCAGTGCACTATGTTATTAAATTGGCTTTTGCTTGCTACCAGTTATTATCCGTTTCTGTGGTGAAGTCACTTTGATATTTCTAAGGCCCCCTTCACACGCATGTGCCTCTGGTATGTGTTTGGCAGTTTTCTCACGTACCAAAGACACGTACACAAGTAAACTAGGTTTTCCTATGGTTTTGGACACACGTAAGTATTTGCGCACGGAACGTGTGTGCGTTCCGTACTTACGTGTGTCCGTGTGTTTCTCACGCTGACATGTCCATTTTCTCTTCAGCATCACAGGTGTTACACAGAATGCAAACGTGTCACACGTAACACACACGGACCACACGGATGTGTTCCGTGTGTCACGCACCGGAGAGAAGACATGTATCTGTGAGAAAAAAAACAAAACTTTAATCACCTTCTCCTGCCCTCCTGTCTCTGCCGCTGCTGTCACTTGCTGCCGACCACCGCTCATTATGCTCATTGAATATTCACTTCACTGCGGCTGGAAGCAGCAGCAGCGGGGAGTCTGCAGGACCAGAGACCGAAGATCAGCACCACAGACAGCGATGCCAGGGACAGGTGAGTAGAAAGTTCCCGCTCTCCGGATGTTATCACGGATAACACACGGAGAACACACGTAGCCCATAAACACAGGTCACAGAGGGCAAAACGCACCTCTGACACGTCCGTGAAAAACGTGCATGGTTTTTCACGGACGTGTGAAAGAGGCCTAAGTTTTTTACCTCAGTATTTGGATACCAAAATCAATTACTTATCGTGTAAATGGGGCATTGGAGTAGACATTTCTCCAGGATAATTGGAGTACAAGCAATTTGCAACAAATGTATTTGTCAAAAATTGAATTTTTAAAAAATTGTTTTTGCAGAACCTGGCAAATACAAGCAACATGTATATATTAGAACAGTATCTAAAAACAAAAGATTATAATATAAACATATTTCGCATTATCTTTTTATATAAAACTCTGGTAGGGTGATTTAATCAAATAAAAGCTACAGTTAAATCCTTTTGGAATTCACTATATTATACTGTTATTCTTCTAGGTATATTTAGTGTGGCTATTAATAGAAGGTCATTTTTTCCAGTATCCTGAGAGAATTTGGTTGACACCATCTTGAAGAGCATATGTTAGGCAAAAATGACAATTTGGCTTTGAAAAATATATAGGAGTTTAAAGTACCATCAGGGAATGTATTTATAAGTGATTTAGACTACTTCAAGATGCAAGACATTTTTTTGGAATGACATTTCAGAAGTGAACATAGCTTAGTGTGCATTCATTTTACTAATCGCCATGCTGAGCACAAACTCATTTACTTTTAGCTCCATTTTTAATTATCTAATATGAAAAGTAAGCCACTTGGAACCAAACTATGCAAATATATCATTTTGCATAAAGTAGAAGAAAAACAGATGTACAGATATCGGAAAATATGTTTTATTCCTCTACAGCAGACATATTTTGTGTAGTTTTTCCAAAATGGATAATATTACCCTGTTTGGCCTCTTTCACACGTCCATGAATATCACGCACATTTTTCACAGACATATCAAAGGTGCGTATTGTCCTCTGTGTGCCGTATTTATGATACACGTGTGTTCTAAATGTGTTTTCCGTGATAACACATGGAGAACGGGAACTTTCTGTTCCCCTGTCCCTGGCGTTGCTGTCCGTGGTGCTGATCTTCGGTCTCCATGTCTGCCAACTCCCCGCTGCTGATGCTTCCGGCCGCAATGGAGTGAATATGTGATAAGCATAATGAGCAGGGGTCTGAAGCGAGTGACAGCAGCAGCAGAGACAGCAGAGTTGGAGAGGGTGAGTATAGAAATTCTTTTTATTTCACAAGCACGTGTGTTTTCTCCGGTGCATGTGACACGGATCACGGTGTCCATGTGACACCCGTGATGCCGGAGAAAAATGGACATGCCTACGTGTGGAGCACACAGGCGCACGTATGCTCCACACGTACACACGGTCTGTGGTAAAACATGCACGTGTGCGCAGACCCACAGATTTTAATGGGTCTACGTGTGCCCGTATCTCCGGTATGTGAGGAAACAGACCAGACACATACCGGTGACACAGACGTGTGATGGAAGCCTTAATATGTGTGCCTTCACTGTTTAGCAACAGACTTATAAAGAGGGCCTCTTACTATACAGCATTTATAATGTCCCATTCCAAGCTATACTCCAGTGAACCTATTTATCATGTTTGTCTGGCAATTTGTCACCTTTGTCCATGATTGCTAGTGGTTTTATACCTCAGCCTCCTATTTAGTGGCCTACTAATCTACTTGGCATCTGAAGATCATTGTCTCACACTGTTCCTTGGGTTGACTGATGGTTTTACCAATTAGTTCCTGATTTCTACAGGTTACACAATTTCCCATTGATCTACAGGTTATTACATTTCCCCTTAATTTCTTTTTTACCACCTTAAATTGAAAAGAAATATAAATTGTTGACAATCACTTTCCATGTCAGGGATGTATGTTGGATGACAGCTTATTTATTTTGCCAGTCTTTGAGCCTAATGATACAGAATCCATGGTAAATACAGTATATCAATGTGCTATTTTAATGGACATAATAACATACTATACATATGTGGTGCCCCTGAGGCTTCAGTCACCACCGAGGTTCTGCACCTCATCCAGAGGTGTGGTATTCCATCCTGGGTAAGGAGGAGGTCGGCACCGGTTTACACAAAGCACAATACCCGGACTCAGCAACACCTCATCAGACATGTCAAGGGAGTGCAATACCCAAAGCCAGGCTGGGGGGTGGAGTCTTAGGAGTAGGAACATAGTAGTAAAAGTGGGAACACAGTGTGGAGAGAGTCAGTTGGAGTTGGAGAGGAGCAGTGGAGGAGCAAAAAAGACCTGCGGCCTGGAGGTTGTGCCGCTCAGCCCGGACACAAGACAGAAGGGGTCCCTGGAACCCTGGGAAGTGCACCGTGCTCTCGTGGCCCTGTTCCACACACAGCAACAGAGTGGAAGGACTTGGTCGCAAATTGGGGACTGGTCTCTAGGCTAAAGAAGAACCTACGTACTCCGCTTGTAAAAGCAGCAGCTGAGGTGACTGCAAGCACCGAGGCCATATCCGCACACAAATTCGCTGGAAGGTGACCCCAAGGGACCAAGGGACAGAGCTTCACACCACCCAAAAAAGTCCACGGGCACTGGCTCAGGGTTCGCTGAGCGAGGGAGCAAGGCAGGAGGGAGAAGTAAGTGTAGGAAGGCGACCAGGGAAGGTACACATAAGAAAGGTGCACCAGACTCCACCTCTGAACTACCTGGTATCGGCTGGAGCCCATCACAGTGAAACCCAAGAACTCCAAAGGAGGTCACTGGCATGTCGTGTTACCTTGGAAACTGCTACAGTTAGTAAAACCTTGAGACTGCACCCCTGTGTTGCTCTGTTATTCACCTGCGCCTCCGGCCCTACAGCCCCTGACATCACTTACTACTATGACTACGCCCATCCACTCTGGGGCCCAACTCTACCAGTGGAGAGCTGCACCATGTCAGCTGCATCATCATCTGCCCCAGAGGTCCCCATCCCGCAGCAGCGGCACCTAACTTGCCGCATACCACAGGTGGCTTCACGAATAAACTGTCATCATCCCCTTTATATTTAAACGACACCGCCTGGTAGATGGAACTGGGCCTCACCACCGCAACGTCCCAGAGCCAGAACAGCGGCCTGGTAATGAGTCACCCTACAGCCCTGGTGCAGGCGTGTCACATACAGTTACTGCAATAATAATGTGATCACATATAACATAGACTGGAATAATCTTTTCTCATAAAAATCTAAAAAATGTTTACAAATAGTTTTTTACAGATTCCAAAATGAGCATGAGTATGTAAATGACAAGTTTCAAACTACCCTTCATGCATACAGCATTGTAATATTTACATCTATCAACATCCAATTAGAAAGTAGTGAGATTATAGTGTCATAGTTTTTAAGGTTGAAGGTAGACTTAAGTCCATCAAGTTTAACCCATGACCTAAGCTAACATGTTGATCCAAAGGAAGCCAATAATCTCTGGGGCAGACAGTAAACGCCATATTACGGGAAAAATTCCTTCCAGACTCCACATATGGCAATCAGACTAGTTCCATGGATCAATGGATTCTTCTATTTTATATAACTTTTTATAATTGTATTAATCACTTATAATGTTTATTATTTTTAATTTAAATGATTAGAATGAAAGAAGAAATTTCAGAAATACCTGTCTTCTACGCATCACGAGGAGGCATATAATTGTGCACTTCGGAACATTTCTTTCCAATGATTAAACATTTCTTTCCATTGACTAAACAATTCTTTTATAGAATCTAAAAGATGATTTTTTGATAAAACATTTTGTCTCACTTGAGAACTGATTAGCTAATTATTACACCTTTAATATTGAAACCGGATTGGGCTATGTAGTGACTTGTTGCCTACTAGATGATAATATTTATTACAAAATCCTAAGCTGTACTGTACATAATGGCTGGAAAATCTATCAAGATTTAATTTACCATAGAAAAATAAAAGTTGTTTCTACCCTAATTTTATGAATTGTATGTGTGTGGTCTTTGCCGTAAGTTCACGTGGAAAGTAAATGTTATTCTGTTATCTATTCAAATGAATACACCGTGACTAATAGTTTACCGAAGCATACAATGGTCTCTCCTGTAGTTCTTCACTGTAGCTACAGTAAAAAAAAAAGCCTTAAGGGTTTGTTGGAAAATTATTTTAGTTATTTTTTTTTACTTTTTTCTAGATCTCATTCAAGTGTTCACCAAAATTTAAATCCTCATGTATAATCATATATGTTTTTAATTGGTCACATGTTATTAGTTATACTCAACAAATGTTCACAAAAGTTCAGTTGGGTGAAAGGGTCATAAGTTACTATATGACATTTTTGTAGAATAGATAAAAGGCTGTACATTTGCTGATAAATGAATATTTCAAATGAATGCATGTTATAGGAAATGTATGACTGTACTATAAAGCCTGTGAAAACAGACAGATTCACTTCAAAATACTGTTAATGCATTGCTAGCTTAATCTTTAACCTGTCTTATTCCTTACAAATGCTTTGTACAGACACATCAAACTATTCAGTCAAAAAGCTGCACAGTAAGTATCTAACGACTGAGAGAATGAACATCCTCCTACCATAGATTACTGTACGTTATTTAGATTTTTTACTGTTTCATTTTACAGTCAGCCAAACAGATTTATTAAACAATTAAGGCAATAAACTGCAGGCATACACACATGGGAAAAAATATTAGTATTCTTCAGTAAAAGATAAATCCACAAAGGTCATTGAAATAACTTGAAACTGATAAAATTTAGTGAATAGCAATTAATGAAAACCAGAAATTGCTTTGACGTGTGGTTTACACTGACGAACAAAAGGGTAACAATGTTTTCAACTGTTGACTTTCAGGTTCCATATCTCACCATCCACTACAGGTCTGAAAAAAATACGAAGAAGCCTCAACTGAAATATCATCATAAGAAGCTGGATTTATAAAATACTAACAAATTATAACAACTAACATTTAGATTTTTAGGAGCAAAACAGTAACAGTGAAGTGTCATAACAATAATTTACATAACTAATCATATACTAAATAGTTGGAAGTGAAATGTATCATAAAAGAAAAAATCCAGCATCCATGTCAATATGGAGCAAAACTTCGTCTTTATTGCAAAACTTCTTTAAAATTCCATAAAATCAATGCTCAAGAAAGGCGCGTTTCGAACGCAGGAGCGTTCTTAATCATCTTCTGGAAGTCAAATTTATGTATGAGATAGACAAGATAATTGTCTATAAAATTAATGTAGCTTCATGTTCAAAGCTGTAGTGGATTGTGAGGTATGGAGCCTGAAAGTCAAAAGTTCAAAGCATTGTTAGCCTGCCTTTTGCTCATCAATGAAGCATAAGAATTAAAAAAACAAACAAAATAATTGAACATGTCCTGGACAAAAATGATGGTAGCCCTCCACTGTTAACCTGTTAAAGGCCACTGTCAATCTCTGACAGTGGCATTTAACACTCACTGACAGGGGACGCATCATTCCATGTACCCATTGTCATTGAGAGCTAAAGGGTCTTCATAACAGCCGGGGGTCTGCTGAAGACCCCTGTGTCTGTCATTACAATTCTGCGAATGCCAGAAATTTACTGGCATTTATAAGAGATTGTGATTTTAGCTATACATAGCAGTGAGGGTGCACTACAATGTATACCACAAGCGATAAGACAATCACAGCTTCAAGTCACCTAGGGGGCTATTAAAAATTAAAAAGTGAAAAAAATATGAAAAAAATCCAAAAGCTCAAATCCCCTCTCATTTGCCCCATTAATAAAACAATACAAAAATATACATATTTAGTTTTGTTGCATTTGTAATAGTACCGATGTATCAAAATATAAAATAAATTAACTTGCTTGGTAAACAACGTAATGAGAAAAAAATCAAAAAGCCAGGATTATGTTTTTTTGGCCACCAAAACATTGCAATAAAATGCAATAACAGGCAATAAAAACATGGTATCTACCGCAAAACGGTATCACTAAAACATCTTGGAGTGCAAAAACTAGGCCCTCATGCAGCCCATATCCTGAAAATTTAAAGCATTACAGGTCTCAGAAAATGGCGTTAAAAGCAAAATTCTTTTTTTTACAAACTTTGTTAATTTCTTTTCACCACTTACATTTTTTTAACAACATATGCGTATTTGGTATCAACGTGATCGTACTGACCTGGAAAATTATATCGCCTTGTTAGTTTTATTGTATAGTGAACATGGTAAATTAAAAAAAAAAATGTGAAATTGTACTTTTTTTTTAAATTTCAACGCACTTGGATAATAATAATAATAATAATCTTTATTTCTATAGCGCCAACATATTCCGCAGCGCTTTACAATTCAGGAGGATTATATACAAACAAGTAACAGTTATAGAAAATACAATATTTAGAAGAAAAAACACAACCCTGTTCGTGAGAGCTTACAATCTACAACTTGGAAGTTTTATTCCTGCTTTCTAGTGCATCACATGATAAATTGAATGCTGTCATTCAAATGTAAAACTCGTCCTACAAAAAAACAACATAGGGAGGAAAGAATGAAAATTAAAAAAATGGAATATTTCCCAGTCATGAAGAGATTAAAGGTAAAGGCTATAAGACCATCTCCAAACAGCTTGATGTTCCTCTTACTACAGTTGCAGGTATTCTTCAGAAGTTTAGGGTTGATAGGACTGTAGCAAACCTCCATAGATGTGGCCACAAGAAGAACGTTGAAGATAAATTGAACAGACAGATAATACAAATGATAGCCTGAAAACCTAGAACAACTTGCAAAGAGAACAGAGGTGAACTCCAAGGTCAAGGTAAATCAGTGTCAGATTCCACCATCCGTCGCTGTTTTGGCTAAAGTGGTGTTCATCGAAGATGACTTAGGAGGAAACCACTGTTGAGAACAAATCATAAAAAAGCGAGACAGGAATTTGGCGAAATGCATATTGACAAACTGCAAAGCCTGAGGAAGAATGTCCTTTGAATAGATGAGACAAAACTGGAACTTTTTAGCAAGTCACGTCAGCTCTATGTTCATAGTTGAAAAAATGAAGCATACAATGAAAGAACACTGTCCCTACTGTGAAACTTGGAAGAGGCTTGGTAATGTTTGGAGCTGCTTTTCTACATCTATACAAGGTGTTTTTAATCTGTGCAGAGTATAATGAAATCTCAATACTATCAAGGCATTTTGGAGCAAATTGTGCTACCCAGTGTCAGAAAGCTTGGTCAAAGTTACTAGTCATTGATTCTGTAGCAGGATAATTACATAAAACATACAGAACATAGTGGAGAAGGCATCCTTCACACCTGAGACAGCTGGAGCATTTTTCATCTCACAAGGAACAGGCCTAAAATACATATGGACAGTAGCATACTAGTTGTGTAACAAAATATTATGTTAAGGGTACAAGCATTTTTGTTCAGGTTTTATTGTTTTTTTATCTCTTGATCCACAATACAAAAGTAATGTTAGATTTTCATTAATGGATATTTTTATAAATTTGAATTGAAAATTACTTTTGTCTATTTCAAGTTATTTCACTGATCATTGCATTTTTTTCTTAGAAGAAGGGTACCAACAATTTTGTTTATCTGTGCAGTTATTTTTGCTTTACTTCCACAAATCAGGATAACTACACAACTTTTCTAAGTATTATTGTTTTGCTAAGATTAAATAACACAGAGACTTGTGAGAATAAAATATTTATTTTATTTAGGATTTTTATCCACTTTAAAATTTGTACTGCATACACTGACGAGCAAAAGGGTAACAATGTTTTGAACTTTTGATTTTCAGGCTCTGTATCTCACCATCCACTACAGCCTTGAAGATTAAAAGACTACCTTCAATTTATAGATAATCATCTTGGCTATCTCACACATAAATCTGACTTGCAGCAATTTAGCATATGATTAGTTATCCAGATTTTTGCCATGTCACTGCATTGTTACTGTTTTACCCCTGATGGTGGAAAAATCTTTTTCTTTCTGTATACTGTTAGATGGGCGGCGGGGTTGGGACTTGTGGGGAAGGGTTGCTGGGACTTGTGGTGAGTGGTACTCATTTTACGGCCTGAGGCCAGAACTGTTTCTTGTTTCTTCTAAGCCACTTCCTAGCTGCCGCTTGCCGCCTAGCAGGCTCCAGTGTCCCCAAACGCCACACACAGACACAGGTTTTATTTAAAACTAAAGAATGCTTTTAACTGTTAACATCTATTACAGTTTCTTATCTCGCCTGAGGCGGGCACAATCTTGTTCCCCGAAGGGGTTACCAATAGCAACGGATCATTTATGCATTTTTCCGGTCAACCACTTCCCTGGTACTTAGGCTCCTGTTGGAGTCCCTAAGCTCCTCTTCAGCTTCATCATCCACAGCAAACTCAACCCGGTCAGTCAGGACCTATTTCTCTCTCAAGGGCCCACTGATCTTTCGCTGACTGAGGGGATTTGTTAGGTCTCCACCAGGGAATAGCCACCACCTGGGCCACACTGTGTGTCTGACACCCGGATTCGACCCAGAAGGCCACACCAAATCAAAGTTATTGGGGTTTTCCTTCACAACGCCTCTCACAGACGCAGTCTACATCTCTCCCTCAGGGACTCTCCTCACCAACTGACTTCCTAACCACTCTTTTTCAAACTAAGCCCTTTCCCTTCACTAACTCCCTCTAGCCCGGGAGCACCAGGGAAGCAGCTTACACACTGTGGCCACCTACTGGCCACTTAACAATAATACACACTATACCAGAACAACATACAGTATATTGCCGATTTGGAGGTCTGAGGTGGGCTGAGCCCTGCATCCCACTTACAATACTACAAATTAAGACTTATTCTCACATTACCTAATAGATTAGCATGATATGCTGGAGGGCATCAAAGGACACTGGTTTGAATCGCAAGAAAGGAAAAATAGCATTATTCAGCTCATCGATAGCGGCCAAGAAAATTGTCAAACTGCATAATGTGAGTGCTATGGCAGTTTGAAAAATACAAAATAAAGTCTGCCCATCCAATCAAAAGCCAAGAGGTGGACATCCAGGCAAAATTATCGGAATCAACAAGTTGGCTCATTACAAGGTCTATCAGTTCTGGCGCTACAAACATGGCAGTGGAGATTACTCATAAGTTTCATAATAGTGAGATCAAAGATGTCCATGTAAACATCACACAAGTCTGGAATGGTGGACAGGAAATAGGTGAATATGCCACAACTTCAATATCGCCATAAGAAGTGTTGGCTCTATTTTGTAAAAGTACAAAAACTGTACAGTACATGATTGGATCCAGTTGATTTGGAGTGATTAGATGAAAGTAAATATATTAGGCTCTGAAGGGTACAAAGCATTCTAAAAGAAACAAGGAGAAAGGGGTTAACGAACCAAGAAATGAGAGGAACTGTCAAGTTCAGTGGAGGAAGACTGATAATATGGGGTTGTTTCAAAGCCAAACACGTTGGATACTTGTACAGGATAGATGGTGGTCTCAGTGTTGAGCTGTATGCGAGTATCTTACAAGTATCTTACAAGTTGAGTTACTTTTTTCACTTGAGAATTGTTGGTATGAAAAAGATAACAGAGTGTTCCAGCAAGACAATGATCCAAAGGATTCATGGAGATTAGCAAAGACATGGTTCAATGACAATGAAGTAGAGGGGCTGTATTTGCCCTGACCGTTCAGAGACCTTAATCCAATCCAGCACTTGTGGCTAGAGTTGAAGAAAAAGCTATATATATACCCAAGTGAGTCGAACAGTATGCACCAACATTGGGAATGTGTAGAACAGACTTGGGATCAAATTTTTGTCAAGACATGCTTGAATCTGATCGAGAGCATGCCCAGAAGGATTCATACAGTCTTAAAATCCAAAAGTGGATTTACAAAATACTAACAAAATAATTAAAATTAAGATTTCGATTTTTAGCAGCAAAACGGTAACAATGCAGTGACTTGACAAGAATCCAAAAATCTGCATAACTAATCATATGCTAATTAGTTGCAAGCTAAATTTATGTATATGATAGCGATGATAATTTTCTATAAAATGATGGTAGTCTCACGTTCAAAGCTGTAGTAGATTTGATATATGGAGCCTGAAAATCAAAAGTTCCAAACATTGTTACCCTTTTGCTCATCAGTGTATGTATCAAAAAAGGAAAAAATTAGGGAGCACTGCTTTCAAGAATAGGAGTCACTTTACTCATGCTCTGTAGATTATCAAATTCCCTGGGCTTCATAGGAGAGATACCATTAAGCAACTATAGTCAATAAGGATTGTCAGAAATATTTGTCACAGTTACTTTTGAAGGATTCTGTGATCAAGCCTCCATAATATGACTCATTTATTATAAAAGGGGGTTTCCTTTATAAAAACAAGCAAACAAAAAAAACAAAGTATGTTAAAATTTATTTGTATCTAAACCTGAGTTTTAGACCATGTCCCCCACTCTGGTATTATCTGTATATTTGCTGTGTTCTGATGTGCCACTCTTCTCTCAAATCTACACAATTCTGAACAAAAGTCATTTATGATGTCCCATTGGCAAAGCTGTACTAAAGGTAATATAGATCATGTCACAAGATGAAATGATGCAATCGGAGCCAGAACAAAGCTAACAAGTAGTGTTTATATGACTGCAATGTAGAAAGCTACAACTGCCAATTACAAAACCTACACCTTGAGGTTATAATTTGAAATAAAGAAGAAAAGTTAATTATTGGAAATATTTTTAAGCTCTCCAAAAGATAAGCTATGGACCATAACCGGCATCAGCTGTGTGTGAAGGGAGCTCCGCTCCTGATCCATCTCCACCTGTGATCACCCCTCAAATCACTTCAAGCATGCGATTATGTGCTAAGGGGATTTATTCTTACACTCTCATTATTTTTCCCACAAAGCTACTTGGCTCCCTCTACATAGAATACTATATACAGACAAATCATTATGTTTTATCTGACAATATCTTTATATATTTTTGAGCCAAACCCTATTTGCTGGCATTCTATTTTTTACTATTTTTTTTCTCTTTGTCATTTTTTTAATTTTTGTTTTCTTACAAGTGGAAAGAATATTAACACAAATTGCTCAATTCTAAGGCTTAAATAAAGATTATATAAATCATATGTAATCACTCCAGATGGCTTCCTATTTCCACCTGTATTAAAGCTTATGTATTGACATTTTAAAAATCATTATTACTTAAAGCACCAATGAAGCATTTAACTAATGGTAGCATGTACAGTATAACGTCTAATTATTACATGTTCTGGACAAGATTTATTAAAAAAATATATCTACAGTTAAAGATGCAGGTAGACAATATGAACACCTTCCTTTAACTCTAGACTAAATGTATATGAAATAAAATTGATAAAATGTCCATACCTCCATCCTATAATTATTAGTTACTCCTGCTAAAGCATTAGAATTGTAAGATCTGTGATTGTTAAACTTGAAATGTAGAACACTTGTCTCAATTGGAAACTTAATCGGTGAATGGCTTGATGTATAGAAAGTGTCAGTCAAATATGTGAGTAGTGCAGCCTCCATTTAACTTCTAAATAAAACTGCGGTCCTAAAGTCAACTGCGATAATTACACTAAAATGACTACAATTACCTTTTTCTAAACTGGAAACAACATTCACCGAAATAAAGTCTAATAGAATAGATGCGGCTTACCTTATTACTACCGAGAGAAGGCTTGTGCCTAGCCTCTTTGGCAATCATTCACAGACCCTCAACCGAAATTGTAATTTATATAACCGTAGAGATATCCAAGACCGATCCGGGACACAAATTCCATTCCCACCTCATTGCACCATTATATGGAGAAAATCATGGGTTTCAAATGTTCTAATTATTGTCTTTCAAACAACTAACTCATTCTCTTGGAACTTCTGTGTAGTTGTTGCCTACAGCAAAGCATTATGTGTTAAAGACCATAACATTAAGCAGCATCATGAGATATGACGTGACTGAATCCGATAAGCATGAAAGAAGAGCTATGCTTTTACTCGTGTGATAACTACCATGTACAGTGGTTAGACTGGAAACATGGATATCTAATGCTTTTATATGTATTATACATTTTTATAAATCAAGTAAAAACTAATTATTCATAGAAATAAGTAGAAATAGAAATAAGTAATGCATGCCCAACATTGCAGTACTGCAAATAAAGTACAGCAGATTGTATACACTTAAATAGAGTTGAGCGCGGTTCGCGGTTCGAGGTTCTCCAGTTCGCGGCTCGAGTGATTTTGGGGGCTGTTCTAGATCGAACTAGAACTCGAGCTTTTTGCTAAAGCTCGATAGTTCTAGATACGTTCGAGAACGGTTCTAGCAGCAAAAAGACAAGCTAATTACTAGCTGGCTTTCCGCTGTAATAGTGTAAGTCACTCTGTGACTCACACTATTATGAAATTTCAGCATATAGTGTGCGGGAACAGCGCATTCAGATCACTGATGTTTGGATAATGGCGATCGCCATTTTTTTTTTCTCCTTGTCTTCCTTCCCTAAGCGCGCGCGTGTAGTGGGGCGGGCCAGCATGTCAGCCAATCCCAGACACACACACAGCTAAGTGGACTTTTAGCCAGAGAAGCAACGGCATGTGTGATAGGATGTCCATGTCACATGTCCATGCATTATAAAAACGGACATTTTCCACCAGCACGCCATTATCTGCCTTCTGCGTCTTGGTGTCAGTCACCGCTGGCGTAGCTCCTGTCTCCGATACTGCTGTGTACACTCTATACACAGCGCTATACAGAATAGGGATAGAAGTTTCTATTAGTCCTTGTAAGGGCTAATACCGGCAGGGTCAGAGCCATAGGTGACAGTCAGGTCCTTGAAAACAGATTTTAACAGCTACACAAGATGACAGGGTCTGTGTAGCTAAGGTCAGGAATTTCCTCGCTGCATTTCCCCATTAGGAGGGATAGAAAGAGAGGCTTCCTTTCCTCTACCCAGACCCACAACCCTGCCACTGTACCCTCCTGCCCTTTGCACACTCAAACTCATTGTTACTAAGCCATTATACTAGCAAACACTGAGGAAACTTAGTGGCATCCTAAAAGTGGCTGTTGGAGTTCCATTAGTGTCCCACTGGTGCAAACCTATGTGCAGCACTTCTGCATTGCACACTCAAACTCATTGTTACTAAGCCATTATACTAGCAAACACTGAGGAAACTTAGTGGCATCCTAAAAGTGGCTGCTGGACTTCCATTAGTGTCCCACTGGTGCAAATCTATGTGCAGCACCTCTGCATTGCACACTCAAACTCATTGTTACTAAGCCATTATACTAGCAAACACTGAGTAAACTTAGTGGCATCCTAAAAGTGGCTGTTGGACTTCCATTAGTGTCCCACTGGTGCAAAGATATTTGCAGCACCTCTGCATTGCACACCCAAACTCATTGTTACTAAGCCATTATACTAGCAAACACTGAGGAAACTTAGTGGCATCCTAAAAGTGGCTGTTGGACTTCCATTAGTGTCCCACTGGTGCAAAGCTATTTCTAGCACCTCTGCATGACACCCTCCTGCTCTGTTTTTAATAAGCTATAATAAAAGCAAAAAATGTTGCCATTTAGTGGCATACAAGAAGTGGCTGTTGGACTTCCATTAGTGTCCCACTGGTGCAAATCTATGTGCAGCACCTCTGCATTGCACACTCAAACTCAATGTTACTAAGCCATTATACTAGCAAACACTGAGGAAACTTAGTGGCATCCTAAAAGTGGCTGTTGGACTTCCATTAGTGTCCCACTGGTGCAAATCTATGTGCAGTACCTCTGCATTGCACACTCAAACTCATTGTTACTAAGCCATTATACTAGCAAACACTGAGGAAACTTAGTGGCATCCTAAAAGTGGCTGTTGAACTTCATTATTGTCCCACTGGTGCAAAGCTATTTCTAGCACCTCTGCATGACACCCTCCTGCTCTGTTTTTAATAATCTATAATAATAGCAAAAAATGCTGCCATTTAGTGGCATACAAGAAGTGGCTTTTGTACTCCATTAGTGTCCCACTGGTGCCAAGCTATTTCTAGCACCTCTGCATGACACCCTCCTGCTCTGTTTTAATAAGCTATAATAATAGCAAAAAATGCTGCCATTTAGTGGTATACAAGAAGTGGCTGTTGTACTCCATTAGTGTCCCACTGGTGCCAAGCTATTTCTAGCACCTCTGCATGACACCCTCCTGCTCTGTTTTTAATAAGCTATAATAATAGCAAAAAATGCTGCCATTTAGTGGCATACAAGAAGTGGCTGTTGTACTGCATTAGTGTCCCACTGGTGCCAAGCTATTTCTAGCACCTCTGCATGACACCCTCCTGCTCTGTTTTTAATAAGCTATAATAATAGCAAAAAATGCTGCCATTTAGTGGCATACAAGAAGTGGCTGTTGTACTCCATTAGTGTCCCACTGGTGCCAAGCTATTTCTAGCACCTCTGCATGACACCCTCCTGCTCTGTTTTTAATAAGCTATAATAAAAGCAAAAAATGCTGCCATTTAGTGGCATACAAGAAGTGGCTGTTGGACTTCCATTAGTGTCCCACTGGTGAAAAGCTATTTGCAGCACCTCTGCATGACACCCTCATGCACATTTTGCGACGCTAATTTTATAGCAAACTCAGGGAATTCCTTGCTACATTTGATCATTCGGAGGGATAGAAAGTGAGGCTTCCTTTACTGTCCTGGTACCCACAGAACACGGCCACTGTACCCACCTGTCCACTTTTGCCACGCTATTTAATTTGCCCAAAGAGCTGACTCTTTTTCTGGCTTCCTAAAATTTTCTGTAATACTAAGTTAGTGTTCCTTTGCTGCCAAGCAAGGTACAAGACATGTGCATTCTACACTCCTTTCCATTTCTGGAATGCAATTATTAACTGCAGGTAGTCCAGCCAATCTGTGACGAAGGTCCAGGTGTGGATATAATGTAGCCTGCATCCAATGTTGGTTTTCTCGATGTCTGACAGCTCAACAATACCATCTGTTTCCACTTCCAAAACAAGTGATGACCTGCCAATCACACTCCCTGTTGCGTGTAAAGGGGTGGAAGTTCAGTGTGAAAAACCATGTGAGACTGCTGTCCCCACAGTCACAGAGGATGAAGAGCACGCAGATGCACTTGATGGGGCAGGCGGTGGTTGCACAGGCACACTTGGCCGCATTGTAGCACAGTGAAATTCACATTGCGACTTATGCTTCATTTTAAGTCGTGTACAGGGTGGGCTCCCTAGTATGCAGCAAAACCAGGCAACAGGAAAAGGACTCTAGGCAGTTGGGTTGATAAATGATTGTTTAACTTTACAAAAACAAACAATAAGAACCATGCATACAATTTAAATAATTGAACAATCTATTCTGTTGCCTACTACTTGCTAATCCCTCTGCGTAGCAATAATTGTGTGTTTGTGCGTGTGTGTGTGTGTGTGTGTGTGTGTGTGCGAACACGACTTACCAGTGGCGCATCACAAGAGCTTCCCAGTTATCTACCTAAACATAGACAAAACACATTACCCCCCCTGAATTCCCTTGTTAGCTGAAGCCTCACAGATAAGGCAGATGATAACAGTGTGAATGCAAACCACACAGCTCTGCAAAACAGTCATGGAAATCTTGAAAATCAACAGTCAATGCAAACATGTGTCGCTGTCCCTCTATGATTTAAACTGTACGTGACAATTTGACAGTGCAGAGGCAGCAAGTCTTATTGTCTATAAATTGTCGGCCTACCCAGAACAGATATGTGTTTTGCTAATAAAACAAAGTGTTGCGTGCCCGCATTATTGTCTGGGCACAGCCTACCGTACCCGGGTACTGTGATGTCCAGTTGCCAGAAATACAGACTTTACGCTCCTCTCACGGTAAGCAGTATAGACAGCACCGTAAGAATGTTGGTCTGTGGCACGGGATGCTGCTCACTGGCGTTACGGTACTCCTCACCAAACTCCAAAATGACTCCTCTCACAATTGAACGAAGTGTTTCCGCCGTGGCTCCTTGCTGTAACACACACCTTTAGCTTTTCCTTCTGTTCATAGACAGCATCTCCAAGTCCACACCCGAAGAGCAATTTCTCCTCCAGGTCTAAGTGTGGAGAGGCAGCTAGTGTGCATGCGTGTGCCGATTTACCCCAGCCGCAGCCTAACTTCAGTGTTTCGCCTAGTGAGTATGCTCAGCCTGACTGTGCCATTCCTGAGGCTAAAGCGGGCTTTACACGCTGCGACATCGCTAATGCGAACTCGTTGGGGTCACGGAATTCGTGACGCACATCCGGCCGCATTAGCGATGCCGTTGCGTGTAACACCGATAAGCGATTTTGCATCGTTGCAAAAACGTGCAAAATCGCTAATCGGCGACACGGGGGTCCATTCTCAAATCTCGTTACTACAGCAGTAACGAGGTTGTTCCTCGTTCCTGCGGCAGCACACATCGCTGCGTGTGACGCCGCAGGAACGAGGAAGCTCCCCTTACCTGCCTCCCGGCTGCTATGCGGAAGGAAGGAGGTGGGCGGGATGTTATGTCCCGTTCAGCTCCGCCCCTCCGCTGCTATTGGGCGGCGGTTCAGTGACGTCGCTGTGACGCCGCACGGACCGCCCCCTTAGAAAGGAGGCGGTTCGCCCGTCACAGCGACGTCGCCGGACAGGTATGTATGTGTGACCGGTCTGGGCGATGTTGTGCGGCACGGGCAGCGATTTGCCCGTGTCGCGCAACAGATGGGGGCGGCTACCCACACTAGCGATATCGGGACCGATATCGCAGTGTGTAAAGTAGCCTTAAGTCTTCATTTCGGAATACAGCGCATGCTCCCACACTTAGTGCGAAAAGACTTTTTGCACAGGTACTTGCATTCCGTGCCGGGTCTAAGTCCTGTTTTGTGCCTAGACACCATGCTAAAGCTGATAGTCTTTTTTCAGAGACTGTATTTCATGCTACTGAGCATGCTCAGGCACTTACTGCATCAGAGACTAGGTCCGGTAATGAACTCTTTGGCCCTGCCCCTGATGTGGGGGTCCCATATAGACCACAGGGCATCAGGTGTCCTGACGATGTGGCCAGGCCACTCCCAAATGGCTTGCAGAGGCCCGCCCCTATGACTTGTCACCTCATTATTGATGGTCAGACGATGGCTGGTGAGGTGTTTGTGTCGTGGCAGCCATGAGGTCATTATTGAAGTTGCGGTTCCAAATAGGACGCTAGTTATGCCACTCATGACGTGTCACTTTGCTTTTGTCACCAGGAGGTGCATTGTGGTCCACCCTGGTTTGGGGCAGACCCAGGTTATAAAACGGGCTGGAGCCAACAAGGAGGTGCGCAGTCTTCTATTATGCTCCGAAAGAGCACACCTACATGTGTTGAACCCATTGCGGCTTTAGGCCAGAGGTAGGCAGGGATAGGGCATCGATGCAGGCCGCTACCACAGTTGGTAACGCAGAACGGTTAAGACCAGCTCCTGTCCTACAAGTCCTGCTTGTGCAGCCCAGTGGCATTAACAGGCCTGCTGCTGCTGATGCGCCTGCTGTCCACAGGTGTGGCCCCAATGCACACGGTCAGCGTACTTAATGGCCCCTGTGATGTTAACAGGGAGTTCCTGGGCTGGGTGGGCGTGTGGACCCTGTGACGCTAACAGGGCTCCCAGTCTCCAGATCCGAGTGGCGTCTAACTCGGTTCAGGCTACTATTAGTTTCATAGCCACACAGCTCTGTATCCTCCACCTAACCTTCCAGTTGCCAACCTCTCCTTTTCCATCTGGGAGCACGGTGGACAGTGACTGCTGATGGGGATATATACCTTTCTCTTTCTTTTCTTATTAACTTTCGGTATATAGCGGTAACATAGTATATACCACCTTTTCCAAATCTGCCAGTCCCACCGTAACAGATGGTGTTTCTTCAGCAAATGTTACTTTTGCTTAACCACCAAACCCACGGACAAAAACTTTTTTCCCCTTTCCAACACACCTGTTCCCATTTCCACCAGCATCTGTCCTTTTTCGGCTCATTTTGTATATGATCAAAAGTGCAACTCTGCAGGGACACCGTACTCAATGCCATCTCAGCACAGCAGCCAGCCCTCAGTCCCTCAGATGTGGACAAGTAAAAGACCATTTCCTCCTATCCATGACAAAGCGTTGAGATTCACTCTGTGCAGCACTGGTGTTTAGTGGAAAAGCAGATCTAAGATTGCGTACCACCTTCTGCAGATACTCCTGTATACGTGCATCCCTTTCTATGGCAGGAATTATTTCGCCAAATTTTGTCTTGTACCGGGGATCTAACAGTGTGGCAACCCAGTAGTTAGCATTACTTCGAATTCGTACAATCCGAGGGTCATGTTGTAGGTAGTGCAGCAAGAAGGCGCTCATGTGTCTTGTGCATCCAGGAGGACCAAGTCCTTGGTGTGTTGCTGGCAGAAAGGTGAGAATCGTGCCTCCTTCCTCTGCCCTCTCCCCCCAAACTCGCACAACCGAAATGTGAGCAAGCTCTCACTCATCTGCTGAGTCTTCCATGCCCATCGCCAGTTCGTCCTCCATTTCTTCATGGGCTCCTGCACCTTCCTCAACAATTTTTGCTGATACTATGCGCCCTTGTTAATCCCTCTCCCCCACCATGACTGCCGCCTAGGTGCCGCTGACCATCTGGACCTCGTAGATCTTGTTATCCCTTCCGCAAATGACTCCTCCTGTACTTCCTCCCCTTCCTCTTGTCCCAACACCTGACTCCGAATAATGCTTCCAGTGTGCTCCATCATGTAGATGACCAGAATTGTCACGCTGAGAATGGCATTGCCAGTGCTAAACATCTTCGTTGACATTTGTAAACTGTGTAGAAGGGTGCATAGGTCCTTGATCTGACACCACTCCAGCAGCGTGATCTGCACCACCTCTGGATCAAGTTAGGCCAGGCTATGTGTCATAACGTATTGCAGCAGGGTTCGGCGGTGCTGCCACAAACGCTGGAACATGTGAAGATTCAAATTCCTGCGTGTCGGCACATCGCATTTCAGGTGTTTAACCACCAGACCTAAAGACTTCTGGAGCGACGAAAGTTGTTGAGCTGCTGTGTGCGAATGATGGAAGTGAGCACATAGCTAGCGTGCCCGCTGCACAAGGCCATGTAGGCCGGGATGGTGTTTTAAAAATTGCTGGAGAATTAGATTCAACACGTGAGCCACACAAGGCACGTGTGTCACATTGTCACGGCGAAGGGCCGCATCCATGTTTGTATCATTGTCACACCCGGCCTTCCCTGGCTGCTGGTTGAGTGGAGACAACCTTTGATGAAACTTGGTCTCCAGAGCTAACCGTCCACAACTACTCAGCGGTGTGACTCACATTTCCCATACATTTCAAAGTAAACATTTGACCGCATGATGGCATTGAGCTCCGCTGCCAGCATAGTAAGGAGGTGTGTGGTTTTCCTTGTGCACAGTTACAAGGAAGGGTGCACTGACCACACAGGGTTTGGGCCGAGGTGAAGGACCCACACGAGGTTGAGGAGGCAGAAGCAGTGTATTAACTTCTACATACAGAGGAAGGATTGATACAACTCGTGGGGACAGCAAGACTTGTACAGCAGACCCTTCTCCATCTCTCCCCATAGTAACCCATTTCCCAGTCAGCGACATGTAACGCCCCTGTCCATGCTTACTGGGCCAAGAATCTGTGGTGAAATGCACCCTGTCATACAGTTTCTCAAAGAAGTGGTGATGTTTGGTGCGACATGCTAGTGTAGCGCGTGGACGCCTTTGTTGGAGAAGGAGTGGCGCCTGGGCATCGGCTCTTGGGGCACTGCGATGGGCATAAGGTCTCGAAAATCCTCGGTTAAAAAGGTTGGAAAGGCAGCATTTTGGTAACCAACAGTTTGCAGATACTGAAAGTCAAACTCTAAGCCATGTCATGCCCTTCTAAAAGCATGTAAAACACAGCAAGGGGACTCCAACCACAGCCTCCCTCGTTTCCACTATTTTTGCCACACACACCCCACTTGACTGGCATCAGTTGATCCCATTTTCAAGATGAAAAAGATGCTTTGCATGAAGCACTCTCAAAAATACGCGTGCCTTTCGCCTCCCCTGGCTGAGCCAGGGGAAAAAAAGTCCTCTGAGAGCCATGACTTGTTCATCTTGGTGAACGTTAGTCTGTCCACATTGTCAGTGGACAGATGCGTGTTGTTACGTCCGGGTGGTGGAAACTCTGGACCCTACACCGGTTTCCCCTGAGGAGGCAGCCAGGCCGGTCACCCCGCCAGAGGGTCTTGATGCACGGCAGCCGAAGCACTATTGGTAGCCAGACAGTCCGTAGGGGAGCTGGAAAGGTGGATGTTGCTGAACACACGGAGTTCTGGTAGTCCTGGTGACGAGGCTCAGGGTCCAAGGCCGGGTTGAAGGGTCAGGCGGGATCCGGAACCTGCTGAGCGATGAGACGGGTCACCCAACGGGGCCAGGGACTGGAGACTGGCGGAGCTGCAGAGGTGGTGGAACATCCACCGTAGTCACCGTCAGGAATGGACGTGGTTTGGAGCGGCTGGCGTGGCAGGACAGGCTCTGCGAGACAGACAGGGTTAATTACAGGGCAAAGCAATACGGGGACCTGAACTCCTAGCTTACTAAACACGTAGAACAGGCCCCGCCCACCAGGAAAGAGAATCCTAATATACCCTGTACCTGTCTATGTAATTTCCTGTTTGAAGGTGCTGGCCCTTTAAGAAAGGGTCAATGACATTCCAGAGGTTTTCAATGGGGTTCAGGAGATTGGGCTGGCCATGACAGGGTTTTGATGTGGTGGTCCTTCATCCACACATTGATTGACCTACCTGTGTGGCATGGCATTTCTGGGAAAAACAGTCCTCAGAGTTGGGGAACATTGTCTGAGCAGAAGGAAGCAACTGTTTTTCCAGGATAACTTTGTATGTGGCTTGATTCATACATCCTTCACAAAGTTTAATCTGCTTCAATAGGGGCAACATGGAGATTGGAGCAATGTACTCTGCAGTGACAGTGCTCAGTGTTACCCAGAGAGAGAATGGCATAACTAAGGTGAACATGGGGAGCCAGAAGTGATGGACAGCCTTTGATGGCAATTGTGGTGCCTCGTTTGGCACGGGACTGCTCCAGGCATGTCCCCAGGAATTGTTAGAATTGATTGGTTGTTCAGTAATGTTGAAGTAAAGAGGACCCAGGGGAGGACCAAAGTCCCTGGGAGCTGTAAAACATTGCATATTGGTTGCAGTTTATTTTTTTGCTTTTTTGTGGCGGTCATTTTTTTTTTTTTTTAAATTGGCCCTTGGCCTGAACTTAGGTGTTATTATTGACCTTAAGGGTCTGAAGTTCATGCAAACCATTTTATTAAAATGTTATGTGCTGACAAGTGAATGTATATAATTAATTAAGACAGAATTGTTATGGGTTTACAGTGTATTCTCAGGACCTGAGAAAGGAGAGTGGATCTTCGGGTCCCTGAAGCAACTGGAGGAGAGCTGCTTAGTAAGCAATGTAGGGGAAATAAATCAGCTTGTATTGCTTGTGAATATTGTAATAACCATTTGTTGCAGGTGATTCAGTGCCCCACAGAGTGTTTGGCTGGGGACAGCCAAGGTCAAAGAAGGGGGAGATGTAGGGGGTCTCAGGCTCCACCAACCCACGTACTAATGTCCTACTGCACTTCCCTTGGTGTTTGTATTAATAAAGCTAGTTACTGTGGGTGTGTGGCCACTAGATTGCAATGTGGTATATGATACTGCTCCCCTGGACTCCTGCTCGGAAGGGGTTAACCTCAGGGAGGGGAAAGTTAGATAAAAGGAACTGGAAAGAAGAAGAGAGCATGAGTGTCCCATAGAAGGAGTAGAAAGCAAGAGCTCAAAAGATTAGAGATTGTGCTGACCCTTGGGGTCGCTCCCATTTCAGTTCAAGGCCTAGGCGTGAGCCCTGCTGGGGTGGATTCTGGATGACGGGAGCAGTGGCTGTATTTTGAAGAAGCGATCCGGGTGCAGAAGACAGATTGTCAGTAAGCCCTAAGATACGGTGGGAGCCAACGTGGGAGTAGTCAGTAAGCTCGCTGCGTGTGGCATGCACAGCGCTGAGGATAGTGGACCTGATGGTGTCTTAGAAATCACAGGAGCTTGGTAAGCAGTCAGCCAAACAAGTTTATCAGCAATGAAAACCCCGAGAAACCCCACTGGGGTCACAGAAGGTGCCCTTAGGGTGCAGGAGAAGGAAGGAATTCTGATGATGAAGATGAACTGTGATGTTAATGGAACCATTGTATTGAAGAAAGTGAGTAAACATTTTGAAATGGAAATGCAGCCTTAGTGTTAAGTTTATTGCTTCTGAGAATGAGAGAACATGTGAATGGACTGTTTTCAATAAGAGTGGTGAATAGGGCCTGAGGGGTTAAAGACCGGCTGAGCTGCGGCCTAGCAGCCCCTGTGAAAATGACTACAATAGCCCCCATTAGCCACCCTTACACACTTTTACATTGATGGCCTATTTTTAGGATGGGTCATCAATGTATTATAGGCCAGGGTACGACATTTCTGGCCTACTTATGCCGCCTCCAGCACCTCAACCAGCTAATAGGGGGGTTGCTTGGTGTCAGACCCCAGACGATCAGACATTGATGATCTAACCTAAAGGCCCCATTACACGCAACGACGTATCTAACGATATATTGCCGGGGTCACGGATTCCGTGACGCACATCCGGCATTGTTAGCGACATCGTTGCGTGTGACACCAACGAACGGCCGTTAACGACAAAAATACTCACTTTATCGATGATCATTGACACGTTGTTCATTTTCAAAAATTCGTTCATTGTTGCAGGACGGAGGTTGTTCATCGTTCCCGAGACAGCACACATCGCTACGTGTGACACCTCGGGAACGACAAACTACAGCTTACCTGCGGCCGCCGGCAATGAGGAAGGAAGGAGGTGGGCGGGATGGTACGGCCGCTCATCTCCGCCCCTCCGCTTCTATTGGGCGGCAGCTTAGTGACGCCGCTTAGCGACGCCGCTGTGACACCGCACGAACCGCCCCCTTAGAAAGGAGGCAGTTTGCCGGCTACCGAAACATCGCTAGGCAGGTAAGTCCGTGTGATGGCTCCTAACGATTTTGTGTGCCATGGGCAGCGATTTGCCCGTGACGCACAAACGACGGGGGTGGGTGCTTTCACCAGCGATATCGCTAGCGATATCGCTGCGTGTAAAGCACCCTTAAGGATAAGCCATCAATGTAAAAGTAGTGGACGACCTCTTTAAAACCATCAAGTTAGCTGATTCCTGTAAGATTTTGTATTATCAACCACTGTCTCCATGTGAGTAAAGTTCTCCAGCTGCCATTTCTAAGTAGGAAAGCATCACCCCAACACAACATAAAGCAAAACGATACCAAATTCCCTTTTACATTATACATGAAGTAATGATTTATACCACTGCATGCTAAGTAAATATATATTCTTCCCAAAACGTTAGACATTTATTATTTTGCGATGACATTATTACTCTGCTTACATTTCTTATCTTAGTCTCTTCAAATATTTTTTCATAACATTCAAAATAATTTCTTTAGTCAGTGATTTATGCTTTCTGTTCTTTCCTTCCTTTATTCGCGTGTTTGTATTTCATTTTATTAGTATTTTTCCTACTATTCCTATATGTAATTTCAATTTTAAAATTCTATATAAATATATTTTAAAATACTATACTAGAAATTACAAAAAGGACAGTAAAAATTAGTGAGGATGAGTCTGTAGGCTATGTACGCTTGAGGGCAAACTACTATGTCATACGCAGAAAGCATATCTATAAGCGATATTCCAAGATAAATGATTCATATCCTTAAGAGTTTGGTATATTTACAGTCAGCAGATATCAGAATAAAATGTAAAAGTTGTTTTTGCCGCAGGAGAGGGGAGCCCGTTACATGTTAAAAAAAAAACAAAGCAAGAACCTCCTCAAAGTATGATTTCCCCAAGTTGCTTTCTTTGTATGTAGTGCACTAAGTGTACATGGATAAATAGCCAGTGCTCAGTGACTAAAGAGTATCCACTAAAAGATGCATTTAATATGTATGATGTAGTCTGTATCATGCTATTATGTCTTACTAGAAAGCATAAAACGTTAAACTTGTTGTACAGGACAAGTATGCTCTGAGAGTGGGAATTCTGATCAATAATATATATTTTCTGGTTACTGTTTCTCTACTAAAACGCTTTTAAACAGCTGAATAACTTTTATTAAGAAAATAAAAAAGGACAAATGAAATCCTTAAAACGGTAATTCTGCAGAAGTACAGTATAAGAATAGCAAACAAGATTTTAGGGTGTATAAAAAGTGAGATTAGATCCAGTGATCCCAATGTATTGTTATCCCTCTACAAATCACTTGTAAGGCCATATCTGGAATATGGGATCCAGTTTTGGGCTCTACATTTTTAAAAGAATATTCAGAGGTTAGAGTCAGTTTAAAGGTTGGTAACTAAACTACTACAAGTTATGAAAGGCCTTCCATATGATTAAAGGTTGGAAACGTTGGACTCTTCTAGCTTAGGAAAAAAATATCTCAGAAGAGATGTCATTTTATGTATAAATACATGTAGTCAATAATAAGAACTGGCACTTAACTTTTTATTTACAAAGACCAGTGTCACGCAACATGCGTGGTGAGTGTGTTGTGACCAACCGAAGTCTGATGCACAACAAGAAAACACACCTACAAAAACACCACAAACAAGGAAAAAACACTGGGAACACAATAAAAACTGTGGGACCTATGACTAGTGAGAGAGTAGATGTACACCTTCAGGCTTCATCTGGCGCTGTACCCTGCACTCCTCGCCAGACCCTATACAGGCTCCGTAGCTGTCGCTAAGCATGAATACCTGAAGCCCTAAAAAATCCCTACTGTAGTACTAGCTGAGGTGTGGGGAGGTGAGGCACACTAGGTCCACCACTGTACGAATACAAGAGGGTAGGTGCAACAAACAGGGGAATACAACCAAAAATGGAGAAAATCAAACTTCAGGACAAATCCTTAGCAGAGAATGGAGAAGATCCAATTTCAGTATAAGTCCTTAGCAGCTCCTTCACCAACGGGGGCTAGTATGCAAATGGCTTTGTATAGTCAGCAAAGCGAGCTGGGACACCTAGCTATTTAAGCCCAAGAGAGTGTGTCTACAGAGCAGCTGCAGTTGACCTTCAACTGTAGCAGAGCTGCTGGCAGAAAAACAGACATTTAACTACTTAGGTGTCAAAGGAAACAAAACGTCATTTAAATGTAGAGTCCCAGATAGAAATAAAGGTTTCCAGTCCTCAAGCTTCCATTAGTCTCCAAAAACAGGGAAACGACCATGACAGTACCCCCCCTTAACGAGATGCCTACGGACTCTCATGACTGGTAACATCATTCACCTCAAATGTGAACAGGTCCCTCCAGTTACCAGTAGGTGGCAACACACATTTCCGGAGCAAGGACCTGTGGACTGCGTCATGGGTTTAAAGTGCTGGGGGTAGCTCCAGCTGTTCTGCCATAGGATTATGAATATTAGTTACCCTAAAGGGACGACAAGCCTCAAGCCTATAGCCCCAGACACACACTTCTAGCTAGTGTTCTTGGTGGACACCCACACAAAGTCATTCTGGTACAGGTCTGGACCTGGACGTTTATTACCATACAGACACCGGGAACTAGAGGAAAACTCTTGAGCAAACCAACAACAGAGGAGCCTCTCTGTCAACTCAACACCTTACACTCCAGTACCGCACACTTAGTGGAAACCACAACACTCCCACGATCAACTTTACTGGGGCCGCACTGAGGCCTACTCTTCCCCTGAGGTGGAGGCAGCACACCATCACTTTTCCTGGATACCTTGGTGGTTACTACTGGTGGACAGGGTGGTGGGATAAGTACCGCAGAGACGGTAGCACACAGGCACTTAGTTTCACAGAAACTGCCCCAGCTGACTACTTCCCATGATTGCCAGTCAATCACAGGGTTATGTCTTTTCAACCAAGGACGACCCAACACGATGGGAGTTGGCAATCCCTCCAAGACATAACAGGACAGACGTTCCTTTTGAACCGAGCAAACCCACAGGTTGATATTATTCATGGTATGTGTGAACTCTGGCTGAGCGAGGCTGAGTCAATAGCCTGGATGCGAATGGATCTTTACAGTGTACTATGCATCAGACCCAGAGTCTGAGCAAAGTAAGAATCCACCAAATTGGCACCGGCTCCGCTGTCCACAGCACAGAGATTGGCTCAGTTTACCCACCAATAACCACATCTGCTGTGATGGTAAACTGAGATGTATAGATGGAGGAGATGTACACAGCCTGGTTATTTCCCTCCACCTGACCAGGAGGACGTGGCTTTTTGCCAGATGGACTTGGCTTATTGCCCAATGGACTGGGTTTAGGTCTTATAGGACAGGCTTCGATGTAATTACCCTTGTCTCCACAGTATAAGCAAGACCCAGACCCACGACATACCGCAAGTGACTCAGTTTGAGGGCAGGCCCCCTGCTTGAATTTGTTGGCTTGCTCCTGTGACGCCCCAGGGCTGTGGTGTACTGGGTACTGGGCTCTGTAATGCTCGGTGGGGTCAGTCATGGTCGTGGCCCGGTACCATGACCCTTGGGGTGCCGTCCCTCAGGAAAGAAAAAGTGTTTTTTGGTGAAAATAAAAGAAAATAATAAAAGTATTTGTTGACTACTCCACTTGTGATGTGCGGCCAGGTTATAGCGAGCCGCTGCTGCAGGTTTCTGCTGGGGCTGATGGAGTGATGCAGCCTGGATGGTTGGAGCCCTTCACAAGCAGGGACAGGCCCCAGCAGTGAATGATGGTGGTTATAGTGGGGAACAGTCTATGTGAATGTATGCCGCCAAGGAAACAGTCCACACCAATGTTGCAGTTTAACTTGCCTTGTTTACTTCTGGTGATGGAACCATGGGTGCTGGTTCCAGGTGTTCCCGCTTCCCTTGTTCTCCGTGCCAGCTGTGACCTGGGTTGGTTATCCTCCATGCACACTTGGACTCCTGTGGCTTGGAGCTACTTGGAAGTCCCTTCTCTTCAGTCTGAGCCCTAATGCAGGAAGCCTGGACTATATAAGGGGTTCAGTCCCCAGTCCCCTCTTTGCTGCTGGTGCTTCAGGCATTCTTAGGTTGGCGATTGGCCCTGGAGATCTTATCGCCCGGCAAAGTTAACAGCTGACCATAAAGTGTACCACTGTCGTAGGGTCTGCAGCCCGCCTTGTGCTGAGTCCCGTGAGCCTTGATTCCGAACTTCCACAGGCCCTCCGTGGTTCCTGGAGTCTGCTGCTTCTACAGGTAACCCATGGTGCCTGGAGTCCTGGTTCCATACTCCACAGTTCTCACTCCTTTTACAGCTCTCTGTTGTCTCTACGGGTCTCTTTCTGTACTTTACTTTTTCTTTCACTTCACTCCTCTCTCCTTCTCCTTCTCCTCCTCACTACACTCCTACTACTTCTCAACCGACTGACTAAACACCACTTCCTGTCAGCTTCCCAACTGACCACTGACCCCTCCCCCTAACTGTGTCTCTCCCTACAGGCTGGGTGGCTACATCAAATCAGTGCCCTCCCCTTTTATCTGTTACTAGGCAGTCTCCCAGGTTAGTGTTGGGGTTGTGTATGTGGCCTGAAGGTGCTGGTGTACTTACTGGAACGGATATTCTGGGGTTTGGGTTTCCACAAGTTACATTTGTGGCACCTGGTATCACAGGGGTGCTACACACCAGTGGGCATTCCTCCCTAGGGAGAACGACAGGAGTAAGGATCCTAAAGGGTCTCTCCCTGAGGCATTGATCCACTTGAATTGCAAGGGCCATGGTGGCCTCCAGCGACTCTGGAGTGGAGTATTGCACTAGAGATTGCTTAAGCCTAGCTGACAACCCTTGAGACAAATGACTCCTAAGCACTTTGTCATTCCACTGGGTGTCAGTGGACCACCCCCGGAACTCCAAGCAATACTCTACTGGCCATGCCACATGCTAGAGCCTTCGGAGTTTAGACTCCGTGAGACTGATGCCATCAGGGTCTCTATACACTAAGGCCAATGCTCTAAAAAACTAATCTACAGACCGTAATGGAGAGTCGGTCGGCAGAAAGAAGGCCAGGGACTGGAGATCTCCCTGCAACACGGAGACAACAATCCCCACTATCTGTTCCTCACTCCCGGAAGTGTGAAGACGGAGCCTGAAGTATAACTGACAGGCCTCCCTGAAGGTGGTAAACTTATCCCTCCCACCAGCAAACTTATACGGGAGGGCTATTTTGTGTTCTGGTTGTGCCTGAGAATACGCCGAGACCAGAAATCATGCAACTTGTTGCAGCTGCTGTACAAGCTGAGAGAGTATTTCTGAAGCCTCGTGGGAGATGGACTGCTGTGCAAGTGTGCCACCCCTGTGCCAGCAGCCGCCGCTGCTCGGGTCCAGACCCACTGTGTGTGTCTGTGGCTCGAGGGATCCTCCGGATCCGGGGGTCTCGCGGACACGCCGAATAAAAGGGGGGGCATTTATGTACGGGCTAGGCCGTATTAAGTTCGTGGCACCACCCACGGTGTGTGGTGAGGTTGGACACCACAGCTGTTGTTGTGGGGCACCCTGGGGAGATGTAGTGGCAGCTGGATGTTAACCCCTCCATGGGAAGGGATGGTTGCCCTGGGGCCTAGTGTCTTTGTGCAGGGTATAGCGACGGCAAAAGCCGGGGCGCCAGAGCAAGCAGGGGGACGTTTGGTTACTCACAGTAAATGAATCACACAAGTCTTTTGGTAAACCAAGGTGCTGGTGGCCGGCCGACGCGGCCGGTTGCATTCAGGTCCCCCACCCGGGCTGGTGGTCACTGTCCTTTTCCTCTGCACTTGTTTTGTGTATGGTGGACTGCCTGGTCTGGAACTCAGGAGTCCGCTCCCAGCTGGCTCTGGCCTGAGGAGCCGTGCCCGCAGATGCTGGCCCGTGGGATCTATGGGCCCTGGTAGTGGCCTTATCCCTATTGGTGGGCTGTTGTCTTCTTTTAGGGACTTTGGGTGGGACAGGACCTATAATCCTGCCCTCAATCGGTTAATTAGCTAGGCTGCTGGTTTCGGTCCTGGCTTCAGGGTCCGAGTACCCCCTCTGTGCTACGGTTTATGGGTCAGTTCTCAGAGTCAGTACCAGCGGGCTACAACCCTGTCCCGGTCCACCTTGAATCTGCCGAGCCGTCTTCTCGTCTCCTGCTGATGGAGACCACCGTCTGCCACCTAGCCAAAGGCACCAGGGCTCCGACCCTGGCACCGTTCAACTTGAACTTCCTCTGCTGGAGCTACACCTAGCTCCAGCCCACAATCCTCTCAACTTGAACTACCAAACTTATCTGCTTGTGGTCGGTCTAGACCCTGGGGTGGGCATGTCCAACCGCCTGGTCCCTCCCACTGGTATGCCTATCTTTCCCTAAGGGGGGGTGACTAGGGTTTTAGGTCGGCTGTGTGTCACCTAGGTGAGGGATGGTGTTATGTGGGGGCCTATCTGTGACTACCTGGTTTTGCATGGGCGTCACACAAGCGCTGCAGCCTGAGCTATAGTGGCACAGGAAAAATGGTGGGGTTGACTATAACAAGCAAAGTAAGCTTGCTGGGACACCTAGCTATTTAAGCACAAGGGGTTGTGTCTACAGAGCAGCTGCAGCTGACCTTAAACTGCAGCAGAGCTGCTGGCAGAAAAACAGACATTTATCTAAAGTGCCAAAGGAAACAAAACAACATTTACATGTAGAGTCCCAGATAGAAATAAGGGGGCTCCAGTCCTCAAGCTGCCACTAGTCTCCAAAAACAGGGAGACGACCATGACAACCAGAGGACATCTATTACATGTGGAAAAAAGGCGATTCCAGCAGCTAAATAAAAAAGGGTTCTTTACAGTTAGAGCAGTCAGAGTATGGAATGCCCTCTTGCAAGAGGTAGTAATAGCAGATACTAAAACAGCATATGTTTCTGCAACAAATGGAATTGAGTACTATAAATGATTTAGCAATGGACAATGTATAATTGGTGGAGGAAGATTGAACTTGATGGACCTATGTCTTTTTTCAACCTAAGTAACTATAAATGATGAATATTTTCCAGGAATGAGAACTACTGATACCGCTATTACAAAAGAAATATGAATCAATAGAATGACATAAATTTGTGCAAACAAAAAAGCAATTACAGGTGGAAATCTGTTTTTCGCTTGCTCAGTTAAACTTTGCCAACTAGCCTTACCAAGCTCCCTCTCTTATTCCTGCCAGTTCTCCAATTTTTGTTCTTATAATAATACTGGCACACAGAATTATTGTGCTTCAATCAAAACATTTTTCGTTGAACTTTACATGAACAGAGTCCACCATGCTCCTGTAAGAGCCAATCTGGCTACAGGATCTGCAGATGCATCCAACTTCTGCAAACACTGCTTTCTTCTGATTAGATCATTTTCATCTCAAATGGTGAGATCAGAGACAATCTATCAGGAAATTAAAAAGATTCTATTTCTTAGCAACTTGTACAGCTCCAAAGCCGACATGGATACTTAGGATGACAATCCCATCAAGTGAAAAAGCAGATTCCAAAAAATGCTAAAGACAAATAAATGCTGTAGTTTGCACATATTTGGTAGTCACATGCCTAACTGAGCAAACACATAAAAGTACCTTAATCTGACGTCTTACAGCACATATGTCAAACACTTTATTTGGCTCGCGATACTATTATGTATGGAGGGCTATGTGGGGCCATTATTCTGTATGGAGGGCTATGTGGGGGCTAGTATTCTGTATGGAGGGCTATGTGGGGCCCATTATTGTGTATAGAGTGCTATGTGGGGGCTAGTATTCTGTATGGAGGGCTATATGGGGCCCATTATTCTGTATGGAGGGCTATGCGGGGGCCCATTATTGTGTATGGAGTGCTATGTGGGGGCTAGTATTCTGTATGGAGGGCTATATGGGGCCCATTATTCTGTATGGAGGGCTATGTGGGGCCCATTATTGTGTATTATTGTGTGTGTATTGTGTATGGAGTGCTATGTGGGGGATAGTATTCTGTATGGCGGGCTATGTGAGGCACATTATTCTGTATGGCGGGCTATGTGAGGCACATTATTCTGTATGGAGGGCTATGCGGGGCACATTATTCTGTATGGAGGGCTATGTGGGGCACATTATTCTGTATGGAGGGCTATGTGGGGCCCATTATTCTGTATGGAGGGCTATGTGGGGCCCATTATTCTGTATGGAGGGCTATGTGGGGGCTAGTATTCTGTATGGAGGGCTATGTGGGGCCCATTATTGTGTATAGAGTGCTATGTGGGGGCTAGTTCTGTATGGAGGGCTATATGGGGCACATTATTCTGTATGGAGGGTTATGTGGGGCCCATTATTCTGTATGGAGGGCTATGTGGGGGCTAGTATTCTGTATGGAGGGCTATGTGGGGGCTAGTATTTTGTATGGAGGGCTATATGGGGCACATTATTCTGTATGGAGGGCTATGTGGGGCCCATTATTCTGTATGGAGGGCTATGTGGGGGCTGGTGTCGCGGGCGGATGGGCCGCGCTCGCCACGCTCGGGTCAGGGGCTGCTGCTGCTCGGTGGCTCGAGTGGTGGGCCGGACCCGGGGACTCGAGCAGCGCTCCACGAGTGAAAAGGGGGGTGGTTTGTTTGGGGAGATAGTTTGTGACGCCACCCATGGGTCGTGGTGATAATCGGCACCACCGCTGCTGGTGACGGGGATCCCGGGAGCGATGGCAGGGAGCAGCTAGGATGTTGGTTCCCCCTCCGTGGGTAGGGGTTGGTGGTCCCGGTACGGGGAGGCAGGGTAGCTGGGGTGCAGGGTTGCGGAGGCAGTGCGGCGTGGTGCCGGATGGCACTGTTGTACTCACTCAGGCATAGATTCACAGAGTCTCTGGTAAACCAAACGGCTGGATGGACGGGTCCCGCAGCCGGCTGCAGTGTCTTTGCTCTCCCCGGACAGGTTGATGGTGGCTGTCTTTCCCTGCACCTTTGTAAAATGTGTTGACCCCGATGGTTTGCCAACGGTAGTCCGCTCCCCGGCATCTATGTACCGAAGGAGCCCATTTTGCCCGCAGGTGCTGGCCCTTGGATCTCTAGCCTATGGCGGTGGCTTTTTATCCTCACTGTGTGAACGGTTGCCTTCTGTCAGGTCTTGGGTGTTAGGGAACCACTGGGGTTCCGGTCACTCTCGGATTTGACCGTTGTCGGCAGCTCCTAGCCTGGTCGGGTCCGATGGCCCTGCCTTTGTGCTTGGTGCAGATCTGCTCCCCGGTTCGGTACCGGCGGGCCACTGCCCGTCCCCGTTCCTACGGTTCCACTGACTTGCACCACCTCCTGCGGATAGCCACCACCGTCTGCCGACCTTGCTGACAGTGGCTGGGCTCCGACCCAGACACTAGCAGTTTCTGTCCTCTCACTTTCAACGGCAACTCGAATCTACTGCTTTTTCCTGACTCCAGGCCTGTGAACTCCTCGGTGGGTGGGGCCAACTGCCTAGCTCCGCCCCACCTGGTGTGGACATCAGACCCTGGAGGAGGCAACAAGGATTTTGTTTGACTGTTGTTAACTATCCAGGGGAGGGGGGGGGTGTGATGTTATGTTTGTGACTACCTGGCTAGTCCAGGGTATCACATTAGTATTCTGTATGGAGGGCTATATGGGGCACATTATTCTGTATGGAGGGCTATGTGGGGCCCATTATTCTGTATGGAGGGCTATGTGGGGCCCATTATTCTGTATGGAGGGCTATGTGGGGGCTAGTATTCTGTATGGAGGGCTATGTGGGGCCCATTATTCTATATGGAGGGCTATGTAGGGCCCATTGTTCTCTATGGAGGACTATGTGGGGCCTGCGACTAGCTTGGCCTGTGACTTTCTCCAAGTTTTTAATTTTAGCTCTTTGTGTATTTGCATTTGACATCCCTGTCTTACTGGATAATACCCCAATAACTTAGAAGAAATATTTCATTTCTCTGTATAGGGCTAGATTCACTCATCGGTGTGACACCCGCTAATATTCTCAATTGTTTTATAAGACAATGCAGGGACCTACAGAGTGCCAGTAATTCATACATACATCAGTTTTAACAATGGGTTCAAGTCTCCCAGTCAAGAAAACTCAAAACATCTATATTATCATCCATTTTTCTGATCAAACTCATCCAATAAAGTTTCTGGGGATCAGAGATAGATAAAACTAAGAAGGCAGACTGTGTTCTTCAAATTCCCATACTAGATTCACCCATTTTTAATTGATATATTGCTAAAAGTCAATGGACAGAAGAGTTCAGACAGTCTATCTGCTTCAGTGACAAAATAGGTTGACAAAAAAATCTGATGCAACTTGAATACAATTAGACCTCTCCCTGAAGAAGCAGCAGTATTTACCAGCAAAACACATGTCGGAGTGGGGCTTTGGTAGTCAGTGTGCAGGTGTATTATCCTTATGGGTAAGCTGAGAGCTTTGTTCCTGCTCCTTGACCCTTCCTTTACTGGGCTGTTTTTGATTACTGTGTGCTTATGGGTGCTTTGGACTCCTTACCTTTTTGGACTCCTTACTAGTCACTGAGACTGCCTGGACTGGGTGCACTGACTTGCAACATCTGAGGTTGATAGGTTTTAATAACTCATTTTTTAATGTATTTATGTAATTTCTTAATATTTGTATGTGCTAATAATAGTTTTTGTAGTTTATTATGAGCAAAAACTCCCTTTTCTGTTCTTTCCTTCAACAATTAGGATGCAACAAGGCAGCCATTAGAATGACAGCCAACACAAACCTGTTTGTTCCTCTTAGATAGTAATGCTCGGATATTTCAATGACACATTTCTCATGTATTGTGATGCTGTCAAAGTTTGCTCTTTCACTTCTACAGCCATTAGCTTTAACAATGATCGCCCGTTTATCACAAAGTGTACTCACATACAACACAGACTTACTGTAGACACTGCTCTGCTGTTCTCCTATTCACTGGACTCTGCTGCCCAGCATGTGAAAATACATCCCTCTTAAGAAAGAGAAATAGGTGGTGAGCTAGGGAGCTGTGAAAATAAGAGTAAGAGTGTCACGCTGTACAAAAGGGCAGGTGAGAAGTAGTACAGCGTATTCCCCACTAGCTGGCCACAGTGTAGTGGAGGAGAGTCAAAGTAGAACTGTAACAGAAAGGAGGCTGAAGTACAGCAGCGTAACTTCAGCAGGCACAGACGAACCACCAAGGGCAATAGAGTAGTCAAATAGTCAGGGTCAAGCCGGGATGTCTAGTTAGTGCAGAGAGAGGATCAAGATCAGGTCAAAAAACAGAGCTGAGTCCAGATGCTGGGAGATCAAGAGGGGAACACATAGGGCACAGGGAAGAGAAGACAAGACCAGAGGGCGAGGAGACACAAACTTGGGAAGAGGATGAACCAGGAGGGGTGAACAAATGACAGGAGTGAGAAGTCAGGGACAGGGAAAGACGGATAAACGTAGGAGGGTACAGGTCAGGGCAAGGTAACTAGGAGAGCAGAGCAAAACTATAACCAGTGCTGGACTGATGGTGCAGCGCCCAGATATAGTGTCTTCTGCAACTGGAACGAGGCCGAGGAGAGTTAACCCCTAACATGACCAGGCCGGATCTGAGAAGCCCTGGAGTGGGGAATACCGGTCCTGGATCATGACAAAGAGCTGTGTGATGAGTAAGGTCCTTTACTAATGGGAGGGGAAGAGAGAAAAAGGGAAATAACACAGACATTTTGGAGACTTGCTTAAAGCGGTATTTCAGCAACAAACAATACACTAGCACATATTTAATACAGAGATGTGGAAAATAATCAACTTTAACCTGACAACAAACTTTAATCTTTACAACTCTCAAGCATGCTTTTTTTACGCTTACTTTAATTATAATAATATTATAACGATTCTAGCTTAAGTTTCTTCCCTTACTGCCATGGTCACAAGTAGTCAATCCAAGACTCAACAGAACTATTGTATTACACCGCAAATCTGAACAAATTGTAACAATATGTATTTCTTGAGCAAAGCCCAAAATAAGGCCCCCCAAAAAGATCTGACACTATAATTTGGATTGTCGTGAACAGCTAAACAGCTAAGCTCTGAAATCTTCAAAACACATAATTCTTTGTAAATATACATTTACATCAGTGCTACATACTGCCAAGTCACCAGCTGTCCCTCATGTCACAGCTTGCAAAGATTTTCCTTGGAAATGTCCATGTTTTTAGCACAAATTTATCCATCTTTGTTTCAGATCAAGTTGGTACCATCAGATCCTTCACTATATTTGCCTCAATTCATCCTAGAAATTATTTAACTGAAAATAATGAAGTCATGTATGAGATATTATTATTGAGTAGTGTCTTTGTGTCTTTTTCTTGTCAATATCTGCTGTGTGTTAGAGAAGTGTCAATGGAAAGGCTGGTAAAGATGTCTCATTGATCATGGTTCTAAAGGTTAAGCCTTTTGGGGGTTGATTATATTCACTTGCAGCATTAACATTACAGAGATCCATTTCATACATGTAAATAGGATTGTCTCTATAGAATATGCATGGATTTCTGCAAAGACCATTGCAGAGTGTGACAGTCTCAGAAATATCTGCAACAAATCAGCTGCATGTAAACATACTGTATAATGAAATTAATAAGAGACTCAATCAACCAATAAGGACAATGATGCACATAAACTAAATATTGGTGTTTTATTAAACAATAGTATTTAAATCTTACTTGCTTACACACTGGGTTGCATTCACTGAAGAAATACAAAATAATGTGTCCAGAAACCTCCATAACTGTTAACAATCTGTTATTTTATTTAGTCATTGAGTTCACTGTTAAAATGGATCTTTTTGTTGATATCATTGGTTACATTACAAAGTTAATGTCTTTTGGAACACTCAAAGATTACGGTATTTTTAATTTTATAAGATGCACCCGATTATAAGACGCACCCAAAATTTAGAGGGGAAAAAAGGGAATAGAAAATGGGGGCTGTGTTATAATCTGGTGGTGTCTTACCGGAGGGGGGCTGCAGCGGTGGTGCAGTGGGGTCACAGGAGGCAGGAGCGGTGATGGAGTAGGGCGATGTTGCTTCAAAAAAATGGCGCCTGGAGTTGGCTCAATGACAAGCCAAGATCATATCTACCCACACGCCACCTCAGGGCACCATTTTCCTTAAGTCCGTTGCTGGGAGATCAATGGGCCAGAGGCAGCGTGTGCGCAGATGAGATCTTGAGCCAAGAGCCCCATCTGCACACACCGACTCCGGGCTCCAATATTAGAAGCCCGCACTGCTGACATTTTAGGATGGTGGCCCCTGCCACACAGACCGCAGCACAGCCCGCAGCACAGCTCGCAGCACAGCGCACCGGCCATAGCATCGCCCCTGCCTCCTGTGACCCCTCTCCAGCACTCCCCGGTAAGCTACATTCAGCTTATAAAATGCACCCCTCATTTTCCTACCAAATTTTGGGGAGGGAAAGTGCATCTTATAATCCTAAAAATATGGTATATGTTAAAAAACCCATGAACTTTTATTACGGTCATATACATCAATCTAATTTTTTTTTTTTTGCCTAATTGGATTTTCATATTTTGGTATTACATGTGTAAGGTGTATGTTGGCCGGTAAGAATTTCCAATGCATTTAACCAACTGGACTACATCTGGTCTATAGGACTTATCAGTAAAGGATGGAGGGGAAGTGACCAGTCACAAAATACTAGTTGCAAAACACAAAATTGAACGGTTTCTGGTGGACATCATAGTGAAAATATTTACTGTCTTATTCTTAGTCTTCTCAATTTTTCTTATTTTTGTGCTTTACACATTCTACCTTATTCTCAACAACCTCCAATGGTGTGAACTCCAATTTACATCCATGGACAGTAGGAATCTTTTTTATATCTGAATCTTGTTTGATGGGTATCGACCAATCTATGAATTTCATTATTCTTTGATGTTTTTTATTCTCTAGTAGGTTGGTGGAATATTACCCATAACATTTTATATTACAGTGACTTCGTAGAGCATGTTGTGAACTAACTGCTCTTTATTTTTTTCTTTTTCTTTGTTGTGATACAGAAGTTTGTTCAATAAAATTAGATTTAATAAAAAATATTTTATATTCAACTTCTGTAACTATTCCATGATGTCTATGTAGTGCAATATCACGCATCGTAGGCTTCAATAGAGCAGTTCAGCAGCAAAATGTACTTGGAAATTACTACAATACAAGCATTTTTTTTTCCATTTACACGTAGCTTTTGTATCTATTCTGCTTCATTTTTGCCATTACATACTGCTGCTATTCTGTACTATACACAATATTCTCTCTTTTCTTATGTTATATGTGTTTATGAAGAATTAACACTGAATTATATCTTAATGAACAATATATGTTATTGCACTTTTGTGATTTTCCTTTTGTACTTTGGTTTATTTTCCCATATTCTTACATTTCTGCAGTTTAGAAATCTAATAATGTAGATACTTCTGATACAGTAGGCTAAAACATAATGAATTCAGGAGGTAAATTAGACCGATGCCCCTCAAAGCCCAACTGACCCCATGTCAGTTGGTAAGGTTCAGATTGTTTTTTTTTAATAAGATGTTGTTTACCTGGAGTCATTTTTGGCAATGATTCTTGTTTATCCAGGTCTTATCCAGGGGCATATCTAGAGGGAGAATTTACTCCGGTTGGAAGGGGAGCACTGTCAGGCCATATGATGCGGCAGCCCAAGGTCTCCATAGTAAAAAATAAGGAATAACGTTTGGAACACCATTCTAAGTCTGAACTGGGTGCAAAAACCTAAAAAAACATCACTATGGGGAGATAAGGTATGCACACCAGTGACTAGAATGGTGTTCCAAACGTTATTCCTTATTTGTTAGTAGTTTTTCGTTTATGAACCCTCCCCAACCACACCTATTGCCAATCCATATCATACGCATAAATAGCCTGGGTCTCAGCTTCCCATACACGGTAGGTTTTTTAACTGCATGAGAGGACACACACAAGCTAGGGACCCCAACGTAGAGAAATACTTTGGCGTAGTGTTGGGGCTCTATTGCATTGATCAATTCAGTAGCTAAATTTCTCTTAATTCATATGTTCATGGCAGTAATGCAGATTCCATTTTTCACATTTTCACTCTTGCATGTAGCTATTGGATTTTTCAAGTCAGTATTCACACAGCAGTTTCTGCTATTACATGTATTCCCCTTACATAGTCACTGGTGTGCATACCTTATCTCCCCATAGCAAGGTCTCCATAGTAGCTGCATTTTGTCATTGCCCATAGAGCCATTTGGCTGATTTCTGAGCCGGGTGTCAAGCTGACAGCTAGCTCAGAGAAAGTGCAGCATGCCGACTCCCAGTGATCAATTGTACTCTCGCCTTTCAGAAGCAAGTACTGTACAATTGAAGCCCTGAGCTCTTGCATATCCAGATCAGGGCAATATCAGCAGTGTGATCAGGTCAGCTGATCACTACTTGGCACCTCAGGGGTGGCAGAAGTTTAGTGTAGTAATTGCTCGGAACTGAAGACCCAAAGATTTATTGTAATTAGGAGAATGGGTAAATAAATTTGAGTACACAGGTTCAAGAGAGAGGGAGAGGGAGTCAAGGTGGACACAGGATGGGAGGTAAGGGGGGGATTTGTGGATACATTATGGGGAGTGAGGGGCGGGAATTTGAGGACAGTATGGGAAGCGAGGGGGTAAATTTGAGGACACAGTATGGGAAGCAAGGGAGGGGAATGTATGCAAACACAGTTTGAGGAGAGAGGAGGGATGAGTGTGGAGGTAGCAAGAAGACAGTATGGGATAAGAAAAATGTGAGAGGGCTCAGATTAGAAACTGAGAAGTTTTGGGAAGCGGTATGGAGAGGGGAAATCATTGGGGGACAGTGGAAGGTCACAGCAGTGATGGGAAAGTGTGCCAAGGGGGTGTGATGAGGGGGCACTGTATAAAGACTGTGCAGTATTATGGGGACACCATGTGAGAGGATAATGTGAAGATAGGGCAGAGTATGGAATGGAGAGGGCAATGTGGATGACATGTACCATAAGAGGGACAGTGTGTGCATCATATTTTGTGCAGGAAACACAATGAGAGGCATTCATTTTTTCAGGGGCACAGCATAGGGCAGATAATTTTATTGAAGAGAATTATAATGACACTGCTATTTTTAAGAGCATCATGCCAGGGTGTGTTGCAGAAGACCGGAAAAGATGGAAGTCTGCAGAGAGAAGCTGTGGATGGGAAAGTCATCATGGCATCTGGACAATATGAACAAAAGAAAGAGAACAACTCCAATCAGAGACAAAGTCATATACAAGGTACCTGGATATAAATCTTTATTTGTGATACTGAGTAATTTTCATGGTTCCTGTATGGTCCACAGTCTGATGATGACAACTGATAGCAACAACTCCCAGAATCTCCTTAACCATTGTTTAGGACATACTATAAGTTGTAGGTTCATGCAATTTAAATGTGTATGGGTCTGACCTGACATCATAATTAATGAACCAAGTACTGATGATGGTTCTGGTGATGTATTCCTGTGCTGCTAGTGGTCCTGGTGATGTATGTAACTATCCATAACTTGTGAGATTATATGATACATGAATATGTAAATAAATTGTTGTGCCATCTGACAAATTAAGGGTTGCTAAGTTTCTATGTTAGGAGCATTAAAAGTGTTGTCCAAATTTGTGATGACTCTGCAGTCCCTCTATGTGACTGCAGACATCATAATTCTTACAGTGCATGCACTGCACTCTGTCAGGATTCTCTGGTGAAAGCAGTAAGAGTGGGAGGTCACAACACTGCAAGTATGCGATTTGCATAAATGCAGTCACGTGCCAACTAGACATGCATGCCCTTGCTCAATGTCCGAACAAGTCTAGTCTGAATGTGGCCAGAAGTATACAAATTATATACTTGTGCTCACATAACTATCCACTCTTGACACCGGCAAGAATCCTAATAGTGTGCAGTGCACGCACTGTGAGAATATTGAAGCCTGCAGTCACCTAGAATAGACTTTTATATCAAACTTTGACAAACCCTTTAATTATAAAATTAAGCAGAGTAGCATTAAAATCCTAACAGCATTTCTAATATTGTCAGGATTCAGCTCTGCTTGCTGGTTCCAGCACTCATCACATGGCCACTCCACTCTTATGTGATTTTCATACTTACGGCCATGTGAGAGCTATCTTTTCTTCCTGCTTTTTTCAATTTTTCACTGAACATTGAGAGAATTAGGAAGAGCAGCTTGTTGGCATGTTAATGTAAGTGTGCAAATTGCACATGAATGATTGGTCACATTACGACCACCCAAACCACTTTGGGGGGCCAGCACATTGAATCTTAGCCCTGGGTGCTGGAAAACCTAGACAAATCTCTGTCTTATTTCTAACTTTTCAGGATGGTTCCCCAAAAAAGTGAAAGATTAAAACATGGCGGGTGTTTTCTTTAAGAGATATGTGTCACAAACACAACACTATTATTTATTTTTCTGTGTAGGTAGCTTGCAAAACTACTTTCTATACTCCAAACTAAGGAGTTTTATTCCCTCTATTTGAAGGCATATAGTGCTTTGTATAGTGCTGTATAAGGTAGATATTCTTCTTAAGCTCTTTATTATGAGATCCGATGGAGCATGCTACATTTATTTATGTACACACTATTCTGGTTCCCACAGGAAAATCTACCGTAACTATGTATGAAATCATGGTATTTAGTGGTACAGCAGAGACCCAGAGATGCGGAAAAGCCTATAAGTACTGTAATATGGCACCATACAGCTTGGACTTGACTTTGTGTACATAAAGGGTAACATCTACTGCTTGATTACTGAGAGGTCAATCCCACAATTTTGCACCAATAGCACCTAAATATTTTATTTCATCTTTCATAAATGTATAACTATTTTATAGCGTAACTCAATTTATCCCCAAAATGATATTATAACAAAAGTATGTACATTTCACTGACTTTCTATATATCAGGGGTCGGGACTCGGGAACCTTTGTGGCTGAGAGAGCCATGAACGCCACATATTTTAAAATGCAATTCCATGAGAGCCATACTTACCCGTGGTGAGCAACGGTGGGGGAGCACCTCAGAAGGTCCCAGGAGGAAGGATAGGTGATGCTGCAGGCACGGAGAAAGGGGTGTCGCGGCTCAAGAGGGTCAGCGATACTGTGGGCTCGTGAGGTGTTGCAGTGGTGAGTAGCTAGCAGACTGCAGGCTGCTTTGAATCTCCCCTAGTTAACAAGATTGACTTCAAGAAAATGGCAACGTGCGTGCACAGATCAACACAATGGACTTCAAGAAAATGGTTGCGGAGTCCTATCTGCGCATGTGCCGCCTCCGCGGCCATTTTCTTGAAGTTGATCTCGACAACTGCGGGAGATTCAAAGCAGCCTGCAGTCCGCCGGCTACTGTGGATTCACCGCCGCAACACCCCATGAGCCCGCAGTATCGCCGACCCTGCACCACTACTGCCACCCCGGTAAGCCATATGCAGTTTGTAAGACGCCCCCCCATTTTCCCCTCAGTTTTGAGGGAAAAAAGTAAGTTTTACAGACCATAAAATACAGTATTTTTTTATTAAAGATTTGTCTGTGAGCCAGATGCAGCCATCAAAAGAGCCACATCTGGCTCGCTAGCCATAGGTTCCCAACCGCTGCTATATATTATCTTATTTCTTGATACAGTCAATAACAGTTATCAGCCTCTATGAAGCTGCTGTTAAGAGGATACATCTTTTCATAAGCACTTTAATTTACTGGCAGACAATGTCCTGCTTATTAAAGTGATTTGCTCTTAGTTCCATTGTGTAGGGTCAATAAATACCTAAAACTTAACAGATTTCAGAAAGAAACACATTTCAGCTCATTATTGCAAAATAGGTTAAATAGATAATTGTTGGGAAATATGAGAACTTGAAATGCGGATATGACAAACTTTTAAACCTTTCACAAAAAATATGATTACTGAAAAGAAGAATTGGGGGGGGGGAATTGGCTTAAAGATAAATATGACTTATAGAGCAATAATTTATTAACTCTAAAAAATTAATCCTGATTTATTAACATCTGTCCTGCATATGATAAAATCTCATTCATTATTTTCCACAATAAATGACAAATCATTTCTAGCATGCAAAGAAAACAACATTCCCTCCGCTTCTGGTGTTTACCATGAGTCATATAGATAAATTGGCTGAACGTAGCATGTGGAATGAACTTCATGATCTCATCTTGGTTGTTCTAAAATACATGCTACGAAAGACTTTTCAATAGTTAAGGTTTAAATAAGCTGTCATATATGGTGAGTGGGTAGTAACTAGCAGAAAACAAAGCATTAGCAGCATAGATCCCTTGTTAACTGCAATGAGGAGAATAATGCATTGGTAGAGATGAGCAGATCTTCTGAAAGTTGAATTTGATGACTTTAGCGTATTAAAAAATTGTTTTGTGGCAAATAAATTCATGCAAATCTCAATGCTGGAAAGCTTGTTGTTGCTCAGAAATTACACACATGGGAAAAAAAGAAAGAGATTAAACCCTCCAGACCATAAGAGCTTACACTTTACAGGTAAAAGAGAAAGGGAGGACCCTGCTGACTATAATGCTTACAGTCTCGAGGCAAGAGACAAAGGACCATGCTGACCATAAGGCTTACAATCTATAAGCAAGAGACAAAGGACCCAGCTGACCATAAGGCTTAAAGTCTATAGGCAAGAGACAAAGGACCCTGCTGACCATAAGGCTTAAAGTCTATAGGCAAGAGACAAAGGACCCTGCTGACCATAAGGCTTACACTCTATAAGCAAGATACAAAGGACCTGCGGGCCACAAGGCTTACAGTCTATAGGCAAGAGAAAAAGGACTGCGCTGACCATAAGGCATAGAGTCTATAAGCAAGAGACAAAGAACCCCGCTGACTATAAGAGCTTAGAGTTTATAGGCAAGAGACAAAGAACCCTGCTCACCATAAGAGCTTACAGTCTATAGGCAAGAGAGAGGGAACTCACTGACCATACAGTTAAAAGAGAAAGAGAGGATCCTGCAGAACATAAGAGCTTACACTAGCAAGAGACAAAGGACCCAGCTTACCATAAGAGCTTACACTCTACAGGACAAATTTGTGCACTGACTCTAGAGATGGAAAATTACTTTGCGGTTCTAACTGTGGTCCCCTGGGAACCACTGATCTGTGTTGACTCAAGGTACTGAACACAACTGGACAAGATATAAAAATCTGTAAGATGGTATAGCTACAACACATTATGGAGAGGCCTGCGTGTCAATAGTACAAGCTCGCTCTCTGATGCTCAGCAGTGTGGGAATTGTTGTCGAGAAATATTTTCTATATCTTTTGAGAAACACAAATCAAATCTCAAAATGTTCAAATTCATGGGAAACTGCAAGCTTCAGAAACCAAACTCGATCTTCTGCTGATCGATCTGCTCATCTCTATGCACTGGTAATATACACAATGATGTGATACTAGTATGCATGTAACACATGATTGCTAAGAAATCTGCTCTTAATTTTTAAAAAATAGATCAGTTGTCTTAGATTGATTTGCCCATTCTCTTGTTCACATGTTTAAAGGAGCACTCCGATTCATTTTTTTCCCCTATGCCTGTGTAAATGTTAGTGAGTGGAATGGGTCTTCCAAATGGACAATGAGCTAAAGCATACTGCGAAACTGGTTACAAAGTGGCTTAAAAGGAACCTGTCATGTCCAATATGCACCCAGAACCACGAGCAGTTCTGGGTGCATATTTCTAATCCCTGCCTAACCGTCCCTGTATACACTAGCATAGATAAAGAGATCTTTAGAAAAAATATTTCTAAATATCTTTTATCGTATGCTAATGAGCGAGGGAACTAGTCCCAAGGGCATTGTTTCCCTTGCTAGTTGGCCCCGTTAGCACATTAGCTTGCCCCTGTGGGTGTGCTAACATGCTAATGAATGGCAACATCATAGGATGATCTCACTTACCTCTCCTCTGCCATCGCTGCCCGACGCTGGATTTTGGCTCAGTACGCAGCACCCTGGAGGTTCGGTCATGCACACTATGAAGCCAGGTGTACGCGTCCAGGCTTCAAACTGAAGTAGTGCGCATGATTGATAGGGCCGGGATCATGCGCACTGAGCCGAAATCCAGCAGAGAGGTGAGTGAGATAATCCTCTGATGCTGCACATTCATTAGCAAGATAGCATGCCCACAGGTGCGAGCTAATATGCTAATGGGGCCGACTAGCAAGGGAAGCAAAGCCCTTGGGACTAGTCCCCGAGCTCATTAGCAGATGATAAAAAATCTTTAGAAATACTTTTTCTAAAGATCTCTTTATCTATGTTGCCAGATGCAGGAATGATTAGGCAGGGATTAGCAATATGCACTCAGAAGTGTTCATGGTTCAGGGTGCATATTGGACCAAGCAGGTTCCCTTTAAGGATAACAAATTCAATGTTTTGGAGTGGCCATCAGAAAGCCTTGATCTCAATCCTATTAAAAATGTATGGATTTATGGGCAAAGCTGAAAAGGCAGGCACAAGCAAAGTGACCTACAAACATGGCTCAGTTACACCAGTTCTGTCAGGAGAAATGGGTCCAAATTCCTACCAAGTATTGTGAGAAGCTTGTGGAAGGATATCCAAAACGTTTGACCCAAGTCATACAGTTTAAGGACAATGGTAGCAAATATTAATGAAATGTATGTAAACCTTTGACTTTGTAGAAAGTAATAAAAATACCTTAAAACATTCTCTCTCTCATTATTTTGGCATTTGGCAAATATAAATTATTTTGGTTCCTAGTTGACCTAAAACAGGAAAGGTTTATTCTGATTTCATGTCAGATAATGAAAAACATGCATAAGTGTCTTTTTAGATAGTGGATGTAAACTTCTGGATTGAACTGTACTTGGTTCTGTTCATTGCATTTTTTTTACAAAAGCAGCTGTGACAGTGACTCTCTCAGACTTGAACAGAGAGATATTTCAACCTATTTACATCTGGAAAGGATTACCCACTGGTACCCAGCTATCCAAATTGGGGTATGTACAAATAGATGGGAAATACTGGACCCCAAGGTAAAAAAATGTTGTGATAAATTACATCTGGCTTGGCTTAGACAATGGTAAGTGTATGCTTGTGATTTTGACAATTAAATTGGTCTGGGCAGGGAGTAATAAAGGTTCCTTGTGTACGCCATATAATCAGGCTTGGGTACCAAAGATAACACATAGATGCTCGTTTTTACACAGATTGGAACAGAGAGAGAAAAGTGTGACCATTTAGGTTTAATTTGTGAGCGACGAGATAGTACCTGTATACTGGATCCCTATCAGCAATATAAACCAAACACAGAGCATATTCTTTGTATCTGCTAAAGGAATCTGTCCAAAAGGTATATTAATAATTAGGGATGATCGAATACCTCAAATATTCGGCTTCACGAATAGGTCGCTGCTATGCGAATATTCGATACGCAATGTAAGTCTATGGGAAGCCCGAATAGTTCCGAATAGTTGTTAGTCGAGTTTCCCTTAGACTTACATTGTGCATTGAATATTCGCGAATAGTCGAATAGCGGCGACCTATTCGGAAAATATTCGCGAACCCGAATATTTGAGATATTTGATCATCCCTATTAATTACCCAAAAGTCCAAACAATATACCCTGTTATGCTTACTTTGCTAACAGCACTCAATATCAAGGCCCAGTGTCTTCACTTGCAACAAAGACTGATTCTAATGTCCATCTCAGACCAACCACTCACTGGAGTGTATCAGAGGTAGCAGCCAGCAAACCAATATCTGAAAACTGTGCCAAGTGTTGTACTTTTAGCCCCAGAGGTAAGTGCCCTATGGATCAAGGGACAACCTACTGGGGCATTTTTTCCATCTTGCACATGACATACTCTTCTGTTTCTTTTTCAACATACTACCAAAAGTTGGATTTCGAGTAGCTATGGGAAAACTAGTGCACGTACAATAGTCTAATACATAATGTCCTGTTCTCATTGAACTGTCTTGTTTAGTACTTTTAGTGAATTTTCTTAGATTTGGCTACTCTAAATAGCGTCCTTGAATACAATATTCCAGTATTTAACTATGCTTTGTTATAGATCATGTACAAATATTTCATAATGTACAAAAGCCATTTTAGAGATATTAGTCTCTATAGCAACAGTTTTCAATGTCCAATTCACATTACACAGGTATCATAACATTTTTTCTGTGCAAGAATAATAAGCCTTTGTTAAGAGACTACGGAGCTCCATGAGACATCAATGATATTTCCTCATACACAAAAAACAGTCCAAGTTTGATAAGTGTTTCTAATCAGAGTGTCATCAGAGTTTGTTCAGAGTTTCATCAGCTTATCTTGGATGAAAAAATTATCTGATAGAAGTTTCACAAGCTTCTCCTATGAAACAGTCCATGTAAAATGAACAGCAAACAGGTGGCATCAAGAGCGGTCTAACTTTTTTCACAGATGAGTAAACTTGCAATGGCAAAGTTGATCTGAGACGCTGAATGAAAATTGGGCATAACTCCATGGTTTGGTGCACCCCACTCCGTCCTTGAAAATAAACGGACATGTACTGTAAATTACCTAATAAACAATAATAGGTAATGACTTATATCTGTGAAAAATAAGGATCAAACTCTTCTTAATGAGCCTTTATGTTTGTCTCAGAAAAATACTTTTTTTTCCCAGACTGCAAATTTATTTACTTCTATTTTTAAAGGGAACCTGTCAGGTGCAATATGCACTCAGAGTCAGGAGCAGTTCTGGGTGCATATTGCTAATCCCTACCTAACTGTGCTTGTATACACTAGCATAGATAAAGAGATCTTTAGAAAAAGTATTTCTCAAGATCATTTCTTATATGCTAATGAGGCCAGGGACTTGTCACAAGGGCATGAGTTCCCTTGGCTAGTGACCCCCTTAGCATGTTAGCACGCCCCTGTGGGTGCACTAACATGCTATAGAACACGTAGCGACACCGTACATACCTCAGTCTTAATGGTGGCCAGCGGAGGATGGATGCGCACTGCGCATGATCCGGAGTCTCCAGGACTTCCCATCATGCGCACTAAACCTCACTGAAGCTGGGAAGCTTACACCCCACATCAATTTAGTGCACATGATCAGAAGTCCAGGGGACTCTGGATCATGCGCAGTGCGCATCCATACTTCGCCAGCCGGCATGAAGAGTGAGGTAGGTGCGGTGAAGCTGCGCATTCATTAGAATGTTAGTACGCCCACAGGGGTATACCAACATGCTAAGAGCGCTGACTAGCCAAAGGAACTCACGCCCTTGCAATTAAGTGGGCTTTTCATGCAACGGCATCGCTAACGAGATGTCATTGGGGTCACGGAATTCATGACGCACTTCCGGCCTCATTAGCGACATCGTTGCGTGTGACACCGCAGGAACGACCGATAACGATCAAAAATACTCACCATATCGTTGGTCGTTGTCCAGTCGTTGTAATCCCGATTATCGTTGCTGTTGCAGAACACAGGTTGTTCGTCGTTCCTGCGGCAGCACACATCGCTATGTGTGACACCGCAGGAATGAGAAACAACCTTGTACCTGCGGCCGCCCACAATGAGGAAGGAAGGAGGTGGGCGGGATATTCGGCCCGCTCATCTCCGCCCCTCCGCTTCTATTGGGTGGCCGCTTAGTGACGCTGCTGTGATGCCGAACGAACCGCCCCCTTAGAAAGGAGGCGGTTCGCTGGTAACAGCGACATCGCTAGGCAGGTAAGTATAGTGTGACGGGTGTTAGCGATGTTGTACGCCACGGGCAGCGATTTGCCCGTGACGCACAACCGACGGGGGCGGGTACGCTCGCTAGCGATATCGCTAGTGATATCGCTAGCGATATTGCTGCGTGTAAAGCCCGCTTAAGTCGTGGGCCTCATTAGCTTAGAAGAAACAATCTTTAGAAATACTTTTTCTAAAGATCCCTTTATCTATGCTAGTGTATACAGGGATAGTGTGGCAGTGATTACTAATGCGCACTCAGAACTGCTTATGATTCTGGGTGTATATTGCACCTGACAAGTTCCTTTTAAAGAGAAGTGAGAAAGTTGCAAAATTTGCTCTATGCATTAAACTCAATGCACTATCTTTTCAGGGAATGGGAAGATCAGATCTTAGCAAAGACCATATCCCACTTAAAATGAAGCTGTCTAAAACCTTTACACCCCCAACCATTTATATGCCTGTTGCTTCAGCTTCGAGAAATCATGTTTTGAAATTGTATATAAATTTCTCTGGAAGTGCAAAGGAGCATGAAGATGCACTTACAGCTCTTCTGCCTCACGTAGTATTTCATGCCTAGCTCCACTGTCCTCTAATTGATGTGAGCTGTAAATGTATTCTCATACTCAAGTACCCAACCAAACACATACTGTATATACATAACATCAAAGCATGGTTTCTCATTGTTGGGGCATCACTTGGGGGTCATAAACAGAGATGAGAGAACCTGAGGTTCAGTTTTCAAACTGAACTGCAACTTAAAAATACAGAGCTTGGGTTCAGAGTTCAGATGCTTTACGTGCAAACTTAACTCACACAAGGAACGCTGTGCTCAGGTACGCTCGGCACTAGAGTTGAGCGCGGTTCGCGGTTCGAGGTTCTCCACTTCAAGGCTCGAGTGATTTTGGGGCTGTTCTAGATAGAACTAGAACTCGAGCTTTTTGCTAAAGCTCGATTGTTCTAGATACGTTCGAGAACGGTTCTAGCAGCAAAAAGACCAGCTAATTAGTAGCTGGCTTTCCGCTGTAATAGTGTAAGTCACTCTGTGACTCACACTATTATGAAATTTCAGTGTATAGTGTGCGGCAACAGCGCATTCAGATCACTGCTGTATGGATAATGGCGATCGCCATTTTTTTTTTTTTTCCTTGTCTTCCTTCCCTAAGCGCGCGCGTGTAGTGGGGCGGGCCAGCATGTCAGCCAATCCCAGACACACACACAGCTAAGTGTACTTTTAGCCTGAGAAGCAACGGCATGTGTGATAGGATGTCCATGTCACATGTCCCTGCATTATAAAACCGGACATTTTCCTCCAGCACGCCATTATCTGCCTTCTGCGTCCTTGGTGTCAGACATCACTGGCGCAGCTCCTATCGCCGATATTGCTGTATACGCTCCATACACAGCACTGGACAGCTTAGGGATAGCACTTTCTATCAGTCCTTTTAAGGGCTCATACCGGCAGGGTCAGAGCCATAGGTGACAGAGTTTAAAACAGAGTTTAACAGCTACACAAGATGACAGCGTCTGTGTAGCTAAGGTCAGGGATTTCCTCGCTGCATTTCCCCATTAGGAGGGATAGAAAGGCAGGCTTCCTTTCCCCTACCCAGAGACCCACAACCCTGCCACTGTACCCTCCTGCCCTTTGCACACTAAAACTCATTGTTACTAAGCCATTATACTAGCAAACACTGAGTGAACTTAGTGGCATCCTAAACGTGGCTGTTGGACTGCTGTATTGCCCCAGTAGTGCAAAGATATTTACAGCACGTCTGCCTGCATTGCACACTAAAATTCATTGTTACTAAGCCATTATACTAGCAAACACTGAGTGAACTTAGTGGTATCCTAAACGTGGCTGTTGGACTGCTGTATTGCCCCAGTAGTGCAAAGATATTTGCAGCACGTCTGCCTGCATTGCACACTAAATCTCATTGTTACTAAGCCATTATACTAGCAAACACTGAGTGAACTTAGTGGCATCCTAAACGTGGCTCTTGGACTTCTGTATTGTCCCACTAGTGCAAAGATATTTGCAGCACGTCTGCCTGCATTGCACACTCAAACTGATAATTACTAAGCCATTATACTAGCAAACACTGAGTGAATTAGTGGCATCCTAAAAGTGGCTGTTGGACTTCTGTATTGTCCCACTAGTGCACAGATATTTGCAGCACGTCTGCCTGCATTGCACACTCAAACTCATTGTTACTAAGCCATTATACTAGCAAACACTGAGTGAACTTAGTGGCATCCTAAACGTGGCTCTTGGACTTCTATATTGTCCCACTAGTGCAAAGATATTTGCAGCACGTCTGCCTGCATTGCACACTCAAACTGATAGTTACTAAGCCATTATACTAGCAAACACTGAGTGAACTTAGTGGCATCCTAAACGTGGCTGTTGGACTGCTGTATTGCCCCAGTAGTGTAAAGATATTTGCAGCACGTCTGCCTGCATTGCACACTAAAACTCATTGTTACTAAGCCATTATACTAGCAAACACTGAGTGAACTTAGTGGCATCCTAAATGTGGCTGTTGGACTGCTGTATTGCCCCAGTAGTGCAAAGATATTTGCAGCACGTCTGCCTGCATTGCACACTAAAACTCATTGTTACTAAGCCATTATACTAGCAAACACTGAGTGAACTTAGTGGCATCCTAAAAGTGGCTGTTGGACTTCTGTATTGCCCCAGTAGTGCAAAGATATTTGCAGCACGTCTGCCTGCATTGCACACTCAAACTGATAGTTACTAAGCCATTATACTAGCAAACACTGAGTGAACTTAGTGGCATCCTAAACGTGGCTGTTGGACTTCTGTATTGTCCCACTAGTGCAAAGATATTTGCAGCACGTCTGCCTGCATTGCACACTAAAACTCATTGTTACTAAGCCATTATACTAGCAAACACTGAGTGAACTTAGTGGCATCCTAAAAGTGGCTGTTGGACTTCTGTATTGTCCCACTAGTGCAAAGATATTTGCAGCACGTCTGCCTGCATTGCACACTAAAACTCATTGTTACTAAGCCATTATACTAGCAAACACTGAGTGAACTTAGTGGCATCCTAAAAGTGGCTCTTGGACTTCTGTATTGTCCCACTAGTGCAAAGATATTTGCAGCACGTCTGCCTACATTGCACACTCAAACTGATAGTTACTAAGCCATTATACTAGCAAACACTGAGTGAACTTAGTGGCATCCTAAACGTGGCTGTTGGACTTCTGTATTGTCCCACTAGTGCAAAGATATTTGCAGCACGTCTGCCTGCATTGCACACTCAAACTGATAGTTACTAACTCTAAGCCATTATACTAGCAAACACTGCTGCCAGTTTAAGGGCCGTAGTTGCATTGTCAGGAATTATTATTGTTGTTTATTCTCCCGTTAATAAAGCTAGACCACCGCTGCAATCTACACCACCTCTCAATTTTTACTACCACATTTTAAGTGCACAATCTTGTCGCAATCAAAATGAGTGGCAAAATTACAGATGCTGGTGGAAAGGGGAAGAGGCGTGTTGGAAAAGGAAAAAAAGGGTTTGTCTGTGGGGAAGGTAGCAAAGCTCCATTAACATCTGCTGAAGATAGACCATCTTCCAGCAAAAGTAAGATGTCTACTACTTACCGTGGACAATCTGATGTGCTCCCTTTTTTACGGACACGGACAACTGGAACAAAGGTAGATGATGGCCAAAAAAGGAAAATGCTTGAATGGATCTCAAGTGGTCCAACAAGTGCCATCTCCGCCACCTCAACTACCGCATCCAAAAAACACCAGTCCTCTGAGTTGTCATCCCAATCAAACTTGCTTTCTCCCAGCTCTGAAGTCTCCATCCGCCCTGCACAGTATGGTGGAACTGAGATGGCTGAGTCTGCAGAGCTGTTCAGTCACACTATAGCCTGGGAATCAGAGGTCTGCTCCCAAGCTACAGTGAGTACAGACCAGGAAATGGTCTGCAGTGATGCCCAGAACCTTTGTCACTCTGATTCAGGCCGTGAGGACCAAGTTTCTGAGCATAATGTTGACCCTTTTTTTTTTACAAACTGTAACACCTGTTGTTATAGACAATGAGGAACATACTGATGACGATGAGACGCAGATACCAGATTGGGATGACAACTTAAATATTCGGTCAGGGCAAGAACAGGCTCGGTCTGAGGGTGAGGGGAGTGCAAACACAACTATTGATGAGGAAGTTCTAGATCCCACCTACTGTCAACCCACAGTCAGGCACTCGAGGAGGTCAACAGAGACGGTGGAGGAGGATGCAACTGACGACGAAGTTACCTTGCGCCTTCCTGGACAGAGTAGGAGTACTGGTAGCACGTCTACAACTGCATCCTCAGCCACCACTGTGCCTCTGAGCACTAGTCGGGGTGGATCAGCAGGTCGCATGCCCTCTAAGCCTTGCCTAGCCTGGTCCTTTATTGACATAGCAAAAGATCGCCCAAATTATGTGATCTGTAAAATTTGTCATGATTCTGTTAGTAGAAGGCAAAACCTCAGCAGTTTGACAACTTCTTCCATGAATCGTCACATGAATAAATATCATATGTCCCGGTGGGAAGCTCACCGTGCTGCAATGCGGCCTAGCGGAGCGAACCATCCACCGCCTGCCCCTTCTAGTGCATCCGCGCGCTCTTCATCTTCTAGGACTGTGGGGACAGCTGTCACACCTGGTTTTCCACGCACGACTTCCACCACTGTAACCGCAACAGGCAGTTTGCTTGGTAGGTCGTCAGTTGGTTTGGAAGGGCAAACAAGTACGTGTGTACAGCTCTCTCAGACATCGATAGCACCAACGTTTGATGAAGGCGACATCATGTCTACGCCTGCACTTTCCTCACAAAGCTGCATTTTTCCAGGGACACCCTACTCAACACCGTCTACACACAGCAGCCAGATCTCTGTTCCTCAGATGTGGACAAATAAAAGGCCATTTCCTCCGACCCATGAAAAAGCTAAGAGGTTGACTTTATCCCTCTGTAAGCTCTTGGCTACCGAAATGCTGCCTTTCCGCCTGGTGGACACACAGGATTTTAGAGACCTTATGTCTGTCGCTGTGCCCCAGTACCAGATGCCCAGTCGCCACTACTTCTCTAAGAAAGGTGTGCCCGCGCTACACCAGCATGTCGCACACAACATCACCGATTCCTTGAGAAACTCTGTGTGTGAACGGGAGCATTTCACCACCGATACTTGGACCAGTAAGCATGGACAGGGACGTTACATGTCGCTGACTGGGCACTGGGTAACTATGGTGATAGATGGTGAAGGGTCTGCTGCACAAGTCTTGCCGTCCCCACAACTTGTGTGTCAATCCTCTGTCTGTCCAAGTTCTGCCACTGTTTCTTCCTCCTCCACCTCATCTGGGTCCTCCACCTCCGCCCCAAGCCTGCCTGGTCAGGCCACCAGCGTTCTCACTGTGCAGAAGGAATCACGCACCCCTCAATACTATGCTGGCAGCAGAGCGCAACGGCATCAGGCGGTCTTTAGCTTGACATGTCTTGGAAATAGGAGTCACACAGCGGCTGAGTTGTGGTCAGCTCTGGAGACTGAGTTTAGTAAATGGTCGTCTCCACTCAACCTACAGCCTGGTAAGGCCGTGTGCGACAATGCTGCCAACCTGGGTGTGGCCCTTCGCCTGGGCAAGGTGACACACGTGCCTTGTATGGCTCACGTGTTGAACCTTGTTGTCCAGCAATTTTTAACACACTATCCCGGCCTAGATGGCCTTCTGACCAGGGCACGAAAACTGTCTGCTCACTTCCGCCGTTCAAGCGCCGCAGCTGAGCGACTTGCATCGCTCCAGAAGTCTTTCGGCCTGCCGGTTCATCACCTGAAATGTGATGTGCCGACACGCTGGAATTCGACTCCCCACATGTTACAGCGACTGTGGCAGCACCGCCGAGCCCTGGTGCAATACGTCATGACGGATAGCCTGGGCCAACGAGATGCAGAGGTGGGGCAGATCACCCTGATGGAGTGGTCTCAGATCAAGGACCTATGCACCCTTCTGCACAGTTTCGACATGGCGACGAATATGTTTAGCGCTGACAATGCCATTATCAGCATGACAATTCCAGTCATTTACATGCTGGAGCACACGCTAAACACTATTCGGAGTCAGGGGGTGAGACAACAGGAAGTGGAGGAACTACAAGAGGATTCATATGTGCAAGACACAACAATATCACCAAGGTCCAGACGTTCATCATCACCAACGCGGCAGGCATGGGACCATGGGGGACAGGGATCAACAAGGGCGCATGGTAGCAGGCAAAATGTTGAGGAAGGTGGAGGAGAACATGAAGAAATGGAGGACGAACTGTCTATGGACATGGAAGACTCAGCGGATGAGGGAGACCTTGGTCAAATTTCAGTTGAAAGAGGTTGGGGGGAGATGTCAGAGGAAGAAAGAACGGTTAGCACCTCTATGCCACAAACACAGCGTGGACTTGGTCCGCATGGCTGCGCAAGACACATGAGCGCCTTCTTGCTGCACTACCTCCAACATGACACTCGTATTGTCAAAATTAGAAGTGATGATGACTACTGGCTTGCCACACTATTAGATCACCGGTACAAGTCCAAATTTTGTGACATAATTCCAGCCATAGAAAGGGACGCACGTATGCAGGAGTATCAGCAGAAGCTGCTACTCGATCTTAGCTCGGCTTTTCCACCAAACAACCGTGCAGGTGCAGGGAGTGAATCTCCCAGTTGTAACTTGTCAAACATGGGACGGTCTCGTCATCTTCAACAGTCTACCCATCCCAGTAGCACCGTATCTGGTGCTGGTAACAGCAATTTTATGGAATCTTTTCATAATTTTTTTAGACCCTCCTTTGCAAGGCCACCAGAGACAACAAGTCTGACACATAGTCAACGACTGGAGAGGATGATACAGGAGTATCTCCAAATGAACATCGATGCCATGACTTTGCAAATGGAGCCTTGCTCATTTTGGGCTTCAAATCTTGAAAAATGGCCAGAGCTCTCAACTTACGCCTTGGAGATTTTGTCGTGTCCAGCTGCCAGCGTTGTCTCTGAACGTGTCTTCAGTGCTGCTGGGTGTGTGCTGACAGATAAGCGCACGCGTCTGTCCAGTGACAATGTGGACAGACTAACGTTCATCAAAATGAACAAGTCATGGATCCACAAGGAATTTACTACCCCTGTGTCATCCTGGGGAGAGTAAATGCTTGTGGATTTGGAATGTGCTTGATGCAAATCAAAACATCCTGTTTGCAACTATGGCACAAGTGCTGCCACTGGTGGGGTGTCTGTGTGGCCCCATTTTTTGAAAAAAGGGAGACTCCGCTTGGAGTAACCCTTGCTTGCTGTGTTTTTTAAAATGAGCCAAGATGAACAGAGCTGGGATCAGGAAAGACTTTGCTACCTACCCCGGTGTCATCCTGGGGACGGTTAAAAATGGCGTATTTATGAATGTGCTTGATGCAAATCAAAACATCCTGTTTGCAACTAGGGCACAAGTGCTGCCACTGATGGGGTGTCTGTGTGGCCCAATTTTTTGAAAAAAGGGAGACTCCGCTTGGAGTAACCCTTGCTTGCTGTGTTTTTTAAAATGAGCCAAGATGAACAGAGCTGGGATCAGGAAAGACTTAGCTACCTACCCCAGTGTCATCCTGGGGACAGTTAAGGATGGCGTATTTTTGAATGTGCTTGATGCAAATCTAGCTGTGAAGTGTACAACTGGGGCACAAGTGCTGCCACTGAATGGGTGGCTGTGTGTGGGGCCCAATTTTTGGAAAAAAGGGAGATCTCCGCTTGGAGTCACCTTGCGGTGTTTTACATGATTTTAGAAGGGCGTGCCATGCCTATATCTGTGTCCTCCTCTTTTTCCTTGTCCAGCTCTTTTGTTTTCGCATGAGTATATGTCCTTGTTACTTTCCCATGTGTTTGTGTTGTGTTGTGAGTTGTTTGTCACCTTTTGGACACCTTTGAGGGTGTTTTCTAGGTGTTTTTCTGTGTTTGTGATTGCCTGCCATTGTTTCCTATGCCGTTCGAGTTCGGTTCGTCGAACGTTCGACGAGCCGAACTCGAACGGGACCTCCGTTCGACGAACCGAACTGGAGCCGAACCGCGGCCGGTTCGCTCATCTCTACTCGGCACTCAACCCTGTATGAGCCGCTTACAGTGTTTGATCGGCTCGGACTGAGGGTGCGACCCTACCCCAGAAGTAATCTGCTTATGGCTGGCTGTATGTGAACGAAGCCTCAAACTGCCATCCAGTGTTTCCAAACCTCCTTGGGCAAGGTTTGGACACATGGAGGTTTGGTTTGTTTTCTGCTAGCAAGCTGAACCTCCAAAGGTTCGCTCATCTGTACTCATAAATGGATCAACAGTTCATCTTTTCAGGGGTTTCACAGACATATGATTGGATTAGGGGCATACAAGTTTGAGACAGGTTTCCATTCAGATCAAGATCTGAGTTTATACATACAGTAAATAAAGCAGCTTATGAAGAATCAATGGACAGTACTTGAAGTCCTACAGTAGTATGTCAGTATCTCAATGAAATGTTCATTAACCAATAAGGATGAAGCTGTGAAGAAGTACAAATAAGAAGACCTGTTTTACCACATGTGGATACACATGTTTTATTAATGGCACAATATATGTCTGTGTTAAACTGCAAAACGTTTGCATCAGTCCAGTGTTCCATGAAGATTGCAAATAATCTGGTATTTTGAAAGATGCTTTAATCTGGTAGGCCAGGACACTTTAACATAATGCATTAAAAATTTACTGTAAATTAGTAAACGCACCATTGCCAGAGAGCCACTAATCCATTTCCCACTAATGCATTGCTGACCTCTTGACCAGAATTAAATTTGTAGAGGTCTCTATGGAATTATCATAACCTTCTATCTGCCACTATATATGCATATTTATATAACTAAAGCTTTTAATGGAGCAAGGTCTAGTCATGGTTATATGCTGTACATATTAAAGAACAATTTATTTAGCTTTAATAAACTGCATTCAATAGTCTGCTAAATGGGACTCTGGAGCAGTAGGTTTTAATTCTAAGATGTGCCACGTCCTAGCTCAAACGGTAATTCCAAGAAGATGTGAAGCAATATTATTATGGTTTTAATAAGTACCAACTATAGATGTGATTTAATGTTGTGCATCCAAAAATTTTCTATTTAACCTGCACACTAATATTCTTATACTTTATCACAACGCTCTACCAAACGCTGTAGCGCTTTAACATTGTAAAACTACCATATGTAAACTCACAACCACTGCTGGGTTACTTGTATATATGTAAAGATGTAAAAAAAACCCCATATATATATATATATATATATATATATATACAGTATAGACCAAAGGTTTGGACACACCTTCTTATTCAAAGAGTTTTCTTTATTTTCAAGACTCTAAAAATTGTAGATTCACATTGAAGACATCAGACCTATGAATGAAAACATGTGGAATAAAATACTTAAGAAAGTGTGAAACAACTGAAAACATGTCTTATATTCTAGGTTCTTCAAAGTAGCCACCTTTTGCTTTGATTACTGCTTTGCACACTCTTAGCATTCTCTTGATGAGCTTCAAGAGGTAGTCACCAGAAATGGTTTTCCAACACTCTTGAAGGAGTTCCCAGAAATGCTTAGTACTTGTTGGCCCTTTTGCCTTCACTCTGCAGTCCATCTCACCCCAAACCATCTCGATTGGGTTTAGGTCTGGTGACTGTGGAGGCCGGGTCATCTGGCGTAGCATCCCATCACTCTCCTTCTTAGTCAAATAGCCCTTACACAGCCTGGAGGTGTGTTTGGGGTCATTGTCCTGTGAAAAATAAATGATGGTCCAACTAAACGCAAGCCAGATGTAATAGCATGCCGCTGCAAGATACTGTGGTAGCCATGCTGGTTCAGTATGTCTTCAATTTTGAATAAATCTCCAACAGTGTCACCAGCAAAGCACCCTCACACCGTCACACCTCCTCCTCCATGCTTCACGGTGGGAACCAGGCATGTAGAGTTCATCCATTCACCTTTTCTACAAAGACATGGTGGTTGGATCCAAACATCTCAAATTTGGACTCATCAGACCATAGCACAGATTACCACTGGTCTAATGTCCATTCTCTGCGTTCTTTAGCCAAAACATGTCTCTTTTGCTTGTTGCCTGTCTTTAGCAGTGGTTTCCTAGCAGCTACTCTACCATTAAGGCCTGCTGCACAAAGTCTCATCTTAATAGTTGTTCTAGAGATGAGAAGGTCTGTCTAAACTTTCGGTCTGTACTGTATATATATATATATATATATATATATATATATATGTCCTTGTTTCTATGAAAATAAGACACTATATTTTTTTTTCCAAAAACTGTGCTAGGACTTATCTTCGGATTAGTGTTTATTTTTGGGGACCTGGGACACTGTGAAATGCATCTCTTTCCTCTCACACACACATCTGATTGCAGTAACATCACACACACACACACACACACACACACAGTGATACCATACTGTTTCTGTCCACTGTGGAATGCGAGGACCTGCAGTGGAACGCATCGAGAACCTGCGGTGGAACCCCAGCTGTGACCTCAGGTGAAGTCACTGAACTGAATGCCGGATTACCTTATTAGGGAATTTGCACATTGAGTATTTGAGTGCAGACATTTCAGCACAAAATCTGCATCTCCTGCAGATCCGGTGCAGAAATGTCTTCAACCAAATAATGTGCACACATTGCCTAATCCAGTAATCTGGCATTGAATTTAGTGTCTTCACCTGAAGTGAAGTCACTGAGTTCAATGAGTTCACCTCAGTTCAGTTCACCTGTGGTCACAGCTGGGGTACCATGGGAACCTCAGCTGTGATTTCAGGTGAACTCAGTAATGTCACAGCTGTGGCTCAGTCAGTGTGCCCCTGATGCCACAGAGAGTGGTCATATTTTCTAATGCAACCACAAACTATTACCTCAGATGTAGCAGTGCTGGGATCATCTTAGGACCTCGTGTGGATTATGTCAGACCTGCCGGCCTGTTTTGGGGGTTAATAAATTGGTGAAAGAGGGTGTGTTTTTTAATTTGACATAAAGTATTTTTGTGCTTGTGTCTATTTTTTTCTTAGAGGGTTAGTAATGGGGGTCTCATAGACCCCTCCCCATTACTAACCTCAGGCTTGATGATAGCTGTGAGTTCTTGACAAATCCCAGCTGTCCTTAACCCCTTATGTTACCCTGATTGCCAAAGCACCTGAGCAATTGGGATGATCCGGGTAAAGCACCGGAATTGTTGCATCTAATGGATGCGAAAAATGTGGGGCAGCTGTGGGCTGCTATTTTTAGGCTGGGGAGAGCCTAATAACAATGGGCCACTCCAGCCTTAGAAAACCATCCCCCAGCTGTCCGCTTTATCTTGGTTGGGTAACAAAATTGGGAACGACCACAAAATGGCTTTTTAAACTATGTATTTAAATAATTTAAAAAAATCTGCATGGGTCCCTCATATTTTGCTTCACAGCAAAGTTCACAGGCATAGTTGGGGGCTGCAGCCTGTAGCCTTCGAAGTTATCTGGGTATCAATATACGGGAGACCCTACATCATTTTTCCAATTATTTATCTATTTATTTTTACACTCCGCAAATCACAGACGCTGACAGTGAGGGTAGGCGGGTGAAGCAGGACTTCAACCAATCACAGATGCTACACAGAGGATGGGCAAGGGAAGTAGTGAATATTCATAAGAATTAATCAGTAGACCAGGAAGTAGTGTGACAGGGAAACTTGGTAAGTAAATTCTCCTGCTTTAATGTCAGGGAGTCTTTTTTCTTTTCACTGCATCTTCCAATAATGCCAGTAATGCCTGCCAATAATCCCAGTAATGCCAGTAGCAAAGATGGTTACGGCATTACTGTGATTGGCAAGCAATCCCTACACGTTTAGTGGCTGAAAATCAGGTGCCAAACATGCTGGGAGGGTTCTCAATACTCACAAGGAGCAAAATACTCCACAAGTAACGGATATCGCAAATACCTTAATATTCATGCCAGTAATGAATAGTTTTGAGTATATTCTCTCATCCTTAGTAAGAAATGATTTTATTTTTTTCTCCCACATTTGCTTGTAGGACAAAGGGCTTCCTATATAACATGTATCAGGATGTCTTGGGAAGCAAATGGGTTAATAATAATACGTTTAAAAAGTCTATATCCTATCTGACAAATTCTTGGATGGATTAAGTGCCGAGGCTTCATTTGCTGAGTTAATTGCTGCTGGGATGTGAATCAATTAGTCTTTTGTGAACAAGCAAGCAAGAACTAGGAACTATGGCAACATAAGTATGGTTGAAAATAATATTTAATTGCTGTTGTTTTAAATATAGTTTTCATAGCACTTGTTAAAATGACCCTTATGGTCATCTAAGTTGTTTGTGCACATCCGCGGAAACCATGCGTGTCTTGAAGCATCACACATTAAATGTTATATTTTCTCCACATTTAAACTCATTAGGTTAAAATAACATTTGCTGTAATCTGATATTAAAATAACATCACAGAAGATGTTTAAAGGTGAATCAGTTCCATAAACAAAGGATCTCATATTAAGAGTAAGGATGATTATATTATAAGGATGTGTGCTATCCAATTAAAAATCACCCTACACACTCACAATGTAATCCATTAGGGCTTTTCCGATAACAGTGCCAGTGTGAAAAAGATCACAGCATGTGCTATTCTGAAGGGCTTAGCTACAATTGCACCCAGGCCCTGGATCCTAAGGGGTCCATAAAGTCCCTTTTGCCTATATGAAAATTGATGAGCGAGCACTACCATGTTTAGGTTCTTGGTACTCAGAACAAGCAGTTAAACTTTCCTGGAAAAATGCTCAAGTTTCCCATTGACTTCCATTATACTCAGGTACTTGAGACTCGCTCATCTGAGCATCCAACTGCTCGTCACGAGAACCAAGCAGCTGAGCATGGTAGTGCTCGCTCATCACTAGAAAAACCCCATACTATTACAGACTTTGGGGACTTTTGCATTGAGGCCAATGAGCTTCAAGTTACACCACTGGCTATTCTTTTTGATATTTGGGCTGACTTGCCCTATAAAATCTTTGAGCGTGCAAAAAAATGTAATCCAATTTTTATAACAAGAAATTTTTATGGTTTCTTTGCCATTATACATCTAGAAAATTGTGTTTGATCATGTACATTTTAAAATATTGATCTAGAAAAACAGATGTCACACCTATGTCATGTAGTCATAAAAAACTAACACACAGATGGCCTAAAGATGACAATATGGATGAAATTTGTCAGAGTTTTCTGGATAAAACTCGGACAATTTCACAAATGCTCATCTGACACTGGCCTAATGGAAAATTAAAAGGCAATGTTTTATGAACCCATCCATCACATGTCAAAGGTATTTAACATTACAATTACTCTGAAGAAATCCTTTTTATTACGTTTTCATTTCACCTTACGGTGATACAATTTTAGTAAAGGCTATGTGGGTTGTCTCACCTTGTAAAATGGGGCAAAGTTGTAAAATGTTTATAAAAATAATGTAGAAATTTAAATTCAATAGCTTACGGTTTATTGCCAAGGTTACCAGCCACTGCTGCAGTCTACCGGTAGTAGCCGGTCTCCTAGGCAAGGAGTAGAATTCTTATTATATCTTTGCTATGAAACTTTTTAGTGCTTCCCTGCAGACATCTGAAGAGCTGTATCCAGCTAGTTTTAGTACGCAGGTAAGAAATGTGCTTCTTCAGACAGAACAAGGAGGAAGATTTTTAATACACTGTGTGCAGATTTATTAGGCAAGTTGTGTTTTAGAGGATTTTTTTTATTATTGATCAACAACTATGTTCTCAATCAACCCAAAAAACTCGTAAATATCAAAGCTTAATATTTTTGGAACTTGGAGTGGGTTTTTTTAGATTTGGCTATCTTAGGAGGATATCTGGTTTTGCAGGTAACTATTACTGTGCAGAATTATTAGGCAACTTAATAAAAACCAAATATATTCCCATCTCACTTGTCTATTTTCACCAGGTAAACCAGTATAACTGCACAAAATGTATAAATAAAAATTTCTGACATGCAAAAACCCCCCCCAAAAATTAGTGACCAATATAGCCACCTTTCTTTATGATGACACTCAACAGCCTACCATCCATAGATTTTGTCAGTTGCTTGGATCTGTTTACGATCAACATTGCGTGCAGCCGCCACCACAGCCTCCCAGACACTGTTCCGAGAGGTGTACTATTTTCCCTCCCTGTAGATCTCACATTTTATGAGGGACCACCGGTTCTCGATGGGGTTCAGATCAGGTTAACAAGGGGCCATGTCATTATTTTTTCATCTTTTAGACCTTTACTGGCCAGCCACGCTGTGGAGTAGTTGGATGCATGTGATGGAGCATTGTCCTGTATGAAAATCATGTTTTTCTTGAACGATATTGACTTCTTCCTGTACCACTGCTTGAAGACGTTGTCTTCCAGAAGTTGGCAGTAGCTCTGGGAGTTGAGCTTCACTCCATCCTCAACCCGAAAAGGTCCCACATTTTCATCTTTGATGATGCCAGCCCATACCACATACCCCACCTCCACCTTGTTGGCGTCGAAGACGGAGTGGACCTCTCTGCCCTTTGCTGATCCAGCCTCTGGCCCATCCATCTGGCCCATCAAGAGTCACTCTCATTTCATCAGTCCATAAAACCTTTGAAAAATCAGTCTTAAGATATTTCTTGGCCCAGTCTTGATGTTTTATCTTATGTTTCTTGTTCAAAGGTGGTCATTTTTCAGCCTTCCTTACCTTGTGATTTTTGATACTCCAGTAAAATTGCAGCTCTGAAATATGGCCAAACTGGTGGCAAATGGCAAACGCTTCTTGCGACCCTGTTGGCTATTTGCCATGAAACGCTTGATTATTTGGTGATTACGCTTCAAAAGTTTGGCAATTTAAAGACTGCTGCATCCCTCTGCAAAACATCTCACAATTTTGGACTTTTCAGAGCCCGTCAAATCTTTTTTCTGACCCATTTTGCCAAAGGAAAGGAAGTTTCCTAATAATTAAGCACACCTTATATAGGGTGTTGATGTCATTACACCACACCCCTCCTCATTACAGAGATGCACATCACCGAATTTACTTAATTGGTAGTTGACTCTCAAGCCTATACAGCTTGGAGTATGACAACATGTATAAAAAGTATCATGTGATCAAAATACTTGTTTGCCTAATAATTCTGCACACAGTGTATATTGATTTTATTTAAACTAAATACATATCTATAAAGATCTCTGTTGTATTACATTTAGAAGAAATTTGCCATATAGTATGTAACAAAAAAATGTTTCTGCAAAATTCCTATTAAAAGCATTTTTTTCAAGACAGATATATGCTTCTGAAAGTACAGGGTCAGAGAATTTGCCCTGATAAAAGGAAGATAGCTAGACGACTCTAAGGACATTTAAGGTTAACATCTCTGTCTCATTTTAACGTGTAGAAATCGGCTCAGAGGGTTTGATGGAAAAAAAATATTCAGGTGCATTTTACCAATTTATCTTACATACCGTACAAAGAAGTACTGGATGGATGCCAAATTGCTCCTTTAACCCCTTAACGACCGCGGGCCGTAAAATTACGTCCTAAATGACATAATCTTACTGCCCGCGGTCCTCCGGCGGCAGCATGCCGCGATCGGCACACATCTCAGCTGATTTTCACAGCTGAGATGTGTGCCTGCTAGGCACGAGCAGAATCGTTATCTGCTCGTGCCGATTAACCCCTTATAATGGCGCTGTCAATACATGACAGCGCCATTATAAGCGCAATCGCGGTAAAGTTTTACTTACCGCCGAAACCGGAAGTCGCGTGACGCGATCACGTGACTCCCGATAGTTGTCATGGTAGTACAGGGTCATGTGATGACTCCTGTACTACACATGAATTGGTTTCACTTTCGCTGTGCCCGGGGCACAGCAAAAGAGAAAGACAGCGTATCTGCTGTTTACAGCCTTCCAGCTGTGATCAGCAGATACTGCAGAGCGATCGGAATGCTGATCGCAATAGCCCCCTAGGGGGACTAGTAAAATAAAAAAAAAAAGTAAAAAAATAAGTTTTAAAAAATTAAAAAAAAACAAAAAAACCTAAAAGTTCAAATCACCCCCCATTCGCCCCATTGAAAATTAAAGGGTTAAAAAAATAAAAAATATACACACATTTGGTATCGCCGCGTTCAGAAACGCCCGATCTATCAAAATATAAAATCAATTAATCTGATCAGTAAACGGCGTAGCGGCAAAAAAATTCCAAACGCCAAAACGACGTTTTTTTGTCGCCACAACTTTTGCGCAAAATGCAATAAGAGGCGATCAAAACGTAGCATCTGCGCAAAAATGGTACCGTTAAAAACGTCAGCTCGAGACGCAAAAAATAAGCCGTCATTGAGCCTAAGATCCCGAAAAATGAGAACGCTACGGGTCACGGAATATGGCGTAAAACGTGCGCCACTTTTTTCGGACAAACGTCCGATTTTTTTTTAACCCCTTATATAAAAGTAAACCTATACATGTTTGGTGTCTACGAACTCGCACTGACCTGAGGCATCACACCCACACATCAGTTTTACCATATAGTGAACACAGTGAATAAAATATCTCAAAAACCATAGTGCTATCGCACTTTTTTTGCAATTTTTCAGCATTTGGAATTTTTTTGCCATTTTCTAGTACACAATATGGTAAAACTGATGGTTTCATTTAAAAGTACAGCTCGTTCCGCAAAAAATGAGCCCTCACATGACCATATTGACTGAAAAATAAAAAAGTTACGTCTTTCAGAAAAAGAATGGCGAAAAAAAAAAACGGAAAGCGAAAAATCGGCCGGTCGTGAAAGGGTTAACAAGAGAGAAGATTTATGCAGAAATGTATGTCATAATCCACCCGTAAAAGACTAGTACAGGTCACAGACTAGGATATTCTTAGAAAATCTGGACTAATCCTCGTCTGACAACTGCATAATTTGGAGAAAGGCTTGTTGTGAACTGTTGTGCGTCACAGCATGGCAGCTGTTTGCTTTATACTTAAATAAATTATTGAGATCTTCTAATTATATTCTTCGAACAAAACAAGAGGGCTGGTGCTATTGTATTAACAATCACAATATACATCATGGCCAATAATATTGTTGGGTTGTCATTGGGTTATTTTAGAAAAGACAAATCAGAGCTAAAAGTTCCCACTTGTACCCTACTTTTTAAATCATGAGAAAAGGTTTTAGTTGGACTACAATTCATAAGAACAGTAGCAAATTTTAGGAAAAGCTATCAAAATGATTAAGTTTTATTCCAAGTTCTTGCAGAAATGCAGTTGAGCAACAATTTGATATTAAGAAATGTTGAAGAGAGTTTCACCGGTGGAGGTTCGTGCTAATCGTTGTTGAATTGTGTGGAATCATGAACCACGTTTGTCTTGAGTAAAATTAAACATTAGTTCAAAAGGACCAACCGGTGTCACTAAATGACCACTGATCAGTAAATCCTTTCCAACTGTATAATCAATCTATTTAAATGATTGACAATTGGAAACGCATACTGAGTGATTTGTGATAGATCATTCATCTCTAGGGTATGCAAAGAAGCTCTAATCAGAATATCAGAATAAGACGCCTTCAGTTTGACTCATAAATTTGATGCACTATTCTAGAGGAAGTTGAGTGAATCCGAAAATTCACACTTTTGCAGATTCACTCATCATCTTCTTGGCTTTTTTACTGCACAGTGGTTTTCATGGTGATCCGCTGTGTGATGGACTTCATCATAACTCTAGCTAGGTGAATTGTAATACTCCGCTGTCACCGGTGTGTCACAGGTGACAGGCAGTCATGTGATTTCTGGCAATAGAAGGTCACAGTGTTTGGCTGTGCAAAATGTTCCCTGACTTTCTATTGTTCCTGATGTTAGTGTTCATTGTACTAGGTAGCTTTCCTGCTGGGTTTTCATCTCTTCCCCTTTAGGACCCAGTGGAGCCCTCCTTCCATCCAGCTGCTGATTATCAGTATTCTCCATGTGATTAAATACTCCCATCTTCCCTGGACTTGTGCTGGTGATATTATTCAGTTCATACAAGCCTCCTGCTTGCAATCAAATCTTAAATGAATTGAATAATATCACTAGCACAAATCCAGGGAAGATGGGAGTATTTAAACACATGGGGAATACTGACAATCAGCAGTGACATGGAATGAGGGATACACTGGGTCCTAAAGGGGAAGAGATGAAAACCCAGCAGGAAAGCTACCTAGTGCAATGAATACTAATAGCAGGAACAATGGAAAGTCAGGGAGCATTTTGCACAGTCAAACGCTGTGACCTTCTATGGCCAGAAACTACATGACTGTCTGTCACCCATGACACACCCGTGACAGCCACCCTTTGATTTACAATGGGTGACATTGAGTGATAGTTTGCACAAAAAAAAGTTATACTAGTTCTGCAGCCTTTTTATGCTATAAATTGATGGAGGTCCAGGTGGTCCTTTAACATGATGAACTATGTTAGCAATATGCCTATATATTTAACAGTATTTATATGACACTTAGCTGGACCTTTTTGTTCTAGTTTGGAACCCAATATGTGACCTAACAATGGAGCTCTACCTTTGTAATATCTGTCATCTAAGCTCCCACAATGCACTAATGTTTTGTAAGTGAAAACTAACAGAATCTTAACAGATTATAGAGGGGAAAATGACATTAGCTAATTATACTCTGTTATAAGATCATAATTCAAAATTTGAGTTTTACTTCTGGTTTTGTAACCTTAGTTTATAGAATAGTGTTAACAGAATCATGCTAGATAAGGGACATATTATTAAATCATATCAGTTATTGAAAGGGGTTGTCCCATGAACCAAGTACACTTTAATCAATAGATCTTGGAAAAATTATATGTTTCACAATTGCATGTGTTAAAATAATATTCCTGTGCGGAGATGTTATAAATGTGCCCCTGCTATGTACTGTGTAATGGCTGTGTCTGACCGTACAGGGACGTGGTCTGATCATACCACATCTCCTGGGCAGGTGAGGAAGTAAAATAATATACAGAGAGAACAGCATGCTGATATCTGTGATGGAAAACATGTTTAAAAATAGTTAGAAAAATATTTTACCTCACAGAAAGAATCAGTTGCTTTCCATTTCTTTTCTGTCTTTAGACTCACTTGCTTTCTACCCTGCCCAAGAGCTGCGGTATGTACAGATCATGTTTTTGCATGGTCAGACACATCCATTACACAGTACATAATAGAGGCATATTTATTAGATCTCAGCACAAGACCTTTTTTTTACAATTATGGAACTTATTTTTATTCTGGATCTTCTGAGTAAGGCTGCTTTCACACTTCCATCTTTTTCCATCAGTCGCAATCCGTCACTTAGAGAAACAACTGATTCCTGCAAAATAATTTGCAGGAATCAGTTTTTTCCCATAGACATGTATTAACGACGGATTGCGACTGATGGCTCTGCGTTGCATCCGCTATGCGACTGATCAGTCATGGAATGACTGACCGCCGGCCGGAAGCAACGCAGAATGTAACGTTTTTGTAGCGTTGAAAAAATGCAGTGCGTAGGATTCCGTTGGCATCCATTGTTGGTTAAAATGGAAGCCTATAGTCGCCTGAATCCATCCACTCTGTCAAATGATGGATTCCGGCAGCGGTTCCATCTTTTAGCAACAGAGCATGCTCAGATGTGTAAATTCCTTTCTGGTTAGAAAATGTCTCTCTCACTCTCTTTCAGTTGATCTCTCTCTCTCTGTCGGTCGGTCGGTCTCTCTCTCTCTGTCGGTCTGTCGATCTCTCCCTCTCACCCCCGTTCTCATACTCACCGATCAATGATCACAGGCGCGGCGCTGCACAGCTGTCACACTACTCCGGCGGCTTTTCCTGCTTTTGAAAATGCCGGTGCTCATTATTCTATCTCGTATTTACTGCTTCCCCGCTCACCAGTGAGTGCCTATGATTGGTTGCAGTCAGATGAGCTCCCACGCTGATTGACAGCTGTCTCACTACAACCAAAACAGCCACCGGTGGGCACTATATCTTGTAGTAAAATAAATAAATAAATAATTTAATAAAACGGCGTGCGGTCCCCCCAATTTTGATGCCAGACAAGGTAAAGCTACTCGGCTGACGGCTGGTATTCTCAGGATGGGGAGCCCCACATTATGGGGAACCCCACAGCCTAAATATATCAGCCAGCAGGCGGCCGGAAATGCCACATCCATTAGATGTGACAGTCCCGGGACTCTACCCGGCTCATCCCGATTGCCCTGATGCGGTGGCAATCGGGGTAATAAGAAGTTAATGGCAGCCCATAGCTGCCACTAAGTCCTAGCTTAGTGATGGCAGGTGTCTATGAGACACCCCCCATCACTAAACTGTAGTAAAAGTAAATAACAGAAACACCGAAAAATACTTTATTTGAAATAAAAGACAAAAAACCACCCTCTTTCACCCCTTTATTAGTTCCCAAATACCCCTTCAGGTCTGACGTAATCCACACGAGGTCCCACAATGCTTACAGCTCTGCTACATCGGAAGCTGACAGGAGCGGAAGTAGAACACCGCCGCTTGCTGTGAGCTCCACGGAGCAAGTGAACTGAGTCGCGCTGTCAGCGGTGACGTCACTCAGGTTACTCGCGGCAACAGCTGGATTCTCTTTTCCAGGTACAAACTGCTACAACGGATCCATTTTTTTAACGGATCCGTCCCATCAGTTATACCACAATCTCCAATGAATCTGTCACATCAGTCACGAAACGGATTGTGACTGATGGAAAAAGATAGAAGTGTGAAAGCAGCCTTAAATGTACTTTGTTCATCAAAAAGTCCCTTTAACGTAATTTTTCAGAATAAGCTAGTATTTGTGCACATGAGTAATAATGCCATTTCCAATTATTATGTGACTTGTATTCTGCATTTGCCACCAGTTTTCCCCTTCTCCAGACTTAATCGATAATTTTCATTTATCTCTAAATTAGTGGGTATAAACTAGCTTCTATAATGGTTCCAATATACAGAAACATGCTCAGACGTAGCATAAAAAAAGATAATGCAGTAGTACTGAGCTGTGTAACTGAATCCATCTCACTAACTTTAACAATTTTTCAGTGTTTTTCCCCTACTTGTTTTATCATTTTGCTCCTCACTTTGCCTCTCTCCATAGTTATAAGTGGAGCTTTAGTCAGTCTTGCTTTGAACAAGACAAAGTGGTACTGTTTTTCAGAGTGGACGCTAATTTTAGTAGGTAGAGAGAGTTGAAGAAGTAACTCATAAGTGGAGAAATAATCAGATTTGTCTGATAACTTATACTGCAAGGTTTCTTATAGTCTCTTGTTCTATTTATTCCTTGTTTGTTTAAATGACAGGGACTATTTAATACTGAATGTTAATGTGATATATAAATCATATTTAACACCACAGTGGTAAATATAAAGCAGCATTTGCACCTTGAGGATATGACACTTAGAAGCAACTGAATGATCAGATGCCAAATTGAGGTCAATCTACGGATCTACAACAGTACCCTCAATAAAAAAAAAAAGTCACCGATACATCCTTTTTATTAATTTTTTTATGGACTGTTTCAATATAAGCATAGTTGGCAGTTCTGAGTCATGTAAATGTGCAATCTCATTGGCGTACTCACTAAAGTTTATTTAAACGGCAAGATTATAATTTGATGAAGTTCACTCAACGAACAAGACAAACGTTCATTTGTTGGGTGAAATGATCTTTTGACAACAGGACAAGACCTGCACTGCTGAGAACAATGGAGCCTATGCATAATGAACGATCTTTTACAGACTGTTCAGGGCACCTTTAAAGCACGGTCTGCTTGTGTAATTATTATTAAATGACTCCTGATCAGTAAATATTAACTGATCCGCTGCAAAATCGTCTCATGTAAACGGACCTTTAAAAATGGAATAGTTTTAGTTTTTTAAAGCCTTTTAATAATGTACTTTCCATGCAATTTAATATGACAGACAATGGAGACATAACAAAAAAGTTACACGACAGATGAATAATCCTACTGATGATCAGACAATGTTTAATGATCACATTTCTTTTCAATAATTTGGCTTTATATGCAAAGAAAATTGTGACAAAATGACAGAATGACGATAGAATAATAGATAAACTGTCTGTGGTGTTGTTAGGGATTATGTGTGGGTGGTAATGTAATTTGTAGCAAAACAACATATTGGGTTGTTGTAATGGCCCTGCCATTCTGCCATGGGAAATTAGGTTTCTTTGTGATAACATGTAAAATAACAGCAAAAATGCTTCTAAGTTTGAAGCCCATATAACTTTGTTAACTTTTTAGTGTGTAGTGGGATGTTAGTTTGAATATACAGTATATCAGAGGCAGCGTGTGAAAAATTACAAAAACTCTTACAACTTCCATAGGAATTCAGAGGGTAAGTAGTACTCAAGTGTTGCTAATCTGCTAATCAAATGCCCTTAATTTCTGTTCATCAGCATGTGTGATCAACTTTGTAAAAGCAGAAGTTTTGTCAGTTTGCTTGTGTGGAATATTTAGGTATTGGTTAACACAATGCCAAAAAGGTAAGATGTCCGGTAATCTGGTAATCTGGAATTGAGTTCAATGAGTTCATTGAGGTCATTGCAATGACTAAGGTATTCTTACCGAAATGCATATTTTAATGTTTTTGTGTCTTTTTGCTGCTACTTTTCCAGTGTTGCTTTGTTAGATGATGAATAAAAGCATTTTAAGTGTAACAAGCTCTAGATTTTTTCGTTTTCTTCTGCTTTCCTGCCACAGCAGCATCTAGGTTGTCTATATATTTTTTCAGCCAAAGCCAATTTAGATGGAAAAACTCTAAATAATCTGAATTTTGAATTGCTACCAATTTAGCTTTGAGTCTTAGGGGTACTTTGCACGCTGCGAGATCGCAAGCCGATACTGCGATGCCGAGCATGATAGTCCCTGCCCCATCGCAGCTGTGATATAATTGTGATAGCTGCCGTAGCAAACATCATCGCTACGGCTGCTTCACATACACTCACCTGCCCTCCGACGTCGCTCTGGCCGGCGAACCGCCTCCTTATTAAGGGGGTGGGTCGTGCGGCGTCACTGCGACGTCACACGGCAGACAGCCAATAGGAGCGGAGGGGCGGAGATGAGCGGAATGTAAACATCCCACCCACCTTCTTCCTTCCGCATAGCCGACGGGAGCCACGGTGACGCAGGTAAGAGATGTTCCTCGCTCCTGCGACTTTACACACAGTGATGTGTGCTGCCGCAGAAGCGAGGAACAAAATCAGACCGTCACGTCAGCGTAATTATGGAATTCGCCGTCGCTACACTGATGATACGATTACGACGCTTTTGCGATCGTTAATCATATCATCTAGGATTTACACACTACGATATCGCCTGCGACGCCGGATGTGTGTCACTTTCAATTTGACCCCACCGACATCGCACCTGCGATGTCGTAGTGTGCAAAGCCCGCCTTAGGGTTATGTCTATCTCTGACTTAGAATACAGTGCCTACAAGTAGTATTCAACCCCCTGCAGATTTAGCAGGTTTACACATTCGGAATTAACTTGGCATTGTGACATTTGGACTGTAGATCAGCCTGGAAGTGTGAAATGCACTGCAGCAAAAAAAAATGTTATTTCTTTCTTTTTTTTTTTTTTAAATTGTGAAAAGTTTATTCAGAGGGTCTTTTACTATTCAACCCCTCAAACCACCAGAATTCTGTTTGGTTCCCCTAAAGTATTAAGAAGTATTTCAGGCACAAAGAACAATGAGTTTCACATGTTTGGATTAATTATCTCTTTTTCCAGCCTTTTCTGACTAATTAAGACCCTCCCCAAACTTGTGAACAGCACTCATACTTGGTCAATATGGGAAAGACAAAGGAGCATTCCAATTCCATCAGAGACAAGATCGTGGAGGGTCACAAGGCTGACAAGGGGTTCAAAACCCTTTCCAAGGAGTTGGGCCTACCTGTCTCCACTGTTGGGAGCATCATCTGGAAGTGGAAGGCTTATGGAACTACTGTTAGCCTTCCACGGACTGGACAGCCTTTGAAAGTTTCCACCCGTGCCGAGGCCAGGCTTGTCCGAAGAGTCAAGGCTAACCCAAGGACAACAAGGAAGGAGCTCCGGGAAGATCTCATGGCAGTGGGGACATTGGTTTCAGTCAATACCATAAGTAACGTACTCCACCGCAATGGTCTCCGTTCCAGATGAGCCCGTAAGGTACCTTTACTTTCAAAGCGTCATGTCAAGGCTCGTCTACAGTTTGCTCATGATCACTTGGAGGACTCTGAGACAGACTAGTTCAAGGTTCTCTGGTCTGATGAGACCAAGATCGAGATCTTTGGTGCCAACCACACACGTGACGTTTGGAGACTGGATGGCACTGAATACGACCCTAAGAATACCATCCCTACAGTCAAGCATGGTGGTGGCAGCATCATGCTGTGGGGCTGTTTCTCAGCCAAGGGGCCTGGCCATCTGGTCCGCATCCATGGGAAGATGGATAGCACGGCCTACCTGGAGATTTTGGCCAAGAACCTCCGCTCCTCCATCAAGGATCTTAAGATGGGTCGTCATTTCATCTTCCAACAAGACAACGACCCAAAGCACACAGCCAAGAAAACCAAGGCCTTGTTCAAGATGGAAAAAATCAAGGTGTTGCAGTGTCCTAGTCAGTCTCCTGACCTTAACCCAATTGAAAACTTGTGGAAGGAGCTCAAGATTAAAGTCCACATGAGACACCCAAAGAACCTAGATAACTTGGAGAAGATCTGCATGGAGGAGTGGGCCAAGATAACTCCAGAGACCTGTGCCAGCCTGATCAGGTCTTATAAAAGATAATTATTAGCTATAATTGCAAACAAGGGTTATTCCACAAAATATTAAACCTAGGGGTTGAATAATAATTGACCCACACTTTTATGTTGAAAATTTATTAAAATTTAACTGAGCAACATAACTTGTTGGTTTGTAAGATTTATGCATCTGTTAATAAATCCTGCTCTTGTTTGACGTTTGCAGGCTCTAACTTATTTGCATCTTATCAAACCTGATAAATCTGCAGGGGGTTGAATACTACTTGTAGGCACTGTATAGACTGGAACAAGAGGACTTGTTCACTATTTACTAATGTCATTCTAAGACTTTAAAACATAAGTTATCTAAAGGCAAAAGCTTTAATATTGTACAAATATACAGTATGTCTAACAATTTTCTAAAGTGCAAAAATAAGTGATTCGTAAAGATACAGTTTATAGATGATAATTTTTAGACTGTGGTAAGATGAGTTTCTGAAAAATCATCAGATTTTCATCCAGAAAACATGAATAATTTTCATCCGTATTGTCATCCATATTCCATCTGTGTGCCATCTGTATCTGTGACATTCATGTGGCATTTGTTTTTATACATTAACATTTTAAAATGTATATGTTTAAATACAGATTCCTATTAGGGATGATCAAATATCACAAATATTCGGGAATATTCGGCTTTGCGAATATCCGACGAATAGATCGCCGCTATGCGAATATTCGATGCGCAATGTAAGTCTATGGGAAGCCCGAATAATTGTTATTTGGCAACTATTTGGGTTTCCCATAGACTTACATTGCGCATCGAATATTCGCAAATAGTCGAATGGCGGCGACCTATTCGGTGAATATGGGCGTTGTCGAATATTCGATCATCCCTAATTCCTATGTTAATAATGGCAATGTGTCTATAAAAAACGATTTCTGTATGACATACGATGTATTTTTCTTATTTTACTATGACAGCACACATCCATATAATGCGTTCATTTCAATGAGGCTTTATTCAGAAATCGTTCCACTCTAGATTGAGGATAAGTTGCATTACCTGACACAGCCAATGGACAATTTCTGAAAAAAATATTTTTTTAATTCTAGAGGACCCTTATTTCACTACTAGATGTAAATGATGTGACCTGAGAGTGTACTGTGCTTTATACTTGTTTTTTTTTTAAGATATTTTTAGACCTCAGTTTTATTTGTAAAAATCTATTAAAATTGTTACCGCTATTATTTCACTTGGATCATTTTAAAAACATGTTTATTTCTGGCATTAAAGTCAAAACACTAAGTGATTGAATAAATATGAGATTCACTCATGTTTACTGTCAATATTAATATAAGATTTTAATAGATTATGAAAGATCCTTGTTCAATTTGGTAAGATCTCTGTTTTTGACTTACACATAGCAGTCATTTTTTGTAATATTAACACTTATAGTTGAAGTTTATTATATACCAGCTGTTATTCTAATTAATTTAATATTATCTCATATTTATATCAATCTATTAAAGAGTGAAGTCGTCACATAATTTCCAGGGTATTAGCAAAATATTAATTTTTATTAAATATCAACAAATGAAACATAACACAAACGATTAAAAGTGCATAGTGCAGGACAAGAGATGAATAAGGTGGCAATGCAATTACCAAAGCAAGTACAGGGAGGGTCATACAATTAAAAGTGTGCAGGCACAGGTTGCCAAATACACAATCACAGCAGGAAAACACAGCCTGTTGACATAAGTAAGACAATTGAGTACAAATGCCTATTTTACACATACATAATGTACCCTGTCAGCGGTTGGCACCACCACAACCCCAACGCACGTTTCGTGTGGACTTCCTCGGGAGGGTCACATTTAGCCTTGTCATAGAGATAGTATATATCAATTGTAAAAGGTGTCCACAGCTGAACGTCGATACATTCAGGTGGATGGTGCTGACGAGCTCATTCAGGCGTGCTTATATTATCTTATATTTGTAGCAACAACCAAAATCTCATCAAGTGTGTACATTATGGATTCTACTATCTTCTCCTCCTAGCAACATCCATGTATGGTAGACAAATCGAGCATGGAGCAGAGCGGGCTCACGGGGTAAAAAAAAAAAGTTTTGAAAAAGTTTTAAAAAAGATTGAAAGAAAATGTGGTATCGCATAAAAGTCTGAATTATGAAAATATAAAAATAATTAAACTGATGTGTAAACACTATAAGCAGAAAATAAAATGAAACACTACAAAATTGCTCTTTTTGGATACCCAGAATACCAGAAAAATTGCTGTAAAAAGCAATCAAAATGTCATATCTATTCCTAAATGGTATCAACAAAAACAACATCTCGCTTCACAAAAAATAAGCCCCCCCTGACACAGCTTCATCAACTGAAAAATAAAGGCAGAACGGGTCTCAGAAAATGCAACACAATTAAAAGAATTTCTTACAAACGTCTGATTTCTTTTGACTACTAAACAACACTGGACAACTTTGGTATCACCGTAATTATACTGATAAGAAGCAAAGGTGAGTAGAAACAGCCGGGCACTGCAGTAACAGGTAAGTACTCATGGATTACAGCTCTGCTCATTAACGGACTTCCAGCAGTCCCCGGTGGTGCTCAGCTGGTGTGGCAGAAGAGGTCAGATGAATCCATAAAAGCAAGGAAGGCGGCACTTCACGATGGGGTTCTGCAGTTTTTAATGTGCAATTGTAAACAAATTACCACATGCATGGAGAGGAAGGAGCATGAATTGAATGGGGTTTTTTAGCAGTCTCACTCTATTTGGAGTTTTTTTTTAAATATTTTCTTGTACACTATGTTTTAAAATAACTTATGACTTTCAAAAAGTGTAACTTGTCCTCCAGAATCAAGCCATCATACATCTACAGTATCTGGACAGAGAAAAGATAAAAGTTATGGCTCTTAAAAAAGGGGAGGAAAAAAAGAACAAAAACGAAAAAATGGAAATTGGCGCTGTGGGCAGGAGTAAATCAAATTTGGCAAAAAATAAGAAGAATTTCTAGTATAGTTATGTGTTTATATACAGAATTCATGTTTTGGCCAACAGCAATGTACCTAGCAAATACACTGTATTCATTTATAATAACCTTACACAGCAGAGAAGATACAACTGAGTAATGGTTTTATAAGTGTTTTTCTTTGTCAAAATATGAATGTACTTTATATCTAAAAATAGTAGACACATGTTGTGACATTACTTTGCTTTAAAGTGCTAATGGAAAAATTCCCAAAACACTAGGGTACATGTGAACATTTATGTAAGTTCTCACATATCTTTAATACTCAAAGTGCTATGAGTGTAAAATAAATAAAAAATAGAATATAAATTAATAGGAAGGCTACGAAAAAAGGCATCATCTCCCAAACAATTTGCTTTCCAGACCTATGATAAGTTTCCAAGTTACATTGTACGATTTTTTTGTACAGAAATGTCATGTCAATGTTCACTTTTTCTGAAAAATTTGACATTTCACAGCAAAGTTATAAATTGGTACCAGAAATATTTAACCTGATTTGAGTCATTTTTTTGTGACTGATTCTAACTCTGCCCTTATTTTTTCCATTATCTCTAGTTAATTAGATGTAATATACCCCATGTATATGCATACGACCAAGAGAACACTACTGTAGTACTGATGCATTTAAGGTGAACAAAACTGTTGATGACTACTCTTTTGTGCACATCTAAAAAGAGGACACCACTATCTACACAGGAGTTCAAAGAGACTCTCTCTCTGCCTCAGTACAAGCAATTTTCCATTGGGAGTTTTGTCTGAATCACATTTTTCAGAGATTTAGATTATGTGCCCACGATCTGCACATGCTACTTCCTGGAGGCAGCGTGTCTTCTCCTGTGAAGGAGTGAGTGTAGTCTGTAGGAGACCACAGCTACCCATGTCCCCAATTAAGGGGCTGCGGAATTTTGCTCTGTTCTCGCCACAGAGAACACTCACATCTCGCAACCATGCATTGACAGGATGGGAAGCCGCACCGCATGTCAGTTTACGCTACAGGGAAAAGAAGCACAATGGGCCTGGTATTTCTATAATTCCCATGCTTGTATTGTACAATGCATCATTTTGGACACACGTGGGCATACACCCTTACATGTAATCCCCGGTGTAAGTGTCGCGGGCGGGGAGGACGCCGCCGCTGCGCTCGCTAACGCTCGGGTCCGGCGCTGCTGCGGCTGCTGCTCGGTGGCTCGAGTGGTGGGCCGGATCCGGGGACTCGAGCGGCACTCCTCGCCCGTGAGTGAAAGGAGGGGGGGGTCGTTTGGTTTGGGGATTTGGTCCGTGATGCCACCCACGGGTTGTGGTGTGGTTGAGTACCACCGCTGCTGGTGACGGGGATCCCGGGAGCGTTGGTAGGGAGCAGCTGGGATGTTGTTTTCCCCCCTCCGTGGGTAGAGGTTGGTGGTCCCGGGGCCCGGTGAGGTGACGGGGAGGCAGGGTTGGCAAGGTGCAGGGTCGCCTGGACTGTGCAGCGCGGTGCCGGATGGCACGGTTGTACTCACTCAGCCACAAATGTAGCAAAGTCTCTGGTAAACCAAACGGCTGGATGGACGGGTCCCACATCCGGCTGCTGTGGCTTCTCCCGGACGGTTGGTGGTGGCTGCCTTTCCCTGCACCTTTGTGTATGTTCGGCTCTGATGGCTTCCCACCGGTAACCCGCTCCCCAGCGTATATATGTGCCGGAGGAGCCCTTTTGCCCGCAGACTCTGGCCCTTGGAACTCTAGCTGTGGCGGTAGCTGTATTTCCTTCTACTGGTTGGACAGTTGCGTTCTATCGGGTCTTGGCTGCTAGGAAACCCCTAGGGTTCCAGTCACTGACGGATTTGACCTTTAACGGCGACTCCAAGCTGGTCGGGGTCCGCAGGCCCTGCCTGTGTGTGCTGGCTTCACTTCGCTCCCCGGTTCGGTACCGGCGGGCCACCGCCCGACCCTGGTCCTACGGTTCCGCGTTGATTCGCCTCTCCTGCAGACGGCCACCCCCGTCTGCCAACCTTGCTCTTAGTGCCCGGGCCACACACCCGGACACTGTCAGTTTACTCCTCCACTCCTCTTCACTCCTCACACTAGCACTTCCCTAACTGATCTGACTTCCTTTTCCTGCCTCCAGGACTGTGAACTCCTCAGTGGGTGGGGCCAACCGCCTGGCTCCACCCCACCTGGTGTGGACTTCAGCCCCTGGAGGGAGCCAACAAGGATTTTGTGTCTGGCTGATGTGCCTGTCTCGGGGTGGGGGTGTGTGTTCTGCAGTGCCTGTGACGACCTGGCTAGTCCAGGGCGCCACGTAAGTGCTCAGCATAGAGTGGAGGTCAAACATGAGCTGAGCCATGCCTCAATCTTTGAGAGGCAGAATAAAGAAATCAACAGCAGTTGAAGAATCGGCTTTATTTATCCATTTTTTACGCTGTTCACTGTGTGGTAAGTGACTAGGTGCCTTTATTTGTCTGGTCAATACAATTACAGCAATACCAGATTTATATCATTTTTTAGGTTTGGCTACTATCACGCTAAAACGCTTTTTTACATAATAAAGGGTGTTTTGCATCACTAAATTTTGAAGGCTATAGTTTTTTATTTTTCTGCCAACAGAGTTATGCCAAAGCTTGTTTTTTTGCGGGATGCGTTGGCTTTTTTATTGGTACCATTTGGCCATATAATATTTATCATTTTCTATTCTGATTTTTGTGCAGCAGAATCAAGAAGAAACAGCAATTCAGGAGTTGGCTATTTTTACACCATTCACCATGCTGTAAAGTTGATAAGACAGCTTTATTCTTCAGGTCAGTGCGATTACAGTGATACCACACATTATATATATAACGTATAATTATATACATATATATAAGAGCGAGAGAGAGAGGTTTTTTTTTAATGTTTTGCCGCTTTTACACCTTAAAAATAATTTTATAGAAAAAACTGTTATTGCATTGCTGTATTCTGAGATCTAAAACATTTTTATTTATTCACTGATGGAGCTGTAAGGTGGCTTGTTTTTTTCTAGGACAAGGTGATATTTTCAGCCTATACCATTTTTATTTATACAGTCATATGAAAAAGTTTGGGCACCCCTATTAATGTTAACCTTTTTTCTTTATAACAATTTTGTTTTTTGCAACAGCTATTTCAGTTTCATATATCTAATAACTGATAGACTCAGTAATATTTCTGGGTTGAAATGAGGTTTATTGTACTAACAGAAAATGTGCAATCCGCATCTAAACAAAATTTGACAGGTGCAAAAGTATGGGCACCTCAACATAAAAGTGACATTAATATTTTGTAGATCCTCCTTTTGCAAAAATAACAGCCTCTAGTCGCTTCCTGTAGCTTTTAATGAGTTCCTGGATGAAGGTATATTTGACCATTCCTGTTTACAGAACAATTCCAGTTCAGTTAAGTTTGATGGTCGCCGAGCATGGACAGCACGCTTCAAATCATCCCACAGATGTTCAATGATATTCAGGTCTGGGGACTGGGATGGCCACTCCAGAACATTGTAATTGTTCCTCTGCATGAATGCCTGAGTAGATTTGGAGTGGTGTTTTAGATCATTGTCTTGCTGAAATATCCATCCCCTGCATAACTTCAACTTCGTCACTGATTCTTGCACATTATTGTTAAGAATCTGTTGATATTGAATTGAATCCATGCGACCCTCAACTTTAACAAGATTCCCGGTGCCGGCATTGGCCACACAGCCCCAAAGCATGATGGAACCTCCACCAAATTTTACTGTGTGTAGCAAGTGCTTTTCTTGGAATGCCATGGTTTTTTGCCTCCATGCATAACGCCTTTTTGTATGACCAAACAACTCAATCTTTGTTTCATCAGTCCACAGGACCTTCTTCCAAAATGTAACTGGCTTGTCCAAATGTGCTTTTGCATACCTCAGGCGACTCTGTTTGTGGCGTGCTTACAGAAACGGCTTCTTTCGCATCACTCTCCCATACAGCTTCTCCTTGTGCATTGTGCGCTGTATTGTTGACCAATGCACATTGACACCATCTGCAGCAAGATGAAGCTACAGGTCTTTGGAGGTGGTCTGTGGATTGTCCTTGACTGTTCTCACCATTATTCTTCTCTGCCTTTCTGATATTTTTCTTGGCCTGCCACTTCTGGGCTTAACAAGAGCTGTACCTGTGTTCTTCCATTTCCTTACTATGTTCCTTACAGTGGAAACTGACAGTTTAAATTTCTGAGACAACTTTTTGTATCATTCCCCTGAACAACTATGTTGAATAATCTTTGTTTTCAGATCATTTGAGAGTTGTTTTGAGGAGCCCATGATTCCACTCTTCATAGGAGATTAAAATAGGAGAACAACTTGCAAGTGGCCACCTTAAATACCTTTTCTCTTGATTGGATAAACCTGCCTATGAATTTCAAAGCTCAATGAGGTTACAAAACCAATTTAGTGCTTTAGTAAGTCAGTAAAAAGTAGGAGTGTTCAAATCAAGAAATTGATAAGGGTGCCCATACTTTTGTACCGGTCAAATTTTGTTTAAATGCGGATTGTACATTTTCTGTTAGTACAATAAACCTCATTTCAATCCAGAAATATTATTCAGTCCATCAGTTATTAGATATATGAAACTGAAATAGCTGTTGCAAAAACCCAAATTGTTATAAAGAAAAAAGGTTAACATTAATAGGGGTGCCCAAACTTTTTCATATTACTGTAGAATAACATTTTTTATTAGAAATAAAAGTAAAAAAAATTTAGAGACTCCATCTTTATTATAAAAAAAACCTTAGCCCGATGTAATCCACAGGGAGTGCCATGTCAACTCTGTTTCATTGCTCTGTACAGAAAAGTGTGTATACAGATCAAAAAGCAGAGAGCAATGTCAGCCCTGCTTCATTACTTTGTACAGACAAGTGTCTCTACAGAGCGAGAAGCAGGCTGACACTGAGGGTATGATTCCACTCGCATTGCATCACCCCGCACGGCCTGACAGGAGCGCCTCAGCTGCATGGAAATACATGCAGCTGACCCAATCCTGTCAGGAGAGTGTGTGCAGTGTCGGTTGATACCGATGCAAGACTTGCACAGTCACAGTCAAAGTTCAATCGAGTCTATGAGCCATGGACTCAGATGAACCCTGACGTCACTGCGAACATGGACAAAAACAGCCGAAGACTGCCGAGTGACAGCAGTGAAGTGAATACCCCAAGAAGTTAATGATCGGACTTGAAAGCAGAAGCGGCCGGGAAACAGAGTCTGCAAGATGCGTTGCGGGACCTGTAAGTATAATCATATTTTTTTTTAATAATGTGCTTGTTTTTACAGCCCCTGGACCCGAACTGTAACACAAGCTGCCCAGAAAGCTTGTGTTCGGGATCATGTGCACGAACACTATGTGTTCGGTACGGACCTCGAACCTTACAGTTTGGGTTTGCCTATCACTATTTATTGACATTACTTTTTTTTGTTCTTTATTTTCTGGGGGGTTTTTATATGTTTACATTATTTTTAACTTTTTAAAACTTTTTTACTTAGTCCCTATATGGGACACAAACTTTCACCTATCTGATCACAACTGAAATATACTGCAATGTTCATCACTGCAGTATATTGCAGCTGTTAGAGCTTCACTGTTGAAAGCTTTAGTGATTATGCCACCGCCATGATCACTTAGGCTTTTCATAGTCATGTGCCACAGCCATGATCACTTAGGCTTTTCATAGTCATGTGACCCGCATGTTGTCATGATGACTTTAGGTCACCATGACGATGATTGGGCCCTCCCAATTTGAGGGAAGAGGGAGGGCAATTTCTCTCCCAATACCCTATGTGCTGCAATCAATATCAATTGTGGAATTTAAAGGGATAAACAGCCAGGGATGGCGCGAGCACCATCACTGACTGTAAGGACTGGGGTTCAGCTGTAAGGAAAGCCCAGTCCCCAGCTGCGATTGCAGTGGGCAAGTGCCAATGCCCGCGTGATTGACAGGACATACCTATACATCCTTGGTCAGGAAGCATTTGCCTTCCAAGACGAATAGACATGTCCATGGCCATGAAGGGGTTAAACATTCTTAGTTTTGTCTTCTTGGTTATTAATACAAGTTCACACATGTAGAGTTATTTTATATATGAAGAATTTACATCACAAAATAAGAATTAAACATTCGTAAAAAATTGCCATTTAGACACTGTTAGTTTACTGAGATACCTCGTAAAATCTTGGTGGAATCGTTCACCCTGCTCTTGACTTAGGTCATCAAGGTTTTCTGAAATAATTCAAGTGGGTATGGAGATAATACACCTTGATACTCATTGTACAGCCAAGGTGACAGAAAGAAGACAGCATTCTTTCTATAACTTGTTCTTTTTTTTTTTTTTTTTTTTTTTTTTTTTTTTTTTTTTTACTGCACTATTCTAAGTCCTGTTGTGTATAAATACGTGACTCTTCAGATTTTGTGTTATACCATGCCTGATGAAGAGACCTGAGTAGTCTCGAAAGCTTGCAATTATTACCATCTTTTCAGTTAGCCATTAAAAGGTATCAACCACTGAGGACTCTCTGTTCTTTTAAACAATTTTTTTATCTCTACTGGCTAACACGGTACAAAGATATATTTTACTTGTACTAGCTCAGTGTAATCTGTATTATAGTTCCCAGGAAAATTCAGTACAACCATAGTGAAAGAAGACCATGCGTCTACCTCAGCATCAGTCATTGAATTTTTGAAGTGTGGATCTTTCATGTGTCTGCTAATTTGATACACGCCTTCAGCTTCTCCATTGTCAGCACTAAACCTTTTTGGCAGATGAAGTCAAAGCATCTTCCCTCTGTCTTTAGAGCCTTTACAAAATGATTAATTAAACCTAATTTGATATGCAGTGGTGGAAAAATGATCTTATTCCTGTCAACCAATTGTTCAGCAATTATATTCTTTTCTTCTACTTCCATGTGTTCTCCCAGAGGCCACTGTTTTTCACCCAGTGCCTATTTTTTTGATCTACTATCCCACACAGGGATACTTAGTGTATACACTCTGCTGTGCCAGGAGAATATTCACCACCTTTAGATCCATACAGACTGTCCACTGGTTATCATAGTTTAATATTTTCTGTAGAACCAGAATAATTATGTTTTGCTCTTCAGTCATCTTAGTTGAGTGACCTATTGGTATTGATCCATATTTGTTTGCATAGTGTAAAAGCACACGTTTTAGGCTATGCTAAGAACTGTCTATGAACAGCCCCTTTTAAGAAGTATTAATAATTAAGTATTACTTAAAAAGTATTCAAGTATTTGTCATATACCTTACAGATCACCTTTGATTCTATAATTAATACTCCTTGTCAAGAAAAAATATCCCAAATTCATGTCTGGGCAACTCTATATTATCTGAAAAAAATAGAACTGCTCCAAAAAAATAATGACATATTCTGATTCAGAGGACTGACCTAAAATCAATCTTAATATCTGAAGCACCATAAAATGTTTTTTCATTTGTTCCCCAGTGTAGTCATTTCATTGTACTTTGGTCTAAAACATAGAAAGCAATTAAAAAAACCTCAACAAACCAGGCCTATTTAGCACAGCCTTTTATTTAATTGAGGCGCATACCTCTTAATCAATTTGTGTCTTAAAAGTGGCAAAGGCCTCACCACAAATCTTACTCTAGTAAGATAAATATATCTGAAGATCTTATCTGTCTTAGTATCCGGACTTCATTTAGTGATGTAGTGTCACCAGACATAAACCTAATAGTTTAGCTGAGCTCTTATAATGCAGTATGACAGTTAGTTTTTCCTATATCAGATTACTGTACGACGCCTGGTGTAAAGATGACACTTCCCAGAATTCAGATCATCAGAGAAAGCTTTATAGTGACATTGAGTCAGCAAGAAATGCTGGAAGAGTTTGTCTCTGCAGTCAAATGAAATGAGAATGCAACTCTGGACTCAAATAACAGTTGTAACAAAGAATGTAAATAATAATGTAATTTATTTAAAAAGTTACTTCCCTAATTCTGCACATTAAAGAGATTGTCCACTGCTGAACATCCCTTATTTAATCACTTCACTGCCCAATATAAAATAAAAACAATTAATCCTCACCACCAGCAGTGGTGCCGAATGTTACGTCTGTTAGAGGCCACAGGCTCAAAACAGATACTTCAGACAGAATTGGAGCAAGCCACTACGTCTGGCAGATTCCAGTGGAACCCTGGCCCTCAATCTTTCAACTCTATAGTGGGATCTGGACTTAAAATAGGGATAATTGAATTGCTTCCATGGAAGAGCTGCTATCTGGATGAGCAAACCAGAGACAAGAGAATAGTAGCGTAGCTGGGACAGAATCATGAGGTCGGTGTAGGAACAAAATCGTAAAGAATGACAATAGTCAAAAAGCAAGCCGAAATAATAAAACCAGATTGTTCACTGGGAGAACAGCAAGGAAAGTTACATAGAAGCAGGTTAGAATATAACTTTCAGTGGATTTCAGGATCTTAAGTAGTCTGCAGCCCCACCGAAACCACAGAGCAATGATCTCTATGTCTCTCAGTATGGATGGGAGTACAAGTCCCTTAGGACACAAAACTAGAATTGTTGCCCAACATCACCCTCAACTTTGCTGCTGATCGTCATCCTCTTGCTTTGATTAATGTGGATGACACCTCCTGTGTCATCCACATATCATAGTGAAATCTTGCTTCTGCACAGCGTCAACGCCGGCTTGGGCATACACATTTTGCTGTGCCAGTTATGTCTCTACGCAGGCACTAGATTTTTCCTGGCAATGTGGTTTGACACTTACACACTTATGTTTTACCCTCTCCCTGCAGTAGGGCAGAGCAATGTGCTCATGCAGGAGCCGGCGATGTCTCTGTGCAGATGTAAGATTTTGTCCAACTATGTGGTTGACTCAGCAGGCATAATTCACATCAATCACCCATCAGAACGGACCATCTGCAATTACATAAAGCACTGGAGAAATTAATAAGCTTTTGGGAGTATATAAGGGGAGACAGGGGATAGCATACATTTTTGTAGAATGCAGCATAGGTGATGTTGAAGGTGCTAGTCTTGGTTCAGAAATAAACACCTTCACCCCCGAGCAACTTTTTTTATTTTTCATTTTTTCTTCCCCTTCTTCCGAGAGCCATAATTTTTTATTTTTCTGTCAATATTGCCATATCAGGGCTTTTTTTTTTGCAAGACGAGTTATTCTTTTGAATGCAACCATTAGTTTTACCATATAGTGTACTAAAAAAACAGGTAAAAAATTCCAAGTGCGGTGAAATTGCAAAAAAAGTGCAATTGCATGAATGTTTTGGGATCTTTTATTTACTGTGTTCATTATATGGTAAAACTTATGTGTCCGTATGATGTCTCACGTTAGTATAAGTTTGTAGATATCACACATGTGTACTTTTACTTTTATCTAAGGAGTGAAAAAAAATTCAGAAGTTCATCTAAAAAAAGAGTAGCGCTTTTGTTACCATTTAACGAGACCTGTAGTGTTCTCATTTTTTGAGATCTGGGGCTCATTGATGGCTTACTTTTTGCATCTTGAGCATTTGCATCTTGGCTTCATTTTTAATGATACCATTTTTATGCAGATGCAATGTTTTGATCTCCTGTTATTGCATTTTAAAAAAATTTGTGGCAACCAAAAAGCATAATTTTGGAGTTTGGGATATTTTCTCACCGTCGATGGCAGCGGCATGATCCCTGCCATGGCCATTTAAATCGCACTGTCAGTGTTTGACAGCGCAATCTAAATGATTAGTAGGTGTGGGCGGATCTCTGATCAACCTGCGCCTATTAGTCCCATGTGTCTGCATACCTCCCAACCATCCCAGATTTGAGGGCTCTCTGCCACAGTCCTGCTATTTACTGCTCTTGTCCTGGGTTCTCCCCTTAGTGCAGTGCAAAAATTAAAATCTCATCTGCTCTGATTTCCCAGGACAGGGCTAGAACTCATAAACTTGTGAGCTCTTTGTCTATAGGTAGCAGCTCTACTATTGAGCCACTGCCTGTATTAAGGAGCATAGGAGGATTTGGTAATCTTGAGCTGTACTGCAGGCAGAGCAGTCAGAAGCAAGTTATTTAGCTACATAGAGATATAGATAAATATACACTACAACTCCATGTAGCTGAAGGAAGAAGTCAGATTCTTTTTTTCCCATAAAACTACTATAAAGAAATGAGAAAAAAAAATTACGACAATATAATTTTATGTATCATTACACCCTTGAAATCAAACCGGCAACTTTAAAACATATAACACCAGCCCTAGTAGGCCTAGCTGTTTAGCCACAAGCTTTGATGTTGTCAGAGGACAGATTTTGCATAGATGAACCTTCAATGCAGCCTCTGATGACACAGGGCAGACCTACATTGTACAGTGCAGAGCATCTCTGTGACCTGTATTCTAGAAGGAGAGGAAAAAAGGTGGTATATTCCAATAAAATTACTAAAAATAATTTAAAAAAATAGAACAAGGTAATTTTTATTGCGCTTTTTTAAAAAATAATAAACATCACAAATTAGTAAATAACATGGACATATTTGTTTTCCCTATAATCGTAATGACCCAAACAACACAGCAATAAGATTATTTATGGGGATCGGTAAATGGTGAAAAAAATGGCGCAATTGATTATTTTTCTCTATTACAACCCATAAAAAATGTATCACTGAGGCCGTGTTCACACGTAGCAAAGATATGCGTTTTTTTCTCCAGGTGTCCGCACCACACAATGCAATAACAATCTTATCTAATTATTGGGTGTTCCTATGTTTTTTATGCGTTTTCCCTGACATTTGATCCATGTTTGGTGCAGATGTGAATTCCAGGTTTTAATACATTTTAATACTACAGAAAAGCTTTGATTCTGCTTGTAAAAATAAAAACAGCACTTTTTTTCCCTTGCATTTTTTTCAAGCTCCGCAAAGAAGCCTATAGGAAAAACAACCCACCAAAAACGCACAGAACAGCAGCGTCTTTAAACACACCGAGGGTGGAGATTTCATGACGTCACATCCACTTTGCTTGGACACTAGCCTGTGTTCACATGTAGCGTAAATGCCAGGATTTTCTGCTGGTTTTTTTGCACATAAATCCAAACAAAGTGGATGTGATTTTATGAAAAGGCACTGCTGAACTCTGTGGTTGTGGTGCTTTTTTATTCTCTAGAGATTTATATGTGAAGCTTTAAAGAACGCGTGGAAAAAACTGCAGTTACTTTTCTAAATGCAAAATCAAAGCTTTTCTGTACTATTCAAAAACTTAAAAATGTGGCTTCACATCTGCACAAAAAACCCAAGAAATAATGGGGAAAAGGCATAAGAAATGCAGCAAAGATGCAATAATCAGGGAAGATTGTTATTGTATAATTTGGTGCAGACAACTGCAGAAAACAAAAAAACCCCACAAGATTTATGCAACATGTGAACACGACCGTTAGTGCTGGGCTTTTTTTTTTTCTTCATTGAATTGGTCGGTGGCTGACCCCCACCTTACCATGCACCCCAATTTTGGTTGTATTCCACCTGTCTTGATTTTGGCAATTGTGGCTGTTAACATTCAGCCATCAAGCCCTGTCCACAGGCTATTTTCTTCAAGCAGCATTTGCTTGGGCCTGTCCCACTCACAGCCATAATTCAGTCATGGGTACGGGATTGAAAAACACCAAGTAAGTGCTGCTAAGAACAGTTCTACTTTTTTCATATGAGGCCGTATGGCACATTTTAAATAAAAATAATTTAGAGTAGGACTGCCCCAAAGAGATTTGCCGTGACATGGCTATGTGGCGTAGCTCAAGAAATTGCAATTTTTTGCCAAAAATCTCAAATTTTGATAATAAGTACACTTTGGAATTTTTAGTTCTGTAGTGCACATTTAGTGCTGACTATCTTGCTTTTTTCTTACAGATGCAAAAAAGTAGCACGTTATATAGTAAAGCTTATATAAATATGAGAAAGTTCTGGCAGCTATGCAGAAATGAACAGTCCGGGGCATTTGCTGAACATTCCTCACTGCTAAATGGGTGTGGTTTAGGTGAGGCAAGGGGCATGGTTAAAATTTACCGCTTCTTTTTCTTTTCTTCAAGACTTGGGAGGTATGTTACTGTGGGCTTGCCGCTGGAGCCTGTGGTAACGGGAGATAGGCGACCAAGAACATACAGTTACGTCTTTGGTTGTAAAGTGGTTAAAAGACAGAAGAAAAAACAAAAGCACTGAAACAAAAATTGGTTGCAGAAGGAGTTAAGGAAAAAATCTTAAAAACTGCATTCATAGGAACACCCGCTTTTGACAGGGAATACATAACACCGCATTAATAATTGTTTTTTTAATATTTTGAATAAATTCTAGTTGAATTGCAAAAGTTAGAGTTATAACTAAGGACATGTTAATTTTACATATGAGAAAAACAAACTGAGTTTCATCAGTGATATTTATCAGTGTTTGATGAGATTTTCATCAGTATCATCAGTTTCATTAGACTTTTGTCAAGAGTTTCATCAGATTGTTTCACTGATGAGAAAATGAAAACATTTTTCCATTTTCTCCTATCAGCCAGTGAGAAACAGACATTGATGGCATCCGAGTTCTGTTTAATTTTTTCAGTGACCCATAGACTTGCATTGCTGAGTTTGATCTGACACTCAGATTAAGGCAGGCTTTGCACATTACGACATCGCAAGTCGATGCTGCGATGTCGAGTGCGATAGTCCCCGCCCCTGCCGCAGATACGATATCTTGTGATAGCTGGCGTAGCGAACATTATCGCTGCGCCAGCTTCACATGCACTCACCTGCCCTGCGACTGTCGCTCTGGCCGGTGACCTGCCTCCTTCCTAATGGGGCGGGTCGTTCGGCATCATATCGACGTCACACGGCAGGCGGCCAATCAAAGCGGAGGGGCGGAGATGAGCAGGATGTAAACATCCCGCCCACCTCCTTCCTTCTCATTGCAGCCGGGAGGCAGGTAGGAGAAGTTCCTCACTCCTGCGGCTTCACACACAGCAATGTGTGCTGCCGCAGGAACGAGGAACTACATGGTACCTGTCTCTGCACCGCCATTATGGAAATGTCGGAGAATGCACCGATGATACGATAACGACGCTTTTGCGCTCGTTAATCGTATCATCTAGGATTTACACACTACGACATCGCAAGTGACGCCGGATGTGCGTCACTTTCAATTTGACCCCCACCGACATCGCACCTGCGATGTCGTAGTGAGCAAAGCCGCCCTAATATCGGACATGTCTCTGGGATTTTGCATGGACCATTCGGTCCAAGGAAAAAATTTAACGTGAACAGCGCCATAGATCATAGTTAAAAAAAACCTCACTCATACGTAAAAACTGACGCTTCAATGAGTCTTAAAGTTGTTTTAGAATTAATATTTCTTGTAGAATACTAATATTTAGGCCTCATTTGGACAACCGGATTTTGCATTTTTACAGATATAATAAAAATTATTGAAAAGTATTATTACAAGTCTATGAGTCTGTGAAATTAATGTAAAGCACGCTAATGTCATCAGAATGCCATGGAATGTTAGTAATTAATACTGCAAAGAATAGGAGAAGATTTGTAATTTATTTACATTACATTATTAACATGAGATCACCAGAAGACACAGCACATAGAAGGAGTGGAGCTTGTCTGGGAGATACCTATAGTTTTTTAGTTGTATTCAGTACATTAAGTACAACATAAAGAGTTGCCCTGTAGTGTGTAACCCATTTTAAGACTTTATAAATAGGGATGGGCGATCCCAAACTGTAAAGATCGGGGATCGTACCGATCACATAGTGATCGTGTACACGAGCCCGATCACAAGCTTTCCTGAGAAGCTCATGTTACAGATCGGGTCCAGATCGGGTCCAGGGAGTGAAAAAAAAAGCACATTATTAAAAAAACATTATAGTCATATTTACAAGTCCCACGATGTGTCCTGTAGACTCTGCCTCCTGATGCTTCTGCTTCCGCATCCGTCCGATTATTGCTTCACCTTTTGGTAACCAGCACTGACTACTAAAGGACCTTCAATGATGTCATAGCCATGTGACCCAGTCACGTGTCAATGCTGTATTACCTGATTGGCTACAGACTGGTCACATGACTATGATGATTTGAAGGTCCAGGTAACTGAACTTTGACTGTCACTGTGCTAGTTTCGCATCGGCATCACCCGGTACGGCCGCACACTCCCCTGACAGGAGTGGTTACCGCTCATGTCCAGAGAGTGTCAGTCTGTTCGGAGAGATGCCCATGCAAGACTGAACGAGTCACACGTAAGTGGAACTCTGGCCTTAGTGTCAGCCTGCATCTCACTCTGTATAGCTGCTGCTGTACAGAGTGATGTAGCAGAGTTGGCATTGCTCATTGCTCTCTCTGCTTCTCACACTGTATAGACTGTCTATACAGAGTGATGAAGCAGATGTGACATTGCTGTACCTGTGAACTACGGATTTTTTATAATAAAGATGGAGTCTCTAAATGTAATTTTTTTGTTTTATTTCTAATAAAAAAATGTTCTCTGTGTTGTGTTTTTCATTTGCTGTTTTCTAGAAATTCATGGTGGCCATGTCTAATTTGGCGTGACACCATGAATTTTGAGTTTAGTATTATTTCAGAATACAAAGCTGGTATTAACCCCTTTATTACCCAGTAAGCCACCTGGCAACAGGGCCACTGGTTGAGCTGGGCAATGGCGCTAAGAAACAATGTGCCATTTCCAGGGGCGGCTGCGGTTTGCTGAGAATCCCAGTCCTGGGATCCTTTGGAGGCAATCACTGCCTTAAGTCTGGAACCCATGGACATCACCAAACGCTGGGTTTCCTCCTTCTTAATGCTTTGCCAGGCCTTTACAGCCGCAGCCTTCAGGTCTTGCTTGTTTGTGGGTCTTTCCGTCTTAAGTCTGGATTTGAGCAAGTGAAATGCATGCTCAATTGGGTTAAGATCTGGTGATTGACTTGGCCATTGCAGAATGTTCCACTTTTTTGCACTCATGAACTCCTGGGTAGCTTTGGCTGTATGCTTGGGGTCATTGTCCATCTGTACTATGAAGCGCCGTCCGATCAACTTTGCGGCATTTGGCTGAATCTGGGCTGAAAGTATATCCCGGTACACTTCAGAATTCATCCGGCTACTCTTGTCTGCTGTTATGTCATCAATAAACACAAGTGACCCAGTGCCATTGAAAGCCATGCATGCCCATGCCATCACGTTGCCTCCACCATGTTTTACAGAGGATGTGGTGTGCCTTGGATCATGTGCCGTTCCCTTTCTTCTCCAAACTTTTTTCTTCCCATCATTCTGGTACAGGTTGATCTTGGTCTCATCTGTCCATAGAATACTTTTCCAGAACTGAGCTGGCTTCATGAGGTGTTTTTCAGCAAATTTAACTCTGGCTTGTCTATTTTTGGAATTGATGAATGGTTTGCATCTAGATGTGAACCCTTTGTATTTACTTTCATGGAGTCTTCTCTTTACTGTTGACTTAGAGACAGATACACCTACTTTACTGAGAGTGTTCTGGACTTCAGTTGATGTTGTGAATGGGTTATTCTTCACCAAAGAAAGTATGCGGCGATCATCCACCACTGTTGTCATTCGTGGACGCCCAGGCCTTTTTGAGTTCCCAAGCTCACCAGTAAATTCCTTTTTTCTCAGAATGTACCCGACTGTTGATTTTGCTACTCCAAGCATGTCTGCTATCTCTCTGATGGATTTTTTCTTTTTTTTCAGCCTCAGGATGTTCTGCTTCACCTCAATTGAGAGTTCCTTAGACCGCATGTTGTCTGGTCACAGCAACATCTTCCAAATGCAAAACCACACACCTGTAATCAACCCCAGACCTTTTAACTACTTCATTGATTACAGGTTAACGAGGGAGACGCCTTCAGAGTTAATTGCAGCCCTTACAGTCCCTTGTCCAATTACTTTTGGTCCCTTGAAAAAGAGGAGGCTATGCATTACAGAGCTATGATTCCTAAACCCTTTCTCCGATTTGGATGTGAAAACTCTCATATTGCAGCTGGGAGTGTGCACTTTCAGCCCATATTATATATATATAATTGTATTTCTGAACATGTTTTTGTAAACAGCTAAAATAACAAAACTTGTGTCACTGTCCAAATATTTCTGGACCTAACTGTACATGATAATGTTATAGAAAAATAGTTTTAGTTTCAAACAATTTTATTAATTTTCAACCATGCAAGTAATGCAAATAATATATTCCCCTACTCGGGGATTATCATGAATAATAGCACTTATTAGAAGGGAACAGGAAGCTAATCCCAATTATGAACCAATAGTAGGAAAAGGAGGAAGACAAAAACAAAAGGGGTATAAAGAAAGGAAAAAGAGACAGAGGCAGAAACTATAGGAAAGAGGGGGGAAGGGTAGGAGGGGGGGTTGGCAAGCATCTATTCCATTTCATCAAGTGTGCCTCCAGGTGATATAGGGATTGTTCATGGTTATAAGTGCAATACTTGAGATAGGTCATTGCTCAGATCATGATTAAAGTCCACCCAGGGGGTCCATATAGCATAAAGGTTTTCCAAGCTGCATCTATACATTCATAGAGCATTATCATATCAAGTCTATCTTTTACCTCCTGGCTTGATAGGTGGGAGATTTTTCATTTGGAGGCGAGGTGAATTTTTGCTGACATAGTGATATAACATAAGAGACAAAATGATATGTTGGGTAGTCCCACTGACTTATTCCTTACCAATAGAGTGGATGGGCAAAAGGAGATATTGCTTGGTAGTGTATGGTGAATGAGCTGCTTAATATTATTCCCAAAGTCGCGGGCTCTGGGACAGTCTCACCATATATGTTTTGTATCTCTAATCGCGTTGCAACCCCTGAAGCACTGAGACATGTGGGTATAGAAGCTTGAGTCTAGCTGGGACATAGTATGCCCTATGAAATAGAATCACTGTGGTTTCTGTGAGGGAAGATTAATGGCTTTCCTTTGTGGAAAAATAGTTTTAGCCTGGAAAAACTTGATCATTCTCAAGCGGTACTGTAGGCAAAAAATATTTTAATTTAAAATATAATTTATATAAAATAAAAAAATATAATTAAAAACAAGTTTTAAGCACATGTTTGCATTGGATAGCTGCATCCAACATAGAAGTATTGCCATTTACTACCACAATAATGAACGCTTTGTGCCAAGACCTTGGTCTATTGATTCATTGATGATTATGTTATTTTCCATCTGTACAGGGTCAGGGTGTAAAGTTTTTTTGCCCTTGCTATAATCAAATAAGAGAAAAGTAGAAAAACTATGGAACTTCCTGATGTATATAAAAGAAATACTGCTTGAAATTTCTATTGCTGGTAATACATGCGTTGTAGAGAAGGTATAAGTGGCATATTTCCATAATGTATTAAATCATAATAGCTACTATACAATTTGATAGAGACATAAGGAAGTCAGATATATTCATATTGAGCTTTCACAGACATAATTATAGTATACACGTACAAGTTCAGCACACATATATTGTAAGTGTACAGATCTTAGTAGGATATTGTAGCAGAGATAGAGCTTAGCTCACTTTAGTCAAGGGAACTGACAACATGGCTTCTGTCTAGCACAATTTCCTAATGCTTATTCACATACATAGATTATTTTGAAGCCCCACTAAAAGTCCTCATGGATGCAAAGCTATATTAAATTACAACTTTCACGAGGCCAGAGACAGTGAGTCTAGAGAAAATGAACACTTGAAGGTTACAAAATGTCATACAAGAGGCTGAGAAGCTAGCTGTTCAATTAGCTGTCACAAATGTGAAGACTGCTCTCCTCCTCAAATCTTCTACTGAAACTCTAGCATTAAAAGACAATTAAATCCCCTTTAAATTTTTGCACCAGATTTCAGCACCAAATTTTCACTTCCTGGCAGAAAATTGCACTAAAACAATGTCAAACTCATTTTTGTGCATTTTGTTTGCAAAGAGATGCAGATTTTGTGTTGAACTTTTTACACCATATTCCTGCACCCAATCTACTGTACATCTCCTGGCAAAAAAATTGCTTCACTATCGCATCAAAACCCCATGATGTTTTGATCTGTTTTTTTTCCCCAGGAGGTGTAGATTGTGTACAGGAAAATGGTGTAGAAATTTCAGCACCAAATCTACATCTCTTGGTAAAAAACCTCAATTTTCTGCCAGGAGATGCAGGTCTGGTGAGGTCACCATTTGAGGTTACTCAGTTCAATGAGGTTACCTGAGGTCAGGTTCCTTGCAATCACAGGTGGAGGACCATGGGAACCTCCATCTGTAACCACAAATAACCACTGTCACCACTCATCGCGCAGCTCAGTCATTTTCTGTCTGAATCTCACGTCACATTCTGTGCCCGTGCCCTGTCACTTCAGATGTAGCAGAGCTGGAATCATCGTGGGACCTCACGTGGATTATGTCGACTCTGGGTGTTTTAAGGGTTAATAAAGGGTTGAACGAAAGGATTGAAAGGATTTTTTCAGTGTTTGTGTTTATTTCTTTTCACTTACAGATTAGTAATGGGGGTCTCATAGATACCTCCCATTACTAATCTAGGGATTAGTGTTATTAAATCCTTATTACCCCTATTGCCAGAATTAACTAACTATACATGAGGGATAATGAGTAGTCCTGGAAGTATCGTTACAGGTAAATATCAAGTGTTTACTCCAATCCTCTAATCCCTTCTACCACCATTTTTAAGCTCCTCATTTGGGTCCCAATAGACTTATATGGGGACTGGTGTCCAGCCAGATATCCGGAATCAAATCTGGGTCTGAATCAGGTTTTTCTTTTAAATCCGATTGGACCCGTTGATCCTGGGTATATGTGAGTCTGCCCATCACTAATCTAAACTAAAAGCCAAAAACAAAATCAAAATTGGCAATTATCAATTTCTTACCAGTTTCTGCTTTTTTAGCTTGCTTTTTTTTCCTTCCTTCCTTCCTTCCTTCCTTCCTTCCTTCCTTCCTTCCTTCCTTTATTACTGTGGGGTGGGCTAAATCCCCATCTTGAAAAAGGCCAGCTAGGAGGGCCAGCTAAGAGGGACGGAGACCTATGACGATTGGACATAAGTTGTGACTTCTCAAACCTAAATGTTTTCTAAAGTAACTAAAAAACAATTTTTATTATCATAAACGTCCTCTTGAAAGGAGTCCCTGACCTCCAAAATGCATTTTGAATGGGGATTGCAGCATTACAGGGGACTTAGCACCTAGAAATATCATACTAGGGGTGTACAGGTTACTGGTGCAGTGTCTGAGGAAAAAAAACTGTTAATTTCTATGCAATTCATACTTTGATTCAGGTTACCTGACCAGTTTCTAATTTTGCCTCAATGGCAAACAAGCACATGTGGGTTGTGGACAAAGAAGACATAAAAGTCATGGGGATATGAATTGTTACAGTATTAATGTCTGGGAAATATAGCAATGTCTGATATTAACAGCATTAATGTCCTGGAGAAATTCTTTAGAAAAATCTATAACAAGTTCTGTAGAGTGAAGAAATGCTGCTTTAATACAAATGTAGCCAATAAACACTACGTTATTCATTACAGCTGCTGGCTGAATACTGCAATTACAGATACTTTCCATGTAATCAGGGTGATGCTAGTTTACTTTCCATAGATTTTCACCTTTATTAAGACTAAGCAGTTTCTTGAAGAAAATAGGGATAATTGTAACACTATATACAATTTAGAGTAAGTTAATAAAAATCACGTTCTGCTTATTTAAAGCTGTTTCTAATAGGAAAGACACTGACTTAGACAAGATTAATAGCACAACAGCAGTGTTAAAACAAAAAAAAATACTGATTATATAAAAAGATTACAGACAATGGAACATAAGTTTCATATAGATGACTCTTTCTAGAGCAAAGGAGATCCATTGTGAAGCTGTATACAGTGTCAGACTCTAGAACTAGAGATGGGCAAATATATTTGAGTGGAGTTAAATTTTACTCAAATTTTACAAAAACCCATATTCTCTAGAATACAGATTTTTTGTAATTCACTCCGAGAAAAATTAAAAAAAATGGCAGGCAGCTGCATCTGCCATTTTGATAAATTGTAATGGGTGGAAAAAGGGTAAACCACCCCCATAATAATCCCCTCACCACTCACCTGTCATGGCAAACTCTTAGGCCCTAAGTTCCCATTGCCTCCCAGTCCCTAGGGCCTTTATTTCCCCAGTTGCACAATATTTTTTTAATTTTAAAACAGAACTCAAGGGCACAAGTAGGCCTCGGAGGGCATAGGCAGAAACCCTGCTTTAGAGTAAAAACACTGGTGCGTTTCTGTGGAACGAAGAGGCCCCAAAGACAGTAGTCCCTGGAGGCAGAGGGGTTGCCAGGACAAGTGAGTGATGAGCACTGGGGTTTTTTTTGCTTTGTGTGTTTACATGTTAGAGTTATAATGTTCTGAGGTCGAGAGAGACCTCAAAGCCTAATAGAGAACATTGAATTCACAGAAAATAACTTAAATGTAAATAGAATTTCCTGGTAATATCCACATAATTTGCTGAATTTCAATTTTGGCAGATCTGCTCATGTCTATCTAGAGGCCACCACAGGTCCACGTTACAGCCATTTTTTTATCTTTTACATTTTCTGTTAAACAAGTAATTTTTTATAAAAAAATGTTTACAGGGGAGAGCGAGTAATCACGTATCAGTTGGCTGCATGAGGGAGGAGGGATAAATTAAAAGGTCTCTGTAAGGGCCTGGGCGGGGCAGAGTCGTCTTTTGTAAGCTGCAGAGCAGGAAGCTGAGAGGAGTTCAGACCTGTGTGGAGCGATAACACAGGTCTGTGGGCCCACCTGAAATAGCAGGGCGATGTATAGTAAGACCGTCTTCTATGGCAACCGGTACCTGTGTGACGTGGTATCCTATGGACTGTGTATAGCCTGGCTGTATCCCGGAGGACGTTTACCTGTTCAGCGATGGCGTTTGTCACCCTGGGGGACCCCCACCCCGCTCTTATATATATATATATATATATATATATATATATAGTCAAGAAACTGACCAATATGTACATGGTATATTTAATTTTAATTGAATTTGACAATGAGTATGTTAACCATACAATAGATTGAATTACCTGCTGTTTTAGAGAATAGACTGGGAAATAAATGCCTAATTTGGAAAACTTAAGACAAAGAAATTGCAAATTTCTTATTCCATAGAGAACAAGCTTTCTCATATTTTAAAATATTGTCATTTTTAAGAGCATGATTGTGCTTATATACGATATGTGTTGCTACTAGTTCAATTATATTTTCGATAGGAGGAGTGTCTTTACATCTCCAGAATGTAGCTATTAAATGGTTAGTTATAGTTAGGATATGGAAACAATGTATTAGTGCTCTTTTAACAGTTTATCAATGCCCAAGGAAAGAATCACTAGGGAAGAGGAGAGTGAAATTTGGTTACCTATTACTTTGTTAATGAGGTATTCAACTTTTTTCCAAATTAAATTGACACTACTGCAATCCCAGAACAAGTGTCTTAATGGCCTTTTGTGTCCACATCCTCTCCAACAAAGGGGAGATTTGGATGAAGAGATTTGTTTAATCTTTGAGGTACGAGATACCATCTAGTAAGTAAATTATATTAAATTTCATATAGAGTGACGAAAGTGTTTTATATGATTATACAACACCTGGAAAAAATTATGGAATCACCTGGCTCAGAAGATGTTCATTCAGTTGTTTACTTTTGTTTAGAAAAAGCAGATCACAGACATGGCACAAAACTAAAGTCATTTCAAATGGCAAATTTCTGGCTTTAAGAAACACTAAAAAAAATTATAAAAACTTAATGTGCTAGCCAGTAACGGTTACTTTTCAAGACCAAACAGGGGAAAAATTATGGAATCACTCAATTATGAGGAAAAAATTATGGAATCATGAAAAATAAACAAAAGGACACTCCAATACATCACTAGTGTTTTGTTGCACCACCTCTGGCTTTTATAACAACTTGCAGTCTCTGAGCCATGGAGTTAATGAGTGACAAACAGTCCTCTTCATCAATCTGGCTCCAACAAAGACCCCCCCTGGAGAATCATACTTACTAGACCCGGGCATCTGCATTGCTCTCAGGTCCCCTGCTTCCGGACGGCATTCATACACACATCAGATCACACACACAATCACACATCATATCACACACCAAATCGTGCCACCACAGGTTTTTGCATGCATTCCACCGCGGGTCCTCAAGCATAATTCTCCACTGCACTATGTCACAGGTTCCCTTACCGGCCGGAAGCAATAGGTATCACTAGATGTTGTGTGTTTGTGTGTGATCTGATGTGTGATTGTGTGTGTGATTTGATGTGTGTGCATTCCACTACATGTCCTCAATGCGTTCCACTACAGTTCCTCCTGTCTGGGGTCTGGTGAGTATGATTGCGGGGTCTTCTGTCTTCTTTCTTCTCTCTTTTGGGGTTGTCTGATTTCTATAATGAAGTGTCCTGCAGTAGTCTTTAACTTTTTCAGCTGTATGGACACCTAATTATTAAACCAACTAGGGCTTATTTTTGGTCTTATATTGAAGCTTACACCAAAAAGGCCGAAAACCCCTGCAAGGGCTTATTTTCGGAGTAGGGCTTATTTTTGGGGAAATGTGGCATCCAATGAAAGCTCTGTTTAAGGGATCAGAGATCTTAAATTATAGAAAAAAATGTTCAGAACTCCCAGGCCCCCATTTTTTAAAGTGTTTTATAAGTGACACAAGGGATATTTTTCCCCACGCGATAACTGAGCTTGGAACTTAGAAAACCATTCCTTAATAATTAGAAGAAAAATCACTCTGAAAATGTATAGTAATTTGGGCAGAACAAACATTTTATAGGTTAGGATTCTTCCCAACCATGAGCGTTTGTGTTTAGATATTCTCAATAAATTTTCTTGTATAGTCCTCAGGGGGCTCTCTAGGTTAACATCTATTACTTAGTGCAGATCTTTTGTAATTTAGATAACCAAATATGGACAGTTTGCCCCTCCTATTTGTATTCAAACTTTTTTTGAATGATTTGTTTTAGGTTGTTAGCTTGTAGTAGGTTTGTCACTGAGAGAATAACATCATCAGCGAATAAACTGATTTTATCATTTCAAATTTTAGTAGGCGCCCCATTAATAATGCTATTATTCCTTATTCTTTCAGTAAACGGCTCCATAATTAGAGCACAGAGAATAGGGGATAATGGACAGCCTTGTGTCGTGCTGTTAGAAATTTTCAAAGCTATCAGATGCGTGATTGTTGGAAACCACTCTAGCAGATGGATTATTATATTGAGCCAATATTCCCTTTAGTATTATATTATAGAAATGTTATCAGCAGCCTCCCCCAACATGTTTCACCACAATGGCGTCATCAGGGGGCAAAGGCTAATGCTGACTTACTATGTACAAGTCAGCATTAGCCTTGGTATTAGGCTATGTTCACACAGTGCATCTTAAGAAAGATGCAGCATTTTTGGCCCCAAAAAACGCACCTGTGGCAAAAACGCATAAAAAAACGCATGCATTTTTACTTCATTTCGCCAAATGCATTTTTAGATCTATGGACTAGAAGGGCTCAAAAATGCTGGAAAAACCCAAAAAGATTTGACATGCTGCATCTTGGGTACATCTTCAAAAATGCAGCCAAGATTCAGACAAAAAAAGATGCCCAGTGTGGACAGCAAAATAGAAATCTCATAGACTTTGCTGGGGGAAGGAAATGCATGGATTTAGGTGCTTATTTATGACCTCAAAAATGCACCAAAAACGAAATAAAATATGCAGTGTGTGAACATAACCTTAGATACTATGATTGCGCAGACTGTGTAGTCTAAAGGCGTTTCACATGATCGCACCCGCCCCCGCTAACAATCGCACCTACCTATCGCACATCGCTGCCCGTGGCAGACAAAATCGCTAGGACACTTCACACATACTTACCTTCCTAACGACGTTGCTGTGGGCGGAGAACAACCTCTTTTTTAAGGGGGAGGTCCGTGCGCCGTCACAGCGACGTCACACAGCGGCCCGCCAATAGAAGTGGAGGGGCGGAGGATCAACTGCATTAACGACACTCCCACCTCATTGCCAGAGGACGCAGGTACGTTGTTGTTCGTCGTTCCAGGGGTGTCACACATAGTGATGTTTGCTGCCTCAGGAATGACCAACAACCTGCGTCCAGCACCAGCAACGATATTTGGGAAATGAACGACGTGTCAACGTTCAATGATTAGGTGAGTATTTTTGATAGTTAGCGGACGCTCGTAGGTGTCACACGCAACAACTTCACTAACGAGGCCGGATGTGCGTCACGAATTCCGTGACCCCAACGATATCTCGTTAGCGATGTCGTTGTGTGTAAAGTGACCTTAAGTCTGCTGTGTCTAAGAATAAAACTATGCACACAGCATTTTTTCAGGCAGATTCCACTGAAAAGAAGCACTCTAAAACTGCTGCTTAAAATGAACATAATGTACAACAATATAAAAACATGTTTCCAAACATCAAGAGCTTAAAAGAAGTGACATGCTCATTCTTCCGGCAGTTTCTACTACACTTGACAGTACGGAGGAAAAACCGCTGCAAGAATGATGACAAATCTGCTACTTAAGCCATTTCAGGTAAACAACCACAGTTTTCCTGAAGTGTCTAGGAGACATCATGTTCACATAGCCTTAACTCCCTCACCCCTGGCCGAATTTCTGTTTTTCGTTTTTTGACGTTTGGAATTTTTTGCCGCTACAACATTTATCAATCAGATTAATTGATTTTATATTTTGATAGATCGTGAATTTCTGAATATTAAATATATATATTTTTTATTTTTTAACCCTTTAATTTTCAATGGGGGTGATTCAAACTTTTAGGTATTTTTATTTTTTTTAATTTTTTTTAAAACTTTTATTTACATTTTATTTTATTTTTTTAGTCCCCCTAGGGGACTATAAGAATCAGCAGTCTGATCGCTTGTGCATTTCTGTTGATCACAGCTACATAGCTGGGATTACCAGAAATATTCACCTCTTGTTACTGGCAGCACTCGGCCAGATAAAACAGGAAGTGATTTATGATAGCTACAAGAGTCATCACATGACCCTGTGCTACCAAGGCAACCATCAGCTCACAGTGAACACGTCACAGCGCCGCGATGGGGCCCAGGTAGGTGAAGATTTACCACAGCATGTATTTAAATCACGATGTCACATTTTGACATTGTGATTTAAGGGGTTAACAAGAGTGGGTGGATTGCTGACGTGAGGCACACACGTCAGCTGTCCAAATCAGCTGACATGTGCGCAAATCACCTACAGTTGCCCGCAGGAGCCGCAGGTGATTACACTATGACCACTTAGGGCATACCACTATGGCCTGCAGTTGTTAAGGGGTTAATAAATATGCCTCACTGTTGAAGAAAATCCATATACTTATGAAGTTACATATCACAGATATTTGGAAAGGAGGTAGTGATCTTCCCTCACTAAGAGGCCCATGTAAAGCTGCACATCCAGTATGTCCACCCATGATAAGTATGTACCAAATATCCTCATATAGACTAATATCTCAGATTACTGTGTTTTAAACTAGGAGGGTTATGTATCGACGTAAAAGTTACTGCACATCGATGGTGCATTCCAGGGACGTGAATTCCCCGTGGTTTGCTTCTGAAAGCTATCTGTCTATCAAAGCACAGGCTCTATTCTCATCTAAACACCGAATCTCGCTATGAGCTCTAGCTAGAAGTAATTCTATTACAAAGTGCACTCAGTGACAATAATGCTTTTTAATCTGAGGTCTGCATTTCTGTTACAGATTGTTCCTTTTCCTTATAATTCATATTATTTACTCCATCTTTATAAGACCAGAAAATAACAACACTGATTCCAATATACCAATGATAAACAACAAGGTGTAAAATATCAAAATTCTTTCCAAGTAATCACTTTCCAATAATATGTCATATAATATTTATACTAGTACATAATTTCTACTTAAATATATATGCTTAGATTAAGTTATATGTAAAATATTTTTTTATGCCCTGCTGACATAATTCGTGCTTTCATTATTCTAGTTGTGCATAATTGATACCTATACCAAAATGTTCCCACAGCTGTAAACGGCAGATGATGGCTGACTGATACAGCCATCATCTGCAGGGAAAGACAGAGGAAAGCTGCAAGGCTTGAAATGCGAGCCGCGTCAAAGTGAGGAAGGTGGCAAATGACATAAATGTACACCCTGTGTCGGTAAGGTTTTGCCAACAAAGAGAGTTATTAGGTATCAGAAGTTTTAAAATAAAAAATGGAGGCATACTCAGCTACCAGCAGTTAAATCCGAGGTCACTTCAGTCAACTGTACTGGTTGTGAAAGCAATGCCTTTTGAATTCATAGAAAGGCTAGTCAGGTGACTAGAAAAGCATGTCATGAGAAAAATATTGGATGACATACTTTTTTAATAATCTAAATGCTGCAGCTAATAAAAGGCTTCAACAGGGTTAGAATGTCTACACAGAGCTGGCATTGCTTTTGGGGGTAGTTCTGGTCTCTGGTGCTGCCTGTGCCGGAATCACAGGGTTGCTGGTAGTTGAGTATGCCCAGCGTCGGACTGGCTACCGGAGGAATCTCCAGTAATACCATGCCTGGCCGCGGTTACCTGCACTGAACTCTGGAGCTCTCACCTGAGCTCCGGATGCAGCCTGGCCTGTCTACAGCTGTCATGAACTGAACTGTAATCGCCAGGGAATCAATCACTCGGCACTCGCGGTTCAGTCCTGCAAACCCCGAGTTGAGTCTAGGCTGCACTTCGGAGCTCAGGTGAGAGCTCCGGAGTTCAGAACAGGTAACCACGGCCAGGCCTGGTATTACTGGAGATTCTTCCGGTAGCCAGTCCGACAGTGAGTATGCCTCCCTTTTTTTCTTTTAAAGGCCTTTTAGTGATTACAGCTTTTTAAGCCCTGTATTATTATAAAGAATACTAGTTATTTGCATTCAGAAAAATAGTTATGGAAACAGCTACATAATACCTGTGCAAAAAGACAGCTAAGAAAACAAATTTTATACCTGATGAAGAAGTCTCTCCCGTCTCTGTTTGTCGCCATCTCCCATCCATAAGGTGGTCCCTGAGGCAAATTCCAGGTCCCAGTCGGTGGAGGCCACCCTGAAGACTTTGTCCTGTGGCTGCAAAACAAACAACAAATCAACTTCAACTTTTTTAGTTATTTGTACCCACCATGAACCAAAATACCAATCCCATCCTTGCTTATTTATGAAAAATTGTATACTGTTGGACAGTATAATACCAGTTTCGTGACATTAGTAATGCACTAAATTCAGCTGTTAGTCGATTTTAGAAAATATTAAATATCATCTGCTACTTTGGGCAAGTAAAAATTGGAAATATAACATTTTCAATAATGATTATTTAAAATGTAGAATATGAGTTGTATAAACCAAGGAAAACATTGCAAATATAAATGTGACTGGATCTATAGCGAATACTAAAGGTGGAAAATATTTATCACATCACAACTGAATGCTACTTCTTAAACACATAAAAAGCATTAATTTTAGTGTCATGTGTTTTTTTCCTGTACATTTCACACAGCTGTCATATGGATGTCACACACTTATATTTTAACTAGTGATGGGCAAATAGTGAAATATTTGGGATTGATGGAGTGCTGTGCCACCTTGTCCCGCAATTCAGACATCCAGCAATCTGGCAACGCGTTAACCGGTGGTCACATTTGGTACCTTGTGAACCCAGCTGTGAACTCCGGTGACTTTTCAAAGCCGGGTTCCCCACTGCTTTAGTATGTCATAGGAGCTGCAGTAATCATTCACGTTTTCTATCACTGCAGCTTGTGGATGTAGCTAAGCTGAGATCGTCATGGGATGTCATGTGGATTACTTTGGACCTGCAGGGGAGTTTTTGGGATTAATAAATTGGTGAAAGCGGGTGTGGTTTTTTACAATTTAAAATAAAGCATTTTTGTTTTGTTTTATTTTTTCATTTTATTACAGGGATGGTATTGGGGGTGGGTCTCATAGACACCTCTCCATTACCAAACTAGGGCTTGATGGCAACTGGGATTTTAAGAAATCTCAACTTACCTTAGCCCCTAATTGTCACGGCACCAAGACAATCGGAATGAGCCAGATAAAGCACCAGAAAATAGCAGCCCGCTGCTACCCCACATTTGGCACATCCATTAGATGAGCCAATTGTGAGGCAGTTGCAAACTGCTATTTTTAGACTGTGGCGACCCAGTAACCATGGACTTTCCCAGCCTGAGAATAGAAGTCCCCAGCTGTCTCATTTATTTGCACACCTGTTATCACAAGTAGGTGGGGGGCTGTACATCATTTTTTTTTTCAGTGCACCTGCCAAATCATAGTACTGTCAGTAACAAAGATGGCTACAGCATTACTGTGACTGGCTGTCAATCCCTAGTGGCTAAAAATCAGGCACCAAACACGGGGAGGGTATTTGAAATTCACGAGGCGAATACCAAAATACTCAACGAGTAACAAATATCCCGAATACCTTAACATTCATGTGAGTAACGATTAGTGCAGTATATATTCACTCATCACTTATTTTAACATATACTCTTAATTACATTCTCTATAATATTTGCATTTTTTGTAGTAACAAATAAAAAAATAGGACTAACGTTATCCAGTATATATTCTCAAGACATTTCAAATACTGCCCAAAAAGTCAGTCATTCAGTAATTTAAATAATGAGATCTATGGGTAAAGCAGACCTAATAACAAATCTGTAATTATTGATATGGAAACATATTTTGCTGTTATTTCCACATAAGTGCATACATTTTTTTACACTGAACAAAAATAAAATTGCAACACACTTGGTTTTGCTCCTATTTTTCATGAGCTGAACTCAAAGATCTATGACTATTTCCATGTACACAAAAGGCTGTTTTCTCTCAAATATTGTTCCCAAATGTGTTTATATCTCTGATACTTAGCTCTTCTCCTTTGCAGAGATAATCCATCCACCTCACAGGTGTGGTATATGAAGATGCTGATTATACAGCATGACTATTGCACAGGTGTGCCTTAGGCCAGTTTCACACATCCTTCTTTTTGCCGGTTTCGCGGATCCGGCGCGCTCCCGTACAGTGAATACAGTACAATGACAGCGCTGTAACTTCCGGGTCACATGCACCGGTCATATGACAGCACGTGACTGGCGCTTGTTGCGCTGTCATTGTACTGTATTCACTGTACGGGAGCGCGCCGGTTCTGAGAAACCGGCAAAAAGAAGGATGTGTGAAACTGGCCTTAGGCTGGCCACAATAAAAGACCACCGTAAAGTTTGCAGTTTTAAAACACACCACAATGTGTTATGTTGCTGGTGTTTGAATGAACTTCCCATTGGCCTGCTAAATGCAGGAATGTCCCCCAGGGCTGTTGTCCATGAAGTGAATGTTCATTTCCCTACCATAAGACATCTTCAAAGATGTTTCAGAGAGTTTGGCATCCCATCCAACCAGCCTTACTACCATAGACAACATGTAACCAGACCAGCCCAGGACCTCAATAATCCAGCATCTTCACCTCCAAGATCGTCTGAGATCAGCCACCCGGATAGCTGCTGCAACGATCAATTTGCATAACCAAAGAATTTCTGCACACAGTCAGAAACTGTCTCAGGGAAGCTCATCTGCTGTTCATCGTCCTCATAAGGGTCTCCACATGACTGCAGTTTGTCGTCGTAACCGACTTGAGTGGGCACTTGGCACATTGGAGAGGTGTTTTCTTCACAGATGATTTCTGGTTTTCACTATACAGGACAGATGGCAGACTCCATGAATGGAATCTTGTGGGTGAGCCGTTTGCTGTTCTCAACATTGTGAATCAAACAGCTGCAACCAATTCCTCTGCCATCAACCTGATCGCAGGCCCACTGTCAGCATCCAGACCCCCTATATTGCCTAAGATTGATGTGACTGTGCTTTCAAATTCGAAACTGTTAACAAGCTGTACACTGGATACTTTACATTCTATCAAAGTGTCATATTTTCATTATTGTCCCATGAAAAGAGATAAAATATTTACAAAAAGTGAGTGGTGTACTCACTTTTGTGATATACTGAATGTTGCCGTGGCATGTATTATCAAACTATTAATGTATATAAATTGCTTAATCTTTCCAATATGTGTCTTTTTCATTCTGCTTGTGAAATATGTCCAAATGACGTGCAGTTAAGTGCAATAGTACCTCAAGTGACTTCCTGGAATGGCAACATAAAGTGAACAATTTGCCAGTAGGGCTTATTGTCCTAAACTGGGTCACCTCTTTATTTTTCTCAGCTAGTGATTTATTATGTATTGATGTCTTGATGCAGCATATGGCATGTTAAACTCCACTGAGTAGCAAATTCTTTCTTTTGGCTGATGTTCAGCAAGAGTTTTGCATTCGCAGCTTATGATGTACTTTAAAGCCTTTGGCATATTGGCTGAAATGTCCACAGATTTTATGAAATAGGACCAAGAAGATTTGCACAGTGAACAATGATTACACTGTTCTCCCAGATGCCTTCTTTATTACCACTGTTGGCAGCTATGTTAGGTAATTTATTGTACATATCAACCAATTAAGCAAGTTGGTTACTATGAGGAACATACAGAATATGTTTACTGCACTATGGATGCAAAATAAGTATGATATGTGAACTTCTAAGTAGTTGATTTTCTCACTGCTCTGAAGGTCTCTAAATGACATTAATTCAAGACTATGAAAATTAGAGTAATATGCTTTCTAATGGAGCATTAAACAAGATAAGAGGTATAAAAACAACTTCTTTGTAATTAGTTCTTTTGAATAGTATGGAATAAGTTCTGTAGCTTTTATGCATGAGTTATTGAAGTTTTAACTTTGCCTATTTAAACATTTTAGTCATATTTGTGATGAACTACCACCAGGTGTCACCAGATGCAACTAGTGACAAGGAAGTCAAACAAACCTGAGCCAGGAGGTCACGTATGGAACACAGGGAAGAAGCAAATAAGAGGTCAGAGCACAAGCCCCAGGTCAGAAGCCAGGAAGTCACATAAGGTATACTGGGGAAAAGTGGAGCTGAGGTCAGGGTACAAGCCGGAGGTCAGGAGCCGGGGAACAACATCAGAGTAAGGGACATGGAAGGAGAAGGGAAACAACAGATCCGGGGTAGGAGGACAAGAGCAAAGCACAAACTGGAGAGAGACCACTTTCTGCAGGCAGTAACTATGACTAGCGGCATTCTGGGTGAGGTTGCTCACTAATGAAGCAGAGCAATCACCTGGAACGAGATGCCTGGAGAGCGGCCCCTGACAACACCACCGCAGGAACCGAGGACAGGAAACCACCAGTCCTCTGACGCAAATACAAAACAGAACACCAGCTCTGCTGGAGAGCAGAGCACCACGGATGAGAACCATGACAATATTCCTATTGTTATCAGTAGCTTTCCTCTCATTTTTTGGCTCAAACTAATATAATTCACACATTACATAAAAACTTAAATAAACATAAGTATTACATAATATGATCTACAAAATTCTATGACTAGCTTTTCTATTCCAACATTGAGACTCTGTATTCTAGTGGAATAATAGTAATTCAGGCTATAAACTTTATTTCATGCTAAATAAATATGAATTTCCAAAATATTTTCACCACTATTAAAGTTTGATTTATGAGCCTAGTAAAACTTTAAACACAAAGTAATTTTGACTTGTAAATACAGTATGGAACAATTGTTGCTTGACTTCAAATATCTAAACAGCAATAGTCCAGACTAAAAATCCATACTTCTGTATGATATACAACTGATTTTTTTTATTTCAAGTAAACATCAAAAATCAGTGAAGGGATATTACATATACCGGATGTTTTTTGTAAACCAAAGATTCCACTGTTCCAAAAACTTTGAGAGGATTGTCAAAGATGTAAACCATTTTTGTAAAGACAGTAAATGCTATAAAATAGATTTGGTCTGAATCTATTTGTACATCCCATTCTATTGTCCATGAGAGTGGTCTGAGGTCACTGATTTTGAGTGGGATTACCACCGCTCACCAAATAGCATCAGTGGCTCTCCTTCTGTCACCATGTCATCTTTATAGAATGATGCACACATAATCTAAGGGCGGCTTTGCACGTTGCAACATCGCACGTGTGATGTCGGTGGGGTCAAATCGAAAGTGACGCACATCCGGGGTCACTTTCGACATCGTAGTGTGTAAATCCTAGATGATATGATTAACGAACGCAAAAGCGTCGTTATCGTATCATCGGTGTATTCTCCGACATTTCCATAATGCCGGTGCAGAGACAGGTACGATGTAGTTCCTCGTTCCTGTGGCAGCACACATCGCTGTGTGTAAAGCCGCTGGAGCGAGGAACATCACCTTACCTGCCTCCCGGCTGCAATGAGAAGAAAGGAGGTGGGAGGGATGTTTACATCCTGCTCATCTCCGCCCCTCCGCCGCTATTGGCCGCCTGCCGTGTGACGTCGCTATGACGCCGCACGACCCGCCCCCTTAGCTAGGAGGCGGGTCGCCGGCCAGAGCGACGGTTGCAGGGCAGGTGAGTGCATGTGAAGCTGGCGTAGCGATAATTTTCGCTACGACAGCTATCACAAGATATCGTACCTGCGACGGGGGCGGGGACTATCGCGTGCGACATCGCAGCATCGGCTTGCGATGTCGCAACGTGCAAATCCTGCCTAAGACCAGGCCGGCTAATCAAAATAAAAGCTTTGGATCCTGTCAAGCAAGGAGATGTACATGCAGTGGACAAAGACCATTGTCATGGCCAATGCAACTGGACATAGAAATCAAATCTCACAAACTCTACTTTAAAATTAAAAAAAATGATTGCTTATCTGTTTATTATCCCATCAATCCGGATCCATTTCTTAATAGATTGACTATGCACTTTTCTAATCATGTGGTCTCTACTACAGATGAGTGAATGTATTTGACTGGAATTGAATTCTACTCAAATATTACAAAAATCTGCATTTGGTAAAACGCAGATATTTTCTCATTTGCTTCTGCACAGTCAGCTGGCCACCCATTTCGCTGATCTCATAAATGACAACCTGAAGGTTAGAAAATGAAAAAATTCCTATGCCGACCTTATCTCTGACTTTTCCAGCCCCACCATCCCCTGTCCAGTCCTTGGTGCTTTTTCTTTCACCACCACCATGCACTAAATACTCGCACACAAGATCACAATGTACTGTACATCATGACACCATGATGCTGTGGCCTTACGTGCGCTTTCACAGAAACGTCCCAGGCCTCATTAAAGTGAGACATTCCAGCCTTGTGTGAACAGGCCCAGGGATTCAGCACTCTGCTACGCTGATAAGAATATGTGCTGAGAACCAGTGAGGGTGAAGAGTGGCGGAACTGGAGAATTGAGTATTCAGGCTAGTATACGTTTTTTTTTTGTTTCACATTTTCTTAAACATCATGAATAAAGGGATCCTAACAAAAGGTAAGAAGTCAGCCCCTTCAGTTCTAATTAGTTTTATGTATTTACTTTACATTAAACAATTAAAATGCTTTGTTTAAGACCCATTTATTTTAGAATAGTCAGATAATTACATTTGTGCTTTGCTATCATTTTAGTAAGGTTAGAATCAATATCTAGTTAAGATATTTAATTCCCTAGAAAATAAGAAGGAGGCCAAGGAAATTACATTCTGAAATAAATTGTTACCTGGATATTGAATTTTTGAATTCATGTTTTACTTCTTATATACACTAGGGCTCCACGTGACCTAATATGATACTTTATAGCATTTTGAGTTGCTTTTTTAACCATAAGTTAGAATTTGATGGAATAATATTACCAAAATAGTATAAGGGGTTACCACTGATGGGACAATTTTCAGTAGGGATAGTACAAAGACTCGCCATGGTTTTCTTAGGCTATGTGCGCACGTTGCGTACTGTCCCTGCAGAAATTTCTGCAGCGATTTGAACAGCACACGTGCGTTTCAAATCACTGCAGAAACAGTCCACAATGAAAAAAAAAGCCGATTTCATGCGCTCTGACTGCAGCCCCTCCCATAGACAGAGCGGGGACTGCAGACATGTCACTCTAATGTGCACAGCTCCTGCATAATCTTCATAGATTATGCAGGGGACACAGGACGCATGCAATTACGCAACGTGCGCACATAGCCTTATTGTTGGTCTGCAAAAAAAAATAGTTGCTCCTTCTAAGAACAACCCTGACTTAAGAATTAGTTAGGATATGTGGGTTTTCTTTTATATTTAAGTCATTTTTGCAGAATGGGTACATTGTACAATATAATTTAGCAATCTGTATAAAAAAATTAGAATTTTCACATTGGCTGCTTAGGTTTTTATTGTTTTTAACTCCCTGTTGTTTCAGGAAATCAACACATACATCAGCCACATTGAACACAGTCTGACGCTATCTTTTTTATTGAAGCATCTAGTGAGCACATGCGTAGATTGAATTTTATTTCATCAGTTTATGCACTGCCGTCACTCATAGTCATCTCCACAATGTCCTCAGTAAAATGGCACCTGGCATCTCTACCAAAAACTGTCTCATAAGTGGTCTCTTGCGTCAAAAATTAAATGTGAGCATGCACCGCCGCTTATATTCGTCTCCATAGTGTCTTCAATACAATGGAGCCTGAGGTTGCGGAAATACTCATGCACTAATTCGGGTGCCATTTTATTGAAGACAACATCAAAATAGTAATGCGCAAGTGCCGCCAACAGTGGCAATGGTGCCAGCTCAAAATTTAAATAAAGAAAAAGAGGCAAGGCAAGAGGAGGAATGGTTACAGAGGACCCAACCCACAAAGTCCCGCCCAAAAGCTCCAGCCACTGCACCAGTGACATCATTTCTGAAGGTTTGAACATCGATTATTCTGCAATCAAGCCTTGGATTTCTTATCTAAAAGTACTATTTTAGGCTAAGTTCACACTTCCGTTGTTTTGCATCAGTCACATGTGTTGCTTGACGCATGTGACTGATGCGTTGTACAACGGATGACAATGGTGACAAAGAAAAGAATTTCTTTGTCGGACTCCGTTGTGTGTGGGGGGCGGAGTTCGGGGGGCAGAGTTCGGGGGGCGGAGCTGAGGACATCAGTGCCGCGGTCTGCATGGCTGGGGACAGGTGAGTGAGTGTGTGTGTATGTGTGTGTGTCTACATGCGTGTGTACATGTGGAGTGCGGGAGGGGGCGGAGCACGAGGGGGAGGAGCCGAGCGGGGCCGTGGAGCTGAGGACGTCAGTGCCGCGGGGACTGCAGGGCTGGGGACAAGTGAGTGAGTGTGTGTGAGTGTGTGTGAGTGTGAGTGTGTGTGTGTGTGTGTGAGTGTGTACACATGCGGAGTGCGGGAGGGGGCGGAGCCAAGTGGTGAAGTGTCGGCCTCCTTGCATACTGTATCCAGGGTAAATATCGGGTATAAGCAAAGCACTTTTTGCTTGGTTACCCGATATTTATCTTGGATACCAGCTTAGCGCTGGCTCCCTGCACCCGTAACCACTGTAATTATCAGGTAACTAACCAAAGCGCATTGCTTGGTTACCCGATGTTTATCCTGGTTATGGGGAGCCAGAGAGCGCATGCGCAGCGAAATTCTACGGATCACGCTGCTCAAAAAACGTTACAGGCTGCGTTGCTCCCGCCCGGCGGTCAGTTAAAAAATGACTGACCGCGACGCAGCGGTTGCAACGCAGCATCATCAGTCACAATCCGTCACTAATAGAAGTCTATGGGGAAAAACAGGATTCCTGCAAAATATTTTGCAGGATACTGTAATTCCTCAAGGCTACGGATTGTGACTGATGCAAAACAACGGAAGTGTGAACTTAGCCTTAATCAGTATCCTAGCACCATTATGACTTTGCCTCTAGTTTATAGGGCAAGAACCTGATGGATGGTTCCCTTTAAAATCTTTATCAAATAACATAAAATATTTCAATGTTATAAAACAATTGGCTTACTTAAAATAATATTGTCAAGTTGAACTTTATCCATGTGTAGGAGATAAATGTCCGACCGAGGGGGTTTCATCGATTGAGAGAACCAGGCCTATGAATCGAGCAGTCGTCAACCATGTCTACTTCTGCTCCATTTATTCTAATGGTAATGCCGAAGATCAGCTGAGCACAGTACTCATCAATCTCCATCAGTCCAATTTAGACTGAATGGAGCAGCAATATACATGATCGACCTCCGCTTGATTCAGCCGGGCTCTAATAATCAGACCCACAGCAATCAGGAAAGTATTCCCATTTCCAAGGATAGGGGATAACTTTCAAATTTGAGAAGACTCCTTTAAGCCCAGGCTCCATAATTAATGTTTTGTTCAGGATGCATCAGGGTTACTTTTGAAGACTACTTACAATTGCATGTTTTTCCATTGTATTGGCCAATTTGTATTTTTTTTTTTTCAATTACAGTATGAATCATGTTCATCATGAAAGCAGTCATTTCTAACATAAACAACAGGCTGATTATTTTTAGATGGAACTGAGAAAATGTTTCCATTCACTGTGAACATTACATTATCTTGATAACTCATTGTCAATATTTATTCAGTTAGGGCTCCAACACACATCCGTTAATACCACGCACGTGTGATACGGGCCGTTTTTCGGGTCCGTTTTCTGTTTTTTAGGTCCGTTTTTATGGTATGTGTGGCCAGCGTGTGTATCCCGTATGCTAACCGTATGTGCGTGTGGAATGTCCGTGTGTGCATGCGTGAAATAACTGACGTGTGTGTGTTGTCGATGTAAAATGTTCCGTGTGTGTGTGTGATGCACAATGTCATTGATACATGTCGGCAGACAGCAGACAGAGTTGCGCGATGAGAATGAAGTCAGGTGAACTTCACCCGACTTCATTGTCATGCTGCGGCTCTGTCTGTGTCCCGCGTACTGATTAGCGGTCACCCGTGAAGGACTCACCAGTGACCGCTAATCCCCTGACTGAATTGAGCAGCCGTCTCTCATACTTACCGTTCCCCGATCTCCGGCCTCAGCGCTGCACGGCTGTTATAAAAACTTCGGCGGCTTTTACTATTTTGAAAAAGCCGGCCGCTCATTAATCAATCTCGTATTCCCTGCTTTACCCGCCCACCGGCGCCTGTGATTGGTTGCAGTCACACACGCCCACCACGCTGAGTGACAGCTGTCTCACTGCACCCAATAACAGCAGCCAGTGGGCGTGTCTATACTGTGCAGTAAAATAAATAAATAAATAATTAAAAAAACTGGCGTGCGGTCCCCCCCATTTTAATACCAACCAGATAAAGCCATACAGCTGAAGGCTGGTATTCTCAGGATGGGGAGCCCCACGTTATGGGGAGCCCCCCAGCCTAACAATATCAGTCAGCAGTCGCCCAGAATTGCCGCATACATTATATGCGACAGTTCTGGGACTGTACCTGGCTCTTCCCGATTTGCCCTAGTGTGTTGGCAAATCGGGGTAATAAGGAGTTATTGAAACCTTCCATGATTAATCTGTAAGTGACATTTAAAAAACACACACACACCCGAAAAAATAATTTATTAGAAATAAAAAACAATAACAAAGTCCCTCATCACCAATTGATTAAACCCGACAAAGCCCTCCATGTCTGGCGTAATCCACGGACCTCCAGCGTCGCTTCCAGCTCTGCTACATGCAGGTGACGGGAGCTGCAGAATACACCGCCGCTCCTGTCAGCTCCACGCAACAAATGAGGTGAGTAGCGCGATCAGCTGAGCTGACACTGAGGTTACCCGCGGTGGCTGCGAGTTACCTGACTGACAGCAGCTGATCGCGCTACTCACCTCATTTGTTAATAAATGAGGGGTTAATAAATTGGTGATGAGGGACTTTGTTAGTGTTTTTTATTTCTAATAAATTATTTTTTCGGGTGTGTGTGTGTTTTTTAAATGTCACTTACAGATTAATCATGGAAGGTATCTCGGGGAGACGCCTGACATGATTAATCTAGGACTTATTGGCAGCTATGGGCTGCCAATAACTCCTTATTACCCCGATTTGCCAACGCACCAGGGCAAATCGGGAAGAGCCGGGTACAGTCCCAGAACTGTCGCATATAATGTATGCGGCATTTCTGGGCGGCTGCTGACTGATATTGTTAGGCTGGGGGGCTCCCCATAACGTGGGGCTCCCCATCCTGAGAATACCAGCCTTCAGCCGTATGGCTTTATCTGGCTGGTATTAAAATGGGGGGGACCGCACGCCGTTTTTTTAAATTATTTATTTATTTATTTTACTGCACAGCATAGACACGCCCACCGGCTGCTGTGATTGGGTGCAGTGAGACAGCTGTCACTCAGCGTGGTGGACGTGTGTGACTGCAACCAATCACAGGCGCCGGTGGAGGGAAAAGCAGGGAATACGAGATTGATTAATGGAAGGCCGGCTTTTTCAAAATAGTAAAAGCCGCCGAAGTTTTTATAACAGCTGAGCAGCGCCGCACCGGAGATCGGGGAACGGTAAGTATGAGGGGGGGGGGAACTGACCGACAGACAGCTAGAGGGACAGATAAGACAGAGAGACCGACCGACAGACATAGAGACCGACCGACGGACTGAGGGAGAGAACAAAACAGAAAAAGAAAAAAGACCGACATCACATGAAAAAAGCACAAAACGTACAGGGAGCAAACAGAGATGCGTCCGTGTCACTCGGACGTGCGCACAGACCCATTGACTTTCATTGGGTCCGTGCTGCGTGTTGCGTGCAGAAAACGGACATGTTGCCGTGCAAAACGCACACAGGTACGGATCACGGACACGGACAAACGGACATGCATCAAAAACGCACGTGGAGCTTTTATCATACAATAACATTGGTGCACGTTTGGCCGTGTCTCCAGTATACACGGAAACGGACCAAACACGCACGTGTTTCACGGATGTGTGTTTCAGGCCTTAAACTGTATGATGCAGGTGGATTTGATAGGATCTCAGTTGGGTCCTTTCTGGCAGCAAAACATTTCCCAACAAATTTTTCATTTAGCTTTGTTAGTCAATGTCAATAGGATGAGGTAAGCCTCCTAATCTTCCAGCACCCTTTTATCTAACTATACAAATTCCTGGAATAATTTAAAGGTGTCAATGTAAAAGGCATCATTTATTCTATTATGGGCTAAAATATGAAGACTGACAACACTATGCACTCAAATGTATATAAATTCTGAAACAGATTCCTTCTGGTTCTTGCATATCGTCTTTTCATTTATTTCTTTTGTATATTTATGATGACAGTTTACAGTGGAACATTTACTGAATCTCTTTCCTGTGAAATAGTCTGTTGTACAGAAACTTGTTCAATGTGTCTTCATTTTTTAGACACAAGCCGTGATGGACAACCGCCGCCCTAGGAGAAAGTCTATTCTGGTAATGTCTATATGTCAAACTCTACTCAACCTGATTAGTAAAAAAAGGTTTCATTGTAACTGGTTTTTAGACAAATCTTTTGTTTTCAATAGCTGCTTTCACGCTAAATGATTTCTTTTCCTTCCAAACCAATTTAAAGCAGCTTTATATGTATTTATACTTAGGCTAAATTAGACCATTAAAGAAACTAACAATCCTGATCACTGTTACAATGAATAAACACTGGAATGAATTTCAGCATTTTCAGATATCTGCATTTGGGAAATGATTCAGCCATTTATATATATTAAGAGATGCTAAACAATAACGATTCCTCATCTTAAGGCTTAGTTGTGGAAAATATAAATGCAAACTCCTACAGGACCTTTGCATACAAGAATTTCTATGAACAGCATTTTGTCAGTTTGTCACAATAGCCCCCAGGTCTAAAATCCCTTAGAGACTTGTAACTTAGAAACTAAACATTCTAAGTCTAGGTTTACCTTGTGTTCTGGCTTAAAAAAAAATGCGTATGCTGAACAAATGTATGACTGTATCTTTATATAATTGCATATATCGATTGTCGACTTACATTGTAATTAACTGGATACCTTAAAGTAAACTTTTCGTGGTCATCAGTTATATTAATAATGTAGGCAACTAGTAACTTAAAATCTCACCGAGTGGGCCACGAATTCTGTGGCATATAAAAATCATCTACTCTGCTCTGCATTGTTTGCTACTGAGTTCCAAATTACCTCTAGAAATTACATTAGCATAAGAACTGTGTGTGTTCAGAGTTATGACCATGAAAATAGGTTTTCTTGGCTAATCAGTTAGATCCAAGACTAAAGGCCATGTCTCACTAAGCAACATCGCTAGCAACATCGCTGCTGAGGCACGACTTTTGTGACGCAACAGCGATGTTGCTAGCGATGTTGCTGTGTGTTACATTTAGCAACAACCTGGCCCCTGCTGTGAGGTCGCTGGTTGTTGCTGAATGTCCTGGACCATTTTTTAGTTGTTGCTCTCCCGCTGTGAAGCACACATCGCTGTGTGTGACAGCGACAGAGCAACAACTGAATGTGCAGTGAGCAGGGAGCCGGCTTCTGCGGACGCTGGTAACCAATGTAAATATCGGGTAACCAAGAAGCCCTTTCCTTGGTTACCAGCGTCTGCCACTCTCACGCTGCCAGTGCCGGCTCCCTGCTCCCTGCACACATAGCCAGACTGCACATCGGGTAATTAACCCGATGTGTACTCTGGCTAGGAGTGCAGGGAGCCAGCGCTAAGCGGTCTGCGCTGGTAACCAAGGTAAATATCGGGTTGGTTACCCGATATTTACCTTAGTTACCAAGCGCAGCATCGCTTCCATGCGTCGCTGCTGGCTGGGGGCTGGTCACTGGTTGCTGGTGAGATCTGCCTGTTTGACAGCTCACCAGCAACCAGTGTAGCGATGCTGCCAGGTCAGGTTGCTGGTGGGATCGCTGGAGCGTCGCTTAGTGTGACAGTACCTTAAGATTACCATGCACAATAGTGTTGTGTTTGATATGGAGGAACATCAGAGGCAAGTACACAACCCTGACCTCTACTTGCTCAATCCCCTCTGAAGCTAATTAAAAAAATCAGTCAAAAGACAGATTTTATTGTCTAACGTCAGAACCTGAACTCACACCACATTTTCTTTTGTTAAATGGGCACTCATTTATACAGACTCACCACAACATCTTGAGCAAACTGTAGAGGTTATTTTAGCTACAAGAGGTGGAGCAACTCCATCTTAGCACTGATATTTTGGGAAAGGGTTGTCCAAAAAACTCATACAGGAATGGTCCCTTCAGGGAAATCTGCAATAATCCTGCTGCCACTTCTCTGCTATCTGGGCTATTCCAAAACCTTAACTTATTCTCTCCTTCCACAGTTCAATAGTAAAAAAAAGAACAATGGTAACAAAACCACATACTTTGGACCATATAGTTTACTGTGAGGCTCTATGAATTTGTTGAATAATGATTTGTGATTTAGCTAATTAACCAATTTAAAAAAACTGCAAAAAACTCAATTAATGACGGAAAGAGAAATTACAAGATCAAAGATTTGCAGTAGAAAAACAATAGGTTCGGCTGACAGAGATCATAAAGAATCATCCAGTATACAAAGTAGACTTGAAATATTTCATGCATTTTTTTATCTATGCGTTTTGAAGTCTTCAGACATCTTTATCAGGATATAACTACATACAAAAGCAACAGTTGACAATTTGAAGCTTTACCCTTGTTGTGTCATACACAACTTTACCAAGTGAGCAATTCCCTGCATCTTATTGTCCTTTATCATCGGATATGACCCTATCATGCCTTTTGCTCATCAGCTTTCTCTAACAAAATTAGTGACTTGTTTTTCATAAGCTGTTAAATGGCAAAGGAAACAATGTATCACAACACAGGTCTGCAAGGGTAAAATTGTTTGAAAGTAAGAGGTGATTTTTATATATCGTATTTCTCGCTTTATAAGACGCACTTTTGTTCGGGGGTAGGGGGTGCGTCTTATAATCCGAATATACGGGGGGTGTGTATATATATATATATATATATATATATATATATATATATATATATACATATACATACACTGCAGGGTCCAGGGGAGGTGAGGGCAGCTCTGGAGCGGTGCTAGGGGATTGTAAAAGCTGCAGGAGGGAGCATTAGATCTCCTGCTCCCACTCATATAATATGCACAGCCACTATCCATCACTGTGGTGCTGAAACTGCACCGCGGTGATGGGCTGGGGCAGCGGTGCATATTATATGTGCCTGCGCACCCCTTTGATGGCACATGCCCACCCTGTCTTAGATTTGGCCCCCATGCTGCTGCTTATCCTAAAATAAAAAAGCTTTACTTACCCCCTCCACCGTTTCTCCCAGGTGTCCCTGCTTCCACTGTGATCAGGCACGCAGAGATGATATCACTCTGCTGTGCCGATCACATGACTGGCACCGAGAACCAGGAAGTGGAGGAGCAGAAGCACAGAGGGAGACATCGGGAGGACAGCGCTGAGAAGGTAAGGAAAGAGTGTTTTTATTTTACTATGGGCAGCAGCATGGGGGATATATCTAACACAAGGGGACTTGTGCGATCTATAGGGGCCATGAGCAGCACAGGGGGATATGTGCAATCCATAGGGAGCCATTGGCAGCACAGGGAAATGTGTGCAATCCATAGGGGGCCATAGGCAGCACAGGGGAACGTGTGCAATCCATAGGGGGCCATAGGCAGCACAGGGGACCGTGTGCCATCCATAGCGGCCATGGGCAGCACAGGGGGACATATGCCATCAATAATGGGCAATGGCCAGCACAGGGGAATGTGTGCCATCCATAGGGGACCATGGGCAGCACAGGGGGACGCGTGCCATCCATAGGAGACCTGTGCTAGCTGTAGGAGATGTGTGCCATCCATAGGAGACCTATGCCAGCTGTAGGAGACCTGTACCAGCTGTAGGGGACGTGTGCCAGCTATAGGAGACGTGTGCCAGCAATAGGAGACTTGTGCCAGGCTGCCAGCAATAGGGGACGCGTGCCAGCACAGGGGGACATGTGCCATAAATAGGGGATGTGTGCCAGCAATAGGAGACGTGTGCCATCAATGGGGGACATGTGGCATCACTGGGGGACTTGTGCCAGCACAATGGGGCTATATTCAATATAAGGGGGCCATATCCAGATTAAGGGGGCTAATTTTAGGAAGGGGGGCTATGAGGGAGATATACCCTATATGATTTGTTAGACGGACACTGGCATTATAAGATGGACCCCATTTAACGTTAAAAGAAAAAATTCTCTTTTCCTTTACCAAATTTGGGGGTGCATCTTATAATCAGGTGCGTCTTATAAAGAAAAAAATACGGTACTTTCGATTGCTAAACTCAGCAAAAATATTCAAAATAAATCCATCACGTACAGTTTTTCACAAACATTGACTCCATAGGCTTTTTATTGCACTATAAAGTGACCCCATTGCGCAATGATTTTGTGTCATTAGATTGGTTAGAAATTAGTGGACTGATGATTGGCTGCTATGGGCAGAGAAGATTTTCTTAACCCAGCTTCCAAAGAGTATGGTAGTGCCCATAACATCCAGTCATATCTTTCATTTTACCTCAGCAGTATAAGAAATGAACATGAAGAGAAGGATTCTTAAGGGGGCTTTACACGCTATGACATCGCTAATGCGAACTCGTTGGGGTCACGGAATTGGTGACGCACATCCGGCCGCATTAGCGATGCCGTTGCGTGTGACACCGATGAGCGATTTTGCATCTTTGCAAAAACGTGCAAAATTGCTCATCGGTGACATGGGGGTCCATTCTCAAAAATCGTTACTGCAGCAGTAAGGAGGTTGTTCCTCGTTCCTGCGGCAGCACACATCGCTCCGTGTGACGCCACAGGAACGAGGAAGCTCTCCTTACCTGCCCCCCGGTCGCTATGCGGAAGGAAGGAGGTGGGTGGGATGTTACGTCCCGCTCAGCTCCGCCCCTCCACTGCTATTGGGTGGCGGTTCAGTGACGCTGCTGTGACGCCGCACGGACCGCCCCTTAGAAAGGAGGCGGTTCGCCGGTCATAGCGATGTCGCAGGTAAGTATGTGTGACAGGTCTGGGCGATCTTGTGTGGCACGGGCAGCGATTTGCCCGTGTCATGCAACAGATGGGGGCGGTTACCCACACTAGCGATATCGGGACCGATATCGCAGTTGTAAAGCCCGCTTTATGAAGACTTTCATGCTAGTTCCAATGAGCCACAGATTTTTTCACAGCTGAAATTAAATAATTTATTCAGGGACTTGAAAATTCCTAAATAATCAGCAGAACTTTTAGGCTCTAAACTAAAGGAAAGAACCTGGTAGCTCCTGGTATCTGTCTTTCATGGTACAGAAGTGGAGAAAATAAATTCCTTCCACATTTTTCTCAAGACGGTGTCCTAGTGTGTTGCAGTGATATTCCTGGGCTGATGTAAAAATGAAACATTGAGTACAATGAGAGCAATTGAAGACTCTTTATTGATTCATACCAAAAAATATGATAGCTGTACTACTGCACAATGGCAGCACGTATGCTTTAGTGAATGTAGGACATTCTGTGCACTTGAGGGAAAACTATGAGAATTTAGACTGTATTCATAAGAAACTTAACTATGAGGATAAAGGGTAGTCAATATGTAGTGATTTGAAAGTTGGGTAGCATAGAGGATACATAAACTACCCATGATTTTTGTGTGAATGGGACAACCAGGTTAGGAATCATCACTGGAACCAGAAAAGTTGGCCAACAAGAACATCTTTGGAACCAGTACTCAAGAACATAGTTGAGGTAAGTTTTGTTGAAAAGTTCTCTTGCCTCCACGCCATATTAAGCTTGAACTGATAAAGCAATTTGTGATCGCTCTACTGAAAAAAGGAGAGACTTTTAAGTACCTGTGCACCAAGTTTCAAGAACTGTCTGAAGCAAAACTGAAAGAGGGGAGTTTTGTAGGTCTGGATATTCAGAAACTCATGAAGGATGATGTGTTCAAAACAAAAATGAAAGTTGTTGAGGAAAAGGCATGGGATTGTTTTAAAGAAGTTGCGAAGAAATTTCTGAGTAACAACAAAGATCAAAAATATAGGACACAATTGTGAAGTTGAACGATATTTATTGCTTATTTTAAATTTTTGTAAAAAATAAACTGAAAATTGGGGCGTGCAATATTAATCCCCTTTACTTTCAGTGCAGAAAACTCACTCCAGAAGTTCATTGAGGATCTCTGAATGATCCAATGTTGTCCTAAATGACTGATAAATATAATACACCTAGATAGTCTCAGTGTTCTGTTTAATGCACAGAGAGCATCATGGAGACAAAGGAACACAAAAGGCAGGTCCGTGATACTGTTGTGGAGAAGTTTAAAGCTGGATTTGGTTGCAAAAAGATTTCCAAAAACTTTAAACATCCCAAGAACCACTGTGGAAGCGATCATATTGAAATGAAAGGAGTATCATACCACTGCAAATTTACCAAGACCCGGCCGTCCCTCAAAAATTTCATGTCAAACAAGGAGAAGACTGATCAGAGATACAGCCAAGAGGCCCATGATCACTCTGGATGAACTGCAGAGATCTACAGCTGAGGTGGGAGTGTCTGTCCATAGGACAACAATCAGTCCTACACTGCACAAATCTGGCCTTTATGAAAGAGTGGCAAGAAGAAAACCATTTCTCAAAGATATCCATAAAAAGTGTTGTTTAATGTTTGCCACAAGCCACCTGGTAGACACACCAAACATGTGGAAGAAGGTGCTCTGGTCAGATGAAACCAAAATCAAACTTTTTGGGCACAATGCCAAATGATATGTTTCGCGTAAAAGCAACACAGCTCATCACCCTGAACACACCATCCCCACTGTCAAACATGGTGGTGGTAGCATCCTGGTTTGGGCCTGCTTTGCTTCAGCAGGGACAGGGAAGATGGTTAAAATTGATGGGAAGATGGATGGAGCTAAGTACAGGACCATTCTTGAAGAAAACGTTTTGGAGTCTGCAAAAGACTTGAGATTCAGGCGGAGATTTGTCTTTCAACAAGACAATGATCCAAATCATATAGCAAAATCTACAATGGAATGGTTCACAAATAAACATATCCAGGTGTTAGAATGGCCAAGTCAAAGTCCAGACCTGAATCCAATCGAGAATCTGTGGAAAGAGCTGAAAACTGCTGTTCACAAACGCTCTCCATCCAACCTCACTCAGCTCGAGCTGTTTGCAAAGGAAGAATGGGCAAGAATTTCAGTCACTCGATGCACAAAACTGATAGACACATACCCCAAGCAACTTGCAGCTGTAATCACAGCAAAAGGTGGAGCTACAAAGTATTAACTTAAAGGGACCGAATAATATTGCACACCCAATTTTCAGTTTTTATTTTGTACAAAAATTTAAAACAAGCAATAAATTTCATTCACCTTCACAATTGTGTCCCACTTGTTGTTGATTCTTCACCATAAAATTTAACATTTTTATTTTTATGTTTGAAGCCTGAAATATGGGAAAAAGTTGGAAAATTCAAGGGGGCCGAATACTTTTGCAATGCACTGTGTATGTATATATATATATATATATATATATATATATTTATTATATATATATATATATATATATATATACACACATGCACACGCACACACACACACACACACACACACACACACCTAGTTGCTACCCCTCATTTAATGAAAGAAAAACCCACAAAGGTCACAGAAATAACTTGAATCTATCAAAAGTATTAATAAATAAAAAATCTATGAAAATGAGCAAATGAAAGTCATTGCTTTTTAACTATGCTTTCACAGAATTTAAAAAAAAACCAAACTCATGAAATAGGCTTGGACAGAAATGATGGTAACCCTGAAAATAATGTGACAAAATGGACATGTTAAATTAAGATGTGTCCACTAATTAGCAACACAAGTGTCTACAATTTTGTAATTAGTCAGTGGGCTTGTATATAAGGCTACAGCTCCTCATTGTGCCGTTTGGTGACATGGTGTGTACCACACTCAACATAGACCAGAGGAAGCAAAGGAAATAGTTGTCTCAGGAGATTAGAAAGAAAATTATAGACAAGCATGTTAAAGGTAAAGGGTTATAAGACCATCTCCAAGCAGCTTGATGTTCCTGTGACATATTATTCAGAAATTTAAGATCCATTGGACTGTAGCCAACCTCACTGAATGTGGCCGCAGGAGGAAAATTGATGACAAATCAAAGAGACGGATAATACGAATGGTAACAAAAGAGCCCAGAAAAACTTCTAAAGAAATTAAAGGTGAACTTCAAGCTCAAAGAACATCAGTGTTAGATCGCACCATCCATCATTATTTGAGTCAAAGTGGACTTCATGGGAGACAACCAAGGAAAACACTATTGTTGAAGAAAAAATATCATAAAAAAGCCAGACTGGAATTTGCCAAACTACATTTTGACAAGCCACAAAGCTTCTCAGAGAATGCCTTATGGATAGGTGACACAAAAATGGAACTTTTTGGCAAGGCACATCAGCTCTATGTTCACAGATGGAAAAATGAAGCATATCAAGAAAAGAACACTGTCCCTACTGTGAAACATGGATGAGGCTCTATTATGTTCTGGGGCTGCTTTGATGCATCTGGCACAGGGTGTCTTGAATCTGTGCAGGGTACAATGAAATCTCAAGACTATCAAGGGACTCTAGAAAGAAATGTGCTGTCCAGTGTCAGAAAGCTTGGTCTCAGTTGCAGGTTATGGGTCTTGCAACAGGATAATGACCCAAAACACACAGCTAAAAACACCCAAGAATGGCTAAGAGGAAAACATTGGTCTATTCTGAAGTGGCCTTCTATGAGCTCTGATCTAAATCCTATTGAGCATCTTTGCAAAGAGCTTTACATACCGTCCGGAAAAGGCAACCTTCAAACATGAGACAACTGGAGCAGTTTGCTCTTGAGGAGTGTGCCAAAATACCTGTCGAGAGGAGCTGAAGTCCCATTGACAGTTACAGGAATCGTTTGATTGCAGTGATTGCCTCAAAAGGTTGTGCAACAAAATATTAAGTTAAGGGGAACATCATTTCTTTCCAGGCCTATTTCATGAGTTTTATTTTTTTTTTAAATTCTGTTGAAGCATGGTTGAAAAGTAATGTCTGACTTTCCTTTTCATAGATTTTTTATTTGTTTGTATATATATATTATATATATATATATATATATATATATATATATATATATATATATATATATATATATATACACACACACACACACACAGTATACACATATATTTATATAGTACAGGCCAAAAGTTTGGACACACCTTCTCATTCAAAGAGTTTTCTTTATTATCATGACTTTGAAAATTCTACATTCACATTGAAGGCATCAAAACTATGAATTAACACATGTGGAATTAAATACTTTACAAAAAAGTTTGAAACAGCTGAAAATATGTCTTATGTTCTAGATTCTTCAAAGTAGCCACCTTTTGCTTTGATTACTGCTTTACACACTCTTGGCATTCTCTTGATAAGCTTCAAGAGGTAGTCACCGGAAATGGTTTTCACTTCACAGATGTGCCCTGTCAGGTTTAATAAGTGGGATTTTTTGCCTTATAAATGGGGTTGGGACCATCAGTTGTCTTGTTCAGAAGGCTGGTGGATACATAGCTGATAATCCTACTGAATAGACTATTAGAATTTGTATTATGGCAAGAAAAAAGCAGTTAAGTAAAGAAAAACGAGTGGCCATCATTACTTTAAGAAATGAAGGTCACTCAGCCCGAAAAATTGGGAAAAATTTGAAAGTGTCCCCAAGTGCAGTGGCAAAAACCATCAAACGCTACAAAGAAACTGGCTCACATGAGGACCGCCCCAGGAAAGGAAGACCAAGAGTCACCTCTGCTGCGGAGGATAAGTTTATCCGCATCACCTGCCTCAGAAATCGCAGGTTAACAGCAGCTCAGGTTAGAGACCAGGTCAATGCCACACAGAGTTCTAGCAGCAGACACATCTCTAGAACAACTGTTAAAAGGAGACTTTGTGCAGCAGGCCTTCATGGTAAAATAGCTGCTAGGAAACCACTGCTAAGGACAGGCAACAAGCAGAAGAGATTTGTTTGGGCTAAAGAACACAATGAATGGCATTAGACCAGTGGAAATCTGTGCTTTGGTCTGAGGAGTAGAGTTGAGCGCGGTTCGTGGTTCGTGGTTCTCCAGTTCGCGGCTCGAGTGATTTTGGGGCATGTTCTAGATCGAACTAGAACTCGAGCTTTTTGCAAAAGCTCGGTAGTTCTAGAAACGTTCGAGAACGGTTCTAGCAGCCAAAAAACAGCTAAATCATAGCTTGGTTTCTGCTGTAATAGTGTAAGTCACTCTGTGAATCAAACTATTATCACATTTCAGTGTATAGTGTGCGTGAACAGCGCCTTCAGATCACTGCTGTTTCTATAATGGCGATCGCCATTTTTTTTTTTTTTTTTTCTTGTCTTCCTTCCCTAAGTGCGCGCGTCTTGTGGGGCGGGCCAGCATGTCAGCCAATCCCAGACACACACACAGCTAAGTGGACTTTGAGCCAGAGAAGCAACGGCATGTGTGATAGGATCTGCATGTCACATGTCCCTGCATTATAAAACCGGACATTTTCTTCACGGACGCCATTATCTGCCTTCTGCGTCTTTGGTGTCAGACATCACTGTCGCAGCTCCGTCTTCCTGAGTCCTATAGCCGATACAGCTGTATGCGCTGCATACACAGCGTTAGACAGCTTAGGGAGAGCACTTTATAGCAGTCCTTTTAAGGGCTCCAACCGGCAGGGTCAGAGAGCCATAGGTGACAGGTCCTGCAAACAGCAACAGCGTCTGTGTAGCCCAGGTCAGGGATTTCCTACCTGCATTTCACCATTAGGAGGGAATAGAAAGGCAGGCTTCCATTCCTCTACCCAGAGCACCACAATCCTGCCACTGTACCCTCTTGTCCTCTGCACACTCCAACTGATAACTAAGCCATTATACTAGCAAACACTCAGTGTACCTAGTGGCATCCTATACGTGGCTATTGGACTTTGCTATAGTCCCACTAGTGCAAAGACATTTGCAGAGCGCGTCTGCCTGCGTTGCACACTACAACTCATTCTAACCAAGCCATTATACTAGCAAACACTCAGTGTACCTAGTGGCATCCTATACGTGGCTATTGGACTTTGCTATAGTCCCACTAGTGCAAAGACATTTGCAGAGCGCGTCTGCCTGCGTTGCACACTACAACTCATTCTAACCAAGCCATTATACTAGCAAACACTCAGTGTACCTAGTGGCATCCTATACGTGGCTATTGGACTTTGCTATAGTCCCACTAGTGCAAAGACATTTGCAGAGCGCGTCTGCCTGCGTTGCACACTACAACTCATTCTAACCAAGCCATTATACTAGCAAACACTCAGTGTACCTAGTGGCATCCTATACGTGGCTATTGGACTTTGCTATAGTCCCACTAGTGCAAAGACATTTGCAGAGCGCGTCTGCCTGCATTGCACACTACAACTCATTCTAAACAAGCCATTATACTAGCAAACACTCAGTGTACCTAGTGGCATCCTATACGTGGCTATTGGACTTTGCTATAGTCCCACTAGTGCAAAGACATTAGCAGAGCACATCTGCCTGCATTGCACACTACAACTCATTCTAACCAAGCCATTATACTAGCAAACACTCAGTGTACCTAGTGGCATCCTATACGTGGCTATTGGACTTTGCTATAGTCCCACTAGTGCAAAGACATTTGCAGAGCGCGTCTGCCTGCGTTGCACACTACAACTCATTCTAACCAAGCCATTATACTAGCAAACACTCAGTGTACCTAGTGGCATCCTATACGTGGCTATTGGACTTTGCTATAGTCCCACTAGTGCAAAGACATTTGCAGAGCGCGTCTGCCTGCGTTGCACACTACAACTCATTCTAACCAAGCCATTATACTAGCAAACACTCAGTGTACCTAGTGGCATCCTATACGTGGCTATTGGACTTTGCTATAGTCCCACTAGTGCAAAGACATTAGCAGAGCACATCTGCCTGCATTGCACACTACAACTCATTCTAACCAAGCCATTATACTAGCAAACACTCAGTGTACCTAGTGGCATCCTATACGTGGCTATTGGACTTTGCTATAGTCCCACTAGTGCAAAGACATTTGCAGAGCGCGTCTGCCTGCGTTGCACACTACAACTCATTCTAACCAAGCCATTATACTAGCAAACACTCAGTGTACCTAGTGGCATCCTATACGTGGCTATTGGACTTTGCTATAGTCCCACTAGTGCAAAGACATTTGCAGAGCGCGTCTGCCTGCGTTGCACACTACAACTCATTCTAACCAAGCCATTATACTAGCAAACACTCAGTGTACCTAGTGGCATCCTATACGTGGCTATTGGACTTTGCTATAGTCCCACTAGTGCAAAGACATTTGCAGAGCGCGTCTGCCTGCATTGCACACTACAACTCATTCTAAACAAGCCATTATACTAGCAAACACTCAGTGTACCTAGTGGCATCCTATACGTGGCTATTGGACTTTGCTATAGTCCCACTAGTGCAAAGACATTAGCAGAGCACATCTGCCTGCATTGCACACTACAACTCATTCTAACCAAGCCATTATACTAGCAAACACTCAGTGTACCTAGTGGCATCCTATACGTGGCTATTGGACTTTGCTATAGTCCCACTAGTGCAAAGACATTTGCAGAGCGCGTCTGCCTGCATTGCACACTACAACTCATTCTAAACAAGCCATTATACTAGCAAACACTCAGTGTACCTAGTGGCATCCTATACGTGGCTATTGGACTTTGCTATAGTCCCACTAGTGCAAAGACATTTGCAGAGCGCGTCTGCCTGCGTTGCACACTACAACTCATTCTAACCAAGCCATTATACTAGCAAACACTCAGTGTACCTAGTGGCATCCTATACGTGGCTATTGGACTTTGCTATAGTCCCACTAGTGCAAAGACATTTGCAGAGCGCGTCTGCCTGCGTTGCACACTACAACTCATTCTAACCAAGCCATTATACTAGCAAACACTCAGTGTACCTAGTGGCATCCTATACGTGGCTATTGGACTTTGCTATAGTCCCACTAGTGCAAAGACATTTGCAGAGCGCGTCTGCCTGCATTGCACACTACAACTCATTCTAAACAAGCCATTATACTAGCAAACACTCAGTGTACCTAGTGGCATCCTATACGTGGCTATTGGACTTTGCTATAGTCCCACTAGTGCAAAGACATTAGCAGAGCGCGTCTGCCTGCATTGCACACTACAACTCATTCTAACCAAGCCATTATACTAGCAAACACTCAGTGTACCTAGTGGCATCCTATACGTGGCTATTGGACTTTGCTATAGTCCCACTAGTGCAAAGACATTTGCAGAGCGCGTCTGCCTGCATTGCACACTACAACTCATTCTAAACAAGCCATTATACTAGCAAACACTCAGTGTACCTAGTGGCATCCTATACGTGGCTATTGGACTTTGCTATAGTCCCACTAGTGCAAAGACATTTGCAGAGCGCGTCTGCCTGCGTTGCACACTACAACTCATTCTAACCAAGCCATTATACTAGCAAACACTCAGTGTACCTAGTGGCATCCTATACGTGGCTATTGGACTTTGCTATAGTCCCACTAGTGCAAAGACATTTGCAGAGCGCGTCTGCCTGCGTTGCACACTACAACTCATTCTAACCAAGCCATTATACTAGCAAACACTCAGTGTACCTAGTGGCATCCTATACGTGGCTATTGGACTTTGCTATAGTCCCACTAGTGCAAAGACATTTGCAGAGCGCGTCTGCCTGCATTGCACACTACAACTCATTCTAAACAAGCCATTATACTAGCAAACACTCAGTGTACCTAGTGGCATCCTATACGTGGCTATTGGACTTTGCTATAGTCCCACTAGTGCAAAGACATTTGCAGAGCGCGTCTGCCTGCGTTGCACACTACAACTCATTCTAACCAAGCCATTATACTAGCAAACACTCAGTGTACCTAGTGGCATCCTATACGTGGCTATTGGACTTTGCTATAGTCCCACTAGTGCAAAGACATTTGCAGAGCGCGTCTGCCTGCATTGCACACTACAACTCATTCTAAACAAGCCATTATACTAGCAAACACTCAGTGTACCTAGTGGCATCCTATACGTGGCTATTGGACTTTGCTATAGTCCCACTAGTGCAAAGACATTAGCAGAGCACATCTGCCTGCATTGCACACTACAACTCATTCTAACCAAGCCATTATACTAGCAAACACTCAGTGTACCTAGTGGCATCCTATACGTGGCTATTGGACTTTGCTATAGTCCCACTAGTGCAAAGACATTTGCAGAGCGCGTCTGCCTGCGTTGCACACTACAACTCATTCTAACCAAGCCATTATACTAGCAAACACTCAGTGTACCTAGTGGCATCCTATACGTGGCTATTGGACTTTGCTATAGTCCCACTAGTGCAAAGACATTTGCAGAGCGCGTCTGCCTGCGTTGCACACTACAACTCATTCTAACCAAGCCATTATACTAGCAAACACTCAGTGTACCTAGTGGCATCCTATACGTGGCTATTGGACTTTGCTATAGTCCCACTAGTGCAAAGACATTTGCAGAGCGCGTCTGCCTGCGTTGCACACTACAACTCATTCTAAACAAGCCATTATACTAGCAAACACTCAGTGTACCTAGTGGCATCCTATACGTGGCTATTGGACTTTGCTATAGTCCCACTAGTGCAAAGACATTTGCAGAGCGCGTCTGCCTGCGTTGCACACTACAACTCATTCTAACCAAGCCATTATACTAGCAAACACTCAGTGTACCTAGTGGCATCCTATACGTGGCTATTGGACTTTGCTATAGTCCCACTAGTGCAAAGACATTTGCAGAGCGCGTCTGCCTGCATTGCACACTACAACTCATTCTAAACAAGCCATTATACTAGCAAACACTCAGTGTACCTAGTGGCATCCTATACGTGGCTATTGGACTTTGCTATAGTCCCACTAGTGCAAAGACATTAGCAGAGCACATCTGCCTGCATTGCACACTACAACTCATTCTAACCAAGCCATTATACTAGCAAACACTCAGTGTACCTAGTGGCATCCTATACGTGGCTATTGGACTTTGCTATAGTCCCACTAGTGCAAAGACATTTGCAGAGCGCGTCTGCCTGCGTTGCACACTACAACTCATTCTAACCAAGCCATTATACTAGCAAACACTCAGTGTACCTAGTGGCATCCTATACGTGGCTATTGGACTTTGCTATAGTCCCACTAGTGCAAAGACATTTGCAGAGCGCGTCTGCCTGCGTTGCACACTACAACTCATTCTAACCAAGCCATTATACTAGCAAACACTCAGTGTACCTAGTGGCATCCTATACGTGGCTATTGGACTTTGCTATAGTCCCACTAGTGCAAAGACATTTGCAGAGCGCGTCTGCCTGCGTTGCACACTACAACTCATTCTAACCAAGCCATTATACTAGCAAACACTCAGTGTACCTAGTGGCATCCTATACGTGGCTATTGGACTTTGCTATAGTCCCACTAGTGCAAAGACATTTGCAGAGCGCGTCTGCCTGCATTGCACACTACAACTCATTCTAAACAAGCCATTATACTAGCAAACACTCAGTGTACCTAGTGGCATCCTATACGTGGCTATTGGACTTTGCTATAGTCCCACTAGTGCAAAGACATTAGCAGAGCACATCTGCCTGCATTGCACACTACAACTCATTCTAACCAAGCCATTATACTAGCAAACACTCAGTGTACCTAGTGGCATCCTATACGTGGCTATTGGACTTTGCTATAGTCCCACTAGTGCAAAGACATTAGCAGAGCGCGTCTGCCTGCATTGCACACTACAACTCATTCTAACCAAGCCATTATACTAGCAAACACTCAGTGTACCTAGTGGCATCCTATACGTGGCTATTGGACTTTGCTATAGTCCCACTAGTGCAAAGACATTTGCAGAGCGCGTCTGCCTGCGTTGCACACTACAACTCATTCTAACCAAGCCATTATACTAGCAAACACTCAGTGTACCTAGTGGCATCCTATACGTGGCTATTGGACTTTGCTATAGTCCCACTAGTGCAAAGACATTTGCAGAGCGCGTCTGCCTGCATTGCACACTACAACTCATTCTAAACAAGCCATTATACTAGCAAACACTCAGTGTACCTAGTGGCATCCTATACGTGGCTATTGGACTTTGCTATAGTCCCACTAGTGCAAAGACATTTGCAGAGCGCGTCTGCCTGCATTGCACACTACAACTCATTCTAAACAAGCCATTATACTAGCAAACACTCAGTGTACCTAGTGGCATCCTATACGTGGCTATTGGACTTTGCTATAGTCCCACTAGTGCAAAGACATTTGCAGCACGTCTGCCTGCGTTGCACACTCCAACTAATTATAACTAAGTTGCATTGTCAGGGATATTTATTCTTTATTATTCTGCTGTTAATAAAGCTAGACCACCACTGCAATCTTCACCACCTCTCAATTTTTACTACCACATTTTCAGTCCACAATCTTGTCGCAATCAACATGAGTGGCAAAATGACAGATGCTGGTGGAAAGGGGAAGAGGCGTGGTGTAAAAGGCAAAAAAGGTTTTGTCCGTGGGGAAGGTGGCAAAGCTCCATTATCATCTGCTGAAGATAGACCATCTACCAGCAAAAGTAAGATGTCTACTACTTACCGTGGACAATCCGATGTGCTCCCTTTGTTACGGACACGAACAACAGGAACAAAGGTAGATGATGGGCAAAAAAGGAAAATGCTTGAATGGATCTCAAGTGGTCCAACAAGTGCCCTCTCTGCCACTTCAAGTACCGCATCCAAAAAACACCAGTCCTCTGAGTTGTCATCCCAATCAAACTTGCTTTCTCCCAGCTCTGAAGTCTCCATCAGCCCTGCACAGTATGGTGGAACTGAGATGGCTGAGTCTGCAGAGCTGTTCAGTCACACTATAGCCTGGGAATCAGAGGTCTGCTCCCAAGCTACAGTGAGTACAGAACAGGAAATGGTCTGCAGTGATGCCCAGAACCTTTGTGACTCAGATTCAGGCCGTGAGGACCAAGTTTCTGAGCATAATGTTGACCCTTTGTCACAAACTGTAACACCTGTGGTTATAGACAATGAGGAACATACTGATGAAGATGAGACGCAGATACCCGATTGGGATGACAACTTAAATATTCGTTCAGGGCAAGAAGAGGCTCGGTCTGAGGGGGAGGGGAGTGCAAACACAACAATTGATGATGACGTTCTAGATCCCACCTACTGTCAACCCCCAGTCAGGCACTCGAGGAGGTCAACAGAGGCGGTGGAGGAGGATGCAACCGACGACGAAGTTACCTTGCGCCTTCCTGGACAGAGTCGGAGAACTGGTAGCACGTCTACAACTGCATCCTCAGCCACCACTCTGCCTATGAGCATTATTCGTGGTGGATCAACAGGTCGCATGGCCTCTAAGCCTTGCCTAGCCTGGTCCTTTTTTCACATCGAAAAAGATCGCCCAACTCATGTGATATGTAACATTTGTCATGATTCTGTTAGTAGAGGTCAAAACCTCAGCAGTTTGACAACTTCTTCCATGAATCGTCACATGACTAAATATCATAAGTCCCGGTGGGAAGCTCACCGTGCTGCAATGCGGCCTAGTGGAGCGAACCATCCACCGCCCGCCCCTTCCACTGCATCCGCGCGCTCTTCATCTTCTAGGACTGTGGGGACAGCTGCCACACCTGTTTTTCCACGCAAAACTTCCACCACTGTAACCGCAACAGGCAGTTTGCTTGTAAGGTCGTCAGTTGGTTTGGAAGGGGAAACAAGTGAGTGTGTACAGCTCTCTCAGACATCGATAGCACCAACGTTGGATGAAGGCAACATCATGTCTCCGCCTGCACTTTCCTCACAAACCTGCATTTTTCCAGGGACACCCTACTCAACACCGTCTACACACAGCAGCCAGATCTCTGTCCCTCAGATGTGGTCAAATAAAAGGCCACTTCCTCCGACCCATGACAAAGCTAAGAGGTTGACTCTATCCCTCTGTAAGCTGTTGGCTACCGAAATGCTGCCTTTCCGCCTAGTGGACACACAGGATTTTAGAGACCTTATGTCTGTCGCTGTGCCCCAGTACCAGATGCCTAGTCGCCACTACTTCTCTAAGAAAGGTGTGCCCGCGCTACACCAGCATGTCGCACACAACATCACCGCTTCCTTGAGAAACTCTGTGTGTGAACGGGTGCATTTCACCACCGATACTTGGACCAGTAAGCATGGACAGGGACGTTACATGTCGCTGACTGGGCACTGGGTAACTATGGTGATAGATGGTGAAGGGTCTGCTGCACAAGTCTTGCCGTCCCCACGACTTGTGTGTCAATCCTCTGTCTGTCCAAGTTCCGCCACTGCTTCTGCATCCTCCACCTCATCTGGGTCCTCCACCTCCGCCCCAAGCCTGCCTGGTCAGGCCACCAGCGTTCTCACTGCGCAGAAGGAATCACGCACCCCTCATTACTATGCTGGCAGCAGAGCGCAACGGCATCAGGCGGTCTTTAGCTTGACATGTCTTGGTAATAAGAGTCACACAGCTGAGGAGTTGTGGTCAGCTTTGCGGTCCGAGTTTAATAAATGGTTGTCTCCACTCAAACTGCAGCCTGGTAAGGCCGTGTGCGACAATGCTGCAAACCTGGGTGCGGCACTTCGCCTGGGCAAGGTGACACACGTACCTTGTATGGCTCACGTGTTGAACCTTGTCGTGCAGCAATTTTTAACACACTATCCCGGCCTAGATGGCCTTCTGAACAGGGCACGAAAACTGTCAGCTCACTTCCGCCGTTCAAGCGCCGCAGCAGAGCGACTTGCATCGCTCCAGAAGTCTTTCGGCCTGCCGGTTCATCGCCTGAAATGCGATGTGGCGACACGCTGGAATTCAACTCTCCACATGTTACAGCGACTGTGGCAGCACCGCAGAGCCCTGGTGCAATACGTCATGACGTATAGCCTGGGCCAACGAGATGCAGAGGTGGGGCAGATCACCCTGATGGAGTGGTCTCAGATCAAGGACCTATGCACCCTTCTGCACAGTTTCGACATGGCGACGAATATGTTTAGCTCTGACAATGCCATTATCAGCATGACGATTCCAGTCATTTACATGCTGGAGCACACGCTAAACACTATTCGGAGTCAGGGGGTGGGACAACATGAAGGGGAGGAACTACAGGAGGATTCATATGCGCAAGGGACAACAACATCACGAAGGTCCAGACGTTCATCATCACCAACGCAGCAGGCATGGGACCATGGGGGACAGGGATCGACAAGGGCGCATAGTAGCAGGCGAAATGTTGAGCAAGGTGCAGGAGAACATGAAGAAATGGAGGACGAACTGTCCATGGACATGGAAGACTCAGCGGATGAGGGAGACCTTGGTCAAATTTCAGTTGAAAGAGGTTGGGGTCAGATGTCAGAGGAAGAAAGAACGGGTAGCACCTCTATGCCACAAACACAGCATGGACTTGGTCCGCATGGCTGCGCAAGACACATGAGTGCCTTTTTGTTGCACTACCTCCAACATGACAGTCGTATTGTCAAAATTAGAAGTGATGATGACTACTGGATTGCCACACTATTAGATCCCCGGTACAAGTCCAAATTTTGTGACATAATTCCAGCCATAGAAAGGGACGCACGTATGCAGGGATATCAGCAGAAGCTGTTACTAGATCTTAGCTCGGCTTTTCCACCAAACAACCGTGCAGGTGCAGGGAGTGAATCTCCCAGTTGTAACTTGACAAACATGGGACGGTCTCGTCATCTTCAACAGTCTACCCGTACCAGTAGGACCTTTTCTGGTGCCGGTAACAGCAATTTTATGGAATCTTTTCATAATTTTTTTAGACCCTCTTTTGCAAGGCCACCAGAGACAACAAGTCTGACACATACTCAACGGCTGGAGAGGATGATACAGGAGTATCTCCAAATGAACATCGATGCCATGACTGTGCAACTGGAGCCTTGCTCCTTTTGGGCTTCAAACATAGAAAAATGGCCAGAGCTCTCCAGTTACGCCTTGGAGATTTTGTCGTGTCCAGCTGCCAGCGTTGTCTCTGAACGTGTATTCAGTGCTGCTGGGTGTGTGCTGACAGATAAGCGCACGCGTCTGTCCAGTGACAATGTGGACAGACTGACGTTCATCAAAATGAACAAGTCATGGATCCAGAAGGAATTTACTACCCCTGTGTCATCCTGGGGAGAGTAAATTCTTGTGGATTTGGAATGTGCTTGATGCAAATCAAAACATCCTGTTTGCAACTAGGGCCCAAGTGCTGCCACTGATGTGGTGGGTGTCTGTGTGGCCCAATTTTTGGAAAAAAGGGAGACTCCGCTTGGAGTAACCCTTGCTTGCTGTGTTTTTAAAAGAAGCCAAGATGAACAGAGCTGGGATCAGGAAAGACTTTGCTACCTACCCCGGTGTCATCCTGGGGACGGCTAAGAATAGCGTATTTTTGAATGTGCTTGATGCAAATCAAAACATCCTGTTTGCAACTAGGGCCCAAGTGCTGCCACTGAATGGGTGGGTGTGTGTGGGGCCCAATTTTTGGAAAAAAGGGGAGACTCCGCTTGGAGTAACCCTTGCTTACATTGTTTTTAAAAGAAGCCAAGATGAACAAGTCATGGGTCAGCAAAGACTTTGCTACCTACCCCAGTGTCATCCTGGGGACGGCTAAGAATAGCGTATTTTTGAATGTGCTTGATGCAAATCAAAACATCCTGTTTGCAACTAGGGCCCAAGTGCTGCCACTGAATGGGTGGGTGTGTGTGGGGCCCAATTTTTGGAAAAAAGGGGAGACTCCGCTTGGAGTAACCCTTGCTTACATTGTTTTTAAAAGAAGCCAAGATGAACAAGTCATGGGTCAGCAAAGACTTTGCTACCTACCCCAGTGTCATCCTGGGGACGGCTAAGAATAGCGTATTTTTGAATGTGCTTGATGCAAATCAAAACATCCTGTTTGCAACTAGGGCCCAAGTGCTGCCACTGATGTGGTGGGTGTCTGTGTGGCCCAATTTTTGGAAAAAAGGGAGACTCCGCTTGGAGTAACCCTTGCTTGCTGTGTTTTTAAAAGAAGCCAAGATGAACAGAGCTGGGATCAGGAAAGACTTTGCTACCTACCCCGGTGTCATCCTGGGGACGGCTAAGAATAGCGTATTTTTGAATGTGCTTGATGCAAATCAAAACATCCTGTTTGCAACTAGGGCCCAAGTGCTGCCACTGAATGGGTGGGTGTGTGTGGGGCCCAATTTTTGGAAAAAAGGGGAGACTCCGCTTGGAGTAACCCTTGCTTACATTGTTTTTAAAAGAAGCCAAGATGAACAAGTCATGGGTCAGCAAAGACTTTGCTACCTACCCCAGTGTCATCCTGGGGACGGCTAAGAATAGCGTATTTTTGAATGTGCTTGATGCAAATCAAAACATCCTGTTTGCAACTAGGGCCCAAGTGCTGCCACTGATGTGGTGGGTGTCTGTGTGGCCCAATTTTTGGAAAAAAGGGAGACTCCGCTTGGAGTAACCCTTGCTTGCTGTGTTTTTAAAAGAAGCCAAGATGAACAGAGCTGGGATCAGGAAAGACTTTGCTACCTACCCCGGTGTCATCCTGGGGACGGCTAAGAATAGCGTATTTTTGAATGTGCTTGATGCAAATCAAAACATCCTGTTTGCAACTAGGGCCGAAGTGCTGCCACTGATGGGGTGGGTGTCTGTGTGGCCCAATTTTTGGAAAAAAGGGAGACTCCGCTTGGAGTAACCCTTGCTTGCTGTGTTTTTAAAAGAAGCCAAGATGAACAGAGCTGGGATCAGGAAAGACTTTGCTACCTACCCCGGTGTCATCCTGGGGACGGCTAAGAATAGCGTATTTTTGAATGTGCTTGATGCAAATCAAAACATCCTGTTTGCAACTAGGGCCCAAGTGCTGCCACTGATGTGGTGGGTGTCTGTGTGGCCCAATTTTTGGAAAAAAGGGAGACTCCGCTTGGAGTAACCCTTGCTTGCTGTGTTTTTAAAAGAAGCCAAGATGAACAGAGCTGGGATCAGGAAAGACTTTGCTACCTACCCCGGTGTCATCCTGGGGACGGCTAAGAATAGCGTATTTTTGAATGTGCTTGATGCAAATCAAAACATCCTGTTTGCAACTAGGGCCGAAGTGCTGCCACTGATGGGGTGGGTGTCTGTGTGGCCCAATTTTTGGAAAAAAGGGAGACTCCGCTTGGAGTAACCCTTGCTTGCTGTGTTTTTAAAAGAAGCCAAGATGAACAGAGCTGGGATCAGGAAAGACTTTGCTACCTACCCCGGTGTCATCCTGGGGACGGATAAGAATGGCGTATTTTTGAATGTGCTTGATGCAAATCTAGCTGTGAAGTGTACAACTGGGGCACAACTGCTGCCACTGAATGGGTGGGTGTGTGTGGGGCCCAATTTTTGGAAAAAAGGGGAGACTCCGCTTGGAGTAACCCTTGCTTACATTGTTTTTAAAAGAAGCCAAGATGAACAAGTCATGGGTCAGCAAAGACTTTGCTACCTACCCCAGTGTCATCCTGGGGACGGCTAAGAATAGCGTATTTTTGAATGTGCTTGATGCAAATCAAAACATCCTGTTTGCAACTAGGGCCCAAGTGCTGCCACTGATGTGGTGGGTGTCTGTGTGGCCCAATTTTTGGAAAAAAGGGAGACTCCGCTTGGAGTAACCCTTGCTTGCTGTGTTTTTAAAAGAAGCCAAGATGAACAGAGCTGGGATCAGGAAAGACTTTGCTACCTACCCCGGTGTCATCCTGGGGACGGCTAAGAATAGCGTATTTTTGAATGTGCTTGATGCAAATCAAAACATCCTGTTTGCAACTAGGGCCCAAGTGCTGCCACTGAATGGGTGGGTGTGTGTGGGGCCCAATTTTTGGAAAAAAGGGGAGACTCCGCTTGGAGTAACCCTTGCTTACATTGTTTTTAAAAGAAGCCAAGATGAACAAGTCATGGGTCAGCAAAGACTTTGCTACCTACCCCAGTGTCATCCTGGGGACGGCTAAGAATAGCGTATTTTTGAATGTGCTTGATGCAAATCAAAACATCCTGTTTGCAACTAGGGCCCAAGTGCTGCCACTGATGGGGTGGGTGTCTGTGTGGCCCAATTTTTGGAAAAAAGGGAGACTCCGCTTGGAGTAACCCTTGCTTGCTGTGTTTTTAAAAGAAGCCAAGATGAACAGAGCTGGGATCAGGAAAGACTTTGCTACCTACCCCGGTGTCATCCTGGGGACGGCTAAGAATAGCGTATTTTTGAATGTGCTTGATGCAAATCAAAACATCCTGTTTGCAACTAGGGCCCAAGTGCTGCCACTGAATGGGTGGGTGTGTGTGGGGCCCAATTTTTGGAAAAAAGGGGAGACTCCGCTTGGAGTAACCCTTGCTTACATTGTTTTTAAAAGAAGCCAAGATGAACAAGTCATGGGTCAGCAAAGACTTTGCTACCTACCCCAGTGTCATCCTGGGGACGGCTAAGAATAGCGTATTTTTGAATGTGCTTGATGCAAATCAAAACATCCTGTTTGCAACTAGGGCCCAAGTGCTGCCACTGATGTGGTGGGTGTCTGTGTGGCCCAATTTTTGGAAAAAAGGGAGACTCCGCTTGGAGTAACCCTTGCTTGCTGTGTTTTTAAAAGAAGCCAAGATGAACAGAGCTGGGATCAGGAAAGACTTTGCTACCTACCCCGGTGTCATCCTGGGGACGGCTAAGAATAGCGTATTTTTGAATGTGCTTGATGCAAATCAAAACATCCTGTTTGCAACTAGGGCCCAAGTGCTGCCACTGAATGGGTGGGTGTGTGTGGGGCCCAATTTTTGGAAAAAAGGGGAGACTCCGCTTGGAGTAACCCTTGCTTACATTGTTTTTAAAAGAAGCCAAGATGAACAAGTCATGGGTCAGCAAAGACTTTGCTACCTACCCCAGTGTCATCCTGGGGACGGCTAAGAATAGCGTATTTTTGAATGTGCTTGATGCAAATCAAAACATCCTGTTTGCAACTAGGGCCCAAGTGCTGCCACTGATGGGGTGGGTGTCTGTGTGGCCCAATTTTTGGAAAAAAGGGAGACTCCGCTTGGAGTAACCCTTGCTTGCTGTGTTTTTAAAAGAAGCCAAGATGAACAGAGCTGGGATCAGGAAAGACTTTGCTACCTACCCCGGTGTCATCCTGGGGACGGCTAAGAATAGCGTATTTTTGAATGTGCTTGATGCAAATCAAAACATCCTGTTTGCAACTAGGGCCCAAGTGCTGCCACTGAATGGGTGGGTGTGTGTGGGGCCCAATTTTTGGAAAAAAGGGGAGACTCCGCTTGGAGTAACCCTTGCTTACATTGTTTTTAAAAGAAGCCAAGATGAACAAGTCATGGGTCAGCAAAGACTTTGCTACCTACCCCAGTGTCATCCTGGGGACGGCTAAGAATAGCGTATTTTTGAATGTGCTTGATGCAAATCAAAACATCCTGTTTGCAACTAGGGCCCAAGTGCTGCCACTGATGGGGTGGGTGTCTGTGTGGCCCAATTTTTGGAAAAAAGGGAGACTCCGCTTGGAGTAACCCTTGCTTGCTGTGTTTTTAAAAGAAGCCAAGATGAACAGAGCTGGGATCAGGAAAGACTTTGCTACCTACCCCGGTGTCATCCTGGGGACGGCTAAGAATAGCGTATTTTTGAATGTGCTTGATGCAAATCAAAACATCCTGTTTGCAACTAGGGCCCAAGTGCTGCCACTGAATGGGTGGGTGTGTGTGGGGCCCAATTTTTGGAAAAAAGGGGAGACTCCGCTTGGAGTAACCCTTGCTTACATTGTTTTTAAAAGAAGCCAAGATGAACAAGTCATGGGTCAGCAAAGACTTTGCTACCTACCCCAGTGTCATCCTGGGGACGGCTAAGAATAGCGTATTTTTGAATGTGCTTGATGCAAATCAAAACATCCTGTTTGCAACTAGGGCCCAAGTGCTGCCACTGATGGGGTGGGTGTCTGTGTGGCCCAATTTTTGGAAAAAAGGGAGACTCCGCTTGGAGTAACCCTTGCTTGCTGTGTTTTTAAAAGAAGCCAAGATGAACAGAGCTGGGATCAGGAAAGACTTTGCTACCTACCCCGGTGTCATCCTGGGGACGGCTAAGAATAGCGTATTTTTGAATGTGCTTGATGCAAATCAAAACATCCTGTTTGCAACTAGGGCCCAAGTGCTGCCACTGAATGGGTGGGTGTGTGTGGGGCCCAATTTTTGGAAAAAAGGGGAGACTCCGCTTGGAGTAACCCTTGCTTACATTGTTTTTAAAAGAAGCCAAGATGAACAAGTCATGGGTCAGCAAAGACTTTGCTACCTACCCCAGTGTCATCCTGGGGACGGCTAAGAATAGCGTATTTTTGAATGTGCTTGATGCAAATCAAAACATCCTGTTTGCAACTAGGGCCCAAGTGCTGCCACTGATGTGGTGGGTGTCTGTGTGGCCCAATTTTTGGAAAAAAGGGAGACTCCGCTTGGAGTAACCCTTGCTTGCTGTGTTTTTAAAAGAAGCCAAGATGAACAGAGCTGGGATCAGGAAAGACTTTGCTACCTACCCCGGTGTCATCCTGGGGACGGCTAAGAATAGCGTATTTTTGAATGTGCTTGATGCAAATCAAAACATCCTGTTTGCAACTAGGGCCGAAGTGCTGCCACTGATGGGGTGGGTGTCTGTGTGGCCCAATTTTTGGAAAAAAGGGAGACTCCGCTTGGAGTAACCCTTGCTTGCTGTGTTTTTAAAAGAAGCCAAGATGAACAGAGCTGGGATCAGGAAAGACTTTGCTACCTACCCCGGTGTCATCCTGGGGACGGATAAGAATGGCGTATTTTTGAATGTGCTTGATGCAAATCTAGCTGTGAAGTGTACAACTGGGGCACAACTGCTGCCACTGAATGGGTGGGTGTGTGTGGGGCCCAATTTTTGGAAAAAAGGGGAGACTCCGCTTGGAGTAACCCTTGCTTACATTGTTTTTAAAAGAAGCCAAGATGAACAAGTCATGGGTCAGCAAAGACTTTGCTACCTACCCCAGTGTCATCCTGGGGACGGCTAAGAATAGCGTATTTTTGAATGTGCTTGATGCAAATCAAAACATCCTGTTTGCAACTAGGGCCCAAGTGCTGCCACTGATGTGGTGGGTGTCTGTGTGGCCCAATTTTTGGAAAAAAGGGAGACTCCGCTTGGAGTAACCCTTGCTTGCTGTGTTTTTAAAAGAAGCCAAGATGAACAGAGCTGGGATCAGGAAAGACTTTGCTACCTACCCCGGTGTCATCCTGGGGACGGCTAAGAATAGCGTATTTTTGAATGTGCTTGATGCAAATCAAAACATCCTGTTTGCAACTAGGGCCCAAGTGCTGCCACTGAATGGGTGGGTGTGTGTGGGGCCCAATTTTTGGAAAAAAGGGGAGACTCCGCTTGGAGTAACCCTTGCTTACATTGTTTTTAAAAGAAGCCAAGATGAACAAGTCATGGGTCAGCAAAGACTTTGCTACCTACCCCAGTGTCATCCTGGGGACGGCTAAGAATAGCGTATTTTTGAATGTGCTTGATGCAAATCAAAACATCCTGTTTGCAACTAGGGCCCAAGTGCTGCCACTGATGGGGTGGGTGTCTGTGTGGCCCAATTTTTGGAAAAAAGGGAGACTCCGCTTGGAGTAACCCTTGCTTGCTGTGTTTTTAAAAGAAGCCAAGATGAACAGAGCTGGGATCAGGAAAGACTTTGCTACCTACCCCGGTGTCATCCTGGGGACGGCTAAGAATAGCGTATTTTTGAATGTGCTTGATGCAAATCAAAACATCCTGTTTGCAACTAGGGCCCAAGTGCTGCCACTGAATGGGTGGGTGTGTGTGGGGCCCAATTTTTGGAAAAAAGGGGAGACTCCGCTTGGAGTAACCCTTGCTTGCTGTGTTTTTAAAAGAAGCCAAGATGAACAGAGCTGGGATCAGGAAAGACTTTGCTACCTACCCCGGTGTCATCCTGGGGACGGATAAGAATGGCGTATTTTTGAATGTGCTTGATGCAAATCTAGCTGTGAAGTGTACAACTGGGGCACAACTGCTGCCACTGAATGGGTGGGTGTGTGTGGGGCCCAATTTTTGGAAAAAAGGGGAGACTCCGCTTGGAGTAACCCTTGCTTACATTGTTTTTAAAAGAAGCCAAGATGAACAAGTCATGGGTCAGCAAAGACTTTGCTACCTACCCCAGTGTCATCCTGGGGACGGCTAAGAATAGCGTATTTTTGAATGTGCTTGATGCAAATCAAAACATCCTGTTTGCAACTAGGGCCCAAGTGCTGCCACTGATGGGGTGGGTGTCTGTGTGGCCCAATTTTTGGAAAAAAGGGAGACTCCGCTTGGAGTAACCCTTGCTTGCTGTGTTTTTAAAAGAAGCCAAGATGAACAGAGCTGGGATCAGGAAAGACTTTGCTACCTACCCCGGTGTCATCCTGGGGACGGATAAGAATGGCGTATTTTTGAATGTGCTTGATGCAAATCTAGCTGTGAAGTGTACAACTGGGGCACAACTGCTGCCACTGAAGGGGTGGGTGTGTGGGGCCCAATTTTTGGAAAAAAGGGAGACTCCGCTTGGAGTCACCTTGCGGTGTTTTACATGACTTTAGAAGGGCGTGCCATGCCTATATCTGTGTGTCCTCCTCTTTTTCCTTGTCCAGCTGTTTTGTTTTCGCATGAGTACATGTCCTTGTCACTTTCCCATGTTTTTGTGTTGTGTTGTGAGTTGTTTGTCACCTTTTGGACACCTTTGAGGGTGTTTTCTAGGTGTTTTACTGTGTTTGTGATTGCCTGCCATTGTTTCCTATGGGCTCGAGTTCGGTTCGTCGAACGTTCGACGAGCCGAACTCGAGCCAGACCCCCCGTTCGGCGAACCGCCTCGAGCCGAACCGGGACCGGTTCGCTCATCTCTACTGAGGAGTCCAAATTTGAGATCTTTGGATCCAACCATCATGTCTTTCTGTGATGCAGAAAAGGTAAACGGATGGACTCTACATGCCTGGTTCCCACCGTGAAGCATGGAGGAGGAGGTGTGATGGTGTGGGGGTGCTTTGGTGGTGACACTGTTGGGGATTTAGTCAAAATTAAAGGCATACTGAACCAGCATGGCTACCACAGCATCTTGCAGCGGCATACTATTCCATCCGGTTTGCGTTTAGTTGGACCATCATTTATTTTTCAACAGGACAATGACCCCAAACACACCTCCAGGCTGTGGAAGTGATTTTTGACTAAGAAGGAGAGTGACGGTTTGCTACGCCAGATGACCTGGCCTCCACAGTCGCTTGACCTGAACCCAATCAAGATGGTTTGGGATGAGCTAGACCGCAGAGTGAAGGCAAAAGGGCCAAAAAGTGCCAAGTATCTCTGGGAACTCCTTCAAGACTGTTGGAAGACCATTTCCGGCGACTACCTCTTGAAGCTCATCAAGAGAATGCCAAAAGTGTGCAAAGCAGTAATCAAAGCAAAAGGTGGCTACTTTGAAGAACCTAGAATATAAGACATATTTTCATTTGTTTCACACTTTTTTGTTAACTTTCTCATTCCACATGTGTTAATTCATAGTTTTGATGCCTTCAATGTTAATCTACAATTTTCAGAGTCATGAAAAAAAACAAATAACCCTTTGAATGAGAAGGTGTGTCCAAAATTTTGGTCTGAACTGTATATATTTATATAAATAAGTATAATAGTGTGTACATTATTTTTGGCTATAATAACGACTTTTCTTGTTCACCTCGCTTGTACATTATTTCACTCTTCTGCTAACCCCTTCAGCCCCCGGGCATTTTGCGTTTTTCCGGGGGGGGGTTCCCTCTCATTCTTCTGAGAGCCGTAGCTTTTTTATTTTTCTGTCAATCTTGCCATATAAGGGCTTGTTTTTTGCAGGACGAGTTGTACTTTTAAATGGAACCATATGTTTTACCATATAGTGTACTGGAAAATGGCAAAAAAAAAATTCCAAGTGTGGAAAAATTGCAAAAAAAAGTGTGATTGCACAATAGTTTTTGGGATATTTTATTCACCGTCTCCACTATATGGTAAAACTGATGTGTCAGTGTGATGCCTCAGGTCGGTGCGAGTTTGTAGACACCAAACCTGTCTAGGTTTACTTGTATCTAAGGGGTTAGGGGGTTAAGGGGTTAAAAAAATTCAGAAATTTGTCCAATAAAAGTGGCGCACATTTTGCGCCATTTTCCGAAACCCAGAGCGTTCTCATTTTTTGGGATCTATGGCTCAGTGATGACTTATTTTTTGCGTCTCGAGCTGCCGTTTTTAGCGGTACAATTATTGCGCAGATGCTACATTTTGATCGCCTGTTATTGCATTTTGCGCAAAACTTGCAGCAACCAAAAGACGTAATTTTGGCTTTCGGAATTTTTTTGCCGCTACTCCGTTTACTGATCAGATGAATTGATTTTAAATTTTGATAGATCGGGCATTTTTAAACACAGCAATACCAAATATGTGTAAATATTTTTTTTTAACCCTTTAATTTCAATGGGGTGAAAGGGGGGTGATTTGAACTTTTAGGTTTTTTTTTTTACATTTTTAAAACTTTTTTTAACTTTTTTTTTAAATTTTAATAGTCCCCCTAGGGGGCTATAGTGATCAGCAATCTGATCGATCTGCCATATCTCCAGATCACAGCTACAAAGCTAAGGTCTGCAGATATGCTGCGTTACTTTCAATGCCGGCTGTATTCTGGCATTGAGAGTAAATGACTCATGTTAGCTACAGGCATCATCACATGACCCTGTCCTACCATGGCAACCACCGGAAGTCATGTGATCATGGCAGGTGACTTCCGATGGGGGCGAGGTAAGTCAGAATGATGGCAGAGCGCATATACATCTCGCTGCCATAATTTCGCAGCGAGATGTAAGGGGAAAATAGTCGCGGATGGAAGCGATTCCACTGGCGACTAGCAAGCACACATGTCAGCTGTTGAAAACTGATATGTGCGCGGATTGCCGAGGCCTGCTCATGGCAGTTGGTGGGGATTAACCGCACATGATCCATGACGTACCCAGTACAAAATCTATACTTGATGGTTAAAAATATAAGGTTTTTTTTTAATTAGAGTATAAGAAAACATAAGAATCAGTCATTGAATATGAAAAAAATTTAATAAAACAAAATTTTGCATACCTGTGTAATTATATATGTATCACCAGGCAAATGGGTGAAAAAAAAACCATGTAGTGTAATCTGCAGAAATGTCATTCATTTTGGAAACAAACATTGAATATTGAACATTGAATATTTCAGGGTTACAAAGAAAAACCACTGGCACCACCCAAGCGCTCAATATCACAGAAACTTGTAGTAGACCTGCAGAAGCATGTGAAGCATGTGAAACGGCTGTTGTCTGTGCTCCCTGTGTCCTTGCCATACCTGGAGTTTTAATGTACTTCCAGTAAAGATGTGTTTTACGGATGTTGAGTGGAATCTGATTTTCTATTTTTCTTTTTAGTGAAATATTGAATATTTGCATGGTGTTTTTATTTTACTTCTCAATTTCAGCAAAAACAATTCAAATTGATGGCAGTGTAAATGTGTATCCCAGTATCCCTCTGAATGAAAAGTAGTGACATTCTAATACTAAACAGAATGCATATGAATGGTTGCTTGAACTTCATAAGTGTCACATCATGTAAACACTGAGGATTTGTAAGCACAAGTTCTTTTAATGCTATGCAGTGAAAAGCTTTTTTGTATTATTTTCAGTCATTCAAGTGGCTTCTACACCTGCTAAGAACACTTATTTTATTTCGATTTTGATTACTGGGTTCTTTTTACTTTATAGTTTGTTGATTTTTCTTTAGCTTTTGGGCAATTGGAAATATTTATTAGAGAACTATTCCAAACCCCGTGGTAACAGCTTGAGGCCGCCATTATTTGCTTGTTTAGAAATGTTCACTTCAATCAATGAAAAAGAAAACATTAATACTTAACTTCAGGTGCTATTTCCTACAAATATAACTTTCAGAACATAACTTGCATTTCTAGATTGCACTAAAATCAACTATATACTGGCCACATATTTAAAATGACTATACTCAGATTCATTTTAGCAATTGATGCAGTCAATGGGAGATCAGATTACTGGTATCTTGGAGTGGTGAAAGAGCTGTAAAGCATAACAAAAGACGTGCCTAGAGAAAATAAGATAAAAATGGATAAAATATTTGTATTGATACAAGTTACTCTTTTTTGGTATGGAACGCCAATACGTTTCTAGACTGTAACAGTCTCTTCTTCAGGAATCTACAGTTCTGAAAAAGAGATTGGACAAATCATATGGTGTTGGATGTCTTTTGAATATAATATAACCAGGTGAGCAAAGCTAAAATGGGGAAAACACAATTGGTCTGCTACCCATAGGGGTTCTGAGCAAAAGGAAGCTGACCTACGAAGAGCTGTTTTCTCTTTTTTTAAAGTGTTAGCCTATTGCCTCCGCAGTTAATTTTTGTTTTTATGTTTGCATTCCCCTACTACACCTCCTCTTCCAAAAGCCATGGCTTGTTAATTTTTCAGTCAAAATAGATGTTTAAAAGCTTGTTTTTTGTGGAATGAGTTGTAGCTTTTAATGTCCCCATCCATACCATGGTACTGTTGTATATAGTGTAAGAGATCAGATTATTCTAAGCTCAAGTCACATAAGAAAAATATAAACTAAAGTAAAATTAAAAAAACTTTATTCAAATTAAAAAACATACAAATAAATATTTTTTTCAATTTTATTTAAAAAAAAAAAAAGAAACAAACATTTTGATATCACCATGTCCATAAAAGTCCAAACTATCAAAATCTTAAATTAAATATTTACAGTGCACAGAAATTTGTTTTTTTTTTTGTCACAACTCATCCTTAAAAAATTTAATAAAACCCAAATCAAAACATCATGTGGGCCACAGATTGGTATTAATAAAATTAACACTGCACTATATAACAAAAGGTCTCACATAGCCTCATAGATCAAAAATTAAAAATGTTAAATGTTAGAAAAAAATCGCAGTACAAAACAAAACTTTTTTTTACAAAACATCTAAATTTTGTGTCTATCTCCAACCCTCAAAGGTCCAACTAGATCATCTTTAATAACCGTCCCATGTCTGTACCCAAATATTTACCATATTTTTTGTTTTATTAGATGAACCGGATTATAAGACGCACCCCAAATTTAGAGAAAAAAAAGTAAAAAATGGGTTTTGTCTTATACTCCAGTGGTGGTGGAGCATGGTCACAGGAGGCAGGGACGGTGCTAGAGTAGGGTGATGCTGCAGTGGGGGCATTGCTGGCTGTGGGGTCATGCTGGCTGCAGGGTGTGTCCTGGCTGCGGGGTCTGTCCTGGTTGCACGGTCTGTCCTGGCTGTGGGGGCTGGGGGAAACGGGGAGGTGCGGCGGGTGTTCCTCTCCCAGATGCTCTGTCGGCGTTACAGGCTTCAAAGAAATGGCACCTGGAGGTGGCACGTGTACAGATTGAGCTCTCGGCTCAATGACAAGCCGTGATCTCAACTGCAAACGGGCCACCTCCGGGCGCCATTTTCCTTAAGTCCCCTGCTGGAAGATCAATGGGCCGGAGGCGGCGCATGCACAGATCGTAAGCCGAGAGCTTAATCTACACACCCACTGACTCTGGGCGCCATTTCTTTGAAGCCTGCACCACCAACAGACCTTCTGGAGCACCTGCCACACCACCCTGCTCCACACAGCCAGCAGGACCCCCGCCGCCAGCACAGGCTCCCACCACCAGTATGGGCCCCCACAACCAGCAAAGTTCTCACCACTAGCTGCCAGCACAGCCCCCGCTGCAAGCACAGTGCCCATTCTCCACCTCCCGGTAAACTACATTCAGATTTTAAGATGTACCCCTCATTTTCCTCCCAAATTTTTGGGAGGAAAATTGCATCTTAGAATCCGAAAAATATGGTACTTGATTTAGATTTCACTTCTATTCATTCACTTTGCATTTGGCTAATTGACAAAAAAATAAACTATTATCACTGTACTGTGTATCTTACATCGTACCAGTAAGTGGAAAATTATTTTACTTTATAACATTGTGATCCAATATTGATCCAATAAATGAATTTAGAAGACAAGTAATGCTGAAAATATATTTTCCGTTCTTAATTTTGAGGAAATATTGTTTCATTAGGCCCTGTTTATGAATAAATTATTTAAAAATATTAAATGAGGGATAATTAACAGGTAAATAAGGTTTATTAACAATGGCAATGAGAAATGCTCAGAAATATATAATAATTATCAGATTTTCACATGAAAATTCATGTGATTACCAAAATATCTACATTTCTTATCTGAGAACAGATATGTTCACCCTGGAAACAAACTGCCGATGGAAGATTTTCTCAGAGCCTAGGTCGGCAGTTCTTTTATTTTTTATGTTAAGAATAGTGCAGCATGCAGAGTTATTCTTGTTACTAAAAATGATTGAACCCCTACGGATCCCACTGCAAGTCACAAAGGTCCAATTGATGCTACTTACATCCATTGGCCCTAATTATAAATGTTAACCACAATGAAGATATAAATAGTGCCTTTATTATATACCACATGTTAGTATACACAATAAAATTATTCACATCTAATAAAATAAAATATATACTAATATAACAAATTCTGTTTTCTTTTGAGATACCATACCCCCATATATACTGAAGTGGGAATCTTGGAGACAGACTTTTGCTATCCTGCTAGCAAGGATTGATGTATTTTCCTTCTTACAGCGCATGCTATGATTTCTTTAATGCATACCCAACATATAGAAAAAGCTCAGTGTATTGCTGTATTTTTCTATATTATGCCCCACCTGAAATGCATTAACAATATACTCGGCCCAAAACTACACAAAATGTAACATTTCTCACCTAGCTTCAGAATTAAGGGAGACATATTGTGGAAGTGTATGCTTTGTAAAATGAAAGTCTAATATGATCACATTTGATTGTTCAACTAGAACTCAGAGTCAGGCATAGAAATATTATCTGTGATAGAAATTTGCATAAAAGGTTGTTGGTATGAAGTACTGGTTTTACTTTCTGTACTAACTAAAATAGAAAATAAATGGGTACCAAGTTCCATATGCCATCAAAGATTTCATCCTCTTAATATATTGCAGTCATCAAATTATTTGGCACTGTGTACTTAAAATTGCTATTTTTACCTAGTAATTTCTTATCTTTTCTCTGCTCTATGTAGGACCAGAAAGTCTCTTTTCCCTGCCTGACTCATCACCCTATTCAACTCCTGACCCAGCAGCTCTGCTCTTCACTGCTGCCATTGTATTTTGCAGTGACTCATGACTCATGCAGGGAAAAGAGACTTGCTGGTTACACATAGAGTTTAAAAGGATTCAGCTAGTCAGTTTTTAATCACATATCTTACATATAATGGAAAAGAGAAGAATTAAATGGGTAGAAGAGCAACATGAGCAATTGTAGCTACACAGCGCTATATAATATGATGCAATATATGAAAAGGATAAAAACTTTGATAGGAGTGCTTCTTTAATGAGAGATCAAATGTGGAGATGATTATGTTCCAATCTGATTGATATCGGTCCCGACTAGCTTCTTAGAATGGTACAACCAAGGTGTGGCATGAGAGAAGTTATAATCTGTTCATAGACATTTGATATTTGTTGGTGGATCTCACAAAGCTAAGTGGGATCTGCTATTAATCTATACTGATACCCTGAGCCTCACCTCAGGAATGCTTTCATGTAGAATACATAATATAATGAACTACCATTAATTCCTTACTACAAGCTTACTGTTCCTTTTACTGATATGAAGAAGTAATTCATCTTTCTCCTACCAAGCAAACAGAGCAAGAAAAAAAATCAATTAAATCATCAATATGCTCAATAATATTTTATTGTCTATTAACTATAGTGTATAGCACATTACGATAACTGAAAATGGGAATCAGGTATAGCAAAGAATATATTGTTAGCTTAAAGGGACTCTGTTAGCACATTTGACCTATCTAAATTATTAACCCCTTCAGCCCCCGGGCACTTTCCGCTTTTGCGTTTTTGTTTTTTTCTCCCCTTCTTCCGAGAGCCGTAACTTTTTTATTTTTCCATCAATATTGCCATATATGGGATTGTTTTTTGCAGGACGAGTTGTACTTTTAATTGAAACCATAAGTTTTACCACATAGTGTACTGGAAAACAACAAAAAAATTCCAAGTGCGGAAAAATTGCAAAAAAAGTGTGATCGTACAATAGTTTTTGGGATATTTTATTCACTGTGGTCACTATATGGTAAAACTGATGTTTCTATGTGATGCCTGAGGTCAGTGCAAGTTTGTAGACACCAAACATGTATAGGTTTACTTGTATCTAAGGGGTTAAAAAAAATTCACAAGCTTGTCCAAAAAAAGTGGCGCATGTTTTGCGCCATTTTCCAAAACCCATAGCATTCTCATTTTTCGGGATCTGAGACTCAGTGACTGCTTATTTTTTGCATCTCGACCTGACGTTTTTAACGGTACCATTTTTGCGCAGATGTTACGTTTTGATTGCCTGTTATTGCATTTTGCGCAAAATTTGCAGGTGACAAAAAACGTAATTTTGGCGTTTGGAATTTTTTTGCCGCTACGCCATTTACTGATCAGATTAATTGATTTTATATTTTGATAGATCGGGCATTTCTGAACGTGGCGATACCAAACATGTGTATATTTTTTATTTTTTTAACCCTTTAATTTTCAATGGGGGAAAGGGGGGTGATTTGAACTATTAGGTTTTTTTTTATTTTTTAAAACTTTTTTATTTACCTTTTTTTATTTTACTAGTCCCCCTAGGGGGCTATAGCGATCAGCAATCCATCCGCTCTTATCTATCTGCTGATCACTGCTATACAGCTGTAAACAGCAGATTCAGTCACTTTCTGTTTAACCCTGCTCCGAGCCGGGTGAAAACGAAAGTGAAACTTCGTAGCTGCTGGTGTCATCACAAGACCCTGCGCTACGATGGCAACCACCGAAAGTCACGTGATCATGTCACGTGACTTCCGGTGGGGGCGGGGTAAGTAACTGTCATGGCGGCGCCCATGTACATCTCGCTGCCAGATTTTGGCAGCGAAATGTAAGGGGTTAATGAAGCGACTCCACCCGTGGCTAGCAGGCACACATGTCAGCTGTTGAAAACAGCTGATATGTGCACGGATCGCTGCCGCCTGCCCATGGCAGGGGGCGGGGATTAACGGCACACGATCCATTACGTACCCAGTACGTCATGGGTCGTTAAGGGGTTGATATGGGCATTCAGGTTATAAAATGCTGAAAAAAGTTATACCTGTATGAAACATATCAGATGTTTTGTTGTTGATTAATCATCTTTTATCACTTAATTTAAATGAGCTTTACCAGACTATGGAGAGGATGAAACTTGGAAATAACTCCCCCCCCAGAGCCTATTTTTAATAAAAAAAAGGCATTATCCATATGATATGTGTAATGGCAGCTCTCTGTTCTCTCTGATCTCACTTCACAGCTGTGTGTGATTAAAACTAACACTTCTGCAGATTCCTCTCAGCTTCAATCTCACAGGCAGACAGTGTTGCAATACTGTTACAATACAGCAGAGCGTAGAGAACTGCAAAAGTAGGATTTTTGTGTACTCACCGTAAAATCTCTTTCTCTTAGTCTTCATTGGGGGACACAGGACCATGGGTTATGCTGCTGTCACTAGGAGGCTGACACTAAGTAAACAGAAAAAGTTAGCTCCTCCCCAGCAGTATCACCCCTGAGCCGGAGGCGGGCTCAATCAGTTTAGTGCACAAGCAGTAGAAGGAGAACCAACAATCCTGGATAAAACAAGGTAAAAAACTATGACGAACAGTCGTGTGACCAGTGACCTGGGAATATGGGCACTGGGGAAACAGGCATGTCATATATAACAAAAAACACAAGCAGGGTGGGTGCTGTGTCCCCCAATGAAGACTAAGAGAAAGAGATTTTACGGTGAGTACACAAAAATCCTACTTTCTCTGTCGTTTCATTGGGGGACACAGGACCATGGGACGTCCAAAAGCAGTCCCTGGGTGGGAAGAAAACCATCACCGGAGATAGGAAGGAAGTCGCTTCCCCCTTGCCGGGCTGACCCGGACCTACAAATGCCCACGTTGTTACAGGTGTGCCACTGCCACCCGCAAACCTTACACCAAGGCTGGCCTCTGCCGAAGCTTGAGTGAGAACCTGTTAGAAACTAGTAACGGTACGCCGACTAGATCGGGTGGCGGACCAGAGGACCTGGTTGACCGACGTCTGGAGCCCAATCGTTCAAGGGTGCCCCTTGCTCGGTAGACCGCGGCGGAAGTCCGACCTTCATGCGATAGTCTTCATATATGGAGGACAGGATCCATGTGATATTCAGGCCCTTGGCGCCGGCCTATGCTTCCTGGGAAAGGGTGGAAGGATGGACTGACAGTCGGTGTAACCGACAAAAAAATGGTGTCCTGCAGACACGAAAGACTGAGGGCTCGTACCAGCCCTAGAACGAACTATGCCTCTTTCAGGCTGAGAGGGGAGCTTAGAACCGACAAAAAACGAAACCTAAAGTCCTCTTCTGGAAGGAAAGCCGAGGTGTCTCGGACAGAAACGAAGGGTTCTGGCTGGAGCCCCCCCCTTATCCTGCTGGTGGAGCGGAAAAAGGGGGAGAAAAGACTACGAGAGGGCTGTCCGCCCTGATGCCGTCTGTAAAAACCAGATGGCCACGAGGAGCCCACCTATCAAAAACAGGTGGGAGCAGGGAAAAAAAAAAAAAAAAGGGGTACCTTGAGCAAACTTATCACTGGATTATGGTCCCACTTTTCTAGTGAACGATGAAAAACGCCGAGCCAGATGGACGTTTCTCTGAGCGAAGGCCCTGATTGATGGAAAGTGAAAAGTCTCTGAAGATGCGGTCCTCACACCACAGGGGGAGCTCTTTCCAAGTGGAAATAAATCTCCGAGGGAACTGGATTCCAGGCCCTCCTCAATGTCTGTCATCATCTTGTTCACAGACCTGACCGAGCCAGCATCCGGGATCCACTGGTGAGGCCATGGAACCTGGGACTTCTGAGTCCTGGTAGAATCTGGTGGTCTGGAAGGAGCCACGGGGCATCTGCGAGGAGATGAGTAAGTTATGCAAAACTATGCTCGCCTGGGCCACTCCCGAGCTATCGCCTGCCTAGGTCCCTCTTGAGAAACCTCGAGATCATGGAAAGCCGCGGGAAGATGCACGAGAGCCTGAACAGGCTACACGACCGGTCTAGGGCGTCGTCCTCTAGTCCAGAGCAGGTGGCGTACTCGACGCACCATTGACTTGAGAGTTGGATCGGAAGGCCAAAAAGTCACGACTGGAGGTCTTCCTTCGCCAGAGATCTGGCTGTTGATATCCCTGTTGGAGCCCTTTACCTACGCGAGACCTATCCTACCGCGGAAATCGGCCGTCCAAACGTCCACGCTCGGGATGTGCTGCCGAGATTAGCGAATGAAAGAGCCCGTCCCAGAGCAAGAACCTCTTGGCCTCTTCCCTTGCCATGACGCTCCCTGCGTCTTCCTGGTGGATGATGCACATCACTGCTGTGGCATGGTCCGACTGGAACCTGACTGGACAATACGACCCAGAGAAGAAATTGTAACCGGGCTGACCGAATGGCTCTGAGTCCGGAATGTTGAAGGGGAGACGACACTCTAGGGGTGTCCCTCGGGACCGTGCCGAGGAATGGTGGGGTAGCATACCCTAGTACGGGAGGCTGGTGACGGTTGATAATAAGCTCCAGAGGAGGAAAGGGAAGCTTCTCAGGGATGGTTGCGAAGATTGGTCCTCTAGGAGGAGATTGGCCGGTCACCCTCGAAGACGGAACCTTCCTGACCCCGTTCTTCAGTGTGTTCCGTTGGAGAGTCTGGGATGAAATCTGGTATGTGCACCATCGCTAACACCGCCACAGACTGTCGAGGACTCGCATAGCAAAAAACCGAAGGGAAAAAACGGGAGCGGGAGGCAAAGAGCCGCGGGACCCTGTGCCAGGAGGGAAACTGCTCCTGCGTGAGGAGTAGCAACCCTTGAACGGCTCGAATACCGTGCCTGAGGAGTGATGGACCGGGCCGGGTCTGGGAGGACTCCTTCCTGTAGCTCAGCTACCCTAGTAGCGAAAGGTGATGATGATGATGGTCTAAACCTCAAGGCGAGGATCCTTGAAGGGAGACTCTGGGTCTCCCGGTCGTTCCCGGGCAGAGAGAGCCTGAGGATGCGTAGGGATCGTGATCCCTGCAAGCACTGTTAGAAAGCTGGGACGGTCTGCAGCCACGCAAGGCGGAGACGGCTGTTGTAGGGATAAAGGCTCCCTGACGAACCTAGCATGAGGGAACGAGTCCTGGTGCATCAGGGCCGATGCCGGGAAAGGGATGTACCCTTCCCTTACGTAGCCAGTCTACCCTGACGTAGCCTAGGGGATAAACTGGACTCGCCTATCTCCGAAAGGGCGATCCCGAGAACCGGAAAGGAAGTCAGCGACTTCCTAGATGTCGAATCTGCGTTCCTGATCCCGAGTCAGAGCTCTCGACGGGTAGGTACACTGATGTTAGAGGCTCAGGCCGTGTAGCGGACAGACACCAGATTTTGTGAAGAGAGGGTACTCACTGAAGCTGATAACCAGTCCTGGGTCGGCATAGGTGGAGCGCGGACCGCTGCGTAGAGTGTCCGTGGAGTCCCTGCGGAGCGTCACGATAGGGACGAGAAGCCAGGAGGAACCCAGGCGGGTCAAGTACAGGATAGCGTGCCCCTTCATCACGGAGCCCTCTACGAGGAGGGGTTAGACAATCTAAAGGACTTACCGCTGGTGAGAATTGTGTCCGGGGAATATCCGTGATCACGCCGTCACACGGCGCACTGGATGTCCACTGAAAAACCTGCAGGGGCCCCCACCTTCTTGTCTGCAAGGTGCCATGCCCCCTCTCTCCAGAGCCCTCTGGGGGAATGATAATGACACTAACCCGACTTACCGCAGGTAAACGCCGTGTCTGGTTGTTGTCTGTGATCACTCAGCGACTCCAGTGTGGCATGCCCATTCTCACCGAGACCCCTTTTTGGAGAAGGGAATAAAGACGATGACAAGACTTACCGCTGGCAAACATCGTGTCTGGCAGTTGACTGTGAGCACGCGGTAACTCAGCGAGCTCTGGATGGAGCACGGCGGAGGGCGGGAACGGAGAGGCCGGCGTCCAATGGCGCCGTGCGGGAGGCGGGCCTGGGGACGCCGAGGACAGGGCCGAAGCCGGGGGCTAAATTTTGAAGGTGCCGGGGCGGGCAGAGGCCGCGCCGGAGGACCCGGCCGCAGGCGGCGGCGGAGAGGATCCTCGGCGCGCTGTGCGGGATGCGGCCTGGGCACGCCGAGGACGGGGCCTAAGCAGAGGTACCGTCGCGGGCAGAGGTAGCGCCGGGGGACCCGACCGCCGGCGGCGGCGAGGATCCTCGGCGCGCTGTGCGGTAGGCGGCCTGGGGGACCGAGGGCAGTGGCCGAGCCGAGGTGCCGTTGCGGGCAGAGGCAGCGCCGGCGGACCCGACCTCAGGTGGCGGCGGCGTTTGAAGCCGTTAAAGGTACAGGGGCAGCGCCGGCGGACCCGGCCGCAAGCGGCGGCGGCGCAGCAGCGATGCGGGGCCGCCCGACCTCGGAGTCGGCAGGGAGCTCCACGGACGCAGCGGGGGAGTCCGGCGAGTAGGCCCAGACCGGGGCCTAAATTTCTGCAGCCGTCCGAGGGGGGAGAAGGTAGGGGTCCTACCTGATCCGCGGCGCGCTGTCCAGTGTGCAGGCTGAGACTCTGCACATGCTCCTGTGTGCTCCGCTCAGCGAAGGAATGGCTGCGGGCACCAGGAAGCAGGCTGAAGAAGGCGGGGAGTTGGACGCCATTGGGGTGGAAGCCCCTAAATGTAGCAGCGTTGTCCCATCCAAAAAATCCAGATGCGCTGCGGAGGTCCAGTCCCTGCTGTATGCCCCTTGCGACCCTTTGGGGTGGTACCGCAGGGTGAATAGGGGTGCCCAGAAAAGTTCAGCCCCGCGTGCCAACCGGGGAGTGGTACCGTGGAATTGGACGGGGGAGAGGGCCCGACGACTCAAGCCTCTGCGACCCAGGGGAGTGGTACCCACACGGGCTGCGAGAGCTGAGGTAGAGAAAAGATACCTGCAGAAAAAGAAAATTACCACAGATGAGAGCGACGAGCGTCGCCGAGAAAAAAATGAAAAAATAACGCAAAAAATCAAGTGGCTGAAGGGGGCCCAGTCGGCCCACATCAGCCTCCTACGACACTAAGCAAAAAACTGATTGAGCCCGCCTCCGGCTCAGGGGTTATACTGCTGGGGAGGAGCTAACTTTTTCTGTTTACTTAGTGTCAGCCTCCTAGTGACAGCAGCATAACCCATGGTCCTGTGTCCCCCAATGAAACGACAGAGAAATATGTGTTTTCAAAAAGAAAAATGTCAATTCTCTTGTTCTGTGTCAGCTGCTTGTCTCACATTGGTAACTCCCCTTTTATTTCAATTAAGCTCTGGAGGCGGAGTTATCTTTCAGGCAACATCCTCCCTATATCCTGGAGGAGCTCATTTACATAGAAGAAAAATGTGAATTTCTCTGAAGTAAGATATTAGATCACATATATCAAGGTAGCATTTTATTCAGCTTCCTATGACCTACATGCCCATAAACATAGCTTATGAGGGTTCATCTTACTGACAGGTTCCCTTTAAATTTTAATTTGATTCATTTTTTGTTTCGGACATTGATCCAGAATACAAATTAAATTAGTTACAATATGCATGAGATACAGTACAGGAATACTGAACTGAAATGGCAACCATATAGATACTAATAAATTTACAAACTATTGTAAAATGACTGTATAATATGGTCAAGCTCTAAAAGTAGAGATTAATTAGATTATTATCATTAATTATATTCCCTAATTTTAATGCCTCGTTTTATAATTAAAGCAGGTTCTTTATTCCTTTGAGACATCGGCTTTTAATGAACTAATTACACATTAAAAACTAACCATTTTTGTTGAAATGATCACTGAAATAATCAAAAATATAATTATCACTCAGGAAGGAAATAAATGAGACCTTTTAACATACATCAGCACTTAGACTCACAAAGGATTTCACTTTACTAGAAGCAATCTGAAATTCTCTGGGTACTGCAAACGAAATATCTAGAGACTAAAAGAATTGTCTTTTTAATTGAAACTGTGAAATTAAGTGCTAAATATGGCTAAATGGTATTCATCATAAATATCACTGCACGCCCGTATAAAAAATGTATGAATACATAAAGTGTTAAATCATTGTTTAGTTATTTTTCTTTATCAGCCATGTTTAACAAAGAAAATAGTAATATTTGTTTAGTATTTGCATTAATATAGCTATATATATATATATATATATATATATATATATATATATATATACACATATACATATATACAGTGAACATTCATTGGATTAAGAGTAACTTGGTTTGAGAGTGTTTTGCAAGACAAGCAAAGCTTTTTACAACTTTTTAATCCCTCCACGACCGGCCGATTTTTCGCTTTCCGTTTTTTTTTGCCATTCTTTTTCTGAGAGACGTAACTTTTTTATTTTTCAGTCAATATGGTCATGTGAGGGCTCATTTTTTGCGGAACGAGCTGTACTTTTAAATGAAATCATAAGTTTTACCATATAGTGTACTGGAAAACTGCAAAAAATTTCCAAATGCAGGAAAATTGCAAAAAAAGTGCAATAGCACTATTGTTTTTGAGATATTTTATTCACTGTGTTCACTATATGGTAAAACTGATATATGGGTGTGATGCCTCAGGTCAGTGCAAGTTCGTAGACACCAAACATGTATAGGTTTACTTTTATATAAGGGGTTAAAAAAAATCAGAAGTTTGTCCGAAAAAAGTGGCGCACGTTTTACGCCATATTTCATGACCCGTAGAGTTCTCATTTTTCGGGATCTATGGCTCAGTGATGGATTATTTTTTGTGTCTCGAGCTGACGTTTTTAATGGTACCAGATGCTACATTTTGATCGCCTCTTATTGCATTTTGCGCAAAAGTTGTGGCGACAAAAAAATGTCATTTTGGTGTTTGGAATTTTTTTGCCACTACGCCGTTTACTAATCAGATTAATTAATTTTTTATTTTGATAGATCGGGCGTTTCTGAACGCGGTGATGCCAAATGTGTGTATATTTTTTATTTTTTTAACCCTTTAATTTTCAATGGGGCGAATGGGGGGTGATTTGAACTTTTATTTTTTTTTGTTTTTTTTTTTTAATTTTTTAAAACTTTTTTTTTTACTTTTTTTTTTATTTTACTAGTTCCCCTAGGGGGCTATAGCGATCAGCAATCCGATCGCTCTTATCTATCTGCTGATCACAGCTACACAGCTGTAAACAGTAGATATGCTCACTTTCTTTTTCACTGCGCCGCTGGGGCAGAGTGAAAGTGAAAGCAATTCATGTGTAGTATAGGAGTCATCACATGACCCTGTGCTACCATGACAACTACCGGAAGTCACGTGATCGCGTCACGTGACTTCCGGTATTGGGCGGTAAGTAAAAGTTTACCGCGATCGCGCTTATAATGGCGCTGTCACATATTGACAGTGCCATTTACGGGGTTAAACGGCACGAGCAGATAACGATTCTGCTCGTGTCTAGCAGGCACACATCTCAGCTGTGAAAATCAGCTGAGATGTGCGCCGATCACGGCATGCTGCCGCCGGCATACCGCGGGCAGTAACATTATGACCGCTAGGACGTAATTTTACTGCCCGTGGTCGTTAAGGTGTTAAGAGCAATGCTTTGCAAGAAGAGCAAGTACTCATTGTGCATGCATCTGGTTCTGTCACCACACTCTGATTTGCTCTGGAGGTAACTCTCTGTACATATTTACTGTATACAGTATACCATTGTACAGTATAGTATATACTATATAGCATGTCTATGAATTTGCATTTGTGGATACAGTATTGTACTTTTTTTTCCACTAACCAGTACAGTACATTGCTTGTACTGTAATCTAATTGCCTGGGCAGTATTCCTACTCCACATTTGGCTTAACCCCTTCACGGCCTTTGACGGATCTTTCCGTCATGGAGCGTGTGCCATTAAGCCCCGCCCCCTGCCACGTGCAGGATGCAGTGATCGGCGCACATATCAGCTGTTTTCAACAGCTGACATGTGTGCCTGCATGTTACGAGTGAAATCGCATTCCACCTGTAACATTAACCCCTTACATCTCGCTGCCAAAGTCTGGCAGCAAGATGTATATACGCGCAGTCACGATTTTTACTTACCGCCGCCCCCACCGGAAGTGACGTGAGTGATCACGTGACTTTCAGTGGTTGCCATGGTAGCACAGGGTCATGTGATGACGCCTGCAGCTATGACGAGTCACTTCCGTTTTCACTCGACCCGGAGGCCAGTGAAGCAGGAAGTGACCGTATCTGCTGTTTACAGCTGTATAGGTGTGATCAGCAGATAGTGCAGAGCGATCAGATTGCTGATCGCGATAGCCCCCTAGGGGGATTAGTAAAATAAAAAAAAGTTAAAAAAAAGTTTTAAAAAATAAAAAAAACAAAAAAACCGAAAAGTTCAAATCACCCCCCTTTCAACCCATTGAAAATTAAAGGGTTAAAAAATAAATAAATATACACATATTTGGTATCGCCGCGTTCAGAAATGCCCGAGCTATCAAAATATAAAATCAATTAATCTGATTGGTAAACGGCGTAGTGGCAAAAAAATTCCAAACGCCAAAATTACGTTTTTTGGTTGCCACAAGTTTTGCGCAAAATGCAATAACAGGCGATCAAAACGTAGCATTTGCGCAAAAATGCTACCATTAGAAACGTCCGCTCAAGACGCAAAAAATAAGCTGTCACTGAGCCATAGATCCTAAAAAATGGGAACACTACGGCTTTCGGAAAATGGCGCAAAACGTACGCCACTTTTATTGGACAAGCTTGTGAATTTTTTAACCCTTTAGATACAAGTAAACCTATACATGTTTGGTGTCTACAAACGCGCACCAACCTCAGGCATCACAGTGACACATCAGTTTTACCATATAGTGAACACCGTGAATAAAACATCCCAAAAACTATTGTGCCATCACACATTTTTTGCAGTTTTTCCACACTTGGAATTTTTTTGCTGTTTTCCAGTACACTATGTGGTAAAACCTATGATTTCATTTAAAAGTACAACTTGTCCCGCAAAAAACAAGCCCTCATATGGCAAGATTGACGGAAAAATAAAAAAGTTACGGCTCTCGGAAGAAGGGGAGCAAAAAACAAAAATGCAAAAACGGAAAGTGCCCGGGGGCTGAAAGGGTTAATTCTGCCATTATGTTGGGGAGAATAGATATGGGGTGTGTTTTTTTGTGTATTGTACTAGAATAAAGGTTGTCATATTTATACATCACACCAACAATTCTGTTGTAAGCTAACGTGCAGTATAATTTGTTTTATATGCTTTTTACTGTACTGTAAAGTATTTTGCATTAGTGTACTGTAATTACTGTATCATAAAGTTCATTATTTTCCATTACTGTAATAAGTTTGTATAAATACAGTAAATATTTTTGGGTTTTTTAACAAATTGTCTGCGTTTCAATTATTTCCAATAGGAAAATTTGCTTTGATATAAGAGTAACTTGGTGGAAGAGCACACTTCAAGAACCAATTATCCCCTTCACCCCCGGCCACTAAAACACCCTAATGACCGGGCCATTTTTTGCAATTCTGACCAGTGTCACTTTGACAGGTTATAACTCTGGAACGCTTCAACGGATCCTGGCGATTCTGACATTGTTTTTTCGTGACATATTGTACTTCATGTCAGTGGTAAATTTAGGCCGATATTTTTTGCGTTTATTTGTGAAAATTTAGGAAATTTGGCGAAAATTTTGAAAATTTCACAAATTTCAAACTTTGAAAATTTATGCCCATAAATCTGAGAAATATGTCACACAAAATAGTTACTAAATAAACTTTCCCACTTGTCTACTTTACATCAGCGCAATTTTCGAAACAAATTTTTTTTCCGTTAGGAAGTTAGAAGGGGTCAAAGGTCATCAGCAAATTCTCATTTTTCCAACAAAATTTACAAAATAATTTTTTTAGGGACCACATCACATTTGAAGTGACTTTGAGAGGCCGAGGTGACAGAAAATACCCAAAAGTGACCCCATTCTAAAAACTACACCCCTCACACTGCTCAAAACCACATCCAATAAGATTATTAACCCTTTAGGTGCTTCACAGGAACCAAAGCAATGTGGAAGGAAAAAATGAAAATTTTACTTTTTAACACAAAAATGTTACTTTAGCCATAAAATTTTCATTTTTACAAGGGAGAAAAGAGAAAGTACACAATACAATTTATTGTGCATGTTCTCCTGAGTACGCTGATACCCCATATGTGGTAAAAATCAATAGTTTGGGCGCACGGCAGAGCTCGGAAGGGAAGGAGCGCCATTTGAATTTTTGAACGCAAAATTAGCTGCACTCATTAGCGGGCGCCATGTCGGGTTTGAAGACCCCCTGAGGTGCCTAAACAATGGAGCTCCCCCATAAGTGACCCCATTTTGGAAACTAGAGGCCTCAAATAATTTTTCTAGATGTTTGGTGAGCACTTTGAACCCCTGGGGGCTTCACAAAAGTTTATAGCGTTGAGCCGTGAAAAGAAAAAAAATTTTTTTTACCACAAAACGGTTGCTTCAACTAGGTAGCTTTTTTTTTCACAAGGGTAACAGGAAAAAATGCACCATAAAATGTATTGTGCATTTTCTCCTGAGTACGCAGATACCTCATATGTGGTGGAAATCAAATGTTTGGACACACAGCAGTGCTCGGAAGGCAAGGAGCGCCATTTGAATTTTTGAGTGCAAAATTAGCTGCACCTGTTAGCGGACGCCATGTCGGGTTTGAAGACCCCCTGAGGTGCCTAAACAATGGAGCTCCCCCACAAGTGACCCCATTTTGGAAACTAGAGGCCTCAAATAATTTTTCTAGATGTTTGGTGAGCACTTTGAACACCTGGGGGCTTCACAAAAGTTTATAGCGTTGAGCCGTGAAAAGAAAAATTTTTTTTTTTACCACAAAACGGTTGCTTCAACTAGGTAGCTTTTTTTTTCACAAGGGTAACAGGAAAAAATGCACCATAAAATGTATTGTGCATTTTCTCCTGAGTACGCAGATACCTCATATGTGGTGGAAATCAAATGTTTGGACACACAGCAGTGCTCGGAAGGCAAGGAGCGCCATTTGAAATTTTGAGTGCAAAATTAGCTGCACCTGTTAGCGGACGCCATGTCGGGTTTGAAGACCCCCTGAGGTGCCTAAACAATGGAGCTCCCCCACAAGTGACCCCATTTTGGAAACTAGAGCCCTCAAATAATTTTTCTAGATGTTTGGTGAGCACTTTGAACCCCTGGGGGCTTCACAAAAGTTTATAGCGTTGAGCCGTGAAAAGAAAAAAATTTTTTTTTACCACAAAACGGTTGCTTCAACTAGGTAGCTTTTTTTTTCACAAGGGTAACAGGAAAAAATGCACCATAAAATGTATTGTGCATTTTCTCCTGAGTACGCAGATACCTCATATGTGGTGGAAATCAAATGTTTGGACACACAGCAGTGCTCGGAAGGCAAGGAGCGCCATTTGAATTTTTGAGTGCAAAATTAGCTGCACCTGTTAGCGGACGCCATGTCGGGTTTGAAGACCCCCTGAGGTGCCTAAACAATGGAGCTCCCCCACAAGTGACCCCATTTTGGAAACTAGAGGCCTCAAATAATTTTTCTAGATGTTTGGTGAGCACTTTGAACACCTGGGGGCTTCACAAAAGTTTATAGCGTTGAGCCGTGAAAAGAAAATTTTTTTTTTTTACCACAAAACGGTTGCTTCAACTAGGTAGCTTTTTTTTTCACAAGGGTAACAGGAAAAAATGCACCATAAAATGTATTGTGCATTTTCTCCTGAGTACGCAGATACCTCATATGTGGTGGAAATCAAATGTTTGGACACACAGCAGTGCTCGGAAGGCAAGGAGCGCCATTTGAAATTTTGAGTGCAAAATTAGCTGCACCTGTTAGCGGACGCCATGTCGGGTTTGAAGACCCCCTGAGGTGCCTAAACAATGGAGCTCCCCCACAAGTGACCCCATTTTGGAAACTAGAGCCCTCAAATAATTTTTCTAGATGTTTGGTGAGCACTTTGAACCCCTGGGGGCTTCACAAAAGTTTATAGCGTTGAGCCGTGAAAAGAAAAAAAAATTTTTTTACCACAAAACGGTTGCTTCAACTAGGTAGCTTTTTTTTTCACAAGGGTAACAGGAAAAAATGCACCATAAAATGTATAGTGCATTTTCAACTGAGTACGCAGATACCTCATATGTGGTGGAAAGTAATTGTTTGGGCGCATGGCGGGGCTCAGAAGAGAAGGAGCGCCATTTGACAGCAAAATTGGTTGGAATCATTAGCGGACACCATGTCACGTTTGGAGACCCCCTATGGTGCCTAAACAGTGGAGCTCCCCCACAAGTGACACCATTTTGGAAACTAGAGCCCTCAAATAATTTTTCTAGATGTTTGGTGAGCACTTTGAACACCTGGGGGCTTCACAGAAGTTTATAGCGTTGAGCCGTGAAAAGAAAAAAATTTTTTTTTACCACAAAACGGTTGCTTCAACTAGGTAGCTTTTTTTTCACAAGGCTATCTGGAAAAAATGCACCATAAAATGTATTGTGCATTTTCTCCTGAGTACGAAGATACCTCATATGTGGTGGAAAGTAATTGTTTGGGCGCATGGCGGGGCTCAGAAGAGAAGGAGCGCCATTTGACAGCAAAATTGGTTGGAATCATTAGCGGACGCCATGTCACGTTTGGAGACCCCCTATGGTGCCTAAACAGTGGAGCTCCCCCACAAGTGACACCATTTTGGAAACTAGAGCCCTCAAATAATTTTTCTAGATGTTTGGTGAGCACTTTGAACACCTGGGGGCTTCACAGAAGTTTATAGCGTTGAGCCGTGAAAAGAAAAATTTTTTTTTTTACCACAAAACGGTTGCTTCAACTAGGTAGCTTTTTTTTCACAAGGCTATCAGGAAAAAATGCACCATAAAACGTATTGTGCAATTTCTCCTGAGTACGCAGATACCTCATATGTGGTGGAAAGTAATTGTTTGAGCGCATGGCGGGGCTCAGAAGAGAAGGAGCGCCATTTGACTTTTCAAACGCACAGACGCAGTGCACTGATCGGCCGCTGCAGGACGCACGGTCGGATGCGATAAAAAAAAAGCGTCGGGGATACGTAAAAAAAAAGTCACGCCAAAAATTGACCATGGATGCAGATACGTTATGTGCATCCCTGATCAGCGCTTGGCGGGACGCACGGACGGATGCGATACAAAAAGCGTCGCAAATACGGAAAAAAGTCACGCCAAAAATTGACCATGGATGCCGATCCGTTATGTGCATCCCTGATCAGCGCTTGGCGGGACGCACGGACGGATGCGATACAAAAAGCGTCGGGGATACGGAAAAAAAAGTCACGCCAAAAATTGACCATGGATGCCGATCCGTTATCTGCATCCCTGATCAGCGCTCGGCGGGACGCACGGACCGATGCGATACAAAAAGCGTCGTGAATACGGAAAAAAAAGTCACGCCAAAAATTGACCATGGATGCCGATCCGTTATCTGCATCCCTGATCAGCGCTTGGCGGGACGCACGGACGGATGAGGTGTAAAAATGGACAGGGGATACGGAAAAAAAAAAAAGTTATACTCACAGTACCCAGAGGACTAGCAGGAGGATCACTGACCAGAAGAGCTGCAGAGGAACAGATGGCAGAGAGATGGACAGCTTTACAGGAGCAGCAGGCAGATCAGCAGAATGCCCAGGAAGGACCCAGCGATGGACGCAGATGTGATCAGGCCGGTGAAGACAGGTAAGAGGACGTCGGGGGAGAGCAGAGGGGGAGAGGGGGGGTGAGAGCAGAGGGGGGGGGTGAGAGCAGAGGGGGGGTGAGAGCAGAGGGGGAGGGGGGGAGAGCAGAGGGGGAGGGGGGGAGAGCAGAGGGGGAGGGGGGGAGAGCAGAGGGGGAGACCGGAGAGGGAGCTGCAGAAGCAGAATAGAAATAATGGGGGAGGCAGTCAGATCGCGGGGGGAGCGGATCGGGATGTCGGGGGGGGGGGGTGGTTGGGGGGAGCAGATCGCGGGGGGGCACGGCAGGGGCTATCACGGCAGCGCGCAGGGGCACCACGGGAGCGCGCACGGGCTGCAAAGTGAGCACAGTACTCACTTTGCAGCAGCAGCGGTGACCTCAGCAGCAGCGGTGGTAGCAGATCGGGATGCCGGGGGGGCAGATCGGGGCGTAGGGGGGCAGATTGGGGCGTAGGGGGGCAGATCGGGGGGGGGCACGGGCAGGGGCCTTCACGGGAGCGCGCAGGGAGCGGAATACTTACCATTAGAGCTGCAGCGGCGGAGACATCAGAGGCGGCGGCGGCGGCAGCAGCGGTGGCGTGGTACCAAAAGTACCAGCCACTCCACGCTGCAGACATGTTGGGGGAGGGCTCACAGGCCAGCACAGGCTTGGGGAGGGCGGCCACCGGCAGATCAGACCGCCCCACTGCACACTGATTGGAGCGATTGCGTGTCATAGCACGATCGCTCCAATCAGTGCTGCAGGGGCTGGGGGCGGCATGTTTGAGGTCCACCTATGATATGCTGCTGCAGCTGCGGCATCTCATAGCTGGATCTCACAGGATCGCACTAATTCGGGCATTATTTTTGCCGAAATTAGTGCGATCGATGTGGTTGGCGGTTCAGATTTGAACAGCCAATCACATCGATCGTCGATAGGGGGTGGCGATGCCGCCCCCCCTGGGGTCAAGCAAAGGTCCCCTGCTGTAAGAAACAGCAGGGGACATCATTTGAAAGCCGTTGCTATGGCCACGGCAATCAAATGAAGTTTAGGCCGTAAAATTACGTCCCTGGTCGTTAAGTCACGTTAAAATAGGACGTAATTTTACGGCCCGCGGTCGTGAAGGGGTTAAGCTCGTACTCCAAGGTTCCACTGCATATCTAATATATTAAGCTGAATGTGTGTATGTGTGTATGTATGTATTTCCGGGATTGGCATCTGCACCGTCCTAGCTACAGCCACAAAATTTTGCACACTCACACGTCTGGACCCCGAGAGCATCATAGGCTATGTTTTGAGGGGAAATTTTAACCCCACGCTTTACAGTTATTTGCCAAAAAAGCTGTCTCCATTAAAGCGAATGGAGCTGGGAGCCACAGTGCAGCCAGAACTTCAGAAGAATGCACAGCCACGCCCTTATATGGAATGTTGGCGTGTCACAATGCAGTCAGGGAAAGAAACAGACACAGACAGGGAAAGAGGTAGACGCAGACAGGGTAAGACAGACACAAAGAGACAGACACAGACAAAGATACAAATAAGGAATAACGTTTGGAACACCATTCTAAGTCTGAATTGGGTGCAAGAACCTAAAAAAAAATCACTATATGGAGAGAAGGTATGCACACCAGTGACTATGCAAGGGGAATAGTCATAATTCCCCTTGCATAGTCACTGGTGTGCATACCTTCTCTCCATATACAGACAAAGAGACTGACAAGGAAAGAGACAGACAGGGAAAGAGAGGGAAAGAGAGAGACAGGTTAAGAGACAGACACAGAGAGGTTAAGAGACAAAGACAGTCAGGTAAAGAGACAGCCACAGACAAAGAGACAGACACAGGGAAACAGACAGACAGGGAAAGAGACAGACAGGGTAAGAGACAGACAAAGACAGATAAAGAGACAGACAAAGAGACAGACACAGGGAAAGAGACAGAGGGAAAGATACAGACAGGGAAAGAGAGGGAATGAGACAGACAGGGAAAAAGACAGACAGGGAAAGTGAAAGAGATAGATAGACAGACAGGGAAAGAGATAGATAGACAGACAGGGAAAGAGATTAAGACAGACGGAGAAAGAGACCAAGACAGTCAGTGACAGATAGGGAAAGAGACAGACAAAGAGCTAGAGAGAGAGACAGACAGATATATACAGAGGGGGAGACAGACAGAGAATGGGAGAGAAACAGAGAGACAGTTACTATCCCGGGCGTTAATATATTCTATTTATACATTCTATCCCGGGAATGTTAATACATTCTATTTTGTTAACAACAGTTATTAACCCGGGCAAAGCCAGGTAGTACAGCTAATTATATATATATATATATATATATATATATATATATATATATATATATATATATATACACACACACACACAGTATATATATGTGTGTGTGTGTGTGTGTGTTTTTTATGTTAAGTTTATTAAAAAACAATTTTAGTATTAAAAAGATTTTCTAAATTCTTCCAATATACTAAATACTAAGATTGAGTGTTAATAATACTAAATAATAGTAGGATGATATTTTCTGTTCTGTAGAGTTTTTTTCCAGTAATTATCTGATTATTATTATAGGCAGGATTACTTTTAAAAGGAACACATCTATAAATAACAATAGGATCCGCCATTCAAAATAGTTTTTTGGATGCGCAGCCATATCTTTATCTACAACTGTGTTGCAATGCATGGTGTATCCCCTCTATTTTTATGTTTTTCTTGGACCAGCATTCCTCCCATTTGGTACAGGTGTTTTTACTTAGGAGGAAACTACAAGAGGGGATCTGCCTTTTCTTTGCCTTCAACTGACTTACTGGGAGCTGGTGGAAGGTGAGTTATTCAGCTCCTTTCACAAGGTGTTTGTGCTGTGTGGCGGCCATTGTTGCGGTGATATTGTGTCTGAGGGGTTGTGTGGCCTAAAGTTTTGGGGACTCTGCCTTGCAGTATGGTCACTGTGAGGCACCAGGTCACCTGCCCTGCTGGTGCATTGTTACTGTGGCAGTGGTTGGCGCACGGAGCAACACCTTTAACCCCTTCATGACCCATGACGGATATATCCGTCATGGATCGTGTGAGGTTAATCCCCGCCCCCTGCTGTGGGCAGGACAAGGCGATCCGTGCACATATCAGCTGTTTTTAACAGCTGACATGTGTGCCTGCAAGTTACAAGTGGAACGCTTCCACCTGAAATTTTTAACCCCTTACATCTCGCTGCCAAAGTCTGGCTATGAGATGTATATGCAAGCGGCCATTACTTTCACTTACTGCCGCCCCCACCGGAAGTCACGTGCGTGATCACGTGACTTTCGGTGGTTGCCATGGTAACACAGGGTCATGTGATGATGCCTGTAGCTAACATGAGTCACTTTCTCTCAGTGCCGACATACTTCCGGCATTGAGAGTAAAGCAGCGTATCTGCAGTTCTCAGCTCTGTAGCTGATATCTGCAGATATGGCAGAGTGATTGGAATGTTGATCCATATAGCCCCCTAGGGGGACTAGTAAAATAAAAAAAGTAAAAAAAAGTTTTAAAAAATAAAAAAAACCCTAAAAGTTCAAATCACCCCCCTTTCACCCTATTGAAAATAAAAGGGTTAAAAAAATAAAAAATATACACATATTTGGTATCGTCGCATTCAGAAATGCCCAATCTATCAAAATGTAAAATAATTAATCCGATTGGTAAATCGCGTAGCGGCAAAAAAATTCCAAATGCCAAAATTACGTTTTTTGGTCACCGCTAGAGATGAGCGAACTGGTCCCGGTTCGACTCGAGGCCGGTTCGCCGAACGGGGGTCCCGTTCGAGTTCGGTTCGTCGAACGTTCGACGAACCGAACTCGATCGTATAGGCTAGAATGGGAGGCAATCACAAACACATAAAAATGCATGATAAATGTACACAAACAGTTAATAAACATTGCCATAACACTTACCGATCCTCGCGATCCCTTCTGCACTCTGTCTCCTGCCGCTATTCCATCCGATGATCGCTGAATCCTCCCGGTGACCTGCACTGCCAGCAGAGATGCAGGACCTATCGTGACGTCAAAATAGCCATGTGACCAGTCACGTGGCTATTATCTCATTGGCTACAGACTGGTCACATGACTATGACACGTCATGTAGGACCTGCGAGTGCATCTCTCCGGTACACGGTAAAACAAAGCCAGTATTAACTCATGATTACCCAACAAGCCACCCGGCTCCAGGGCTGTTGGAAGAGTTGGATACAGCGCCAGATGATGGCGCTTCTATGAGAGCGCCATTTTCTGGGACGGCTGCGGACTGAAATCCGCAGCAGAAGCTCCCACAAACCTCGGGCTAACCTGTGCTGCGGATTCCAATCCCCAGCTGCCTAGTTGTACCCGGCTGGACACAAAAATGGGGCGAAGCCCACGTCATTTGTTTTTTAATTATTTCATGAAATAAGTGAAATAATTAAAAAAAACGGGCTTCCCTATATTTTTGGTTCCCAGCCGGGTACAAATAGGCAACTGGGGGTTGGAGGCAGCCCGTGGCTGCCAGCTGTACCTGGCTAGCATACAAAAATATGGCGAAGCCCACGTCATTTTTTTGGTGGGCAAAAAACTTCTGCATACAGTCCTGGATAGAGTATGCTGAGCCTTGTAGTTCTGCAGCTGCTGTCTGCTCTTCTCCATACAGACAGACAGCAGCTGCAGAACTACAAGGCTCAGCATACTCTATCCAGGACTGTATGCAGAAGTTTTTTGCCCCCTGAAAAAATTATGTGGGCTTCGCCATATTTTTGTATGCTAGCCAGGTACAGCAGGCAGGTACGGCTGCCCCCAACCCCCAGTTGCCTATTTGTACCCGGCTGGGAACCAAAAATAAAGGGAAGCCCTTTTTTTATTATTTCATGAATTTCATGAAATAATTAGAAAACAAATGACGTAGGCTTTGCCCCAGTTTTGTGTCCAGCCAGGTACAACTAGGCAGCTGGGGATTGGAATCCGCACCACAGGTTGGCCTGAGCTTTCTGGGCCCCACTGCTGCGAATTGCAGTCTGCAGCCGCCTCAGAAAATGGCATTTTCATAGAAGCGCCATCTTCTGGCGCTGTATCCAACTCTTCCAGCACCTGCCTGCTATACCTGGCTAGCATACAAAAATATGGCAAAGCTCACGTCCTTTTTTTGTAGTTTTTTGGCAAAAAAAATAAAAAATGCTTCCCTGGATTTTACATTGCCAGTGAAGGTAACACCAAGCAGTGGGGGTTAGCAGCCAGTAGCTGCTTGGATTACCCTTAGCTAGCAATACAAAAAATGCAGCGGGAGCCCATATATATTTTTTTTAATTATTTATTTAAATAACTAAAAATAAAATGGGCTTCCCTGTATTTTGATTGCTGGACATCACAGTGCTGTAAAAATAAATCTTTAAAAAAATGACGTAGCGCTCCGCGGTATTTTTGATTCTCAGCGCAGATAAAGCAGACAGCTATGGGTTGCCACCCCCATCTGCCTGCCGTTACCTTGGTTGTCAATCAAAATACAGGGAAGCCCATTAATTTTTTCTATTTAAAAAATAGTTAAAAAAAATGACGTTGGGTCCCCCCATTTTTGATAGCCAGCTAGGGTAAAGCAGACGGCTGTAGCCTGAAAACCACAGCTGGCAGCTTTACCGTGCTTGGGGATCCAATGTGGAGGTCCCCTCAGGCTCTTTTTTATAATTATTTTATAAATATTAATAATTACACAATAAAAGTAGGGTCCCCCCCAAATTGGATCACCAGCCAAGGTAAAGCGGACAGCTGTGGTCTGGTATTCTCAGGGTGGGAAGGTTCATAGTTATTGGGCCTTCACAGCCTAAAAATAGCAGGCCGCAGGCACCCCAGACGTGGCGCATCCACTAGATGCGCCAATCCTGGCGCTTCACCCCAGCTCATCCCGTGCCCTGGTGCAGTGGCAAACGGGGTAATAAATCGGGTTGATACTAGCTGTAAAGTCACCTGAGATCAAGCCCAGCAGTTTGTGATGTCATGGCGTCTATTAGATACCCAACATCATAAACTGTCAGTACTAACAAAAACAAAAAATCGACAAAAGAAATTTATTTGAAAAAACAGTCCCCAAAACATTTCCTCTTTCACCACTTTATTGTAAGAAAAAAAATAAAGGGGTCCCACGACGACTCTGGACCGTCTAGAATATGGGGGGGAGACACTCAGGGAACGTATCCCCCATTTTCTAGGAGTGCGGACCCTTCATGTGAGTAATGTGGGTGCAATGAATCTGCACTCACTCTCCCCGGGTCCACAGCAGCAGAGTCCATGTCGTAATGGTTGCTACCAAAGCTGCAATGCCCTGCTCATGAGGTAAGGGCATGCCTAATCAGGAGAACTACTGTAGAGGAAGCTCTGCTCACTGGTATATAGGTGCTCAGAGGTAATAATAGATAAAATTAGTGAGTAACCTCGGCACTCTATATCTCCCAGACTAAGTCAGTAAGTCACAATGGATAGTAATGCAAAATCACTCTTTATTGGTCCGTATTAAGAAAAATTTTTTTTCATAAGCATATATGTTTTTGTCCAAAACAAGTTACAAATGACGTTTCGGCCTGAGCCTTCGTCAGATTGGACTTATCTGCATGTAATCATGAAAAATGACAATAATCAGTATCACATAAGAGTGAGAGAACAATAACATAAACTCGAACAATGTAGAGGTACAATTGGGATGCAGCAAAAAAATTGCAACACAGCAAGAAATGAAACACATGATACAAATGTCATAATACAGTACAAGGACAATATAGTAATGACAAATATGGGGTCAGAGTAGGCTTAGACAGCTCTGGTACGAAACAGATGTCAATCATAAAGTAACATGTGCAGTAGGTGTAGAGCTACAGTATGCATGGCAGAGCTAATGGGTAGACCGACCATAGAAAAAGAACGGAGAAAAAGAACGGAGAAAAAGTGGAGAAAAAGTGGAGAAAAAGAACGGAGAAAAAGTGGAGAAAAAGTGGAGAAAAAGTGGAGAAAAAGTGGAGAAAAAGTGGAGAAAAAGTGGAGAAAAAGTGGAGAAAAAGTGGAGAAAAAAATGGAGAAAAAGTGGAGAAAAAGTGGAGAAAAAGTGGAGAAAAAGTGGAGAAAAGGTGGAGAAAAAGTGGAGAAAAAGTGGAGAAAAGGTAGAGAAAAAGTGGAGAAAAAAAATTCTCCACTTTTTCTCCATTTATTCTCCACTTTTTCTCCACTTTTTCTCCACTGTTTCTCCACTGTTTCTCCACTGTTTCTCCACTGTTTCTCCACTGTTTCTCCACTTTTTCTCCATTTTTTCTCCATTTTTTTTCCATTTTTTTCTCCACTTTTTCCTCCATTTTTTTCTCCACTTTTTCTCCACTTTTTCTCCATTTTTTCTCAAGTGGAGAAAAAAGTGGAGAAAAAAGTGGAGCACCCTTTGGTGCCTTTCATGTGGCACTAAGGGGTGCTTAGCTTTGTATTTAGCCAAAAAAATTACGTAGGGTTCCCCCTAGTTTTGTAGCCAGCTAGGGTAAAGCAGACGGCTGCAGCCTGCAGACCACAGCTGGCAACCTCACCTTGGCTGGTAATCCAAAACTGAGGGCACCCCACGCTGTTATTTTAAATTAAATAAATAATTAAAAAAAAAAACACGTAGGGGTCCCCCAAAATTGGATTACCAGCCAAGGTAAAGCAGACAGCTGGGGCCTGATATTCTCAGACTAGGGAGGTCCATGGTTATTGGACTCTCCCGAGCCTAAAAATAGCAGGCCGCAGCCGCCCCAGAAGTGGCGCATCCTTTAGATGCGCCAATCCTGGTGCTTCGCCCCAGCTCATCCCGCGCCCTGGTGCGGTGGCAAACGGGGTAATATATGGGGTTAATACCAGATGTGTAATGTCACCTGGCATCAAGCCCTGGGGTTGGTGAGGTCAGGCGTCTATCAGATACCCGACATCACCAACCCAGTCAGTAATAAAAAAAAAATAGACGACAACCACATTTTTATTTGAAAAAACACTCCCCAAAACATTCCCTCTTTAACCAATTTATTAGAATGAAAAACAAATCCAGGTCTGGTGTAATCTGAGGGGTTGCCATGACGATCCACACTGTCCCAGTCAATGAAGGGCAGGATGTTCCCCATTGACTGGGAGAGCAATGCAGTGACCTGAGCTAACATCAATGGGTCAGCCCAGGTCACTGCAGGGCATGACAAGTGCTGCTGTCAGCGAGGTACATTACCTGCGCTGATCTCCAGCACTGCCGACAGCCCCTGTCACTGAGGTCAATGACCGGCGCCTTCACATCAAGTATCGCGAGAGGTCCGTGACGTCTCGGGTCGGAAGCGAGAGGTGATGTGACAAGCGGCGGCCATGGAGGACAATGACAGCGCTGAGGTCGGGATGGCGGGACTTCATCACCGCAGGTAAGCCGAGCGGGGGGGATATGTGTGTGTGTGTGTGTGTGTATGTGTACATGCCGCGGGCAGGAGGGGGCAGAGCGAGCTGAGCGGGAAGTGTGGGCTTCCTGCACGTAACTAAGATAAACATCGGGTTACTAACCAAAGCGCTTTGCTTGGATACCCGATGTATATCTTGGTTACCAGCTTGTGGCAGGCTGCCAGCGATGGCTTCTGCTCACTGTAGCTGTAAAAAGCCCTGCTTTTTGCTGCTAGAACCGTTCTCGAACGTATCTAGAACTATCGAGCTTTTGCAAAAAGCTCGAGTTCTAGTTCGATCTCGAACAGCCCCAAAAATCACTCGAGCTTAGAACTGGAGAACCTCGAACCACGAACCGCGCTCAACTCTAGTCGCCGCAAGTGTTGCGCAAAATGCAATAACAGGCGATCAAAACATATCATCTGCACAAAAATTGTACCATTAGAAACACAGCTTGAGGTGCAAAAAATAAGCCATCACTGAGCCACAGATCCCAAAAAATGAGAACACTACGGGTTTCGGAAAATGGCACAAAACGTACGCCACTTTTATTGGACAAGCTTGTGAATTTTTTTAACTCCTTAGATACAAGTAAACCTATACTGGTTTGGTGTCTTCAAACTCGCACCAACCTCAGGCATCACAGCAACACATCAATTTTACCATATAGTGAACATGGTTAATAAAATATCCCAAAAACTATTGTGCGATCACACTTTTTTGCAGTTTTTCCACACTTGGAATTTTTTTGCTGTTTTCCAGTACACTATATGGTAAAACTTATGGTTTAATTAAAAAGTACAACTCGTCCCGCAAAAAACAAGCTCTCATATGGCAAGATTGACAGAAAAATAAAAAAGTTACGGCTCTCGGAAGAAGAGGAGCAAGAAAAAACAAAACGGAAAAACGGAAAACGCTCTGAGGCTGAAGGGGTTAAGGCATAGATTAGGGACCCACTCAGATATTCGCCATGACGTGGCAGGGGGCTTGATATAGTCTGATCAGAATGTTAAACCAAGAACCTCATGTTCAGGTATTTAAATTTTGCCTAGCGGTTTTAGATTAATCTATGATTTTTGGATGTGTGGCTATGTCTATTTCTACTACTAAGTTTTAATTAAAGATAAATAAATGCCGGAATATGTTTTGTAGGTACTATAGATAAGACCTCCAAAATCCTAAATAAAAAAGTAATATGAACTTCATCGGTACCAAAGCTTCATTACTATGACATCTTACGGTAACATTCAAAGAAAAATTTAGGGGTACTTGTGTAAAATGAAGTGCATATCACATATTCTGGTCACAAAATGATTCCTTCTGCACTATTTATATCCTGGCTATGCTATTTTGCATTAGAATTTAATGGTATGACTATGTAATTAATGGCTTTACAGAATTTGTTGCCAACCACATTCTTCAAACAGATGAATATACACAAGAAATGTATAAATTCCAACAAATAAAGCTGACATCAGAGGCTGTAAAATATACCTGCTCCGCTGGCTTTCCATGTTTCATCAAAATACTACCTATAATCAACGTCAAAACTGGCACTAGGTGCCCTGTCAGCTGATGAATGCTGCTGAGTTTATCATTCATGGTAATGGCAATTGTTACACATCATCTAGCAGAATGTCGTAAATCTAAGCCATTACCAAAACTGCTGCAACATAAACAGCATGTTCATATTTAAGTTTTATTTGACTGTCGGTGACAATATTACACCAACTTTATAAAAATAATTCATGTAATTTCAGTTTTAGAGCATTAAGACAAGGGACAGTCAAACTTTATAAGTGAATAGAATGACTTCAGGGTTAATAAATTGCTTTAAAGCTTACCATCTCGAAATCTAGTAGCACCATGATGAAAATAACATAATAACATGATTGAGATTGTTTGTGATGTGTTTTTTTTTTCCTGCTATAATATATTTTAAAGGTTAGGGAGTACACCTCTGTCTCTGGCACATGATAGCAAAAAGATTCACTAAAATAATTAATTAAATTAATTAAGTTGAACTTCATCAAGACTGGCGTGTAAATTACCAATCTTGATGAATCGTCTCTACCATGTTTTCGCTTTCACTCAAGAGTTCCTTTAAGACTGTCAGTTGTGTATTCTAGTGCTGCTATATACAGTATATATATCTTTTTAGGTAGGCAAACAAAACATTTTGTGAAAGTTTTCTTGCTGTATTGAGGTTCTGGTATACCCAGGAAACAATACTAAATCAAGCTAAAATAATATGCACTTCAGTGCAAGGCTAAAGATATATGTTCTTTAGCCTGCACTGCTATATTACTTTTAGATTGTTAATGTGATATACGATTGAGACCTTGTACGCAGAATAATATTACACTATTTGCAATTCACTATAGTAAATATGTATTGCAGTTCAAATAAATAATGTAGATACCTAATGTGTTCTTAGAGCTGCCTGTTAATGTTAACATTAATTTAATTTAATAAAACTGTAGAAAATTACAGTTAAGTTTAGAAAGATTTGGACAGTGGCACACAGTTTGGCATTTTATCTGTTTACCAATATATATCCAGTTATATAATCAATTGGAGGATATTCACATCCTATTTGGAGTAAGGGTTTAGAACTTAAGGCTACTTTACACACTGCGATATCGGTCCCGATATCGCTAGTGTGGGTACCCGCCCCCATCTGTTGCGCGACACGGGCATATTGCTGCCCGTGCCGCACAACATCGCCCACAGCCGTCACACATACTTACCTGTCCGGCGACGTCGCTGTGACCGGCGAACCGCCTCCTTTCTAAGGGGGCGGTCCGTGCGGCGTCACAGCGACGTCACTGAAACGTCACTGAACCGCCGCCCAATCGCAGCGGAGGGGCGGAGATGAGCGGGACGTAACATCCCGCCCACCTCCTTCCTTCCGCATAGCGGCCGGGAGGCAGGTAGGGAAAGCTTCCTCGCTCCTGCGGCGTCACACGCAGCGATGTGTGATGCCGCAGGAACGACGAACAACCTCGTTACTGCTGAAGTAACGATAATTGGGAATGGACCCCCGTGTCGCCGATTAGCGATTTTGCACTGTTTTGCAACGATGCAAAATCGCTAATCGATGTCACACGCAACGGCATCGCTAATGCGGCCGGATGTGCGTCACGAATTCCGTGACCCCAACGACTCCGCATTAGCGATGTCGTAGCGTGTAAAGCCCGCTTTACAGCTCTTAACTATGTAGCTTCCACTTTTTCAAGGGACCAAAGCTAATTGGCCAATTACCTCAAAAGCTTTTTAATGGGCTGCATGGGCTATTTTATTATTCATTGATCATCGAGTAAGCAGGTAAAAGGTCTGGAGCTGATTCCAGGTATGGCATTTGCATTTTTAAGCTGTTGCTGTGAACTCTCACATGTGGTTAAAAGAGCACTCAATGGAAGAGAAAAAGACTATCATTAGGATGAAAAAAGGAATAAATCCAATGTTAGAAGTGGCTGAATCAACAGCTTGGTGCATTTTGCAAAACAAAGAACATAATGGTAAGGGTGTGAACTCAAAAAGTCCTGAACATGCATGGAAGACAACAATGGTGAATAATCACAGAATCCTTTCCATAGTAAGAAAAACCTCTTAACAACATTCACCCAAATGAAGAACACTTTTCAGGAAGTAGGTATTTTAGAATCTAAGGCGGGCTTTGCACACTACGACATCGCAGGTGCGATGTCGGTGGGGTCAAATTGAAAATGACACACTTCCGGCATCGCATGCCACATCGTAGTGTGTAAAGGCTCGATGATACGATTAATGAGCGCAAAAGCATCGTAATCGTATCATCAGTGCAGCGTCAGCGTAATCCATGATTACGCTGACGCGACACTCCGATGTTGTTCCTCGCTCCTGCGGCAGCACACATCACTGTGTGTGAAGCCGCAGGAGCTAGGAACATCTCCTACCGGCGTCACTGCGGCTTCCGTAGGATATGCGGAAGGAAGGAGGTGGGCGGGATGTTTACATCCCACTCATCTCTGCCCCTCCGCTCCTATTGGCCGCCTGCCGTGTGACATCGCAGTGACGCCGCCCGACCCGCCCCCTTAATAAGGAGGCGGGTCGCCGGCCAGAGCGACGGTCGCAGGACAGGTGAGTCCATGTGAAGCTGCCGTAGCGATAATGTTCGCTACGGCAGCTATCACAAGGATATTGCAGTTGCGACGGGGGCGGGCACTATCGCGCTCGGCATGGCAGCATCGGCCTGCGATGTCGCATCATGCAAAGTGCCCCTAAGTCTACCATAAAGAGATGACTTCATGAGAGCAAATACAGAAGGTTCACAAGATGCAAACCATTAATAAGACTTAAAAATAGAAAGACCAGATTAGGCTTTGCAAAGAAAAAAAAAACATCTGAAGAAGCCAGCCCAGTATTGGAAAAAACATGTTTTGGACAGATGAATTGAAGATCAACCTATGCCAGAATGATGGGAAGAAGAAAATATAAAAGGATGAAGACGTTTTGGAATGGCTCTTGATCCAAAGCACACGACATACTCACTCATACATGATGAAGGTAGTGTGATGGCCAGGCATGCATGGCTTCCAATGGCACTGAGTCATTAGCATTTATTGATGAAGTACCTGTAGACAGAAGTAGCTGAATGAATTCTGAAGGGTAAAGGCTATATTGACTGCTCAGATTCAATCAATTGCAGCAAGGTTGATTGAACAGTGCTTCATTCTAAAGATGGACAATGACCAAAAAGATACTGGAAAAGCAACCCAGGAGTTCTTTAGGCAAAAAAAGTGGAACTGCAGTCGAATCAATCATCAGATCTCATCCCCATCGAAAATAAATTTCAAATGCTTAAGACAAAACTTAAGGCACAAAGACACATGAACAAGCAATAACTTAAGTCAGATGCAGAAATCGCCTTGCATAGCATCACAAAGGAGTACACCCAGCATTTGATGATTCTCTACAAAGTATTAAAAATTAACATTTTATTTATGGTAAAGTCAGAAAAAAATACTTTGGTGCAGCACTCCTGGAGATGAGGCGGAAGATTCACAGACAGTCGGAAAGATGAATATTTGTATTTTTATTGCTACTGTACTAGCGATACAACGCGGTTTCGGCATGAAAATGCCTTCATCAGGAGTCACACATAAAAACATTACATAAAATGTCCTTCAAAAAGCAGGACTCAGGTATATAAGGGTTTTAAAATGGTAAGAGGGCAGGTTCATGCTGGGGGAGGAGATCCTTTTTGGAGCACCCACCCAGTAAAATGCCCTCAGGGAAGAGGATAAGAAACTCCTGAATAGAGTTGAGCGTGGTTCGCGGTTCGCCAGTTCGCGGTTCGAGTAATTTTGTGGGGTGTTCTAGTTAGAACTCGAACTCGAGCGTTTTGCTAAAAGCTCGACAGTTCGAGTTACGTTTGAGAACAGTTCTATCAGCAAAAGCAGGGCTTTTTACAGCTACAGTGTGCAGGGAGCCATCGCTGGCAGCCTGCGGTAAGCTGGTAACCAAGATAAACATCGGGTATCCAAGCAAAGCGCTTTGGTTGGTAACCCAATATTTACCCTGGTTACGTGTGCAGGGAGCCGACACTTCCCCGTTTAGCTCGCTCCGCCCCCTCCTGCACGCGGCATGTATACACACACACACACCCACACACACACTCACACTCACCTGTCCTCAGGCTTGCAATCCCCGGCACTGACGTCCTCAGCGCCACGTGGCCCCGCTAGGCTCCACCCACTTCGCACTCCACCGCCCACACACATGGCCCCGCTAGGCTCCACCCACTTTGCACTCCACTGCCCGCACACATGGCTCCACTTGGCTCCACCCACTTCGCACTCCGCCGCCCACACACACATGGCCCTGCTAGGCTCCGCCCACCTGGCACCCTGCACACATGGCCCCGCTAGGCTCCGCCTACCTAGCACTCTGCACACATGGCCCCGCTAGGCTCCACCCACCTGGAACTCTGCACACATTACCCCGCTAGGCTCCGCCCACCTGGCACTCTGTCCACATGGCCCCACTAGGCTCCGCCCACCTGGCACTCTGTCCACATGGCCCCACTAGGCTCCGCCCACTTGGCACTCTGAAGACATCACCCTGCTAGGCTCCGCCCACCTCACACTCCGCACGCATTACCCCGCTCGGCTTACCTGCGGTGATGAAGTCCCACCCTCCCGACGTCAGCGCTGCCACTGTCTTCCATGGCCGCCGTTTCACATCTCTCACTGCGGTCCGAGACTGTCCCTAGCGGTGATGTCACAGGCTCTCGCGATACTTGGCTGTGAAGGTCATTGAACTCAGTGACATGTCTGCTGTCAGCAGTGCAGGAGATCGTCACCGCAGGTAATGTAACTCGCTGACAGCAGCACTTGTCATCCCCTGCAGTGACCTGGGCTGACCTATTGATGTTAGCTCAGGTCACTGCATTGCTCTCCTAGCCAATGGGGAACATTCTGTTCTTCATTGGCTGAGACAGTGACTATGGTATGGATCGTCATGGGAACCAATTGGATTACAGCAGACCTGGATTTGTTTTTCTTTCTAATAAATTGGTGAAAGAGGGAATGTATTGGGGAGTGTTTTTTCAAATAAAAATGTGTTTGTCGTCTATTTTTTTTTTTTTATTACTGACTGGGTTGGTGATGCCGGGTATCTGATAGACGCGTGACCTCACCAACCCCAGGGCTTGATGCTAGGTGACATTACACATCTGGTATTAACCCCATATATTACCCCGTTTGCCACCGCACTAGGGCACGGGATGAGCTGGGGCGAATCACAAGGATTGGCACATCTAATGGATGCGCCACTTCTGGGGCGGCTGCGACCTGCTATTTTTAGGCTGGGGAGAGTTCAATAACCATGGACCTCCCTAATCTGAGAATATCAGACCCCAGCTTTCCGCGTTTATCTTGGCTGGTGATCCAATTTTGGGGGGACCCCCATGTGTTTTTTTTTTAAATTATTTATTTAATTTAAAATAACAGCGTGGGGTGCCCTCAGTTTTGGATTACCAGCCAAGGTGAAGCTGCAAGCTGGGGTCTGCAGGCTGCTAGCTGCTAGCTGGCTACAAAAATAGGAAGAACCCCATGTCATTTTTTTAAAAATTTATTTTGGTAAATACAAGGCTAAGCACCCCTTAGGCACCCTGAAAGGCACCAAAGGGTGCAAAATTACAAAATGCAGGAGAGTGGGACATTATGTGTCTTTCTGCCATAATAATGACAGAAAAGACTGATATGAAGTGAACAAGCACAGGAAAATCACCAGAGAGCTCTACGCTGTGAAAAGCAGTAGAAAATGGCACTGGAGTGAACATGTGACCGCCTCATGTAGGATGAAGCTATGGATCCTGGGTAAATTTATGTATTTTCCCTCCTTCAGTTTTTTGGCAGTACGCCAAAAAACGGAAGGCACACGGATGACAAACGGATGACATACGGACCGTATACGTGTCACGCTCCCGATGCCTCGGCACAGCTCCTTACCCACTGATCCGGTCGCACCATCCCGGCACCACTCCTTACCCACTGATCCGGTCGCACCTGCACGGCACCGCTCCTTACCCACTGATCCGGTTTACGTGTCCACCGGTCATGGCTGCCGCTCCCGCTCATGCTTTCCTGTGTCCTGTCCCCAGTCTCATGTGTCTGACTCATGCTTCTGTATAGGGTCGGGCCGTGTCCACTCACCTGGTCTTATGGGCCCAGCACTGCTGCAGCAGGATATGACATGAGGCTGTGCTGGATGTTGTTCCTCGTTCTTGCGGCAGCACACATCGCTGAGTGTGAAGCCACAGGAGCGAGAAACATCTCCTACCTGCGTCCTGCAGCTCACGCCGGCTATGCGGAATTACAGAGGTGGGCAGAATGTTTACATCCCGCTCATCTCCGCCCCTCCGCTTCTATTGGCCGCCTGCCGTGTGACTTCACTATGACGCCGCACGACCCGCCCCCTTAATAAGGAGGCGGGTCGCCGGCCAGATCGACGTTGCAAGGCATGTGAGTCCATGTGAAGCTGCCGTATCGAAAATGTTCGCTATGGCTGCTATCACAAGATATCGCTGCTGCGACGGGGGTGGGGACTATCGCACTCGGCATTGCAAGCATTGGCTTGCAATGTCGTTGTGTGCAAAGTGCCCCTAAAGCTATGTGCACACGTTGCGTTTTTTCCCGCGGAAACGCTGCATTTTGAACTGCAGCGTAACTGCATGCGTTCAGTTTCTCCAGCAAAGTCTATGAGAAAGCCGAAAAATCAATGCACATGCTGTGTTTGTAAATGCAGCGTTTTGGATGCCCAAAAATCGCTCCGGAAAAAAAAGCAGCATGTCACTTATTTTGTGCGTTGGAGCTGCGTTCTCCACCCATTGAAATCAATGATGTGGGTCAGAACGCAACCAAAATGCACTTGGACTGCATTTTTGTTGCGTTCCGCATGCTTTTTTGACAAGCAAAACGCAGGTCTTTTCAGTCTCTGTGATGTGTCGGTCAATTTCTGTCTCTGGATGTCGGTGAATCTCCCTCTGTCTGTTGCTTGGTCGGTCTCTTTCTCTGTCAGTTGGTCGCTCTGTCTGTCTCTCTCTCTCTCTGTTGGTCGGTCTCTCTGTCTGTCTGTCCCTCTCTCTGTCTGTTGGTCAGTCTCCCCCCCTCTCTCATACTCACCGTTCCCCGATCACCTGCATGACGCTGCATGGCTTTCACACTGCTCCGGCGGCTTTTCCTCTTTTGAAAATGCCGGCCGGTCATTATTTAATCTCGTATTCCCTGCTTTACCAACCCACCGGTGCCTATGATTGGTTTCAGTCAGACACGGCCCCACGTTGAGTGACAGCTGTCTCACTGCAACCAATCACAGCCGCAGGTGGACGGCTCTATATCGTGCAGTAAAATAAATAAATGATTTAAAAAAAACGACTTGCGGTCCCCCCAATTTTGATACCAGCCAAGATAAAGCCATACGGCTGAAGGCTGATATTCTCACAATGGGGAGCGCCACGTTATGGGGAGCCCCCCAGCCTAACGATATCAGCCAGGAGCCACCCAGAATTGCCGCATCCATTACATGCGACAGTCCCGGGACTTTACCCGGCTCATCCCGAATTGCCCTGGTGCGGTGGTAATCGGGGTAATAAGGGGTTAATGGTAGCAGCCCATAGCTGCCACTAAGTCCTAGGTTAATCATGACAGGCGTCTCCCCGAGATACCTCTATAATTAACCTGTAAGTGAAAGTAAATAAACACATGCACCCGAAAAAAACATTTATTTGTAATAAAAAACAAAAAAAACACCCTCTTTCACCACTTTATTAAAATCCCCAAATACCCCTCCAGGTCCGGCGTAATCCAGAGGTCCCATGACGCATCCAGCTCTGCTACATGAAGCAGACAGGAGCGGCAGTAGAACACCGCCGCTCCTGTGAGCTCCACGCAGCAACTGAAGTGAATCGCGCTGTCAGCGGGGACGTCACTGAGGTAATACCGGTGTGTGTGTGGTGATGATAAGGGCTGTAGTGTTGGGTTGTGTGCGGGGATGACGGCGGTAATGTCGGGTTGTGTGCGGGGATGTCGGCGGTAATGTCGGGTTGTGTGCGGGGATGTCGGCGGTAATGTCGGGTTGTGTGCGGGGATGTCGGCGGTAATGTCAGGATGTGTGCGGGGATGTCGGCGGTAATGTCGGGATGTGTGCGGGGATGTCGGCGGTAATGTCGGGTTGTGTGCGGGGATGTCGGCGGTAATGTCGGGTTGCGTGCGGGGATGTCGGCAGTAATGTCAGCATATGTGCGGGGATGTCGGCGGGGATGTCAGGATGTGTGCAGGGATGTCGGGATGTGTGCGAGGATGTCGGGATGTGTGTGGGGATGTCGGCGGTAATGTCGGGATGTGTGCGGGGATGTCGGCGGTAATGTCAGGATGTTTGCGGGGAAGATGATAATTGGGACGCCACACACAGACAGAGCTGCGGTATGACAATGAAGTCGGGTGCAGTTCACCCGAGTTCATTCTGATCGCATGACTCTGTCTGTGTCGGCTGTCAGCCGGCATGTAGCAGAGCTGAATTGCCGGGGGAACGCACTGTCAAAAATGCATCAAAAACGCATGCAAAACGCATGGAAAAAGCATCCAAAATGTATGCGTTCTGGATGCATTTTATTTTATAAACGCAGTGTCCAGTCTGCCAGAGGGTGCGTTCTTTTCAACACTGCAGAGAACACAACGTGCGCACATAGCCTAAGCCAGTTCTACACACAATGGTTTGCCTGACCACAAATGACTAAAAGGGATAATTTTTGGACCTTTTTTTTTATATTAAAAAACATGGAAAGTCTATCAGTGCATTATTTTATTAAATGTGCTGTTGATTACTTCTGACTTATCAAGTGTTTCTATTACTAAAGCTATTCATTAGAATAAAGAAATTGATCCTGCACTACCAGGGTTTACCTTTCATGGTTTAGTGGCCAAAGGAAAGCTGCTCCAGATCCAGTAGTTAAACATGCTTGGAGGGGCACACTCAAAGAAAGGCAAATGTCCAAAGAATAATCCACAGAAGAATAAAAAGTGGCTCCACTCCAAGATCCATGAAAAGGATGTATTAATACAAAAAGGTGTGCATAAAAAAGGCAGTGGCAGAACTGAGTGCAAGCTCCCCAGGACTAAAGGCCGTTTTGTGCTAACCATGCGCTTCTACCGGTCCATTAACCCGTAGAAGCGCATGGTTAGCGCAAAACGGCCGTAGTCTTGGGGGAGCTCGCACCCAGCCCCACCACTGCCTTTTTTATGCACACCTTTTTGTATTAATAAATCCTTTTCACAGATCTTGGAATGAAGCCACTTTTTCTTCTTCTGTGGATTATTACTAATGCTATATTTGTGTTAAAAAGAATTAAAGGGGTTGGATACAATCTTCAGAAACTTCAGAGGGTTATTTTTTCAGGGCAGTTGGAGCACCTTAAAAAAGTGTGACAAATCTGGCAAAATAGAATTTCAATTTCATTTCTGCTATATGGTATGCGCTTTTTTTATCTTTATACTATGTTTTGTAAGGAATGACTCTAGCAAATACTTATTTGGAAATCCATGGTACATGTCTGAGAAAGGTGCACAAAAGCAAATAAATACATAAGAAGGAAAAATCTGCTTAGTAGAAGTGAGATGTCAGGCTTTTTACAGAAAGGTGGTAATCTCTGTCATTTAACACTGGAAAAACACCTTGTTCAGCAGCTGCCTGAAAGGCTTTCTACTAAATTATTACAATAGGAAATGAAATACTACTGAAATTCAGTAGAGTATTTCATTACACTCATGTAGATGTCATATCACATAGCAGAAAGGGTGAGTAATCGTTCTGAAACACTTTGGGGATAATTCATCATGCATTATATCAAAAATTTTCTGGTAAATAAAAATGACACATTTTTGTACAATGTGCATTTGCACAAAAGGGGTGTGATTTTTGGTGTTTCTATGCTATCCCTACTGTGTAAGGTTTAGGGGCTGAAGGGCATAGCCAAACACAGCCTGACAGATTTACTATATCTGTGTCAAAAAGTTGCCATAATCCAACTCAAAGCACAACAGTAAAATTCACTGTGGGGAATGTCTCTCTTAATGAACATGATAAATAAAAAAAAAAAAATCCTGATAAAATCCCTATAAAGAATATACACATAAATAATGTCTGTATATGGTAAAATATAAAGTAAAGTGACTGATAAATAAGGGCATATATTAGAAGACTGAATGCAGGGCAAACCAAGAGACAAGCAGCCCATTATTATCATTATTATTATTATTTATCTATAGGACACCATTAATTCCATGGTGCTGTACATGAGAAGGGGTTACATACAGAATACATATCCAAGTTACAATAGACAGGCCGGTACAGAAGAAAGAGGACCCTGGCCTTGCGAGCTTACATTCCAAAAGATTTTGGGAAGGAGACAGTAGGTGAGGTATTGGTCGGGCGGCAGCCCCACATGGTGGTGAGGTGGTGGTAGCTCCGCACAGTGGTGAGGCAGCGGCAGCTCTGCAAGGTGGTGAGGCGGCAGCTGCTCATCAAGGCGGTGAGGCGGTGGCAGCTTGGCAAGGTGGTGAAGCGGCGGCATCTTTGCACGGTGGTGGAGCAGTAGCTGTGGTGGTGGTGAAGCAGTGGGGTCAGTGGCAGTTCGACAGAAAGAGAAAAATGGTAATAAGCCAACAACAATGTAGAATTTAAGAAAAACCTTTACTGGATAAAAATAATCTAGGTCCAGGAGATGAACACAGCAGTTTAAAATGTGTCACCTACAGCAGTAGAGGGCACTATATTAGTCTCATAGAACAAAATGAACGCCTAGATAAAGGCTTTGCACCAAAACACATCGGGTCTGACCCCATTCCAACAGCAGAGAACATTCATAAATTTTATTCCCTACGATTGTTGTTGTTTTAACAATTATGTAGATACTCTGGAATCTCATAGCATGAAATATAAGGAAACTGAGACAAGGGTTGGAGTATTTACTAAATACTCTATTAACAAATGATAAACATGGTGCAAATAACAGAGAACAACAAAAGGCAACTACAAATTAAATGTAAGTGTAAACCGCACTAATATGTGAATGACTAATATGTGAATGTCCTGAGAGCATATGCAGTATTACGCACAGAAAACAAATGGTGAATGTCCAGAATATTATGCACAGCAAACAAGTGGTGAATGTCCACAAGTTAATTGCAGGTGTGCGCACAGCCCTAATGCATGAGAGTCAAGAAGTTATGTCCAGTATAGTATGCCGGAGTGCCCACAGCAAACAGATAAGTGAATGTCAGAATCTTATGCAGTAGTGCACACAGCAAACAAATCGATACCATTGTACTTCCGGGGCTGACAAAGACCAGCACACAGCCCGTACAGATAGAGTCCAGGGTTAAGCACACTGATAAACAGAGAATCTAGTTCTTACAGATCTAGGTAGTCCAGCAGTATAGAGCTCTTCTCATAGAAACCATGAAGGGAGGGAACCACAGCCAGGAGCAGGATAATGCACCATAGACTGCAGGCAGCTGAGCAGTAAAGAGGTGGAGCACAGAACTAACAAGCGGCAGCAAGAAGTCCAGCAGCAAGCCAGGAGAGATTCAGGAGTCAGCAGCACAAAATACTCAGGCAAGGAATAAATCCCAGAACGGGACTTATAAGTAGGCAGACAGGAAGTTCAAGGGCAAGGCAAAACAACAGACTCCATCTTGGACAAGGGCAAGAAAATACAATGAGTTCCATGGAAACCCGGGACCTTACAGTTGTATACTATGCATGGGTATATGCTTTGCCTATATTTTTCTACCTGTGCACTGCCTTCATTTTGTTCTATAATGTATATATTTCATTCTAGTATCCTTTATTGCTGTAGGTGACTCCTTCTAAACTCCTATGTTCATATCCCGGACAAGATTATTGTGTTACATTCTACATAGTTGTAGGCTTATTACTATTTTTTTTTCTTTTTGTCTAATGTGCTTTTAATTATTGTGGCTCATTTTACTCCAAGGGCTTTTCTCTTATGTTGGTGTAACAAACACTAATAAAAAATGTTGTCGTACCTGGGTGGACTAACCTTATGTGCTGATTTATGTCTTCGGTAAAAACAAATGTATTGTTCTCCTACCTGCTGTTATGTAGATAATAAATATATTAATAACCTCAGGGTGTTCTCAGTCAATTTTTTTACATTTTTCGTATGTTCTGTAAAATATTTAATCTTTTATAGATGTTTTCCCATAAAGTTTTTTTTGCCTCACTTTTGTAAGCATACTTATATGCAATCATGTAAATGTCTGTATAGTTTTCTGTATAAAGAATTGTTTCTGTATCTTACATATAATTGGGGAAAGTTATTGAAGCAGTATATATATCGCTTACATTTGTTTGATGTTCAGCACTTCAGAAAAGAGCTTTTTTTGAAATTAAGAAATGAGTGCATGAGTGCTGTCAGCATTTACATTTCTAAAGATCAAAGATTTCCATCGTCTCCTACTGTGCACCAATTTCACTACTAAAGTAATCATCTCAGATGGCAGCTAGGCCTTTTAATTTTTATGTAACAATGAGCTGGAGGTCATAGTTCAAAACAAGTGAAATTGTAAGTAACAATCACAGAGTTATTTTTTCATTATTTGCTTCAGGCAAGATAAACTATTATATAGCTTGAATAAAATCTGTTGCTTATTCAAGATGATAGTAGTGTCACATAGTATAATCTATACATATGCAGTAAACCATATTCACATATGATTATAAAATATATATTTATTATAATTTAGCTGATTAATTAAAGGAGTCATCAATCTAAGCTACATTTGAATTTATTTTGGTATTGCTACGAAAAACCTGGTAGGAAACTAAAATAGTATAAAAAAAAATGTATAAATAATAGTGATGAGCGAGCATGCTTGTAACTACTCGATACTCGCACGAGTATCGCTGTACTCGGGCTGCTCGGCGGGGACCGAGTAATCTCGCGATACTCGTGCTGTACTCGTGGTCTTCATTTCTGCATGTTGGCGCTCTTTTGAGAGCCAGCCCTCATGCAGGGATTGGCTGGCAGACCACTGCAATGCCACAGCCCTGTTAGTTGTGGAATTGCAGTGATTGGCCGGCCTGCACAGCGTGACCGAGCCTTTATACCGGCCGGCGCGCTGTGCTCTGCTCACAGCTATCCAGACAGTCAGTGCAGGGAGAGTGTCGCTGATTCAGGGAAAGCTTTGCGGCCCTTTATAGCTTTTTCAGTTGCAGGGCTGCAAACAGTGTGACCAAAAGTCCTTCTCAGGACTATTCTAGTTGTATACAGGCAGGCAGGGTATAGCCAGGTCGGAGTACAGTAGCAGAGTCCTTCTCAGGACTATTGTTGCTATATACAGGCAGGGTATAGCCAGGTCTGAATACAGGCTAGTGACCAGAAGAGTCCTTGTCAGGACTATTGTACCAGTATACAGGCAGGCAGGCAGGCAGGGTAGTGGTGACCGTATACCAGCCTTCATCATATCTGGGGCTGGTGTACACAGTGTAAAACAGTCCAGATAGTGTCTGACTTGTCTGTAATTGTCGCTCCCCAAAAAAACCTGTTAGGTTCTTATTGCGTCCGTGCTTGGTTTTTAAAACCGCACGTGTGTGCCTGTTGGTGGCAGCGTACAGGTGCACTTGTGTGCAATTTCCACAAACTTTGATATAACGCACAAGTAGTGAATATACACGTCAGCAGTGCACAGCATTGCAAAATGCGCAAGGGCATTGGCAAGGAACAAGGAAGTGGACGTGATGGTGGTGCAGGCAGAGGCCGAGGTCGTGGGCAAGCTCTAATTTCGCCACAACAAAGGGCCACATCTAGTCGCTCGCACGTCCTGTCCCAAATTCTTGGGGACCGCAGCAGTACACCGCTCTTGAACCAAGACCAGTGTCAACAGGTTGTTAGTTGGATAGCAGATAATGCTTCCAGTCAGATTGGCACCACCACAAACACTCTGTCTTCCACACGGTCAAGTGTCAGTAGCCGTGATACTGCACCGCACATTTCTGAACCTGATCCTCCTTCCTACCACCAGGCTGAGTACACGTCCTCCTCGGACATTAATGATCCCACACTTGGACACTCGGAAGAGCTGTTCACGTTTCCATTCACACATTCTGGCCTCTCGCCAGCTCATATTGAAGTGGGTCATGAGGAGATCGTCTGTACAGATGGCCAAATATTTGAGCAGCCACGTTCTCACGAAGTTGGCAACGTGTCTCAACAAGTGGTGGACGATGATGAGACACAATTGTCAGGAAGTCAGGAGGAGGAGCAGGGTGCGGAAGAGGAAGACGACGTGGTGGATGATCCAGTAACTGACCCAACCTGGCAGGAGGATATGCAGAGCGAGGACAGCAGTGCACAGGGGGAGGGAGGCGTAGCATCCCAACAGGCAGTAAGAAGCAGGGTGGTGGCCCCAGGCAGAAGTCAGGCAACCGTTCCCCGGAACAACACGACGACACAAGGTGCCTGTACAAATGTTAGAAGAAAGCAGTGGAAAAATCCAGCTGGACTCCAAAGGGATAAATAAAAATGCTTCTTTATTTATATCAACTCGATTAAAAATATATATCCATTTCTCAAGTAAAGACACCGGCTTGTTCACACTGATGCATGGCAGATGTATACTACTACGCGTTTCGGCGGAACGCCTTCCTCAGGTCCTGCCATGCATCAGTGTGAACAAGCCGGTGTCTTTACTTGAGAAATGGATATATATTTTTAATCGAGTTGATATAAATAAAGAAGCATTTTTATTTATCCCTTTGGAGTCCAGCTGGATTTTTCCACTGCTTTCTTCTATTATCTTCTCGGCTTGCTGCCGTAATCCGTGCCGGACCAAAGGGGACTAACAGGAGGATATATTCAGGCTTGTCTCTGCAGTGGTGAGCGGTTTTGTTTGTTTTTTGTACTTGTACAAATGTTAGGTCTTCCCGAGTCTGGCAGTTTTTTAAGTTGGATCCAGATGATTCAAAAAAGGCCATTTGCAACACCTGCCGTGCCAGCATCAGCAGGGGTACCAAAACTAGCAGCCTGACCACCACCAGCATGATCAGGCACATGTCAGCCAAGCACCCGACTTTGTGGGAAGTACAACAGAGTCGAGGAGCAGTGCTTGCTGATGTCACTGCTACGTCTTCGCTGGTTGTGCATGCGAGCCAATCCCCTGTCCATGCTGCCTGCGAACAAGCCTCCTCCACTCCTGCACCTGCAGTTGCCTACGCAGAAAGAACACCATCATCAAGCACGTCCTTGTCCCAGCGCAGCGTTCAGTTATCCATTCAGCAAACCTTTGAACGCAGGCGCAAATACACTGCCAACACCCCACATGCCACAGTTCTAAATGCTAACATTTCGCGACTGCTTGCGCTGGAAATGTTGCCTTTTAGGCTGGTGGAGACAGAAGCATTCCGTGACCTGATGGCGGCAGCTGTCCCACGTTACTCGGTCCCCAGCCGCCACTATTTCTCCCGGTTTGCCGTCCCCGCGTTGCATAACCACGTGTCACAAAACATCACACGTGCCCTGAACAACGCTGTTTCACCCAAGGTCCACCTAACCACAGACACGTGGACAAGTGCTTGTGGGCAAGGCCGCTACATCTCGTTGACGGCACACTGGGTTAATATTGTGGAAGCTGGGACCCAGTCTGAGCGAGGGACGGAACACGTCCTTCCCACACCAAGGTTTGCAGGCCCTACCTCAGTCAGTGTTTCACCCACACTCTACAGCTCCGGAATGTCATGCTCTTCAGCCTCCTCCTCCTCCTGCGCATCCTCATCCACTGTACCCTCCACACCAGTCACAAGCTGGAAGCACTGCAGCACTGCCTCGGCGAAGCGGCAACAGGCTGTGCTGAAGCTAATCTGCATAGGTGACAAACCCCACAATGCAGAAGAGCTGTGGACAGCTCTGAAACAGCAGGCAGATCACTGGCTCACACCTCTGAACCTAAAGCCAGGAAAGGTCGTGTGTGACAATGGCCGGAAACTGGTGGCGGCTTTGAGGCGAGGCCAGCTGACACATGTTCCATGCGTGGCCCATGTGCTCAACCTCGTGGTTCAGCGGTTTCTAAAGTCATACCCAGAGCTGTCTGATCTGCTGGTAAAAGTTCGCCGCCTGTCTGCACATTTTCGAAAGTCACCTACTGCTTCAGCCGGCCTTGCCGGCTTTCAGCGCAGTTTGCATCTTCCGGCTCACAGACTGGTGTGTGATGTCCCCACGCGTTGGAATTCAACTCTGCACATGTTGGTCAGGATATGTGAGCAGAAGAGGGCAGTTGTTGAGTACCTGCATCACCTAAGCCGTCGGGAAATGGGTCAAACTCCACACATAACACCTGAGGAGTGGAGATGGATGTCAGACCTATGTACCATCCTCCAAAACTTTGAGGACTCCACCAAGATGGTGAGTGGTGATGACGCCATTATTAGCGTCACCATACCGCTACTCTGCCTTCTAAAACGGTCTCTGCTGAAAAACAAACATGATGCATTGCAGGCGGAGCGCGATGAGTTGCAGCAAGAAACAGTAGTGGGTGTAGGTGATGATAACACACAGCCCAGCCTCGTCTCATCACAACGTGCAGTGGAGGACTATGACGAGGAGGAGGATGAAGACATGGAGCAACTCTCCGGCCAAATTGAGGATATGACATGCACACCAGTCATATCCTCGGTTCAGCGTGGCTGGCCAGAGGACAGGGTAGATGAGGAGGAGGAGGAGGAGGAGGACAGCATGTTCAGTCATCTTGTTGGTCAGGCTACTGAAGTCCTGGCTGTTAAGAGTCTGGCGCACATGGCTGACTTTATGGTAAGCTGCCTGTCTCGTGACCCTCGCGTTAAGAACATCTTGGCCGACAATCATTACTGGTTGGTAACACTGTTAGACCCACGCTACAAGGAGAACTTTTTGTCTCTTATTCCCGTGGAGGAGAGGTCAACCAAAATGCAGCAGTTCCGGAAGGCCATAGTCACGGAAGTAGGCAAAGCATTCCCCTCACAAAACGCTAGCGGCATAGGTCATGAATCAGTGGACAACCGAGGCGTACAGCCGAGAGAGGCACAAGTCCAATCCGCCAGAGGTAGGGGAACAGTCTTTAAGATGTGGGACAGTTTTCTCAGCCCCTCACGTACCACAGCCCCTGAGGTGCGGGGTAGTGCCACAAGAAATCCTAAGTTTGCCCAGATGCTGAAGGAGTACCTTGCAGATCGAACAACTGTACTCTGACATTCCTCTGTGCCTTACAATTATTGGGTATCCAAGCTGGACACGTGGCATGAATTGGCTCTCTACGCCTTGGAAGTCCTGGCCTGCCCTGCTGCTAGCGTTTTGTCAGAGCGTGTTTTTAGTGCCGCAGGTGGAATCATTACAGATAAACGCACCCGCCTGTCAACTGAAAATGCTGACAGGCTGACTCTGATCAAGATGAACAAGGGTTGGATTGGGCCAGACTTCACCACACCACCAGCAAATGAGAGCGGAATTTAAAGTTTGCCATGTACCTCCACTCACCCATGGGTACACACTTCTGGACTTTGGATAATCGCTGGACTGCTCCTCCTTCTCCTCATGCGCCACCATGATGATGACCGTTACAAATTGCAATACTTAGGCCTTTGTTTCAGGTATACCCCCAGTGGTAAATTTTTTCGCCCATTCTTTGCAGAATGGACATTACAACGACAGGAGACCCGCTCCTTTGCAATGGGAACAATGTTTTGAGGCCCTCATGCACGTCTCTACCCAGGGACAACGTGGAGCCTCCCAATTTTTGGCTGCCCTGCCTAAGGGCTATACTATAATACACCCACTTCCTGACAATGGACACTTAATGTTTTGAGGCCCTCATGCACGTCTCTACCCAGGGACAACGTGGAGCCTCCCAATTTTTGGCTGCCCTGCCTAAGGGCTATACTATAATACACCCACTTCCTGACAATGGACACTTAATGTTTTGAGGCCCTCATGCACGTCTCTACCCAGGGACAACGTGGAGCCTCCCAATTTTTGGCTGCCCTGCCTAAGGGCTATACTACAATAGACCCACTTCCTTCCAATGGGCACTTCAGGTTTACAGGCCCTCATGCACGTCTCTATCCAGGGACAACGTGGAGCCTCCCAATTTTTGGCTGCCCTGCCTAAGGGCTATACTACAATAGACCCACTTCCTTACAATGGGCACTTCAGGTTTACAGGCCATCATGCACGTCTCTATCCAGGGACAATGTGAAGCCTCCCAATTTTTGGATGCCCTGCCTAAGGGCTATACTATAATACACCCACTTCCTGACAATGGACACTTAATGTTTTGAGGCCCTCATGCACGTCTCTACCCAGGGACAACGTGGAGCCTCCCAATTTTTGGCTGCCCTGCCTAAGGGCTATACTATAATACACCCACTTCCTGACAATGGACACTTAATGTTTTGAGGCCCTCATGCACGTCTCTACCCAGGGACAACGTGGAGCCTCCCAATTTTTGGCTGCCCTGCCTAAGGGCTATACTACAATAGACCCACTTCCTTACAATGGGCACTTCAGGTTTACAGGCCCTCATGCACGTCTGTATGCAGGGGCATTGGTGAACCTCACAATTTTGGACTGCCCTGGCAAAGGAAAATACTACAAAGACTCACTTCCTCAAAATGGGCACATTAGACTCAAGAGGCCTTCATGTACGTCTCTTCTCAGGGACATCGGAGTGCCACACAATGTTTTCACGTAAAATCTTTCATGTATTAATCTCAAAAAGTAACATACACCAGCTCTATCTCACTATTGGGTATGTGCCCTTAACATTTCCGCCATGAAAAATCATTTTGGGGTCATTTTGGAAGGTTTTCTGGTGAGTCCGTAAAAATGGCGTAAAACGCGGACAAAATTGTTCACAGCTGTGACTTTTCAGTGAGAAATGCTTCAAGGGGTCTTCCCCATGCTGTTGCCATGTCATTTGAGCACTCTTCTGAGACTTTTGTGACATTTTTAGGGTTTCTCCATGCTGCCGGGGGGTCATTTCACAAAAATACTCGGGTCTCCCATAGGATAACATTGGGCTCGTTGCTCGGGCCGAGTACACGAGTATCTTGGGAGGCTCGGCCCGAGCTTCGAGCACCCGAGCTTTTTAGTACTCGCTCATCACTAATAAATAACACTAAATTAATATATTAATAATATAACACTGTGAAAAGTTGACCCCATATGTATGTTTTACTGAAAATAGTTATATCTCAATGCAAGTGTCAACTGCCATAGAAGATGGTAGGTTTTATTGGAGACAGAAAGTAGGGTGGTAGCTGTTGTTCATGTCAGTGTAGTGTCATCAGGATCTTAGTAGATTTTAGAACTGACTTAAGAGTCTGATTGTGGCACCCCTGACTTTCAGGTGCCACAGGGTACTACATACAACCCTGGATTCCTGGAAGAACAGTACTGGTAAAATACCACAACACAGAAACCCATGCCCTTTTCCCCCAGACTGGGTAACAGGCTAGAGATGGCTAGGACGCATCCAATCCACTAGTCAGAAACCTGAGAAGAGGAGTGGCTAGTCAGTGGAGTGGACAGACGATGGACATCTTAGAAGTGAGTCAAAAGACACACAGATAGTCAGTCAGAAGTTGACGCACTGACAGAAAGTGTGAAATGACTACTGAGTAAAAGGAGTATGGTTGCCAGGGAGAGTACGGTGAAGTACTCACTGGACCGAGCACCGACAGGGTACAGAACCCTAGTTCAGGAAGATGCTTTAGGCACACCTGATAACAATCTGCCCGGTAAAGAGACCATCAAGGACCTTACCGACGTTAGTGTCTGGGGCACAGCAGCAAAGAGGGAACCTGGAAACGGGGACAGAGGTCTGACTCAAGAGAGGGTCAAGCTGCCTGCCGTACGGGCCAAGACGGAGACAACAGCATGGGACCCAAAAAATACTCCAAGCCACGGGGACCCACTGACTACTACTAAAGGGTGCATGGAGGTTAAGCTCACCAATTCACTACACCAGCACTGGAACAAAGGGAATATCGGATTGGTAAAAACCAGCACAAACAGGGTGGCAGCAACTCCAAAGCAGTGAGTAAAGCACAAGTTAACCCACAGCCCCTGTGTCATCTGAGTTCTTCCTACACATCCGCATCCATATACTACAACCACCAACATCCTCCACTGGGGCCTAGCTTGACTTGCGGAGAGCCATCACACCTAAGCTGCCCAATACCACCAGCCCCAGCAGTGAGAGACTTTGCAGCGGCGGCTTTCCCCATATAGCCACAAAGTGCAAATGGCGTCACAAAAAACTCTTTATTTTTTTTTTCCCTTGTACAAGTTCCCCTTTTAAGCGACCCCCAGGGTCACGGAATCGGGCAATGGCCATCTAGTGAACTTTCCCAGTAACATACTGCTCGGGTCCGAGTACCCTAAAGCCCTGGGATGCATCACTGATCAGTTGGCATAGTGAGTAAGAATGAGTGACCAAATTTGTACCGGACACCTGTGTCCAAGTTCGGGTGCTGTTCGTAGGCTAATATAATTTGTTGAAAGACTACAGCTAAGCTAATCAACAAGCTTCTCAGCATGCGGAAGAAGTATGTACGCTGCTATGAACAATAAATGAAAAAAATGAAATGGAATCCCCCCTATCTTTGATAACCAGTGCAGGTAAAGCAGACAGCTACAAGCTCAACCCTCTGCTGTCTGCTTAACCTGCACTGGTTATGAAAAATAGAGGAGAGCCACACCATTTTTTAAAACTATTTATTTACATATTTTTTAAAAAAACAGTGTATTTCCCCCTATTTTTTCTATTATTGACATGTATGTTTTCTATTTACTAACACCACATGTGAGATATATCTTACCCTCCTGATTCTCTTTGCTACCTTTATGTTCCCTCTCTGTTTTTTTTTTGTTATTTTTTAAAACATCTATTTAATAAAGTAATCAATTTTTTTTATAATATTTTTTACATGAATCTCTTTTCAACCCTCGGGACTGTTCACATCTCATATGAGTTTTGGTATATATTCAGAGTTCTTAGATGTAGGATGTAGCAGAGCTCAGCTAGCTAACCCTGCCCACTACAGTTCTATGTGTACATTGTCTATGGACAGTGAGCTGCTTATCAGAAGAGGGAATCATGTTTGGACGACTTGACATGAGGCAGCGAGTCTCAGCCATCAAAGAGCCCTATTGATAAAACCTTCACTGTAAGTAATGAACTGCACACAGTTTAATAGATGATACATAGCTGAAATCTGCGTTGCAGCCCCTATCTCCTTTTAATAATCTTCAGATTATAGAGCAAAATCCTGCTGACAGATTCCATTTAAAGTGAAGATGATGAAGGCAACCATTAGTATTTTGTTCACTTAAAGCTGATGAAGGGGAAATTGGAAAATATTTTTAAGTTGGAAACTGCACCATGTAAGTATATTTGTGGATTGGGTAACACGGATTTTGCCCTGTATAATGCCCTTGGTTTAGTGGGGAGGTTGACTGAGATGGAGGAAAGTGGGAAGAGAAAAAAGAGGATATACCTGAATGATTGGACTTCCGATAAAGAGGTAACATCTAATCAGAAGATATACGAAAGTCATGGGGTTCTATGAGCTGTCCCAGGCCAAAGGTTTAAATGGACAAGCATAAGAAGCCCAGTACAGAACCTTGAGGGATAGGAACAGAAAGTGGGGAGTTAATGAACCCAGTTGACCTGAAACAATAGATTACAACAATTACATTCCTTACAGTTGCTTAGAAAATAGTGCTTTCATTTATCATTTTCCAGCATGAGTATGTGTTCAAGATTGTGTTTTTCTTTTTGGCAACTTTGCACTGTATTTTTGGTTACCTTGATTTATAGAAGATGACAGGATTTAATGTATTGTTAACAGTGCGCTTTTAGAAACTGCTAACTGTAGGTTTTACCAACAACGTATCCCATCAATTATTTATAGAGTTTATAATCTTACACTCTTTTGAAACAAATGAGCATACAAAATGAACAAGCATGGCCTTAAACTGTGACTCCATGATCTGTAATTGTAAATCTAATAGCCAGAAATCAAACAAAAAGGCAGGGCGGAAAATGTAACTGAGATGATAAGATGACAGAATCCTTATGTAATCACATTAATGCATAAGTATAAATTCACAAACTGTAAATGAAATTGCACAGGTCACATTTTACAGATTTTATTTCTTTCTTTCTGTAATTTCCTAAACTGATAACATTCAAGATGAGATCTGGCCAAAATTGATTTGCAACAGAATTTTCCCCTATCTTCAAACATCTCAGTCATCTTGTTATGAGAAAAGAGAAAAATCAGGGAGAAAGCTATCATCACCTTCTTCAGGCTGCTATTTTGTTTTGTTCTAATAGTCTGGCAGAATGTACTGCCAAAGTTCTGAATTGAGAAAAATGATATATGATTAAAATTTGTAATAATTTTAACTATTGATTTATGAATTCACTTTATTGAATATTTAAACATTTGTTGTGATGTGTAATACAAAAAAAATAAATTATATCTATCCCCAGGGATTAATTTTAATCTTTTTTAGGAAAAAAATCCATTTCAAATATTATAATGGATGCAAGGTCAAGTGGTGTTTTTTTTCCTGCTGCTCATTTATTTTTTAAGAGAACTTTATACTCATAAATTCAATCAGACACACACCAATAATACCTACTCCTGCTGCCAATCACAGGGCTCAGCAGATCTGTTGATGCTGATGGCATGAGCTTTGGAGCTCCGTGATTGGCTACAGCAGTTATCTGTACTAAAGTAGTGATGCCACCTATGCAGCCTGACAACAAAGACCAGGACAGAGATGTAGATGCAGCATAGGACTTGAGGTACACCAGAGCTTGCTATTGTTGCGGGAGGGAAAAGTCATTCCTAGAAAACCTGTTTAACAGAAATAATCATATTGCACAGTTTCATACTGGATATCAGTGTCATAGATGATCACATACAAATAATATACAGTTAGGTCCAGAAATATTTGGACAGTGACACAAGTTTTGTTATTTTAGCTGTTTACAAAAACATGTTCAGAAATACAATTATATATATATATATATATATATATATATATATATATATATAATATGGGCTGAAAGTGCACACTCCCAGCTGCAATATGAGAGTTTTCACATCTAAATCGGAGAAGGGGTTTAGGAATCATAGCTCTGTAATGCATAGCCTCCTCTTTTTAAAGGGACCAAAAGTAATTGGACAAGGGACTCTAAGGGCTGCAATTAACTCTGAAGGCGTCTCCCTCGTTAACCCGTAATCAATGAAGTAGTTAAAAGGTCTGGAATTGATTACAGGTGTGTGGTTTTGCATTTGGAAGCTGTTGCTGTGACCAGACAACATGCGGTCTAAGGAACTCTCAATTGAGGTGAAGCAGAACATCCTGAGGCTGAAAAAAAAGAAAAAATCCATCAGAGAGATAGCAGACATGCTTGGAGTAGCAAAATCAACAGTCGGGTACATTCTGAGAAAAAAGGAATTGACTGGTGAGCTTGGGAACTCAAAAAGGCCTGGGCGTCCACGGATGACAACAGTGGTGGATGATCGCCGCATACTTTCTTTGGTGAAGAAGAACCCGTTCACAACATCAACTGAAGTCCAGAACACTCTCAGTGAAGTAGGTGTATCTGTCTCTAAGTCAACAGTAGAGAGAAGACTCCATGAAAGTAAATACAAAGGGTTCACATCTAGATGCAAACCATTCATCAATTCCAAAAATAGACAGGCCAGAGTTAAATTTGCTGAAAAACACCTCATGAAGCCAGCTCAGTTCTGGAAAAGTATTCTATGGACAGATGAGACAAAGATCAACCTGTACCAGAATGATGGGAAGAAAAAAAGTTTGGAGAAGAAAGGGAACGGCACATGATCCAAGGCACACCACATCCTCTGTAAAACATGGTGGAGGCAACGTGATGGCATGGGCATGCATGGCTTTCAATGGCACTGGGTCACTTGTGTTTATTGATGACATAACAGCAGACAAGAGTAGCCGGATGAATTCTGAAGTTTTCCCGGATATACTTTCAGCCCAGATTCAGCCAAATGCCGCAAAGTTGATCGGACGGCGCTTCATAGTACAGATGGACAATGACCCCAAGCATACAGCCAAAGCTACCCAGGAGTTCATGAGTGCAAAAAAGTGGAACATTCTGCAATGGCCAAGTCAATCACCAGATCTTAACCCAATTGAGCATGCATTTCACTTGCTCAAATCCAGACTTAAGACGGAAAGACCCACAAACAAGCAAGACCTGAAGGCTGCGGCTGTAAAGGCCTGGCAAAGCATTAAGAAGGAGGAAACCCAGCGTTTGGTGATGTCCATGGGTTCCAGACTTAAGGCAGTGATTGCCTCCAAAGGATTCGCAACAAAATATTGAAAATAAAAATATTTTGTTTGGGTTTGGTTTATTTGTCCAATTACTTTTGACCTCCTAAAATGTGGAGTGTTTGTAAAGAAATGTGTACAATTCCTACAATTTCTATCAGATATTTTTGTTCAAACCTTCAAATTAAACGTTACAATCTGCACTTGAATTCTGTTGTAGAGGTTTCATTTCAAATCCAATGTGGTGGCATGCAGAGCCCAACTCGCGAAAATTGTGTCACTGTCCAAATATTTCTGGACCTAACTGTATATGAATGCTAGAATGGCCCAGTCAATCCCCTAACCCGAATCCAATAGAAAATGTATGGAAGGAACTTAAAGCTCAGAGTTCATAGAAGAAGCCCACAGAACCTTCAGGATATGAAGAGTGTTTGTGTGGAAGCATGGACCAAAAACCTACCTGAGCAATGCTTGCAACTAGATTCTTCACAGCTCCTTGAAGCTGTCATCACCAACAAAGGGCTTTTGTATGCAGTATTAAGTACATTTCAGAAAGTGTGTTCAATACAATTCCTGTGTCATTTCTCTTGAATCACTATATGGCAAAATTATAAAGTGAATATATGGGGATAATATTCATTTATTGGGATATGACAATACTGATCCACACATGACTTCATTTATGAACATGTATGGTTTAATTTCCTTGCCTGTATGGATTGGATGGGTTGTTACTGACATCTGTTGAGAAATTAATCTCAATATCACCTTTAGAAATATATTTACTTTGAAAATTGGTGATGTGCGCAATACTTATTTCAATCAATGTATATGCACTACTCACAAAAAGTTAGAGATATTTGGCTTTCAGATGGAATTTCAGGATGATCCTACAATTCAATTTAACCTTTTCAATTAAACTTAATGTGACCTTCTCTAAACTTTCCAAATGTCCAATGTTTCACTACGTTTTGAACAACTTGCTGTTCTCTAACAAGGAGCTTAATGGCAAAATTCACAACAGATTTGTGATCCATGCATGGCCCAAAATATTTCAAGGATCAATCAGAATTGCTATTTAAACAGTCCTCCTCATCATACTTTTCACATTTTGATATCATGAGTAGAGATGACTGGACCCGTAGAAGTTCAGTTTGGGACCTGGATTTGACCTGAACCCCAATGGAACTTTCTAATAGGCAGTTTGGTTTTCTGTCCACATGCAGCCAACCATGGGGGGGGGGCTGCACACTACATTTGATAACTCTATTGTAACCCCCAGTGTGAGCCATTCAAACACTAGAAGTGACTCGCACTGCGCTGAGCACTGAGTGTACCCGAACACAGCAATGTTCGCTTGAGTGCTCATCATATGTTAAGCACCTGAACAATGAAGCCAAACTGTTTTTTTGTAAAGTCTGTGTTCCATATGGACGACAAACTTTGGGTTCACTCATCTCTATACATGAGACCAAGGCAACATCTAACAATTAATCAACAGTACCTTGCCTTTGCGAAGCTTCACGCAAGATTTTCGCAGACGGAAGTGGCCACTGAGCTTAGAGTGTAATAAAGTGTCATCAGCAGGTTACAAAACAGATACAGAGTGTCTGGAAGAGTCACAGGAAGGGATAGAAGTGGACGTTTTTTGGCTACAACACTGTAGGTGAACTTTTTGTTTTACATAAATTTCAACTGAAAGCCAAAATATCTCTAATTTTTTGTGAATAGTGTTTGTATAAATTGTGTATATATAAACTCTCACTTTGACATTTCTTCCTTGAATGTGAAACAGATTTACAAAGGTTTTATTTCAATTTTCTGTTCAGAGAATGAATATGAAACATGTCCTGTTTATGTCAGAATTTGTGCTTTTTTCCAAGGAATATAAACCAGAGTTACATGTTCACACAGTCCAATTCTGCCATAAAATGCAGCACATATTATTTTAATTATGTGAATGTACCCTTACAAACAGGTGCGGCAATATTTTCAAAATGAAAAAATCTGCTGCAATTTTTAGCACCCTCAGAACTTTTAAGAAATCTTATGCTGTGAAAAGTAACACTTGAAGCAGTTATGCTAATGGCCTATTTGTTGATTTCATTATTGAAAATCCAATGTATGTGGTAATAATTACAAAAGATACTTAATGACATTATCTGATATACTTTAATTACTATAAGGCAACGTTATCATGAACATATGGTCATAAGATTAATTTATTGGGATATAGTGCGAAACGGTCACCTTTGTATGAGGCTTCGGCTCCCCTTCCCTGCACTACATGTGACCTGTGTTTGCACAATAAAGAAGACTTGATCTCATCCCCCGGTGAGTTGCTGCTATTTTCTTTTTTCCTGTGTTGGATCTGATCAATAAACAAGGCAATGGTTTTCAGTAAATGGTAAATAACTGTAATGCCTTGGGTTCGGGACTTGATTTGGTGACATTGTGCTGTGTGGTCAGTTTCCTACCCTGCTGAGCCACAACCTGGCCAGTTGCTCATTGTCTTCTGCCTTTTGTTTAATCCTTTTGGTTCTCACTTGCTCATTTTCTTTGTCCTATCACATAAGGGGTGGGGCTATTTAAACTACCCTGATAGTACTCTACTATCTCTACTCTGCGGGCTATATTTCTATGTGGATTACAGCTAAGGAGTTCCAGCCGTGCAGTTAATAAATTTAAGCAGAGACCAGTGTTATTTTCTCTGTGTTTTCTCATTTGCCTTTCCTACTCCCATCTCTTGTTTTCTGTTTGGTTATTACGAATTTACCCTTGCTTGCTTTTATAATTTATTCTTTGTCCACTTGTGCTCGTGTACTATGTTTCCTCACCTTGGGTTCCTACCTATCACTGCACGCTTTTCCTATCTTGGTTTATAGTGCTTACCAACCTCCCCTCTGGTTCCTCAGGAGGTAGAAGGAACAACTCAACGACTTTTTAGGCAGACAGGTCCAAGTTGTGGATTTCTAGTGTTGTGGCTAGGGATATTCCGGCCTGTTCAAAAGCCATTAGGGATGCTAGTCTGTATGGGAACCATTAGAGAGCAGGTACAGCTGCATTGAGGTAGACTTTATTTCCCCTTTTACCTGTGTTGGAATACTTATGTACATAACAATGACAAGCAAACTTATTTTCACTGTTTTCAATAACAATAAGATTTTTTAAATACTTTGAAATTTTCCTTAACCACATAGCAACATGGTATTCAATTGTGGTGATGTACTCAACGCAAACACCTGAAGTAGAAGATCTTTGCGGGAGCCAGCTATATTATACAACTGACATAAAGATTTAATGGTCGGGATTGTAGATAACTGCAAATATGCGTATTTCATACTTGTATAAATCTATAGTGGGACCCACTAGAATCAATTCCATTGATAGGCCATTTGTACCTTAGTACAACACCGAATGTAATGTAAGGTTCAAAATTCATATTTAATCTGGTAATGCAGAAATCTTGATTTCAAGCCGGCAAGCTTACTATTTTTGTGTTTGGGATACTTATTGGACATGAATAGTGAATCTTGGCTGCAATTCATCAATAGCAGTGTTGCTCATGCCAGCTTTGCTGAGTGGGTGTGTTTGAGTTAAAGCCACTTGATTCATTAAGTGTGCATCTTATAAGTCTCGTGCACATCCATACACCTCACCAGAAATCTTACACCAGTCATGAATTAGACAAACAGTTGTAAACATATCCCATTCCAGTTCGGTGTAGCTGGCCGAAACTGGTTTGAAAACAACAAATTTTGTAAATTGTCTTGTGCAATCTCACATTACATAAATACTTTGCAACTTTCTGGCTTGAACACTTAAACACAAGGCCTTTGTTATCAGTAAAGTGATAATCATAGTACAGTATCATCCCATTCCCCTGCTTTTTATGGAGATGGTGAAATAGTCTTATGTTAGTAGTAGTGTTGAGCGAGTATGCTTGTCACTACTCGGTACTCGCGCGAGTATCACTGTACTCGGACTACTCGGCGGGGACCGAGTAATCTCGCGATACTCGTGCTGTACTCGTGGTCTTCATCCCTGCATGTTGGCGCTCTTTTGAGAGCCAGCCCTCATGCAGGGATTGGCTGGCAGACCACTGCAATGCCACAGCCCTCTTAGTTGTGGAATTGCAGTGATTGGCCGGCCTGCACAGCGTGACCGAGCCTTTATACCGGCGGGCGCGCTGTGCTCTGCACACAGCCATCCAGACAGTCAGTGCAGGGAGAGTGTTGCTGCTTGAGGGAAAGGTTTGCGGCCCTTTATAGTTATTTCCGTAGCAGGGCTGCAAACAGTGTGACCAGAAGTCCTTCTCAGTACTATTGTAGTTGTACACAGGCAGGCAGGGTATAGCCAGGTCGGAGTACAGGAGCAGAGTCCTTCTCAGGACTATTGTTGCTGTATACAGGCAGGGCAGGCAGGGTATAGCCAGGTCGGAATACAGGCTAGTGACCAGAAGAGTCCTTCTCAGGACTATTGTAGCTGTATACAGGCAGGCAGGCAGGGTATATAGCCATTCCTAGTGGTGACCGTACCAAGCTTCATCACCATATTTGGGGCTAGTGTACACAGTCTAAAACAGTCCTGATAGTGTCAGACTTCTCAGTAATTGTCGCTCCTAAAAACCTGTTAGGTTCTTAGTGCGTCCGTTCTTGCATTTAAAAACCACACGTGTGTGCCTGTCGGTGGCAGCGTACAGGTGCACTTGTGTGCGTTTTGCACAATCTTGGATATAACGCACAAGTCTAGGGAATAATACACGTCAGTCAGCAGTGTCTGATAGTGTCAAACTTCTCAGTAATTGTCGCTCCTAATAACCTGTTAGGTTCTTAGTGCGTCCGTGCTTGCATTTAAAAACCGCACGTGTGTGCCTGTCGGTGGCAGCGTACAGGTGCACTTGTGTGCGTTTTGCACAAACTTGGATATAACGCACAAGTCTAGTGAATAATACACGTCAGTCAGCAGTGTCTGATAGTGTCAAACTTCTCAGTAATTGTCGCTCCTAAAAACCTGTTAGGCTCTTAGTGCGTCCGTGCTTGCATTTAAAAACCGCACGTGTGTGCCTGTCGGTGGCAGCGTACAGGTGCACTTGTGTGCGTTTTTCACAAACTATTATATAACGCACAAGTGTAGTGTATAATACACGTCAGTCAGCAGTGTCTGATAGTGTCAAACTTCTCAGTAATTGTCGCTCCTTAAAACCTGTTAGGTTCTTAGTGCGTCCGTGCTTGCATTTAAAAACCGCACGTGTGTGCCTGTCGGTGGCAGCGTACAGGTGCACTTGTGTGCGTTTTACACAAACTTGGATATAACTCACAAGTCTAGTGAATACACGTCAGCACAGCATTGCAAAATGTGCATGGGCGTTGGCAACGAACAAGGAAGTGGATGTGATGGTGGTGCAGGCAGAGGCCGAGGTCGTGGGCAAGCTCTAATTTCGCCACAACAAAGGGCCACATCTACTCGCTCGCACGTCCTGTCCCAAATTCTTGGGGACCGCAGCAGTACACCGCTCTTGAACCAAGACCAGTGTCAACAGGTTGTTAGTTGGATAGTGGATAATGCTTCCAGTCAGATTGGCACCACCACAAACACTCTGTCTTCCACACGGTCAAGTGTCAGTAGCCGTAATACTGCACCGCACATTTCAGAACCTGATCCTCCTTCCTACCACAAGGCTGAGTACACGTCCACGGACATTACTGATCCCACACTTGGACACTCGGAAGAGCTGTTCACGTTTCCATTCGCACATTCTGGCCTCTCACCAGCTCCTGTTGAAGTGGGTCATGAGGAGATCGTATGTACAGATGCCCAAATATTTGAGCAGCCACGTTCTCACGAAGTTGGCAATGTGTCTCAACAAGGGGTGGACGATGATGAGACACAATTGTCAGGAAGTCAGGAGGAGGAGCAGGGTGCGGAAGAGGAAGACGACGTGGTGGATGATCCAGTAACTGACCCAACCTGGCAGGAGGATATGCAGAGCGAGGACAGCAGTGCACAGGGGGAGGGAGGCGTAGCATCCCAACAGGCAGTAAGAAGCAGGGTGGTGGCCCCAGGCAGAAGTCAGGCAACCGTTCCCCGGAACAACAACACGACACAAGGTGCCTGTACAAATGTTAGGTCTTCCCGAGTCTGGCAGTTTTTTAAGTTGGCTCCAGATGATTCTAAAAAGGCCATTTGCAACACCTGCCATGCCAGCATCAGCAGGGGTACCAAAACTAGCAGCCTGACCACCACCAGCATGATCAGGCACATGTCAGCCAAGCACCCGACTTTGTGGGAGGTACAACAGAGTCGAGGAGCAGTGCTTGCTGATGTCACTGCTACGTCTTTGCTTGTTGTGCATGCGAGCCAATCCCCTGTCCATGCTGCCTGCGAACAAGCCTCCTCCGGCCCTGCACCTGCAGTTGCCTACGCAGAAATAACACCATCATCAAGCACGTCCTTGTCCCAGCGCAGCGTTCAGTTATCCTTTCAGCAAACCTTTGAACGCAGGCGCAAATACACTGCCAACGCCCCACATGCCACAGTTCTAAATGCTAACATTTCGCGACTGCTTGCGCTGGAAATGTTGCCTTTTAGGCTGGTGGAGACAGAAGCATTCCGCGACCTGATGGCGGCAGCTGTCCCACGTTACTCGGTCCCCAGCCGCCACTATTTCTCCCGGTGTGTCGTCCCCGCGTTGCATAACCACGTGTCACAAAACATCACACGTGCCCTGAACAACGCTGTTTCAGCCAAAGTCCACCTAGCCACAGACACGTGGACAAGTGCTTGTGAGCAAGGCCGCTACATCTCGTTGACGGCACACTGGGTTAATATTGTGGAAGCTGGGACCCAGTCTGAGCGAGGGACGGAACACGTCCTTCCCACACCAAGGTTTGCAGGCCCTACCTCAGTCAGGGTTTCACCCACACTCTACAGCTCCGGAATGTCATGCTCCTCAGCCTCATCCTCCTCCTGCGCATGCTCATCCACTTTACCCTCCACACCAGTCCCAAGCTGGAAGCACTGCAGCACTGCCTCGGCGAAGCGGCAACAGGCTGTGCTGAAGCTAATCTGCATAGGTGACAAACCCCACAATGCAGAAGAGGTGTGGACAGCTCTGAAACAGCAGTCAGATCACTGGCTCACACCTCTGAACCTAAAGCCAGGAAAGGTCGTGTGTGACAATGGCCGGAACCTGGTGGCGGCTTTGAGGCGAGGCCAGCTGACACATGTTCCATGCGTGGCCCATGTGCTCAACCTCGTGGTTCAGCGGTTTCTAAAGTCATACCCAGAGCTGTCTGATCTGCTGGTAAAAGTTCGCCGCCTGTCTGCACATTTTCAAAAGTCACCTACTGCTTCAGCCAGCCTTGCCGGCTTTCAGCGCCGTTTGCATCTTCCGTCTCACAGACTGGTGTGTGATGTCCCCACGCGTTGGAATTCAACTCTGCACATGTTGGTCAGGATATGTGAGCAGAAGAGGGCAGTTGTTGAGTACCTGCATCACCTAAGCCGTCGGGAAATGGGTCAAACTCCACACATAACACCTGAGGAGTGGAGATGGATGTCCGACCTATGTACTATTCTCCAAAACTTTGAGGACTCCACCAAGATGGTGAGTGGGGATGACGCCATTATTAGCGTCACCATACCGCTTCTCTGCCTTCTAAAACGGTCTCTGCTCAAAAACAAACATGATGCATTGCAGGCGGAGCGCGATGAGTTGGAGCAAGAAACAGTAGTGGGTGTGGGTGATAACACACAGCCGAGCCTCGTCTCATCACAACGTGCAGTGGAGGACTATGACGACGAGGAGGATGAAGACATGGAGCAACTCTCCAGCCAAATTGAGGATATGACATGCACACTAGTCATATCCTCGGTTCAGCGAGGCTGGCCAGAGGACAGGGTAGATGAGGAGGAGGAGGAGGACAGCATGTTCAGTCATCGTGTTGGTCAGGATACTGAAGTACTGGCTGTTAAGAGTCTGGCGCACATGGCTGACTTTATGGTAAGCTGCCTGTCTCGTGAGCCTCGCGTTAAGAACATCTTGGCCGACAATCATTACTGGTTGGTAACACTGTTAGACCCATGCTACAAGGAGAACTTTATGTCTCTTATTCCCGAGGCGGAGAGGTCAGCCAAAATGCAGCAGTTCCGGAAGGCCATAGTCGCGGAAGTAGGCAAAGCATTCCCCTCACAAAACGCTAGCGGCATAGCTCAGGAATCAGTGGACAACCAAGGCGTACAGCCGAGAGGGGCACAAGTCCAATCCGACAGAGGTAGGGGAACAGTCTTTAAGATGTGGGACAGTTTTCTCAGCCCCTCACGTACCACAGCCCCTGAGGTGCGGGGTAGTGCCACAAGAAATCCTAAGTTTGCCCAGATGCTCAAGGAGTACCTTGCAGATCGAACAACTGTACTCCGACATTCCTCTGTGCCTTACAATTATTGGGTATCCAAGCTGGACACGTGGCATGAATTGGCTCTCTACGCCTTGGAAGTCCTGGCCTGCCCTGCCGCTAGCGTTTTGTCAGAGCGTGTTTTTAGTGCCGCAGGTGGAATCATTACAGATAAATGAACCCGCCTGTCAACTGAAAATGCTGACAGGCTGACTCTGATCAAGATGAACAAGGGTTGGATTGGGCCAGACTTCACCACACCAGCAGCAAATGAGAGCGGAATTTAACGTTTGTAACGGGAATTTGCCATGTACCTACACTCACCCATTTGTACACACTTCTAGACTTTGGATAATCGCTGGACTGCTCCTCCTTCTCCTCATGTGCCACCATGATGACCGTTACAATAGTTAGGCCGTTGTTTCAGGTATACCCCAGTGGTAAATTTTTTCGCCCATTCTTTCAGAATGGACATTACAATGACAGGAGACCTGCTCCTTTGCAATGGGAACAATGTTTTGAGGCCCTCATGCACGTCTCTATCCAGGGACAATGTGGAGCCTCCCAATTTTTGGCTGCCCTGCCTAAGGGCTATACTACAATAGACCCACTTTCTTACAATGGGCACTTCAGGTTTACAGGCCCTCATGCACGTCTCTATCCAGGGACAATGTGGAGCCTCCCAATTTTTGACTGCCCTGCCAAAGGGCTATACTACAAAAGACCCACTTTCTTACAATGGGCACTTCAGGTTTACAGGCCCTCATGCACGTCTCTATCCAGGGACAATGTGGAGCCTCCCAATTTTTGGCTGCCCTGCCAAAGGGCTATACTACAAAAGACCCACTTTCTTACAATGGGCACTTCTGGTTTACAGGCCCTCATGCACGTCTCTATCCAGGGACAATGTAGAGCCTCCCAATTTTTGGCTGCCCTGCCTAAGGGCTATACTACAATAGACCCACTTTCTTACAATGGACACTTCAGGTTTACAGGCCCTCATGCACGTCTCTATCCAGGGACAATGTGGAGCCTCCCAATTTTTGGCTGCCCTGCCAAAGGGCTATACTACAAAAGACCCACTTTCTTACAATGGGCACTTCAGGTTTACAGGCCCTCATGCACGTCTCTATTCAGGGACAATGTGGAGCCTCCCAATTTTTGGCTGCCCTGCCTAAGGGCTATACTACAATAGACCCACTTTCTTACAATGGGCACTTCGGGTTTACGTTTACAGGCCCTCATGCACGTCTCTATCCAGGGACAATGTGGAGCCTCCCAATTTTTGGCTGCCCTGCCAAAGGGCTATACTACAAAAGACCCACTTTCTTACAATGGGCACTTCAGGTTTACAGGCCCTCATGCACGTCTCTATCCAGGGACAATGTGGAGCCTCCCAATTTTTGGCTGCCCTGCCAAAGGGCTATACTACAAAAGACCCACTTCCTTACAATGGGCACTTCTGGTTTACAGGCCCTCATGCACGTCCCTATCCAGGGACAATGTGGAGCCTCCCAATTTTTAGCGGCCCTGCCTAAGGGCTATACTGCAATAGACCCACTTTCTTACAATGGGCACTTCAGGTTTACAGGCCCTCATGCACGTCTGTATGCAGGGGCATTGGTGAACCTCACAATTTTGGACTGCCCTGGCAAAGGAAAATACTACAAAGACTTACTTCCTCAAAATGGGCACATTAGACTCAAGAGGCCTTCATGTACGTCTCTTCTCAGGGACATCGAAGTGTCACACAATGTTTTCACGTAAAATCTTTCATGTATTCTCCAAAAGTAACATACACCAGCTCTATCTCACTATTGGATATGTGCCCTTAAGATTTCCGCCATGAAAATTCATTTTGGTGTCATTTTGGAAGGTTTTCTGGTGAGTCCGTAAAAATGGCGTAAAACGCAGACAAAATTGTTCACAGCTGTGACTTTTGAGTGATAAATGCTTCAAGGGGTCTTCCCCATGCTGTTGCCATGTCATTTGAGCACTCTTCTGAGACTTTTGTGACATTTTTAGGGTTTCTACATGCTGCCGGGGGTCATTTCAGAAAAATACTCGGGTCTCCCATAGGATAACATTGGGCTCGGTGCTCGGGCCGAGTACACGAGTATCTTGGAATGCTCGGCCCGAGCCTCGAGTACCTGAGCTTTTTAGTACTTGCTCATCACTAGTTAGTAGCATTTACCACACCGTTATTGTGCACCGCACTGATTTTATGGTGTTATCCCATCCCCACAGCCAACAGCTGAGCTCTGCTGCTCTGCCTGAGGTGAGGGCATGAGTTTTCTGAAACCAGAAAACCCATTTTACATAATAAACTAAAAGGTAAAACTTCCGAAGTCTCTATAATGTACAAAAGTATGAAAATATGTTCTTCAGAGAGGAAGATTACTTTTAGTTTTTCTTCACCTATTAGATGTAGCCAGTGGCGTAACTTGAAGCTCATGGGCCCCAATGCAAAAGCTCCAATGGAGCCCCCAATTATTGGAAGCCTATATTAGCATTGCTTTTTTATGTAGGCCAAAAGAACTTTTGGGGCCCTCTAGGCTTCCGGCTGCAATTGCAACCCCTGCACCTACTGTATTTATGCCACTGGATGTATAGCGCCCCTGAGCCACTCAGAACACTACAAGGAACTGCATCCTCTTGGGGATGCAGGACCTACCCCCTGGGACCTGGAGTACCAGTGCCGATACCACCAAAGCACTACCAAAATCCTAGTTTTCCACTCCACACCAGGGCTAAAGGGTTAATCAAGTAAGGGGATTGTCACCTAGAGTTAGGAACGAGTCCTGGGATTAGTCCGCCTGGTCGGAGGGGACACACACACAGGAGATGGAGAGAACTGTTGCACACAGAGAGGTGTGCGGACGTGCTCGAGCTGGGTCTGTGCAACGATGACCCGGGGCACAGGAGAGAGGTCGCCAGGGTGGGTACAGACAAGTACCGCTGGGACTGGAGCATGCACGGGGCACAGGGCCCTATATCAGGCGCCAGTTCTACACGGTTTGATAATCACCTGCACGGTGTGGACACCTTCATGGACTTCACCGAACCAAATAATCCGGGGGCATCAGTAATAAACTAGGATCGTGGTTCAGACACTTACCTCCCCACAAGATCCGCACTACCCACCGCACGGAGAAGGAGACTAGTACCCCAAAAGGGACAGTCAGGCCCCAAACACTCTATTCTATAGGGACCCAATCAACAGAGAGTGCCAGGGACAGAGCAACCTGGGTCACTACATTGGCACTGATACTCCATGGGACCCGAACCAGTCATCCACGGGTTGGAGTAAGTAGAGGCTGTTGGTTCCAACCTTGTGTCTTCTCCATTATTGCCCTTCACAACTTCCAGGCACGGCCCTACCTGCGGAGGGCCCAACATCATTGCTGCAACCACCACCAGCCCTGGGAGTACCCACATTCAGCAGCGGCGGTTCTACAGCTTTAACTGCAACCCGCAGGTGGCGTCACATACACTAACTTTCATCCCTACTTTAACCCCTTCACGACCTTGGACGGATCTATCCGTCATGGATCGTGTCCCGTTAAGCCCCGCCCCCTGCCGCGGGCAGGCGGCGGCGGTCGGCACACATATCAGCTGTTCTCAACAGCTGACGTGTGCCTGCATGTTGCGAGTGGAATCGCTTCTACTCGCAACATTTAACCCCTTAAATCTTGCTGCCAAAGTCTGGCAGCGAGATCTATATGCGCGCGGCCATGTTTTTTACTTACCGCCGCCCACACCGGAAGTCACGTGAGTGATCACGTGACTTTTAGTGGTTGCCATTGTAGCACAGGGTCATGTCATGTGCTATAGCCCCATAGGGGGACTAGTAAAATAAAATAAAAAAAAAGTTAAAAAAAGGTTTTAAAAAATAAAAAAACAAAAAACCTAAAAGTTCAAATCACCACCCTTTCACCCCATTGAAAATTAAAGGGTTAAAAAATAAATAACTATACACATATTTGGTATCGCCGTGTTCAGAAATGCCCGATCTATCAAAATATAAAATCAATGAATCTGTTTGGTAAACGGCGTAGTGGCAAAAAAATTCAAAACGCCAAAATTACGTTTTTTGGCCACCGCATGTTTTACGCAAAATGCAATAACAGGCGATCAAAATGTAGCATCTGCGCAAAAATGGTACCCTTAAAAATGTTAGCTTGAGACGCACAAAAAATAAGCCATCACTGAGCCATAGATCCCGAAAAATGAGAACGCTACGTGTTTCGGAAAATGGCGCAAAACGTGCGCCACTTTTATTGGACAAACTTGTGAATTTTTTTAAACCCCTTAGATACAAGTAAACCTATACATGTTTGGTGTCTACAAACTCGCACCAACCTGAGGCATCACATAGATACATCAGTTTTACCATATAGTGAACACGGTGATTAAAACATCCCAAAAACTATTGTGCGATCACACTTTTTTTGCAGTTTTTCCACACTTGGAATTTTTTTGCTGTTTTCCAGAACACTCTATAGTAAAACCTATGGTTTTATTTAAAAGTACAACTCATCCTGCAAAAAAACAAGCCCTCATATGGCAAGATTGACGGAAAAATAAAAAAGTTACGGCTCTCGGAAGAAAAGGAGCAAAAAATAAAAATGCAAAAACGGAAAGTGCCCGGGGGCTGAAGGGGTTAAATAATTCCTCTTTTACAGGAGAAGCCCCAGGGCACGGGACCGGGCAACAGCCACCAGAGTGACATTCCCATTTGCAACCACCCGGGACCGAGTACCCCCTTCCCTGGGCGACACAGATGTATCAATTCTAAAACTTTAAAAAGACCTCACTTATTTTCTACAACTAGCTTAGCAATGGAGTAATCTTTGACAGATCTGCCAATGTTCTTTCTTTGCACAGTGCTCCTACGTAACTATTTACTAACATAACAAGGGCAAGAAAAACAGTCCTCGTCCTGCAGATAGAGCAAATGAATAATTAATATCAAATTCTCTATTAGAAGTGTCATATATTTAAATTCTGAGGTTAAAAATGGTACAACAATATTTCACCGCTTGCCATCATATTTGCATTTGCTTTATTTTACTTTATGCATAATACATCTCCTCCTGCAAATATTGTCATGCACAAGGCACACTCCATATTACCAAACCAATTGGACAGCTTCTTCCTACAAAGTCAAAATAATTAATTCTGCTTGTAGCAGAAGGACAGATAATGAAATGCCCGATCTTAAGTCTTGCAGCTTAAAGCAGCTATCTTCTGCTGACCATGCAAGCAACAGCAGTTGAATGCTTTATGTGATTATTTGCAGTCACATCACCACACACAGTACCTACTCGCCATATAAATTCACAAGCGAAGACGGGAGCGCACAGTCTGTGCCCTGAGGCAACCCATTTCTGAGTTATTACAATGTCTTTATATGTCAAAAAATAAAATCTTAAATGTAAAGGAATAAAGTAAAACACATAAATTAGAATATAAATATGCAGGCAATATTATAGATTAATAGCTGTGGGACTGTTAAATATGAAAAGGAACGTTTCTCTGCACGTAAAAGCAATGAAAGAGCAAAATTAAAATGATACAGTTGTATTGATTGGACGGAAGATGTTTTGGAATATTGTATATTGCTTTTCTAATTCTGCCTAGGTGATTGATCATCTGAATGCACTCCTCTTGACATGTTCACTCAATGATTGGAAAGAAGAGGACATCAGAAAAACAAATCTTTGAAAAAGTTTTTAGTATGTCATCTTAGGATTTCTACTCATTGCCAAAGTACATGAGTTTCACAGAGTAGGTAGATAGGAGGTTGTAGAGTAGTTACAGCAGGAGATACCAAACTGTGGCTAGGGAGATGAATGTAGCTTGTGGGCCAATGTGGTCTTTGTCTCACAGTTGCATGCCATCTTGGTGCATTAGTACAAGGTCTACGGGGTTGGGAGATTAATATGATAACCTTAAGAAAGCATGATAGTGTTGGTTAAAGGCATGTTAAAGCAGTATGCAATAGTGTGATGAGAGTGCCTCGTGTGAAAATCTTGAATGGGATAAAGTGGGTAATCCTGGATTTAAGCATAGTGACTATAAGGGAGGGTGGCACAAAATGCTTTCTGGAGGGAAACTGAGGCTGTCATTTTACCATTAATTGGGGGCTCTTGGTGAGGGGTGTGTGTGTGGGGTGCACTGTATAATGCTCCCAACCATCTCTCAAAAGTGAACGCACCGTTCACTAGGTAAGAAAGGTTGTGTATCACAGTACCACTGCAATACAGGGCTTATGAAGTATGTGTATATGTGTGCATATATACAGTAGGGAAAAAAAGTATTTTGTCAGCCACCAATTGTGCAAGTAAGTTTTCCCACTTAAAAAGATGAGAGAGGCCTGTAATTGACCTCATTCGTAGACCAAAACTATGAGAGAATGAGAAAATACAGTGCCTTGCGAAAGTATTCGACCCCCCTTGAATTTTTTAACCTTTTTCCACATTTCAGGCTTCAAACATAAAGATAAAAATGTAAATGTTATGGTGAAGAATCAACAACAAGTGGGACACAATTGTGGAGTTACATATATCTGTAAATATATAAGGCAGCACTCTATATTCAAGAGCCTTTTTTGCTTTTTTGCATTTATATAATTTGGCACCTTCTGTATACATTTTTTGGGAGCTTGTGCTGCTTCATGTTGTCTCTATTTCCCTCTCTCTGTTGGCTTTGGTATAGTCAAGCTATGGTGATTCCCCCTCCAATACCTTTTACCTTAACCCCTTAATAATTTAAGAAATAAACACATACAACAAAGTTGGATGAAATGGCCACAACAGCCTTTATTAAACATATACACACAGGAAATGAACTTAAATAGGGTTTGGTCCTTGAAGCTCATAAATCTGGTGATTAACTAGTACTTTATTAACATTACCTTCCCCCTGAACCACATTTACTCCCAGCCGTAACCACAAACTCGGGAGCACCAATAAAAGGGGTGGAAGGGATAACTACCAAACCCGGGACCTGACATTCCATTGCCGGTGGTCCCCCAAATCACCAGACCACCATCCAAACCAGCCAATGAAAGGGATCCATATTTCCATGAACCCCCCAGTAACAATTTACACCAACTTTGAGGACCCACCTTAACCGCCAATAGCCGCAATTAGGGAGGGAGGGCAGGACAATCCCAGGGGATTGCAGGCCAAAGAATCCTCCACCCCCAGGCTGACCTATATATGCTCTAACTGACTCATAACTCCTTCTGGGGGTCATGTCCTCCTAACCAAGTCATGCTGGCCTCCACCCACACCGGGGGTGGGGCTCCGGCCTTGTACTTTTTTTTCTTTCTCTCTCTCTCTTTGTATATATATATATATATATATAAACTTTATTATTTAATTTTATTTAAAACAAAGTTAATAAAAATGTAGAAAAATATGTATTGGTTTCCTCTGCGATTGGTCTTCTATTCTCCTCCCCTATATATCCTTACACTTACAACAGATTAATTCCCTTTATGTAATTAAATGTGATGTGCGTGCCACTTGGCTTCATTACACTGTGCATCCCTTTCCATTTGAAATATTTCATTTTACTTTTAGGAGATCTTTTATCTTGTTGGATTGCATGTGATATACTATTGTCATTGTTCAATTAAATGTATGTTAATTCAACAGTGTTTACTTATCTATATGTCCATGTTAATGTATTATTACTGTCCAGGAATTCCCACCTCTTTCCTTTTATATACTGTCCCTTTTATGAACTTTGTTTTAACAAAAATAATATATGTACATATATATATATATATATATATTGTGAGGCAGTGACAGGGGTAATATTTGAAGACCGCTATGTGTCCCCCAGAATGTGTCTGGAAACCCTCTGAGTTTGCTATAGCTATTACTGGGAGTATAGCACAAAGGGTAACAGGGAGACAGATCCCTCCTCCCAGTCCAGGTTTTGTAGCAATCCTCATGTCCGGCATTTTCATTTAAAATCATGCAGAGCACAGCAGGGTGTGTCTCAGTTGAGAGCCAGGCTTGGTGAAGCTAACACATGCCGTGTGAGCTGGGCTGGCTCTGTGTGGAGTGAACACAGGCCAAGAGTGTGAGCCTAGGAGAACCTTACACAGATCCCTGCGGTTAACGGAGTCCTAAGGTAACAAGACTTTTTGATGCAAAGAATTTGTCTATATGCACCGGCTGTGATCCGGAAGAGACTTTGACAGTGGGAAATTGGATCTATTTATGCTGCAACAATAAATAGACTGTTGCTGTGAACACGCTGCTGCCTCACTGCCTCACGTTTTTGCCCAAGCAACGCTGCTACCTCACAATATATATATATATATATATATAGCTGAGTGATACAGATATGTCAATGCTGTGGCTCTCAATGACTCCCTGTTTCCCTTCTCTCAGTGTTAGAGATAGCATGATGGAAGAGAGGTGGTTGTGCACATTTCTGCACTAGAGAGATGGAGCAGTACGTAAACTTATCTGGAAAGCTGAGGGATCACACAATTTACAAGGAGAAAGGCACATTAAGAGGAAATAATTGAAAAATAGAAGTTGTGTTGACACATGAAATATGAGGAAAGCAGCACACTGGATACATTCAGATCTCACATCCATTCATGCAGCAGAATAATCTGATACCCAGAGTCTGAAAACAAATGAACGAAATTAATATTGTGGACTGAATCATTCATTTAGATTTTACAAGTACATATACTGATTGGTGGTAGAGTAGAATATTTTGATCTCAATGAATCTAGTCATACATCTGCAATTAGATAGTGAGCAGATGAGTTAGATATATTTCATGGTGACTAGGCCCTAAGGTAAAACATTTAGGGAAAATGTAATTGCACAATGGTAATGGCGTTCATTTTATTGGACATGTGCCATACACGCAGTAGTAGTATGAGATTGCATGAGAAATAATACAGTAGTAAACAAAATAGTACTCAATGAAATTTTCCTAAATTAATGGAAAGTAGCATAATACATCCAATCCAAACATATCTAACTATATGTTATAATTGAAAGCTTTATAACACAATATAATGTTACCTACATATGTAAATTAATTAAAAAAAAGAAAAACAAACTTATTTACCTTTTATCCCTTGGTGCCTTAGTTGTCCTGGTCCACTGTCCCCATTAGGCTCTATTCACAATGACGTAAGCTTTGTAGCAGCTAGACAAAGCTCCAGCCAAGCTTCAGCCTCTTTCTCACCAATTTATGCGATATGCAGGTAGAAGTACTTTATTTTGTTTTATAGAAAGCAGTTTGGAACTTTTGTAAAACTAATTCATAAAATAATTAAGAAATGGTGTTACTTGTCCAGGCTACAGCTCTAGGCATTGCTCCCACCTTGACTGGTGGCTGGCTACCTTTGTGCTAGTATAGGTCGGGTTACCATGGTAACTTGGAGAACCCCTCTGATGTCATCATTCAAGAATTTAAAGGTCCACTTAGGTGGCTGAATACTGCTGGAGTATTCAGGTAGCAAGTGCATACTGCTAACATCTGCTTTCCAGGAGTCTTTCCTATGTTACAGCTAGATGCCTAATTTTCTGCTCAGTTGCACCTTAGTGCTATCTGCACTTCCAGCTCTCCAACACCAGGGTGCCTGATTTCTTATTCAGCTCTGCAGTTCTTGAGTGCTATTCACACATCCAACTCTAATACTGCAAGGTGCACGATTGCCGACTCCTCTCTGCTGAACAAAGGTACTGTCTGCCAATTCAACTCTGTTACATCAATTACATGCCTGCTGACTCTTCTCTACTGATCCTTAGTGCACACTTGACTTTGCGGCTTTTAGAACTTCCACATTCTGTCCTACTCATCCAGCTCTACTGAACATCACTGTTCCACATGCCATTTAGCTAGTCCAGTTCTGCTGCATCAATACTTTTATTACATGTTGCTCACTTTACCTTATGGTTTAATGAATCCACTCCCCAGGTGAGTACTTAACACACAATTTCCCAATAATAGCTTTATTTAGTATTCAGTCCCCAAGTGCTAAATGAAACAGTAGATTATGGGGTGAAGAATGGGATTACTTTTTTACGGGGCGGCATGGTGGCTCAGTGGTTAGCACTGCAGTCTTGCAGCGCTGGGCTCCTGGGTTCAAATCCCACCAAGGACAACATCTGCAAAGAGTTTGTATATTCTCCCCGTGTTTGCGTGGGTTTCCTCCCACACTCCAAAAAAAAACATACTCATATTGAACCTAAATTGTGAGCTCTAATGGGGACAGTGTTGCCAATGTATGTAAAGCGCTGTGGAATTAACAGCGCTAAATAAATGTGTAAATATTATTATTTATAGACAGGTATTATTTATATATGGATATAACTCACCAATATTAATGTGATATACAAAAAACCCTAATCATTTCTCTTGCGCAACTGTGGTCACAAAGATTAACATCGAGAAACCATATTATATGAAATGTTAATGGAAGTGATACTGGGAAATTATAGAAAATGTTCTATCTACATTGAACTATTCCACACGTTTCACTGCAAGGAAACTAAATATGACTGATGCTGCTATAGTGCCCAATAAAACTATACGATAGTCCTACAAGTCTTTTAAAAAATCTTTGTGCTTCAATTATTTGAAATCTACTGTAGGTTACTTCCCAAAGTTGTCTGCTTTTCAGCGTAGACCTTTTATGTTGTTATAGCAAAAGCATGAAAGCTTAGATGAATACGGAGGAATGTATCTAATCTAGAAAGAGAGCTGTGCTGACTACAGTTCCTTTTTACTAGTAACCCAAGAACAGTCTTACTTTCTTCTTGCCTGACCTCTATAACAGTCAAGTATTAACTTCTTTCAATTTTGAATTATTAGTAGTTTTAAAGTCAGAAAATATGTTTCCTTTGATAACATGAAATAGAATAAAGATATTGTCCCTCTACAAATGATAGTGATAAATCTCTGGTTTATCTTCCGGATTCCCAAAGGCTAAGGGGTACTTTGCACACTACGACATCGCAAGCCGATGCTGCGATGCCGAGCGCGATAGTCCCCGCCCCGTCGCAGCTGCGATATCATTGTGATAACTGCCGTAGCGAATACTATTGCTACGGCTGCTTCACATGCACTTACCTGCCCTGCGACGTGGCTCTGGCTGGCGACCCGCCTTCTTATTAAGGGGGTAGGTCGTGTGGTGTCACTGCGACGTCACACGGCAGGCGGCCAATAGGAGCGGAGGGGCGGAGATGAGCGGGATGTAAACATCCCGCCAACTTCTGTCCTTCTGCATAGTCGATGGGAGCCACAGTGACGCAGGTAGGAGATGTTCCTCGCTCCTGCGACTTCACACACAGCGATGTGTGCTGCCGCAGGAGTAAGGAACAACATCGGACCATCGCGTCCGTGTAATTATGGAATTCGCCGACGCTACACCGATGATACGATTACGACACTTTTGCGCTCGTTAACCTTATCATCTAGGATTTACACACTACAATGTCGAGAGCGACGCAGGAAGTGCATCACTTTCGACATGACCCCACCGACATCGCGCCTGCGATGTCGTAGTGTGCGAAGCCCGACTTAAAAGTGGTGTTTCCATTGACACTTATTTGGAGTTAACCACAACCTTTTCCTAGCCCCACACAGTCTATTACCATCTTAGAGTATTTATAATAGGATTTGTATGAACTAGAGATATAATAGGCTTGTGAGCCAGAGGAACATTAGGTTTGTGGATTGTGGGACGGCTCGTGCACACCGCCACTCTGCTATAGACTTTTATGGATTGCGTTGTACTATCTGTGATTCAGTATGCCTTGACTAAGTATTTTGCCTTTGTTCCTGTCCAATAAGATATTGACTGAGTCTAAAAATACTCTATCACATTCTAAGAGCCGGCTATGACAGGAATGCATTTGATAACTTTATAACGGTATTTATGTCAACTCTTAATCTGCTTCACAAAAAAACCAAAGAATGACTAATAATATTCCACCACACTGAACTTAACGAGTACCATTATTATTATTGTTACTGTTATTATGGTGTTATTTAGATTTTTTTTTTTGAACAGACGATAGAGTACAGTGTACATGAATAGTTCCATTATTGCGAAGGAGAAGGTTTAGCTCATAAACATGGTAACAGTGCTTAATCGAAGATATAATCTTTATATTCTTTGCCACATTGGTGCATTACTACTATTAATAAATTATATTTTATATTTCTTAACAATATAATGACAGTTTTACCCATTATTTGTTAATTAAAGCAATATTCCAGTTTCAGAAAATATAGGGTAGCAATTAAATAATAAAGTGTTATACAGTTTTCAATTTGATTTTCTGCATTATTTTTAAGATTTATGATTCCTGCGATTTAATAGATATACAGTATGTCCACCCATATCCTGTGCACCGCCATAAACTTGAGAACGGCGGCAGCTTTAGGAATAGAAATGGTGTCTAGGTATAGTAAAGTAGCCATGCGCTACGCAATGAAACCACCTATAGCGCCACCTGGTGGAAAACAACGGAGTTAGCATTTTTATCTCGAAAACGGAATGAGATAGATAAAAAAAGTGAATTAAAAAATTGTAGGGCATCATCAATTCAATACGAATCGACACCTTGCATACAGAAATGCTATGATTAGAACGTGTAAACTCACAAGACTGCGGACATCATGAAGCGATACCTCATGGAGACCTTCCTACAAGTCATTGGGTATGGTGGCTGCATGGAGTGGCCTCCACGCTCACCTGACCTGTCCCCATTGGACTTCTTTCTGTGAGGTCACATCAAACAGCAGATGTATGTGACCCCTCTACCAACATTGCAGGACCTACGACGACGTATCACAGATGCTTGTGCAAACGTGTCACCTTCCATATTGCACAACGTGCAGCAAGATACAGTATGCTGTCCAGAGTCCAGATGTGCATTGCAGCCGACGGTGGCCACTTTGAGCATCAAAGGTAAATGAGTGCCATATGTGTGACCAGCATTCAATGTTTTGGGGGGGTCATGGGTTTCATATCAAGGTGTCGATTCGTATTGAAGCTCACCGCACACGCCGTGATGTCATGACGCAGTTACCTGTCATGCATTTGCGCAGAACCTTCCTAGGCCCTCATTATAGTCAGAAGTACCAGCCCAGCTTCAGTGGCTTGAAAGGCCCCTGGGATTTCAGTGCGAGTAGCAAGAGTCTGAACATGCAGCGAGGACCAGAAGAGTGACATAGGCTGGAGAGGTGAGTATAAGAAACTTTTTTTTTCTTAACATTTTGAAGGCTTGTTTATGGATCAGAAAAATAGCTGTCAGGGAGAAAATGACAAAATAATCTCCATTTTGGCAAATGTGGATTTTTGTAAAATTTTAGTGAAATTTAATTCCACTGTAATTTATTTGCTTATTTTTCTAATATTGATTAAAAACTTTAATTTCCTAGAACAAATAAAAAACTGCTAAAATGCTTCCATTGAAAAAAAATGCCAAAAGCACTACCATCTACCAACATATATGATAATTATGTTTTGTAAATATGTGATTTACAGTAGTTGTATAGGTATTAATAATGACTTAAAAAAAACAGGCATGATATTGCCTATAAAACTAAAGTTCTTTGCTCTTTACTCCTGATAAATATGAATAGAAATATTTCATACCAATAAACGAGCTATAGAAGAACAATCTATGATAAAAAAGGTATCAATCTCATACAATAGACCAACTTTATAAAATGTTCACCTTACCGGTGGATACAGGTGGAAAAGAGCCCTGTGCAAGAACAATATATAAGCCCTTTACAATCCAATAGCTTAATTATCAATATGCACAATTCCATCTGCATTGGAGGCAGAATTGGCCCCCTAATCTCTTGGGCCCCTGTGTGGCCACTCTGGTTGCCTTAATGATATGTCCACTCTTGGTTCACCCATCAAAACAGTAATGAAATGACTGCAAACACACGTTTTCTGATGTTATTTCTCAAGCAGCCGGCAATTCATATAGTTACATAGTTATTTAGGTTGAAAAAAGACCTAAGTCCATCTAGTTCAATCTTCTTCCACAAATTCTACATTTTGTCCCTAATATTCATTCCAATATTTTCACAAGTCTGAGAGGTGAAATGGTTAAAACCAGTACAGCCGCAAGTCGTACCAAGAATGAGGCTTATGATTCAGCACATTCTAGAGCCATTCACTTCTGCACAAAAGTAGCAGGCATTTGGCTGGAGCTTTATAAAGCCAATAGAGTCCATTCTATTCAGTATAAACTGTTGATTGTGCCAATGTCAGGAGTGTGACGTATGGTAAGAGTTGGGAACATTCGCCATACATTACATAAACATTTTAGGTGGAGATACGAGAGCTGTTACGCACTAACAGTCATAGACCTGCACATATACACCCTCACAATGCTGACGACGACATGAAGGATAGCACCACATTAGGCAATAGCTCTTTGCCAGAATTTTATCATGATGAACATTAGATTTCCTTCAAACTGCATTACATAATGTCATGAGGAAAGAAGAACTACTATTTTTGATAAACTGTTCTCATCAACTTATATGTCAAGAAACCCATATTCTGCTAGTAAAGAAATGTTCAGCGCTGCATAAGCAGCCAGTAAAAAGCGATTGGAATAATTCATCACTGTATTCGGAGATCTATAACCCAGGACTATTTGTCTTGTGCCTGTTTTGTACCTTCTATTTTCCAGAATAGACAATTTACAGTATATAGAGATAGACTTAAAGTAAGAGCTGCAACGACTGGTTACATAACTATTATTTAGCACCGCATATTTACATATCATTACATAGTAGAGCTAATCAAAAGTGTAACCCATGTCATTCCATCATATAAAATATACCGTATACAGTATATAGAGATAGACTTAAAGTAAGAGCTGAAACGCCTGGTTACATAACTAATATTTAGCACTGCATATTTACATATCATTACATAGTAGAGCTAACCAAAGTGTAAACTGTGTCATTCCATCATATAAAATATACCGTTTACAGTATACAGAGATAGACTTTAAGACCTGAAACGCCTAGTTACATAACTATTATTTAGCACTGCATATTCACATATCATTACATAGTAGAGCTAACCAAAGTGTAACCCATGTCATTCCATCATATAAAATATACCGTATACAGTATATAGAGATAGACTTAAAGTAAGAGCTGAAACGCCTGGTTACATAACTATTATTTAGCACTGGATATTTACATATCATTACATAGTAGAGCTAATCAAAAGTGTAACCTGTGTCATTCCATCATATAAAATATACCATATACAGTATATAGGGATAGACTTAAAGTAAGAGCTGAAACGAATGGTTACATAACTATTATTTAGCACTGCATATTTACATATCATTACATAGTAGAGCTAATCAAAAGTGTAACCTATGTCATTCCATCATATAAAATGTACACAGCTGCCCTCCTTTGAGAGGACCACTCCTCTAGAAAACCATATTACTACAATTTTGAGTGGTTGTTTCAAAAAGGCTCCACTTTATCTGTGAGATAAGATTAGGCAAAAGATGATTACATTATGTTCCAGAGTGCCAAATATGACACCGTGCATATCTACTGCATCTTGCTAAGTCATGACACATTGAAACCCAGCAAGCAAACAAGCAACACAGATATTTCATTCGCAAAGCGCAATACTTTATAACTATGCAAGGCTTCGCGATGGAGACAATATTAACATTGTTTATTTACCTATAGGAGCGAATGCCATTACTGTCACATTGACAAATTGCCTCTTCCTTCCCTTTTAAATGTTCACTGTCACACTCCCTGACTACAAAAAACCCAAGTCGCTGGAGAATAATTGTAAATCTTACCTTTCCCTTGCTTTTTGTTGCGTGTCCCCCCAGAGGATAATGGTAAAGTGATGCCTGCAGCTCACAGAGAGAGGGGTAGCTGTGTCTGAACTCTGCAGCTTTCTTTGAATACATTGTGGATAAACATGTCAAGTTCACATTCAAGAATCTTCTCCGACTCCCCTCTCCGATGCTGCTTCTGCTTCCCCTTCCCATTCATTCTAAATTCAAAGGCTCATGGACTGTGACAAAGTCACAGCTTCGGTTTTCAGACTGATTTTTCAAATACAATGGTCCAAATTAAGAGCTGCTGCTGAGCAATAGAAGGCGTCAAAGACGAATTGACAAAATATCAGTTTGTCTTCCCATCTTCAGCGCTTATACACACTCAAGGCAGTAGACAACAGGTGAAGACACTAAATCCAGGGATGTAAGCTCCATCTCCAGGTGGTATCCTGTCCTCCATCAGGAACTGCAGTCCATAAGTCTAGCAAAGGAAAAACTCTCACAATAGATATAGATGACTTTCAATATAACCAAAGGAGAAAATATCGAAAGATCTTTTCTCAAGGCTTAAGAATACTAAGACTGCGCCGTATTGGATATTTTTTTCATTTGCTATCATTCACTTTGAATGAGGAAGGGAAATGCACTGCCCATCCTCTCCTGAGGACAGGATGCATTTATGTGAAACATGAGGAGAATGCCTAATGCCGAAACAGCCTCGGACTGCATTCCCAATGAGCTCTCATTACAGGCGTGCTGTAGAGTTACACTGCCTGGTATTACCTTCCCCAATTACTCAGCCTCACATTCTTTACACAAAGCTGCTTGATCATTAAAAAGCAGAAGCGAACAATAAGGCGTTTTAGTGGCCGATGCACACTCTTCTCCAGTTGTTAACACTGTTAAGGGTGACTTTGACATATGCATTGATTTCATTTTTTTATGCACAAAATATCCCTTTATGTATTTCTTATAGATATACATTTTTTATTACCCACGTTTCACTGTCTGCTGTTAATAGGAAAAACAAGTTCTCCCTTTGGAAGTATTTCATAGAATATGTTAGAGGATTTTAAAAATAGCAATCGTTTTCCTTCCATCTGAAAACCTCTATAAGAAACCGCAAGGCATTCAAGGTACACAAATTCTCTGTGGCCTTTTTACCAACAAATCAACGTCATAGAGTTTATCTATATCCTATTGTCCAGAATCCATTGCTGGTAAATTGCAGTCTACATTCTGCTGAGTAAGCAAAGCTCTGGCTGAGGGCACAATATTCCATGCAGGTTCATATTAACAGAATGCTCACTATCGAGAGTATAATAAGAAAATATTAACAAGCAATAAATTAAATCCCTAATATACTACATATAGGATGCACCTTAAGGAATAGTCGCATCTAGGTGTAATAATAATAATACTGTATTCACAAATTCCTCCAATTAGCAATGTAGTATAGTTCTCATGATTAGCTATGTCACTTACTTCATGTGCAGGGCATTGTAGCTTAGGTGATTACTGTTATGACTAGGGATGATTGAATACTTCGATTATTCGGCTTCGCAAATATTTTCCGAATACCTCGCCACTATTCGCGAATATTCGATGCGCAATGTAAGTCTATGGGAAACGCAAATAACAACTATTCGGTACTATTCGGGCTTCCCATAGACTTACATTGCGCATCGAATAGTTGAATAGTGGCGAGGTATTCAGAAAATATTCGCGAAGCCGAATATTTGAAGTATTCGATCATCCCTAGTTATGACCACTCATATAGTAACAGTTGCTAGTGATCATAACCATGGATACCTAAGCTACTGTAATTCCCTGCACATGAGGTAGGTGACATCGCTAATCAAGAGAACTATACCATATTTGTAATTGGAGGAGTTTGCCAATATTGTTATTATTATTATTATTATTATTATTATTACATACAGTGGGGAAAATAAGTATTTGATACACTGATAATTTTCCAAGTTTTCCCACCTACAAAGAATTGAGAGGTCTGTAATCTTTATCATAGGCACACTTCAACTGGGACAAACAGAATAAAAAAAATCCAAAAACCACATTGTATGATTTTTAAATAATCAATTTGCATTTTATTGTTTGAAATAAGTATTTGGTACAATAGAAAAACAGCACCTAATAATATTTAGTATAAAAACCTTTCTTTGCAATTACAGAGGTCAGACGTTTCCTGTAGTTCTTGACCAAGTTTGCACACACAGCAGCAAGGATTTTGTCCCGCTCCTCCATATAGATCTTCTCCAGATGTTTTAGGTTTCAGGGCGGTCACTGGGCAACATTGCGTTTCAGCTCCTTCCAAAGATTTTCTATTTGGTTCAGGTCTGGAGACTGACTAGGCCACTCCAGGACCTTGACATGCTTGTTACGGAGCCACAGGTTAGTTGACCTGGCTGTGTGTTTTGGGTCATGGTCATGCTGCAAGATCCAGCCATGATCCATCTTCAATGTTTTTACTGAGAGAAGGCGGATGTTGGCCAACATCTGGCGATACATGATCCCATTCATCCTCCCTTCAATGCGGTGCAGTTGTCCTGTCCTTTTGCAGAAAAGCACCCTCAAAGTATGATGTTTCTACCCCCATAATTCATGGTTGGGACGGTGTTCTTAGGTTTGTACTCATCTTTCTTCTTCCTCTAAACACAGCGAGTGGAGTTGATACCAAAAAGTTCTATTTTGGTCTTATCTGACCACATGACCTTCTCCCATGCCTCCTCTGAAACAACCAGATGGTCATTGGTGAAATTCAAATGAACCTGAACATGTGCTGGTGTAAGCAGGGGGACCTTGTGTGCCCTGCAATATATTAATCCATGACGGTGTAGTGTCTTGCTAACTGTAATCTTTGAGACTATGGTCCCAGCTCTCTTAAGGTGATTGACCAGGTCCTCCCGTGTAGTTCTGGGCTGATTCCTGACTTTTCAAAGAATCATCATTACCCCACAAAGTGAGATCTTGCATGTAGCCCCAGACCAAGTTAGATTGAGAGTTATCTTGTGTTTCTCCATTTTCTAATAACTGCACCATCATTGTTGCTGTCTCACCAAGCTGCTTGCCTATTGTCCTGCAGCTCATCCGAGCCTTGTGCAGGTCTACAATTTTGTCCCTTGTATCCTTAGTCAGCACTTTGATCTTGGCCATGGCAAAACAGTTGGAGTGTGAGTGATTGAGTGTGTGGTCAGGAGTCTTTTATACAGGCAACAAGTTCAAACAGATGCAATTAATACAGGTAATGAGTGCAGGGTAGGAGGGCTTCTTAAAGAAAAAATAACAGGTCTATTAGAGCCAGAATTCTTTCTGGTTGGTAGGTGATTTTATTCTGTCTGTCACAGTTGAAGTGTACCTAGGATAACAATTACAGACCTCTCTATTCTTTGTAGGTGGCAAAACTTGTAAAATCAGCAGTGTATCAAATATTTAATTTCCCCTACCATATTGCGTTACGATCTTGGAGATGGGAACACCCCTTTAACATAATTTAAAGAACTTAAAGGCAAACAGATTCCTGCTGTCCAAACCACTTGCTGTATGAATATGACATTAGCTGTGTGATTGCAGCCAGGTCTGTTGAAAAAGCTGCAACATTTCAGAGAAAACATACATTTAAAAGCCATCAGAGACTTTGTGTTTGGGCTGACTAGTCTAACACAGATCCCCAGCCAGCTTCTCCCTACTCTGATCTCTGAATGACAGGTTTCTCCCTATGTGATCACATAGAAAGAGACCTGTCAGGCAACTGGAAAGGGTGGGGAGGGGAGAAGCCATCGCTGACTTTTCAAAGAATGTTTGCTATGAAATGCCACAGTGTTTTACAGTAAAACTAACCCGACTGCAATCGCTCAGCCAGTGTCTGATTCATGTTGCACATGTTTCAGGTCAGATTATTGTATTTTTGGAAAATCTGATTACTAACAGGCTCAGATGGTTACAAGTAAATTGAATTTTCACTTTGCTGTGAGCTGATCGGAGTGAAAACCAGAAGATATACAGTTTGTGTCCAGTCCACCCATATCCTGTAGATTGCCATTAACTTGAGAACGGCAGCAGCTATAGGCATAGAAGTGGTGTCTAGGCATAGTAAGGTAGCCATGCGCTACGCAATGAAACCATCTATAGCGCCATCTGGTCGAAAACAACGGAGTTAACATTGTTATCTTGAAAATGGAACGAGATAGAAAAAAAAAGTGAATTTAAAAATTGTAGGGCATCATCAATTCAATGCGAATCGACACCTTGCATACAGAAATGCTGTGATATGAAACCCATGACCCCCACAAAACATTGAATGCTGGTCACGCATATGGCGCTCATTTAACTTTGATGCTCAAAGTGGCCACCGTCAGCTGCAATGCACATCTGGACTCTGGACAGCATACTGTATCTTGCTGCACACTGTGCAATATGGTAGGTGACACATTTGCACAAGCATCTGTGATACGTCGTCGTAGGTCCTGCAATGTTGGTGGAGTGGTCGCATACACCTGCTGTTTGATGTGACCTCATGGAAAGAAGTCCTGTGGGGTCAGGTCAGGTGAGCGTGGAGGCAACTCCATGCAGCCACCGTACCCAATGACTTGTAGGAAGGTCTCCGTGAGGTATCGCTTCACATCCACAGCCTTGTGAGTTTTACACGTTCTAATCATAGCATTTCTGTATGCAAAGTGTCAATTCGTATTGAATTGATGATGCCCTACAACTTTGTTATTCACTTTTTTCTCTATCTCATTCCATTTTCGAGATAAAAATGCTAACTCCGTTGTTTTCCACCAGGTGACGCTATAGGTGGCTTCATTGCGTAGCACATGGCTACTTTACTATACTTAGACACCACTTCTATGCCTATAGCGGCTGCCATTCTCACGTTAATGGCGATGGACAGGATATGGGTGGACACACTGTATTTTAAAGTGGAGCTATAAAGAGGAGATTTTTTGGTATATCTACATAAGTAGTTACTTGCATGTTTTCTTCTTTTTATGAACAGAGCACAAAAGTTTTGTCCCATCTGTGGACTCAAGAAGAGGAGTCACCAAATCCCTATTTAGAGGCTGCTTGACTGGAGAGGTGACGATGCATGAGCTGCACTCTTCATTTACTTTCGGAGTTGTAAGAATAGCTGACAAAGCATTTTATGGAGTTGCTATAAATGTCTAAAATGAGAATACCCCTTTTTCTAACATTGCAAGGATGTTGTTTTTTACTGTTCTCACACATGCTTACCCAGTCAACCAGTGTATTCTGCTCTGCATTGGTGAGAGGCAAGAACCCATAAAACACAGTCTACTGATGAGCATCTTAGCCTTATTCTTTTATATATCATTAAAAAGATAGATATTGATATATTTGGTAGGTACTTTCAATAAGTTGGACTTTGAGAGAGTTTTCTTTCTCTTGGAGAAGAAATAATTGTTATACCATCTCCTCTAAATTTTAAAATAAAAAAAATTGACTGTTGCCATTCTTTTTCTTAAAGGGAACTTGTCAGCTGATACATGCCGCCCAAACTATGGCCGGCATATGGTGACTGAGCCGCGAAATTGACTAGTACTACAGGTGGGTCCCTGGCAGCTTCTCCCCGCCCATTGACAGTGACTGACAAGTCTCTGCCTATAGGCGATATCATGGTGTGCCTTCAAAGAAATTGAGCCCCATAATTATTTTATCAAAAATGCTAATTTTTACCAAAATAAATCTGACAGATCCTCTTTAAAATTACTACAAAGATGAAGCTCTATTTAATGTAATGTTATGAGAAGATGATCTATTGTCTTATGGTTAATATTTTATATTTCCCTTTGATCATTTAAATAATTTATTTCTATATGGCTAGCTTCAATGGCTTTGTGTGTTGTATTAGTTTTATATATCTTAATCATAAAGGCAATGAAACATAGTGTTGGCAGGCTTTGTTTAAAGAAGTTGTACACTTACCAAAATTGTTTTTTTTTTCTCCTAAATCTTGCCATTATGTGCCTCTCCACACATCTATTATGTTATTTTAGCAATATTACCTTTTATCGTGCTTTAGCAGAACATCCTCATTTCTGGCTCCAGTTCTGTTATCTCACACCCACTCAGATCTCCACCCAAAGACTCCTCCCTGCCATCTTCCTGTCTCTGCATGTTATCGAAGCACTGAGAGAAATCATATCAGTGACACAGCAGCAGCTCCCAGCTCTGCATAGCCAGGGGAAGAAAGTGTCTATCTTCTGCTTGTTCTGATATAGTTCATAATGTGTGTATACAGAAATTATGATTGGCCGGTGCAACATGTGAAAAAAATAAATAATTGAAAAAAATGACATAGAAATAAGTCAGAACATTTCCCATTGGCTGGGAGAGCAATCACAGCTCTGCTCCCTGCACTGCTCTGTGTTACCCTATGCTGCTCTATGTCCCACGCAGCGCTGTGCACTCTGCACACACAGACACACACACACACACACACACACACACATACACTGTGTTCTGCACATTACACACAGAAACACACTGTGCTCTGCACTCAACACACACACATCCACTGTGTTTTGCACTTTACACACACAAATACACTGTGCTCTACACTCTATACACACACACACACATTGTGCTCTGCACTCTACACACACACACACACACACACACACACACTGTGCTCTACAATCTACACACACACACTGTGCACTCTACACACACACACACACACACTGTGTTCTGCACTTTACAACACACAAACACACTGCTCTGCACTCTACACACACAAACACAAACACTGTGCTCTGGTCTCACACACTGTGCACACACTGCACTCTGCTTATCCCCCTCCCCCGTGTGATCACATACTTACCCGACATGACTCCTCCTCTCCCTCTCCTCTTGAGCCTGGTGCTGCCTGCACACAACTGCAGGATGGCTAAGTGAACTCTCCTCTTGATGCTGGGCTGTGACATGTGGTAATTACCACCCACAGCCCAGTCACTCGGGATCAGAGGCAGCTGCTGATGTCACGTCTACTTTCAGAGCCTGGAAGTTGACGTGACATCAGCAGATGCCAGAGGCCACAGCACCCGGGGGTCACAGTGCCAGAATTGGAAATAGAAGGTAATTAAAAGGAGACTTTTATTAGGGATTTAAATTGATAGTGAAAAATTAAAAAATGGGTGAACCAGCTCTTTAATAGTGTTGCAACATGGAGAGCAGGTTTTAAGTAGTTCTTAGCTAGTTCTTCAGGGAAGCTAACAGGCTCCATGATTTATGGTCTTTGTTTTTAGACTTAAAGCACCACTTGAGTATTTTTTTTCCAGCACTGGAGTGGTGCTAATCTGTGGTCCCTACCCCTAGTAATATAATTACCCTCTGCTGTCTCCACCTTTAATTGATGCCACTCCAACCCCACAGCACCATCTTGTGACTACAACATCTGACTAGTCGAATCAGAAGTTACACAAGCTCTCTATGCAAGTTTATGAGAGCCAGAATGAGGCCAAAACAAGGCTTTCATTGATTGCATTGAAGAATGACCTCCAGCACATTGCATGAAACTCTGGAACAGCTACAGATAGCAAACTGCAGAAGACTGACCGAAGCGGCAGTGATAGAAGGTGAAGATGGTGGTAGGTAAGTATATGAGGAGAGTCAGGGAATTTAGATTTAACGCACCACTCCAGCATTAAAATAATAACAAATCCTGAAGTGGTGCTTTAAATATCTATTTTGGGTCTTGTAATAAGCCAGTTACCTTCCTCTTGTGGGTGTTATAAAACTTGTGGCCTGGTATCTGGTATATTATGCTCATACTATCTGCTCTGTACAAATACCTTAACGGCCAATTCATTATCATCATAGTAAGTATTACAATGAAATAAAATAAGTTAATTTCTGTACACCACAGATAACACAAAATGCACCATTCACAATAGGAGATGACTACAGATAGGCCAGCATGCCCGGCACTGCTCGGTACTCGATTGAGCATTCTGTTGCTCTAGACACTCAGTACTTGATCGAGTATCCTGGTACTTGGGCAATATGCTCATTTCCCTGCCCTGCATGTTTTGCGGCAGATTTTCAACCACTGAACATGCTGGGATTGCCTGGTAATCGCACTAATGCTGTAGACATGTTGGCTACTGACATTACTGTGATTGGCCAGCCACATCGTATTAATGGGTATTTAGAAGATCTGGTGATGCCATGATCCTTATATTTTACCCAGAAATAGTGTAGGGGGAGTTTTTACTAGAGAAGGGACAGTGTTTTATAATGTTACAGTACCTGCTGTTGCAACATTAAACATACAGGCCTTTTCAGGGCTAATTCAAATAGATTCTATTCTATAATAATGCCGCACCTACCTCCATTTAGTGTACTATTAGAAAACTGGAGTAGAGATAGTATATTGAAGGCACCTAGTCAGAATTTATTGCCTTATAGTACCTGCTGGTGTAACATTAAACCAACAGTGCCATTTTAGGGCTAAATTCAAATAGATTATATTCTACAATAATTCCACTCTTAGCTGCAATTAGTGTAGGAATAGTGTGTTCAAGACATCTATTGAGGGATTATTGCCTTACAGTCCTTGGTGTTGCCATGTACAACCCAAAATCTTTTCATGGCCAATTTAAATACATTCTATACTTTAGTAATACTGCTCTTAGTTGCAATTTGTGTAGGGTTAGCTTCTGGAGTAGGGATAGTCTATTAGAGGCATCTAGGTAGTTATTATTTGCTTACAGTCTTTGGTGCTACAGTGTATAATCAAAAGGCCTTTCAGGGACAATTTAGATTATATTCTCTAATAATACTTTCTTTGGTCCAATCAATGTAGGGACAGCTTCTGGAGAAGGGATTGCATATTAGAGGCATCTAATCAGGGATTATTGCTTTAAAGTCCTTACTACTGCCACGTACAGCCCAAAGTCCCTTCAGGGTCAATTTAAATAGATTCTATTCTCCAATAATTTCACTAATAGCTGCAATAACTGTAGGATTAGTTGCTGGAGAAGTGATAGTTGTGCATTAGAGGCATCTAGGCTGGATTTATTTCTTTACAATCCTTGCTGCTGCAATCTAAAACCAACAGTCCTTATCGGGGTTAAATTTATTCTATTACCTATTAATACAGCTGTTAGCTGCATTTAGCATAGGGATAGGTTCTGGAGGAGGATTCATTTTGGATTAAAGGAGGAGGAGGACAAGTAAAAGAAGATACCATGTACTATATACCCTTTTTTGGGGTCGGAAGTGAGCTGAACAGATATTGGTATTATGATTATTATCATCATTATTATTATTATGATGATGCAGTGATTGGACTTGTTCAGATAAAGCTTAAAGGGTCTAACCAAGAAAGAACTATATTAAAGATATAAAAATATAATTTTCTTGAGAATACTTTTAATTTATATCTTCAGGTACACTGTTTTAGAGTTAATGTGAATAAAACACTGGAAGACAAGGAGGGCAAATGGAGTATTACATGGAAAACAAAGAATGGTTAGTGTAGGTTGGGGGGCTCACCATGAGTAATTGTGAAAGTCACAACCACTATTGACATATGGAAATGGCTGCTGCAGCAGCCCTGGAGAAGATTATCTGAATGGGAGGATGTAAAGGGAAACACCGTGCTGCTGTTGAAAAACCACTGATTCAAAGGATAGTGAATTGGCAATTTTTTATTTCTCAACACATTTCTGAGAATTAAGGGGGCTTTACACGCTACGATATCATTAATGTTTTATCGTCAGGGTCACGTTGTTAGTGACGCACATCCGGCATCATTAACAATATCGCAGCGTGTGATACTTACCAGCAACCTCAAAAATGGGGAAAATCGTTCACCATGGAGAGGTCATCCCAAAACCAAAAATCGGTAATGGTTGATTATCGATATTGTTCGTCGCTTCTGCGGCAGCACACATCGCTGTGTGTGACACCGCAGGAGCGAGGAACGTCTCCTTACCTGCCGCCAGCCACAATGCGGAAGGAAGGAGGTGGGCGGGATGTTACGTCCCGCTCATCTCCGCCCCTCCGCTTTGATTGGCCAGCCGCTTAGTGACGTCGCGGTGACGTCACTGTGATGCGGAACATTCCTCCCCCTTGAGGGAGGGATTGTTCGGCAGTCACAGCGACGCCGCCAACCAGGTAAGTGCGTGTGTCATTGCTGTAGCGATAATGTTTGCTACGGCAGCGAACACACGATATCGCACACACGACGGGGGTCGGTGCTTACACGCTCGATATCGCTAGCAATTGCTAGCGATGTCGTAGCGTGTAAATCCCGCTTTAATCTCCTTCATCAGGATGAAAAATGTATGTGATTTTTTGTCCTGATGAAGGAGATTGTGTCTCAGAACTGCATAGACAAATATAAAATTACCAATTCACAAACCTTAAGTCACTGGTTCTTCAATGGAAGCGCAGTGTTTCCCTTTACATCTTCCCATTCAGTTCATCAGAGTTAATATGAAAAATGTGGGATAAAAAGCATGAAGCATGAAGTAAAATATTTTTTCTTTCCCATCTTTTATTTCATTATTGTACTTGACTAATGGACATAATGATTTTAATAATTTGGTAGTAAAATGACTGCATATGATTAATTCGGTAATAAAGCGTATTATCAGTAAATAAATACACTAAGTAATCATTTACAACTCTCAAATTAAGTTTATCAGCAATAGACATTTAAAAAGAAAATAGTTTTTTGTAATGAAAGGGTTCAAGATTTTTGGTAAAATATGACTCCAAAAGTTGTTGCTTATCCAAAATGTCCTCAATGGGTAAAACTTGTTCTAGTATTGTGGGAATTGGATATCTTTTCTGATACGTTTTGTTTTACTATATCAAGCCATTAACTCACTGGATGGTAGTTATTAAAGTTTGCAGTACGAATATCACTCCATGTCCTGACTTTTAAAGTATTAATCCGGTGTATGCCTCATGTTGGATAATACCTGACAGACCAAATTTCAGGAGCAGAAGTATTAAAAGAAGGAGGCAGCACCCCAAGTTCATTGCCAAAAGGTGTATTAGTTCAAATTGTGATTGAGAGCCTAATTTTGGAGCTGAACTATCACATCTGCTATAGTCACTGTCCCTGCATGGTGCACATATGTAGTACTGGCACAGCCCGCTTTCATTTATTGGGATGGGCATAGCTAACAGGCTGCTTACCAGATACTGTGATCCTGCATGTGTGAACAGTGTCCTATGTAAGCCACAAGTGTGCAATTTTACCATCAAGCAATCGCTCCCCTCCATCATTGGAAACGGTAGAGGGATTTGCTCCTCTTGCACCTGTGATGTCTCCATTTATTGGAGGTCTTGCTACATCCTGGTAGTGCATTAGCTTTTTGGCCTGGGCAGTTTACATCTTCTGCCATTTTTCTGTGAGTAATTGCTGAACTGTCACATACTACACTAACATACCTTTTTACAACCAACTTTGAGTTGGTTTTTCGAATATTTCTGCTGTCATATAGTAATGTGAGCGAGGTGAGTCACATACTAGTTGAATCATTCTTGTGCCATTCTTTTCTACTTCCAGTAGAATTTAAAGTAACAGCTATATCAGGAAAAATGTCCTTAAAAATATTGAGTCATCCATATTATTAGGAATGTTTTGCTACAACCATCTTTCCAAGATTATTGAATGACAAATTTGGCAAAAACCCAGTGTAATCCTATATAACGGAGTATCTAAGTACAGTTATGGTCCCATATACAGTGATGCATGAAAGTTTGTTATACCTTTTCTATATTTCTGTATACATTTGACTAATGATTTAATTGTTTTATGCGATTTCATATGTGGCTGGTGTCTTAAAATTGACTTAAAGTTAGATCAGAGTTTCACACCAATCCTAAAGGCAGTGAAAGAGAACAAAAGGACAAACAAATGAGTCAGGTATATTAGACTGTCATTTTTTTTTAATAAAGCGACTGTCCAGTCTAAAATTATGTCTGCAGCTGCAGTTATTCTATGAGACAATAGACTTGAGAATCCTCACACGGCATGCGCTGTGCACTACAAGGATTTCCTGATATCAGAGTCAGGAACAGCGGCCATGTGGCCGTGAGTATGTGATATGCATATTCAGAGCCATATTACTGCAACACTGATGGCTAAAGCACCACTCCAGCATTGTTTTTTTATGCCACTGATGGAGTGGTGCTTTATATTTAAGTCCCCTGATCCATGTCTTATACTCACTTTCTGGTGGCTTCACCTTCTATCATCGCCGCTCTGGTAAGTATCTGGCAATTTGAGACCTTCTGGAAGCCCCAGTGTTTCATGAAGTGCGTCTGAGGTCACAACTCACTACAACTCTATGAGAGCCTCGTTCTGGTTGTGATAGTGATTCATTAAGAGCTTGCGATGACCTTTTTACAACCCACTTTGAGTCTTGCTTCTGTTTTCCAATATTTCTTCTGTTATATAGTAGTGTGGGCGAGGTGAGTCACATACGAGTCAGAAATTACAGTCGCAAGGTTGTGCTGCAGGGCCGCAGTGTGATCTACAAAAGATGAAGCCGCCGAAAGGTAAGTAGATGACAGGGGACAGGGGGCTTACATTTAAAGCAGCACTTCAGCCCGGAAATAAAAACCACTGGATTGGTGCTTTAAAGAAGAATAAAGTTGAAGTTTTGAAACGGCCTAGTAAAATATCTGGCCTTAGTCCAATGAAAATATTGTAAAAGTACCTGATGTGAGTAGTCTAAGATCGAAAACCCACCACATAAGAGTGTTTTATAGGGAAGAATAAGTTTAAATATGTAAATCCCAATGGGCAAGATTAATCAACAATTACAGGAAATGTTTATACAAAGGGATCACACCAGATACTGAAAACAAAAAGTCATATATTTTAACTACTCTTTTAAAAAAATGACAAATACCAGTATTTTTGACTCACTTCTTGTAAAACTGGAAAATATAGACAATTCTCACAAACTTTCAAGCACTACTGTATTTTTTTTTCTTTTGTCAGAAAAAATATGTAAACAATTAGTAACTAAAATAAATTTTATTAAGCATGCAAAAACAACTAAAAAATGTAAAGTATATTATACAGGAGTTTTGATTTTAGAGTTAATTGATGAGTTGAAATAATTCAGCACTGTGGATAAAGAAATCGCTTCGAGGTGAACTGAAGATTCAGATTTACCCAAATCCATATTTTGGTGATTTACTCCAAGAAAATACATAAAATGGTGACCAGCCATCTGCCATTTTGCTGTATTATAGCATGCTAAGAAAGGTTTCAAAGAAATGGAAAAAAATGTACTCATCAAACCTGCAGTCTGCTCATATCAACAGTGAGGTCAAAGGCATCTAAAGTGCCTCTAGGGTCTGGCATAATTAGGGCATCGGACATGTCCCATGCATGTCATGATCTCAAATCATGCTTTGTCATTTGACCTCATGATGTGTATTGCCCCTGCGGTGCTGAAGATGCCTTTGAAGAGATAGATGACTGGGAGGAAGATGACGTTTGGATTGTACCAATGCTCTGATGCCTGGAGAGATCCTAGAGAAAAATAATACACATTTAATGCTGCATTGAATAAATTCAAAATAAATGTAATTTTCCAGTCTACACTACATCTGAAAATGTTTTTACCCCTCGTGAGAGCCATTCAGAGACTGCTATGGGCTTGCACTGGGTCGAGCACCAAGTGTTCCTGAGCACAGGGATGCTCAATGGAGTGGTTAGCATATGTACAGTACCGGAATTTGTTGACCGATTTTTTTAAAGTCTGTGTTCGGTAAGAACCCCTAACTTTACAGTTCGAGTTTGCTCATCCATATTAATAAGGAATGTAACAATTACAACCCGTGGAAGCCTAATTAATTAGGCGAAACGGCCGTCGTCCTTTGCCTGGGAGCCAGCTCACAGCGCATCTCCAGCCTTTTACCCTGCACCATTCAATAAACTGAATTTCCTGCACAGTGGACGGAGTGCGGTCCTTCATTCCTCTCTTCCTCTCACAATGTGAAAATACTGTAGGCAAAGAGATTCGGAATCCAACGATGTATCACTTAGTTTACTGGGTGCAGTAATCAGAATTTTTAAATTTAGCTATGTAGCAGAGCTGAGAGATTTGTCCAGTCCACACAAGGCTCTCAATAAAGATTGTACATTGCTAATGAGGTGTCAATCAGAGGAGGTGGCGTGCCGGACTGCCGTGCATGTGACATTGTAGTCCAAGCAATGAAAATTCCTGCTACTTAAACAAGCATAGCAAATAAACAACAGATCAGAAATTGACAAGACAGACATCCCTGAATTCTATGTTTTAACCCTTGCAGCATGCTGTCTTCAGATTACATAGCAAAAAGCTTATGACAGATTCCCTTTAAATGCTGTTGATGAAACTTGAAAAAACTTGGAGATGTCATATCTGCACAGAATCAAGACGATTTTTGCTGCAAGAACATTAAATATTAATTAGTATGAACATGAGGTCGAATGATTACGCAAGCCAGTATATTAAATTAATTCAGAAAATAAATCTTGTATAATATAATTTGTATTTTACTTTTGTTTGCAAAAAAAACATCAACTTCCCTGTGACCTCATGATAGGCACAGATCATGTTAAGCAATTATAAGACAACCATCATAGCACACTATGCGTGCCACTTACTAAACTTTCCTCTAATCAACTATTGTATACTGTATACTGCCTAAAGGTTACTGCAAAACCACCGACTACAGCTTGTTAATACTTTAACGCCTAGAATAAGGACGCGCAGATTCTTAAACTTCAGCAGAAAATAGCTTTAGTCCTCTGCAACAATTTATCACTTTTCAAAGTCTCCAATTTGTCACATGTCAAAAAGTCTCCTAAAATATGCGCCACATCACTTTACATTTCACTGATTTATTATGAGAAACTCTGTCAAAAAGCAATCTTTTCCATCATTCCACAACAACGTCTCTTGCTAGATAGTCTATCACTATTTAAAAAGTAAATGCAAACTTCAGACATTCCACCGATAAGGAATGGGTAATGGAAACTGTGCCAATGGCTTTAAAAAAATGGAAGGGTAATTTAAATACTAAATCTAAACTGTTTAGTTTTAATTAGAAAAGTAGCCCTTACTTGACAATTTTTTTTCTCATAAAGCTTGTGTTGCTAAATTACTAATACAGACTTTTGACCACTCATCACTAAATAAAGAGTAAAGATAGGCTGTGATAAAACACACTAAAGGCCCAGTCACACACAACGACTTACCAGCGATCCCGAGAACGATGCGACCTGATAGGGATCGCTGGTAAGTCACTGGGAGGTCGCTGGTGAGATGTCACACAGTCAGATCTTACCAGCGATGCAGGAACAATACAGGTCACAGTAGCGACCTGTAAAACAATCTCAGCAGTCACTGTGACCCTGTCACACAGTGTCAAACACAGCGATGTGTCCTGCCCAGCAGGACATCGCCTTTGAAGAAAATGGCCTGGACCATTCTGCAACGACTAGAGATCTCACAGCAGGGGCCTGATCGCTGGTAGATGTCACACATAACAAGATCTCTAAAGGGATCGCTACTGCGTCACAGAAACCGTGACTCAGCTGCGATCTCGCTAGCGATCTCGTTATGTGTGATGGTACCTTAAAGATGCTGGACAACTTTTATCTGCTGGGTTAAATCTTGACCATTGACCATGAGAAATCCCATCTAACTCCAATGAAGAAAACATTTTCTGTGTATCATAGAGCTTAACAAACAGGTAATATTTCTTGATGATGATTGAAAGGATTATATATATTTGTAATTTTTTATTGTCATATGATGTGGTCTTGATGACATATATTAATCCTTTTTGCTATTTAAATAGCACATTTTTTGCCCTTGTATCCTATAGCACAGGTAAAGAGCCGTGCACATAGACATACAGAGAAATCCCCGCAGACATGAACTCATACCCACTAGCCACTTCCCACTTGACAAGGTCACATAACTCCTTTTTGGGGTTGTCATTAGGGTAGGGTAAACTGGGCAAAGCCCAGGGCCCCAACTCCTTATGGGCCCCCAGCATCTACAGCAAGAGCGTCACTGATTGTAATCTCATTATAGCTTCCAATGTGGAGACTGCTTCAGGACCTTTGGTGACATTATGATTGGTAATGTAATCGAGATGTCACCAATGGTCTTGTACTCTGCAGGACTTCATGGCCTTTGATGACATCACGATCATGTGACCGAGATGTCAACACAGGTCTTGTATTCTCCAGGACTTCAGGACCTTTAATGACACCACGATCATGTCACTGCTCATGTGACTGTGATGTCATTATCTGAACAGCAGAAAGAGGATATGGTCTGGTGGTAAGTGTCTAGAATGTATGGGCTCATGCTGGTATAAATTAACCCCATTATGGCATTCATCGTACATTTATGGTGCAAGTGGTTTTCATCAACTGAAAAATGATAAAGTTACGGGTCTTAAAAAATGGTGACAAAACCCCCCAAAATTATTTTTTGCAAACTTCTCATTTTTTCACGACTATAATAATGAAAAAACTGGACATGTTTATTTTTGCCATAATCATACTCATGAGAAGCAACATATTGCGAGGTTATTTTTACCACAGATGTACACCGTAATCAGAATCCTCAAAAAAATTGTTAGAATTGTGTGTTTTTTTCCCATTTTCTCCAGATTTGGATTTTTTCCCATTTATCAGTACATTATATGGTAAAATGAATGAATGAAGCTTCAGGCCATGGGGATCCAACACCAAGCGCAAGGAGGAAGGGCCCATTATCCACTGTACCGGTTCTAACCTCCAACGGATCCAGGACTGATTGGGGCCCATCACGGCAGTGACCGGCATCTCCCGGGTAACCCAGGACTGTGAGTAAAAAGAAAACCTTTAAACCACAGAGACTGTGTCCACCTGTCCTTTCCAGCGCCGGTGCCCACCATTACTATTTCCCTCATCATCCTCCCGGGGCCCACTCCACCTGTGGAGAGCAGAAACATCTTGGCTGCTACTACCATCAAGCATCTGCCATATTGATTGTAGACATAAGGCAATGTCTTTGCATACTACATGCTTTATATTTGGGCATCACATAAGTAGGGTTGACAATAATAAATCTATCAAAAGGTGAAATTGACTAGAACCTGAGATAGGTCAATAAATTCAAGTGAAAATTAATTCTACTCAAATTTTTATAAAAATATACATTCGTCAAAATGTGAATCTTTTGGAATTCACTTCTGGGTTGATTCAACAAAATGGCAAGTTTTATGAACCATAATGGGCCATCAAAAGGTTAAAAAAATCACAAATACTTAGATTCACTTGACCGCTCACCTCCTTGACCCCCCCTCTGCTCACGACCACCTGTCCAGTACTCGCCACATCTATTGACCCCACACCACTCATGTTGGGATCATCATCTTTAGACCTTTCCCACTGTGCAAGACTTCTAAGTGTCATGGCATTTGGGAGAGTTCTGAGCTAGCACACGGAAGGTCATGCGCTCATCATGACACTATGAGGCCATTGACTTCTGTAGAAACCTCCCAAGCACCATGAAATTCAGAAGTGCAAGAGAGCAGAAGATTCCAACATGAATGACAGGGAATCAGACGAAGTGGTGAGTACTAGATGGATGGCAGTGGGTAGCAGAGGGACCAGCGAGGTGAGTGTAGAGTTAATATAACAATTATTTGTATTTTTTAATTATTGTATATTATGCTCTGGGGTCTCTAGATATTAAACTTGCAGAGAATAACTTTTCCACAAAAAACGTATAAACTGGCAACTTTGAATTTTGCTTTATCTGCTCTTTTCTAGTTAGAACATGGGAAATCAGAAATATTGCTCTCAGTGGGAAAAACATCATAATAATCTTGTAGCTATAATGCCTTTTAATGGCTAACAAAAATAAAATAAATGATGTTACAAAGCAAGCTTTTGATACTTCTTATGTCTCTTCATCAGGCGTGGTATAACAAAGTACCATGCCTGATGAAGAGACCTGAAAAGTCTTGAAAGCTTGCTTTGTAACATCATTTATTTTATTTTTTCCAGCCATTAAAAGGTATCATAACTACAAGATTATTATTTTGTTTTTCCCACTGAGAGCAATCTTCCTGATTTCCTATGTTCTAACTAGAAAAGAGCACTGAGAGCAATCTTTTTTCAACTGGCTAACACAGTACCAAACCTTTTATTCTTTTAACTAAATCAGGAACAGTCACAGATGTAGTTTTCAAAAATGTCCAAATTAAGCGAAACCCTTATAAAAGAATTAGCAGTCTTTGATGGTATACTGTAGCTCCGAAACCAGTGATTGGGTGCACAAGGGTTTGTCAGCTTGGGATGTCTGCCGCCAATGTAAATAGTTCATCAGGAGATAGCAGCGGGCTGCAGCACTAAAACAGAGAGTACAGTATGTATCATAAAAATGTCTTAAATGGATTTTTCCCACAAAAAAATAATTTTAAATTTGATTTTAATCAATAGATCTTGGAATAATAATAATATCCACAAATGAATGTGTTAATCATGTTTCTGTCTGGAGATAATTTTATATATGTGTATATATAATCCCTGCTATGTACTGTGTAATGGCCGTGTCTGCCCATACAGGGACCTGGTCTGATCATACCTCATCTCTTCGGCAGGGAAGAATGAAAAAGAGTACACAGATAGCACAGCACAGGATCACAGCTGATTCTTTTTGTGAGGTAAAACATATCCCTGTGAGATTTAAAATATGTTTTACCTCAAAGAAAGAATTACCATATGTTTTGGACTATAAGACACACTCCCCCCCCCCTAACTGGTGGAAAACAGGAGTGCATCTTATAAGCTGAATGTACCTTATGGGGTATGGAGATGGTGGGGTGGGGTCACAGGAAGCAGGGTCGTTGATGCTGGAAGCTAGAGACAGCATGAGTGGGGTGATGCTACTGGCCCTGAGGTGTATTGGTCATGCAAACCATTGATTTCGTGGAAATGGACACCATGGACTTCAGAAAAATAGTGCTGGAGGTGACGCATGCGCAGTTTGAGATCTTGGAGAGCTGACATCTTAACCTGCGCATGCGCGACCTTCAGCGCTATTTCCTGAAGTCTATGACGTTAGAGGCGGCCCAAGCACAAATTGAGATTTCGGCAAAGCTACATTCAGTTTGGAAGATGGACTATAGTACTAAAAGACGGGCCCCCATTTTAACATTAAAACAATTTTTTTTCCTATTTTTCTACTCTAAATTTGGGGTGCATCTTATAGTTCAGTGCCTCTTATAGTCTGAAAAATATGGAATTTGTAATCATAAGTTGTAATATGTATATACTTTTTTGCTTCCTTTCCAGCCCACGCGCTGTATTATGATCAGACCATGTTCCTGTAAGGTCATAAACAGCCATTACATAGTAAATTGCAGGAACACATATATAAGATTATCTCATCACTGGAAATTTTTTTTAAACACATACAATTGTGGAAATTATTATTTTATAAGATCCATTGATTAAAATTAACTTTGTTCTTGGGACAAACCCTTGAACAATGCAGCAAGATCAATGAACTAGCTTCCACATTGTCATTAGGAGCCCGCTGTGCATGTACCAAACCTTCGGTTGAAACAAACCCAGACAATGACGGTGCCTGTTCAGGGAGACAAGTCACTAAAAGAAGAGTAACCTATCAATCACAGACTGGAGTCTGGCGGTGGGGAAAGAAATTGGAGAGTGCACAGCAGAGCTCTAAGTTCAGTGCCCACCTCGCTTCAGTTGCGTCTAAATTTTCAAAAATTAACTTCTCAAAAATGTCCCAACTAGTTACTAAAAGCAAGGTATGATTGTAATAAGCACTAAAGGAGCTTTAGAATCATGCTTTACTTATGGGTTGTATATTCTGCTGACTGATCCACAGAAATGAATACTTCATATAATAACGTATTTTTCAAACTATAAGACGCATTTTTTTTCCCCCAAATGTAGGGGGAAAGTTGAGGGTGTATCTTATAGTCTGAATGTGGCTGCAGGGAATGAGGGTGCTGCGGGGGAGCGGGTCATCAGCGGCACGAGCAGGCTGTAGCAGCACCTACCGTGACCACGTGGGCCCACTCATTTCATATGCATGCATCCTCCCACCCATCTCCTCTAAGTGCTGAAGCCAGCACTGACAGGTGGGTGGGATGAGGGGCAGGGGTGCGCACATAGTAAAGAGCCGGTCTATGTGATCACCCTTGGCATCTACAACCTGGAGTGATCATGCTATATTCACTGCCCCCATGCATTATCATCAGCGCGGGGGGGAGTGAATAAGTACGGTATACTCACCAGTCACTGTTTCCTGCAGCATCACGATGTCCTCCTGTCTGCCGGCCAGCTGATCTGTGTAGAGAATGGTGAGCACAGTGATGACGTCATCCCTGTGCACACCGCTAGTCTCCACACACATCAGCGGCCGCCGGCAGACAGGAGGACATTGTGATGCTGCAGGGGAACAGCTCCACACAGGTCAGCGGCGCTGCTGCTGGCACAGAGAGGAAGATGATTGATGCTGCAGGGAGTGAGGAAAGGTGAGTATAAACGTTTATTTTTTTTCTTAGCCACAGAATGCGGGCCATATAGCAGGATAGGGTATATAGCAGGATGAGGGCATATACCAGGATGGGGATATATTATTACCCGGATGGGTGTATATAGCAGGATGGGGGTATATTATGAGCAGGATGGGGGTATATAGCAGGATGGGGGTATATAGCAGGATAGGGGTATTTATCAGGATGGGGGTATTTATCAGGATGGGGGCTATACCAGGATGAGGGACATATATACAAGGATGGGGATCATATACAAGGCAGGAGGATCATTACCAGGATGGGGTACCTTAGTAGAGAACCCCCATAACAGTGTCAGCAGCAGATCCTCGCCCCATAACAGTGTGTCATGACCACATTTTTTGCTTAAACTTTTTTCTTCTATTTTCCTCCTCTAAAACCAGGGTGCGTCTTATGGTCCGGTGCGTCTTATAGTCCGAAAAATACGGTACTTCTTTTCTATTTGCAGTAACAAAACAATTTGCAAGACAGTGTTTCAAGAGCGGCCATTATATTGCTGCATAAGAAATGAATCATACATTACATTAAAGAGATGATTCAAGTGGGAAAAGGCCCCAGTTATTTTTTAAATATATATATTTTTCCACCAACTCAGGATATATGAAATGGTAGTGTGATAGAGCAGTGATGCCTTGTTCTACACATTGCCTATCATTTTTAAGGATTTGAGATGATCCTGTGGATGTGTATATCCATCCCAGTTGGATATATTTACTGTGCTGTTTACCCCCCTTTTATTTGTAATGCCCCTAATTTTCTCCTCTCGTGAAAAGAGAAAATCTGGCTGACAATTTAAATACTAGAATTATTGTAAGTCAAGACCTTTTATTACATTCTTAAATAGGGATGAGCGAATCCGAACTATAAAGTTGGGGGTCCATACGTAATTGTAAAAAAAGGCTCTGTGTGGCTACTCTGCACCAGGCCCTGTAGGGGTACTTGTAAAAAATGTTCTGTGTGGCCACTCTGCACCAGACTCTGTAGGGGTAATTGTAAAAAAATCTCTGTATGGCTACTCTGCACCAGACTCTGTAGAGGTACTTGTAAAAAAGGCCCTGTGTGGCTACTCTGCACCAGGCCTTGTAGGGGTACTTGTAAAAAAGGTTCTGTGTGGCCACTCTGCCCCAGGGTCTGTAGGGATAATTGTAAAAAAGGCTCTTGTGGCTACTCTGCACCAGGTTCTGTAGGGGTACTTGTAAAAAAGGCTATTGTGGCTTCTCTGCACCAAACTCCGTAGGGGTGCTTATAAAAAAGGCTCTGTGTGGCTACTCGGCAGCAGACTCTTTAACTCTTTAGGATACTTGTAAAAAAGGCTCTGTGTGGCTATTCTGCACCAGATTCTGTAGAGGTACTTGTAAAAAAGGCTCTGTGTGGCTACTCTGCACCAGGCTCTGTATGGATACTTGTAAAAAGACTCTGTGTGGCTACTCTGCACCAGACTCTGTAGGGGTAACTGTAATAAAGGCTTTGTTTGGCCACTCTGCACCAGACTCTGTAGGGGTAATTGTAAAAAAGGCTCTGTGTGACTACTCTGCACCAGGCTCTGTAGGGGTGCTTATAAAAAAAAAGGCTCTGTGTGGTCAATCTGCACCAGGCTCTGTTGGGTTACTCTTAAAAAAAGGGTTTGTGGAGGTCATTTTAAAAAAGGGTTTGTAGAAGTCGTCTTTAAGGGTTTGTGGAAGTTCTCTTAAAAAGGTTCTGTGTTATACTCTTAAAAAATGGGTTGTGGGGCCTTCATAAAAAAGGTCTGTCTGACAGTCTACACCAGTATCTATGTGGTTACTCTTAAAAATGGGTTTGTTGGGGTTCTCTTAAAAAGTCTCTGTGTGGCCACTCTGCATCAAGCTCTCTTGGGGTACTTGTAAAAATGACTCTGTTGGGGCACTCCGCATTCATGCAGTGTACTAATATGCTGGCCACTCTCTCTCTCTGTATACATGTCATGTAATACTCTGCACTTTTTGGGGTGATAAGAATGAGGAGAACATCAAATAGCTGATGTGGCCAAGGTGAAGCTGCTGTTGTTGGTGGTGGTGGTGGTGCTGCAGGGAGTGGATGTGGTCAATCTGTGGCTGCTACGAGAACAAATGAAACACCTTCCTCTGGTGCACATGCAACACGGCATTCTGTATAATTTATTAGACACGAGTACCGCTTCATGAATGATGAGCCCAGAACAAGTAGAAGCGGTTTTAGATTGGATGGCTGAGATTTCCTCCAGTTCCTTTGTCTTCCACTTTGTACCCTGCTGTAAGCGTAGAGTTTGCACTTGTGGCCCATGGGTATTTGGCTTCCCACTGACCCTGGTAATGGGCAATAATGGGTAAAATCTTGTAGCAGCTCATCCCTTGCCTCGTATCTGTGCTGACTTTGCTGCTGCAGAAGAGCCTGAGAAATTACCCTAAGAAGTCAGAAGTGCTGCAAAAAGTATGGGCCGTCATTGCATGCTTTCAGCATTCTCAACCTGCTACCGCTTGTCTGTCTGAATTGCAGCATAACTTCTGTCTACCCACACACCATTTCATACAGTATGTAATGTACATACAATGTGGAAGTCGATCTTGCATATGCTCGAGAAACAGTGCAAGCAGCAGGCGATAGTGAAGTTTCAACTGCTGCATGCACAGGTGAGTCCCTCAGTGGAACAACACCACTCCACGACCAATGAGTGGGCCTCCATGTGGGATATGTGTGCCATGTTGCGCCTTGCTTTGAGCACTCCACAAATATGTCTAGCGCTGATGATACCATCTTGTACGCCTCCTTGAAAAAACTCTTCAGGTGATGATTGATGAAGTGTTGGTACAGGAGGATGAGGAAGAGGAAAAGGGACCATTCACATGATTATCAGGCAAGTGGTCCACACATGGATCGGAGGGTAGGCTCCTGTTCCAGCAGAGACCAGGTACAAAACTGTTCAGCAAGGAAACAGTTTTCGAGAATGAGGAGGAGAAACTGTGTTTACAGCAGGGTGCCACCGATAGTGGTTCACGGACATCACTGGAGAGTGGCTGGGGGATACAGAGGACAGAAACAAAACACATCTGACTAAGGACAGCTTGTTGTTTTCTCTCGGCAGCCTAGCACACATGCAAACAAATTCTGCAGTGCCTGCGCAATGAACGCTGAGTTGCCTGGATTTTTACCGGTACTGATTAGTGGGTGGTCACCCTGCTGGATCCTCTCTACTAGGACGATGTGCCATCTTTTCTTATGTCACTGAAGTGTGATTGGAAAATGCAGGAATACAAGCACATGCTTGTAGATACACTACTGACAACATTCCCACCTTATGGTGGGGCTCAGTGGAAGCACAAAGTGGAGTAGGAGGAAGTCATGAACTTAACTTGGGAACTGGCACCACCCCGGAAGGGGTAGTTAGGCTGATGGAAGTGTGAAAAACTTCCTCAGCCACCACAACATCCAGCAACACAATCTGATATGCTCCATATTAGCAGGAGGCAGCATGTCAGTAACATGATGGAAGAGTATGTGTCCACACGTCTCCATATACTGAGTGCCCCATTTAACTTCTGGGTCTCCAAATTGGACACATGGCCTGAGCTTGCCCTTTATGCCTTGGAAGTACTTGCCTGCCCTGCAGCAAGTAAACTGTCGGAACGTGTACTCAGCATGGCAGTGGGTGTTATAACAGACAGGCGCATCTGAACACTCACAACCAATGTGGGCAAGCTGACTTTCAGTAAAATAAAGCAGTCGTGGATCCCACAGGACTTGTCTGTACCTTTGACTGAATAGAGAATTATACCATCCCCATCCAGCCATAATTATACTCCACCGTAGTTTGTCTAATATATGTGCCATTCCCAATGTTTTGGGAACTCACCAAATAAAAAAACCTCAAAACACTGACAGCAAAAAACAATGTTAGCTACCTCCTCCTCCACCTCTTCCACCTACGCTGCACATCCACCTCCACTTCCTCCTCCACTTGGACCTCCACCTCCTGGTTCAAGATGACTTTTATCTATTTTTATTCAATGTTAATTTAAAAGGGTTTTTTGTACTTTGTGAGAGAACTCTTCCAATTTTGGCTGTATGGGTGAACTAAGAAAACAGGCTCTGCAGGGGCATTGTTAACATTGTTGCTCTGGGGGAGAACTCTTCCAATTTTGGCTGTGTGAGTGATTTCTGAAAAACAGCCATTTTTTAAATCATTGTGTGACGCCCTGGGCAAGCCAGGGGTCACAGGTCATCACACCACCACACCCTACACCCCAGTTAGGAACATCAAAGCTAACCAGAAAATCCTTGTTGCCTTCCTCCAGGGGCTGGTGTCCACACTAGGGGGTGGGCCAGGTGGTTGGCTCCGCCCACCGAGGAGTTCACAGCCCTGGAGGCGGGAGAACCAGGCAGATAGAGTTTGGAGGAGGAGGTGGAAGGAGTTGAAGTCTAGCTGAGGGCTAGAGGGCAGTCCAGCTAGGGACGGAAAGGAGTAAACAAGTAGCTGAGGAAAGGGAAAGTGACAGTTTGTGAAGCCTGAAGCTGGCCCGGGTGTGTGCCCCGGACTGAGAGACAGCAAGGTCAGCAGACGGCGGTGACTGTCTGGAGGGGTGACTGCTCGGAGGTTGCTGGAAGGACCGCGGACAATTGGTGACCCGGCGGTTTGAAGCAGTATACGAGGAACAGTCAGCACCAGGGCAGGGGCCTTTCGGATCCCGGCAAGGCTAGGAGTCGCCATAATTTGCCAAATCCGTCAGTGAAGGGGACGACTGTCTCCCAACAACCAAGTCCAGATTGAAGGCAACAGTCCAACCGTTACAGAGAGACACCGCCACCGCCAGGGCACCAGTTTCTCAGGGCCAGCGCCTGCGGGCAAAGTAGGGCTCCTCCGGCCCATATCCAAGCCGGGGAGCGGGTTACCGGTGGGAACCCATCGCAACCATCATCTTAGGTGCAGGAAAAGGGACCGTCACCATCACCTACTGGGGAAAAGCAAGTGCAGCCGTCCGTGGGAACCGTCTTTCCAGCCGTGTGTTTTACCGAGAACTGTGTCATCGTCACAGGCTGAGTGAGTACCACAGTGCCGCAAGGCACAGCGCTGCCCCCGCGTCCCTGTGCCCACCAAGCCCTGCATCTCCCACCTCATCACTGGGCCCCGGGATCACCAACCCCTACCCACAATGGGGCAACACAACAACTGGCTGCTCCATACCATCACTCCCGGGATCCCCATACAGAGCAGCGGTGGTGTCAACAAATCACCACAACCGTGGGTGGCGTCACTGACAATAACCAATCCCCACACCCAAAACCCCCTTTTCACTCATGGGCGAGGAGCGCCGCTAGAGTCCCCGGGATCCGGCCCATCGCTCGAGCCACCGAGCAGCAGCAGGCCGCAGCAACTGCGGCAGCCGGACCCGAGCAGTAGGGAGAGCGCGGCATCCCCTCCTCCGCCCGCGAGAACTTGGCGTCACGAACAGGATCTTACCGCTCTGCCGTTGGGTAGAGGTGCGCCTTGTGACCGCCGGAGGTATCCGGCTGAAAAATTTCAGAAGTCGCTATTTTTGGCGCGAAAAGTTCCCGCTCGAGCGTCTTCTCGAGTAGCAGAGGCGCGAAGGCCAAAACCCCGCCCCAATAGAGGAGGGGCCGGAAAGAAGCTAAGGGGGACGCGATGGTGGCTGGCTGCATGTGAGCGCAGCTATAAAAGCAGGGACGCCAGGACTCTGCAGACATTTTATTCCTGGGAAAAGCCGCCAGCAGCATGTGGATGCCGTCCCGCGACACCGTAGCCCCCGCGCCTGGAACCGCGGCGTGGGTGGAGATCCGGACTGCGCAGCTCTACCAATGGCTGCAGGTCAGGATGCAGCTCCTCATGGAGGAGTGGGAGACCGACATGGCGGACGTTATAGCAGCCATGCGGAGACGCGAGGAGGAAGCGGAGGAAGGGAGGGTGAGTGACCCACGCCCCGATGCCCTTGAAGGGCCGGTCATTGCGGCTGCGGGACCCTGTCCAAGCCCTCTCCCCCCGCCATCCGTCCCGGAAGCCGTGACCCCGCCACTAGGCCCGCTGCCACAGCAACCGGTAGCGATACCCAGCATGCCCGCCCCGGCGGGCCGACCTGTAGCCGGAGCCCGTAGCAAGTCGGAGGTGCTGCCATGGAAGGCCCTGAAGTCCGTACCGGAGGCATCCCCCGAGAAATCCCCCGAGCCGGAGCTGATGGCCCGTTCCGAGCCGAAGGCCCAGCAGCGGAAAGCCCCTGTGCCCATCCCCCACACCTCGGCTGAGGTAGCGCCGGGTTGTTGCTGTAAGGCAGCGCCCAAGGCCAAGACACCGCGGGACCCGCCGCCCAGATCCCTGACAGTGGGCAGCATCCAGAATGTCTCGCGGGGCCCGACCCGTGCGCCGGAGCTCGCAGCAGCGCCATATTGGGATAGGGAGCCGGTACCGCTGGGCCTGGAGATCGGTGAAAGAGAGAGGAAGAAGGCCGAGCTGGTGGCCCGAGCAATTAGAGAGAAGGAAAATCTCCGCCAGGCCACATTCTGTGTCCGGGGCCCGCTGTACGAAGGGCAGGTGAGGCGGTTTGATGTCCGCCGGGGCTATGGGTTTATATATGAACCGGGCCTGGAGGCCGAAGTGTTTGTAGCCCGGCGGGATGTGAATGCCCACCTGCCTGAGGAGCATCCTGGCCGTAACCTGATGCCGGGCGACATTGTGCAGTACACCCGGCACTGTGGGGAGAGGGGGTGGTTTGCCCTGGACGCGAAACTGAGGGGCAGCCAGGAGAGCCGAGTGGGTTCTGCACCCCCTCCCTCAGATGAAGCCGACTACCCGGAGTAAGGGCAGCGGATGCCCGCTGCAGCAGTCCCCGTTGGGACCACAAGTCTGAGTTTTGTTTGAAAAGTTTTAAAAATGATGAAAGTGATGATTACCGTGAAAGTCACCTGATTGTCCTACCGTGATTGGGAACCAGCCGTTGCCGGCACCGTTGTCCCCGAGGGGACCGTTTGAAATAGTTGCATAAGGGACTCCTTATGGACAAGCCCGTGAACTTGCAGGGCAACCACAGACGCTAGTGGCTTGTAAATAAGTTGTTTACCGTTACCGTTTCCGTATTGCCGCCTCCGGAGAGGCAGGTTGGAGGGAGGGCCCGCAGTAGAGCCGGCTGGGGCCCAGCCACCACAGGGACCGGTGGCTACCCTCTGGAGGGGAAGGACAGATCCCGCTCTGGTAACTTGTGCTGGACTTGGGTCAAGGGGTGCTGCCTGGGTTTTAGGGGCAGCATCAGGGCCAGGTTGCTTGGGTGGGAGAGAGCGGAAACCGTAACCGTGAACCGTTTTGCAACGTTTAAGAAATGTACCTCCCGATTTGGGATGAAGTTATAAAATGTAAATATGTTACCGTTTACCTTTTTATACATTTTCAGAAAATAAAACCGGTGTTGGACGGGCAGCCCGCGAACGGTCTGAATTTTGCTAAGGGGGAATGTGACGCCCTGGGCAAGCCAGGGGTCACAGGTCATCACACCACCACACCCTACACCCCAGTTAGAAACATCAAAGCTAACCAGAAAATCCTTGTTGCCTTCCTCCAGGGGCTGGTGTCCACACCAGGGGGTGGGCCAGGCGGTTGGCTCCGCCCACCGAGGAGTTCACAGCCCTGGAGGCGGGAGAACCAGGCAGATAGAGTTTGGAGGAGGAGGTGGAAGGAGTTGAAGTCTAGCTGAGGGCTAGAGTGCAGTCCAGCTAGGGACGGAAAGGAGTAAACAAGTAGCTGAGGAAAGGGAAAGTGACAGTTTGTGAAGCCTGAAGCTGGTCCAGGTGTGTGCCCCGGACTGAGAGACAGCAAGGTCAGCAGACGGCGGTGACTGTCTGGAGGGGTGACTGCTCGGAGGTTGCTGGAAGGACCGCGGACGGGTGGTGACCCGGCGGTTTGGAGCAGTATACGAGGAACAGTCAGCACCAGGGCAGGGGCCTTTCGGATCCCGGCAAGGCTAGGAGTCGCCATAATTTGCCAAATCCGTCAGTGAAGGGGACGACTGTCTCCCAACAACCAAGTCCCGATTGAAGGCAACAGTCCAACCGTTACAGAGATACACCGCCACCGCCAGGGCACCAGTTTCTCAGGGCCAGCGCCTGCGGGCAAAGTAGGGCTCCTCCGGCCCATATCCAAGCCGGGGAGCGGGTTACCGGTGGGAACCCATCGCAACCATCATCATCTTAGGTGCAGGAAAAAGGACCGTCACCGTCACCTACTGGGGAAAAGCAAGTGCAGCCGTCCGTGGGAACCATCTTTCCAGCCGTGTGTTTTACCGAGAACTGTGTCATCATCTCAGGCTGAGTGAGTACCACAGTGCCGCAAGGCACAGCGCTGCCCCTGCGTCCCTGTGCCCACCAAGCCCTGCATCTCCCACCTCATCACTGGGCCCCGGGATCACCAACCCCTACCCACGGAGGGGCAACACAACAACTGGCTGCTCCATACCATCACTCCCGGGATCCCCATACAGAGCAGCGGTGGTGTCAACAAATTACCACAACCGTGGGTGGCGTCACGGACAATAACCAATCCCCACACCCAAAACCCCCTTTTTACTCACGGGCGAGGAGCGCCGCTAGAGTGCCCGGGATCCGGCCCATCGCTCGAGCCACCGAGCAGCAGCAGGCCGCAGCAGCCGCGGCAGCCAGACCCGAGCAGTAGGGAGAGCGAGGCGTCCCCTCCTCTGCCCGCGACAAATGCTTTGTGGGGGAACTCTTCCAAGCTTCACAGCAGACATCCAGCTCGGTATTAAATTCAACTTCAAGCTTTTCAACTGTAGCAGCTGTAGTTTATGCTCATTGTTCATTGGCGTGACCATAATCTTTTGGGCCGAGGATTCATACGTGTATTTTGGTCAATTTCCTCCTCCTCCTGCAATATCTCGGTCATAAGGAGACCCACAGATAAAATGTCAGTTTCGACATTGCTGAACATCCTGTTACCTTAAAATATATAAAACAAAAACATTATAATGACGCCAAATGTCGATTTTGATCCAAAAAGGAAAGATTGGCATATAACAACTTACCACAAAAAAGGGATAACAAGGAGTGAGGGCGGAAAATCCAGCGAACAAACGTAAGAAAAATTAGGAATAATGCACTATAAAACACTGTGCATGACGCCAAGGCTGAATGTTCACACATCATGACTACAGCTCCGTATTTTATAACAGTAATAACTAATCAAAACGCATCTGCTACAACCAATCCGATTAGATTAGGCGTGATTATTTAAAACCACAAATACGCCCTGAACGTTTACTGACGTCACAAACAACTACGAGGATGGCCGATTACACGGTGTCACACTTTGCAATGTGTCGTTCATTAAGACTAAACTGAACGATTTTATGGAATTAAACGATGAGTACACGATGGCCGAATTTCAAACGATTAGGCATCGGTTGGACTCGCAAGGAGCTGTCACATGAGGAGATGTCGTTACGAATGACGTAAGTGCGTCACAAAATCCGTGACCCCAACGATGCATCGCACAATATATCGACTCGAGTAAAGCAGCCTTTACAATTTTGGCTACGTGGGGGAACTCTGAAATCTGTCTCTGTGGGGGCACTCTCAAAATTTGCATTATATTCATTTATGCCTATTTAACCATCATTGCTATCACGACAGAACCCCTTTAACTAATTTCCCCATCAACATTTGTTTGCAAGGCAATTGTCTTTTTTGCTTACTTTTGCAGCTTCCTAGCTATGACCATTTTACAGCCATTTTACAGTACAGAAGGTTGGGTCCCCATTGACTTCTAAGGGGTTTGGGGTCAAGTTCAAGGACTGAGCCGATTTTTTAAATAAAGTCTGTCTGAAACCGACGAACCCAAACATCCACGGCTCTTCTCATCCCTATGCTTAAAGAAGTCCCAGAAATTTCGAGCTCCCCCCTAAAGTCCCAAAAGAGGGTCAAATGACTGATGATAAACTGTATAGAACTAACTAGAAACTAAATGGCTAAACTCAATGGAAAACAACAACCTCCTGTGGTGCAACAGTAATGGCCTTAATTACAGAACAAAAGACGGTGATTATAGGATGTTAGCTAAAAATCCTTCAGGTCATTCGACCCGTCTCTGGGTTCCAAAGGTAGAAATGTTAAATGACCCCTCTCTGGGACTTCTAGTGTTAAAACTATATGTAGCTGTTATAATAAACAATGGCAATTGGCTCTTTAGTGCTCCGCCATGTAGTACTTGTATTTATATCTCTACTTGCTCTGTGTAAACAATATTGAAATGTTTCCATAATATTATGTCTTTCAAATCTCTTTGTTAAGAATGAGAATAATTTATATTGTATATAAATATTAATGTGTTTTGGTGTTAATGGATACGGACTTATTTTCCAATTGTTTCTGATGACAGCTGTGCACACATCCTTAGCAATCTATTAAAAACGAAAGCAGCTGCTCAGTAACATTAAATCAATTAAATCTATCTTCAAATGTATTGCAATTGTAAATAATATATATTTTAAAGTATTTTATAATATTTCTTTTTGTTGTATTTGTAGCCTGATAACTATGTTTTCCATTACGCTCCGTACAGCAGCACAACAAATGGAGATATTCTCAGCCCTGCTAGCCGATAGATCTCTTTCTGTTTATGTATATATATATATATATATATATATATATATATATATATATATATATATATACATAAACAAAAAGAGATATATATATATATATCTATATATATATATATATATATATATATATATATATATATATATATATATATATATATATATATACACATCTCCTGGCCTCTACAATGGCATGTGTATTCACTTTCTAGGTTGTCTTCAAGTCCTATGACTAGACTTAAGAGACATCAAAGCTTAGATGGTGTCATGGATATTGCACTCCCTCGACCTCTAAGATGGTTTCTCCATTCAACTATGGACTGTCTCCAAGTCCATAAAATGGATTTTAAAAACACCATAGCTGAAGATTTATTATCCACTTTAAAGCTTTGTGGTCATTAAGGTAGTGTCACTGGGAGGTTTCATGGTCCACTGATAAAATAGGCTTCAGAGCTGAGAGGATGACATTCATGTTGAAGTAATTTGGGCTTTATTGTGGTGTCTCTATTCATCTTATGGACTGTATCTAAGTCTTTAGGCCCCCTTCACATGCACGTGTCTCCGGTACATGCTAGGTCCATGCCCGCATGTACCGGAGACACGGGCACGCGTAAACCCATTAAAATCAATGGGTTTATGTGCACGCACGTGTGCAGCCATTGGCCCGTGCCAGCAGCAGCGGGGAGTCGGCAGGGCTGGAGACCGAAGTTCAGCACCACAGACAGCGATGCCAGGGACAGGTGAGCAGAAAGTTCCGTTCTCTGTGTATTATCATGGATAACACACGGAGAACACACGTAGTGCCATAAAAACGGCACATGGAGGGGAAAACGCACCTTTGACACGTCCGTGAAACACGTGCGTGATTTTCATGGACGTGTGAAGGGAGCCTTAGACTGGATTTAGTAGCTATAAGAGCTGAAAATTATTATCCACTTTGAAGGCTTTTGGCCTGTAGTCAACTTCTGCACTTTCTGTAATTCCTATGGCTGTATTTAATGAAAATTACAGTTGATAAGGTAAAATCGACTTTGATGCCCCTAAGGCATGTCCCTGTAGGCTGTCTTCTGATCCTCTTACCAGTTTTTCCAAACTGGTTTAGCACTTATCTCTGTATAGAAAAGGTTTAGCTTTTGACAATCAGAATTGAATTATCCTCAATCATAATCCAAAGATTCAACTCTTGGTTGTATCTTGCTAGATATTGGTTTTGTTATGAGAGAGCAATATCCACTTTCAAAGTTCTTGAACCTGTAAAAGTGGTACCTTTCTCATGTGTCTTGGCAGTTTCCTTTCTCCGACAGGATTGCCTGAAAAAGTTTCACTTTTTAAACATGCGGTATTTTCTTGGATCCACCATCTTGTGTTATCTGAGATCCTCAATGCTGTATTACCTGCAATTCACCATGCTCTATTATCTGAGATTCACCAAGCTGTATTATCTGGAATCCACCACCCTGGATTATCTGAGTTTCACCATACTATATTATCTGAAATCCACCACCCTGTATTTTCTGAGATTCATCATACTGTATTTTCTGGAATCCACCATTTTGTGTTATCTGAGATCCTCTATGCAGTATTATCTGAGATCCAGCATGCTGTATAATCTGGGATCCACCCTTCTGTGTCATCTGGGATACTCCATTCTGTATTATCTGGGATCAACCATGTTATATTATCTGAGATCCAGCATGCTGTATTATCTGAGATCCACCTTTCTGTACTATCTAAGATCCAACATGCTGTATTATCTGAGATCCACCTTTCTGTACTATCTGGGATCCACCCTGCTGTAATATTTGGGTTCCACCATGCTGTATTATCTGAGATCCACAATGCTGTACTATCTGAGATCCACCATGCTGTACTCTCTGAGGCTTATCAAGCTGTATTATCTGTTATCCACCTTGCTTTATTATCTGTGATCCACCATACTGTGCTATCTGAGATTCACCATGCTGTGCTATCTGAGATCCACCATGCTGTGCTATCTGAGATCCACCATGTTGTGCTATCTGGGATTAACCATATTGTACTATTTGAGATCCAGCATGCTCTATTGCTCCTTAAAAGAATAAATTAGATAAAAAACTATTCACAGATTGAGTTACTTAAATTAAGAGGCCACCAGAGAAGGATTCATGATCTTTTATACTGGACCCAACAAAATGATAACACAGAAAAATAGCTCACTGCAAATTCAAAATGAAGTATTTAGTGGAATTAGCATTAAGGATGCTTTACACGCTACGACATCGCTTGCGATTGCTAGCAATGTTGAGCGCGATAGCACCCGCCCCTGTCGTACGTGCAACATTTGGTGCTCACTGCCGTAGCGAACATTATTGCTACAGCAGCGTCATATGCACATACCTATGCAGCGACGTCGCTGTGACTGCCGAACAATCCGTCATTCAAGGGGAGGTGCGTTCGGCGTCACAGCGACGTCACTGCGGCGTCCCAAAACGGCCATCCAATAGAAGCGGAGGGGCGGAGATGAGCGGGTGTAACATCCTGCCCACCTTCTTCCTTCCTCATTGCTGGTGGACGCCGTAAGGTTAGGAGATGTTTTTCGTTCCTGCAGTGTCACACATAGCGATGTGTGGTGCCGCAGGAACGACAAACAACATCGTACCGGTGGCAGCAGAGATATTAAGGAAAGGAGCGACGTTTCAACGATCTCCATTTTTGGATGATTTTGCGATCGTTGATCGTCGGTCCTTGGTGTCACACGCTGCGATGTTGCTACCGGCGCCGGATGTGCGTCACTAATGACGTGAACCCGATGATATATCTGTAGCGATGTCGCAGCGTGCAAAGCACCCTTTAGAATGCCTAAGTGAAATGGGGAGGACAACATACAGTTTTACATAGGAATTTAATGGTTAAGGAAGTTTTTTTGTTCTAATCCCAGTATGCAGTTTCTAATTTTTCCCTTTTTTTGCTTTTTGTATATGGAAGTTTATTTCCAATAAAAGAATATCTAAGGAATTTTTTTTGTATAAAAGTGCTAGAGATTGACTGTCAGCCAACTAAGCATTGCATCAGGACAGAGCTGTTAGCCAGGGTTTATAGCCATGGCTCACAATGCACAGAGCGGCGACTGCAACTGGGCTGGCTGCACCACTATGATTGAAGCCCGCAGCTGCCAGTGGGAATAAAGATAATTTCCATCCAACAGTGGGGCTCTCAGTGCAGTGGCATAGTGATAACGCTATTAACCTGCAGATTAAAACCATATCTAAAGATTAATAGCATTGTTTTACATGATATATTCCCTTTAATTCATCTGTACAGTGATATAAGGAGCTTAACCCCTCTAAAAATCATACTAGCATTGCATCTGTTAATGGTAACGTACTTGAGAAAAAAAAATGTGGGACTTCCCGCGAAATTGGATGACCAGTCAAGGTAAAGCTGGCAACTGCGGACTAGTTTTCTAAAAATAGAAGGCCGCGGCCGGCCCAGAATCCATTAGCGAATCTATTAGTATTCCAGCTCTTCCCACTGCCCTGGTGAGGTGGCAAATGGAGTTATACTATTTGGGGTTGATGCCAGCTGTGTAATGTCAGCTGCCATCAAGCCCAGGAGTTTGTAATGTCAATGCAGATACAGACAATAATGAAAAAAAATAGATGGCAAAAAATATTTTGTTTGAAAAAACATTCCCCAACACATTCCCTCTTTCACCAAGTTATTGAAAAACAATTGCATGAAAGAAAAAGCAATTTGGTCCACTGTAATCCAATATGAGGTCTCATGATGTCTCCCTCTTCCACTCAGAGAACATGCTGGAAGTGCTGGCACTCTGTGCTGAGTGTAACTGTAGTGACCTCAGTGAGGTTACTAAAGGTCACACTCACTAGATCACACAGGGGACATTGGGACCTGCGGTAACCTAACTGATGTCATTGCAGAGTGGGTAGACTCCTCACTGAGTGCCTTGTGAGAGCCAGCTCTCTGCACATGCACGAGAATTTTTTCTTGATGATGAGGTGAAGGGGGGCTGCAGGGCACTCGGTGCTCATGGACATACTGGACGGAACCGGGGGAGGAGAAGGGAGGTCATTTCTCCCATCTGACAGTTTGACCATGTCACAAACCACACTGGTGAGTTGCTGCTTCTTTTTCCCTATTATCTTATTTTCTTTTCCTTTTTTCTCCTTGTTTTCTTCTTCTTTTTTTCCTTCTCTTCCTTTTTCTCCTTCTATTGGGTTGCCATCTCTTATTTTATCTCTTGTTGATTATACAGTATGTTTGCCATTTCACTTGATCTATGATTATGTTTATTGCCTTATGGATATACCTTAACCTAATGGAAATACCTTAACCTAATAGAGAGTCTTATTGTATAGAACTTATACATTATAAATATCACTTGTATACTATATATGTATATATTTATAGTATTTTATGTTCCAATGTATTGTCTATCTGTCAGAACCAGCTGTCTGTACTCATTATTAACTTTGTCTTTTGTCTCTTAGAGCGACTCTATGATAAAGACCGATTGGTCAAAACGCTAATTTGAAATTGTTAAAATACGCTGTACATTTTGCACTTTAATAAAGAACTTTTTTACTTTCTAATTTAAGTGTGCATCAATTTTTGTACTGTTAGATGGGAGAAAAGTCCGGGGAACGAGAATTGTTTGGGGCAAGCGCACAACTCGTGTGCCTGTCATTTTACCAGGTCAGTAGGAAAAGGAGGGCTGGGGAGGACTTTGGTCACACTGGAGAGCCGGGGGAGGACATTTTGCTCCTTTCTCACATGTTTGATCACGTCAGAGGGGAGAGAAATCATTTTACACTGGTGCTGTAATTTGCTGTAACATGCTAGCCATAATACGGTGTATAATGGCAATTGCGTGACCAGGGAAAACCGGCCCGCATCACTGTCTCCAGGGTCTCAGCTGCCCTCAGTAGGTGAAACCCCAGAGATTTTCAGTTGCTGGGCGGGGCGTTACATTGTTATGTCTTCTGCCATTTTAAAACAACAGTAAGGAATAAGTACCCTTAACTGCCATTGTTTTAAAACAGAATGCGGTCATTAAGGGGTTAAAAATATTTTTCTTAGGCACTGTACCATCCAGGTTCTGTACCAATATGAACTTAGTGCCAAGGATGGAATCAGAACCCAAACTGAAAGTTTAGGGAAGACTTTTGCAAAGATACTCATTCCCAATCATTCAGGACGGGACCCAGCGCCGTTGTTGCCACTAAACTACAGAGCAATAATGAAGCCATTTGACTGTGCAGTAAAACTAATGGTTCATCAGCGAGGGGCATTCAACTTCATGTGCATGAGATGAGATGTGCATTAACCTACTTATTAATCATTTCAGCTAACTGATTGTGCTTCACAGTTTTGTGTAGGAGCTGTGATTCACCATTTGACACTGCTGCCTAATGTTAATGAACATTCTGTTTTCCATGCAACAAAACATGTGGGTGGGTTTAGTTCTTTGCTATTAACCTGAACACTTGTCAAAATTGGAATTTTAATTGTGGGTAAAAATGTCTTGACATACAAAAAAAATTTAGCTTTCTACACCAATGTGTACAGAAATACACAAAATTCTCACTTTTCAAACCATCCATGATATACGTTCTGATAAACTATACAGAAAAAAAAGAAATGCCAGAATTCAAAATAATTACTAGAATTGAAACCTAAGGCTTTCAGTCTGTAGATTCTATTGCGTTTCCCCAAAAACATGCCCTACTCCGAAAATAAGCCCTAGCAGGAATTTTCAACCTTTTCAGCCTAAGGTTAAATATAACAGCTAGCGAAAAATAGTTGCAATTCAAGAATGAAGTGTCCATACAAGTGAAAAAAGTTAAAGTATACTGCAGGACACTTCATTATAGAAAGCAGACACCCCCAAAAGATAGAAGAAAAAAGACAGAAGACCCCACAATCATACTCACCAGACTCCGAACGGGAGGACCTGCAGTGGAACGCATCAAGGACCTGTGGTGGAGTGCACACCCACACATATCAGATTGCACACTCAACACCCACACACATCTAATCGTGCACACATCAGATGACACACACTTCAGATCACACACACTTCAGATCACACACACATCAGATTACACACACAATCAAACATCAGATCGCGTACATATCAGATCACACACATCAGATTGCAAACACACTTCAGATCACACCCACATCAGATCACGCACACATCAGATCACGCACACATCAGATCACACACACATCAGATCACGCACACATCAGATCACGCACACATCAGATCACGCACACATCAGATCACGCACACATCAGATCATGCACACATCAGATCACACACACAATCACATCAGATCACACACACAATTACAAATTAGCTCGTACACACACACTCACCACATCCAGTGATACCTTTTGCTTCTGGCTGGCAGGGAAACCTGGAATGCAGTGCAGTGGAGCATGAGGACCTGTGATGGATGCATGGAGGACCTGTGGTGGAACACATTGATGCATTCCACCACTGGTCCTCCATGTATTCCACCGCAGATCATCGTGTTCCACTGTACTGTGTCCCAGGTTCCCCTACCAGCCAGAAGCAAAAGGTATCACTGGATGTGGTGAGTGTGTGCGTGCGAGCTAATTTGTAATTGTGTGTGCATTCTGAAGTGTGTGTGTGTATGAGTGTGTATGTGTGATTTGAGGTATGCGAGTGCCGCCAAGAAGTAGGGGAGGACTACTGGGGAGCATACCTGCTGGGAGCAGGAGGACCTTGGAGCGACGCAAACATCATCGGGAAGTATGAATCTCCCGGCAAGGGGGGTCTGTTTTTTTGTTTCCCTCAGAATAAGCCCTACCCAAAAATAAGCCCTAGCACATTTTTTTAAACAAAAAATAATATAAAAGCGTCTTATTTTTGGGGAATAACGGTAACAATCAAATATCAGGAGGAAAAAATATATTAATAGTGAAGCTCTGTGCACTTAGGAGCTTTTTATTCAAATATATTTTTGTAGATTCAATTTACAGTGTTTAAATATCTAAATGTATATAAGTGGAATGGTTTAATAATGAGTTCCTTTTATTGCTGCATCTATACAGCAGAATATAATCAAGCTCTGAATCTTACATAAATTTACAGTCATTCCACAGAAAAAACTGTCATGTGGAGAAAGCGGGTGCTGCAGATATATTTTATACATATTAATTAGTGATGATCGAGCATGCCCGACACTGCTTGATACTTGATCGAGCATTGCAGGTTCTCGAGTACATGCTCAAGTCTCCACCCCGTATGTTTTGTGGCTGTTTTTCAGGTACTTACCATCCAGGGATTGCCTGCTAATCACAATAATGCCGTAGCCATTACCATCCTGGCACTTTGATTGGCAGTCCACTCTGCAACGTATGTACGCAGTGCAGGCTGTCAATCACAGGCCAGGAGCTGGCATCGGTTTGTCTGTCAAGTGTCGCATATGACATTTTTGCCATACACCACCCTACCACCACCATCTATGGATCAGGAAGAGGATGTTGCTCATAATGGAAGTGCAAAAACGTAAAGAACTCTCTTATTTGTTTTAACTGATTTATTTAAATGGGTTGAAGAAGAATGACAGGTTGGAGTGCAATATTAAAAGGAATCTATAAGCAAGTTTCAACTATTTAATCTAAGAGCAGCAAGGTTTAGGGCAGAAAGTTTGTGTCCAGGCTTGTGTTACTGATAAGGATGCATGTTTTAGTTTAAATACAATCAGTGTTTTATCAGTTGGAGATAAACACTACAGGACTAGGGGTACCTACACACTTTAGCGATGCAGTAGCGATCCGACCAGCGATCTGACCTGGTCAGGATCGCTGCTGCATCGCTACATGGTCGCTGGTGAGCTGTCAAACAGGCAGATCTCACCAGCGACCAGTGACCAGCCCCCAGCCAGCAGTGACGTGCAAGCGATGCTGCGCTTGCACGGAGCCGGCGTCTGGAAGCTGCGGACACTGGTAACTAAGGTAAACATCGGGTATGGTTACCCGATGTTTACCTTAGTTACCAGCTCACACCGCGTGTGCAGGGAGCAGGAGCCGGCACTGGCAGCGTGAGAGCTGCGGAGGCTGGTAACGAAGGTAAATATCGGGTAACCACCTTGGTTACCCGATGTTTACCTTGGTTACAGCTTACCGCAGGCTGTCAGACGCCGCTCCTGCTCCCTGCACATTCAGGATTGTTGCTCTCTCGCTGTCACACACAGCGATGTGTGCTTATCAGCGGGAGAGCAACAATAAAAAAACTAACTAGGGCTGTGTGTAACGAGCAGCGATCTCACAGCAGGGGCCAGATCGCTGCTCAGTGTCACACACAGCGAGATCGCTAATGAGGTCACAAAAAACGTGACTCAGCAGCGATCTCAGTAGCGATCTCGCTGTGTGTGAAGTACCCCTAGGTCTCATGTCCAGTCTAGGCCAACTAATCTATGTACTTCTGCCCTCATCACTGATTGGTAGCTTACTGACAGTTCATGGTGTACACAGAAAGCTGGCAATCAGGGACGTGGGCAGGTATAGACACAGATCATTATTCTCCCCACTGCTACATCTACAGCAGAGAAAACAGGGATTCTATCAAAACTAGACCAAGCAGTTCACTAAGTGATACATCCTTGGAATTAGACTCTCTTCCACTACATCATGCTGCTCTAACATTACACAGCAAAAACCTGCTGACAGGATCACTTTAATGTACGGAAGTTAGGATGGGGGACTTTGTGACGACATGGGTTACTGATTGGTAGCTTACTGACAGTTCATGGTGTACACAGAAAGCTGGCAATCAGGGGCGTGGGCAGGTATAGACACAGATCATTATTCTCCCCACTGCTACATCTACAGCAGAGAAAACAGGGATTCTATCAAAACTAGACCAAGCAGTTCACTAAGTGATACATCCTTGGAATTAGACTCTCTTCCACTACATCATGCTGCTCTAACATTACACAGCAAAAACCTGCTGACAGGATCACTTTAATGTACGGAAGTTAGGATGGGGGACTTTATTAAACAAAGGCATCAGGACAGGGGACATTAGTAAACATAGGGACCAGGATTTGAGACAGTATTACAAGATTGGCGTCAGGATGGGGAACATTATTTAAAAAGGGGCCAAGAGGAGGAACATTGTTAAAGAAAGGGATCAGGATGGTTTATACTTTTAAAGAAAGGTACTAGGATGGGTAACATTATTACAGGATGGGCCCTAGAATAAAACATACTATTTCAGGATGGGGGGGAGAATAGGGGGATATTATTAAATAAAGGGGCTGGCATAGAGGACGTTATTACAGGACAAATATCCAAATAGGGACATTTTAAAGAAAGGTACCAGGATGGTGGGCATTATTAAAGAAAGGTACCAGTATGGAGAACATTACTACATGATAGGGGTCAGGGTGGCGATATTATTACAGAATGGGGAACATTATTACAGAATAGGGTCAGAATAGGGGCCATTATTACAAGATGGGGGCCATTATTACAGAATGACAGAATGTATGCATTTGGAACATGCATGATTAGTTTATGACAGCAAGTATAGTCTTTTTATATAGGGGTGGGGAGACAAGTATTTCTGTATACGATATAGAATGCAATAGGGGCCTGTACAATTGACAAACAGTGCAGACCCAGGTCCAAATTTTTCACTGGGGACGTTGACTCTAGTTATACCACTCATAATAACCTACAAAAATCATTAAAAAAACCCTCATAAGGTTTCACATTTCCTAAAAATAGCGTACATTTATTTAAAGGCAAATAAGCAACCAATGTTTTATTATTACATCCATAAACATGACCTGTCAGCTAATGAGACTGCCTACTGTACATTCTATTAATGAGACGTTAGCAGACAAGGTATATCTGCTTCTTTGTAACTTTCAAACTGCAATAGGAATTTTAACCTTGTTACATTTTATACTGCTGGGAAGTTAATATTACCCTTATTTTTCCCTTGACAGCCCTCAAAGAGAGTTAACAGCCACTTCTGTTCCATCTGTGCAGTCTCACAGCAAATCCTAGTATGTGAAAAGAAGCTGAACAAGGACATTGAAAGTGGTTTAGACAATCAATGCATATAAAAGATGGCACTAATTTCCAATGTGCAAGGAGATCAACATACAGCTATGGGCTATATGACAACTTATAGGATACACTGTACCATAAGAACAGCCATTCTATATATAGGATTGTAATTTTGCTATTATTCTATAAGGAATGAATTACAAAGATGTTCAGAAATGTCCAGAAATTTAGGGATGTGCAATAATGAGAAATGACACAGGAAAAAACTAATGAACACATGAAGAATGAGAGGTGCTTACATGCGTACTGAAATATACCGTATTTTTCGGACTATAAGACGCACCGGACTATAAGACGCACCCTTGTTTTAGAGGCTGATAAAATAGAAAAAAAAATTAAAGTAAAAAAATGTGGTCATGACACACTGTCATTTTACTGCTGACAGTGTTATGGAGGTAATAATATCCCCAAATTCTGTACTCATATCCCCCATTCTGGGTACCTTCCAGTTATATATGGCCCCCATCGTGGAATATGTATGTTCCCCATCATTATATGTGTGATCTTCCAATCTGGTGTGTGTGTGTGTGTGTGTGTATATAGAGTTATATACTGTGTGTGTGTGTGTGTGTGTATATATATAGAGTTATATACTGTGTGTGTGTGTGTGTGTGTGTATATATATAGAGAGAGAGTTATATACTGTGTGTGTGTATAAAGAGTTATATACTCTGTGTGTGTGTGTGTGTGTGTGTATAGAGTTATATACTGTGTGTGTGTGTATATATATAGAGTTATATACTGTGTGTGTGTGTGTATATAGCGTTATATACTGTGTGTGTGTATAGAGTTATTACTGTGTGTGTGTGTATATAGAGTTATATACTGTCTGTGTGTGTGTATATATAGAGTTATATACTGTGTGTGTGTGTGTATATAGAGTTATATACTATGTGTGTGTATATAGACTTATATACTGTGTGTGTGTGTATATAGAGTTATATATAGTGTGTGTATATAGAGTTATATAGTGTTTGTGTGTGTGTGTGTCTGTATATATAGAGTTATATACTGTGTGTGTGTGTGTGTGTGTGTGTGTATAAATATATATATGATCCAACCCCATCCAGGTGTACAGTAATGCCTTTATATACTTACTATATTATGTATTGCCTTACTTTTACAGATGTGATGCTCACCATGCCTCAGTTTGGTCCTGGCACTAGAAACAAATAGTGATGAGCGAGCATGCTTGTCACTACTCGGTACTCGCACGAGTATCACTGTACTCGGGCTGCTCGGCGGGGACCGAGTAATCTCGCGATACTCGTGCTTTACTCGTGGTCTTCATTTCTGCATGTTGGCGCTCTTTTGAGAGCCAGCCCTCATGCAGGGATTGGCTGGCAGACCACTGCAATGCCACAGCCCTGTTAGTTGTGGAATTGCAGTGATTGGCCGGCCTGCACAGCGTCACCGAGCCTTTATATCGGCCGGCGCGCTGTGCTCTGCTCACAGCTATTCTGACAGTGAGTGTAGGGAGAGTGTCGCTGATTCAGGGAAAGCTTTGCGGCCCTTTATAGCTTTTTCAGTTGCAGGGCTGCAAACAGTGTGACCAAAAGTCCTTCTCAGGACTATTCTAGTTGTATACAGGCAGGCAGGGTATAGCCAGGTCGGAGTACAGTAGCAGAGTCCTTCTCAGGACTATTGTTGCTATATACAGGCAGGGTATAGCCAGGTCTGAATACAGGCTAGTGACCAAAAGAGTCCTTGTCAGGACTATTGTAGCAGTATACAGGCAGGCAGGCAGGCAGGGTAGTGGTGACCGTATACCAGCCTTCATATCTGGGGCTGGTGTACACAGTGTAAAACAGTCCAGATAGTGTCTGACTTGTCTGTACTGTAATTGTCGCTCCCCAAAAAAACCTGTTAGTAGGTTATTATTGCGTCCGTGCTTGGTTTTTAAAACCGCACGTGTGTGCCTGTTGGTGGCAGCGTACAGGTGCACTGGTGTGCGTTTACCAAACTATTATATAACGCACAAGTGTAGTGTATAATACACGTCAGTCAGCAGTGGCTGATAGTGTCAGAGTTCTTAATTTTTGCTCCTAAAACCTGTGTTAGGTTATTATTGCGTCCGTGCTTGGTTTTTAAAACCGCACGTGTGTGCCTGTTGGTGGCAGCGTACAGGTGCACTGGTGTGCGTTTACCAAACTATTATATAACGCACAAGTGTAGTGTATAATACACGTCAGTCAGCAGTGGCTGATAGTGTCAGAGTTCTTAATTTTTGCTCCTAAAACCTGTGTTAGGTTATTATTGCGTCCGTGCTTGGTTTTTAAAACCGCACGTGTGTGCCTGTTGGTGGCAGCGTACAGGTGCACTGGTGTGCGTTTACCAAACTATTATATAACGCACAAGTGTAGTGTATAATACACGTCAGTCAGCAGTGGCTGATAGTGTCAGAGTTCTTAATTTTTGCTCCTAAAACCTGTGTTAGGTTATTATTGCGTCCGTGCTTGGTTTTTAAAACCGCACGTGTGTGCCTGTTGGTGGCAGCGTACAGGTGCACTGGTGTGCGTTTACCAAACTATTATATAACGCACAAGTGTAGTGTATAATACACGTCAGTCAGCAGTGGCTGATAGTGTCAGAGTTCTTAATTTTTGCTCCTAAAACCTGTGTTAGGTTATTATTGCGTCCGTGCTTGGTTTTTAAAACCGCACGTGTGTGCCTGTTGGTGGCAGCGTACAGGTGCACTGGTGTGCGTTTACCAAACTATTATATAACGCACAAGTGTAGTGTATAATACACGTCAGTCAGCAGTGGCTGATAGTGTCAGAGTTCTTAATTTTTGCTCCTAAAACCTGTGTTAGGTTATTATTGCGTCCGTGCTTGGTTTTTAAAACCGCACGTGTGTGCCTGTTGGTGGCAGCGTACAGGTGCACTGGTGTGCGTTTACCAAACTATTATATAACGCACAAGTGTAGTGTATAATACACGTCAGTCAGCAGTGGCTGATAGTGTCAGAGTTCTTAATTTTTGCTCCTAAAACCTGTGTTAGGTTATTATTGCGTCCGTGCTTGGTTTTTAAAACCGCACGTGTGTGCCTGTTGGTGGCAGCGTACAGGTGCACTGGTGTGCGTTTACCAAACTATTATATAACGCACAAGTGTAGTGTATAATACACGTCAGTCAGCAGTGGCTGATAGTGTCAGAGTTCTTAATTTTTGCTCCTAAAACCTGTGTTAGGTTATTATTGCGTCCGTGCTTGGTTTTTAAAACCGCACGTGTGTGCCTGTTGGTGGCAGCGTACAGGTGCACTGGTGTGCGTTTACCAAACTATTATATAACGCACAAGTGTAGTGTATAATACACGTCAGTCAGCAGTGGCTGATAGTGTCAGAGTTCTTAATTTTTGCTCCTAAAACCTGTGTTAGGTTATTATTGCGTCCGTGCTTGGTTTTTAAAACCGCACGTGTGTGCCTGTTGGTGGCAGCGTACAGGTGCACTGGTGTGCGTTTACCAAACTATTATATAACGCACAAGTGTAGTGTATAATACACGTCAGTCAGCAGTGGCTGATAGTGTCAGAGTTCTTAATTTTTGCTCCTAAAACCTGTGTTAGGTTATTATTGCGTCCGTGCTTGGTTTTTAAAACCGCACGTGTGTGCCTGTTGGTGGCAGCGTACAGGTGCACTGGTGTGCGTTTACCAAACTATTATATAACGCACAAGTGTAGTGTATAATACACGTCAGTCAGCAGTGGCTGATAGTGTCAGAGTTCTTAATTTTTGCTCCTAAAACCTGTGTTAGGTTATTATTGCGTCCGTGCTTGGTTTTTAAAACCGCACGTGTGTGCCTGTTGGTGGCAGCGTACAGGTGCACTGGTGTGCGTTTACCAAACTATTATATAACGCACAAGTGTAGTGTATAATACACGTCAGTCAGCAGTGGCTGATAGTGTCAGAGTTCTTAATTTTTGCTCCTAAAACCTGTGTTAGGTTATTATTGCGTCCGTGCTTGGTTTTTAAAACCGCACGTGTGTGCCTGTTGGTGGCAGCGTACAGGTGCACTGGTGTGCAATTTCCAGAAACTTTGATATAACGCACAAGTAGTGAATATACACGTCAGCAGTGCACAGCATTGCAAAATGCGCAAGGGCATTGGCAAGGAACAAGGAAGTGGACGTGATGGTGGTGCAGGCAGAGGCCGAGGTCGTGGGCAAGCTCTAATTTCGCCACAACAAAGGGCCACATCTAGTCGCTCGCACGTCCTGTCCCAAATTCTTGGGGACCGCAGCAGTACACCGCTCTTGAACCAAGACCAGTGTCAACAGGTTGTTAGTTGGATAGCGGATAATGCTTCCAGTCAGATTGGCACCACCACAAACACTCTGTCTTCCACACGGTCAAGTGTCAGTAGCCGTGATACTGCACCGCACATTTCTGAACCTGATCCTCCTTCCTACCACCAGGCTGAGTACACGTCCTCCTCGGACATTAATGATCCCACACTTGGACACTCGGAAGAGCTGTTCACGTTTCCATTCACACATTCTGGCCTCTCGCCAGCTCATATTGAAGTGGGTCATGAGGAGATCGTCTGTACAGATAGCCAAATATTTGAGCAGCCACGTTCTCACGAAGTTGGCAACGTGTCTCAACAAGTGGTGGACGATGATGAGACACAATTGTCAGCAAGTCAGGAGGAGGAGCAGGGTGCGGAAGAGGAAGACGACGTGGTGGATGATCCAGTAACTGACCCAACCTGGCAGGAGGATATGCAGAGCGAGGACAGCAGTGCACAGGGGGAGGGAGGCGTAGCATCACAACAGGCAGTAAGAAGCAGGGTGGTGGTCCCAGGCAGAAGTCAGGCAACCGTTCCCCGTAACAACACGACGACACAAGGTGCCTGTACAAATGTTAGGTCTTCACGAGTCTGGCAGTTTTTTAAGTTGGATCCAGATGATTCAAAAAAGGCCATTTGCAACACCTGCCGTGCCAGCATCAGCAGGGGTACCAAAACTAGCAGCCTGACCACCACCAGCATGATCAGGCACATGTCAGCCAAGCACCCGACTTTGTGGGAAGTACAACAGAGTCGAGGAGCAGTGCTTGCTGATGTCACTGCTACGTCTTCGCTGGTTGTGCATGCGAGCCAATCCTCTGTCCATGCTGCCTGCGAACAAGGCTCCTCCACTCCTGCACCTGCAGTTGCCTACGCAGAAAGAACACCATCATCAAGCACGTCCTTGTCCCAGCGCAGCGTTCAGTTATCCATTCAGCAAACCTTTGAACGCAGGCGCAAATACACTGCCAACACCCCACATGCCACAGTTCTAAATGCTAACATTTCGCGACTGCTTGCGCTGGAAATGTTGCCTTTTAGGCTGGTGGAGACAGAAGCATTCCGTGACCTGATGGCGGCAGCTGTCCCACGTTACTCGGTCCCCAGCCGCCACTATTTCTCCCGGTGTGCCGTCCCCGCGTTGCATAACCACGTGTCACAAAACATCACACGTGCCCTGAACAACGCTGTTTCACCCAAAGTCCACCTAACCACAGACACGTGGACAAGTGCTTGTGGGCAAGGCCGCTACATCTCGTTGACGGCACACTGGGTTAATATTGTGGAAGCTGGGACCCAGTCTGAGCGAGGGACGGAACACGTCCTTCCCACACCAAGGTTTGCAGGCCCTACCTCAGTCAGTGTTTCACCCACACTCTACAGCTCCGGAATGTCATGCTCTTCAGCCTCCTCCTCCTCCTGCGCATCCTCATCCACTGTGCCCTCCACACCAGTCACAAGCTGGAAGCACTGCAGCACTGCCTCGGCGAAGCGGCAACAGGCTGTGCTGAAGCTAATCTGCATAGGTGACAAACCCCACAATGCAGAAGAGCTGTGGACAGCTCTGAAACAGCAGGCAGATCACTGGCTCACACCTCTGAACCTAAAGCCAGGAAAGGTCGTTTGTGACAATGGCCGGAACCTGGTGGCGGCTTTGAGGCGAGGCCAGCTGACACATGTTCCATGCGTGGCCCATGTGCTCAACCTCGTGGTTCAGCGGTTTATAAAGTCATACCCAGAGCTGTCTGATCTGCTGGTAAAAGTTCGCCGCCTGTCTGCACATTTTCGAAAGTCACCTACTGCTTCAGCCGGCCTTGCCGGCTTTCAGCGCCGTTTGCATCTTCCGGCTCACAGACTGGTGTGTGATGTCCCCACGCGTTGGAATTCAACTCTGCACATGTTGGTCAGGATATGTGAGCAGAAGAGGGCAGTTGTTGAGTACCTGCATCACCTAAGCCGTCGGGAAATGGGTCAAACTCCACACATAACACCTGAGGAGTGGAGATGGATGTCAGACCTATGTACCATCCTCCAAAACTTTGAGGACTCCACCAAGATGGTGAGTGGTGATGACGCCATTATTAGCGTCACCATACCGCTACTCTGCCTTCTAAAACGGTCCCTTTTGAAAAACAAACATGATGCATTGCAGGCGGAGCGCGATGAGTTGCAGCAAGAAACAGTAGTGGGTGTGGGTGATAACACACAGCCCAGCCTCGTCTCATCACAACGTGCAGTGGAGGACTATGACGAGGAGGAGGATGAAGACATGGAGCAACTCTCCGGCCAAATTGAGGATATGACATGCACACCAGTCATATCCTCGATTCAGCGTGGCTGGCCAGAGGACAGGGTAGATGAGGAGGAGGAGGAGGAGGAGGAGGAGGAGGACAGCATGTTCAGTCATCTTGTTGGTCAGGCTACTGAAGTCCTGGCTGTTAAGAGTCTGGCGCACATGGCTGACTTTATGGTAAGCTGCCTGTCTCGTGACCCTCGCGTTAAGAACATCTTGGCCGACAATCATTACTGGTTGGTAACACTGTTAGACCCACGCTACAAGGAGAACTTTTTGTCTCTTATTCCCGTGGATGAGAGGTCAACCAAAATGCAGCAGTTTCGGAAGGCCATACTCACGGAAGTAGGCAAAGCATTCCCCTCACAAAACGCTAGCGGCATAGGTCAGGAATCAGTGGACAACCGAGGCGTACAGCCGAGAGAGGCACAAGTCCAATCCGCCAGAGGTAGGGGAACAGTCTTTAAGATGTGGGACAGTTTTCTCAGCCCCTCACGTACCACAGCCCCTGAGGTGCGGGGTAGTGCCACAAGAAATCCTAAGTTTGCCCAGATGCTGAAGGAGTACCTTGCAGATCGAACAACTGTACTCCGACATTCCTCTGTGCCTTACAATTATTGGGTATCCAAGCTGGACACGTGGCATGAATTGGCTCTCTACGCCTTGGAAGTCCTGGCCTGCCCTGCTGCTAGCGTTTTGTCAGAGCGTGTTTTTAGTGCCGCAGGTGGAATCATTACAGATAAACGCACCCGCCTGTCAACTGAAAATGCTGACAGGCTGACTCTGATAAAGATGAACAAGGGTTGGATTGGGCCAGACTTCACCACACCACCAGCAAATGAGAGCGGAATTTAAAGTTTGCCATGTACCTCCACTCACCCATGGGTACACTTCTCGACTTTGGATAATCGCTGGACTGCTCCTCCTTCTCCTCATGCGCCATCATGATGACCGTTACAATAGTTAGGTCTTTGTTTCAGGTATACCCCCAGTGGTAAATTTTTTCGCCCATTCTTTGCAGAATGGACATTACAACGACAGGAGACCCGCTCCTTTGCAATGGGAACAATGTTTTGAGGCCCTCATGCACGTCTCTACCCAGGGACAATGTGGAGCCTCCCAATTTTTGGCTGCCCTGGCAAAGGGCTATACTGAAATAGACCCACTTCCTTACAATGGGCACTTCAGGTTTAAAGGCCATCATGCACGTCTCTACCCAGGGACAATGTGGAGCCTCCCAATTTTTGGCTGCCCTGGCAAAGGGCTATACTGAAATAGACCCACTTCCTTACAATGGGCACTTCAGGTTTAAAGGCCATCATGCACGTCTCTACCCAGGGACAATGTGGAGCCTCCCAATTTTTGGCTGCCCTGCCTAAGGGCTATACTATAATACACCCACTTCCTGACAATGGACACTTAATGTTTTGAGGCCCTCATGCACGTCTCTACCCAGGGACAATGTGGAGCCTCCCAATTTTTGGCTGCCCTGGCAAAGGGCTATACTGAAATAGACCCACTTCCTTACAATGGGCACTTCAGGTTTAAAGGCCATCATGCACGTCTCTACCCAGGGACAATGTGGAGCCTCCCAATTTTTGGCTGCCCTGGCAAAGGGCTATACTGAAATAGACCCACTTCCTTACAATGGGCACTTCAGGTTTAAAGGCCATCATGCACGTCTCTACCCAGGGACAATGTGGAGCCTCCCAATTTTTGGCTGCCCTGCCTAAGGGCTATACTATAATACACCCACTTCCTGACAATGGACACTTAATGTTTTGAGGCCCTCATGCACGTCTCTACCCAGGGACAATGTGGAGCCTCCCAATTTTTGGCTGCCCTGGCAAAGGGCTATACTGAAATAGACCCACTTCCTTACAATGGGCACTTCAGGTTTAAAGGCCATCATGCACGTCTCTACCCAGGGACAATGTGGAGCCTCCCAATTTTTGGCTGCCCTGGCAAAGGGCTATACTGAAATAGACCCACTTCCTTACAATGGGCACTTCAGGTTTAAAGGCCATCATGCACGTCTCTACCCAGGGACAATGTGGAGCCTCCCAATTTTTGGCTGCCCTGGCAAAGGGCTATACTGAAATAGACCCACTTCCTTACAATGGGCACTTCAGGTTTAAAGGCCATCATGCACGTCTCTACCCAGGGACAATGTGGAGCCTCCCAATTTTTGGCTGCCCTGCCTAAGGGCTATACTATAATACACCCACTTCCTGACAATGGACACTTAATGTTTTGAGGCCCTCATGCACGTCTCTACCCAGGGACAATGTGGAGCCTCCCAATTTTTGGCTGCCCTGGCAAAGGGCTATACTGAAATAGACCCACTTCCTTACAATGGGCACTTCAGGTTTAAAGGCCATCATGCACGTCTCTACCCAGGGACAATGTGGAGCCTCCCAATTTTTGGCTGCCCTGGCAAAGGGCTATACTGAAATAGACCCACTTCCTTACAATGGGCACTTCAGGTTTAAAGGCCATCATGCACGTCTCTACCCAGGGACAATGTGGAGCCTCCCAATTTTTGGCTGCCCTGCCTAAGGGCTATACTATAATACACCCACTTCCTGACAATGGACACTTAATGTTTTGAGGCCCTCATGCACGTCTCTACCCAGGGACAATGTGGAGCCTCCCAATTTTTGGCTGCCCTGCCTAAGGGCTATACTATAATACACCCACTTCCTGACAATGGACACTTAATGTTTTGAGGCCCTCATGCACGTCTCTACCCAGGGACAATGTGGAGCCTCCCAATTTTTGGCTGCCCTGGCAAAGGGCTATACTGAAATAGACCCACTTCCTTACAATGGGCACTTCAGGTTTAAAGGCCATCATGCACGTCTCTACCCAGGGACAATGTGGAGCCTCCCAATTTTTGGCTGCCCTGCCTAAGGGCTATACTATAATACACCCACTTCCTGACAATGGACACTTAATGTTTTGAGGCCCTCATGCACGTCTGTATGCAGGGGCATTGGTGAACCTCACAATTTAGGACTGCCCTGGCAAAGGAAAATACTACAAAGACTCACTTCCTCAAAATGGGCACATTAGACTCAAGAGGCCTTCATGTACGTCTCTTCTCAGGGACATCGGAGTGCCACACAATGTTTTCACGTAAAATCTTTCATGTATTGATCTCAAAAAGTAACATACACCAGATCTATCTCACTATTGGGTATGTGCCCTTAACATTTCCGCCATGAAAAATCATTTTGGGGTCATTTTGGAAGGTTTTCTGGTGAGTCCGTAAAAATGGCGTAAAACGCGGACAAAATTGTTCACAGCTGTGACTTTTGAGTGATAAATGCTTCAAGGGGTCTTCCCCATGCTGTTGCCATGTCATTTGAGCACTCTTCTGAGACTTTTGTGACATTTTTAGGGTTTCTCCATGCTGCCGGGAGGTCATTTCACAAAAATACTCGGGTCTCCCATAGGATAACATTGGGCTCGTTGCTCGGGCCGAGTACACGAGTATCTTGGGAGGCTCGGCCCGAGCTTCGAGCACCCGAGCTTTTTAGTACTCGCTCATCACTAGAAACAAAGTCTCCCATATCTTGAGGACCTGCAGTGATGTAATGAAGAGGCGGGGCACTGTGCTGTTCTGTGCTGCTCTGGCACACCCCTCTTCATTACATCACTGCAGGTCCTGCTGTTATGGGAGACTTTGTTTCTAGAGCAGAGGCAAAAGCAAAGTGAAAGCAAAGTGAGCACTCAGCACACAGAGACTGCGGCTGTGCTGTGATGGTATGCTGTGCTCTGGCCCAGACGCTGCAGTGATGTGCACTTCTTCCGGGCCAGACATGACTGCAGTGACACCCTGCTCCTGCCTCCTAAACAGCGGACACACAATCTCCCCAGCCTCTGCAGGAAGCCGGTGTGGCTGGAGCACTCATGTGTGTCCGCTGTTTACATTAAACAAGTATTGATTTATTGCTCCTCACACCCGCTTCTAGTCACTGACTGCAGAGATAGGTGGGCGGGGTGCAGCTAATGAATATTCGTTTACTTTAAGCAGCGGGCACACGTGGTTTCTCCAGCCACCGCCTTCCTGCAGCAGCGACCCTCCCTGCTTCCTGTGATCCCACTGCATAGCGCTGACTCCCCACAGCTCCCTACCCTGCAGGTACCCCGCTTTGACATTCAGACTATAAGACACACCCCACACTTTCCTCCCAAATTTGGAGGAAAAAAGTGCGTCTTATAGTCCGAAAAATACGGTATTTAATTCTTCGAACTACCAGTTTACTTTTTTTTCATTATGATACATTCTTCCATATTTAATTATTGCATAATGTGGAATAATTTTTCCATATACAGTGTGTGTTTAAACACATCCCCAATTCTCTAAGTAAATATATTTCTTTAGGTGCTATTGACATGATTTTACAACCAGATGTTTGTAACAACCCATCCAATCGACACAGGCAAATAAATCAAACCATAGATGTCCATATATTTAGTAATGTATAATAATGAGAAATGACACAGGAAAAAAGTATTAAACGCATGAATAAAGAGTAGTGCAAAAAGCCACAGAAAGTTCTGACTCCAGATTAAATCTATAGGTAATTTAATAGCAAACCTGCCAGTTAATTAAAAATAATATCAGAAATTTGGGCAAAAACTGTGCTTTTCAAAGAAGCAACATGTCTATTGTTTTTGCCATTTGGGTTTTGCACTGCAAAGAAGAGTTTTTGCCCAAATTTCTGCCACAAAAAGGCAGCATTTTGAACAGCATAGTGCGGACAAAAAACCCAAATTCCCATAGACTATGCTTGAAAAGCAGAACACATCCATTTTGGCATTTAATGCTGCAATTGAAAAAGCAGCAAAAAAGCAGGTAAAAAGCAAAGTGAGGACATAGCCTTAGAAACTTTCCAGCGATCCCGGCCAGGTCAAGATCACTGGTGGGATCGCTAGAAAGTCTCAGTGTGTAAAAGGGCCTTAAGATTCAGGCACATCAATGCACTAGATATAAATCATCCCTCGGCCTCATGGTGCATGATGAGGATGTATTTTGACAAATTTCTGTCTCCCCTTTTAAAAACTAGAAGAGCTGTTCTGCAATGCTAATATACCTAGTAAATAAGTCAAAGGGATCATTTCAATCCAATAGAATAAAGATCAATTTGGATTCTGCAAAAGCTTGTAGTCAGTATGTGGATGATGCTAATTTTTTTTACAGCATGTACTGTATATTAACAAGTAGTTTAGTTGATCAAATTTACAGCAAAATAAATTTTGATTTGGATTTTCATCAATGGGTTTTACCTCTTTCAATGTGATGGGTGACATTTAGGGTGAATCTGCAGCAAAATTCAGAATGGAAAATGCATGAAAACTACAAATGAGAAGAGTTTTTTAAAATTCGAATTCCCAAACCATTGATTAGCTGCAAATACATGTGCACAAATTTCAATACTGGGAAGCTTGTAATTGCTCATCAAATACATATGGGGGAGAGAGAGATGGACCACGGAGAATCTGCACAGCTAACTGATAAGTAGATTCAACATCTGCAAATTTGAGTGCAGCCGTGCAATACAATCTCCTGACACCTGACATAAGGGGACCACTCTTTGACGTGGTAACCCACTTATGAAAAATAAGTCGTGTCTAACCAACATGTTGGGCTTCTACAATAAGGTAAGTGCAAACCTGGATATTGGTAATGCAGCTGATGTGATTTATTTGGACTTTGCAAAGGCATTTGATACTGTACCACATAATAGCCTTATACTAAAACTCCAGAAGCAAGGACTGGGGGAAACTATATGCAACTGGGTAAGGAATTGTCTAAAAGATAGAAAACAAAGAGTTGTCATAAACGGTACATTCTCTAAATGGGCTATAGTCAGCAGTGGGGTGCCGCAGGGATCTGTGCTAGGAACAATTCTTTTTCAACTCTTTTTTAATGACCTTGTGGATGGGATTATTAGTAAAGTGTAAGTCTTTGCTGATGACACCAAAACTGACATTGATAGTACAGTATTACAAAAAGATCTGTATAACATGTCGGAATGGGCAGACACAATTGGCAACTGAGATTTAATGTTGATAAATGTAAAGTAATGCACCTAGGACAGAGTAATTGTGACGCCCTGGCCTATCAGGTCGTCACAGAGTATTGTGCAATCTGCCCTTCTCTGCAATATCCATCTCCTCCTTGGTTTTGGGTTCCTGACCATTGGTGTTGCCAAGAACAAGCTAATCAAAATGCTAGGAACACTCTGCACCACATCTACCAGACACACCAGTGGCTAACCTGAAGGGAATAGGGTCGCCCACTTGGGGGGTTGGTTAAGGGGAGGTCAGGAGTGTCAGGAGACAGTCAGTTGAGAAGTGACTCTCGAGAGGAGAGGTCAGGAGCTGGGCTTTTTTAGACTACTAGGTGGCAGACGTTGGTCTGGGCCTGGTAGGAGCTGGACCCCGGTCGCAGGGGATCGTGACAAGGGGCACGGACTGTCGAGGAGGACAGCCAGCGGCCTTGTGCCATCACCGGGCAGGGGCCAGGGCACGACGGGGTACGTGGACCCTAGGTCAGGAAAGAGCTTCAGGCATCCTGACAATTTACCCGACAAGGACGGTGCCTTCAAGATCCATTCTCCACCCGCTCCAAAACCGGGGTACTAGCGCAACGATGGGGTTAGGACTTTCCCACGACATGGTACAGAAAATCCCAAGCGTGAACCCTTAGAGCAAGCTCACCCAGTTAGCCATACTGTTGAGCGGGACCCGATCAGTTTCAGGCTAAAGGGACCAACGAGAAGACTAGGTGCCAAGGCAAAGGTCACAGACTAACAGGCATCACCAACGGGCACGGGATCCAGGCGTGCTCCCCCTAAGCAGCAGTGGTGTCCAGAACTTTGGTTTACCACAGTTGTCGGTGTCAGCGTTATTGGACTGAGTAAGTACACAAGTGACCCTTACCATCCCAACGGCACCTCCCCGTCACCACCACCGAGTCCCGGGGCATCCCCTCTACCCGTGGAGGGGATAAACACCTAGGTGCCCACTCGCCACCGGGTACTCCCAATCTCAGCGGTGGTACTCCATCTTACCATGCACCACGGGTGGCGTCATGAACTTCAACCATACCATCCCATGTAAATATTCCCCCCTTTTATCTGAGTGGCCGCGCGACCCCGACTCCCGGGTCCGGAGACTCCTCGAGCCACCGCGGATATGGATCCGAGCAGCTTGGCTGCTGATGCGGGGGCAGCACATAATCCTATTGCTGCATATACATTAAATGGAAGTAAACTCAGGACTACAGAACAGGAGAAGTACTTGGATATTCTGGTTACAAGTAAGCTGAGCAGCAGCACTCAATGTCAAGCAGCAGCTGCTAAAGCAAACACGATTTTAGGGTGTATAAACAGAGAGATTAGAACCCGTGATCCCAACGTATTGTTACCCCTCTATAAATCACTTGTAAGGCCACATCTAGAATATGGGATCCAGTTTTGTGCTCCACATTTTAAAAAGGACATTCAGAAGTTTGAGTCAGTTCAAAGGTGGATAACAAGACTACTACAAGGAATGGAAGGCCTCCCATATGATGACAGGTTGAAAAAGTTGGATATGTTTAGCTTAGAAAAAAGACGTCTCAGAGGAGATCTCATTTCTATGTATAAATACATGTGTGGTCAATATAAAGGACTGGCACATGACTTATTCCTTCCAAAGAAAATACTAATGATCAGGGGGCATACAATGCGAGTGGAAGAAATGCGATTACAGCAGATAAATAGAAAAGGGATCTTTACGGTTAGAGCAGTCAGACTGTGGAATACCCTACCACAAGTTGTAGTAATAGCAGATACTATAACAGAGTTTGATAATTTCCTCAACACACATACCATTGTTGGTTATGAGTAACAATTGAGTGACAAAATGTATAATTGGTGGAGGAAGGTTGAACTAGATGGACCAAGGTCTTTTTCAACCTATGAAACTATGTAACTATGTAAAAAGTATGTAACCCCTTGACAATAGGACATATTGGACAATTGGACCATAAGAGCTTACAATATACATGTGCGAGAGAAAGAAAGGACCCCACTGACAATTAGGAGCTTACACTAAGTCTGAGCATAAAACTGTACAATTTACAGTCAAGAGAGAGAGAGGACCCCGCTGATCTTAAGATCTTATACTTTACAGGAGAGAACCAGCCACACTGATCATAAGAGATTACACTTTACAGGCGACAAAGAGACAGGTATCTATGGAGATGGAAAATGATTCTTCAATACCAACATCATGATATGCTAACGATGAGGAAAATGTAAGGACAAATTTAAAAACATCTCAATTTATTCAGTATTGAGTACTAGTGCCACACAAAGAAATACACGCACTTAGATGCCTTGGCATTCTATCAATGAGGTTATTAATGGTTGTCTGCACTTGGGTAAATCATCATGATCTACTGCTGCCAGCTCCTTTTGCAGACTAATGATGTCCCAGATGTCCCCAATAGGAGACAAGTACAAAGATGATGCAGGCCATGGTAGCAGGTTTAGGCCACACTGGCTGCTCACACGAGGATGAACAACATGTGCCACTCACACACAATACTGAATAAATCAAGATGTATTGATAATTTTGTTTCCATTTTTTCCTGATTTGAATCATTAACATTTCTATCGATCCTGTGATGTCCACAATCCTGTGCCTTTTCTCTCCTTGGTGTTGTAATTTCCATGTTAAGTAGTACGAGAATTAAGAACTGCTGTGCCAAATACACTTTTGGCACAGTTGTCAGCAAAGGTAGACAATACAAGCTAAGGGTTTGCTCAGATAGAGCGTATCATTCATATATGTTATGGCCATCTTGAAATCTGAAAGCACACAAATGGCAAAAGGACCAAACTTATTCAGTAGGGCTGTTCAAGCGACAGTTTTTCCTCACTGATTACACATGTGAAAGAAATTGCAACATGTACTTTTTTTCTTGGTTTAGTGTAAAGTATCATGCCCTGTTTATTGAAGCCTATGTTCTGCTATGCCCTTACTCCACTAATCGTATGCAGTACCTGCTATGTGGGTTAGGCCTAAAATTACTATAATAGATACATCACTATTTGTTTTGTGTTAAAAGGGAAATATACTGCACATTCCATTGCATTTGACTTCTAAAAGTCATTTTATTATTAGATAACACACTGTAAGCAATATATATAATGAGTGGGATCTATAAATGTCTTTTTCTTTTTTTTTTTTAAGTAAAGTACCTACTTGGTGCCAAGTGGATAACTAAATTCTCTTATGCGGAGGGACGTTTGCTTGCCCATTTACCTGTCAAGGGTGTTTTATTTTAATGTGTTCAAATATTAGCAGCGAGAGGTTCATGGAATCACTGGAGGAGATTTCCTCGCTCTAATATGGAGGCTGACTGCTTTGCTTATTTTTATGTTACAGGACAAGAGCACATTTTTAGCACTTCCATATTTTGCCTACTTTTCCCATAACAACATGGAACAACTATGGAATGAGCGCATCTATTGCATTCAACTGATTATAAAAAGTGTTTTGTGAGATATATATGGTGAACTTTAGTTTGACAAAACCATGTTAGGGATGTACACTGCATTACTGACAAGACATTTGGGGACAATTTAAAGGGAACCTGTCACCGGATGTTTGTAATACCTAACGATCGGTACGGAACAGATTAGTCGGATGGGCGCCTCCATTCTCTGGGTCCGCACCTCCTCTTTCGGCCGGCGCCTTCATTCTCCAGGTCCGCGCCTCCTCTTTCGGCCATCTTTGTCCTCCTTCTGAAGCTAGTGTAGATGACACGTTCTACGTCATCTACACTAGCCGACATTGAGGTCCCGCGCAAGCGCATTACAATACTTTGATCTGCCCTACTTAAGGCAGATCAAAGTGCGCTTGCACAGGACCTCAACGTCGGCTTGTGTGTATGACGTGACTTGAGAGTGCGTCATCCACACTAGCTTCAGAAGGAGGACAAAGATAGCCAAAAGAAGAGGCGCGGACCCAGAGAATGGAGACGCCCATCCGACCAGTCTGGTGAGTATTATAAACATTCGGTGACAGGTTCCCTTTGATATAAAAAAGAATGTGACAGATTTCCTTTAAATAAAGCAAAGGTGACTCCCAGAGTCATGAAGGGGTGATCACCTCCGGCTGCTGAGGGGAGCTGGCAGTGATCCCCGCACATGTCTACTGATTTGAACAGCAGACTGATTGACTGTCAAATGTGAGTGGATCAGCAATCTACCCGCGCCTCTTAACCCCTTAAATCATGCTGTGAAAATGTGACAGCGTGATTTAAATGGCCGCAGCATGAAAATCCCCATCACCATTGGAGGCCCCATGACATGATCATGTATTGACTCATGTTGCCATCATGACATAGTTCCCGTTACAGGCGACAGAACAATGGCAGTAACAAAACTGCAGCATTTCTGCTGATCAGAGCTGTGAAATGAAACTGGTAATCTTTACAGTCCCTTTGGGGGACTAGTAAAATAACATAAAAAAGTAAAAAAAAATAAAAGTTCAAATCACACCCCATTCTCCCCATTTAAAATGAAAGCATTAAAAAAAATAATAGATATACACATATTTGGTACCACCGTGGCAGAAATGCCCAATCTATCAAAATATAAAATCAATTAACCTGTTTGGTAAATGGCCTAGTGGCAAAAAAATTCCAAAAATGCCCAAAATTGCTTTTTTTTTTGTCGTATCAAATTTTGTGCACAATGCAATAATAGGTGATCAAAATGTAGCATCTGCACAAAAAGGCTACTGTTAAAAATTTCAGCTCGAGACGCAAAAAATAAGCCATCACTGAGCCACATATGCTGAAAAATGAGATGAGAACGCTACAGGTCATGGAAAATGGTGCAAAAAGTGCACCAGTTTTTTTGGACTTCAGAATTTGTTTAACCCCTTAGATAAAAGTAAACCTATACATGTTTGTTGGCTTCGAACTTGTACCAACTTGAGGCATCACACCGATATATCAGTTTTACCATATAGTGGACATGGTGAATAAAATACCCCAAAACAATCATGCAGTCACACTTTTTTGCTATTTTTCCCCACTTAGAATTTGTTTATTTTTCATCTTTTAGACCTTTACTGGCCAGCAACACTGTGGAGTAGTTGGATGCATGTGATAGAGCATTGTCCTGCATGAAAATCATGTTTTTCTTGAACGATACCAACTTCTTCCTGTAGCACTGCTTGAAGAAGTTGTCTTCCAGAAACTGGCAGTAGGTCTGGGAGTTGAGCTTCACTCACCCTTAACATGAAAAAGTCCCACAAGTTCATCTTTGATGATACCAGCCCATACCAGTACTCCACCTCCACCTTGCTGGCATCTGAGTCAGAGTGGAGCTCTCTGCCCTTTACTGATACAGCCTCTGGCCCATCCATCTGACCCATCAAGAGTCACTCTCATTTCAACAGTCCATAAAACCATCAAAAAAAATCAGTCTTAAGATATTTCTTGGCCCAGTCTTGACGTTTTATCTTATGTTTCTTGTTCAAAGGTGGCCGTTTTTCAGCCTTCCTTACCTTGGCCATGTCCCTGAGTATGGCACACTTTGTGCTTTTTGATACTCCTGTAACGTTGCAGCTCTGAAATATGGCCAAACTGGTGGCAAATGGCATCTTGCCAGCTTCACTCTTGATTTTCCTCAATTCATGGGCAGTTATTTTGCGCCTTTTTTGCCCAACACGCTTCTTGCGACCCTGTTGGCTATTTGCCAAGAAACACTTGATTGTTCGGGGATCATGCTTCCAAAGTTTTGCAATTTCAAGACTGCTGCAGCCCTCTGCAGGACATCTCACAATTTTGCACTTTTCAGAGCCCCTCAAATCTCTCTTCTGACCCATTTTGCCAAAGGAAAGGAAGTTTTCTAATAATTAAGCACACCTTATATAGGGTGTTGATGTCATTACACCACACCCCTCCTCATTACAGAGATGCACATCACCTGATTTACTTAATTGGTAGTTGGCTCTCAAGCGTATACAGCTTGGAGTAGGACAACATGTATAAAAAGTATCATGTGATCAAAATACTCATTTGCTTAATAATTCTGCACACAGTGTATTTATAATCCACGGTATATAAATTCCACTATATTACAGTATCTGTAATGATTGTTAATATATTAATACAACCTTTCTAAACTAAATAAATTTTTATTTTTCTGGGAACTGTAGTTTTCCTCTTTTATTTAATAACTTGTTACTACATGGATGAAGCTTCATATTTGAATATTATAATACAATCTTTTTAAGGTTTTAGTTATGTATTTATTTCTGTATGTTTATATTGGTTTACATTGACAAAATGGTTTTGGGTCTATGAATCATCACGACATACTAGAAATGTCAATATTAAAAATAGAAATACTTTGGAATAATAATTTCAGTGTGTTACCTCTGGCATCAGCCATTCTTCATCTAGTTGGCTAGGTAACTCATGCTCCCTCTGTTTCATCGTATTCAAATTGCAAATATTTAAAATATTTCTTTTACTGAAGCATCAAATCTGCTGAAATAGATCATGTATTTCATAAAAGAGTTATTGTGTAACAGCCATTAATCCAGTGATAAAAATGACGGTTTTACACTTTTTTTTTGGCCTATAAAGTACCCATTAAATTATTGTGTTTTTTAAATTGTTTCATCTGGGTCAAGAAGTTTACTCAGGCAATTTTTACAAACTTTTTCCATGTGTCTTTTACTTTGTTTAGGATTTGCTATGAAAAACCACACAGAAAAAGCAAAAATTAAAAATTAAATATTGTCAAATTATAATCTAGGAAGTGTTTGAAATGTCCCAGTTAAAAAACAGCTAACATCACTACAAAGGGCCAGGAAAACATGTAGCTTAAATCACCGTAAAAAAACGGTAAAAAAACGCAAGTTTTTGAGTAGTTTTGAACTTTTGAGGATGATCCGTAGAGTTTCAACTCACCTTCTGATCCAAAACTCCACAAAATTCAGTGTGAAGACACTATAAGGGTTTTTTCAGGTTCTAATACAGAAATTGACTAAAAACGCTAAAAGTCCTCCTCAAAAACTCAAAACTCCTCAAAAAAAAAAAGTTTCTGCTCATTTTCTGCTCCATAGGCTCAGAGTGAACACACCCCATTAAGGTTGCATGGTCAAAAGTAGAACAACGTAATTTAGTTTTTTACTATTATTGGTGACATCTCAACAGTCTTTTAGAATCATTACTATAAATACCTACAGGTTTCCCCTTCTGTACACATACACATGGGCTAAAGTTTGTATGAATAGAATTATTATTACTACTACCAAATTTTGAAATAATCCCCAAGTTTAAGGATTATGCACACAATTGGGTACAGGAAAATTACCTCTTAAGTTCTATAATTTTAATATATCAGATTATTTAGTAGAAATTAGGAGTGTAGTATGCAATATTAACTACTCTGGAGAGCTAAAACGTTTTGACACTATTTACTTTGCTGATACCTTCGCAAATTCTGGGAGAAACTTTAACTCCTTTATGACCTTGGACGTACCTCTATCTCCAAGACCGTGTCTTTACCTTTAATGCTTGCTTGCACGGTGAGCCCGCATTTTTCCCTGCACATGTCAGCTGATCCGAACAGCCGATGTGCAGCTAACAGGCGCTGATGGATCTCCGATCCACTCTCACCTGTTAACCTGTCCAACTCTGACAGCGCAATCTCACATGCGTCAGGGGGATCAGGCCATTGCCTGCCACTATCGGTTACCCCGTGACGCGATAACGAGGCCCCGATGTGTTGTCATGACAGCCGATGACCCCTATCACTGTCATGACTTGCTTACTATGAATGCTGACAGAGTGCCTGCATTCACAAGAGAACATCATTTCTGCTGATCAGAGGGATGCTGAAGCATCACTCGGATCAGCAGAAGTGATAGGACTGTGCAGGCTTCAAGTTAAAAAAAGTTTTTAAAAATATGAAAAAATCAAAGAGAATAAAAATTCGAATCACTCCCCTTTTTCCACACTGAAAATCTCGCATCGGAAGCTATCGCAAGTAGAACTGAGGCCTAATAGGGAGTCCCAGCAGGGGGAAGTTATGCCTTATACCATGGTATTTGTACAACCCTTTTAAAAAGAAGTGCTCCCAATATTACCCTAATATTTCTAATATTTCAGCTTACTTTAATGACCATTTAGTAGAGATGAGTGACTCAGCAGAGATTTGAGTTTGATAGATTACTCAAATTTTGCAGGGAAATGTATTTCACATGGAAATGATTTGATGTAAATAGAATGTTCCTTATTCTGCTCTGATCTAAACATGGAGTGAAAAAATAAGTGAATCCTCCCCTAGCTATTTATCTATTCCTCCAATATCACGCACTGTCCAATGTTCAGCTCCTTCTCTCGTGTTTTCTTTCACAATCCTTACTCAGCACTCTGGCACTAAAAAGCCCTAGAATGTCATGATGGCATTATATCATGATGTGCATCGCTTGAGGCCTAGTCAGTGCCTTAATTAATATTTGTCAGGAAGTCATGATGCGCACTGTGATGCGTGAGGCCTACATGGTGCCAGGGGTCCAGCACCAAGTGAAGATTGCTGAAGTAAAGGATGCACGTAGCACCAGACCATGGGTGCGGTGGCAAAACCGATGTGTTTTTAGGTGAACATTTTTTTTTCACCACTTTGCCACTACAATTCAGCAAAATGACAGCTGCTATTTGCTTGAAGCAAATCACAAAATAAATTGTATATTTCAAAGAAAATGCCATTTGCCTGATACAAATTCACATACCACTGTTATTTAGTATATTTATCTATACATTAGCATTTACTGGAAAATCACACTTCATTCTTATGTAACATATTGTAATAAGTACACAGCTAATGACATTTTATTTACATCACTCACAGGTTGTATAATTTTATTTGCATACTTTAATATATGTTCAAAATTCATGCATTAAATATTATTGCATCAGTAAACTATATTTATAGCAATTCTCATACAAAAAGCTTAGGAGATAAATATAAGAATACTATAGATTAGATTACAATCCTACTGCCTCGATTAGTAAAATTTTACTGTAATCTAAAGGGAGACTTCAAAAAGGCTCATTAAGGCTAACCACTAAAATGAGTAATCTGCTCCGCCCTCAGTAGACTTCCATCTACACTTCTATGTGGAGCAAATACTTATTGCTAAGGTAAAGACTAATCCCAACAAAGTTTATTTTGTGTACTTGTGTGTCTGTTTTCATTTTAATTTTCCGACTATGCATCCAGTTTTACATACCTGAATGGGATTTCCTATTTTTACACTGGTAAAATTACATTTCGCAGCAGCACCCCTATCCTGTGTGTCCTGTGACAGCACCAACTCTCTGAGTTATTATCAATCTAATCTTAGTATAGAATTCACCTTATGCTTCTGTTCACTGTCTGCTCCTGTATAGCACCCTGACTGACCAATTTTAGCTTCTGCAACACTGACAAGCAAAAGGGTAACAATATTTTGAACTTTTGACTTTCAGACAACATTCAATTTATACACAATCATCTTGGCTATCTTACACATTAATTTGACTTGCAATTCTTTAGCATATGATTAGTTATGCAGATTCTTGTCACTTCACTGCATTTTACTGTTTTGCGCCTAAAAATCTAAATTTACATTTCTATTATTTTGTTAGTATTTTGTAAATCCCTCTTCTGGTTTCAATACTGCCTGAATCCTTCTGGGCATGCTCTCGATCAGATTCAACCATGTCTCAACCAATATTGGATTTCAGGTCTCTTCTACATGATCCTAATGTTGGTGCATACTGGTTGATTCCCTTCGTATTTATACAGTTTTTTCTTCAACACTACCCACAAGTATTTGATTGGGTTGAGGTCTGAGGATTGTGAGGGTCAATAGAACACCTATACTTCATTGTTATTGAACCACTTCTTCGACCATTTAGACGTATGCTTAATCTCAAAAGATTGCGCAGCAAAATATTAAGTTAAGTATAATATCCTTTCAGTCCAGGCCATTTTTATTAAGTTCTCTTTTTCAAATTTACTGTTAAAACCATAATTAAAAACCGTCTTATTTTCATTAATGGATATTCGATAAATTTAAATTGAATTACTTTTGTCAGTTTCACGTTTTGTCAGTACTTTTTTCAGTTCCTCAGTGACCATTGTGGGTTATTCTTGCTTTAACAGAAGGGTACCAACAATTTTATTTATGTTTGTATTTGTGCAAATGCATAAATATATGTGCACATTATTAAAAAGCTACATTGGGATTTTGGTAATACCCATTAAATACATACCCACAGTTGGAATAGTTCTTGTTTTAGTAAAGACTTTTTCTGATAACAGAACACAAGGCAGTGAAATAGAAAAAGGTTCTTTACAGTTAGAGCAATCAAACTGTGGTATCCCCTACTGCAAGTAGTAACGTCAGATACTATAACAGCTTTTAAAAACAGGGTGGATGATTTCCTCAGTACACATAACATTGTGGATTATAGATAATTTTGTGATAAAAAATGTACAGTTGATAGAGAAAGACTGAATTTGATGGACCTACGTCTTTTTTCAACCTACTGTATTTAACTATACACTGTGTGCAGAATTGTTAGGCAAATGAGTATTTTGATCACATGATAATTTGTATACATGCTGTCCTATTCCAAGCTGTATAGCCTTGAGTACCAACTACCAATTAAGAAAATCAGGTGATGTGCATCTCTGTAATGAGGAGGGGTGTGGTGTAATGACACCAACACCCTATATAAGGTGTGCTTAATTATTAGACAACTTCTTTTCCTTTGGCAAAATGGGTCAGAAGAAAAATTTGACGGGCTCTGAAAAGTCCAAAATTGTGAGATGTCTTGCAGAGGGATGCAGCAGTCTTGAAATTGCCAAACTTTTGAAGCGTGATCACCAAACAAGCAAGCGTTTGATGTCAAACAGCCAACAGGGTTGCAAGAAGCGTGTTGGGCAAAAAAGGTGCAAAATAACTGCCCATGAATTAAGGAAAATCAAGCGTGAAGCTGCCAAGATGTCATTTGCCACCAGTTTGGCCATATTTCAGAGCTGCAACATTACTGGAGTATCAAAAAGCACAAAGTGTGTCATACTCAGGGACATGGCCAAGGTAAGGAAGGCTGAAAAACAACCACCTTTGAACAAGAAACATAAGATAAAACATCAAGACTGGGCCAAGAAATATCTTCAGACTGATTTTTCAAAGGTTTTATGGACTGATGAAATGAGAGTGACACTTGATGGGCCAGATGGATGGGCCAGAAGCTGGATCAGTAAAGGGCAGAGAGCTCCACTCCGACTCAGACGCCAGCAAGGTGGAGGTGGGGTACTGGTATGGGCTGGTATCATCAAAGATGAACTTGTGGGACCTTTTCGGGTTGAGGATGGAGTGAAGCTCAACTCCCAGAGCTACTGCCAGTTTCTGGAAGACAACTTCTTCAAGCACTCGTACAGGAAGAAGTCGGTATCGTTCAAGAAAAACATGATTTTCATGCAGGACAATGCTCCATCACATGCATCCAAGTACCCCACAGCGTGGATTTGCAGTAAAGGTCTAAATGATGAAAAAATAATGGCATGCCCCCTTGTTCACTTGATCTGAACCCCATAGAGAACCTGTATCCCTCATAAAATGTAAGATCTACAGGAAGGGAAAACAGTACACCTCTCGGAACAGTGTCTGGGAGGCTGTGTTGGCTGCTGAACGTAATGTTGATCGTAAACAGATCAAGCAACTGACAGAATCTATGGATGGTAAGCTGTTGAGTGTCATCATAAAGAAAAGTGGCTATATTGGTCACTAATTTTTTGGGGTTTTGTTTTTGCATGTCAGAAATGTTTATTTCTAAATTTTGTGCTATTATATTGATTTCCCTGGTGAAAATAAACAAGTGAGATGGGAATTTATTTGGTTTTTATTAAGTTGCCTAATAATTCTGCATAGTAATAGTTACCTGCACAAAGAGATATCCTCCTAAGATAACCAAATCTAAAAAAAAACCCATTCCAACTTCCAAAAATATTAACCTTTGATATTTATGAGTCTTTTTGGTTCATTGAGAACATAGTTGTTGATCAATAATAAAAAAAATCCTCAAATATACATCTTGCCTAATAATTCTGCACACAGTGTATGTAATAAAGCACCTCAAAACTCTTAGCAACTTATTTTTTGTTTGCTTCCCAATTGTCAATTGTTCAGTCATTTTGTATTCTGTCTAAAAAATTGTAAATCAATGTGGTCACTTGAAAGAAAAATCATCATCTTCCATCTTTGATCATACAAACAATGATCGTATTATGAGTAGAGATGAGCGATCCGGTCGTGGTTCGGCTCGAGTTCGGTTCGTCGAACGGAGGTCCCGTTCGAGTTCAGTTCGTCGAACGTTCGACGAACCGAACTCGAACCGCATAGGAAACAATGGCAGGCATTCACAAACACATAAAAACACCTAGAAAACACCCTCAAAGGTGTCCAAAAGGTGACAAACAACTCACAACACAACACAAACACATGGGAAAGTGACAAGGACATATACTCATGCGAAAACAAAAGAGCTGGACAAGGAAAAAGAGGAGGAGACACAGATATAGGCATGACACGCCCTTCTAAAATCATGTAAAACACCACAAGGTGACTCCAAGCGGAGTCTCCCTTTTTTCCAAAAATTGGGCCACACAGACACCCCATCAGTGTCAGCACTTGTGCCCTAGTTGCAAACAGGATGTTTTGATTTGCATCAAGCACATTCAAAAATACGCCATAATTAATCGTCCCCAGCATGACACTGGGGTAGGTAGCTAAGTCTTTCCTGATCCCAGCTCTGTTCATCTTGGCTCCTTTTTAAAAACACTGTAATCAAGGGTTACTCCAAGCGGAGTATCCCTTTTTTCCAAAAATTGGGCCCCACACACACCCACCCCTTCAGTGGCAGCAGTTGTGCCCCAGTTGTACACTTCACAGCTAGATTTGCATCAAGCACATTCAAAAATACGCCATAATTAACCGTCCCCAGGATGACACCGGGGTAGGTAGCAAAGTCTTTGCTGAACCATGACTTGTTCATCTTGGCTCCTTTTAAAAAACATAGCAACCAAGGGTTACTCCAAGCAGAGTCTCCCTTTTTTCCAAAAATTGGGACACACAGACACCCCATCAGTGGCAGCACTTGTGCCCTAGTTGCAAACAGGATGTTTTGATTTGCATCAAGCACATTCCAAATCCACAAGCATTTACTCTCCCCAGGATGACACAGGGGTAGTAAATTCCTTGTGGATCCATGACTTGTTCATTTTGATGAACGTTAGTCTGTCCACATTGTCACTGGACAGATGCGTGAGCTTATCTGTCAGCACACACCCAGCAGCACTGAAGACACGTTCAGAGACAACGCTGGCAGCTGGACATGACAAAATCTCCAAGGCGTAAGTTGAGAGCTCTGGCCATTTTTCAAGATTTGAAGCCCAAAATGAGCAAGGCTCCATTTGCAAAGTCATGGCATCAATGTTCATTTGGAGATACTCCTGTATCATCCTCTCCAGCCGTTGACTATGTGTCAGACTTGTTGTCTCTGGTGGCCTTGCAAAGGACGGTCTAAAAAAATTATGAAAAGATTCCATAAAATTGCTGTTACCAGCACCAGATACGGTGCTACTGGTACGGGTAGACTGTTGAAGATGACGAGACCATCTCATGTTTGTCAAGTTACAACTGGGAGATTTACTCCCTGCACCTGCACGGTTGTTTGGTGGAAAAGCCAAGCTAAGATCGAGTAACAGCTTCTGCTGATACTCCTGCATACGTGCGTCCCTTTCTATGGCTGGAATTATGTCACAAAATTTGGACTTGTACCGGGGATCTAATAGTGTGGCAAGCCAGTAGTCATCATTACTTCTAATTTTGACAATACGAGGGTCATGTTGGAGGTAGTGCAGCAAGAAGGCGCGCATGTGTCTTGCGCAGCCATGCGGACCAAGTCCACGCTGTGTTTGTGGCATAGAGGTGCTAACCGTTCTTTCTTCCTCTGACATCTCCCCCCAACCTCTTTCAACTGAAATTTGACCAAGGTCTCCCTCATCCGCTGAGTCTTCCATGTCCATGGACAGTTCGTCCTCCATTTCTTTATGTTCTCCTGCACCTTCCTCAACATTTCGCCTGCTACCATGCGCCCTTGTTGATCCCTGTCCCCCATGGTCCCATGCCTGCCGCATTGGTGATGATGAACGTCTGGACCTTGGTGATGTTGTTGTGTCTTGCGCATATGAATCCTCCTGTAGTTCCTCCCCTTCCTGTTGTCCCACCCCCTGACTCCGAATAGTGTTTAGCGTGTGCTCTAGCATGTAAATGACTGGAATTGTCATGCTGATAACAGCATTGTCAGCGCTAAACATATTCGTCGCCATGTCGAAACTGTGCAGAAGGGTGCATAGGTCCTTGATCTGAGACCACTCCATCAGGGTGATCTGCCCCACCTCTGCATCTTGTTGGCCCAGACTATACGTCATGACGTATTGCACCAGGGCTCGGCGGTGCTGCCACAGTCGCTGTAACATGTGGAGAGTCGAATTCCAGCGTGTCGGCACATCGCATTTCAGGCGATGAACCGGCAGGCCGAAAGACTTCTGGAGCGATGCAAGTCGCTCAGCTGCGGCGGTTGAACGGCGGAAGTGAGCAGACAGTTTTCATGCCCTGGTCAGAAGGCCATCTAGGCCAGGATAGTGTGTTAAAAATTGCTGGACAACAAGGTTCAACACGTGAGCCATACAAGGCACGTGTGTCACCTTGCCCAGGCGAAGGGCCGCACCCAGGTTTGCAGCATTGTCGCACACGGCCTTACCAGGCTGCAGGTTGAGTGGAGACAACCATTTATTAAACTCGGACCGCAGAGCTGACCACAACTCCTCAGCTGTGTGACTCCTATTCCCAAGACATGTCAAGCTAAAGACCGCCTGATGCCGTTGCGCTCTGCTGCCAGCATAGTAATGAGGGGTGCGTGATTCCTTCTGCGCAGCTCGAACGCTGGTGGCCTGACCAGGCAAGCTTGTGGCGGAGGTGGAGCACCCAGATGAGGTGGAGGAGGCAGAAGCAGTGGCGGAACTTGGACAGACAGAGGATTGACACACAAGTCGTGGGGACGGCAAGACTTGTGCAGCAGACCCTTCACCATCTATCACCATAGTTACCCAGTGCCCAGTCAGCGACATGTAACGTCCCTGTCCATGCTTACTGGTCCAAGTATCGGTGGTGAAATGCACCCGTTGACACACAAAGTTTCTCAAGGAAGCGGTGATGTTGTGTGCGACATGCTGGTATAGCGCGGGCACACCTTTCTTAGAGAAGTAGTGGTGACTGGGCATCTGGTACTGGGGCACAACGACAGACATAAGGTCTCTAAAATCCTGTGTGTCCACCAGGCGGAAAGGCAGCATTTCGGTAGCCAAGAGCTTACAGAGGGATAAAGTCAACCTCTTAGCTTTGTCATGGGTCGCAGGAAATGGCCTTTTATTTGTCCACATCTGAGGGACAGAGATCTGGCTGCTGTGTGTAGACGGTGTTGAGTAGGGTGTCCCTGGAAAAATGCAGCTTTGTGAGGAAAGTGCAGGCGTAGACATGATGTCGCCTTCATCCAACCTTGGTGCTATCGATGTCTGAGAGAGCTGTACACACGTACTTGTTTCCCCTTCCAACCAACTGATGACCTACCAAGCAAACTGCCTGTTGCAGTTACAGAGGTGGAAGTTGTGCGTGGAAAACCAGGTGTGACAGCTGTCCCCACAGTCCTAGAAGATGAAGAGCGCGCGGATGCACTAGAAGGGGCAGGCGGTGGATGGTTCGCTGACTGTGGGTTGACAGTAGGTGGGATCTAGAACTTCCTCATCAATTGTTGTGTTTGCACTCCCCTCACCCTCAGACCGAGCCTCTTCTTGCCCTGACCGAATATTTAAGTTGTCATCCCAATCTGGTATCTGCGTCTCATCGTCATCAGTATGTTCCTCATTGTCTATAACAACAGGTGTTACAGTTTGTGACAAAGGGTCAACATTATGCTCAGAAACTTGGTCCTCACGGCCTGAGTCAGAGTCACAAAGGTTCTGTGCATTACTGCAGACCATTTCCTGGTCTGTACTCACTGTAGCTTGGGAGCAGACCTCTGATTCCCAGGCTATAGTGTGACTGAACAGCTCTGCAGACTCAGCCATCTCAGTTCCACCTTACTGTGCAGGGCGGATGGAGACTTTAGAGCTGGGAGAAAGCAAGTTTGATTGGGATGACAACTCAGAGGACTGGTGTTTTTTGGATGCGGTAGTTGAGGTGGCGGAGAGGGCACATGTAGGACCACTTGAGATCCATTCAAGCATTTTCCTTTTTTGGCCATCATCTACCTTTGTTCCAGTTGTTCGTGTCCGTAAAAAAGGGAGCACATCGGATTGTCCACGGTAAGTAGTAGACATCTTACTTTTGCTGGAAGATGGTCTATCTTCAGCAGATCTTAATGGAGCTTTGCCACCTTCCCCACGGACAAACCCTTTTTTTCCTTTTCCAACATGCCTCTTCCCCTTTCCACCAGCATCTGTCATTTTGCCACTCATTTTGATTGCGACAAGATTGTGCACTTAAAATGTGGTAGTAAAAATTGAGAGGTGGTGTAGATTTCAGCGGTGGTCTAGCTTTATTAACAGCAGAATAAACAACAATAATTATCCCTGACAATGCAACTACGGCCCTTAAACTGGCAGCAGTGTTTGCTAGTATAATGGCTTAGTAACAATGAGTTTGAGTGTGCAATGCAGGCAGACGTGCTGCAAATATCTTTGCACTAGTGGGACAATAGAGAAGTCCAACAGCCACTTTTAGGATGCCACTAAGTTCACTCAGTGTTTGCTAGTATAATGGCTTAGTAACAATGAGTTTGAGTGTGCAATGCAGGCAGACGTGCTGCAAATATCTTTGCACTAGTGGGACAATACAGAAGTCCAACAGCCACTTTTAGGATGCCACTAAGTTCACTCAGTGTTTGCTAGTATAATGGCTTAGTAACAATGAGTTTGAGTGTGCAATGCAGGCAGACGTGCTGCAAATATCTTTGCACTAGTGGGACAATACAGAAGTCCAACAGCCACCTTTAGGATGCCACTAAGTTCACTCAGTGTTTGCTAGTATAATGGCTTAGTAACAATGAGTTTGAGTGTGCAATGCAGGCAGACGTGCTGCAAATATCTTTGCACTAGTGGGACAATACAGAAGTCCAACAGCCACTTTTAGGATGCCACTAAGTTCACTTAGTGTTTGCTAGTATAATGGCTTAGTAACAATGAGTTTGAGTGTGCAATGCAGGCAGATGTGCTGCAAATATCTTTGCACTAGTGGGACAATACAGAAGTCCAACAGCCACTTTTAGGATGCCACTAAGTTCACTCAGTCTTTGCTAGTATAATGGCTTAGTAACAATGAGCTTGAGTGTGCAATGCAGACAGACGTGCTGCAAATATCTTTGCACTAGTGGGACAATACAGAAGTCCAACAGCCACGTTTAGGATGCCACTAAGTTCACTCAGTGTTTGCTAGTATAATGGCTTAGTAACAATGAGTTTGAGTGTGCAAAGGGCAGGAGGGTACAGTGGCAGGGTTGTGGGTCTCTGGGTAGAGGAAAGGAAGCCTGCCTTTCTATCCCTCCTAATGGGGAAATGCAGCGAGGAAATCCCTGACCTTAGCTACACAGACGCTGTCATCTTGTGTAGCTGTTAAACTCTGTTTTCACGGACCTGTCACCTATGGCTCTGACTCTGCCGGTATTAGCCCTTAAAAGGACTGATAGAAACTTCTATCCCTATTCTGTACAGCGCTGTGTATGGAGCGTACACAGCAGTATCGGAGATAGGAGCTGCACCAGCGGTGACTGACACCAAGGACACAGAAGGCAGATAATGGCGTGCTGGAGGAAAATGTCCGTTTTTATAATGCAGGGACATGTGACATGGACATCCTATCACACATGCCGTTGCTTCTCTGGCTAAAAGTCCACTTAGCTGTGTGTGTGTCTGGGATTGGCTGATATGCTGGCCCACCCCACTACACGCGCGCGCTTAGGGAAGGAAGACAAGGAAAAAAAAAATGGCCATTATCCATACAGCAGTGATCTGAATGCGCTGTTCTCGCACACTATACACTGAAATTTCATAATAGTGTGAGTCACAGAGTGACTTGCACTATTACAGTGGAAAGCCAGCTAGTAATTAGCTGGTCTTTTTGCTGCTAGAACCGTTCTCGAACGTATCTAGAACTATCGAGCTTTAGCAAAAAGCTCGAGTTCTAGTTCTATCTAGAACAGCCCCCAAAATCACTCGAGCCGCGAACTGGAGAACCGCGAACCGCGCTCAACTCTAATTATGAGTACACTATTTATTTCTTTAAATGAGGTCAAGTATATAGTAGCAACAAAAGATGTCAAAATCAGCTGGACTCTTAGAAATACATTGAAGATATTTCAAAGTTAATCTCAGTGCCTTTCTTTATACCTTTGTAGATTGTCCAAAGATCAATGTGGCATTAAATTTAATGAGGGACATGATTAGATATCCAAACACGTAGTTGCCATTGACTTTAATGTGACAGGCCCTATCTAACAGACCAAAATTATGCCTGAGCCTCATCATCTGTATTGGAAGTCTTTCCTACAAAATTCTCAATTTTCCTTTTTTTTTTTTTTTTGTAAACCCAGTATAAAATTACAATATGTATGAAATGAATCAATTATGTTGCTAGCAAAATTTTACTGTACCATAGAAAATTCTGTGCAGCATATGATCATTTCTACAAAAACTACCTCTTTTACGGAACACATTAACAGTCAGGAGGTATCTCACTGGTTGGAGAAGCACTCTTACATTGATTCTGAGGCCAAGGTAGAACATAAAACTGTTTGGCATAGTCCTTAACCATTTGTACTTTTTTTTATAAAACAACAAAATTTACAGTGCGCCAGGGTGCGCTATCCTGCTAAAAATGACCCCTGTCCCCAGAATTGTTGACATGAAGCGTGGTGGTAAGTGCAAAGTAATATCCACAAGAACACATTCACCTTGGTCTTTCAAGAAAACATTTCCAAGAAAATATTGCTGCCACGGGTATGCCGTCTTCTCATAGCGCATCCTGATGCCATCTCTTTCCTCAGTAAATGACAGACACACAACCATGTAAAAGAAAAGAAGATTTCTACAACAAGGACACTTTTTTCCTTTGCTTTATGCTACAATAGCTCTTCAATGGATACAGACAAGCCTCCATTCCCATTTACCAATTAAGTAGATGTACTTTTATAACAGTGAAGGACATTAAAATCATGGAGCCCAATAGCAGAAGTTCAAATTGCCCCTCCAAAAAAACGAAATATTCTGTGGCGTCACAGAACAGTATATCTCAAAACTTTGGTTAATTTTCCTATTTCATTGCCCCCATGAAGTATGATACCAACAAAAATGCCCTAAAACACAGAATGGTACCTCAACAGTGAAGTCCACCACAGTACCCTCAACACAACAGTATGATGCATCAACTGCGAATCCTCCAAACACTGCCCTCCATACAGTATAATGGCTCCAACACAACTCTTCACAATATATGATATAAACCATTAGCTCTCAAAACAGTATAATGGCTCTCACACAGCTCTCCAAACAGCATGATGGCCCCATAGAAATATTCAAAATGTGTAAATGCTCACATAGAGATTAATGGCTCCACTAACGCGCCAAACAGTATATTAGCCCCCATTATATCCCTCAAACAGAATAATGGCCCACACACAACCCTCTGAACAGCATAATGGCCCTACACAGCCCTCCACACACACAGTAATGGACTCCACACAAATCCTCACAATGTAATTGCACACACAATATAATTGCCCCCAACAATGCCCTGCAAACAGTATAATGGCCTCCACATAGCACTCCAAGTTGTATAATGGCCCCCACATAGCCATACAAATAGTATAATGGCTCCTGCATAGCCCTCCAAATATTATAATAGCCACATAGCTGTCACGGGTGTGTCACGGTTGACAGACAGTCCTGTGGTAACCAGCCATAGAAAGTCACAGCGTTTGGCTGTGCAAAATGCTCCCTGACTTTTTATTATTCCTGCTGTTAGTATTCAGTGTACTAGGAATCTCTTCTGCTGGGTTTTCATCCTTTTCCCTTCAGAACCCCGGGGAGCTCCTCTTTCGTTCAACTCCTAATTATCTGTATTTTCTCTTCAGTTTAAATACTCTAGTTTTCCCTAGACTTGTGCTGGTGATATTCAGTTCCTTTACAAGCTCTGGATGCAAGTAGGTGGCTTACACTCATCTGTAGGATCGTTGTTGCTATTTGCTGAACTTCTTCCCAAGGTAGGGAAGGATAAGTTGTTCATGTGCTTTTCCCATGTGTGTGCTTCTGGTGTCTTCTTTCGTGTTTAGAGGGGTTGACGAAGAGCTCATCCTACCCGTTCCCTCTCTAGGACCAAGCTCTAGGGTCATCCTAGCATCAGGTATCCAGCTCTGCACATAGGTGCGGAACCCATCTATAGTGGTGCGGGACCCCAGGGTCCAGCGGTAGGTTTGGTCAATAGAAATTTCACTCTAAATAGTACAATGCCCTCCACATTGCCCTTCCTATGCCAGTCTGTTTTGTACTGTTAATGATTGTTGTACGTATACCCTCTTTCACTTGTAAAGCGCCATGGAATAAATGGTGCTATCATAATAAATAATAATAACAATAATAATGGCCCCCACATAGCCCCCCATATAGTATAACAGAACCCACATAGACTTCCATATAGTATAATGGCCCCCACATTGCCTTACATAAAGTATAATGTGCCCCACATTGCGTTTCATGTAGTATAATGCACCCCATATTGCCTTCAAATAGTTTAATACACCCCACACTGCCTTTCATAGAGTAAATGTGTCTAACTTTGTCCTCCATATAGTATAATGGACCCCACTTTGCCCTTTATAAAGTATAAGGGCCCCATATTGCCTTCTATATGGTATAATGTGTCCCACATTGCCTTTCATGTAGTATAATCCATCCCACATTGCCTTTCATGTAGGGAAATAGGCCCCACATTGCCTTCCATGTAGTATAATGCACCCCACATTGCCTTCCATATAGTATAATGTGCCCCACATTGCCTTTCATATAGTATAATGCACCCCATATTGCCTTCAAATAGTTTAATATACCCCACACTGCCTTTCATAGAGTAAATGTGTCTAACTTTGTTCTCCATATAGTATAATGGACCCCACTTTGCCCTCTATAAAGTCTAAGGGCCCCATATGGCCTTCCATATGGTATAATGTGCCCCACATTGCCTTTCATGTAGTATAATGCACCCCATATTGCCTTTCATGTAGGGAAATAGGCCCCACATTGCCTTCCATGTAGCATAATGCACCCCACATTGCCTTCCATATAGTATAATGTGCCCCACATTGCCTTTCATATAGTATAATGCACCCCATATTGCCTTTCATGTAGTGTAATGGGCCCCACATTGCCTTCCATGTAGTATAATGCTCACCACATTGCCTTCTATATAGTATAATATGCCCCAGATTGCCTTCCATATATTCAATATTCAAATCCCGTACAAGACAGCGGATTTATTCAGCTGTCATGTACCTTTAACAGTCACAGGTGGATCATAGATCTGCCAGTGACTGTTAAACAGTGAAATCCCCTGACAGAGATTGATTAAACAAGCACCGGTGGGAAGTGCGTCATTCCTAAGCTCCCATCGGCATGCTCGTTACATGATCGCAGGGTGACGATGGGTTGCCATGACATCCGGGGGTCAGCTGATAACTCCTCTGTCTTTCATGATGATCTTCCTAGTAGTCCTTGATTTTTGCTATACAGAGCGGTGATGATGCACTGCTCTGCACAGCACATGCGATCAGATGATCGCAACTTGAAGTCCCATAAGGAGACTAGTAAAAACAGTAAAAAGTAAAAAAACAAAAAAAATATAAAAAACCCACAAAAGTTTAAATAAATTTTTGAAAATAAAACAATATAAATACACACATTTGGTATTGCTGTGCTCAGAATTGTCTGAGCTATCAAAAGATTAATCCAATCGATACCCCAACACATGTAAAAAAAAAAAAAATAAAAAACTAGAATTACGTTTTTTTGGCCACTGCTACATTACAAAATACAATAAGAGGCATTCAAAACACTGTATCTACCCAAAAATGATATCAGTAAAAACATCAGCTCAGGGCGCAAAAAAGTAATCACTAAGCACCAAATAACAATAATTAAAAACATTATGGTTCTTGGAAAATGGCACCAAAAGCGACTTTTTTTTTTTTATTTTTACAAACTTCTCAATTTTTTGCCATACTTAAATAAACAAAACTATCTCAAAAAACAATAGTGCAATTGCACTTTTTTTTGCAATTGTTCCGCATTTGGAATTGTTTGCGGTTTTCCAGTACACTATATGGTAAAACTCATAGCTTCATTTAAAAGTACAGCTCGTTCTGCAAAAAACGAGTCCTCACATGACCATATTGACTGAAAAATAAAAAGTTATGTCTCTCGGAAGAATGATGAAAAAAAAAATGGAAAACGCAAAATCGGCCGGTCATGAAGGGGTTAAAGGGATTTTGCATTTTAAAATAATTATGTCCATATGTTTGCTCAAGGGAAAAATGATAAAATCAAGGTTGCAATGGTGATATCACTACCACAGCACAAGTGACCATAGCAGCATATCTGTTTTCTGTCCCAGCTCCAGTGCAGGGCCTTGCTCCCTTTTCCTATGGTTGCCTCCTTCTGCAGTAGTTTGTGCAGGGCTACTCTGGTAACCAGGTAAATAGCTATGACTTCATCACCCATGACCTTTTAAGACTGGCTCAAGCAGATACAGGTTGAGCATTGAGTTAGCATAGTTCTCAATTATCATGTGTTAACTCCACCTTCCACTTGATTGGATTTCAGCTAGTGAACTAATTATCTCCTCACTACTGTGCAATCAGTCAAGATCCACTTTGCTGCATCATCATCTCCTGTCCATGATGCTCACCCTGACCTACGGCTTAGAAAACCAGTAAGCACCTAACAAAATTACTTCTGTTGGCTTGTGTCGTCCACATCGGTATCATAACTATTGAGCCCAGTGATTGGCTGCTGTGATTATGACTCTTATGAGCGCTATAGTCATAGCGCACCTATATAACATTTCAATAAAAGTGGGGCAGAGGTTTATCTATCTTGCTATCTCTATACCTCTATCTCTATCTATTTAGCTATCTATCTCTAGTTATCTATTATCTAGCAATCAATCTATATCTATCTAACAATCACATATCTAGCTATCTATCTATCTATCCATCTTCTATCTCTCTATCACCTATCCCTCTATCTATCTATCTATCTATCTATCTATCTATCTATCTATCTATCTATCTATATCTGTCCATCTTCTATCTATCTATCTATATCTCTATCACTCTATCCATCTATCCATTATCTATCTATCCATCTATCTATTATCTCTCGATCTATCTATCTATCTCTCTGTCTATCTATCTATCTATCTATCTATCTATCCCTCTATCTATCTATCTATCTCTCTGTCTATCTATCTATCTATCTATCTATCTATCTATCCCTCTATCTATCTATCTATCTATCTATCCCTCTATCTATCTATCTAGCTCTCTGTCTATCTATCTATCTATCTATCTATCTATCTATCTATCTATCTATCTATCTATCTATCTATCTATCCCTCTATCTATCTATCTATCTATCTATCTATCTATCTATCCCTCTATCTATCTCTCTGTCTATCTATCTATCTATCCCTCTATCTATCTATCTATCTATCTATCCCTCTATCTATCTATCTCTCTGTCTATCTATCTATCTATCAAATCAAATCAAATCAAATAAGCTTTATTGGCAGGACCAAATACAAATTAGTTTTGCCAAAGCAAGTGTACATTAGGGGCTGGGGCTGTGGGGATGGTGGGTGGGGACTGTAGGAAGGATGGATGGGGCACATCCAGGGTGGGGACTGTGGGGGCACTTCTAGGGTGGGGGCTATGGAAGTCCATGGCTTATGATGGGGCATATCCACGGTGGGGACTGTGGTAACGGTGGATGGGACATATCCAGGGTGGGGATTGGGGGGCCACATCTGGGATGGGGGGCTATGGAAGTCCATGACTTATCATAGTTCTCTTTCTCGAAGTCTATCTATCTATCTATCTATCCCTCTATCTATCTATCTATCCCTCTATCTATCTATCTCTCTGTCTATCTATCTATCTATCTATCCCTCTATCTATCTATCTATCTATCTATCTATCTATCTATCTATGTATCTATCCCTCTATCTATCTATCTCTCTGTCTATCTATCTATCTATCTATTTATCTATCTATCTATCTATCCCACTATCTATCTATCTATCTATCCCTCTATCTATCTATCTATCTATCTATCTATCTATCTATCTATCTATCTCTCTGTCTATCTATCTATCTATCCCTCTATCTATCTATCTATCCCTCTATCTATCTATCTATCTCTCTGTCTATCTATCTATCTATCTATCTATCTATCCCTCTATCTATCTATCTATCTATCTATCTATCTATCCCTCTATCTATCTATCTCTCTGTCTATCTATCTATCCCTCTATCTATCTATCCCTCTATCTATCTATCTATCTATCTATCTATCTATCTATCTATCTATCTATCCCTCTATCTATCTATCTATCTATCTCTCTGTCTATCTATCTATCTATCTATCTATCTATCTATCTATCTATCTATCTATCTATCTATCTATCTATCCCTCTATCTATCTATCCCTCTATCTATCTATCTCTCTGTCTATCTATCTATATATCCCTCTATCTATCTATCTATCTATCTATCCCTCTATCTATCTATCTATCTATCTATCTATCTATCTATCTATCTATCTATCTATCTATCCTTCTATCTATCCCTCTATCTATCTATCCTTCTATCTATCTATCTATCTATCTATCCATCTTCTATCTCTCTATCTATCTATCAATCTATCTATCTGTCTGTCTGTCTATTATCTATCAATTTAAAATTGCTAAAACAAATATGCTGATGCTTGGAGAGTGGGTACAAATCCCAGGACCCCTACTACTCAGGATCCTCCCAAATAGAAGGTACAACAGAACAGCAATGTGGATAAAAGTGGCATACTTTGTTCACCAACATAATGACATTATTTGAAATATGTGTGAATTAAGTATAATTAAATCAAAGTGCATTAGACACTAGTGAATATTGCACCCCCATATCTCACCCTGTAAATGCCGGTATTTTTTGTAGCACCCCTAGCTCCATTGTTTGGAGTACACGATCATGGACACTCGTATCTCTCCCAGCATTTTCATGTCATCATGCAGCCTGCCGTGGTGCTGTATATCAGCTCCGCAGACATGTTGCATATGCTCTCACAACACTTTGCAAGGCAAATTCTATGCTTCAATGACAATGTGTCAGATCTCTTCACTTGTTAAAATGGATGCCTAATAGAAAACCTTCTGGCTTCGGTTTATTTATTTTTTTTCGCTTTTGCTTTGAACAAGCCGCCATCAATAATATCTTTCTATGAGGAAACTGGGAATATAAAGTATTTCTAGTTTTAGTTTAAATGAAAACATTGAAATTATAATTTCACAAATGGCTGCACAATGACAAATGCTGTAGAAGATGGAGAGCTCTGACTCAGCAGAAGGTGCATCCGGGACCGAAGGTATTTCTGCTGCTGAACAGAAAGTTTGTAGACTGTCACTAAACTCTGATTAATAACTATAGGACAATATAGGAGCCACCACTGGAACAACCCCTTTCTCAATGAAAACCCTTCATAAAATTAAATATAAACCTTCCAACAAGACCGGCACCGTTCCAGCATTTGTTATATGACTGCTGTCGCCAATCAGCAGTTGCAGAAATTAAAGACATGCGCTCCGATGTAATTAGCCCACAGCAGTAATCATTAATGTACAGTAAATTTTTATATTTCGAGATAAATCAATTAGAATATTATGAAACATCTTCAATATTATGTTTGCAAAATTTTAAATTTCCTAAGAAAATATTGAAGAACGATTACTCAGTAGAGAAAATAGGATTAAATATTGGAAAGGCGTGTGTAACGTTTGGTTGTTTCGTGCTTATTAGTAGAGTTGAGCGCGGTTCGTGGTTCGTGGTTCTCCAGTTCGCGGCTCGAGTGATTTTGGGGCATGTTCTAGATCGAACTAGAACTCGAGCTTTTTGCAAAAGCTCGGTAGTTCTAGAAACGTTCGAGAACGGTTCTAGCAGCCAAAAAACAGCTAAATCATAGCTTGGTTTCTGCTGTAATAGTGTAAGTCACTCTGTGAATCAAACTATTATCACATTTCAGTGTATAGTGTGCGTGAACAGCGCCTTCAGATCACTGCTGTTTCTATAATGGCGATCGCCATTTTTTTTTTTTTTTTTTCTTGTCTTCCTTCCCTAAGTGCGCGCGTCTTGTGGGGCGGGCCAGCATGTCAGCCAATCCCAGACACACACACAGCTAAGTGGACTTTGAGCCAGAGAAGCAACGGCATGTGTGATAGGATCTGCATGTCACATGTCCCTGCATTATAAAACCGGACATTTTCTTCACGGACGCCATTATCTGCCTTCTGCGTCTTTGGTGTCAGACATCACTGTCGCAGCTCCGTCTTCCTGAGTCCTATAGCCGATACAGCTGTATGCGCTGCATACACAGCGTTAGACAGCTTAGGGAGAGCACTTTATAGCAGTCCTTTTAAGGGCTCCAACCGGCAGGGTCAGAGAGCCATAGGTGACAGGTCCTGCAAACAGCAACAGCGTCTGTGTAGCCCAGGTCAGGGATTTCCTCCCTGCATTTCACCATTAGGAGGGAATAGAAAGGCAGGCTTCCATTCCTCTACCCAGAGCACCACAATCCTGCCACTGTACCCTCTTGTCCTCTGCACACTCCAACTGATAACTAAGCCATTATACTAGCAAACACTCAGTGTACCTAGTGGCATCCTATACGTGGCTATTGGACTTTGCTATAGTCCCACTAGTGCAAAGACATTTGCAGAGCGCGTCTGCCTGCATTGCACACTACAACTCATTCTAAACAAGCCATTATACTAGCAAACACTCAGTGTACCTAGTGGCATCCTATACGTGGCTATTGGACTTTGCTATAGTCCCACTAGTGCAAAGACATTAGCAGAGCACATCTGCCTGCATTGCACACTACAACTCATTCTAACCAAGCCATTATACTAGCAAACACTCAGTGTACCTAGTGGCATCCTATACGTGGCTATTGGACTTTGCTATAGTCCCACTAGTGCAAAGACATTTGCAGAGCGCGTCTGCCTGCGTTGCACACTACAACTCATTCTAACCAAGCCATTATACTAGCAAACACTCAGTGTACCTAGTGGCATCCTATACGTGGCTATTGGACTTTGCTATAGTCCCACTAGTGCAAAGACATTTGCAGAGCGCGTCTGCCTGCGTTGCACACTACAACTCATTCTAACCAAGCCATTATACTAGCAAACACTCAGTGTACCTAGTGGCATCCTATACGTGGCTATTGGACTTTGCTATAGTCCCACTAGTGCAAAGACATTTGCAGAGCGCGTCTGCCTGCGTTGCACACTACAACTCATTCTAACCAAGCCATTATACTAGCAAACACTCAGTGTACCTAGTGGCATCCTATACGTGGCTATTGGACTTTGCTATAGTCCCACTAGTGCAAAGACATTTGCAGAGCGCGTCTGCCTGCGTTGCACACTACAACTCATTCTAACCAAGCCATTATACTAGCAAACACTCAGTGTACCTAGTGGCATCCTATACGTGGCTATTGGACTTTGCTATAGTCCCACTAGTGCAAAGACATTTGCAGAGCGCGTCTGCCTGCATTGCACACTACAACTCATTCTAAACAAGCCATTATACTAGCAAACACTCAGTGTACCTAGTGGCATCCTATACGTGGCTATTGGACTTTGCTATAGTCCCACTAGTGCAAAGACATTAGCAGAGCACATCTGCCTGCATTGCACACTACAACTCATTCTAACCAAGCCATTATACTAGCAAACACTCAGTGTACCTAGTGGCATCCTATACGTGGCTATTGGACTTTGCTATAGTCCCACTAGTGCAAAGACATTTGCAGAGCGCGTCTGCCTGCGTTGCACACTACAACTCATTCTAACCAAGCCATTATACTAGCAAACACTCAGTGTACCTAGTGGCATCCTATACGTGGCTATTGGACTTTGCTATAGTCCCACTAGTGCAAAGACATTTGCAGAGCGCGTCTGCCTGCGTTGCACACTACAACTCATTCTAACCAAGCCATTATACTAGCAAACACTCAGTGTACCTAGTGGCATCCTATACGTGGCTATTGGACTTTGCTATAGTCCCACTAGTGCAAAGACATTTGCAGAGCGCGTCTGCCTGCGTTGCACACTACAACTCATTCTAACCAAGCCATTATACTAGCAAACACTCAGTGTACCTAGTGGCATCCTATACGTGGCTATTGGACTTTGCTATAGTCCCACTAGTGCAAAGACATTTGCAGAGCGCGTCTGCCTGCGTTGCACACTACAACTCATTCTAACCAAGCCATTATACTAGCAAACACTCAGTGTACCTAGTGGCATCCTATACGTGGCTATTGGACTTTGCTATAGTCCCACTAGTGCAAAGACATTTGCAGAGCGCGTCTGCCTGCGTTGCACACTACAACTCATTCTAACCAAGCCATTATACTAGCAAACACTCAGTGTACCTAGTGGCATCCTATACGTGGCTATTGGACTTTGCTATAGTCCCACTAGTGCAAAGACATTTGCAGAGCGCGTCTGCCTGCGTTGCACACTACAACTCATTCTAACCAAGCCATTATACTAGCAAACACTCAGTGTACCTAGTGGCATCCTATACGTGGCTATTGGACTTTGCTATAGTCCCACTAGTGCAAAGACATTTGCAGAGCGCGTCTGCCTGCGTTGCACACTACAACTCATTCTAACCAAGCCATTATACTAGCAAACACTCAGTGTACCTAGTGGCATCCTATACGTGGCTATTGGACTTTGCTATAGTCCCACTAGTGCAAAGACATTTGCAGAGCGCGTCTGCCTGCATTGCACACTACAACTCATTCTAAACAAGCCATTATACTAGCAAACACTCAGTGTACCTAGTGGCATCCTATACGTGGCTATTGGACTTTGCTATAGTCCCACTAGTGCAAAGACATTAGCAGAGCACATCTGCCTGCATTGCACACTACAACTCATTCTAACCAAGCCATTATACTAGCAAACACTCAGTGTACCTAGTGGCATCCTATACGTGGCTATTGGACTTTGCTATAGTCCCACTAGTGCAAAGACATTTGCAGAGCGCGTCTGCCTGCGTTGCACACTACAACTCATTCTAACCAAGCCATTATACTAGCAAACACTCAGTGTACCTAGTGGCATCCTATACGTGGCTATTGGACTTTGCTATAGTCCCACTAGTGCAAAGACATTTGCAGAGCGCGTCTGCCTGCGTTGCACACTACAACTCATTCTAACCAAGCCATTATACTAGCAAACACTCAGTGTACCTAGTGGCATCCTATACGTGGCTATTGGACTTTGCTATAGTCCCACTAGTGCAAAGACATTTGCAGAGCGCGTCTGCCTGCGTTGCACACTACAACTCATTCTAACCAAGCCATTATACTAGCAAACACTCAGTGTACCTAGTGGCATCCTATACGTGGCTATTGGACTTTGCTATAGTCCCACTAGTGCAAAGACATTTGCAGAGCGCGTCTGCCTGCGTTGCACACTACAACTCATTCTAACCAAGCCATTATACTAGCAAACACTCAGTGTACCTAGTGGCATCCTATACGTGGCTATTGGACTTTGCTATAGTCCCACTAGTGCAAAGACATTTGCAGAGCGCGTCTGCCTGCGTTGCACACTACAACTCATTCTAACCAAGCCATTATACTAGCAAACACTCAGTGTACCTAGTGGCATCCTATACGTGGCTATTGGACTTTGCTATAGTCCCACTAGTGCAAAGACATTTGCAGAGCGCGTCTGCCTGCGTTGCACACTACAACTCATTCTAACCAAGCCATTATACTAGCAAACACTCAGTGTACCTAGTGGCATCCTATACGTGGCTATTGGACTTTGCTATAGTCCCACTAGTGCAAAGACATTTGCAGAGCGCGTCTGCCTGCGTTGCACACTACAACTCATTCTAACCAAGCCATTATACTAGCAAACACTCAGTGTACCTAGTGGCATCCTATACGTGGCTATTGGACTTTGCTATAGTCCCACTAGTGCAAAGACATTTGCAGAGCGCGTCTGCCTGCATTGCACACTACAACTCATTCTAAACAAGCCATTATACTAGCAAACACTCAGTGTACCTAGTGGCATCCTATACGTGGCTATTGGACTTTGCTATAGTCCCACTAGTGCAAAGACATTAGCAGAGCACATCTGCCTGCATTGCACACTACAACTCATTCTAACCAAGCCATTATACTAGCAAACACTCAGTGTACCTAGTGGCATCCTATACGTGGCTATTGGACTTTGCTATAGTCCCACTAGTGCAAAGACATTTGCAGAGCGCGTCTGCCTGCGTTGCACACTACAACTCATTCTAACCAAGCCATTATACTAGCAAACACTCAGTGTACCTAGTGGCATCCTATACGTGGCTATTGGACTTTGCTATAGTCCCACTAGTGCAAAGACATTTGCAGAGCGCGTCTGCCTGCGTTGCACACTACAACTCATTCTAACCAAGCCATTATACTAGCAAACACTCAGTGTACCTAGTGGCATCCTATACGTGGCTATTGGACTTTGCTATAGTCCCACTAGTGCAAAGACATTTGCAGAGCGCGTCTGCCTGCGTTGCACACTACAACTCATTCTAACCAAGCCATTATACTAGCAAACACTCAGTGTACCTAGTGGCATCCTATACGTGGCTATTGGACTTTGCTATAGTCCCACTAGTGCAAAGACATTTGCAGAGCGCGTCTGCCTGCGTTGCACACTACAACTCATTCTAACCAAGCCATTATACTAGCAAACACTCAGTGTACCTAGTGGCATCCTATACGTGGCTATTGGACTTTGCTATAGTCCCACTAGTGCAAAGACATTTGCAGAGCGCGTCTGCCTGCGTTGCACACTACAACTCATTCTAACCAAGCCATTATACTAGCAAACACTCAGTGTACCTAGTGGCATCCTATACGTGGCTATTGGACTTTGCTATAGTCCCACTAGTGCAAAGACATTTGCAGAGCGCGTCTGCCTGCGTTGCACACTACAACTCATTCTAACCAAGCCATTATACTAGCAAACACTCAGTGTACCTAGTGGCATCCTATACGTGGCTATTGGACTTTGCTATAGTCCCACTAGTGCAAAGACATTTGCAGAGCGCGTCTGCCTGCATTGCACACTACAACTCATTCTAAACAAGCCATTATACTAGCAAACACTCAGTGTACCTAGTGGCATCCTATACGTGGCTATTGGACTTTGCTATAGTCCCACTAGTGCAAAGACATTTGCAGCACGTCTGCCTGCGTTGCACACTCCAACTAATTATAACTAAGTTGCATTGTCAGGGATATTTATTCTTTATTATTCTGCTGTTAATAAAGCTAGACCACCACTGCAATCTTCACCACCTCTCAATTTTTACTACCACATTTTCAGTCCACAATCTTGTCGCAATCAACATGAGTGGCAAAATGACAGATGCTGGTGGAAAGGGGAAGAGGCGTGGTGTAAAAGGCAAAAAAGGTTTTGTCCGTGGGGAAGGTGGCAAAGCTCCATTATCATCTGCTGAAGATAGACCATCTACCAGCAAAAGTAAGATGTCTACTACTTACCGTGGACAATCCGATGTGCTCCCTTTGTTACGGACACGAACAACAGGAACAAAGGTAGATGATGGGCAAAAAAGGAAAATGCTTGAATGGATCTCAAGTGGTCCAACAAGTGCCCTCTCTGCCACTTCAAGTACCGCATCCAAAAAACACCAGTCCTCTGAGTTGTCATCCCAATCAAACTTGCTTTCTCCCAGCTCTGAAGTCTCCATCAGCCCTGCACAGTATGGTGGAACTGAGATGGCTGAGTCTGCAGAGCTGTTCAGTCACACTATAGCCTGGGAATCAGAGGTCTGCTCCCAAGCTACAGTGAGTACAGAACAGGAAATGGTCTGCAGTGATGCCCAGAACCTTTGTGACTCAGATTCAGGCCGTGAGGACCAAGTTTCTGAGCATAATGTTGACCCTTTGTCACAAACTGTAACACCTGTGGTTATAGACAATGAGGAACATACTGATGAAGATGAGACGCAGATACCCGATTGGGATGACAACTTAAATATTCGTTCAGGGCAAGAAGAGGCTCGGTCTGAGGGGGAGGGGAGTGCAAACACAACAATTGATGATGACGTTCTAGATCCCACCTACTGTCAACCCCCAGTCAGGCACTCGAGGAGGTCAACAGAGGCGGTGGAGGAGGATGCAACCGACGACGAAGTTACCTTGCGCCTTCCTGGACAGAGTCGGAGAACTGGTAGCACGTCTACAACTGCATCCTCAGCCACCACTCTGCCTATGAGCATTATTCGTGGTGGATCAACAGGTCGCATGGCCTCTAAGCCTTGCCTAGCCTGGTCCTTTTTTCACATCGAAAAAGATCGCCCAACTCATGTGATATGTAACATTTGTCATGATTCTGTTAGTAGAGGTCAAAACCTCAGCAGTTTGACAACTTCTTCCATGAATCGTCACATGACTAAATATCATAAGTCCCGGTGGGAAGCTCACCGTGCTGCAATGCGGCCTAGTGGAGCGAACCATCCACCGCCCGCCCCTTCCACTGCATCCGCGCGCTCTTCATCTTCTAGGACTGTGGGGACAGCTGCCACACCTGTTTTTCCACGCAAAACTTCCACCACTGTAACCGCAACAGGCAGTTTGCTTGTAAGGTCGTCAGTTGGTTTGGAAGGGGAAACAAGTGAGTGTGTACAGCTCTCTCAGACATCGATAGCACCAACGTTGGATGAAGGCAACATCATGTCTCCGCCTGCACTTTCCTCACAAACCTGCATTTTTCCAGGGACACCCTACTCAACACCGTCTACACACAGCAGCCAGATCTCTGTCCCTCAGATGTGGTCAAATAAAAGGCCACTTCCTCCGACCCATGACAAAGCTAAGAGGTTGACTCTATCCCTCTGTAAGCTGTTGGCTACCGAAATGCTGCCTTTCCGCCTAGTGGACACACAGGATTTTAGAGACCTTATGTCTGTCGCTGTGCCCCAGTACCAGATGCCTAGTCGCCACTACTTCTCTAAGAAAGGTGTGCCCGCGCTACACCAGCATGTCGCACACAACATCACCGCTTCCTTGAGAAACTCTGTGTGTGAACGGGTGCATTTCACCACCGATACTTGGACCAGTAAGCATGGACAGGGACGTTACATGTCGCTGACTGGGCACTGGGTAACTATGGTGATAGATGGTGAAGGGTCTGCTGCACAAGTCTTGCCGTCCCCACGACTTGTGTGTCAATCCTCTGTCTGTCCAAGTTCCGCCACTGCTTCTGCATCCTCCACCTCATCTGGGTCCTCCACCTCCGCCCCAAGCCTGCCTGGTCAGGCCACCAGCGTTCTCACTGCGCAGAAGGAATCACGCACCCCTCATTACTATGCTGGCAGCAGAGCGCAACGGCATCAGGCGGTCTTTAGCTTGACATGTCTTGGTAATAAGAGTCACACAGCTGAGGAGTTGTGGTCAGCTTTGCGGTCCGAGTTTAATAAATGGTTGTCTCCACTCAAACTGCAGCCTGGTAAGGCCGTGTGCGACAATGCTGCAAACCTGGGTGCGGCACTTCGCCTGGGCAAGGTGACACACGTACCTTGTATGGCTCACGTGTTGAACCTTGTCGTGCAGCAATTTTTAACACACTATCCCGGCCTAGATGGCCTTCTGAACAGGGCACGAAAACTGTCAGCTCACTTCCGCCGTTCAAGCGCCGCAGCAGAGCGACTTGCATCGCTCCAGAAGTCTTTCGGCCTGCCGGTTCATCGCCTGAAATGCGATGTGGCGACACGCTGGAATTCAACTCTCCACATGTTACAGCGACTGTGGCAGCACCGCAGAGCCCTGGTGCAATACGTCATGACGTATAGCCTGGGCCAACGAGATGCAGAGGTGGGGCAGATCACCCTGATGGAGTGGTCTCAGATCAAGGACCTATGCACCCTTCTGCACAGTTTCGACATGGCGACGAATATGTTTAGCTCTGACAATGCCATTATCAGCATGACGATTCCAGTCATTTACATGCTGGAGCACACGCTAAACACTATTCGGAGTCAGGGGGTGGGACAACATGAAGGGGAGGAACTACAGGAGGATTCATATGCGCAAGGGACAACAACATCACGAAGGTCCAGACGTTCATCATCACCAACGCAGCAGGCATGGGACCATGGGGGACAGGGATCGACAAGGGCGCATAGTAGCAGGCGAAATGTTGAGCAAGGTGCAGGAGAACATGAAGAAATGGAGGACGAACTGTCCATGGACATGGAAGACTCAGCGGATGAGGGAGACCTTGGTCAAATTTCAGTTGAAAGAGGTTGGGGTCAGATGTCAGAGGAAGAAAGAACGGGTAGCACCTCTATGCCACAAACACAGCATGGACTTGGTCCGCATGGCTGCGCAAGACACATGAGTGCCTTTTTGTTGCACTACCTCCAACATGACAGTCGTATTGTCAAAATTAGAAGTGATGATGACTACTGGATTGCCACACTATTAGATCCCCGGTACAAGTCCAAATTTTGTGACATAATTCCAGCCATAGAAAGGGACGCACGTATGCAGGAGTATCAGCAGAAGCTGTTACTAGATCTTAGCTCGGCTTTTCCACCAAACAACCGTGCAGGTGCAGGGAGTGAATCTCCCAGTTGTAACTTGACAAACATGGGACGGTCTCGTCATCTTCAACAGTCTACCCGTACCAGTAGGACCTTTTCTGGTGCCGGTAACAGCAATTTTATGGAATCTTTTCATAATTTTTTTAGACCCTCTTTTGCAAGGCCACCAGAGACAACAAGTCTGACACATACTCAACGGCTGGAGAGGATGATACAGGAGTATCTCCAAATGAACATCGATGCCATGACTGTGCAACTGGAGCCTTGCTCCTTTTGGGCTTCAAACATAGAAAAATGGCCAGAGCTCTCCAGTTACGCCTTGGAGATTTTGTCGTGTCCAGCTGCCAGCGTTGTCTCTGAACGTGTATTCAGTGCTGCTGGGTGTGTGCTGACAGATAAGCGCACGCGTCTGTCCAGTGACAATGTGGACAGACTGACGTTCATCAAAATGAACAAGTCATGGATCCAGAAGGAATTTACTACCCCTGTGTCATCCTGGGGAGAGTAAATGCTTGTGGATTTTGAATGTGCTTGATGCAAATCAAAACATCCTGTTTGCAACTAGGGCCCAAGTGCTGCCACTGATGTGGTGGGTGTCTGTGTGGCCCAATTTTTGGAAAAAAGGGAGACTCCGCTTGGAGTAACCCTTGCTTGCTGTGTTTTTAAAAGAAGCCAAGATGAACAGAGCTGGGATCAGGAAAGACTTTGCTACCTACCCCGGTGTCATCCTGGGGACGGCTAAGAATAGCGTATTTTTGAATGTGCTTGATGCAAATCAAAACATCCTGTTTGCAACTAGGGCCCAAGTGCTGCCACTGATGGGGTGGGTGTCTGTGTGGCCCAATTTTTGGAAAAAAGGGAGACTCCGCTTGGAGTAACCCTTGCTTGCTGTGTTTTTAAAAGAAGCCAAGATGAACAGAGCTGGGATCAGGAAAGACTTTGCTACCTACCCCGGTGTCATCCTGGGGACGGATAAGAATAGCGTATTTTTGAATGTGCTTGATGCAAATCAAAACATCCTGTTTGCAACTAGGGCCCAAGTGCTGCCACTGAATGGGTGGGTGTGTGTGGGGCCCAATTTTTGGAAAAAAGGGGAGACTCCGCTTGGAGTAACCCTTGCTTACATTGTTTTTAAAAGAAGCCAAGATGAACAAGTCATGGGTCAGCAAAGACTTTGCTACCTACCCCAGTGTCATCCTGGGGACGGCTAAGAATAGCGTATTTTTGAATGTGCTTGATGCAAATCAAAACATCCTGTTTGCAACTAGGGCCCAAGTGCTGCCACTGATGGGGTGGGTGTCTGTGTGGCCCAATTTTTGGAAAAAAGGGAGACTCCGCTTGGAGTAACCCTTGCTTGCTGTGTTTTTAAAAGAAGCCAAGATGAACAGAGCTGGGATCAGGAAAGACTTTGCTACCTACCCCGGTGTCATCCTGGGGACGGATAAGAATAGCGTATTTTTGAATGTGCTTGATGCAAATCAAAACATCCTGTTTGCAACTAGGGCCCAAGTGCTGCCACTGAATGGGTGGGTGTGTGTGGGGCCCAATTTTTGGAAAAAAGGGGAGACTCCGCTTGGAGTAACCCTTGCTTACATTGTTTTTAAAAGAAGCCAAGATGAACAAGTCATGGGTCAGCAAAGACTTTGCTACCTACCCCGGTGTCATCCTGGGGACGGCTAAGAATAGCGTATTTTTGAATGTGCTTGATGCAAATCAAAACATCCTGTTTGCAACTAGGGCCCAAGTGCTGCCACTGATGTGGTGGGTGTCTGTGTGGCCCAATTTTTGGAAAAAAGGGAGACTCCGCTTGGAGTAACCCTTGCTTGCTGTGTTTTTAAAAGAAGCCAAGATGAACAGAGCTGGGATCAGGAAAGACTTTGCTACCTACCCCGGTGTCATCCTGGGGACGGCTAAGAATAGCGTATTTTTGAATGTGCTTGATGCAAATCAAAACATCCTGTTTGCAACTAGGGCCCAAGTGCTGCCACTGATGTGGTGGGTGTCTGTGTGGCCCAATTTTTGGAAAAAAGGGAGACTCCGCTTGGAGTAACCCTTGCTTGCTGTGTTTTTAAAAGAAGCCAAGATGAACAGAGCTGGGATCAGGAAAGACTTTGCTACCTACCCCGGTGTCATCCTGGGGACGGCTAAGAATAGCGTATTTTTGAATGTGCTTGATGCAAATCAAAACATCCTGTTTGCAACTAGGGCCCAAGTGCTGCCACTGATGTGGTGGGTGTCTGTGTGGCCCAATTTTTGGAAAAAAGGGAGACTCCGCTTGGAGTAACCCTTGCTTGCTGTGTTTTTAAAAGAAGCCAAGATGAACAGAGCTGGGATCAGGAAAGACTTTGCTACCTACCCCGGTGTCATCCTGGGGACGGCTAAGAATAGCGTATTTTTGAATGTGCTTGATGCAAATCAAAACATCCTGTTTGCAACTAGGGCCCAAGTGCTGCCACTGAATGGGTGGGTGTGTGTGGGGCCCAATTTTTGGAAAAAAGGGGAGACTCCGCTTGGAGTAACCCTTGCTTACATTGTTTTTAAAAGAAGCCAAGATGAACAAGTCATGGGTCAGCAAAGACTTTGCTACCTACCCCAGTGTCATCCTGGGGACGGCTAAGAATAGCGTATTTTTGAATGTGCTTGATGCAAATCAAAACATCCTGTTTGCAACTAGGGCCCAAGTGCTGCCACTGATGGGGTGGGTGTCTGTGTGGCCCAATTTTTGGAAAAAAGGGAGACTCCGCTTGGAGTAACCCTTGCTTGCTGTGTTTTTAAAAGAAGCCAAGATGAACAGAGCTGGGATCAGGAAAGACTTTGCTACCTACCCCGGTGTCATCCTGGGGACGGATAAGAATAGCGTATTTTTGAATGTGCTTGATGCAAATCAAAACATCCTGTTTGCAACTAGGGCCCAAGTGCTGCCACTGAATGGGTGGGTGTGTGTGGGGCCCAATTTTTGGAAAAAAGGGGAGACTCCGCTTGGAGTAACCCTTGCTTACATTGTTTTTAAAAGAAGCCAAGATGAACAAGTCATGGGTCAGCAAAGACTTTGCTACCTACCCCAGTGTCATCCTGGGGACGGCTAAGAATAGCGTATTTTTGAATGTGCTTGATGCAAATCAAAACATCCTGTTTGCAACTAGGGCCGAAGTGCTGCCACTGATGGGGTGGGTGTCTGTGTGGCCCAATTTTTGGAAAAAAGGGAGACTCCGCTTGGAGTAACCCTTGCTTGCTGTGTTTTTAAAAGAAGCCAAGATGAACAGAGCTGGGATCAGGAAAGACTTTGCTACCTACCCCGGTGTCATCCTGGGGACGGATAAGAATGGCGTATTTTTGAATGTGCTTGATGCAAATCTAGCTGTGAAGTGTACAACTGGGGCACAACTGCTGCCACTGAAGGGGTGGGTGTGTGGGGCCCAATTTTTGGAAAAAAGGGAGACTCCGCTTGGAGTCACCTTGCGGTGTTTTACATGACTTTAGAAGGGCGTGCCATGCCTATATCTGTGTGTCCTCCTCTTTTTCCTTGTCCAGCTGTTTTGTTTTCGCATGAGTACATGTCCTTGTCACTTTCCCATGTGTTTGTGTTGTGTTGTGAGTTGTTTGTCACCTTTTGGACACCTTTGAGGGTGTTTTCTAGGTGTTTTACTGTGTTTGTGATTGCCTGCCATTGTTTCCTATGGGCTCGAGTTCGGTTCGTCGAACGTTCGACGAGCCGAACTCGAGCCAGACCCCCCGTTCGGCGAACCGCCTCGAGCCGAACCGGGACCGGTTCGCTCATCTCTACTTATTAGCATGGCATATCATCACAGTACAATCACTCATAGCTCAGTGATACGTTCGGGAGAAAAAATGTTTACTTTTTAGATTGTTATTTTTATTTTGTTTTGTCTTCATTCAATTGTTTAGGAGTAATTGTTGGCATTTTTCACCAGACCACAACGGTATACATTTTGCAATAAGTTGTAATCAGATCTGACAGATCCTTTTGTCTTATAATGGTTCTATTAAATTTCCTTTTCTCATTTTTTTCTGCGGATTACACTATAATGTAGTGTTCAGTATGAATATAGACAAGTGCACTTTAAAATTGTCATGTGCAAACATTACACAATTAAATATCTAGTCCAAGATGTGAGAGGGTATCATGTGCTACTGTGCTTCTGCGAAAATAAGCCCTAGCAGGAAATTTCGCCCTTTTTTGAGTAACCATTAGATATAAGTCCTACCCTGAAAATAAGCCCTAGTTGCTGTTCAATAAAGAAGTGTCCATGTAGCCAAAAAAGTTGAAGAATATTGCAGGACACTTTATTAAAAAAAAATACTTCCAAAAGAGAGAATACAGCCCGAAAAGAGAGAAGACGGACCCAAAAGAGAGAAGACAGACCCTGCAATCATACTCACCAAACTCCAAACAGCTACAGCTTGCAGATACTGATACATGCACACAGTGGTGATATCTCACTGCTCCAGGGATCTGGGATGCTGTGGTACCAAGGACCTGCAGTGAATTGCATCGAGGACCTGCAGTGGAATGTATCGAGGATCTGCAGTGGAACACATTGATGTGTTCTGCCACAGGTATTCAATGCGTTTCACCACAGGTCCTCATGTTCCAGAGTGGCTGGAAACAGTATGGTATTATCAGATGTGTTTGTGTGTGATGTTACTGTGATTCCATGTGTTTCTGTGTGTGTGTGTGTGTGTGTGTGTATGTGTGTGAGGTGTGTGTGTGTGTGTGTGTGTGTGTGTATGTGTGTGAGATGTGTGATATTACTGCAATCAGATGTGTGTAGAGTATGTATGTGCGTGTGTGTGTGTGTGTGTAAGAGGGGAGGGATGTGTTCAACAGTGTACCAGGTGCCCCCTGTCTTAAGTGTCTGAAGAACTATGCAATGAGATAAGGTTCTAACAGTAGTAAAGCATTGTGAAATAAAAACCCTATGTTCCAGGTTGTATTTAACTTTCTACAGGTTGGAGAAGATGGTTTCAAAGTTATAAGTAGAGATGAGCAAACTTAAGGCTTGAGGCTCGGGGTTCAGGCTCGGAAAATGACTTAAAAATCCCTGTGGTGAGTATCGCACTGTGCTAGTGATTACCTGCATTGTCCGCACTGCTGGAAGTGTTTGTTCGTCTCAAATTAGGCTTTCATTTAGCATACTGGGATGTTTTGTTCACGCAGAATTAAAAAAAAAAAAAAAGCACTGCCCACCTTGCTCCGGAAATGTTTTGCTATGGGCCTAAAGCAAAACATTTCCAGTGTAGGTGGTGTTTTTTCTTTATTAATTCTCCGTAAACAAAACATAACAGTATGCTGAATGAAAGCCTAATTTGCACTGAACAAACACTTCAAGCAGCTGAGACAATGCAGGTAATCAGACACGTGATACTCACCACGGGACTCTTTACATCATTTTCCGAGCCCAAACCCTGAGCCTCGATCCTGAGATTTGCTCATCTCTAGTTATAAGCACAAATGTTGATTGCAATGTGCTACTGTACCAATATCATAAATCAGTATTTTCCAGACATAAGAGCATACGTTACTTGTTTTATTTGGCAAACTGATTGTTCACAATTGGTGTCAAAATGAATCATCAGGAGCTGAACAGAATGTATCATTTTTCATTGACGTATAAAATGAACATATTATTTAATTTCTCATATGGCCTCAGAATTTAAAATACAGCATCTGTGTAACCCTTTTATAAAGTAAAAAAGTATTCATACAAAATATATATATGTAATGGGGCTTATCCAGGTATATATAATATATATGCACATTACACCAGTTTATATGTATTTTATAGTTTATATAATTGTAAATAAAAATTACGTTTTAAAGACAATGGATACAAAACTGTAAACGGTGAATACGGTCTGAATGACAAGAATGTAAGGCCCAATAGTGGAGAAAGTCAAAATGGATAATATGATGGCCAAAGGAATGGAGGATTAGACCAGAAGGGGAAAAAAAAAGAATGGTGGATAAGATCAGAAAGGAAAAATAAGGAATGATAAATAATATCAGAAAGGAAAAAAGGAATAGTGGATAACAACAGAAGGGAAAAAGAAGGAATGGAGGATTAGATCATAAGGGAAAAAAAGAATGGTGGATAAGGTCAGAAAGGAAAAATAAGGAGTGATGAATAATATCCGAAGGGAAAAATAAGGAATGTTGGATAAGATCAGAAAGAAAAAATAAGGAGTGGGGAATAAGATCCGAAGGGAAAAATAAGGAATGGTGGATGTCAGAAGGGGAAAATTCAAGGACAAAAGGAATAGTGGATAAGATCACAAAGTAAAAATAAGGAGTGGTGGATAAGTTCAGAAGGGAAAATATGCTGTAAGTCCTAAAGTAAGATGTAATATATAGTAAGAGTAAGACAAACAGCACATATTTGGACACACAGCTGTGGACACTGGACATTGTATGTGTAAGCACACTATAGTTTTATAAAATTATTTTTCATTTTTTTATCTTTTTTCATTTTTTTGTTTTACAATATTCATTACAAAATACATGCTTGGTTCTCTCAATGCATCATGCAAAAATAGACAGAATTTAAATCCAGAATCATCAGCCCCCTTTAATTTGCTTAGCAACAACGTTATAAACGATGTCCACTATTGGACAACTCTCTGTAAAGTGCCCCATATAAAATAAAGACATTTGCTTATCTTCTACTCTACCTCCAATATCGGTACTATGGAGGACATCCTATCCGGTGTAATATTGAACTCTATTGATTGGCTGCAGCGGTCATACGATATAATGTCATGTGATCACTGGGAGAGCCACAGCTCCGATACTGGAGGAACAGCATCAGTCTGCGATATAAGTATTTGTTTTCCTATTTTATCTTCATTTTTCTCTTCCACTGGTCCTTTGGGCCTTCCATTCTCGTCATTCTGACTTTGCTTACATGTTTGAATTCACAGTTTCGAACTCGTTATTTTTTTTCTTACTTTTATACAGACTATAAAATGCATAAAGGTAGTATAATGTGCCAGTACAAATGGCTGAATAAGCCCCTTACATGCATATTTTTGTATGAATACTTTTTGTGTTTAAAAGGGTTACACCAATGCTGTATTTTATTTTATGAAGACAGATGAGATATTAAATAATGCTTTCCTGTTATAGGTCAATTACAGATGATACTTTCTGTTCTGCTCCCAATGATTCATTTTGACACCAGTTGTGAACAGTTTGCCAATAAAAGAAGTAACGTACATCATTCTGCCTAACAAATACTGATGTGCTGTATTAGTTATAGCAGCTCATCACATTCAACAGTGGTTTGAATAACTCTGACACTATGTTTTTCCAGGCCATAGAAAGTTCTATACAAACTGGTGCAAAGGTATCTTGTTCCGTTTCTTTCACAATGCTTTGTTACTTTTCAATTTTGGACCTTTTGTCATTACATTATACACTAGGAATCTAACACGCGATCCCCTCTCCCTTCTTGAACTAGACAATTAATGGTGTAATGCTCACAATTTTACAGGAGAAACATGTATATTCAAACTGGGCACTACAGAGTGATCTAGAAAAAGAAAAAAGTAGTGGAAACATTATATATATATATATATATATATATATATATATATATATATATATACATATAGTGGAAGCTCATATATAGTGTAGGCATATGTATTCAAACTGGGCACTACAGAGTGATGTAAAAAAAGAAAAAAGTAAATAAAGAAAACAAATCTGATAGGCGATCTATAAAACAATAGGATGTGGCAGAAATGATTACAAGTAGAGATGAGCGTACCCTTGGAGGTTAAGGTTCGGCAGGTACAGCCGGACTTTGGATAATGGTGTAATGGTGTTATGCTTACAGTTTTATAGTGGAGACATTTATATTCAAATTGGGCGCTACATAGTGATCTATAGTAGCAAAAATAAATAAATAAATAAATCTGATAAACTCATTATAAAACAATAGGATGTGGCAGAACTGATTATAAGTAGAGATGAGCGTACCCGTGGAAATTCGGGTTCGCCGGGTACAGCCGGACTTTGGATAAACTTCAGTTCGGGACCCGAACTTGATCTGAACTTGATCCCAGAACCTGAACCCCATTGGAAGACATTGATTGTGCAGTTTGGCTCTCCTCCCATATACAGGCAGCCATAAACACAGCACTTCCGGGGGCGATAGGGAGGGTTCTTTCTTTTGGGACACAGTATATTGAAAATATTTTTACCCCCTTTGAGAGCCATTTAGAGACTGTAAGAGGCTCGCATTGGGCCAAGCACAGAGCATACCCAAGTACAGTAATATTCGATCAAGTGGTTAGCATTAGAGATGAGCGTATTTGTGGAAGTTAGCTTCGACGGGGTCAACCGAACTTTAAATTTAGATTGATTTGTGACACGAACTTGACCTGAACCATAATGGAAGTCACAAACTTGGAAGTTTGGGTCTCCGCCAACATGCAGTCAGCCATAAACAGAAAACGTGCGGGGATGGATGGGAGAGGTTTTTCCATTTTTTTTTTGTTTGGTGCACATTACATCTGATCACACTGTTATTACACCTAGTGCGAGCCATTCAAACACTACAAGTGGCTCCTACTGGGCTAAGGATCGAGTGTACCCAAGCACAGCAATGCTCATGCGAGTGGTGTTTGTATGTAATGTACCAAACTCTGAATCCAAACTCTGCTTTTTGTGTAAAATCTGTGTTTGGTATGAACACTGAATACCGAACGTCGGGTTTGCTTATCTCTAGTTAGCATATGTAAAGCACCCGAACTCCAAACTCGGACACTGAGCTTTTTGAAACGTCCGTGTTCAGTATGAGCCCCAAACTTTACAGTTCAGGTTTGCTCATCTCTAATTACAAGCCTTTGCAAAATCTAAATACCGTAGTGTAGGAGTTGTGTAGAAAGTCAAAATTACACACATTTCATTAAAAAGGAAATACGGTAAATAAAAACAACTACATTGAAAAAGTAAACATTTTTCTTCCTAAAAGTATCACTGAGCTGAAAAGTGAACATGTTGTGATGTACGCCATGCTAATAAACATGAAACCAGTAAACCATCATCTTCTCATTCAATCCATTATCCTGTACCGTGTGATCTCCCTTCAATAATTTCTTAGGAAACTGGACAGTTTCCAAACATAATTGAAGATGATTTAATAAAATTGTAATTGATTTATCTCCAAATAGATACACTCCCATGAATTATCACTGTGCCATGATTATAAATGTGTTTTAATTAATTACACCAGAGAGCCCGTATACATTTCCTAACTTTCCTTACTGTTCAAGCTTTATATTTACTAATTTATGAATTGAAACAAGCTAAAAACATTATTTGGTAAAACACAGCTGCTTTATAAAATGTTAAGCAGTGGCTAGCATAAAGTGACTTAATTATTTAATGCTGGTGCATGATGCAAATATAAATGATTTTTCTACTGCCTTGTTGTAATTGGTATAAGCATTCTCACACATGCATGTCAATAGGTATTTCAGAGAAAAAAAAATAATAAAGGGAAAAACTGTGTAAAATGTTATATTATAATTACTAATTATGTTGAAACTCATTACTGTTCCTTACTCATAATTAGTGAAAATTAGCTACTAGAGTCATCTAACATTATAGGGGATAATTCTTCCCTAAACGTCTGCATGTCAGTGAATACAATCCCCATCTCTGATACCATGACCCGCTCGGCAAATATTGGCAGAAGCTTCACCTCCCAACCGTCCTACTCCCCCATTATTAATTCTGCGCATATATGTTCTGTGCTGCTGTTTAGTTGCTTATTACTGCATTTAAAGTAGAAGGCTGGGGGGAATTAAATAATTATTTGAAAATGTACCCAGATTCTTTCAAATTCCTTAAGGCAGTGTTCCCCACTTCCAATCCTCAAGAGCCAACAACAGATCATTAGTGGCACTCACCCTTAGTAAAAATCTTCTTTTATTTCATTCAATGGTAAAAACATACAGGAGGGGGATGACGGATACGTCTGAGATGCAGGGTATGTCTGGGAGGACGGTAACCATTTTGCGCACCTCGGCACTTTGTCAGGACCAGATGAAGTGACGAGGTGCGGGAAACGGTTACCCACAATCCAAAATGTACCCTACGCCTCAGATGTATCCTGCATTCCCCTCCTGTAAGTTTTTTACCATTGGATGAAATAAAAGAAGATTTTTACTAAGTCTGGGTGCCAACAGTTTTCTTTTTTTCCTCATTGGATTTGGATTGCTGTGTTGATTGCCAGGTGGATAACCTCCCTGCTTGAGTTCGGAATTAAATAGACTTTGTCTTCTTTTTCTTGGAGATTTGTAAGTGGAGCTAGGTATGTGTTAGGTATTAGTGCCAGACTATTACAACTATTACCTCTTTTGTGGATTTTCATCAACAGATCAAGTTTTCAGGACTACCTTAGTATTGCCAAGGTCCATCACCTGTGCAATACTAACAAAATCCTGAAATATGATCTGTTAGTGGCTCATGAGGAGTAGAGTTGTGGAACACTGACTTAATGCATACATTAGTCGAAATATATTTAGGTCAATTCTTATGAATAGAAGATATACCTAGAGTGTGGCAAGTCCATGTTTCTAAAGACCCATTTAAATTGGATGTTTTTGGACTATTAGTCCCTGAGCATTTTCCATTATTGATTTTTTTTCCTCCCCTTCTTCCAAGAGCCATAACTTTTTTATTTTACCGTCAATATTACCGTATCAGGAATTGTTTGTTTGTGGGACAAGTTGTACTTTTGAATCACATAATTCATTTTACCATGTAGTGTACTGGAAAATGGGAAAAAAAGTCCACATTCTGTGAAATTGTAAAAAAAAAGTGCAATTCCTCAATTTTTTTTTGTTCGGGAGGGGGGAGGTGTTATTTACCACGTTGAATGTATGGTAAAATTGACCCGGGAGAATATGATTCCCGAAGCAAGTATGAGTTTGTAAATACCAAACATGTATATTTTTTGTTTTATTTAAGTAGTGAAAAAAATTCAGAAATTTGTAAAGAAAAATTGTGCTTTTGTCTCCATTTTCTGAGACCCGTAACCATTTTCATTTTTCGTGATCTGGGGCTGAGTTAGGGCTTATTTTTTCTGTCCTGATCTGACCTTATATCATTTTCGTATATATTCAATGTTTTGATGGCCTCTTATTGCATTTTACTGCAATGTTGTGGCCACCAAAAAAAACGTAATTTTGGCGCTTGTATTTTATTCCCTTACCCAGTTTACTGGTTGGATTAATTCATTTTATATTTTGATAGATTGGAGATTTCTGAAAGCAGCAATACCAAACGTGTTTTTTTTTTTATTGTTTTTCTCTTCAATGGGACAAAAGGGGGTAATTTGAACTTTTGAGGGTTTTTTTTTACTTGTTTTAAACTTTTTATCTTTATTTTGCTCATCTCCTTTGGTGACTTGAAGATGCCATGTCCAATCACTTGTGTTGTACAGAGCCGTGCATCGGCATGCCTCTGTACAGCACAAATGATGATCTCCAGTGAATGCCACAGCTCAGCCAGCAATCACACAAAGTTCTTCATGACAGAGATAGGGGTCATCAGCTGACCCCCGGCTGTCATGACAATCCATTGGCATCTCATGATTACATCACGGGGATGCCGATGGGGCAGGGAATGGTGCAATCCCTACCAGTGTGGATTAAATCGTGCTGTTAGAGACAGGCAGTGGGATTTACCCAGTTAACAAATGTAAGCAGACATAGGGCAATAAAAATTGATAGGAATGTATAATTGTTCTGTTCCCATACAGTATCATGTTGTCTGCTGTACATATCCTCTTTGTGTTTGGCAATCTACTGCTTATAGCCTTGATTTTTTACTGGCATGAACAATTCTTTTTAATGGTTTTTAAACATTTTTAGTTTCTATTATTTTCAGATAGATTTTTAAAGTAAGTTCCCCAGGGTTACCAAGTCAAATGGATCTTTTATGGCCTGTTAATGAGCACTGATCGACTATATACAAGTTGGTTGACACTTATTTACTGTCCTGGTTACATAGGCCAATAGAAACCGATAGGAACATACAATTTTTCTGTCCCCATATGGTATTGTGTTATATTCCCTATTTGTGTTTAGCAATCTGCAGCTTATAACCATGATTTTTATACCGAAAAAAATTATTCTTTTTAATACTTTTTAAACATTTTTCAGCATCTAATATTTTCAAATGGATTTCCAAAATAAGCGCACCAGCATTACCAAGCTTAATAGATCTATTTAATAAGGTATACAGATAGTATTATGGAATACGGAGACAGACATGCTTTAAGGATAAGGGACTATGCTAGCAGACTTAAAGGAATGGGAAATGTCAGGAAAGAAAGAAAGGAGCAGAATGTGAAATAGCTGTAAGAGAGAAGCTGTAAGAGAGAAATAACTACACTGACTTAGTCAGAGCTGTACAGTGTTAAAAAAAATGGTAAGTCTCAGAAAGACACATTAATTAATAGTGCCTATGCTGGTAAGAAAACTCAGCTAAAGACAGCGCTTAGTCTCTGATAGCTGACATTGGTGCCACTGAAGTGAAACATTGCTCTGATATAAGATAACTACCTTTTAATGGTTCTTAGCAACGCAGCAGAATAAAACGTGAATTCAATCCATAAGCTGAAGGCCTTATAGGAGATGTATGACAGGTAGTTGACAAACTTTCTTTTCAGATAGAAAAAATCCCACAGTTCCATACTGAGGTCGCCTCCAGAAATGCACAGATTACAGTTTATATCCATGTAAATGTCCAAGGTCAGCCTGAATTACTTTTTCTCATCAAGCACAAAAACATAAAACACTTAGGCTTTACATGAATATTACATAAAAACAAAAAAACAAAAAACAAAAAAGTGAGCCGGAGTATGAGATGGTATACATGGAACTTGTGAGACCATGTTCACACTGGCCATGAGACAAAGAGAAACCAATGAAAAAATTGTGAAAAACATACCCTACTGTAACTAAATAAAAGCATAGTGCATATAAACATAGGGTACTTAGTAAACACTGTTTTTGATCAAAAAAAGCATAAAGCTATCCCACCAACGCCAAGGTGTACCCAGTTGGGACAGTACCTACACTCTCTAATATTAAAACCTTACCATGGGTCGAAAATAGGCCTCAATGTGGCTAAGGGCTGAGAGTGACCGTGTCCCAACAGGACACACACAGTCAGGGGGATTCACAAAATGAAATGTCCAGCTCGCTGAGAAGGGGGCCACTCCCTGTTTGTACTGAATACAAAAAAAAAAAACTACATAAAAACAAAAAAGTGAGCCGGAATATGAGATGGTATACATGGAACTTGTGAGACCATGTTCACACTGGCCATGAGACAAAGAGAAACTAAGGAAAAAAATTGTGAAAAACATACCCTACTGTAACTAAATAAAAGCATAGTGCATATAAACATAGGGTACTTAGTAAACACTGTTTTTGATCAAAAAAAGCATAAAGCTATCCCACCAACGCCAAGGTGTACCCAGTTGGGATAGTACCTACACTCTCTAATATTAAAACCTTACCATGGGTCTAAAATAGGCCTCAATGTGGCTAAGGGCTGAGAGCGACCGGGTCCCAACAGGACACACACAGTCAGGGGGATTCTCAGAATGAAATGTCCAGCTCACCTTGGCGTTGGTGGGATAGCTTTATGCTTTTTTTGATCAAAAACAGTGTTTACTAAGTACCCTATGTTTATATGCACTATGCTTTTATTTAGTTACAGTAGGGTATATTTTTCACAATTTTTTCCTTGGTTTCTCTTTACATGAATATTGCCTGCATAATAGAAACACTGTGTTTTGGCGAATGGAAGTCTTGACAGGACAGTGAATTGCGTAGAGAATCAGAGTTTTTGTACTCATACATATACAAGGCACAAAAAGTTAGGGATATTTGGCTTTCATGTGAAATTTATGGAAAATGTAAAAAGTTCACCCTGTAGTAATATTTTATTATGAAAGTAGGGCATTTAAGTAGAAGCGTTTAATGGTGATTTCCTCATAACAAATGCCAACACCAATGGTGGGTATATCCCCCAAAAATGTCAATGTCTTAAAAACTTGTTATTTAGCCTTGAACATTAATTATAGTTTAACAATGATGTCTCATGCTGTTCACAAATCGAGTTATTGTCTGCTGAGGTATGGATCCCACTTTTCTTGAAGGGCGGCCTTCAGCTCATTAAGGTTTCGGGAAATAGAGTTATAAGCCTCTACACAGCGACTCAGCTGATCCCATAGGTTTTCTATAGGATTCATGTCTCGATTAAGTACACGTCACTCTATTTGAGGTATCGCAGTCTCCAGCAGTCATTCCTTAATAATGCGACCTTGATGAGCTGGAGCATTGTTGTCAATGAAAATGAAATTAGGCCTCTGTTGTTCATGCAGAGGTACACTGACTGGTTTAATTATGGTATTCAAATAGTTGGGGCTTGTCATTGTACCATTCACAAAGTGTAGGGCATTTCTGTATTGACTAGGCTCACCTGTCTGTTGACAACATTGGCTGATTTATAGCGCTCTCCTTGACATTTCCTGCCATCATTTCTGCTCATCGTGAAATGACTTTCATCAGTGGGCAGCACTGAGGCCCACCGGTCTCTTGTCAATCAAGATGATGATGCCTGTGCCTGGTGGTGTGGTCAAGTACCCTTGCAGGTCATCTAGCATTCATGTTACATGGGGTTTAATTTGCATGTAATTTTCATAGCCTTTTTTGTCATAAAATGGCTGGGATGGGTGCATTTCAACTTTTAAATCCCTTTTTTTAACCTGATTCCTCCTCTAACCAGAGCTATTATATTACCCTAGTTAAAGTGGAGATGCAGCATAGCAGAACTGACTGAGTCTCCTATGACCAAACAGCTCCTGTTCAATACCCAACATCCAGCAATCACATGAGTGCTGGGTCACACCACTAGTGCTTCCTTTATGCTCTATACACAGTGCTTCTTCAGCATTATGCATACAATAATCAAGAAGGCAGATATGGTAACAGACTGTTACTGACTACTCTATGGGGAACTGAACCATCATATGCTGCTACTCTACATTACAGTGAAATTTTAGAACACAGACCATTCAGATGTTTAAAGTCTACGTAGTCCAAAAAAGTTAAATATCCTGTTTAGGATCTCCCAGTAGGAGTTTCCAATCTTCAGGACGCACTGAGAACAGTTCCTGCTCTGTAAACAACTGCAACAATGCATTACAATTAATTGTATTGGTCTCTATGTAATTAGTCACTTAAGAATGTCACATATAAAATTGTATGTCAGATCTTAAAACCAAAAAGGAATGAAAAGAATATAAAAAATTGTATGTTAGCTATGTGATGAATCTTTTTAATTTGTGAGAACAATGGACATATTTGTTTATTTTTGTATTTTGTAACTTTTTAAAGAATTGAAAAATTATTCCAAACAAAATTTAGATGTAAAAAAAATCCCTTACTTCCCGTGACTTACAGATTATAGCCAATTTTTTTTTTTTCAAATTCTCCACCTGCACCCAATTACTGGCAATTACAGGCAATGACATGCCAAGAGCATTAATTACTTGGAGCAATAATGTTCATTTTTCTCTGGCAACTCTATCGGAAATGTGTTCTATACAATACATTTATCCCTACTATTAGCATAAATTTAGTTTTGATATTCCTTCTCAAAATCGGTATTTTCCTTTTAATTATAGTAAATGCCACATATTCGTGAAAATGTTAATTTCTCTAAGCAAATATACAAGTCAACAATTTACGGTGAAAAAAAAATCAATCTTTGTGATCGTCATTTTTTTCTTTTCTTTCTTATGACAATGCTTTTGCAAAATTTATTTTATCTTCACTTACGTCATAGTTACATAGTAGATTTAAGAGGAAACTAAAAACAGGTAAAAATAATCATCTTTAGTCTGTAACTACACAATTTAGTAAACTCAACCTTCGGGTGACGTTAGGGATCAGCATTGGAAGGTGAATCATCAGACAGTATTATCCAGTTGTCAAGGCAAGTAGGCGATGACCATAACTGGTCCCGAACAGCCCTCAGCAAATGGAGATGTTTCTTCTCAAGCTACTTATTTTCTTTTTTCTACTGGTAAATCTAGTCAGTAAACATGATAGTGTGGCTTTAAATGGATGGGCAATTTTATAAATTTATAATATATGGAATGAGCTCACAAAGGACTTTGTACAGTTTTATTCAGTTATGGAAATTTATCAAAAGTTGTAGAAAAGACAAATAGGTCAGATACACAATTAGATACCATAAATGCTTTAATTTTACAATGGGATTAAGAAATTAGAGAGCTTGATTAAAAGTCACTACCATGGGAAAGTGTTTAACTTTTCCAAATAATGTTCACAGGTTACACAAAAAAGTGACTGACTTCATTCCAGCAAAAATACATGATAAATGTGAAAAGCCAAACTAAATCCTTGAAACTATGACAAAAAGATTGTTGGAATCAAGGATCATTGAATTCACCCTTATATTGTGAATTGCTATTAATCCTTGTCTGGTACCATAAAAAATCACTAGTTGTACCAATCTGAATGGGGTCCCACTGACTCCATGGTACCAGACAAAGTTAAGAGTAGGGAATATTGAATATTATTTCTTGGCATTAGCGCTCTCTCACTTTTGATGATTAGATTTGATGTTAGATATAAAGCCAATTTTATTTTAAAGTTTAATAACTCTAGAAAAATGTGTAAATATGTTTTTAGTAGGTTATCATTTTTAGCTCCAAACATAAACTCTAAAGCTTTCTAAAGCAACAGGCACTAAAAGTTATTGAATCATACATTGACAATTATTAAGTCATTGTCAAAATATTATTACCAGTAGAACTAAGCACATCTGGCAAAATTTAAATTTGCCAATTCATGCAGATTTTTCACGAAATTTGATTTGCGCCAAAGTTATGCTCAATGAACTGAATGTCCAGTATTATGTTCTGGAGTTTTTCTGGACCCCAAAGCATAATAAACATAAGAAATACTTATACTCACTTCTATGGTGGTAGGTCCAGTGAGGTGCACGTAAAGTTAGTATAAGTAGTTTTTTATTTTTAAAATAGTTAAAAGATTTTATTTTTAACCTTTTAATGGCCCATTATGGTTCAAAACAGTGTCTGAATCTGCACGGAAGCAAATTTTAAAAATTTTGTCAAATATGAATTTTTGCTAAATTTGTGTAGAGTTCAATTCCACTTAAGTAAATCCTGTCATTTCTGTACACTAGATTCAGTTCCAGAAAATGAGAGTAAAGTCTCCAAAGCTGCATTGGTGAATAAAGATCAAAATGTCAAAGAAATATAAATATACTTTAAAAAATATTTCTGTATCAATCTACCATTTTTAAAAAATTTTTAAACTCAAAATGAATAAAATGGATATTGAGATACCCGAGTAGAATATCCATAAGGATCAATATAACAATTAATATATCTTATGGAATATATTTTCTAACAGTGCCCTATTCTTACTGTCGAGGTTGGTACTGTAATAGTGAACACAAATGGTGCCCGTGCTCGATGTTGGCAGTCTCTAGTAGACCCTGTTAAACCCTGTCCTATCAGTTGACAGAAAAGAGTCTTTTATATTCCATTTGCATTACAGTATATTCATAGAGAGTTCCTACTAGTAGCTGTGTATAGTCATGCAGTCCGCAGCAATTGATGAGGCTTAAAAAATAATCATGGGCAAAGAAAAGTAAGAAGTATTAAATATCATGAAGAATTGATCCTTGCGCTTTCAAAATAGTCCATAAGCCCCATAATAAGTTTAATTTTGAGAAAACACTCAACACGTTTCACTTCTTATACTAGACGTTTCTCAGGAGTATGTAATAATAGGATAGTATGGTTTTATCCTATATCTGTAAAGGATGTCACCACAGAAGTATATGTAATAATATAACAGCAGAAGGCTTTTGTAACACTCAACGCCGGTGGTATTGTTAAGGCAGTAAGCAGGAGTGAACCCACTGAACCACAGGTGGGATCCAGCTTACCCTTTAGTGGGAGGGGCTTAATTAAGTGCCTGCCATGAGACAGACACCAGGTATGGTCATCAGCTGACATCACACTGTCATGACAACCTATCGGCACCCAATGGTGGCAGGGAATGACGTACGTTAAATCCCGCTGTCAGAGATTGACAGCATGATATAACTAGTTAACAGGATGGGGTGGATCGTTGATCTGAGCTGCACATGTTGGCTGATTAGTTCAGCTAACATCTACAGGGAAACATGCATTAAAGGGAGGGCCTCGACCTTGGACGTATGTACCGGTACAGCCAAGGTTGTGAAGGGGTTAAGGAGTGGAAAAAAATAAAAAGTAAAAAATATATATATATTCCATATTCAAGTATCACTTGAATTCCAACCAGAGTACAGAGACCAGCAAAGGTCGAAAGTGAGAAATGGCAGCTGGGGTGAAGTGTACGACAAGAAAAGTTTGTAACAGGCTCCTAGAAGCAGAGCTCAAGTCATGTAAAGCTAGAAAAAAGCCTTTCATCAATGAGAAGCAAAGGAGAGCCAGGCTGAAGTTTCCCACAGACCATAAGGTTTGGACTATAGAGGACTGGAGTAAGGTAATTTTCTCTGATGAGTCCAATTTTCAGCTTTGGTTAGACGGAGTTTGGAAAGGCCTACAAGCCACAGTGTCTTGACCTACTGTGAAATTTGGTGGAGGATTGGTGATGATCTGGGGATGCTTCAGCAAGGCTGGAATTGGGCAGATTAAACTTTGCGAATGATGTATGAATCAAGCCGCATTCAAGGTTATCCTGGAAAAAACAGTTGCTTCCTTCTCCTCAGGCAATATTCTGAAACTCTGAAGACTAGTTTTTCCAGCAGGAAAATGCACCATGCCACACAGCTAGGTCAATAAATGTGTGGATGAAGGACCACCACATCAAAACCCTGTCATGGCCAGCCCAATCTCCAGACCTGAACCTCATTGAAAACCTCTGTAATGGAACGTAATCAAGAGGAAGATGCACCAGGAATGCATAAGGCCACCCAAAAGCAGTGTGAAAGACTAGTGGAAAGCATGCCAAGACGCATGAAAGCTCTGATTAAAAATCATGGTTATTCCACAAAATATTGATTTCTGAACTCTTCCTGAGTCAAAGCATTATTATTGTTCTTTCTAAATGATTATGAACATTCTTTCTTTGCATTAATTGAGGTCTGAAAGTACTGCATTTTTTTGGTATTTTGACCATTTCTCATTTTCAGAAAATAAATACAAAATTTATTGCTTGGAAATTCGGAGACGTTGTCAGTAATTTATAGAATAAAAGAACAATTTACAGTTTACTCAAAAATATACCTATAAAGAGAAAAATCTGAACTGAAAATTTTGCAGTGGTCTCTTTATATATATATATATATATATATATATATATATATATATATATGTATAAAAAAATATACGGTACATATCTGTGTGTGTACATAAGTATATGTTTCCTTTGTTCCCACAATTAATTCTTGAATGAAAAGATGACCGGCCGAATGATACCAGGTGAATTGAAGCACATGATTTAATTGAAGTGTGCCAGTCTAAAAAATATGTAAGCGTTAATAACTATATAAGCATTTAATTGAAGAATGTTTCTGAAGATTAGCGAACAGAATGGTAGAAAGGGAATATCAACCATACTCTGGCACCTATAAAAACTGGGCCACCAGAGGGAAACTAGACACCATGTTAAAATGTACTTTTTGGGTACCATATAAAGTTTTATGGCAACATTTTATGCCACCATCTACCATTGTGCAGCTTATGTTGCTGCTATGTGAGCACAATTTAGCAGTGTTATTTAAGCACTGCATCTGTTGCCTTAGATTACTATGAATTCACATGACAGAGGTAATAAATGTGCTGTTTTGGTCTGCGTCTGATTAATATGTATTTGTATACCACTAGTATAACCATATAGAAAGCAGCACAGACTATGTTTTACATAGATATGCAAATATAATGAAAGCAAAAACATATTAAAATAACAACCTATATTAAAGATAAAATGTTATTTATGCCACACAATGAATGATATACTAAAAATCCCAAGATATCAGAATTATCCTTTATTTTTACCATCACAAATGCTGCATTTTTAAAGGGGCTATTCAGGTTTTATCACCAAAGTCTACAATCATTCTCTGTGACTGCAGAATTGTGAACTATCACAATGCGTGCAGCGTGCGCTGTGAGGATTCTCAGATGCCGGTGGTGAGACTAGGTGGTTATGTGACTGCAAATATGCTATATGCATACTCCCGGCCACATCCCAACTAGACGAGCATGGCCTTGCTCAATTCACTTGTATTGTGTGCAATGTGAGGATTCACAGGTTCCAGTCTCATAGAGTGATTGCAGAGTTTGGTGAAAAACCTGGAAAACCCCTTTAAAGGGAACCTGTCAGGTGCAATATGCATCCAGAACTATGAGCAGTTCTGGGTGCATATTGCTAATCCCTACCTAACTGTCCCTGTATACACAAGCATAGATAAAGAGATCTTTAGAAAGAGTATTTCTAAAGATCTTTTATCGTATGATAATGAGGCCAGGGACTAGTCGCTATGGCGTTATTTCCCCTGGCTAATTGGCCCCTTAGCAAGAAGGCACGCCCCTGTGGGCGTACTAACATGCTAATAAATGCGCAGCATCAGTAGATGGTAGCACTCACCTCTCTGCTGCCATCGCATCCGAGTCCTGGATTTTGGCTCAGTGTGCATGATCTCGGACGTTTGGTCATGCGCACTACATGGGTTTGAAGCCAGGACTCGCGCACCCAGCGATCATGCACACTATGAAGCCAAGTGTATGAATCCTGGCTTCAAACTCATGTAATGTGCATGACCGAAAGTTTGGGATCATGCGCACTGAGCTGAAATCCCGGACTCGGACGCAATGGCAGCAGAGAAGTGAGTGCGACCATCCTCTGACGCTGCCCATTAATTAGAATGAGAGCACACTTACAAGGCGTGAATTCATGCTAAGGGGCCAACTAGCCAGGGGAAATCACGCCCTTTTTATTAGTCCCTGGCCTCATTAGCATACGATAAAAGATCTTTAGAAATAATCTTTCTAAAGATATCTTTATCTATGCTACTATAGGTTAGGAAAGCTAGGCAGCAGAGAGTGGTGAGATCAACCATGCCTCTAATGCCACGCTTCATTAGCAAGTTAGCATGGCCACAGGGCCGTGCTGATATGCTAAGGTGGCCAAGTAGCCAAGGGAAGTATCGCCCTCACTACTAGTCACTGCGCTTATTAGCATATTATAAAGGATCTTTAGAAATAATTTTTCTAGAGATCTCTTTATCAATGCTACTAGATACAGGGACAGTTAGGCAGGGATTAGCAATATGCATCCAGAACTGCTCGTGGCTCTGGGTGCATATTGCACCTGACAGGTTCCCTTTAAGACATAAAATTGCTAATACTTAATTTTATCTGGCCAGAATGAATCTTACAAAAGTTTCAATGTTTGAGTCACACCATTCGCAGAACGGTAATATAGATTAATTTCAACTCAATGACCAGCGTTTGTATTAAAATCAATAAGAACATTATGCACATTGTTCTGTATATTTATACAATATACACTACATGCAGTAATTTGGTATTGCATAAAATAAAATACAGGTTTTCATTTTTTTTTTCTGTTTCTCCTTGTCTATGCAATTATTATTATTATTATCAGCAGGAAGACAATAATCACATTTGTTGATAAAAAATAGTGCGGTTAGAAATGCAACTAGAAAACGGATACAATTACGAAAGGTACAACAATGACTTAACTGTGCCTTCTATTATGTATACCAATAATTGCATGTGCTGTAGGAAAAATCCCGAGGAATATCTACAATATGGCCAATTCTTCTCTGAAAACAGCAGATTGACTGAGATTCACTGTAAATCCTTTGAGAGACATATTGAGAAACAAATATTAGGAAACGTTCCTCTAGAATTTATTTTTAGCAACAAACACCAGATGTTTCACTTGCCCAGATGCAAATCAATTATCGGAATTCCAAAATTAGCAAAGTATTAACCTGCCAGGGCTACACTAATTAAAATAATATTGCAAAAATCCTCTACCCAGCTTACTAATTTCTTTTTCTCAATTATCGTAAATAGGAACAACTTTGCAGAAATCATTAGTAAAGGCAAATATAAGAAAATGTGGAATATTTATCAGAGATAAGAAAGATTTCATCACTTATGAGACACTTTAACCCTTACCCTGCCTCCTGAACTCACCATCCACCCTGAAAAAAATATTCAGTAGATAGGTGTTAAATGCACGGTCTGTACTGTTCCAAACACTGGATTTCCCACATATTCCCCATGTACCCCTGCCTCAAGAAACTGACTAAGAAGAGTTTGAATAGATTGAGCATACAATATCCTACTTTGTGGGGGAAATAGCCGAGCACAGAAAGGTTAGACCAGATACTTCACTAACCACGGTCTAGGGGCTCAACGCTTTTTGCCCTTACAGCACCACTCCAGCATTATTTTTTTAATTCTAGTGCTGGAGTGGTGCTACCAATGTAAGGTCCATGCACCTAGCATTATACTCCCCACCGGCCCTCTTCTTATCTACTTGGTACCATTATGGAACTGCACCACCATCTTGTAACCACATCTTCTCGATGACCAGGAGTCAAAGGTCGTTGACATGCTATCAATGCAAGTCTAATAGACCTACTTTGATTTGTGACTTCCAAATCGTCCAGCAGCTGATAACAGATGAAGGCAGCAGCTGGTAAGTATGAGAATAAGCTTCAAAAGGAACCTTAAGACCCATCTCTTCCGACAAGCCTACAACCTACAACCTACAATAACCTTCAGTTCATAACACCACTGCGCAACCAGCTCTGTCCTCACCTACTGTATCCTCACCCATCCTCTGTAGACTGTGAGCCCTCGCGGGCAGGGTCCTGTCTCCTCCTGTACCAGTCTGTTTTTGTAATTTCATGATTGTTGCACTTGTTTTTATGTCTACCCTTTTTACTTGTAAAGCACCATGGAATAAATGGCGTTATAATAATAATAATAATAATAATAAGTGCAGGGAGCTTATTATTTAAGGGACCTTACATTATTGGTACCCCTCCAGTGCTGCTATATCGTATTTTTCGGACTATAAGACTCACTTTTTCCCCCCCAAATGTTGGGGAAAAGTGGGGGGTGCATCTTATAGTCTGAATGTAGGGCATGGCTGCGGGAATGAGGGTGCTGCGGTGGCGTGGGTCATCAGCGGCATGAGCAGGCTGCAGCAGCGCCTACCGTGACCACGTGGGTCCACCACGTGGGCCCGCTCATTTCATATGTGCACACTTAACATCCCACCCATCATCTCTCAGTGCGGGGTGGGAGTTGCAAACATAGTAAAGAGCCGGCCCGCGTGATCACCCCTGGCAACTACAGCCTGGAGTGAACATGTGCGGCTTTATTCACTGTGCCCCCGCTTATCATCATGAGCGCGGGGGACAGTGAATCAGTATACTCACTGGCCACGATCCTTGCAGCATCACTCGTCCTCCTGTCTGCCAGCCTTGTCTGAGTGTGGAGACTAGTTGTGCGCACAGCAATGACGTTATTGCTGTGTGCACGAGTCCACATACAGCCGCGGCCGACATAGACAGGAGGACATCGTGATGCTGCAGGGATCGTGGCTGGCTCCACAAAGGTCAGGGGCGCTGCTGCTGGCACAGACGGGAGGAGGAGCGATGCTGCGTGGAGCGAGAAAAGGTGAGTATGAACGTTTATTTTTTGTGTGCCACAGGGTGCGGCCATACACCAGGATGGGGTATATAGCAGGATGTGGCCATATACCAGGATGGGGTATATAGCAGGATGCGGCCATACACCAGGATGGGGTATATAGCAGGACGCGGCCATACACCAGGATGGGGTATATAGCAGGATGAGGCCATATGCCAGAATGGGGTATATAGCAGGATGGGGGTATATGAGCAGGATGGGATATATAGCAGGATGCGGCCATACACCAGGATGGGGTATATAGCAGGATGCGGCCATATGCCAGGATGGGGTATATAGCATGATGCGGCCATATGCCAGGATGGGGTATATAGCAGGATGCGGCCATATGCCAGGATGGGGTAAATAGCAGGATGGGAGCACATACCAGGATGGCAGTATATAGCTGGATGGGGGCTATACCAGGATGAGGGACACATATATACAAGGCAGGAGGATCATTACCAGGATGGTGTACCTTAGTAGAGAATTTGGGGACATTACCCCCATAACAGTGTCAGCAGCAGATCCTCGCCCCATAACAGTGTGTCATGACCACATTTTTTGCTTAAAATTTTAGTTTCCTATTTTCCTCCTCTAAAATCAGGTTGCGTGTCATGGTCCGGTGCATCTTATGGTCCGAAAAATATGGTAATTAAAATGATAGAGTGAGGCTTTAAACTCCTTTATAGAGATCTTCTCTATGCCCCAGGTTGTAGCCAAAGGATAACTGCTGAACCAGAAAGCGAGCAGTGGGAAAATACCAAGCAAGGCAGGTCAGAACAAATAAGCCAGGAGAAAGGGCATCCAGAAGGTAATGAGAAGAGTCAGGAAGCTAATCAAGTCAGAAAACAGAGTTAGCATAGTATCCAAAAGTATAAAATAGATGGCACAGGCCAAGGAATTAAATAGGTAGCTAAGAGCACAATTAGACTTGGAACCTGTCCATTGATTGGTCGGATTGATCCTTCTGACGAGTAAGTCAGATGACTTAGGTGGCCAGTAGAATTTAGTAATTCTAGACTGGAGGCACTTATGCTACCCAGTATCTCTGCCTGGAATGGGGTTAGGTAAATTTGTGACTCTCCTCCTGGAGCTCAGAAAGAAGGACTTTCTTGATGTATCTCAATATAATGTTAAATCTTACAATAAATATTACAGCATAGCATTTTAAATTATATATCTAGAGGTACACTGTTAATGGTTAGTGTTAGATTGATGGTCAGATTGTCTACCAAAAACAATAGCATAGAATAATTCATTAATTTACTCAATTAGTAACTAACAATCAAACATTATAAATGACTCCATTATAAAGCATTAGGATTTTTGGTAATGTTTCTCAAGCTGTCCATTTCTCCATTCATTAATTAATTCTGCAATCTTAAACAGTGAAGTAATGGAAAATTACCAACCTTCCCATATAATGTGCTTTTTAAAGCCAATAAAGTGTCAGTAATAAGTACAATGCTGCGATATTGCATTTACTGACAACCTGAGCTCTCTTTTATTTTATACTCTCGTCTTGGTAGTTATAGATTTAAGTCAGATCTGATATATTTATATAACTATGGAGCATCATTAAAGCACATAAAACATGTAAGTGGAGAATGTTCTTATCAGCTACTGCGCTATTATCTCAATATATCTTGACAGTTAATCTGGCCCCTGTACCCCTAGGGAGCTTGTCATTTTACAAATCCAGTTCAGTGACATTGCAAACTGTTAGCTGAAAATTCTTAACACTGGAAATGTATGGGGCATTATGTACCTGACAGGTGAGTGACAAAATATAACCCAGGAGACAAACTAAAGAAAAAAAAACCCAGATAGATTAGGTAATACAGGTATTGTATAGTAAGTAATATTCAGTTTGTTTTTTAACTGCCTAAAGAAAAGCTGTCTGAAAGAGGACAACCTTTAACCCCTTCACCCCCGGCCACTAAAACACCCTAATGACCGGGCCATTTTTTGCAATTTTGACCAGTGTCACTTTGACAGGTTATAACTCTGGAACGCTTCAACGGATCCTGGCGATTCTGACACTGTTTTTTCGTGACATATTGTACTTCATGTCAGTGGTAAATTTAGGCCGATATTTTTTGCACTTATTTGTGAAAATTTAGGAAATTTTGCAAAAAGTTTGAAAATTTCGCAATTTTCAAACTTTGAAAATGTATGCCTATAAATCTGAGAAATATGTCACACAAAATAGTTACTAAATAACATTTCCCACATGTCTACTTTACATCAGCGCAATTTTGGAAGCAAAAATTTTTTCGTTAGAAGGCGTCAAAGTTAATCAGCAATTTCTCATTTTTCCAACAAAATTTACAAAAGAATTTTTTTTAGGGACCACATCACATTTGAGGTGACTTTGAGAGGCCGAGGTGACAGAAAATACCCAAAAGTGACCCCATTCTAAAATCTGCACCCCTCACTCTGCTCAAAACCACATCCAAGAAGTTTATTAACCCTTTAGGTGCTTCACAGCAACCAAAGCAATGTGGAAGGAAAAAATGAAAATTTTACTTTTTAACACAAAAATGTTACTTTAGCCATAAAATTTTAATTTTCACAAGGGAGAAAAGAGAAAGTGCACACTACAATTTATTGTGCATTTTCTCCTGAGTACGCTGATACCCTATATGTGGTAAAAATCAATTGTTTGGGCGCACGGCAGAGTTTGAAAGGGAAGGAGCGCCATTTGAATTTTTGAACACAAAATTAGCTGCACTCATTAGCAGACGCCATGTCGGGTTTGAAGACCCCCTGAGGTGCCTAAACAATTGAGCTATCCCACAAGTGACCCCATTTTGGAAACTAGAGCCCTCAAATAATTTTTCTAGATGTTTGGTGAGCACTTTGAACCTCTGGGGGCTTCACAGAAGTTTATAACGTTGAGCCGTGAAAAGAAAAAAAAAGTTTTTACCACAAAACTGTTGCTTCAACTAGGTAGCTTTTTTTCACAAGGGTATCAGGAAAAAATGCACCATAAAATGTATTGTGCACTTTCTCCTGAGTACGCAGATACCCCATATGTGGTGGAAATCAAATGTTTGGGCACATGGCAGGGCTCGGAAGGCAAGGAGCGCCATTTGAATTTTTGACTGCAAAATTAGCTGCACTCATTTGCGGACGCCATGTCGGGTTTGAAGACCCCCTGAGGTGCCTAAACAATGGAGCTACCCCATAATTGACCCCATTTTGGAAACTAGAGCCCTCACATAATTTTTCTAGATGTTTAGTGAGCACTTTGAACCCCTGGGGGCTTCACAGAAGTTTATAATGTTGAGCTGTGAAAAGAAAAAAAAAATTTTTACCACAAAACTGTTGCTTCAACTAGGTAGCTTTTTTTTACAAGGGTATCAGTAAAAAATGCACCATAAAATGTATTGTGCATTTTCTCCTGAGTACGCAGATACCTCATATGTGGTGGAAAGTAATTGTTTGTGCGCATGGCGGGGCTCAGAAGAGAAAGAGCACCATTTGACAACAAAATTGGTTGGAATCATTAGCTGACGTAATGTTGCATTTGGAGACCCCCTGAGGTGCCTAAACAATGGAGCTACCCCCCAAGTGACCCCATTTTGGAAACTAGACGCCTCAAGGAATTTATCTAGATGTTTAGTGAGCCCCAAGGGGCTCCACACAAGTTGATAATGTTGAGCCATGAATACAATTTTTTTTTTTCCCCACAAAACTGTTACTTGAACCACGTAGCTTTTTTTTTCTCAAGGGTATCAGGAAAAAATGTATCATAAAACGTATTGTGCAATTTTTCCTGAGTACGACGATACCTCATATGTGGTGGAAAGTAATTGTTTGGGCGCATGGCAGGGCTCAGAAGAAAAAGCGCACCATTTGACAGCAAAATTGGTTGGAATCATTAGCGGACGCCATGTCATGTTTGGAGACCCTCTATGGTGCCTAAACAGTGGAGCTTCCTCACAAGTGACCCCATCCCCTCAAGGAAATTATCTAGATGTTTGGTGAGCCAGTTGCACCCCAGTTTGTTTGGGCGTATGGTGGGGCTCAGAAGAGAACGAACGCCATTTGACTGTTCAAACGCACAGACGCGGTGCACTGATCGACCGCTGCAGGACGCACATTCGGATGAGATACAAAAAGCATCGGTGATACGGAAAAAAAGAAAAAGTCACGCCAAAAATTGAGCAGGGATGCCGATCCGTTATGTGCATCCCTGATCAGCGCTCGGCGAGACGCACGGACAGATGCGATACAAAAAGCGTCGCGGATACGGAAAAACGTCACGCCAAAAATTGAGCAGGGATGCAGATTTGTTATGTGCATCCCTGATCAGCGCTTGGCGAGACGCACGGATGGATGCGATACAAAAAGCGTCGGGGGTATGGAAAAAAGTCACGCCAAAATTGAGCAGGGATGCCGATCCGTTATGTGCATCCCTGATCAGTGCTCGGCGGGACGCACGGATGGATGCGATACAAAAAGCGTCGGGGATATGGAAAAAAGTCACGCCAAAAATTGAGCAGGGATGCAGATCCGTTATCTGCATCCCTGATCAGCGCTGGGCGAGACGCACGGATGGATGCGATACAAAAAGCGTTGCGGATACGGAAAAAAGTCACGCCAAAAATTGAGCAGGGATGCAGATCCGTTATCTGCATCCCTGATCAGCGCTCGGCAGGACGCAAGGACAGATGAAATACAAAAAGCGTCGGGGATATGGAAAAAAGTCACGCCAAAAATTGAGCAGGGATGCAGATCCGTTACCTGCATCCCCGATCAGCGATTGGCGGGACGCACGGACAGATGCAATACAAAACGCGTTGGGGATACGGAAAAAAGTCACGCCAAAAATTGAGCAGGGATGCAGATCCGTTATCTGCATCCCTGATCAGCGCTCGGCAGGACGCAAGGACAGATGAAATACAAAAAGCGTCGGGGATATGGAAAAAAGTCACGCCAAAAATTGAGCAGGGATGCAGATCCGTTACCTGCATCCCCGATCAGCGATTGGCGGGACGCACGGACAGATGCGATACAAAACGCGTTGGGGATACGTAAAAAAAAAAAAATCACGCCAAGAATTGACCACGGATGCAGATCCGTTATCTGCATCCGTGATCAGTGCTCGGCGGGATGCACGGACAGATGAGGTGTAAAAATGGGCAGAATACAGGGAAAAAAAAAAAGTTATACTCACAGTACCCAGAGGAGTAGCAGGAGGAACAGAAGGCAAGCGAGATAGACAGCTGTACAGGAGACGCAGGCAGGACGTTGGACAGATCAGCAGAAGACCCAGGAAGGACCCAGAGATGGAGGCAGATGTGATCGGGCCAGTGAAGAAATCGGACGATCCCATGAAGGCAGGTAAGAGGACGTCAAGGGGAGAGGGGAGGGGGAGAGAAGAGGGAGGAGCGAGAGAGAAGAGGGGGATACAGGAGAAGCAAAGAAGGAAGGAAGGAAGGAAGCAGAATAGAGATGACAGAGGAGGCAGGCAGATCGCAGGGGGAGCAGATCGGGATGTCGGGGGGCAGATCGGGGCGTGAGGGGGCAGACCACGGGGGGCACGGGCAGGGGTCATCAAGGGAGCATGCAGGGGCCATAACGGGAGCGCGCAGGGGCCATAATGGGAGCGAGCATGGGCTGCAAGGGGAGTGGAATACTCACGTGGAGCAGGCGCAGAAGCGGTGACATTAGCGGCGGCAGCGGTGGCATGGTAGCACAAGTACCAGCCACTACACGCTGCAGACATGTTGGGGGAGAGTCCCCAGACCAGCACAGGCCTGGGGAGGGCGGCCACCTGCAGATCAGACCGCCCCACTGCACACTGATTGGAGCGATAGTGCGTCATAGCACGATCGCTCCAATCAGTGCTGCAGGGGCTGGGGGCGGCATGTTTGAGATCCACCTATGATCTGCTGTAGCTGCTACAATAGATCATAGCAGGATCTCATAGTATCGCACTAATTCGGGCATTATTTTTGCCGAAATCAGTGCGAATGATGTGGTTGGCGGTTCAGATTTGAACAGCCAATCACATCGATCGTCGATGGGGGTTGGCGATGCCACCCCCCCTGGGGTCAAGCAAAGGTCCCCTGCTGTAAGAAACAGCAGTGGACATCATTTGAAAGCCGTTGCTATGGCCACGGCAATCAAATGAAGTTTAGGCCATAAAATTACGTCCCTGGTCGCTAAGTCACGTTAAAATAGGACGTAATTTTACTGCCCGCGGTCGTGAAAGGGTTAAAGGGAACCTGTCAGGTGCAATATGCACCCAGAACCAGAAGCAGTTCTGGGTGCTTATTGCTAATCCCTAATTGTCCCAACCTATAGTAGCATAGATAAAGAGTGTAATACTTATATATGTTCTGAGGATTTCGATAGCGCAGGGCAATGACAATCAGAGACGAGTTCCTGGTACAAGATGTTTTATAATATGTAACCACGGTAGATACACAACGGAAAACACAGCAGTACAAATACACAAAATACCTTTCCGAAACGGAGCGAAGGGAATTCCCGGGGCCACGCACCGGACTCCCCCAGGGAGACCACCAGAGCGAACCCCTATACAGGGACTGTCCGGCAATCACCCCGGAAGGCCTAAATGCGCCGCAGCCGGGACACAAGGGGCAAGCGGTAAAAGTCCAGGAGTGTCCGTACGGAATGATTGTCCAGAGTGGTTACGAACCAGAGAGAACCGGGCAGAGTGCTGACCGAAGATGGCAGACGGAATCCGGGCACAGCTTAGAGAAACCGGGTAAGGTCCAAGTCAGTCGGTCGGTAGTCTTTAGGAGGATCCAAAGGCAATCAGGATTAGCAGCAGCAAAGCAGGAGCACACAGCAAGCAGTATACTCAGGCACTGGACTAGGCTTAGAGGCGGCCTTTTAAGCAGCTGGACAGGAAGTAGGGCAACAGAACAGTAAACTCCATGTTAACCGAGGGCAAGCTCATTCAAAAGAGAACTGGAAAACCTGGAAACCTGACATTACTCCCCCCCCCAGAGACGGCCTCAGGACGGATCAGGGCCTGGCTTGTCCGGGAAACGTCGATGAAACTGGGCAATCTTCCGGGGTGCCCAAATGTTACCCACCGGTTCCCAGGAATCGTCCTCGGGGGCGTACCCCTGCCAACGTACCAGATACTGGAGCCGACGACGATGGAGCCGGGAGTCAATAATGTCCTCAACCACGAACTGCTCCTCGCCGTCGACCATCACAGGCGGAGGAGGGGGCACAACACGACCATGAAACGTATTAGGGGAAACGGGTTTGAGGAGAGACACATGAAAGACCGGGTGTACCTTTAGATGGTGCGGTAACCGTAGCCGACAGGCCACAGGGCTCACAATCCCGGTGATCTTGAACGGACCGATGAATCTTTGACCCAGCTTCTGCGAAGGAACACCCAATCTCAGGTTTTTGGTGGATAACCATACAGAGTCCCCTACCTTGTACATGGGTGCCGGTTTCCGGTGAGTGTCTGCCGACCTCTTGTAACGCTCCTGGGCCATAGCCACAGTGTCCTTTAGAACCTCCAGATTTTGTCGTAGTTCTGTCAATCTGTCCTCCACCGCTGGCACCGAAACCGCAACCGGTGACCTAGGTAAAACAGTCGGATGGTAACCCAGGTTAGCGAAAAAGGGCGTTACCTTAGTGAAGCTGCTCTGAGTGTTGTTATATGAGAACTCCGCCAACGGAAGCATCTTCAACCAATCGTCTTGGAGATGGCTGACATAACATCGAAGGTATTGTTCCAGGGTTTGATTCGTCCGTTCGGTTTGCCCATTTGTCTGAGGATGGTATGCAGAAGACAAACAGACATCAATCTGGAGTGCCGTACAAAACCCCTTCCAGAATCTAGACGTGAACTGCACGCCCCGGTCAGAGATGATCTCGTCTGGTACCCCATGCAATCGGAATACGTTCTGGATAACCAAATCCACTGTCTCTGCGGCTGAGGGAAGACCGGTACACGGAATGAAGTGAGCCGCTTTAGTCAATCGATCCACCACCACTAAAATGGTATTGTGCCCGCCTGAGACTGGCAACTCCACAATAAAATCCATGGAGATAGACCCCCAAGGGCGAGATGGCACGGGTAACGGTTGGAGGAGTCCCGTAGGAGCCACACGAGGGACCTTGCACCGGGCACAAACCACACATGAGTGGACATAGTCCTTCACATCCTTTAAACAGGTAGGCCACCAGAAGAAACGGCTCAGAAATTCCTGCGTCTTCTGTACCCCCCTATGACCAGCCAACACGGAGTCATGGACCAACTTGAGAACCCGAAGTCTTACGGCCTCCGGGACATAAATGCGTCGCTCTCTCAACCACACACCATTCCGAAGAACAAGTGTTACATCATTCGGGGGGGCAGCAAGAAATACGTCACCATCATAGGCCAGCTTGATGTCCTTCCACAAGTCCTGGTCCTGGATTACTCCAACGAAATTGGCATCCGATAACACGGTCTGAGACGGGGTTCCAGGTACGGAGTCCACGGCGTGGATTCGGGACAAGGCATCGGCTTTCCCATTACGTGAACCTGGACGGTATGTAACGATAAAATTGAATTGGTTAAGAAATAGGCTCCAACGGGCTTGCCGTGGAGACAGGCACCTGGCAGACTTAAGAAATTCCAGATTACGATGATCTGTGAGTACTATCACTTGCTGCGCGGCTCCCTGTAAGTGGTGTCTCCATTCCTTGAAAGCGGAAATAATCGCCAATAATTCCTTGTCCGCAATGTCATAGTTCCTTTCTGCAGGGGACAACCGGCGGGAAAAGAAGGCACACGGATGCAAGAGACTCTTGTCCCCGGTCCTTTGAGAAAGAATGGCCCCTAATGCATAATCGGAAGCGTCGACCTCCACGATGAAGGGAAGTGCGGGATTCGGATGTACTAATATTGGCGCTGAGGTAAAACATACCTTGAGACGATGGAATGCTTCCTGGGCCTGGGCGGACTACACAAACTTCTGTCCTTTCTTGGTCAACAGAGTGATGGGACGAACAATCTCCGAAAAGTTACGGATAAAGCGTCGGTAAAAGTTGGCAAAACCGACAAAGCGTTGTACCTCTTTGATGTTTCCCGGTTCCGGCCAGTCTAGAATGGCTTGTATCTTGCTAGATTCCATGTTCAGTCCCTGAGGAGAGATGACATAACCTAAGAATTGTATTTGTGAGCAGTGGAACTCGCATTTCTCCAGTTTAATGTATAGGCGGTTTTCCCTCAGACGGGTAAGTACGGTCTTGACGTGCTCCTGGTGGTCCTGTAGAGAATCAGAAAAGATTAGGATATCGTCCAGATAGATCACCATGAATTGGTCCATGATATCCCTAAAAATATCGTTAACTAGATGTTGAAATGCCGCGGGAGCGTTACAAAGTCCAAAAGGCATCACTAGGTACTCAAAATGTCCGTACCGACATCGGAACGCGGTCTTCAACTCGTCTCCGGGACGTATACGAAGCAGATTATATGCCCCACGGAGGTCTAATTTGGTGAATATTTTTGCCTGTTGGACCCTCTCCAATAGCTCAGGAATCAACGGTAACGGATACCGGTTCCGGATGGTTATCTTATTCAGTTCCCGGTAGTCAATACAGGGTCTTAGAGTCCCCTCCTTCTTTTTCACGAAAAAGATGGGTGCCCCTGCGGGTGAGGTAGACGGACGAATAAATCCCTTGGCTAGGCTTTCATCAATATACTCTTTTAGTGCTTCTAGCTCAGGTGCCGCCAACGGGTAGACATGACCAAACGGAATCTCCGCCCCTGGGAGTAAGTCTATGGGGCAATCATACGGTCTATGCGGGGGAAGCTGATCGGCTTTTCTTTTGTCGCATATATCAGCGAAGTCACGGTAAACCGGGGGTAAAACAGGTACCTGTACAGTGCCCTCCGTATTTGGTGTTACTGGAACCGGAACGGCTGGACAAATGGTCGGACCACTCTGCGGTGGGAAGGATATTTCCTTAGTCTCCCAATCGATGACCGGATTTGTAGACCGTAGCCACGGAATACCTAAAATAATCGGAAAATGAGGAGAAGAAATTATCATGAAAACAAGGGTCCCCTGCTGACCTGGCTTCATCACGCATTCGAGCGGTACTGTTTCCCGATCCACTGGTCCAGAGATTAACGGAGATCCGTCTACCGTCTCCATGGTAACCGGTGAGGATCTTTGCTGAGTCCGGATACCGTGTTTCCTGGCAAAGGAAGAGTCCATGAAATTTCCCCCTGCCCCGGAGTCTATCATTGCAGAGGTAGGATTTAGCTGTCCCTCCCAACGGATCTGAATGGGGAGTAAGCAATGGGTATATTTCCCCTCTGAGTCCTTCGGTGAGGTAGACATTACAGTCAAGGGAAATACCGCATCCAAGTGTCCACTTGCCTCAGAGATATCGGACTCTGCATCCGTGTTGTCACACTCTGCCATGGCTGCCAATACCTTATTTGGGCGATTTGGACGTTTCGGGCAGTCGATCAAGAAATGGTCCGATTGACCGCAATAGAAACACAAACGCTCACGGAGCCGGTGTTCACGACGTTCGTTGGTCTCTCGTTTTTGCAAAGAGTCCACTTGCATAGGTACGTCCTCGGCCTCCCGTGGCGTCCTGAGAGCGGGTTCTCTGGAAGGAAACGCAATATTGTTTACACGGTTTACAGCTGCCCATTTTTCCTGTCTACGTTCCGTCAAACGAGTATCAATGCGCACACAGTGCTGGAGAAACAGTTCAAAATCCCCTGGAGATTCGGAACGGGCTAACTCGTCCTTGATGGTACTGGACAAACCTTTTCTGAAAACAGATAATAATGCGTTGTTTTCCCAGTCGGTGTCTACCACTAACCTCTTGAACTCAGTGGCGTATTCAACGACAGAACGCTTTCCCTGACGTAAGGAAAGGAGAGCCGATTCAGCGGTAGCACGGCGATTCGGATCATCAAACATTTGCGCCATTGCGGTCAGAAAGTCATCCAGGTGGTTCAAACGGATGTCCCGATTCTCTATCATGGGATTAGCCCAAGCCAGTGCTCGTGAGGTTAATAACATGATGATACATAACACCTTTGACCGATCAGAACGGTAATAATCAGAATGTACATCGAAAAACAGTATACATTGGTTAACAAATCCACGGAACTGACTACGATCACCATTGAAACGGAATGGGGGTAACCTAGGCATACCGGCAGCTGATACGGACGTAGTGGGGACGGCTTCCTGAGCCTCCACTCTGACTTGCAAATCCTGTATAGCCGGCCCCAGTACCTGGTGATCATGGCCCAGCTGTGCCTCCACATCTCTAAGTTTATTCTGCACCGCCTCCATCTCCTGCTGCAGGGAGTTAATCATGGAGAAGAGCTGATCTACTCGTGTCTCAGTCATTGCCCCAGCGAAATCCTCCTAAGGCCTGAGTATAATGTAATACTTATATATGTTCTGAGGATTTCGATAGCGTAGGGCAATGACAATCAGAGACGAGTTCCTGGTACAAGATGTTTTATAATATGTAACCACGGTAGATACACAACGGAAAACACAGCAGTACAAATACACAAAATACCTTTCCGAAACGGAGCGAAGGGAATTCCCGGGGCCACGCACCGGACTCCCCCAGGGAGACCACCAGAGCGAACCCCTATACAGGGACTGTCCGGCAATCACCCCGGAAGGCCTAAATGCGCCGCAGCCGGGACACAAGGGGCAAGCGGTAAAAGTCCAGGAGTGTCCGTACGGAATGATTGTCCAGAGTGGTTACGAACCAGAGAGAACCGGGCAGAGTGCTGACCGAAGATGGCAGACGGAATCCGGGCACAGCTTAGAGAAACCGGGTAAGGTCCAAGTCAGTCGGTCGGTAGTCTTTAGGAGGATCCAAAGGCAATCAGGATTAGCAGCAGCAAAGCAGGAGCACACAGCAAGCAGTATACTCAGGCACTGGACTAGGCTTAGAGGCGGCCTTTTAAGCAGCTGGACAGGAAGTAGGGCAACAGAACAGTAAACTCCATGTTAACCGAGGGCAAGCTCATTCAAAAGAGAACTGGAAAACCTGGAAACCTGACAAAGAGATCTTTAGAAAAAGTATTTCTAAAGATTCTTTATATTATGCTAATGAGGCCAGGAAATAGTCACAGGGGCGTTATTTCCCCCAGCTAGTCCGCCCTCTTAGCATGTTAGTATGCCCCCAGGGGTGTACTAACATGCTACTCAATGCAGCATCACCAGTGGTGACATTCGTACCTGTGTCTGCTGTCACCACTGTTCAGAAGTCCCCAGCACTTTTTCTAAAGATCCCTTTATCTATGCTAACAGATGCAGGGTCGGTTAGGCAGGGATTAGCAATATGCACCCAGAACTGCTCATGGTTCTGGCTGCATATTGTACCTGACAGGTTCACTTTAACTATTACCCAATTGTATGATGATGAATAGAGAAAGTGATTCAAAATTCTGCACAGAAGTATAACATTATTTGACTTAGTTCCTCATACCAGGGCTTCTGGCCTATAACTGGCTATTTATAATACAGGTGTCTTCATGTACAGTTAGTTCCATATGCATTTGGACAGAGACAACATTTTTCCCATTTTTGTTCTGTAAATTACGACATTGGATTTTGAACAAAACAATTCAGATGAGGTTGAAGTTCAGACTTTCAGCTTTAATTCAGTCGGTTGAACAAAATGATTGCATAAAAACGTGAGGAACTAAAGCATTTTGTAATCTCAATCCCTTCATTTCAGGGGCTGAAAAGTAATTAGACAAATTAAATATCTGGAAATAAAATGTTAATTTCTAATACTTAGTTGAAAACCCTTTGTTTGCAATGACTGCCTGAAGGCTTGAACTCATGGCTATCACCAGACGTTGTGTTTCCACCTTTTCAATGCTCTGCCAGCCATTGCTGCAGCGGTTTTAAGTTGCTGTTTGTTTGTGGGCCTTTGTGTCCGAAGTTTAGTCCTTAACAAGTGAAATGTGGCTCTATTGGGTTGAGATCAGGTGACTGACTCGGCCAATCAAGAATATTCCATCTCTTTGCTTTAATAAACTTCTGAGATGCTTTGGCTTTATGTTTTGGGTCATTGCCGATCTGTATTATGAAATGGCGACCAATCAGTTTGGCTGCATTTGACTGGATTTGAACACATAGTATGTCTCTGAAAACCCTAGAATTCATCCGGGTGCTTCTGTCCTGTGTCACATCATCAGTAAACAGTAGGGTCTCAGCCATGCATATCCGACCATCACACCGCCTCCACCGTGTTTTAAAGATGATGTGGTGTACTTTGGATCATGAGCTATTCCATGCCTTTGCCATACTTTTTTCTTTCCATCATTCTGGTAGAGGTTGATCTTGGTATCATCTGTCCAAAGAATGTTCTTAAAGACCTGCTGCTTTTTAAAAAATGTTTTTACAAAAGTCTAATCTAGTCTTCTTATTCTTGAGGCTTATGAGTGGCTTGCAACATGCAGTGAACCCTCTGTATTTTCTTTCATGCAGCCTTCTTTTTATGGTAGATTTGGATATTAATGTGCCTATATCCTGGAGAGTGTTGTGCACTTGGTTGAATGTTGTGAAGGGGTTTTTCTTCACCATGGTAATTATTCTGCGATCATCCACCACTGTTGTCTTTCTTGGATGTCCAGGTCTTTTTGCATTGTAGGTGTCACCTGTGCTTTCTTTCTTTTTAAGGATGAACCAAACTGTAGATTTAGCCACTCCTAATATTGTAGCAATTTCTAAGATATTTTTTTTTCTGTTTTTGCAGATGAATAATGGCTTGTTCGACCTACATGAAGAGCTCCTTTGACCGCATGCTTTCTTCTCATCAAAAACTTAAAAATGCAAGCACTACACTACACCTCACATAAACTCCAGGCCTTTTATATTCTTAATTGAGAATGAAATAACAAAGGAATTGCCCACAGCTGCCCATGAAACAGCTTTTGAGTCAAGTGTCCAATTACTTTTGTGCCCTTTAAAACCAGGGTACCACATGTAAAGGAGCAGAGAACCCTTCATCAAATTTTAATGTAGTTACCCTCAAATGAAAGCTAAAAGTCAAGACTTTATGTCCATGTCCATTATATAACTATAACTGGAATATGTTTCAGTAAAGAGGTAAAAACAGGCGGTTATTGCAACTTCTCCGCCTTCTGTTGTTATGTCCCTTAAAATCTGTGATTTTTCTCACACTTGGAAAAATAATTAAATCTAGACTTTATATAGACTATGAAGTTACATAAAAAAGTTTATAATAGAAAGAAACTGGCATCAGGATTTTATACCCCAAACTACTGGCATTGTACGTAAAGACACTTTAATGCGGAGTTAATCCTTACTCTTCTTGTAGAAATCTGTTTTGCTGTTTTAGAGAAATCCAGAATTGAATCTGTATCTTGATTAATTGCCAGTGCAATGGGTTAGGCACTGCACTTACTGTTTCCCTGCTTTTCTCCTCACTACTCGCCCCTGGTTGCCTCCTGTCTATGACTGACAGGTCCCTGAAACATGAGTGACCTAGAGACCGGAGGCAAACAGGGGGCAAGGATTAAGAAGAAAAGGGGGTAAGTGCAATGCCCACCACATTGCATTTGCAACTAATTAGCATATAATTTTAACTATGGATGTCTCTTCAACAGCAAAATGGATTTCCTCAAGAAAGGTAAGGATTTGCTTGGGTCATAAAATTCTGATAAGTTCTCCTTAAATATGAATGGTCTGAATAACAACTAATTACATAATGTTTTCATTTACTTTTACATGTTATTGCAGGTAAAGCCAGATTTATGCATTAGCCTAGATTTGGATTCATTTCACGGCTACTATAACATATCAGCCTGCTTTATTTTTATATTTTTGACTACTCTATTATTTATATTGCATTAAGCGACTCAACCATGGGGAGAAAACACTTCATGCTGATGTCCCACTAAGTTTAAAGAATAACTCTCAATTTAGATTTATAATACGTCATCAATGAAGACAGATTTTTACATTACTGTGATAAAAGGGCGGAGCTAGAGGCAGACACAGACACTCAGCTGCAAGTTCCCCTGTTTCTTCACCACAGATTTAAACTGTCATTTCAGAAGAACTTGCAGCAGAATGTCTCTAGTGCCTCCCTCCTCCTCCCCTCTCTATAGAATCTCATCAGTAACAATTGCCATCTCCTATCTGAGTAATTGGAAAGTCTTCACTGAATGCAGAATTTACAGATTTCTTGTACAAGGTATATTACAAAGTTCCTTATTATCATGTATTATTGATCTGTGCAATCCAAAATTAAATTGCTCTTTACATTAGACTTTAAAACAACTATATTAAGCAGTGAGCTCAGAGGCAGATATACCATTGGTGCAAACTTTGCAGCCACACAAGGGCCCAATAAGTAAGGGGGGTTTACTCCCATATCAAAACCAAAAAAAGCTTTTGTCAGACATTATCTAGTGCATTATTTATAATGACTTTTTGGACTGCAAATGTTCCATATTATGTCCTTGTATATAGTCTCCTTCTGTGTTTGCTCCTGAATATGCCAATATACAGTATAAATTGGCAAACAAAACTGTATTAATACTGAATTTAACTTTCATGGGCAAATTGCTCCTGAGTATTCTACATCTATGGCATCTATGTGCATGGTTGATGATTTTATGTGGGAAACAATACTTGTTTATAAGTGGCAGGTATCATACAAGTAGGCTGGAGGGTATATTCAGTTATAAATAAACACTTGTCTCTTTCCTGTCTGTTTTCAATTGATTTCCCTTACATTCGCCATCAGCAATTATCATTTATAACAAAAAAATGAAAAATATAAATTGTTAGTTATTATGCATGATCTGCATTTATAGATATAGGCACATAACATATAAAGGGAACCTTTCACCATTTCATTCTGTGCAAATCATGTGCAGCATAATATACAGACAGGCTCCACCATTACAGAAAGCAATGATTTACCCTGAGTTAATGGGGAATTTCAAAGAAAACCTAAAACTGAACCAAGCATAGGGAGAAGTGTCTTCTCTCCCTGTCATGAATGTGTCCCGTACTGGGGAGACCTCTGGAGAGTCTGGAACCAGAAGGTAAGAAGTAGTGATAAGTGATGAATGAGCATGCTTGATCGTTACTCAATCAAGCTTCAGGGTGTTTGGATACTCGCGAAGCTTGGCTGAGTATCTCTGGTGCTAGGATGTTTCGTCTATGAAACGACATAGAGGTTTGCTTCACTGCATTCACAGTCTCTGGCTCTCACTGGGGTTATAGCAATGTTTTTGGATGTAGTGTATTAAAAGAAAAAACCCCGGCCTCCCTCCTCCTGGAAATGCTCTGTTTGTGGCTGGCTGTAAGTGGGTGAAGAGCTGAACTGCCCAATCATTGACTTCTATAATACTCGTTCCTCAAGTTGAGCATTTCCAGAGTGTATGATCTGCTTGACATAATTACTGAGCATTCAAGCATTTTATTGCTTGCCCATATCTAGTCACAATGCTTTAATATGCGCAGATCCATAACTTGTATTTAAGCAAATGTACTTTCTTTTAGTGCCGTAAGGGTTACTCTTTCCTATCTGGCTGTCCTTTGCTGAAAAATCTCAGATGCAGCTCCTTTGTGACCATTCCCCTTTGCTATAAAAAGACATGTGTCTTACTATCTGATGCCAGTTATAGATTCTCACTTCTTTTGCTGACCACTTTGGAAGAAGCTTGCCTCTGGAAGAAGCTGAGAAGTCGTGATTATTGCAGCTGGGGTGTTTAACTGCATTGGAGAAGCTTGAAGTGTTTTTCTTAATATGTTTATTTTTCCTATGTCCCCCTTAAGTTGTGTTCTATTATTGTAGTGGTGCGACTGATGATCCTGAGAGCCTTCTCACTAGCCAGGGTGAGTTCAGAGCAAGTGAGGGCCTATGCACATGATGGTGATGTGAGGAAAGACCTGTATAGGGACATTAGGGAGCGCATGGTACAGACTCAGGTGAGTTGCAGGAGGTGTCTCCTCTCCCTATTGCCAATGCCTTCCTACTATACCAATCCCATTGTTTCCCTAGTGTTGTGCCTCAAGCTTAACATCTGCACGCTCTGGCATGACACTCCCTTTTGGCCTTGCTTTCTTGAAAAAACTCTACCTATAAGCAAATAGGAAAAGAGCTGTCAATCAACCTGACCCAAATGTGTCATTCAGCTCAGCACTATTCCCTTGTCCAGTAAATTATAAAAACCATGGTTTCTCTGAAACGCCACAACATTTCAGAGTAAAACATACCTTTATATAATGAGGAGGCCTGCCTAGATTTTTACTGCTGGGCTGTATGAAAGAGCTGATGGAATCCCTTTAATATAGTCGATTGCTTAGAATTTATGAAAAGGAAACTTTTTCTGAACACTGTTTAAAGGAAACCTCTTAACTAATACATGCTGCCTGATCCACGGCCAGCATGTATCTGACCGTGACTGTCTGATTTCAGCCAAATATGTCTGCCTCTAAAACACTGTGGCGTTTCAGAGAAAAATATACGTTATATTCAATGGGGGCGAAGCTTGACAGGTCTTGTCTTATACACGCATGCAGGGACCTGGCTTTTTGACTAGCAGCTCAGGGTAAGGCCGACATTTAAAGAATGTTTTTCTATGAAAGGCTGAAAGTTTGAAATTTTCATAGTCAGTCATATATGGCTGACGTGGGTCAGATGGCAGATTTCCTTTAATAATAATAATAGGTTTGTTTTTTCAAGGATACCCGTATCTATTAAAGTTTTGACATGATGGTGTCCTACAATGGTCCTTCCCATTGGAAAGCCTACTCTAGCGTGGGCATGAAAGCAACTAACAAAAAGAAGCTCATGTGTTGAGAGACCTTATCCATGAAAATTATTCCATGGACAACACATTTACTTGAAAGATGGAACAGGAATGATGGTAAATGTCTGGCTGGGGCTTCAATGGGCAATAACGACTAATTGCTGTTCGATTCGAAAGTTGGATATGTACTGATCAAGTGTTCACTAGATTGAGGTTAAAAAAAATGATTGCCGTGATGAGAAAAACATAGCAATATTCTAATAAGTTAGATACTTCAGCAAAATAATTGTAAAAATTGAGTCACATTTCTGTTCAAATAGACCAGAAACATTCATTGAAGACTTGAATCTTCATAGATTTGTTTACAAGCTTCGTTATCCTTTATCTCTATATCTAATACTTGGCAGCTTTACATGTCACACTGATTTTTTAAGTCATATTATTATTTTTATATTTCCTGTATATATTTGAACCTCTAATGTAAGGTTCACATCTTGTGGATTCTATTTAAAGGATAGTTGCATAAAAAGAATGATTGTTACTTACTTGTGCATGAAAATAAACCTCGGGCAAATGTCGACATAATTTAATGTTTTCTTATAGTGTATTTTTCTCTTAGAACTTCTGCTCCGTATGTCCCCCTGGCAAAATCCATTTTCTATCTCTTCTCGAAACTTTCCTATTTCTTTTGCCTTTTTTTGTATCATAACAATAGGGCACATGAACTAAGAGATGATTTTGCAGAGGAAGAAATACTATAAGAACATTAGTATAGAAAAGAAAAGATTCCAAGAATAGCTGAACTGGAATTTTGATTCAGAAAAAAAGCAAGTATTGTAAAATCAGAATCACAATGTTTTTGTTATGGTATTTTATGCTGACGTTAATGTATTCACTAGACAGAAGTGAAGAAGGTTATTTCCAAACGTAGTCACAACTCAAGATTTCCAGGTTGTTTGTAGGCATAGATGTGTTTATTGTGAGGAGGTCTGTCACTTTTGCTTTTTTCAATTTTCCTAGGAGAATTATAAGACAACCAAGCCATAAATACTCTATTTGAGGTAGTCACTGACTATAATAAACAGATCATGGATGTCACTGGTGCTGGTGAACCTGACTATAACTCTATGTAGAAGTCAATGACCTTCTAAAGGTCTCTAGCTTGATCATTTCTTGTCTCGTTTCTTTACAGAGGGAGAAAAGAAGCACCGTCTTTCAAAACCACAACACTATAGGAAACACATAATAATATGTATAATACTATATTTACTTTATTGAACAATTCAAAATTGATGTGCTATGCTGCAATTAAATTGCATTGTGGTAAAGGTATTGGAAGCATTATGTGCAATCATGTGGGTCTTTGTTTATCAGTATGTACAGAAAAAACAGTTAAAGGGAACCTGTCAGCAGATTTGGGGCCTATAAGCTGCAGCAACCACCAGTAGGCTCTTATATACAGCATACTAACATGCTGTATATAAGAGCCCAGGCCGCTGTGTAGAATGTAAAAATCACTTTATAAGACTAACCTAAACGGTCGCTGCAGTGGAGTTGGGTCATAAGAGAGTCTCTGTTCTCCGGTGTCATTGCCTCCTCTTTTGGCTGTAACGACTGAATGCCGGTCGTTATGACTATTAAGATACGATGGCACTATGGAAAACCCAGGGACACAAAGATTGGGGATAACAATTTTCTTTATAAAAAAAACAGTTCTCTTACAATGTATGGGCCACAACAGCCCAGAATAAACAATGACAGTTTATGCAACTTGGAGGACTTCAAATGTCGGTCTGTAGGGATGAACTGGACTATATTTCCCCCCACTATACCGCTCCCACTCTTATCTATTAATGGGGCTTACCCGGGTGCACTACTACAGATAATGGCACGTGATCCCTCCAAGGATATAATCTTACAACCACCTCCCCTTATGTTTACAATGCAATCAGGGTACCCTGCCACCTTCCCATATACATTCACAAACAAGTAAATATATGTACATGTACCTTTATACCTGTACCTCTATTCAATATTCGGTACCTCACTGCCCCAGACAGTGTGAGGAAGCACAGGCAGAATAGTCTTATTATCAGCACAACACAGCTTAACATCCAATAACTTCCGGTTCAGAGCAAACGCCTCAGGATAAGCAAACACCGCTCCTTCTCAGGAAATAATCTGTAGAATAATCTTCCTTCTTGTTTATGCTATCTATCTATCTATATGTCCCTGACTGACTATTATACACCGATCGGTCTCAGGTCAATTGTTACTCACTGAAGTCTTTCACTCAAGATAGCGTCCGTCCCCTCAGACTGCTTCTGATTCACTCTTAGTTGATTTTGTCCAAACAGTTTCTGGAGAAAAATTCACTTAGATGAATTCCCCTCGTCAGGGGCAGTAGGAGCTCAAAAAAAAACAAGTAAGCAGTCCATAAAAAGAAGAAAAAAAAACCAGGCAATCCTACAAATCCGAACACGGGAAAATGACAGACGTCTTTCTCTTGCACAGTCCCTCAGATCCTGACTGAAATTTTCAACCGTCTTTCTGTGCCTACGTTACCAGGGAAACCTAATGTAACTCCTTACTGTCTAGCAGTGTGCCTGCCCTCTAGTGACACCTAGTGGCCATTTAAGTTAAAGCATAAATAAATAAATATATATATATATATATATATGTATACATACACACATATATATATATATATATACACATTAACAAACATGCAAGTTTATCTTATGTACATTTTCACCCTGTTACACTTTTGGCCATCCTTATCGTCCTTCTTCTGAAGCCTGTGTCCATGATGTATCCTACATCATACACACTCCCCGGTCCCGCGCAGGCGCACTACAGTACTTTGATCTGCCCTGCTCAGGGCAGATGAAAGTGTGCCTGTGCAGGACCTCAATGCCAGCAAGTGTGGATGACGTAGGACGCGTCATGCACCCAGGCTTCAGAAGAAGGATGACAAAGATGGCTGAAAGTGGAGGCAATGACACCGGAGAACGATGATGCCCATTTGACCCAACTCCACCGCAGTGATCATTTATGTAAGTACTATAAAGTGATTTCTACATTCTACACAGCGGCCTGGGCTCTTACATACAGCATGATAGAATGCTATATATAACAGCCCACTGGTGGTGGCAGCAGCTTATAGGCCCCAAATCAGCTGACAGTTTCCCTTTAAATAAGAAATTCTGCTCTATTACCACAGCATATCATTTCTAATTAGAAGCTGTTATTGTAATGATGTATAACTATATTGAAGTACATTATATGGAATTATTCTATAAGCCAAAGCTGCTCAATCTCTTTTTACCTGAAATTCAACGACTTATGACCTGCATAGCACACCATGAGTCATTAAGGGGTAAAATGTTGAATAAAAATTAAAACACAATGTCAGCTGCATGTACAAGTCTAAAGCCTGCTTTACACGTTACAATTAATTGTGCGATCGCATTTACGATCACACCCGCCCCCATCGTTTGTGCGGCACGGGCAATTTGTTGCCCGTGTCGCACAATCCTGTAACCCCACTGTCACATGTACTTACCTTAAAAACGACCTCGCTGTGGGCGGCGAACATCCACTTCCTGAAGGGGGAGGGACGTTCGACATCACACAACGGCCGGCCAATAGATGCGGAGGGGCGGAGATGAGCGGGATGTAAACATCCCGCCCACCTCCTTCCTTCCGCATTGCTGGCGGAATGCAGGTAAGCTGTGTTCATCATTCCCGGGGTGTCACACGGAGCGATGTGTGCTGCCTCGGGAACATTGAACAACCGGACGCTCGATTTTTAGAAAATGAGCGATGTGTCAGCGATTAACGAGAAGGTGAGTATTTCTGCTCGTTCATAGCTGTCACCCGCCGATATCTCATTAGATATATCGTAGCATGTAAAGCCCGCTTTAGCGTCTATTTACATGGAACAACTGGTGGTACTAAACATTTACCAATCGGTGGCCACTTAATAGTCCATTTATGTAGGCAGACTAGTCTGTAATAGATCGTTCCATGTGCATAGATTGCCATTGTCCTTGGTAGCAGATGTCCTGTTTACACAAGACGTGGCACCGCCAAGAACAATGATCTTTTGTGCTGTATAAAAGATCACCCCATGAACAAGCATTTTGCCCATTCATTAGGTAACTGGCAGCCTGTTTACTCTGAAAAATTATAGTGAATCAGCCCTCAGTCATGATAAATGTAGCTTTAGTCTTGTTATTCCATAATATAGGCCCATTATCCATTATTTTCCTCTCTGATGTTGTATTCTACTTTTTTTTAGGCAGATAATAATCATATACATTGCATTTTATTCCGAAATAAGCAACAATAATTCAAAAAGTAATAACACTTTTATTTTTAATCCGATCTCTTTTACCCAAGAATGGGTTCTTTGGTCACAAATTTCCCTGCCCTACAAATATTAAAGGACTTTTTGCTGATCTCATTTTCCATCTGGCCTTAAGAGAGGCAATAAAAAAAAAGTAACACTATTTAAAGACTTACTATCATTCCCTTTCATTCCCATCAGTTCCATGTGAATTTTATTCCTACACATATACTCGTACAGTAAATACTTTAATACAAGAATATTTTCCATGGAAACAAGTTGGATCATTTTTGTGTTGCATTGCAGTATAGAACATCAGTTGATTTCCTTACTAAAAGGCCTTATTGGCAGCTCTGGTCAATAGATGAGCATATCATTGTCTTAATCAGCAAACTGTAGACTGATCTGTGTTGTAGTTCAAACTGTTCTAGAGAGTGAAATGAAAAAGGAAAGAAAAATAACTTATATCATCGCAATATGACTAAATTCCACCTTACTATGCGGAAAGATGATCTGTTTTAAATAAAGCAAAAATATATGCAAGCTAGATTTTTTCTTAGCGGGTTAATTATAATCGTTCTTTGTCCGCAGCAATTGAAGTCAGCATAATGTTCTATTTCAGTCCACCATTACATTTAGCTTACCTTCCAGACTAAGCAAACATTGGGGGTAGCTGGTACAGCTTAATAATCTTAACAGTTTGCCACATTGATTTATGTTAATGTACCATATCATTTAATTAAGGAAACTAGCCTATCATGCATTGGGCCTTTAGGGACTATTCATACTGGGGTTGACATTCCTCGTGAACCATGAGTGCAAAGTATATATAATTTATTGCAACACATGCTGCACTGATGAAAAATATAACACATTGGATGATTTTATTTTCCAGTTTTGTCATGTATGAAAAAGTGATCTTTAAAGTTTATTTATAGCTTGTTGTTATAGTTCTATCATAAACTACAGTTTCTTTGCAGTAAGGCTGCCTTCCAAAGCTCAATATATGAAAGCACATGTATGTAACTATGGTGCTTTTCCAAAAATAAGCCCTACCCTGAAAATAAGACCTAAAAGGAATTTTCAGCATTTTCAGCATAAGGCTTAAATATAACCCCTACCTCGAAAATAAGCCCTAGTCGCGGTTCAATAATGAAGTGTCCATGGAGCTAAAAAAAAAAAATTATGCCGCAGGAGACTTCATTAAGAAAAGCAGACACCCCCAAAAGACAGAACAAAAAAGACAGAAGACCCCGCAATCATACCCACTAGATGCTGAATGGGAGGACTTGCAGTGGGACACACACCTACACGTATTAGATTGCACACCCACACACATCAGATCACACACCCACACACATCAGATCACACACCCACACACATCAGATTGCACACCCAACACACATCAGATCACACACCTACACACATCAGATCGCACACCCACACATATCAGATCACACACCCACACACATCAGATCACACACCCACACACATCAGATTGCACACCCACACGCATCAGATTGCAAACCCACACACATCAGATCACACACCTACACACATCAGATCGCACACCCACACACATCAGATCGCACACCCACACACTTCAGATCGCACACCCAGATACATCAGATTGCACACACACATCAGATTGTGTACACATATATCAGATTTGGCACACTCACATCAGATTGCGCACACACACACATCAGCTCACACACACACACACATCAGATCGCATACACAATCACACATCAGATCGCACACACATTCACCACATCCGGCGATACCGATTGCTTCTAGCCAGCAGGGGAACATGGGATGCAGTGCATAGGAATGTGAGGATATGGGGTGTAATGTATGAAGGAACTGCGGTGGAATGCATCAATGTGTTCCACTGCAAGTCCTCTATGTGTTCCCCCACAGGTCCTCATGCTCCCCTGCACTGCGTCCTATCTTCTCCTGCTGGCCAGAAGCAATCGGTTTTGTCAGATGTGGGGAGTGTGTGCAATCTGATGTGTGTGTGTCGGCCAGAAGCAGGGCAGGACCACATGGAGCATAACCTCTAGGAGCAGGAGGACCTGGTAGCCATGCAGATGTCCGGGGAATGGTAAGTATGATTCTCCTGGGAAAGGTTGTCTGTTTTTTCCCGAGAGTAAGCCCTAACCCGAAAAATAGCCCTAGTGCATTTTTCAGGCAAAAAAAATAATATGAGTGTCTTATTTTTAGAAAAACACAGTAGTAGCACTGTGACTATAAGGGCTCTGGTAAGAGTTTGATCAGAGTGTCAGCCCATGTGCTCTGATTCTCTCGGATAAGGAGAAGGTAGAGAAAAAAAATCTCCATCTTCTCCATTGTGTCAGTCCTCAGAGATCAGATTGCACACAGATATCGTCATGGTGTAGTCCGATGTTTCTCATGCAGTCATTGACTTGCATGGCCAAGTGTGTTCCGATAATAGCATCTAACTCAGATATGCTCCAACTTTTTTCCTCAAAAAGAAAAAAATCGGTCCCATAGACTAATGTTGATCTGAGTTTTATCGCATTGCAGTTAGGCTGAAAATACAGTCATGTGATCATGGACCCGTAGAAGTGCAGGTTGCGCTAAACGGCTGATATCCTACTGAGTGCATGCACCTGGCTTCTCTGCCACATGATTTTAAGGCGCCTTCTTCAATAAAGAATGCAAGGTGACGGTGAGTGCTGCTTTTTTCTGCTCTGCATGAACATATTGCCGGACTTTCTTCTGACTATAAGTGTGCACCCCCTGCAAACGTTATCTGGAGTACCTGACCGGATTCCTTTCTCTGCAGCATCTGACAAGGTATTTTGGGTGGTACAGGACCGCAATGTCTTTTTTTGCTCTATGCTCAGGATGATGTCAATTATTACAATGCTAATAATTTTCCACAATGCTACTATAACAAAAGCAAATCCTTTATTTATCAACTAGAAGTAAATTAATGCATTCTTAGCTGAAGACAAACCTTGCCGAATTATGTACTCATCAGTATTCCAAACAGTTGCTTTCAGCTCATCCATTTCTATTATACTTGACTGGCAAACAGACAGATTTGCACTGTTCTTTGTACCATAAAAATACATGTAAAGCAATAAGATTCTAACAAAAACACAACATTCAAGCGCTCGGAAGGGATGTCACACAGTCAGAACAACTCTTACTGAATATCATGAGTAAAACTGCCAGTAATAGTTGAACAAAACTTGGTACCTGGATCTTTGAAGTGTTGAGAGATCAAGGCTTTCTTCGTCACACTGTTGCCAGCCAGGGAAGTGAGAATGGAGATCACGCTGATATTTCTGCGTTTTGGTGATTGCAGCGTCTTGTATAACTCCTGAGCTGTGAAATATGAATTTCATTATATTTACTTTATTATAAGTCATACTGTTCTGGAAAAGAAATGCAGTTCAACAATTATACATCATGATGAAAGTCGTTACTTGTAGTGTGTTAGCATTTTGTTATACACTGTATATGCATTACAATATAGTCATTACATTGCCATTATTAAGAGATCAGAGCTACTTATCAGTAAAGTTCCATCCATATTCCACATATTCCTTTGTTCTTAACTTACTACCCAGGATAATCCAGATTTAACTAGCAGGGTAACAAAGGATACCCTTGGGTGCCGAAGATCTGACACAAGAAGGCCTAATGGTCTAGCAGAGAACAATTTAATTTGGAAGCCAATAATTTGCTATTTGGGTGGAATTAGACATAGCCTATTTGACCTTATTGACAACGGACCCTATGTGCAATACTAACAATATTTGCGAGACAATTAAAAGTAATTTTACACACAGTTCTGTTAATCTTTGATCTTATATTATCAGAAGGTTTGTATTTATTTTTAGATTGCATTATTAGTAATAAAGTGACAAAAGAATATACAGAGTCTTGTGAAAGTATTCACCCCCTTGGCTTTTTACCTATTTTGTTACATTACAACCTGTTTTTATATATTTTTGTAATCTGATTTGTGTGTGATGCTTGAACACTATTCTAAGGTGGGGAAGGGAACTGAGAAAAATATAGGAAAACATTACATTTATGGGATAAAATAAATAAAATTGCCATGTGTAAATGTGTTCACCCCTTTTGCTTTAAAGCCCCTAAAAATTTCTGGTGCAAGCAGTTACCTTCATAAGTCACATGCTTAGTGAAAGGAAATCCACCTGTGTGTAATCTAAGTGTCCCTGCATCTGTCAGTATATACAAACCTTTTCTGAAAGACCACAGAAACTGCAACACCATTAAGCAAGAGACACCACTAACCAAACAACACCATGAAGACCAAGGAGATCTCAAAACAAGTCACAGACAAAGTGATGAGAAGTCAAAGTCAGGGTTGGGTTCTAAAAAAAATATCCCAATCTCTGATGATCTCCCGGAATGCCATCAAATCTATTATCAGGAAATGGAAAGAACATTGTACTACAACAAATCTAGCAAGAGAGGGTCGCCCACCAAAACTCTCAGCTCGGGCAAAGAGGGCATTAATTAGAGAGGCAGGAAAGAGACCAAAGGTAACCCTGAGAGAGGTGCAGAGTTCCCAAGCAGAGACTGGAATATCTGTCCATACATCCACAATAAGCCTTACACTCCATAGAACTGGCCTGTATGGAAGAATGGCCAGTAAAAAAGCCTTTACTTACAGCTAAAAATTGGAAGGGTCATTTTGGTTTTGCCAAAAAACATATGGGAGACTTCCCAAATGTATGGAGAAAGGTACTGTGGTCAGATGAGTCCAAAATTAAACTTATTGACAACCAAGGTAAACGCTATGGCAAGTACCAAACCAACACAGTTTATCACCTCAATAACACCATCCCCACAATGAAATATGATGGTGGCAGTATCATGCTGGGGGGATGATTTTTGGCAGTAAGGACAGGAAAAATTGTCCAAGTTGTTGGAAAACCTTTCAGTCTGTCAGTGCTTTGACGTGTCACTAATGATAGGAGACACTTCTGCTATAAATCCAACTCTGTAAGTACTAATGTAATTGAGCCAGGCATTCCAATTTGATGATAAAATATATGGTTTTATTCACAACAGCAAATAGTTTAATCAAAAAAAGATGTTTAGGTCAAAATGTTGACCTTCATCAGCAGGAACAAGCTGTGTGTATATAGACAAGAAAAGAATAAAGCAGGATTGGCAAAAGTAAAATGTAAAGCCAAAATAATAAATGATATACTGTCAGCAAATAAATGCAGAGAAAAGGGAGCTAACTTGATAACAGCTGAATGTCATATAGCATGTAAATACAAGGTAATGGGCAGAATCAGCTTCTCATCCCTAAAAAGTATTGTAAAATAATGACAATGGTAGCTGCCAAAAAGGGTTAATTAGAACGTATTGATAGAGAAACGGTCAGGAGTGTACGCGATGTCTCACTTGTGCATCAATAGCCAAAGGTCATATTAGATCCAGCACAGAAAGATATGTACTGGAAAAAAGCTATGCATTAGTAGAAGGCAATGGAATTAAGGGTGCATGGGAGAGCGGTGGACATCATAGTTATATAGTTACATAGGTTGAAAAAAGACTTAGGTCAATCTAGTTCAACCTTCCTCCACCAATTATACATTTTGTCATTAAGTCATTTTTAACCAACAATGCTGTGTGTACTGAGGAAATCATACTGCCCTTTTTTAAAAGTTGTTATAGTATTGCTGAGGAATGTGAGACCAAGCAATTGCCATTGTCTAAAGGTTGGGTGTAAGGGGAGTCAGAAGAATACACACATACATTCGGGATGGTTGACCCTTGTCAGTGCAAAATATGAGATCTGATCTGGCTGTATGAGAGGCTAATATGAAGTCTAAGGGGTAAGATATCCTCCTTGTGGAGACTGACACCCCAATCCAGCATGCCAGAGGTGAGGAGACTTTAACAATTTGCATATTTCCCAGAGGAGCATTGCAGCTTAAAGTCTCCTCACCACTGATATGCTGTATCGGTGTGTCAGTCTCCGCCAGAAGAATAGATTTTCCCTTAGACCCGGTCTTAGGGGCGCTTTGCACACTGCGACATCGCAGGTGCGATGTCGGTGGGGTCAAATTGAAAGTGACGCACATCCGGCATCGCATACGACATCGCAGTGTGTAAAGCCTAGATGATACGATTAACGAGCGCAAAAGCGTCGTAATCGTATCATCGGTGCAGCATCGGCGTAATTCATAATTACGCTGACGCGACGGTCCGATGTTGTTCCTCGCTCCTGCGGCAGCACACATCGGTGTGTGTGAAGCCGCAGGAGCGAGAAACATCTCCTACCGGCGTCACCGCGGCTTCCGTAGGATATGTGGAAGGAAGGAGGTGGTCAGGATGTTTACATCCTGCTCATCTCCGCCCCTCCGCTCCGATTGGCCGCCTGCCGTGTGACGTCGCAGTAACGCCGCACGACCCGCCCCCTTAACAAGGAGGCGGGTCGCCGGCCACAGGGACGTCGCACGGCAGGTGAGTGTGTGTGTGAAGCTGGCGTAGCGATAATTTTCGCTACGCCAGCTATCACCACATATCGCTGCTGCGACGGGGGCGGGGACTATCGCACTCGGCATCGCAGCATCGGCCTGCGATGTCGCAGTGTGCAAAGTGCCCCTTAGCCTCTCATACAGACAAATCAGAACTCATACTTTGCACTGATGAAGGACAACCATCCTGAAACACTGTGTCTGCAAATTGAGGTTCTGCTCTGGCATAAATCCTAAGTCATATGACAAGGCTCGTTAAAGGGTCACTTTTGACTTTTAGGATTGCTACCTCCAAGAGGTGGCACTAGCGTTTTCTACTTTCTCTAAGTTAAAAACATGTTCAAAAACATGTTCGAATACCGGACAGTTATGCCTGAAACGCATAAGTGATATTCATATTGCCTGTTTGTGAAATCTTACTGGATACATATTTTTAACTTAAAGACATAAATTCTAGTTTTTAATAAATGAAATAATTAATTAATTAGTTAATTTTGGACCCTATCTTTGTTTCTTTTTGTTCATTCACTGCCTAGCATGCAACCATGCCCCAACCAGCTTAATATTTCTCTTTTTCTATGCAATGCTATATTTTGATGCTGTCACTATCGCCTGTCTTTGCATATACTGTGTTTTTTATTTAATCTGTAAGGACTGAGTTATTTTTCACCTTTGCATTTTCGGTTTTTCCTCCGTTTGCCGTAGGAGGCATATTTTTTTAAAATTTATTGTTGATATACTTATATGAGGGCTTGTTCTCTTGCTTAGTTGCAGCTTTGAATCAAATTATATATTTTACCATATAATTGTCATGGCTCCAGTCCGGGGTTCACACCAGTGATCTCTGGCTAAAGGTAAGGTGCCACATTTTTTATTTTTTTTAATAATAATAGTGATTATGGAATAAATTATTTTAATACAAAATTAAATTAATTATTTAATTCATTTTGATTTAATTCTATTTTTACTCAAACAATTTGTTGCTGCCATCTTGGAGTTGCTGTATGTAACGACAGTTACTCACCTCAAATACGACAGTTCTTGTGCATAAGAGATGGTAGTCGGCATCCGACCATCTCTCCTGCACTGTGTCTGCTTCCTGCTGTGACGTGGACATGCCCCCAGGCTTTCGAGATCACAGCTCTGGGAGGAGACCACCGTCATTTCTGTGGAGCCCACAGCATCTACTGTGTGGCTGTGTGCGCCACTGTCCCTCTGAGTACGGTGGCGGTGGTGATGATCTGCAGCTGATTCTGGTGTTGTGCTGTGGAAGTTGCACTGCGATCATGGCACCCCTGAGTGTACTTGCCTCAGGCCTCTGCTCCCCCTCATATGTGCTCGCCTCGGACCTCCACTTCTGGCAGCTCCTCCTCACTGGTCTGTGCTCTGGTCACTCACAGGAGGAAGAGCTGTGAATGGCAGGCTGACAGGAGAGGCTGTCGAGGGCAGAGGTCTGAAGTGAGAGCATGTGGCTGGGAGCAGTGATCGCAATGTGACACCTGTAGTGCAATGCCGGGCTCAGGCTGCAGATCACCCCTTCTCACCGCATGTCACCTCGGACCTCTGCTCCAGGCAGTTTCTCTTATCAGCCTGGTGTCTCGTCAGTTCCTCCTCTCAGTGCTCAGAGCACATTATATTGAAGCACAGGAATATGGGGCCCAGAAATATTGGGGTACAGGAAAATGGTGGCAGAGTATATGGGGCATAATATATATTGGGGCACAATATACAGTGGAGCACAGAAATATGGGGGCACAGAAATATGGGGGCACAGGAATTTCGGAGCACAGGAATATGGTGGCAGAGTATATGGGAAATAGTATACAGTGGGGCACAGTCTACATTGGAGCACTATGCCAGCTGTCCTTAGTGACACTTTAGACATATTAGGATCACTTTTCGGTCACCAACAAAATGGCTCCGCACTGTGATCCTAAACTTCATCTTCCCTTATCCTTTTCGAAACACCCAGAAGGGGAGGAGGGGGTGATAACACACACATAAGAGCAGATTACACTCACTTTTTCTGCAATTGTAATGTGAGCTAGGATTTCAACAGCTGCTCCCCCTAGTGTTTAAGAGTGGAAAATATAAAACTTTTAAAATAATTTTTTTATATTTTGCTCAATTGTCTTTCTTTCTGTTGCATTGCCTTCCGTGGTAAGGTTTCCCTACTGCGACATTGCTATCACTATTCCCTGCAGTTTGTGTGAATCCCTTCCCAGTTATCTTATATTTTGGTTAATTTGGGTTTGGGAGTGTTTTCACGTATTTTGTTATTCTTTTTGTTTCCTTGTATTCCATCATGACGGTGTCTGCACATTTCTAGTCCTGTGTCTCACCCTCGACCTGTGTGTAGTACATTTATGTTTATTGTTGTTTTTGTGCCACAGTTGGTTTATAGCTTAGGGTGCAATTAAGGACCCTCAGAGTCAGATGTCGATGAGTGAGGGTTAGAGTGCCAACCTATGCTGTCAAGCAGGGACAAATCAGGGTCAGGTCTAGGGCAATTACTAGCCTGTTTTGGGACCTGTGGATTTCTGGTTTTACATGTTACCTGGTTTGTCCATCCCTGTGAGAGTGTTGGGGTTCAGTCATAATAATAAAGGAATGAAAAATGGTGAAAAGAATTAAAATGGGATAAAATAGTAAAAAAACAACTACAATTCTGGCATTTGCTTTTTCGGTTTTTCTATTTTAAGCCTTTACTGCATTACTGAAATTACCTAAAAACATGATTCTCCGAGTCAGTACAAATATGGCAAAAAAAAACTTGTATCAACTTTTTTTGAATAAATAAAATACAGAAATTTGTAAAAAAAAAAAAAAAAAAATAATTAATTAATAAATAAATAATTTTGGGTTTACATTACCATTTGGTGAGATTTGTAAGACATTTTTATTTTTCTATTAGTAGAGGTTTTTAAGGGCTTTGTGTGGCAAGATAACCATTTTAATGAAACTATTTTGTACTGCATACAACATTTTGTTCACTTTATCTTACATTTTTTTATTGAGATCTTCTGATCAAAAACCCCAACTCTGATATTTCTAATAAATTTCTCTTTACATCATTTAATATGTGGTATAATTAACTTTAGATTTTGATAGACCACACTTTTCAGATGTGGCAATGCCCAATATGTTTATTTTTTAAAATTTATTTTATCTTTAAATTTATTTTGAAAGAAAGAAAAGTATCCAATTTTTACTCTATTTTTTCGCCGCTCAGGGAACGTGGACTTGCGATCATTCAATTGCTTATACTGCATCCTACTATACAAAGGTATTGAAGTATATAGTGTAAATCACAGTCTTCTTTTAGTCTGTGTTTGAGCTTTACCAAGTTATCTTCCATAGGCCCCTTCTGCAATGATAACCCATTGGTTTCTTGCAATAACATTGGAGGGGGAGCTAATGGTAGCCAATGTGTGTGTTCACCAGTGACTCCTTCAGTTAAATGCTGATTCTATATGGTCAACAGCTGTGATTGGAGCTCATTTCAGGCTATTGATATTAGAGGTAGATGCTAGCTATGTAATACAGCCAGCAGCTGCCACATGTGGAGCAGCCGCATCTCCTGAGTCCACTTTACACACTCTGATGGGCTCCATGATGGATGTATCTATCATGCAGTATTTAAAGGGAATCTGTCACCAGGCTTTTGCTCCCCCATCTACAGCAGCATAATGTAGAGACAGAGACCTTTGTTCCAGTGATGTGTCCCTTACTGAGCTGTTTGCTGTCATTTTGATTAAATCAATATTTTCTAAAAAGCAGATCTAGCAGTTATACAGAGCTCATGAATATGCTGGACTATCTGGCAGCACGCCAAGTAGTCTTCTAATGATAATTTACTGCTGATTATTGAGTGATTTTATCAAAACTACACTAAGCAGCCCAGTAAGTGACACATCACTGGAATTAGGGTCCTGTGTCTACTTTATACTGCTCTAAGATTAGGTGTTAAAACCTGGTGGTGACAGATTGCCTCTAATGATTAAAGGGAGTTTGTCAATCCAAAATGCATATTAAAATAGCTATACAATAATTTGAGGGTCATCTCCTATTAGTGTTCCACATTCACACTGTACATACAGCTTAGGAGCCTTCTCACAGGAGGGGTTGAGTCTGGGTAGATAGGGGGATTGCCATCACGATGCATGGGACTTCCCCAGTCACTGAAGCCAGCCAACTGGCGGGGCGGGCACCACTGGGGGTAGAGGAAGGTGCAATACACCCACACAGACAGACAAGTTGGGACTATAGTTCTGACAAGACACTTCTGAAACTCTTGGACTTTACTAGGCCTGGGGCTTGGAGCGCGAGTTTAGCCCGGGTTCCTAACTGCTGAAGGGGACATCCTAGGAAAAGGACACTCTCTCTCTTTAAACACTGGTGGTGACCCCTTACTTACTTGGGATTGACCGGAGTCCACGACGGCACAGAGCAGCACCTAGGTGCAGCTTTAAATCAGTGAGTAAAAGAACCTTGAACCGCAGTGGCCGACTCAGACTTTCATTAGCAATGCCGTCGCCCCGAGCTATGGTGCTACCAGGGGACTGCCAAACCCTTTGTCATCCACCCGGGGCCCGCTCCGCCTGTGGGGAGTGATACTATCCTGGCTGCCATAACACCTGCCCTGGTGAGGAATTCTGCAGCGGCGGCTACTCTCTGGCTGCATACCACAGGTGGCATTATGACAAACTTTCCCCAACACCCTGCTTTCCCCTCCATTTACTGCACGCCTCGGGGCAATGGAACCAGGCAAGACCACCCATGACATCGCCTGACCTGACCCGCAATGGCTCGGCAACAAGTAGGTTAACCACCTGCCCCGTTGGGCTCTGCATAGTCACAGTGTGAGAGGATGCTTTCTCATCACTAGCTACTGTTTGATGCATCTTGCTACACTTATTGGTGTATTAGTGAAGTGAGCAGTGGCCCCAGAGAGGCACCACGGCGCAGAACAGACCTGTCCACAATGTGTGAGTGGGACTGGGCTCAGGCAGTGTCAGTGCACATGCTCAGACATGCATACTGCATTCAAGCAGCCAAAGCAATCAGAAGCTGGGGAAGTAGATAAGATGCAAATTGGGGTAGTATAACAGTGCGCTGAGCTATTGTATTTCTCAGACCTTGTACCACTAAAATGTACAAAGCTAGTATCATTTTTATTGGGGCTAAGTCCCTTACTTCACTGTACAGATAGGTTTATGTGTAGGTGATAGACTCCCTTTATTATCACAATAGACCATGTAGAAATACATAAGTTGCGTTCTATTGTGGTGAGGAAACAGTGTCTGTGTCCATTGATATATTACACCAAAACTGTGACTTTACTTATAGGTTTAGTTATCTTCTATTCTAATATTTGCTGCTTTACTGTGATTGTGTTTTCATTTTCTTTGTTTATTCTACAGAACAACATTACGTCAATGTGAGTTTGTATTTCAAGGTTGTGTTTTGTTGTAATAATGTCGCAAAAGTAGTATTCTTGGAGCTTCTTTAAATTCTTGGAAAGTCTTGAGTCACGTCTCTATACTTTTTGACTCGCAACCTACTTGAAATAATTGCTCATATACCCTGATGCATTCAAAGATTTTGTATAGATAGTGGTAGGACACTGAATAAGTTCCTCTTAAGAGACCAAACAAAAATGTTGTTGACATTGCTTCTAGAGTCTAAATAAGAATATGTTGCTTCTTTCATGGACTATATAAGTCGCTAATGATAACAAAAGACTTTCTTGTTAACAAACTTAAGTTTTAATTTGACAATAGCAATGTGAAGTACTTCTGCCTTTAAATTATGTATAATTTGTCCTAATGTGATAAATGTATTGACGTATTGTCATGCTAGGTACGAGGAAGTACCAAGTGAATGGTGAAAGGGAAGAGAAGGAAAATCCTGTGTCTAGGGAAAGAGAGGATGGCGACTGCTGACCGAACCTACTGCTGGTCCCTGGGGTCCCTCAACATCCTAGATAGGTTCCGCACCTATGTGCTGAGCCAGATACCTGTCCCTAGGTATCCTTAGTGCTTGGCCCTAAATAGGGAACAGATGGTATGAGCTCTTCGTCAACCTCACTAAACACTAAAGATGACACTAGGAGGACACATAGGGGGGAAAGAATGAACTACTTATTATTAGACGACTCAGGTAGAAGTTCAGCATTGTTTTGTGAACCGATACCGCAGAGGAGTACAAACCACCTGCTTGCAAACAAGGCTTGAATGAACTGAAATATATCACCAGCACCAGTCCAAAGAAGGAAGGCATATTTAAGCACCAAGAGAATGCTGAGGATCAGCAGCTGGGTGGAAGGTGAGCTTCAGTTGGGTCCAAATGGAGGAAAGATTAATTCAACAGGAAAGCTACCTATACCAATAAATAGTAACAGCAGGAATAATAGAAAGTCAGGAAGTATTGTCCGCAGCTGAATGCTGTGACCTTCTATGACCAGAAACCACATGACTGTCTGTCACTCATGATACCTATTTATTTGTAATATTATAGATGTGTAGAATTTGTTAGTAACTAACATTTAGCTTTTTTTTTTGCTTTGCACACAAATTACGTGTCTGTATAGTCTTCCCAAAAAGTGATTGGCTTATATAGCAGAAATAATATTTCACATAAGTAAATTTTACCTTATTAGCTGATTCACATTTGTAGAATGTAATCTTGTGGCACTGTGTTAGCTAGAAAAATCAATTGAAATACTATGTCCCAAGAACGTCATTCTTGGGACATAGTATTTCAATACATTTGTAGAATAAAATGGACAAGAGACTTTTTCAAGTTATGAGACTTAATAGGAAGAAAAAAGCACCACTGATTTGCATTGTTACCACTCGCTTTGGAGTATGCAAGGTCCATCTATTTGCGGAACTATCCAAATAGCATAAGTCAGCACACTAACTAAATAAAGTCGAGATTTTTTGTACAAACAAGCAGCATTTCGGAGTTCATGCTGATTTGCTATCTGATCATGCAGGGACTGCTGACGCACCAGAAGAAACGAGTGATGAGGTTTGGAACATCACACTCTCATAAAATCAAATAAAGGCCATCAATGGATTTTTCATTATAGTCTCTAAAGTGCTTTATGTTTAAGTTAAAACATTTACTCTGCTTTATTGCTTTAAATTCTTATTTACAATTTTCACATCCAAATCTTCTTTAAATTACTGTATTTGTTTTTCAATTAATTCACAATTTTTCCTATAAAAAGCACAAAATGATCGACAATACATACAAATGCAGAGGTTATTGAAAATGTGTATACTTTTCTGAATTTTCCATATTTCAACATTAGTTGGCTTAAAACTACGAGAGATTTTCATACAAGTCCTAAATGTAGAATCAAATCAAACCAATGAGTCAAAAATATTAGAGAAGCTGAAAGGTCAAAGAGTGCAAATAGGGCATTATCCAGATAAATACAGTTTTGTAGTTAGGCAACGGCTCACCTAGTTAATTAATAATAATAATAATAATAATAATAATAATAAAGTTAACTTATATAGCGCCTACATATTCTGCACCGCTTTAAAATTAAGGAGGGCAAGTACCTATAAAAAAGATATTACAAAGTAACACATAGTTCAGCAGTTACAGGAGGAGTGAGGGCCATGTTCGCAAGCTTAGAATCTAGGGGGAAATAGGGGAGGCACAAAAGGTAGAGAAAGCACAACTCTTAGATGGACTCAAATAGTACAGCCAGCCGTTGCTGTTCCGTCGGTTGGAAATCAAACATTGAAATCAACCTGACCTGAATATGAAATAAAATGTTACATTGATCTTACTAGCGGTCATAGTGGTCACTGGCGCGGCTTTAGAAGCCCTACTTCATCACTCTCCGTTATCAGCCATCTTGGGTGCTGCTGCCGTTGGCCTGGATTCTATGTGTGCATAGTAGTTGTGACTTTCACAACTCTAATTGGTGAGTGTATTTTACTCTTATCACCCTAATATTACTTGGGTAAGACCCTATTGCGCTTCTTTTTCCACAGTGCTTGCTTCAACATTGAAATCAAGGTATAAGGAAAAGCTGGCGTGCTGAATTGCTGGTATAACAATACAGATGGAAATGCAAAAAAACCCAACTTGGATTTTGAGGTTATCCTAATGAAAAACTCAGATGTACTTTGAAACGCGTTGAGTATAAGCCGCATATCTTCTTAACAAGTTTTTTTGGATCTCCATCTGTATTGAGAAACCAGCAGTGCAGCACATACCCTTTTCCTTTTAACCTGAAAAATATTCATTAGACTTCGGCATTTTTTAAATTAGGAAAATAATTCAATATCTCATGCTTGTGAGTAGCATAAGTATGTGAACCCTTCAGGATTAGCTAGTAATATGAAGGTAAAATGATCATTTTGTTCTTTCAATGGAATCACAAGGGCAACCTGTTTTATTTAATGAACAAAGATCTATTGCGATCTGATATTTATAACACATTTGTGGACTTGTATTAAAGCAGATTTCTGAAGACCACAGAAGAATAATTATTGATGCTCACCTGTTAAATCCAGTGGTGATAATATCATGGTTTTGCTGCATGTGGGCCATGATGGCTTGCCATCATTGTTGGATTAATAAAATCTCAGGGAAAATGTCTATCTATGAGCTAAATATCAATAGAATAAAGGCTGCTTTACACGCAGCGACATCACTAGCGATGTCGCTAGCGATAGCACCTGCCCCCGTCGTTTGTGCGTCACCGGCAAATCGCTGCCCGTGGCGAACAATATCGCCAGTACCCGTCACATGAATTTACCTTCCTAACGACGACGCTGTAGCCGGCGAACAACCTCTTTTATAAGGGGGCGGTTCGTGCGGCGTCACACAGCAGAACACCAATAGAAGCGGAGGGGCAGAGAGCAGCCGAATGAACGTCACTCTCACCTCGTTGCCGGAGGACGCAGGAACGCTGTTGTTCGTCGTTCCCAGGGTGTCACACGTAGTGATGTGTGCTGCCTCAGGAACGACGAACAACCTGCATCCCAAACGAGCAGCGATATTTTGAAAATGAATGACGTGTCAACAATCAATGATTTGGTGAGTATTTGGGATCGCTAGCGGTCGATCGTAAATGTCACACGCAACGACGTCGCTAACGAGGCCGGATGTGTGTCACGAATTCCATGAACCCAGCGATATCTCGTTAGCAATGTCGTTGTGTGTAATGGGGCTTTAACGGTCATGCATAAAAACAATGAGCCAAAGCAAAACAAGACATTCTAAATAATAATGGTTAAAGAAGAATAAAGGTAAAGTTTTGGAATAGCCAAAGAAAAGTCTTGACCTTAATCCTATAGAAATGCTGTGGAAAGACCAGAAGCAAGCAGCCAACACTTAACCCCTTCATGACCAAGGATGTAACAGTACGTCCAAATCATGAAGCGGTGATCAGCACCAGCTGTTGCGGTGAGCCTGTGGTGATCGCTGCAATTAAAAAAATGATGTTTTTTGGTTGTCATAAATTTTGTGCAAAATGCAATAGCAGGCAACAAAAATGTATCTGCGCAAAAATGGTACCAATAAAAATGTCAGCTCTAGATGCAAAAAATAAGCCATCACTGAGCGCCACATCCTGAAAGATGAGAATGCTATGGTCGCAGAAAATGGCGCAAAAAGTGCGCCACTTTTTTTGGCCAAGTTTCTGAATTTTGTTTTTAACCCTTTAGATAAATAAAACTATATATGTCCTATATGTGTTTGGTGTCTACAAACACGTACCGACCTGGGGCATCACACTGACATGTCAGTTTTACCATATAGTGAACACGGTGAATAAAATATCTTAAAAACAATCCTGCAATCACACTTTTATTGCAATTTTTCCGCACTTGGAATTCTTTTGCCATTTTCCAGTACACTATATAGTAAAATTTATGGATTTAAAAGTACAACTCATCCCGCAAAAAACAAACCCTGATAAGGCAAGATTGATGAAAAAATAAAGTTACGGAGAGCAAAAACAAATACAAAAAATGGTAAATTGTTGTGGGTTAAGGGGTTAAAGTTGTTTTGTAGGGTTGAATAGGCTGCAATTCTCCCAAGCTGATGTGCAGCAATAATCAACATTTGACTGAAACATTTAGATGCAGTTATTGTTGCACAAGGGGGTCACACCAAATGCCAAAAGCAAAGGTCAGATATTTTTGTCAGCCATAGATGTGATATTGGATCATTTTCTACAATAGAGAACAATGACAATATCTAATAATTTTTATTTAATTTGTTTGATTTGGTTCTCTTTATTCACTTTAAGGATTTCTGTGAAAATCTGATGCAGTTTTGAGTCACATTGATGCAGTAATATGGAAAATTCTGGTGGGTTCACAAACTTTAAAGAACTACTGTCTATCACTTGGAGTACATGACCACGGTTAGGATTTGCAGCATTTTGGATGTCTAAAATGCTGCGTTGTACAGTAGGAGCACAGTGGATGGGATTTATAGAAATCCCATGCACACTGTGCTTCTTTTCTCCACAATAGAAACTGACATACAGCACGGCTTCCCGAGCCGTAGCATGTCAATTTATGCTTGTGGAGATGTGAGTGTTCTCAGCAGGGAGATCACAGCAAAGGTCAGCAGCGTCCAGAATCCTGATAGTGGGCACAGACCGCTACATGTTCCTGTGGAGAAAACTAGTGTCTCCGCAAGAGACAACATGCTGTGTTTAGAATGCAGCATGTGCAGATCATGTACCCTTAAGGGCACTTTACATGCTGCGATATCGGTATCGATATCGCTAGCGAGCACACCCGCCCCCGTCGGTTGTGCGACACGGGCAAATCGCTGCCCGTGGCGCACAACATTGCTTACACCCGTCACATGGACTTACTTTCCCTGCGACGGTTCTCTGGCCGGTGAACCGCCTCCTTTGTAAGGGGGTGGTTCATGCGGCGTCACAGCGATGTCACACGGCAGCCGTCCAATAGAAGCCGATGGGCGGAGATGAGCGGGTGGAAGATCCCGCCCACCTCCTTCCTTCTTTTCCGGTGGACGCAGGTATGGAGATGTTCGTCGTTCCTGCGGTGTCACACATAGCGATGTGTGCTGCCTCGGGAATGATGAACAACCAGTGGCATGCACCACCAACAATATTATGAAAATGAGCAACATGTCAACGATCAACGATTTTTGACGTTTTTGTGATTGTTGATCGTCGCTCCTTGGTGTCACACGCTGCGATGTTGCTAACGGTGCCGGATGTGCGTCACTAACGACGTGACCCTGATGATATATCGTTAGCGATGTCGCAGCGTGTAAAGCACCCTTTATAGTAAAGGTATGTGCACACATTGAGTATTTGAATACAGAAACTTTTGCACCATTTCTGCATCTCTTGACAAGAAAAATTTAGCTGCAAAAATGCATTTTTTTCTTGCGTTTTCAATGTATTTTTGCTTTTTTCTGTGTTTTTGCATGCATTTTTCACCTGCGGTTTCTAGCATTTTTGGAAATCAAGGAATGCTATAAAGATAGATAATAAATAGAGAAAGCTAGATGATAGATAGATAGATAGATAGATATAGACAGACATATATATTATGCATAACCCCCAATAGTAAAATTGCACCCTGAGGAGCTTATTGGACATCTTATTTATGATTAAATAAATAAATGAAAAAAGCAACATGTGTTTCTATTTATTTTTAACAACTAGCAAAGGTAAAGCCAACAGCTATAAGCTGATATTCTCAGGCTGGGAAGGTTCATAGTTATTGGGACCTTTCCAGCCTTAGAATAACAGCCCACACATTAAATTTTCCAATTTTATGAATTTGCATCTGGCTCTTTCTGATGCCCTGGTGCGGTGGAAATGAGGGTAATGGTAGTTGGGGTTGATGTCAGCTGTATATTGCCAGCTGTCATCAAGCTCAGGGACTAGTAGTGGAGAGGCGATTATCAGACACCCCCATTACTAACCCAGTAAGTTAAAAGAAAAAAAAAACACCTGTGTTTTTATAGAGTTTTTGACTGAATTAATTGAAGTCATTGGGTGAAAAAATGCTGCAAAAACACTGAAAGATTTGACAGGCTGCAGAATATTTTCTGCCCAAAATCTGAAAGTCAGAAATTACCAATGTGTGCAAGACACTTCAGGATTTTTATAGATTTTGCAGGTATCAGGATTCCTTTCAAATTTTGTGACAAATGCATCTAAAACGCAACATGTGCAAATAGCCTAAAGGGTGCTTTACACACTGTGACATCGCTAGCGATTTCTAGCGATGACGTGAGCGTTAGTACCCGCCCCCGTCATTGGTGCAATATGTGGTGATCGCTACCGTAGCAAACATTATTGCTACGGCAGTGTCACATGCACATACCCGTTTTGCGACGTCGCTGTGACCGCTGAACAATCCCTCCTTCAAGGGGGCGGTTCGTTTGGCGCCACAGCGACATCACAAAACGGCCGTCCAATAGCAGAGGAAGGGCGGAGATGAGCGGCCGGCACATACCGCCCACCTCCTTCCTTCCTCGTTGCTGGTGGACAGAGGTAAGGAGATGATCGTCGCTCCTGCGGTGTCACACATAGCGATGTGTGATGATGACGCAGGAATGACGAACAACATCGCTATGTACGAGACAATGATTTTTGGTAAATGAACGACCTCTCATACACCAACGATTTTTGTCTCTTTTGCGATCGTTTAAGGTCGCTCCTGCCTGTCACACGCTGCGATGTCGCTAACGGCGCCGGATGTGCGTCACAAACACTGTGACCCCGACGATATATCGTTAGCGATGTCGCAGCATGTAAATGGCCCTTAAATGTTTAGTTGTGCAAAACATTAGACTAGTCCCTCTGCTAGAAAAGTAAGGCATGAATGGTAAAACTATCCACATCTATTTTTGTGTATTTTGTCAGCAGCACTGAAATCTTTTGTACAATCATTCAAGTCATTACAATCACCTAGATGAATCCTTTACTTTGTAAGTATTGGTTATTGTATTCTGAAATGTTGCAGCTTCAAGAAGATTGAATGTTAAACACATTATTGGCAGTGGTATTTAATTAATTGATCTATCCAGAGGCCATTAATTAAAAGCCCACTATACTATATGATACTCAGAAATGCCATCTGCTCATTCTCTTGGCAGACTCTGTAATGCTTTGGCAAACACTCTGAATACTTCATGATCTTATACAGCAGAGCACACATGAAAAGATAAGATTACATAATCACATGACTAAAATATTTGTAGCTTCTAATCTAAGATTCAAGCATTGGACACAGCAAGATTAAGTGATTTGCCTAATGCACAAGACATTGACACTTAGATTTAAATTGTGACCTCTTTGACACTGCCATAACATTGTAGCCAGAGGACTTCATCTATTAGTGATCTGGGTACATTTATTAGAACATGAGCTCCTGGTTATCCTCCAACGCAATCCCATGTTTTGAGGATGTTATGATAAGGGAAATAAGTACCAATTCTGGTGGACCTGACCTAAATAGAGATGAATGGACTTGCTGAAGTTCGATTCTGCGGGTTCCCTTGTTTATTAATTTATATGACTAATAGGACACAATCAATGAAAGGGCATCTCAGTAAGTTCAACACTTCCAAAGCAATTATATACTGTATGTGCATGCAGGTATATGAAATGTATAGCCATTGTCACCTTACATATTAAGTAATTAAAGTTTCATATGCAAATGAGGTGTTAAGTGCTTTTGATATGACAGAGCACTTTCCAAGCATTTTCTTTCTGAGGTTGTTTCCCCACTTAGCACTTTTATGTTTAGCTTGATTGATAAGATTTGTGATATCCGGCACAAGGCAAGAAGTTATCAATCATGCCAAAGAAGTCTGTGGGGTGATGCCATTAGAGGCAATATCTTATTAAGGGCTAAGAACATACAGGCAGATAGTTGTAAATTACCTGCCTGTTCTACCCAGCATTGATATCTGCTGTTTCAGAGTGGTCAGAGACTGCTTCTGTTGGTAAGTGACACGTTTGTCTCCCTGTTTTTAGAGACCAGTGACAGTCTGTGGACTGGAGCCTCTCATCTGGCTCTCTACATTTAAATTGGTTTCATTTCTCTTAGTACTGAAATGGATAAATGTCAGTTTTTCTCTTGCAGCTTTTCCAAGTAGTTCTTAGCTGAGTTTTTCAGCTGCACTTACTTTGTAGTCAGGCCCTTCAGGTTTAAATAGTGGTGTTACCCAGCAATCCCTGCTAAAGATACAAAGTCATTTAATCTCTGGCCGCCTTGGAGGAAGGTTCTCCTGAGGAAGTTTCCTGCTCTCAAGCTTTATCCTTATTGTTGCTTTTCCCCCTTGTTTATCTTACCTTACCTTGTGTCTGGTTAGTGCAGCGGTGGGTCTAGTGTAGCAGACCAGCCCTACACAAGTCAGGGCACCTATAGGGTCTTCTCACGGTCTCAGGTTCCTGTTCGACAATAGTGGTGGAGACTGTATAGTGACTGGCTAGGGGAGTAGGAACAGCTGCAGGTAAGGATAGGAGGTGTCCCGCCATCCACTCTCACTAGTTCCAGGGCCCCTGCTGTTATTGTGTTCCCTGCTGTCTCCTTGTTAGTTGTGTTTTGTTGCATGTCAGATGCACGTTGGTCTGAACGCTCCCGCCATGCTTGCCTTACCCGGCAGGTGTGACAGTCACATTGATAAAGCAGCTTCTTCTCTTCTTCTCTATTGGTATGTCATGTTGATCAACAATCAGCTCCCCACTGAATCACTGCAGAAAGATGACTGTCAATCAGCATGATGTCAGTAGTAAAGTCCAATTAACAGAGCACATAAGCAAAGATGATTGACCTTAGGGAGATCAACATCCAGCACCACGGAGACACCATCACGTGTTTCTCAACGCAGTGATTCGAGAACAAGGCCCCCTGGGAAAATATGCAAAAAAGGACTGCCGCGGAAACACCATCACATGTCTCAACGCTGGCAGGAAACTAGCCAGGTCTTTCACCGGGAAGGAACAACCACAGGAAGGGCAGTCTCCAGTCAAGGAAACCGCCTATGCCAAAACATGGTATCCATCCACAGACAGCTGTTTCGGGGTATTTGCCCCTCATCAGTGTGGAGTAGGAAACTGGCTAGTGGGAGCAATGCCTAGTAGAAGACTACATAAGCAAAGATGATTGACCTTAGGGAGATCAACATCCAGCACCACGGAGACACCATCACATGTTTCTTAACGCAGTGATTCTAGAACAAGGCCCCCTGGGAAAATATGCAAAACAGGACTGCCGTGGAAACACCATCACATGTCTCAACGCTGGCAGGAAACTAGCCAGGTCTTTCACCAGGAAGGAACAACCACGGAAAGGGCAGTCTCCAGTCAAGGAAACCGCCTATGCCAAAACATGGTATCCATCCACAGACAGCTGTTTCGGGGTATTTGCTTCTCATCAGTGTGGAGTAGGAATACCTCGCCACTATTCGACTATTCGCAATGTAAATATATGGGAAGACCGAATAGTTCCGAATACTTGTTATTCGGGTTTCCCATAGACTTAGATTGCGCATCGAATATTCACGAATAGTCGAATAGCGGCGAGGTATTCGGAAAATATTCGCGAAGCCGAATAATCAATGTATTCAATCATCCCTAGTTACTAACCGTAAGGGGTACTTTGCACACTATGACATCACAAGCCGATTGTAGCAATGCCCAGCGTGATAGACCCGCCCCTGTCGCAGATGCGATATCTTGTGATAGCTGCCCTAGCGAACATTATCGCTACAGCAGCTTCACATGCACTTACCTACCCTGCGACATCACTTCCTAAGGGGGTGGGTCGTGCGGCGTCACAGCGACGTCACACGGCAAGCGGTCAATAGAAGCGGAGGGGCGGAGATGAACGTGACGTAAACATTCCGCCCACCTCCTTCCTTTCTCATTGCAGCCGGGACGCAGGTAAGGTAAGGTAATAAGGAGGTCTTATAGACGCCTCCCATTACTAATCAAGGGTTTAGTGGGAGCTCACAGCTGTCATTAACCTCTTATTACCCCAATTTTCACTGGACCAGGGCAAATGGATGAGCCTGTTAAAGTGCGGGATGGTCTCATCTAATAGATATGGTAATTTGGAGTGGCTATAGGCTGATAGTTTTTGGCTGCGGGGCCCAATAGCCATGGACCTCCCCAGTCTGAGAATACCAGCCCCCAGTTGTCTTTTTTATCATGGCTGGATATCAAAATTGGGGTGACCACATGCCGCTTAGTAAAATTATTTATTTAAATAATTTTATAAAAGCCGCATGGGGTCCCTCCTATTTTGATATACAGCCAAAATAAGCACATGGCTGGGGCTGCAGCCTGTACACATATGTTTATATGTGCTAGGTATCATAATATGGGAGAACCCGATGCAAATTTTTTTAATTTATTTATGTTTACACCACTATGGGGACACACACAGTGTGTGCGATTTGAAGCAGTCACACACTCTGTCACGCAGGGTGGGGGCTCGCTCTGACTTCAACCTATCACAGACGCAGGGACTGCCGGTGGGCGGAGAAATCAGTGCATATGCATGAGGTTAATGAGCGGCCTTGGAAGTAGTGTTATAACCGTACGGCGACTGGTAAGTATAACACATGTTCTTTATTCTTATTTTCTTTCTTTTTCCTTTAATTTTTTTTTTAACTATCCAGGCGATCAGATCTGGATAGTTACCTGGAGTTCCCTGAGAATTCTGAACCCAGGATTGGTGCATGAGTACTAGGTGACCAGTGCGGATCCAGGCATTTATAGTCCAAGTTCGCCCATCACTAAACATAAAAGATTGTAGAAATATGGATATGAGTACTTTTTCAAGGTTGTGAATTATTTTGAAGTAAATGAACCATTTTGCATTTAATCACAGAAGGTGATCGGTTTATATTTTATGGTTACATAAGTATTGCACAGCTAAAATGCTTGAAAATACTATTGAACGATAACAAGCAGGGAACAAATGCAGTCAGCTAATGGCATAGTCTCCAAAATAACTCATCCATTTGTATCAGCATTTGATCTGCTAAATCACATTTCACAGCATTTGTCTCTGTTCTCCTGCATTGTATATATGCTTTTAATTACATCAGGAAATGGAAGCTTCTACTGATTCTTTCTTTATAGTAAAGTATTAAGGTGCCTAAGGCAATAAAGCTACTCTGACTTGGTTTAATCATTACCCAGTTTCCTATGAATAGTATTTAAAAGGCCACAAAAAAAAAATCAAATGCATTAAGCATGAGTGAATAATGTCATAAGTTGTCAGGATATATGGGATGATAGAAGTAATATAGAAAGGGCATATTTTTATGATATATAGTATATTGATATGTGACTTGCAAAGTATTCAGGATTGCTGATATATGATACTACTTTGTTGAATTGTTATGTTGTTATAATAAAATATTAAGCCTGTCTGTAATAATCTACAAAGCCCCATTTACTGACTGCATTCATTAATGCATTAATAATGAAATATAGGGCAACAATTCAGCCCATCACTAATGATTATGTATGGGCAGTGAGCTGGATAAGTCACCTTAAAGTGACTGTCTATCCATGAATACCATTTAGTTTCTGTACATTCTCTAATGATTAATCTCTTAATGTATCTGTATCGTAGCCAGAACTGATTTTTATGTGATATAGTACCTTAAATCCCTCAGAAATACATAGATTTAAAGGGAACATTGTAACTGATTCATGTAATCCAACCCACAGATAGCATGAATCTGAGCCTGGTTGAACAATTGCTGCCAGATATAGTTCTCTCTGAAACACTCTACTTTTTCCAGCAGGTGATTGACAGATCTCTTGCTATGGGATAGACTTGTCAACCACTGGCTGTGGCACTGGGGGAAGCTGGCTTGGGGTGAATCTGGACTAATTTAGTTTAGTCAATTGACCCCAGTCTAATTTAAAAGTAAATACTTCTTTGAAACTCCAACAGGTTTTCAGAGAATACGATTGCAGCCAGGATGTGATTCATGCTGCCAGTGGTTTGGACAGCATGACTTATGGGACAGGTTCCCTTTAAAAGATAAAAGCTGCCGCTTGAGAGGGGGGTCATGAATAACACTGCACTCAAAAAGTTGTGGCTGAATGGGATTACGGGGTTTTTTATTAGAGAAATAGAGTTCTGACTGCTGTAAGAATTTATTAATTTGCATCTGACAACCCAAACTTACAGAATAAACAAAGCACATAGCCTTGTAGAAGATATGGCCCCTAACAAGTCCACCAAAAGTATTCTAATCACTGCATCACTTCTGCAGTCATTGACAGTTAAGCGGGCTTTACACGCTGCGATCACGCAAGCGATCGTACCCGCCCCCGTCGGTTGTGCGACACGGGCAAATCGCTGCCCGTCGCGCACAACCTCGCTTACTCCTGTCACATGGACTTACCAGTCCTGCGACGTCGCTCTGGCAGGTGATCCGCCTCCTTTCTAAGGGGGCGGGTCGTGATGCGTCACAGCGACGTCACACGGCTGCCGTCCAATAGAAGCGGAGGGGCGGAGATGAGCGGGATGTAAACATCCTGCCCACCTCCTTCCTTCCACATTGGTGGTGGAGGCAGGTAATGAGTTGTTCCTCGCTCCTGCGGTGTCACACACAGCGATGTATGGTGCCGCAGGAACGACGAACAACATTGCTAATTAGAAGAGAACAATTTTTTTGTTTTAGGATGACCTCTCCGCGGCAAACGATTTTGGCCGCTTTTGCGATAGTTTTAGGTCACACATAAGTGTCACACACTACGATATTGTTAATGAAGCCGGATGTGCGTCACAAACACCGTGACCCCGACGATAAATCATTAACGATATTGTAGCGTGTTAAGCACGCTTTAGCTTAATATGATAATTAGATGCTCAGTGACCTCCTGGTGTGGCCATGAGGCTCAGTACACCATTATTCTACCCACTAATTTTTCATCTGTCTGCCTCCCTTACTGATGAGTGACAGTGTTCACCCCAGGCAAGCCAGTGCTACCAATCACCAGTGTGGGTGACAGAGTAGTGGTAAAATCATGTGAAGCCGAATAATCGAAGTATTTGATCATCCTATTAGTAACCTTAACTTACATTCAGAATTGCTGATTCAGTATCAGTGTCCCTTATGGTAACACTTACTGACACTCTCAAAACACTGTGTGACAGTTTCACTCTTCTCTATGCAACCGGGGGGGTCAGAAGTTGGGAGTCTGGAGCGGGACTTAGGAACAGTGGTTGTGATGTCATACATGGCTGCTCCTGCGGTTCGAGCAGGGCCAGCTGGGATCCAAGAGGCAGCACTCGGGAGGCGGGAAGTGAAACCCTGGTGCAGCAGCCAAGCCCACACCATAGTGCAGTAATGGCTGGAGGGAGGTCTCAAGAGGCAGCATTCGGGAGGTGGGACTTGTGAGCGGCAACCAAGTAAACATCATAGCACAGTAGCAGCCAAGAGGCAGGAACCAGGTGACAAGACTCAGAAGGCAGGACTCAAAAGCGGGTGAGCAGACTTTACCCTGCCATGGTGGGAGGAAGTGGCAGGATAATTTGGGAGCTACATGACTCCTATTCCAGCACCTCCAGTGTTAGGTTATGTCTCCGTGATGATAGTAACATAATCTAGCGTCACATGACATAACCTAGTGCTGGAGGCGCTGACTAACTAGGGTTTAGTTTTGGAGTAGGACTGATATTAAACCTCTTAACAACACATGACATACTGGGTACATCATGGATTGTGTGAGGTTAATCCCCGCGGGCTGCCATGGGCAGTCCGTGGCGATCCGCACACATCTCAGCTGACTTCAACAGCTGAGATGTGTGCCTGCCAGGTGCGAGTGGAGTCGCGTTCCACCCGCACCTATCAACCCCTTACATCTCGCTGCCAAAATCTGACAGCAAGATGCATCAGCGTGCCACCATTTACATAACTTACTCACCCCCATCGGAAGTCAAGTGACGTGATCACGTGACTTCCGGTGGTTATCATGGTAGCACAGGGTCATGTACTGTAGCTATGAGTCACTTTCTCTCACTGCCAGCAGAGGGCAGTGTGTGAGAGTAAAGCCACTTGTCTGAGTGATCAGACTGCTGATCATTATAGTCCCCTAGGGGACCTAGTAAAATAAAAAAAGTAAAAAAAGTTTTAAAAAATTAAAAAAAAATAAAAAGAAACCTGAGAGTTCAAATCACCCCTTATTCAGCCCATTGCAAATTAAAGCGTTAAAAAAATAAAAACTATACACATTTTTGGTATTGCCGCGTTCAGAAAAGCCTGATCTATCAACATATAAAAATCAATTAATCTGAATGGTAAACGGTGTAGCAGCAAAAAAATTCCAAACTCCAAAATTAAGTTTTTTGGTCGCCGAAAATGTAGTATCTGCGCAAAAATGGTACCATTAAAAATGTCAGCTTGAGATGCAAAAAATAAGCTGTCACTGAGCCATTGATCCCAAAAAATGAGAATACTGCGGGTTTCTGAAAATGGCGCTAAAAGTGTGCCACTTTTTTTGGACAAACTTGTGAATTTTGTTTTAACCCTTTAGATAAAAGTAAACCTATACATGTTTCATGTCTACAAACTCATACTGACCTGAGTCATCACACCCACACGTCAGTTTTATCATATAGTGAACATGGTGAATAAAATATCCCAAAAACTATTGTGTGATAACACTTTTTATGCAGTTTTTCCACACTTGAAATGTTTTTGTTGTTTTCCAGTAGACTATATGGTAAAACTCATGGTTTAATTTAACAGTACAGCTCATCCCGCAAAAAACAAGCCCTTATATGGCAATATTGATGGAAAAATAAAAAAGTTACGGCTCTCGGAAAAGGGGGAGCAAAAAAACCCCCCGGATAAACGGAAAATCGCTCAGGGGTGAAGGGATTAAAGCCTACTCTAAAAATCCCTTAAAATGAAGCTAGGTCTTATTTTTGGAAAAACAGGGTATGTATCTACATCTATCTATTTATCTATCTCTCTATCGATCTGTCTGTCTGTCTATCTCTCTATCTATCTGTCTATCTATTTATCTATCTATCTGTCTGTCTATCTGTCTATCTATCTAGCTTTTGCATCTATCATCTTTTCTGTGTCTTGTTGACAGCAAATTCTGAAAGTTTGACATAGTACACCTATGCCATACTCATGTACATTGGATAACACGTAAAGCAGATACACTTTGCTAAAAGATTATGGTCCTGACTGCAGAATAACCTCTTGGTAGGGTTATTTGCTATGTCATTTTATTATTTTCCCCATTTTTCAGCTTGCTTTTAATTCCTTCTCTTACTTATCGTTTCATCTTACCTGAAAATATACCATATGGCAATTTTGATGAGTAGGTGGGTCATCAAAATAAATATTAAAAGTCCATCTTATCATTGCAGTAACTGACCTGGAGACCCCTTTCGTAAACCATCAACACATTTAGTGAGAAGTAATATCTACGGCTGGAAGAGTAGGTAAAGTCGGCAGACTTCTACAAACCAACACTTCAATAAGTTTTGTCCGCAGCATTGTGTATTTCCATATTGTTATACACTTCCCACCTCTAATTGATTCCTATGTGACCAAATATAATCTGCCTGGATGAATGGAGTTAATCTAACAGAATCATTGAGACCACTATATTTCAATGACTCTTAAGTATTCTTAAGTATTCCGATTGAGTCCAATTCGACAGACTTATTTAACATTCTGTTTGGTAGATTTAGAGTTCATTATCCGGACTGTTTTTCCGCTGACAGGATAAGCAGTGTTGATGCTTTTTTCCCTTTCGAATGACATTGCTTATGAGTAGAAATGAAAGAACGCTCTTAATATACCACACATAGAACACTATATAGAATAATAGTCCAATGATTTCTGACTAAATAACTTCCTTTTACCCCAACCCTAATTGCTGTCAAATTCTAAATAAAACTCAAGATCACATCTGGGCTGTAATAGCAAATTAAACATTATTCTCTAAAATTGGAAGATGATTTTGTCAACCAAACTTTGCTGACCTATCTAAAAAATACCATAACATAAAATAATTATAATCTTTCAACAGAAACAATTAACCAACAGATGGCATCTTTCCATGGCACTTCTTTCAAGAACGACATCAAAACAAATCTGGAAAAGAGGCTCTTAAATTCTGCAAACTTTAACTAAGAATTCTATCTGAGACCAGTATTTGCAATACATAGTAACCCTTTAGATGCTAATGACTTATCAAATACGTATAGCCTTTTCTTTTGCCATCACAAAAATGAAAGTGGAAACTGTAACTTCTACTAAAGCCCAGAAATAGCTTTCAAATATTGTAGGTGCAATATTTATTGACCAGCTTTTGTTTGAAGGTAAAGAAGTTTAAAAAAGTTTTACTTCCTAGTTTTATATCTTCAAAAAGGAAAAATGTAAGAGCAATTCTAACTGATACAATACTTTTTGGTAAAGACTAGGGATGATCGAATACCTCAAATATTCGGCTTCGCGAATGTCTGACAAATAGGTTGCCGCTATGCGAATATTTAATACGCAATGTAAGTCTATGGGAAGCCCGAATAGTTCTGAATAGTTGTTATTCGGGTTTCCCATAGACTTATATTGTGCATCAAATATTCGTGAATAGTCGAATAGCGGCGACCTATTCGTAAAATATTCGTGAAGCCGAATATTTGAGGTATTCGATCATCCCTAGTAAGGAACTTTTCTTCATGTATCTACCCCTCTAACTTACATGAGTGTATGAATCGGACGAGTGAAATGCGAGAAAATCTGGCATTGCACTCGGACCAATGTTATTCAAAGAGGAGGGAGAGCAGATGTGAGCTTTTTTCTCATCCAGATTCTGGATGACGGAAAAGTTGCAGCATGTTGTGATTGTCAATGAGAGCCGTGTTACTTGCACCCATACAAGTCTATGTGTGCAAGTGAAACACTGGACTGCACTCGGATGACATCCGAGTGCAGTGCGATAATTGCATCAGCTGAGAATGGAGGAGATGGAAAGATGAATCCCTCCCTCTCCTCCACAACTGTGATCAGATCACAGAATCAGGTCACAGTTGCATGACCCTCGGCTCACGCTGGCAGCAGAGCAGGAGCCGAGGGTCATTAGTATATCCCATCCAATGCTCTCGCATTGGGTGCCATACAATTGTGTGTGTCCAGCGTTAGGAGAAGACTTAAAGAACACTTTTTCCCTAAACCCTCCTAATTAAGCATGTTATGTATTGCAAGTATCTAAAACACTTACCGGTTGTCATCATCCCCAATTTCTAGTGCAATGTCTAGTGCATCCCAATTTCGATGCTGAGATGCCGAGCGCGATAGTCACCGCCCCCAACGCAGCTGCGATATCATTGTGATAGCTGCCGTAGCGAATATTATCGCTACGGCTGCTTCACATACACTTACCTGCCGTGCAACGTCGCTCACGCCAGCGAAACGCCTCCTTATTAAGGGGGCGGGTCGTGTGGCGTCACTGCGACGTCATACGGCAGGCGGCCAATAGGAGTGGAGGGGCGGAGATGAGCGGGATGTAAACATCCCGTCCACCTCCTTCCTTTCGCATAGCCGAAGGGAGCCGCGGTGACGCAGGTAGGAGATGTTCCTCGCTCCTTCGACTTCACACACAGCGATGTGTGCTGCCGCTGGAGCGAGGAACAACATCGGACCGTCGCGTCAGCGTAATTATAGAATTCGCCGACGCTACACCGATGATACGATTACGACGCTTTTGCGCTCATTAATCGCATCATCTAGGATTTACACACCACAATGTGGAGAGCGACACAGGAAGTGCGTCAATTTCGACATGACCCCACCGACATCGCACCTGCGATGTCGTAGTGTGCAAAGTACCCCTTAGAAGGGCCTTGAGCAGGCCCCTGAATCCCATATTAACCTATTGATTCCCTGAGATCACGTCATGTTGGCCAGTGAGAGCCATTGTGTGAGCACACTGGAAATGAAGTAAAATCATACCATTAAAAGAAGTAACATAATAGTTTAACAGCAGTGATCAGAGCTACAGTATATCACAAAAGTGAGTACACCCATCACATTTTTGTGAATATCTCATTATATCTTTTCATGGGACAACACTGAAGATATTACAATGTAAAGTAGTCAGTGTACAGCTTACATAATATAAATTTGACGTGCCCTCTAAATAGCTCAATACACAGTCATTAATTTCTAAACTACTGGCAAAAAAGTGAGTACATCCCTAAGAGAAAATGGACAAATTGTCAAACAAGGAAAACAGATGCGGTACCGCACCACCAGGTCACCTGATTCAATACTGCGAGGGACAAGAGGAGTGACAATAACCACCAAAGCTCTGTACAGTGGTGCTCACCAGAAGGGAACCAGTCCAGCAAAGATCATCATAAAAGAAGGTAGAATCGTGACACATGCTGTTGTGAAAAAAGTTCTTGCTTTATTATAAATGCATAAAAGGTGAGCGGGTCCGTGACTAGATACTGTCACTCCAGAGGACGACGGCCATTTCGCACTGCTGCGCTTCTATGGGTCCTGGGAACAGCTCTTTGCCTGTGACTAATACTACAATGAAGTTGAGCTCGTGCCTTCCGCCACCCCTCTAGAGGCCTCCTTACTGCCAGATTCTAGTGCCATGTAATAATTGGGAAAGAAGACTCAGGAGGAGTTGGGGAGCACTAGATAGCAGGCTGTAACTCTGGCTCAAGTAAGCGGTGAGGTGAGTATTTTTTTTCACCATTTTATTCACTTTATTTAAGCAAAATGTTAGCTGAATGGGTAAAGCTGGTGTATGGGTCGGGCTCACAGGGTGAGTACACACCATACCCAGCAGGTAATGGCTGTGTATTACAGCTAGGACCTGCTACTATCAAATATTAAATCCTGCTGTCAAACTCTGAAAGCAGATTTAACAGGTTCCGGCATGGGGGGCACACCATTTTCAGCTCCCATCGGTGTACCTGTGAAATTATTGTGGCACCCTTTGCCTAGTTGCTACAAATAATATCATACAACTACATGTGTATTGCATTCTGTTTAACATGTATTGTAAGCGTTAGTGAGAATTTGGTTTTCTCTGCTACTCACAACATAATATGCATTTGCATACACTCCCTTACTGTGGTTATGCACTTGAGAGAAAAATAAATCTTGAGTGATGAGCCCTAGAAGGAGAAAGGGGAGGAGCTTAGTTATGAGGTAAATTTGAGTAAGTGGCAGTTAGTCTGAGTCAGTATAAGGTGAAGTGAGGAGCGTACTGAGGAGAGGTCCTGTCCTGAGGTGATTTCTAGAAACCTCTGGAGGGGCCAGCTACCCTTATCAGGGTATCAGTCCCTATGTCATCGGTGTCTTCAAGGTCGGTGACAAAACTGAGAGATTACAGCCTTTTTACAAGGGATAGTGACGTTTGCCTGGGAGCACAGTGGCACGTGTGAGTCTGGAAGCTTCTAGAAGACACAGAGAGTCTTTCTTTAGGATTACAGTCACCTGCTTACAAGAAGGGATCAAAAGTCCAGATTGTTCTTTTCTTGGGAATCCCAAGATACCAAGATACCTATTCCCAGGTAGGAAAATAGTAGCAGGAGAAGTACATTACTACCACACAACAGAGAATCCCAAATTCCCATCGGGGTAGAGAAAACCACCATCATTGTAAGGCTGAAAAGAACAGTCCAGATTGTTATATAGCGCTTCAGTAAGAGGTAAAAACTCTCTGTCCTGTGTCTGGCTGATTTATTCCCCGCTGTGCCATTCCTACCTCAACACATCCCCCAGGAGCCAGCCCTAGTTGGGGGGGCAAGAGGACAACACTCTGGCACTGCGCTTCACCATCTAACTCCTGGGGCCCACATGCAGTGCCCGGCCATACCACAGCCAAACATCCCAACTGGCATCACAAACTCTTTATTTAATTTATTTTTCTTTCTCCCCTTTTTAAATATTATTTGTATTCCTCATTACAAAAAGCCTCTCGCTTGAGCCCAGTATGGCCACATCACCACTGGGAGCCACCGCCATGACATCAGAGGCCTCCGGGGCGGCACAGTACCGTGGATCACTGATGGGCTACTATGACAGCAGAGGATCCGCTGAAGACCATTGTGCTTGTCATAGCAAAGATCCTTTGAAACCTGCCTTTGCTTCATAGAGACTGTAGTTTCTGCTATTTGCAGCAATTCTGTGGCATTGCTGTATATAGAACAAGCAATAAGACAATCACAGGTTGTAGCCCCCTAAAGAGATATTATAAATAGTGAAAAGTAAAGAAAAAATGTTTTAAGAATACAGAAAAGCTCAAATCCCCCCTCCTTTGCCCCATTAAAAGTAAAGATAACAACAACATTTTAAAATACACATGTGGTATTTCTGATCTATTAAAACATAAAAATTATTAACCCTATGATTAAACCATTAAAAAAATTCAAGAACACCAAAACTACATTTTTTTTGTTTCTGCAGTACCACACAAAATGCTGTAACAAGCCATAAAAACGTTATATTTACCCCAAAACAGTATCAATAAAAATGTTGTTTTGTTCTGCAAAAGTTAGCCATCATATGACTCCATGCAGTGAAAAATGAAAATGTTATGGGTTTTTTAAAATGACGGCACAACCCCGCAAATTTTTTTTGTAAACTTCTGATTTTTTTTTCACCACTAAAATAATCAAAAAACTAGACCTGCTTGGTAACACCATAATCATAAAAATGAGGAGATTCATATTTCAAGGTTATTTTTATCATTAAATGCACAGCTTAAAACCATTTTCCCAAAAAATGTTAGAATTGTGTTTTTTTCACAATTTCTCTATATTTGAATTTTTTTCCCAATTTTACAATACACTATGTGATAAAACAAACAGTGTCATTCAAAATTACATCTTGTCCCGCAAAAAACAAGCCCTCATAAGTCTGTGTGTACAGAAAAATAAAAAAGTTATGGCTCTGGGAGAAAGGGGAGGACAAAAATAAAAACGCAAAAATGAAAATTGGCCGCATCATCAAGGGGTTAAGTTAAACAAATCATAAAACACAAAATTCTGAAGAATCAGAATTTTTGACAAATCTGAGTCAAATTCAATTCCCATTAAAAAGAATTATTTTTCTTTAGGTATTAGATTTGTACAGATGAATAGACACGTTATAATCATACATCAGAGGTTTTACAATGTTTAGTCAAAACTGGGGACAACAATGTTTTCAGTTGGTGGTTAGACTAAACTGGCGTCTAACTGTATAGCGACCCAAATTTGGGTATCTATCTGAACAATAACATACTGAAAAATGTAATTTCTTGTAAATTATCAAGAGATCATTAACATTGATCTATTTGTAAAGAAGGTGGAAAGAAGAAGACCGGATGATGGCAGTGAGTGCAGGGCAGCCAAAACGAGAGCAGCGAGGTATTAGCTTTTGGGGGGGTTTCCCAACTATGTTCCACTTACATACATATTCCAGTTTCAAAAAAAGCTGCAGAACGTAAATTGACTGGCTGTATCTGACCATTCATTGAATGAGAAATAAAGAAGGCCTCAGATTGTTTGTCTAAATAACTGACGTTGGTAAAAAATAACATTACAACTAAAACTACATCTACAACTACAACTATTTCTAGCAACAACTTTCACCTAACTGCAACAGGGATCACAGTATTAGCTCGTAGTCCCTAAAATGCCATGGCTTTATGAAATCTAAAATAAAACTAAAGAGTATACAAATGCACCATTCTGCTATTCTTTCTTACCCTGGTTGAATTTGACAGACATGGGTATTTTAATATACTAGTCATGTCACTATGCTTATACTTCCACTTACCATTTATAGAAAGATCATTTATAGAAACAACACAAATATAAAACAGTCAAAAGTTTAATTTAGCTCATAGGAATATGTGACGCCCTGGACTAGCCAGGTAGTCACAGACATTACACCTTACACACCCCTTCCCCTGGACAGTAACACCAGTCAAACAAAAACCTTTGTTGTCTGCCTCCAGGGTCTGATGTCCACACCAAGTGGGGCAGAGCCAGGCGCTTGGCCCCACCCACTGAGGAGTTCACAGGCCTGAAGGCGGGAAAAATGTCAGATTCATTTTGGAGGTGAAAGTGTGAGGAGTAGAAACTGCAAGTGTCTGGGTCGGAGCCCAGGCACTGACAGCAAGGTTGGCAGATGGTGGTGGCCATCTGCAGGAGTTAGTGGACCTCTGCAGAACCGTAGGACCGGGGTCGGTCGGTGGCCCGACGGTACCGAACCGGGGAGTGGAGTGAAGCTAAGCACACAGGCAGGGCCATCGGACCCCGACTAGGCATGGAGCCTCCGACAATGGTCAAATCCGAGTGTGACCGGAACCCCAGGGGTTTCCTAACAACAAAGACCCGACAGAAGGCAACAGTCCACACTGTGAGGATATACAGCCACCACCATAGGCTAGCGATCCAAGGGCCAGCGCCTGCGGTCAAAACGGGCTCCTTCGGTACATACACGCCGGGGAGCGGACTACCGTTGGGAAACCATCGGAGTCAATACATTCTACACAGGTGCAGGGAAAGACAGCCACCATCAACCTGCCCGGGGAGAGCAAAGACACTGCAGCCGGCTGCGGGACCCGTCCATCCAGCAATTTGGTTTACCAGAGACTCTGTGAATTTGTGCCTGAGTGAGTACCACAGTGCCATCCGGCACCGCGCCGCGCTGCCTCTGCAAACCTGCACCCCAGCTACCCTGCCTCCCCGTAGCGCCACCGGGCCCCGGGATCACCAACCCCTACCCACGGAGGGAACAACATCCTAGCTGCTCCCTACCATCGCTCCCGGGATCCCCGTCACCAGCAGCGATGGTGCCCTTTATCACCACGACCCGTGGGTGGCGTCACGAACTATCTCCCAAAACAAACCACCCCCTTTTCACTCATGGGCGAGGAGCGCTGCTCGAGTCCCCGGGTCCGGCCCACCGCTCGAGCCACCGAGCAGCAGCAGAAGCCCCGGACCCGAGCGTAGCGAGCGTGGCCCCTCCGCCCGCGACAAATGCAATTCACTACATAGGTAAAAGAGTAAAAACGTAGCATCTACATATAATTATAATAGGTTGTTAATTTCTGTTCCAATGAGCATCAAAGAACCAAACCCATGAAAAGAATGTATCTATGTAGTAGAGTAACCCAGCATTATTGAAAGTAAAGAAGCAGAGATTAATCCAATAAAGAAGGTAACTAATTATTTTACCTCCAAGAATTAAAGGCGTTGTCCACTTACTTGAAAATGGACACCAACACTGTAAAATACCTAAAATGGCAAACTTGGCAGGTCCTCACCCTCACAAGGTCCAGCGTCCGCTCTACGGCACTGCTCACCTCAGTGTTTTGGCTGGAGTGGAAAAATCACATATACAGCACATATCTTCACTGAAAGTAATCACTAAGCTCAGCGAATGTGATGAGATAAATAGCACAAAACACTGCACTCAGTGATTGACCATAGTGATGTTACCACTGCAGCTAAAACACAGAGAACAGAGCAGCAGGAGGAAGCCGGCACTGGACCTTGACAGGGTGAGTATCTGTTGGGTTTAGTATTTTAGGAATTTTACAGTGCTTGGGGACCACTTTCTTGAAAGTGAACAACCCCTTTAAATAAGTAAATCCTGCACTATTTATTAGGAAAGATGTGAGAATAAAGTACGTGTCTCTGCAAGCATAAAGTTGATTGATCTGCAAACTATAAAACATAAACCTATTCTCAAAATATTACTTTTCATATAAAGATACAGTATAAATTAGTTAATATATTCATGTTCCAAGCCAAGCATTACACCTTTTTAACTACACATCCAAAAATTAAAATTAGATTTAATTAAGTAATATATCAGTTTGCAGCAATCACTTAGTTTAAGAAAGAGACCTTTGCCTTCTCAACCCAAAAAGCACCCCTTGGGGAAAAAGCAAAAGATTCTTATTAGATCTGCCAAATTTTTATTATCTTTTACTCTCAACAAGTAACCTCTGAAGTCGAATGTGAAAAGATTATTCAATGCAAGTTGCAAAAAAAGTATCAGTGTAATGCCTATAAAATGGTTCCATTACCTTTTTAAACAATTACATGTGATGTCATTAAAATCTATTTTATTTTATTTCTCTCCATGTTTGATTATGGGGAAGAATATGAAATACAAGGAGATTTTTTGCAATGCTAAAATTTGCAAAAAAAAAATAGGACACGAAAGGGACTTTTTTATTCTTAACTACTATATGTTTATCAGTAAATGGTGTGTAAAATATATGCACATGCACCAATAAAGGCATAATGGTGATCAATCCCAACCATCTTCTTACACAGTTTGGTAACTACGCTTGATTGTGACAATTAGAGTGCTTGGGTTAAAGAGGTTGTCCACTACTAGGACAAATCCTGCTCATTCCACATGTTTCCCCCAGGTTAAACAAAACAGCCTATACTCACCTCCTGTACCGGCGCAGTTCCAGCAATGTCCAGTCTCACATTCCCAAGGCTCATGTGATGTTGTGACATCACATAAGCCCTGCATCCAATATGCACCAGTTTCTGTTTCCCCGCCTTTGGACTCAGAAGCAATCAACAGAAATTGAGAGTCCCACCCAGTGCTCTCATCCTGTTGATTAAGGGTACTTTCACACTTGCGTTATTTTCCTTCCGTTACAATCCGCCCTTTTGGGAAACAGCGGAATCCGTTAACGGATTCCGCTGTTTCCCATAGACTTGTATGGGTGACGGATTGTACCAAAAGGAGCTGCGTTGCTTCCGCTGGGCGACGCTCCGTTGCTTCCGCCCAGCGGGAGCAACGCAGCATGTAACGTTATTTTGAGCAGCGGAATCCTCTGGATTTCACTGCGCATGCTCTTTTTTTTTTTTTTTTTTTTTTTTTTTTTTAAATCAAACTTTATTTTGGCTCGCGGTGGCCGAACGTTCAGCTGAGCGCCCGGCTGCCGGCAAGCGACAGCGCTCAGCTGAATGACCGGCCACCAGCATGCCCGGCCGCCGGCAAGTCACAGCGCTCAGCTGAGCGCCCGCCCGCCGGCATGCCCGGGCGCCGGCAAGTGACAGCGATCAGCTGATCACCCGGCGGCCGGCTGCAGGGAGCGATCAGCTGATCACCCGGCGGCCGGGAGCGATCAGCTGATCACCCGGCGGCCGGGAGCGATCAGCTGATCACCCGGCAGCCGGCTGCAGGGAGCGATCAGCTGATCACCCGGCAGCCGGGAGCGATCAGCTGATCACCCGGCGGCCGGCTACTGGGAGCAATCAGCTGATCACCCAGCGGCCGGCTGCAGGGAACGATCAGCTGATCGTTCACTATAGTCTGCCGCTGGTAAAACCGGGAAAAAAAAAAAAAAAAAATCAAAACGAATTGCGTTGTTTTGCAGCATCCGTTGCATCCGTTGTGTCACTATATGCAACACATCCGTTGCATCCGTTACACAACGCAATGCAACGGATACCGTTCAACGCAAGTGTGAAAGTAGCCTAACTTTGTTTGAAGGTGGGGAGACAGAAACAGACGCAAATTAGTCCCAGTGCTTGTGTGATGTTACAACATTATGTGAGTCCCGGGACCGCAAGTCCCGGCATTGCTGGAACCGCGTTTACCTGAGAGAAACGTGTAATCATAAGATGTTGAATTAGTAGTGGACAATTCCTTAAGACAGTTGCTGCAGAAGTGTCACCAGTGATTCCATGGGTGCTAATAGAAAGTCAAGGTGCCTTAACTATATAATAATATTTATTCACTTAGTTAGCATTATTAATTCCACAGCGCTTTACATACATTGGCATCACTGTCCTCATTGGGGCTCACAATCTAAGGTCCCTATCTGTATGTCTTTTGAGTGTGGGAGGAAACCGGAGAAAACCCACGCAAATAAGGGGAGAACATACAAACTCCTAGCAGATGTTCTCCTTGGTGGGATTTGAACCCAGGACCCCAGTGCTGCAAGACTGCAGTGCTAACCACTGAGCCACCGTGCCGCCCTAACTATATGAGGCATATGGGAAGGGAATAAAAAGGAAAAATAAACATATGAATATGCACGCTATAGTGATAGTTTAGTAATCTTTCAGAAAGAAAATTAGGCAATTTCACAATAAATTAAGATGAGTAAGTAAAGAGTATAAAAAATGTAATGGGTTAAATTTTTTTAACATTACACAAAACATAGCAGTGACATAACCCTCATATAACTGGTATCTATATAAATATTACAATCGAGGATGGATACTGACAGTCAAGGCTCCGTGTCTGGGCCCACCCATTATGCCTTTCTCCTCTTTTACACACACGCATACATGAAATACTCACACTACACTAAATGCATTTTTTACTAAAAATAAACAATAGAAAAAAACACCACATGTGAATATGTACATTAAATGCACTCAATACTTTGTTAGGGCTCCTTTTACATGAATTACTGCGTCAATGCAGTGTGGCATGGAGGCGATCAGCCTGTGGCACTGCTAAGGTGTTATGGAAGCCAAGGTTGCTTTGATAGAAGCCTTCAGCTTGTTTGCATTGTTGGGTCTGGTGTCTCTCATCTTCCTCTTAACAATACCCCTTAGATTCTCTATGGAGTTGATGTCAGGCAAGTTTGCTGCCCAATCAAGCACAGTGATACTGTGGTTGTTAAACTAGGTATTGGTACTTTCGACAGTGTTGACAGGTGCCAAGTCCTGCTGGAAAATGAAATTTCGATTTCCAAAAAGTTTCTCGGCAGAGGGAACTATGACATGCTCTAAAATTTCCTGGTACACGGCTGTGCTGACTTTGGTCTTGATAAAGCACAGTGGACCGACACCAACAGACGGCTCCCCAAACCATCACTGATTGTAGAAACTTCACACTAGACCTCAAGCAGCTTGAAATGTGGCCTCTCCACTCTTCCATCAGACTCTGGGACCTTGATTTCTATCTGAAAAACAACACCTTGGACCAATGAGCAACAGTTTAGTTCTTTTTCTCCTTGGCCCAGGTAAGACGCTTCTGGCATTGTCTATTGAGTGGCTTGACACAAGGAATTCGACAATTGTAGCCCATGTCCTGGATACGTTTGTGTGTGGTGGCTCTTGAAGCACTGACTCAAGCAGCAGTCCACTCCTTGTGAATCTCCCCAAAATTTTTGAATGTCCTTTTCCCTTTCTGTATTGAATTATTGAAATAAATTAACCTTTTGATGATATTCTAATTTATTGTATTACATGTAGAAAGTCAACCAGAAGAAATCTCCCTTTCATAGCTGTAAAATCTATAACTTTTTTTATTTTCATTTAAGCCTCAAAATGTGAGGTCTAGTGTTTTGTAAGATAACATAAAAATTTTAGGTGCCATTTTACCACTCATATTTATGTGTTGTATTTATGTTAACTTTTATTATGGGCTGAATGCAGCTAAAAATAATTGCATAATTTAATCCATTTAGTGATCTCCATAAATAATATGTTCACTTTATGAAATGAGATGAAATGATCATTAGGATACCAAATATAACTATTCTATTACCATTTTGTGACAAAATGTGTCAAAATTGTTCCATTTTATGCAGATTATATTTTAATAGCTTTATGGGCAAAAAATAAACAACTTTTCAGCTTCTTTTTTACCTATTTTGTAGTGGCATCTATAAATAAATTTGATTATCATCCCTGTAAAGAAGCATACTATTGATGTAGAGAAAATTCTGTCAGACAACAGTGAAGACTGTGACTTACTGTTAATATTTCTGCTTTCCATATCACAAATCCCGATTTGAAAGCAGAGAATTAATTTAATATTTAAAAGAATCCACTCAACTGACTGCTGGGAGGTCCCCTCCGCCCGCCCCATGTTCTGTGTCCTCGGAGGATTTACTTGGAAAATGAGAACATATAAAATGTTCCGTATAGTAAACGATGCATCACCCCGACTAAGCACAGAACAGCACTGCTAGCAAACGCTGCTCACATCGTCATGATGCTTCCTGACTGGCAACCTGTGTAGCTGAACCGACAACTGGCACTGCCATCTGATCAGCTGTTTTGCAGTTCCCATAGTGGCTGGTCGTACACAGTGTACACATCTGGGACATCACAGCTCCATACACTGTATTGATGGTTTTCTTGAGCCATTGAAGTCAATGAGAGCTGAGTTGCAGTACCCACGGTCAACCACTATACAAAATAGAGAGCTATGGTGTCCCAACGCTTTACACTGTTAATTTCTGCCACTGAGGGACCTTCAAACAAAGGATTTCTGATGATGAGTGTTGAGAACCCGCTAATTTGATATTGGTGACCTACACCAAGAATAGCTCATGAAACTCTAAGTTTTTCACAGTTTTACGGGCTGCTCTTAACTTTGATATCACGATAAAGCAGATCATAATATAAACATGGTTAAACATCACAATAGAGAACAACAAAAATAAATAAAATGGATTATAGTTTGTGTTTTTTGTGATATCATGATACAGTGCCAAAAATATACGTAGTATAAAACAATTGTAAATTTGGGGGCGGCACGGTACTGCAACATATTGTGATGTCCAGACATTGGGAAAAGAACTTGAGGAAGTGTGGAACTACAATGTGTATACTGCCAATCAATGCTGGATCCCACTGTGCTTAACTTTATATGATACTACAGTATTTGTGTTTTTTCATCTGTACTTATGTTCTTGCCAATACCAACTGATGTAGTATGATATCCCGAATTACAAGTGTATATTTTCTTACAATATTTAAGACAAAATTATATAGGCCTATTAAAACTCAAACTGTGCATTTCACTACTTATATAATCTAAGTACATCATCATTCATTTTACATTGCCACATTTGTTTATTTATATGAACATTTTGTATGGTAATTGTGGAGCAAAATTGCAATGCTGCAAGAGTCCTGTGATGAAAAACGATGCAAAAGCTAAACTATGACACCAGATTGTATAAGACATTTCATTCCACACACAGTAGTAGAAATGCATCTCTGTATTAACAAACAGGATAGACAGAAGTCAATTACATGATAATCTTCTTGTGCTTTACTTGTAGTAATCTTACTTTATAATCATTTACTATAATCATTCTGCCCTTGCTTTACTAGAAATCAGCTCTACAAACATTGACTTCTGGATGAACTTGTAATAAGACTTGTGTTTACCCACAGCAGCCAATCAGAGGACAAAGAACTTCAAGGTGAGGGAGGGAGCAGCAGCCTTAACCAATGAATAGACAGGAGGTGTGTCATAGTCTACCTCAGATGCCCGTGGAAACTATATCTAAACAGTTGTCACAAATCATAGCTGTTCCTTAATAAGGCTCAGCTAATAAACTGACTAAGCAGAAAGATCTGAGGAAAACAAATATTTGGTATCCTGTATAGGCTAACTGAATAATCTAATTACAGAAAAATACAAATATATATGTTTATTTATAGCCAATGAAAAATCGTCTATAACAGACAGATCCCTAATTCAGACAAAAAAACTCGGTAAATACATGAGAGGTGTAATAAATTACATAGTTTTAACAAGGTCAAAACCAACTGTTTGACATAGTTATATCAGGTGCTAACCCTGAGCCTGCAGTTATTAATTAACCATAACTAACTCAGAATGTTACGAATAAATATACATTGTTTAGTTAATAATAATAATATATTTAATAATTATAAAAAAATTATAGTTATTCATTAAGCAATAATTAAACAATATTATTTAATATGCAGATCCTCTCATAGAAATAATTAAAAAAAAATGACCTATGAAAATTTAAGGCTTTACAGAAATTACATTATCTCATGACGTAATAACACATTGTGTGACTCCTCTATCACAAATAACACCTGGATGCCCATTTCACAATCTACTCAAATATCAGGTAGGTATCACTTATAGTATACTGAATTAGATATAAATTTTGAGCTCCGGCCATGACAGTCACTTTTATTCCAAAGCCACAAGTGTGAACTTACCCTTATAAAGGATACAAGTTGTTCAGCTAAATTGAAACTATCATAAGCAGCATGAATCAGAGACCAGCTCTAGCATTGCACACATATATGTTTTAATCTAAGCCATGGTGGGTTCAGAAAAATATAGTTGATAATACGACCAAGGATGAGATCACATGTCAAAGAAGAAGGACCCCGAGGGTTTCTTCCCCTCTGCTCAGCCTCATAGGTTTCCACCTACGTGTGTATAAACAATGGGTAAAATAGCAGGGTAATGATAAAATATAACTTTTAATATTTTCTTTTTAAAATCAGGGTAAAATAACAGACAATTTACACATATAGTGATGAACCGATACTGAAAGAAATTGTCAGAAACCAAAAGGTCAACTGACCTGTATCTGAAACAACAACAAGGGCCCACTGCACAGAATGCACTGCAGAGGCTCAAAGTAAGGGTGCCAAAGAAGCCCTCTTGTGTAAGGCAAATAAATGGAAAAATCTCACCGGTATCTCTTATGCTCGATTTCCTGGGGATATAAGGATCTCAGAGGGGGAGCCACTTAATACATAGCTACCACAAAACCCCTCAAATGACGATCCATTGGTGGTGCACTCCTGTCTCCGTGTATAAACAATGACCTGTCAGTCTTGCTGAGTGGGTGGGAAGAAGCCGGCAGAGACATACCTCTTGAACTTGTCATCTTATTCTTGGCAGAGGCTTCAATTATGTTTTTCTCTGAATGGTTGCTACATGGTCTTGGCAGCATGAATCAGCTGACAGGTTCCTTTTAAGCTGCACTGACACCATCAATTTTCTTCATCTTTCTATGATTAATTGTTAGAATTTTATAGCATAATAAAATATATTTGATGTCTTGTACGGATCTATTACTCAGCAATTAAATAGCTGGAGCAGAGAGCTAAACACAATAGATTTTACATGGACATTCCGGAGTCTTGTATTGACCAGAATTATGTAAGGACCACTCATTTATTTATTCAAAATAGCCCTTCTTAAATGATGGAGTTGCTTTTCAACAGCATAAAAATATTTATATTTTCTGCATTATGATTAAAGTGTTTTATAGATAATTCTTCTGTTTGATGACATTTTTCAACTGTTTTAGGCTAAGTTCATGTGTCCTGTAATCATCCGTTAGAATGGATCCAGCGGCATTGCGTTGGCAAAGAAGTTCTGCAAGCAAAATATTTTTTCTTCATTTTTAAATAATTGATTTTAGCTGGATCCATGTTTTTTTAAGATTAGAGTCTATGGAAAATGGATTTGTTAATGGATTGCTATTTATCTTCCATTTTAAACTGATCGAATAGGAAAAAACTCGTTCTTTAGAAATGAAAGGAAAATGGATGACTGTATAGTAATCCATTAACTAATCTGTTCTTCAGACTCCAATATTAAAAAAACGATTCCAGCTAAAATAACAAAAGTTGTGTTTGCACAACTTTTTTGGCCAACAGATTGCAGCTGGATCTGTTCTAACGGATGATTACTGGACATGTGAATTTAGCCTAATTCCACAAAAGTATATCAATGTTTTGAACCTTAGTAAAAATATGTATCCTTGTAATAGGCAAGCTTTTTTTGCGTCTTTAAAGTTGACCTATCACCAGGTGAAAAGTGGCCAGTATTACAGGCCATATGAGTCTAAAGATATGAGCCTTTTATTTAGTTCTAATTTTTATAGTCTTTACCAAGAGAGCATTGCTCATATGCTAATAATGCAGGTCATCCTATAGACATGCCTACAGAATATCTTGTGAGCAACATCCGTTGGAAAATTCCATAAAAAAGCACTAAATAAAAAGGCCCTCTAGAACTGTATGGAAGATGTAAAAATAAAAATTTTAATAACCAAAGGAGCAACAGGATTAAAATAAGAGTATAACAGGCTACTTTTCTGGTGACCGGTCACTTTAACCCCTTCAGCCCCGGGGCACTTTCCGTTTTTGTGTTTTTGTTTTTTGCTCCCCTTCTTCCGAGAGCCGTAACTTTTTTATTTTTCCGTCAATCTTGCCATATGAGGGCTTGTTTTTTGCGGGACAAGTTGTACTTTTAAATGAAACCATAAGTTTTACCATATGGTGTACTGGAAAGCAGAAAAAAATTCCAAGTGTGGAAAAATTGCAAAAAAAGTGTGATGGCACAATAGGTTTTGGGATGTTTTATTCACGGTGTTCACTATATGGTAAAACTGATGTGTGGGTATGATGCCTGAGGTCGGTGTGAGTTTGTAGACACCAACCATGTATAGATTTACTTGTATCTAAGGGGTTAAAAAAAATTCACAAGTTTGTCCAATAAAAGTGGTGCACGTTTTGCGCCATTTTCCAAAACACGTAGCGTTCTTATTTTTTGGGATCTATGGCTCAGTGACGGCTTATTTTTTGTGTCTCGAGCTGATGTTTCTAATGGTAGCATTTTTGCGTAGATGCTATGTTTTGATCGCCTGTTATTGCATTTTGCGTAAAACTTGTGGCGACCAAAAAACGTAATTTTGGCGTTTGGTAAACGGCGTAGTGGCAAAAAATTCCAATCAGATTAATTGATTTTATATTTTGATAGATTGGGCATTTCTGAACGCGGGGAAACCAAATATGTGTATATTTATTTATTTTTTAACCCTTTAATTTTCAATGGGGGAAAAGGGTGGTGGTTTGAACTTTTAGATTTTTTGGTTTTTTTTATTTTTTAAAACTTTTTTTTTACTTTTTTTATTTTATTTTACTAGTCCCCCTAGGGGGCTATAGCGATCAGCAATCCGATTGCTGATCGCTATCTGCTGATCACAGCTATACTGCTGTAAACAGCAGAAATAGTCACTTTCTTTTTTCCTCTGCTCCGTGCCGAGGAAGAATGAAAGTGAAACTTCATAGCATTAGGCGTCATCACATGACCCTGTGCTACGATGGCAACCACCGAACGTCACGTGATCACTCACGTGACGTCCGGAGGGGGCGGCGGTAAGTAAAAAACATGGCTGTGCGCATATAGATCTCGCTGCCAGACTTTGGCAGCGAGATCTAAGGGGTTAATGTTCCGGGTGGAATGCGATTCCACTCGGAACATGTAGGCACACATGTCAGCTGTTGAAAACAGCTGATATGTGTGCCGATCCACGCCGCCTGCCCGCGGCAGGGGGCGGGGCTTACCGGGACACGATCCATGTCGGAAAGATCCGTCCATGGTCGTGAAGGGGTTAAAATATTGAGGACAATAATTTTATGTACATGCAAAAAATTGTGGCTAAAAATCAGGTTTACAGTTTAATTTGATTCAAAATGTTGTAGCATTTTAATTGTAAAGGCTTTGTATTTCTCAGACTATTGCTGGCTGTAAAACAGGCAAAACTGAGAATCTGTCAATGACATTATGACAGTGCAATGGGAGAGTATTCACTCTTTTTTCTGGGCTCTAAGGGGTCTCTTCTTGTGGAAAGTGACATACTGTACCTGACATTCTGGTATAAGGAGACTTATAGGTCATGCAATGCTCTTCTGGGAAATTAAATATGCAAATTGCCTCTTCAGAGAGGATGAAGACTTGAAATATAGTGCCACCTACTGGAAGTAGCAATTCTAAAAGTATATATAGACCCTTTAATGAGCTTTGTCTCAGAACAGGATATAGTCCTAACCAGAAACTCTGTTTTCAGATGTGTTTTGGAGTATTTAACCTTCCTCAGTACAAAATTAAGAGATCTGATTTGGCTGAGAGAGACTCTTCTGACTGGAGTCTAAAGGGTGACATCTCCTTCTATTTTTTAACTCATCTCAGCATATTAATGACCCCAAAACTCATTAAAGGCCCCGTCACATGCAGCGAGATCGTTAGCGATATCGCTAGGGAGCGTACCCGCCCCTGTTGTTTGTGCGTCACGGGCAAATCACTGCCCGTGGCGCACAATATCGTTTGGAGCCGTCACACGGACCTACCTGCCTAGCGACGTCGCTGTGGCCGGCGAACCGCCTCCTTTTTAAGGGGAAGTTAGTGCAGCGTCACTAAGCGGATGCCCAATAGAAGCTAAGGGGCGGAGATGAGCGGCCGTAACATCCCGCCTACCTCCTTCCTTCCTCGTTGCTGGCGGCCACAGGTAAGCTGTAGTTCGTCATTACTGCGGTGTCACACGTAGCGATGTGTGCTGCCTCGGGAACGACGAACAACCTGAGACCTCAACAATCAACGATTTTTTTAAAATGAACGACGTGTCAACGATGGACGATATGGTGAGTATTTTCCATTGTTAACGGTCTCTCGTTGGTGTCACACGCAACGACGTCGCTAACAATGCCGGATGTACATCACGGAATCCGTGATCCCGGCAATATATCATTAGATACGTCGTTGCGTGTGGCGGGGCCTTAAGGATGATTTTGCAGGAAAAGAAAGAGCACAAAAAAGCAAAAATACAAAAGTGAAAGATGTATAATGAAAGAAAATAGAAAAATTGATTTTTAGCTCCAAATACAAGTATTTAAATAATAAGAACCCTAGAGATAGACAATTATACATCCTAAGAATCCTGTAGAATATGAATATCAGGATAGTCTAACAATATTTGAAGAATAAGTTATACTTTATCTGCTTCTGTATTACTAAACAGTTGAGCAATATCTATACAATGTACATATAGTTTTAAGAATTTGTACTATAAAATCTCTAGTTCATGTTAATGTTATATATTTTTCATTGGGTCTATTTTTGCAGGAGTCGCGATGGATATTACTTGCAACGTGTCTGTCACATTTCAATTTTTTGCTGCCTAGCAAGCTGGCATTTGCTAACATAAAACGTCTTTCATCAAACAGGTACTTGGCACTGCAGGAATTTTCTATTTAGAGACAGTCCACAACATCAGATTGCTGAGGATTACTATAACAAATGGTTCGGCAATGCAGAGCTTAAGTACGCTGACATTCATCACAATGGTGAATCCGTCTTCTCCATCCTGATGTACATCACTGAACCTTAGTCTGAGATTTCTTAACCACGGTCCTAGTAATCCTCAGCAATCTCATTGAAGAAAGGTCAAAATGACTGATTAAGCCATCAAATATGATTTGTGGACTTCAAAAATAAAAAAAATCAAATTGCTAGAGTATGAAGTGTTTTGTTTTTATCTCATAAGAAGAGGTATTCTACTTGTTGGAGCTAAACGTCAACAGATACTTTATTTCATATGCTTGTACATAAGGATTTTACAAAGTGTATTGTCCCAAGCTATAAATTACTTAATCAAGCTTAAGTTCAGTCTTTTGCTCCATTAAAAGAGTAGCTTATAAGATTATTTTTCATTACCTACTATCACAAACCTTGACTAAATACCATGTATCTTCAATTATCCTTATATTTCAGAGAAACATTTATATAAACTAAGATAATGGTGACACAGGTAGGATTGGAAGCACAATAGGCACAATAAATAACAGTATATCTATATATGGGAAATGTTTAATAAAAATGTGGTTTAAAGGGAACCTGTCAGGTAATTTTTGTGTTCGAACCTAGTAACAGTGTGAAGAGTGGCCTAGTAACCCCTTCATACCCATCCCTGTGTTGTAATATTGTGTAATGTGCATGTATAAAAATACGTTTTTTACTTATGCGTACCCTATATAAATGAGCAGGGGCTCTAGCCCCCTGGGCATCGCTTTGCCCTGTGGGTGTTTGCATGATTTCCGTGGTATCACGCCCATGTGGGAATGATTCCATGGATTTACATGAGTGACATCCCGTCACTTCTTGAGATCCCGCACATGCGCATTTACCATTTTCATAGCCTTGTTATCTGGATGCTTGCACTGTGCATGTTCAGAAGCCTCCTGCAGTTCCGATCATGCGCAGTGCGCGTCTGAAGATGAGAAGCAAGCACCCAGATAACAATGCTGTGGGAATGGCCATGATACCACGAAAACCATACAAACGCCCACAGGGAGATGCGAAGCCCATGGGGCTAGAGCCCCTGCTCATTTACATAAGTAATAAAACATATTTTTATACATGCACATTAAAAAATATTAGAAAACAGGGAGGGGTAGGAAGGGGTTTACTAGGCCACACATCACACTGCTTCTAGGTTAGAACACATAAATTACCTGACAGGTTCCCTTTAACTCTTTTACGTCACTACATACATGTAAAAATGTAACAAGGCAAAAATAACATTTACTAATATTTTTGTTGCTTTAAACTCTCAAACTTTCCCCACTTGTTATTATATTACTCCGTTAGCATTATCTTAATTAAAGGGATGGTACAAAGTAAAAGAAAATTCCATTTAAATCCCTATCCATTGGATGCTATAATCTTAGCTACTTTCTAATATACTTTTATTAAAAATTCCATACTGTTCCCTAACTACACACTCTACTATTCTATCCTTTTTCTATTTCCTGTCTGATGATGAATTGTTTGGGAATTCCAGTGCATATTGGGATACTCAAACAAAGTGTAATCAGGGGTCAGAGTCTGTGGCAGTGACCGCAGCTTTTGTCCTTCTCTGACATGAAGCATCAACATGATGATCATTTCAGGGGCTGGTTTGTGGTCTGCGCTGTGCCTGCTGCTGTCCCTGTGCTGTCCCTCCCCATACTTTGCATAGTGCAATGTACACCACCTGCTTTGTTATCTGCTCAGATCTGTGAAAATTAGTGCTGTCTATATCTGGTATTCTAATAGCGTGTAGGAGGAGAAGACGAGTATATGCCACATTACACTAAGGAAGCCGATGTTAATTATTTCATCTCTTTACTCTTTGTACAGGTCAATGCATTTTAGAGATTCCTGTCTCCTTCATCAGGACATCAAAGAACAGTATATAGGATACTGATCTTCGAGCTCCTGATGAAGGAGACAGTGATCTCTGAAATGCGTTGACCTGTACAAAGAGTAAAGAGATGAAATAATTACCATCGGCTTCCTTGGTGATCGTGTGAGAGATACCCGATTTCTCCTCCTATACACTATATCGCTTCCACTCGGGGCTGCGGCTGTCACCAGTTCTATACTGACTGGCACAACCCTAATAGGTGAGTGCAACTACTTTTAATATTTGTTACCTTACCGGGTAAGACCCTATCTTGTGCTTCTGCTCCACAGTTTGTTTCCTGTATATCTGGTATTCAGGAGACTTGTGTCATTGTGTCACCCCCACTGGTGAAATCACTGGTCTGTTGAATACCAGATATAAACAGCATGGATCATTACCGATCTATGCAGATGAAGTGAGTGCTGTGTATGGTGCAAATCGCAGATCGAACAGTACACAGCCCAGGGAGGGACAACACAGAGACAGCAGGCACAGAGAAAGGAGGGGCACAGAAGGACAGATCAGCCCCTACAATCAGTCATGATGATGCTTCCTTTCTGGGAGGGGGCGTACACTGGGATTCTCAAATGAATTATTATCAGAAGGAACCAAAACAAAAAACCTAGAATAGTAGTTAGTTAGTGTAGTTAGGGAACTATAGGGAATTTTTAATACAAGTGTGTTAGTAAGTCCTTAGATTATAGCATCAAACAGATAGGGATTTATATGAAATTTTCTTTCAGCTTCGGACTACCCCTTTAACTCCTTCACTACCCAGCAATTATCCGTTTTTCATTTTTGTTTTTTCCTCCGCATCTTCCAAAAGCCATAACTTTTGTAGTTTTTTGTCGATTTAGCCACATGAGGGTATGCAGAACAAGTTGTACTTTTGACTGAAACCGTTAATTTTACCATATAGTGTACTGGAAAATAGAAAGAAAATTCCAAGTGCAGAAAAATTACAAAAAATGCAATTGCACAATGTTTTGGTTTTTTGGGTTTTTTTTATTTACCATGTTCACTATATGGCAAAGCGGACCTGGAAACATGATTCCCCAGGGCAGTACGAGTTTTTGCATACCAAATATGTGATTTTTTTTTTTCATTTAATTGGTGAAAAAAAAACTCTGAAATTTGTCGCCCCAAAAAATGACGCTTTTGTCATAATTTTCTGACACCTGTAACATTCTTATTTTTCGGGATCTGGGAGTTTATGTTTTGCGTCTTGTGCTGACTTTTTCAAATATACAATTTTTGGGTAGATTAGATGCTTTGATCACTTTTGATCCATTTTATTGCAGTGTTGCAGAGGCCAAAAAAAATATAATTCTACTATTTTAAATTTTGTATTCATTATGTTGTTAATTTTTTAATTTATATTTTATTAGATTGGAAATTTCTGAATGTGTTAATACCAAATATGCGTATTTTTTTCATTGTTTTATTTTTAATGGAGCAAAAGGGAGGTTATTTGAATTTTTTGTGTTTTTTTATTTTTTCATATTTTAAAAAACTTTTATTACTTTTTATTATTTTTTCTAAAGGGGACTTGAAACTAATCTTCTGATGGCTTGTGCTAGTCCATCAGCATTGCTACCATCCTATAGACAGCGAAAACATGACTGTGTGTAGAGGAGAGAGTCCCATCAGTGATAGAGAAGGCACATACGGTAATAAATCATCTGCTTCTCTATGAGGATTCCGGCTGTCTCTGACAGTCAGGTCGCTGTGGCTGCATGAGTTTGTGTAGCTGTGTACTTATTTTAACATCAATGCAAAATAGGAGCCTGGCATTTAAAGTCTTTGGATGGTCTGGAAGTGGTTAAATAATAATAAAGTTTGTATCTTTCAAAATGTGCACAGCTGCTTACTGCCCATTTTAATGACTTTTTCTAACATGTTTAAAGTGAAAGTGCATTTCATCTTAAAGTGACTCTTTCAAGTTACTAAGCTATCCGTTTTAGTTAGATAGGAGATGACTTATTGATCAATGGGATTCAAACTGCTGGAACCCGCACAATCCCAAGAATGTACGGCAGAAACCCAGGTTGAGCATACGCGCCTCCACTCTATTCATTCTGTCTGGAACTGCCTGTGATAGCCTCTACTCTAGTCAGGCGGGTCTCTTCAGAGTCCAATTCTTTGGTTTGTTGGGGTCCTAGTAGTTGAACCCCCAGTGATCAATAAGTTATCACTATATTCTACAGATAGGGGATAAGTTCATTACTAGGTACAACACCTTTAATGTATATCTTTACAGTAATGTTCTTGGGCTTACATTTTATTCCATTTATATGATCCCTTGATTTCCTAACTATATTTTCTTGAGCACTAGAAAGCTTTACCAGTGTAAGGCATGCTGTATACCTCCAGCTATACTGCACTTGAAGGGAATCTATTACTTCGGGTACGCAGGTCTTTGAAAGCTGACCACATCAGCATCTTAATCAGAATTTAAATTCATATATTAGTGAGTTGTTAAATGCTCCGTGTGTGACAGATCACTTCCCAAGCCTCAGCATTCTGAGCTTATATACTGCCTTTCTCCAGCCTCTTTAGCTTGATTGATAGCGTACTGTCCGAATTCCTTTCCTGGTAACTAACATCACATAGACTATAAGCTATCAATCCAGCTAAAGAAGCTGGTGCTAGGCTGAAAAATAACCTCAGGAGCCAGAGGCTCAGGAAGTGCTCTTTCACATCCAGAGCACTTAACACCTCATTGGTATGTGAATTAAAACATTAATGTGATGATGGATTTAGCTTATGGAGGGGTTGATCTTACTGACAAATTCCCTTTAAATGGGGGATAGTAATACATGAGTAATCAGTGCAGCTGCAGCATAACCAAGTGCATAGCATCTATGAAAATCCTGTATAGTGACTTGCTGTGCAGAAACAATCCACTGGTATATGATTTTATTATGAGTAAATCCAAGTCCACTTTCTATAATCCTGACCCCTTTCTATCCAAATTATACAATTTTTATGCATTTCATGAAGATTTGCCAGTTTGCATTTCACTGGTGGCATAATAGTTGTGACATGTTTCTTTAGTAATCCCAACAGTTCAAGCCTTCTGGCTGTTCCCTATTTAGACTAATAGAACTGTATGATCTTTTACATTTTAATCATGGCAACAGGCATTTATTGTGGAGAAACTGTTAGAAATACCTATACTATATAAAGTTACATTAGAAAGAAGAAGACAAAACAGGTCATCGATCAGGTGAAGCTTCATCTTACAAATGGTTTGGTGTAAAAAAAATACATATTCTACTTAGAAAGTATTTTCAGGAAACAAAGTGTTTGATATTTGTTTTAAACATTTCTCAAATTATTCATACTTGATTACATATACGTATACGTATAGCAACTATTTCCGAGTTATGTAAAAATTAGCATCTCAAACTGCAATTGAATGGTAGGCTGTTGTGTGCCTAGAAGGCCAAAATAAATAGAAACTGATTTAATGATACAGTAAAGTTAATTGAAATTTACTCAATCTTAACAGAAAAATGTCCATGTAAACTTCAATAATAATTTTCATAGAATTAAACAAATTTGATTGACCTCATGTAAATGTTTAGCACCAGAGGGTGCTTCTTTATCAAGGGTATTGTAGAACAAACTGATTTTCATCTGTGTATTTATAGATGAAAGCTTTGTACCTTGCTATAATTGCAGATTAGTACTGTATGATAATTGCTTAGCTAGATTTATGTTGCCAGCCCTTGTATATGACTGTTATAGGCATTATAGCCAAGCACCATTTTCAGTGGTCCATCACTAGACTGATAATAAGCAATGAGCAAATGGTCCAGTGGTCACGTTAGAATTCTGTGACCACCTCCCAAATGCCAAAATTCCAGTTATCTCTTTCAATTTGTAGGCCTGGAGTGACATCATCACTGTAAAGGGACGCACTCATGGTGGAGGGCCTACTGATCAGAAACTGAGGATGCCGGAAGGTAGGAGGTGGCTACAGCTTCTTGACATTTCCAATGTAAATTGATTTATTCATCTCTACTAATGATTTTAAACCTTAACTTTAATTAATAAGTCTCTAGAATAATTCTCAAAAAGTTCATGCTTCCAAAGTGAAGATATCAGTGGTGCACTAATGATTGATATATTTTTTTTTTTTTAGGAGATTTGAGTGTAAGAATATAAACCAAGACTGTAATCACTTAGCATGCCTAATATTTTCCATAATAAGCAGGCACAGATAATGGATTACTACAGCAGCCAGTTTTCATGTCATGTCATCAAAGCCCTCCAATTAAGTATTTTTTTTTACTAAATCTGTATTTATGTTCATGTAGTGTAGTTTGTGTATGTGAATATACTCACCTACTGCCGCCTTCTCTGGCATCCAGCTCTGTTCTGCTTCTCTTCTCAGTGACTTTACTGCTCTTCAGACTCTATGGGTCATACTGCACTTTGTGTGACCTGGAAGTGGCTTTCACAATTTAAGCTTGTAGAGTATCAGACTGAACCTGAATAACCATGCAGTATATTGTAAAGAGAGACTTCTGGCTCACACAGAAAGCATAGAGTGAGCCGGAGAGTCTGAAAAGTGGTGACTTCACTGCAATGAGAAGCAGAACGGAGTTGGATATGACAGAAAGTGGCAGTAGGTGAGTATATTAACATACACAAATTATACTAAATATACATCTATACAGATTTAGTAAAACAAAACTTCATGGGAGGGCTTCTTTACACACTCTACATTTCAAAGAGTAAAATAAACAAGAAATCAAAAGGATGGATCTTGAATATGTAATTTGGGTACTTTTGATGAATGGATTAAAAATATTAACCTTTGGAGACTTAATATCTACATGTTCACAAGCTTATATACATAGCATATAGCAAGGTTATACGATCATATACACAGGGCTATAGATAAAGTGTGACACTATTGTATAATCCAAAATTAAAGTAAATGTAAGAATATTAAGAAATGGTACAAAGGAACATCTATTTTCAGAGAAAGAATATGAGATATTTGTAACCACACTGCTTATGAAAATATATAAGTACATGCACACATGTTCAAAATTGTTGGTACCCCTGGTTTAATGACAAAAACTCACAATGGTCACAGAAATAACTTGAATTTGACAAAAGTAATAATAAATAAAAAATCTATGGAAGTGAAAAAATGAAAGTCAGACCTTTCTTCTCAACCATGCTTCCACAGAATTTTCAAAAAAATAAAACTCATGAAAAAGACCTGGACAAAAATGATGGTACCTCTGAAAATAATGTGACAAAAGGGACCTGTTAAATAAAGGTGTGTTCACTAATTAGCATCACAGGTGTCTGCAATCTTGTAATCAGTTAGTGAGCTTGTATACAGGACTATAGCTACTCACTGTGCTGTTTGGTGACATGGTGTGTACCACACTCAACATGGACCAGAGGAAATCTAGGAAAGAGTGTTCTCAGGAGATTAGAAAGAACATTTATAGACAAGCATGTTAAAAGTTATAAGACCATCTCCAAGCAGCTTGATGTTCCTGTGACTACAGTTGCACATATTATTCAAAAATTTAAGATCCATGGAATTGTAGGCAACTTCCCTAGACATGGCCGCAGGAGGAAAATTGATGACAAATCAAAGAAATGGATAATATGAAGGGTAACAAAAGAGCCCAGAAAAACTTCTAAAGAGATTAAAGGTGAACTTCAAGCTCAAGGAACATCAGTGTCAGATCGCACCATCTGTCATTGTTTCAGCCAAAGTGGACTTCATGGGAGATGACCAAGGAAGACACCATTGTTGAAAAGAACCATAAAAAAGCCAGACTGGAAATTGCCAAATTACATGTTAACAAGCCACAAAGCTTCTGGGAGAATGTCCTATGGACAGATGAGACAACAATGGAACTTTTTGGCAAGGCACATCAGCTCTATGTTCACAGACGGAAAAATGAAGCCCTTCAAGAAAAGAACACTGTACCTACTATGAAACATAATGGAAGCTCTTTTATGTTCTGGGGCTGCTTTGCTGCATCTGGCATAGGGTGTCTTGAATCTTTGCAGGGTACAATGAAATCTCAAGACTATCAAGGGATTCTAGAGAGAAATGTGCTGCCAAGTGTTGTGAATACATTTGGAGTAGGTTCCAGTTTGGGGCTCCCTCTTGTGGTCAGTGCTGGTAGTGAAGTTGGCTTGCAGAATAGAAACCAGACAGATGAGGAGAATTGGCAATCAGGGTGTTCTGACTGGGCCTATATAACTGAGTAGTGTTCTCTTGTTCCTTGCCGGTGCTCAATGTATCTCCTGTGTGCTAAGGAAATTCTGAAACCAGCCCTTTTCTCTGTGTCTGCCAGAACTCCTGTCAGATAAGTTGGTCTTTGTACCTCTGTTTATGGTTTTCATTTTCTTGTTATTTTGCCTGTGTGGAGTTCTTGGTGGAGTTGAATCATTCCCTGCTAGTAGAATCTGTGTACCTTGCTCCATGTTCTGCTATGTATTGTGTTTTGTCATGCTTGGTATGAAATTCAGTCCCTCCTCTATATTAGTTATTTTCTTGGATCCCAGTAACACCAGAGTACTGATATAGTGGGAGAGAGCATGTGTAGGCTCAGTATTTTTCCATATCAGGCATGCTGGTATTTATTAGGGTTTTCACGGCTGCAGTCAGTGCTCTTTTCTATCCTTTCCTATGCAGATAGTTTGGGCCTCATCTTTTGCTGAATCTATTCTCTAGCTATGTATTGTGTTTTCCTATATCACCATAGTCTTTAAATGTGGGGCCTATCTATATCTTTGGGGACTACTCTGAGGCAGATTAGCTTTTCTAATATTTCTCTCTGTAAGAATATTTCGTTCTCCGGCTCTGTCGAGGCGACTAGGTCATTGCAGGTACACTCCATGGCTAGTTCTAGTTGTGTGTCAGTATTAGGTCTGCAGTCCGTTAAGGTTTCAACCCCCTCGGACACTGAATCATAACAGCCCAGTGTCAGAAAGCTTGGTCTCAGACACAGGTCATCGATCTTGCAACAGGATAATGACCCAAAACACACAGCTAAAAACACCCAAGAATGGCTAAGAGGAAAACATTGGACTATTCTGAAGTGGCCTTCTATAAGCAGTTTGCTCTTGAGGAGTGGGCCAAAAGACCTGTCGAGAGGTGCAGAAGTCTCATTGCCAGTTACAGGAATCGTTTAATTGCAGTGATTGCCTCAAAAGGTTGTGCAACAAAATATTAAGTTAAGGGTACCATTATTTCTGTCCAGGCCTATTTCATAAGTTTTATTTTTTTTAAAAATTCTGTGGAAGCATGGTTGAAAAGTTATGTGTTATTTTCATTTGTTCAATATCAAAGATTTTTAATTTATTATTGCTTTTTTCAGATTCAAGTTATTTCTGTGATCACTGTGGGTTTTTTTTCCATTAAACGAGGGGTACCAACAATTTTGACCACGTGTGTACAATTAAACATGGTACAACATAGAGTGTATCCTAAGTGAATTACACATATAACAGTTGTGGTGCCAACTCTCTAATATGTCTAACGTTTTAAGGTTATTCTGTTTTATGACTTACATGTGTTTATGATGCAGAAAGTATTAAAATCTAGATTATTTCTCTAGTGAATGTGATTGCATATTTATCCCAAGCCTCCTTTCAGCTCCTATTTTATGGAGTTAGCTGTGCAATCTGTAAAGAAACTGTACTAACAAGTACAGGAGGAAAACCTATAATACTTATATTTAAAAAAAATGTAACAATATCATGTCCCTAAAACATCTCTTAAAATATGATCTGACATTATACGGAAGATATTGTCTATACCCAAGGATAAAGGTAATTCTGGTAAAGTTATGAAGTAAACCCATATTATGGACTGGATTATACCTTTAACTTAATAATTCTTATGAACTACACCATACAGAGCAAAATTAATCGTAATACAAACCTACAAAAAACAATCAGGGACCAAATAGTATGACGCAATATAATACATTTTTATTTTCTAAATACAAAAAAAATGAGAAAAAGGAATGGGTCGCGAACTGTACATAGGAGACAGTACAGATAATGAGATTTGTGGGGTAATATGTCACATGTCCTAAATATACATCAGCAATCTAATATTGCACTCTGCCCTCTTATTGCACTGAAAAATATGTATATTACAAGTCCAGAATCTAACATGCTATCAAAATCACTTGCAACAGAATATCTGTGGCCTGTGCAAATCACTCCCATATAACCACATGTATCAAAGTACCAGTTCCCATATATACCGTATTTTTTGCTTTATATGACGCACTTTTGTTCCCCCAAATTTTGGGGGAAAGTAGGGGGTGCGTCTTATAAGCCGAATATACGGGGGCGGGTATATATATATATATATATATATATATACATACACTGCAGGGTCCAGGGGAGGTGGGGGCAGCAGCTCTGGAGCGGTGCTGGGGGCAGGTGAAAGCTGCGGGCGGTAGCGTTAGATCTCCTGCTCCCGCTCATATAATATGCACAGCCGCTGTCCATCACCATGGTGCTGAAATCGCACCGCAGTGATGGGCTGGGGGAGCGGTGCATATTATATGAGCCTGCGCCCCCCTGTGATTGCACATGCCCCCCCTGTGTTAGATATGGCCCCTATGCTGCTGGTCATCCTAAAATAAAAAAGCTTTACTTACCCCCTCCAGCATTTCTCCCCAGTGTCCCTGCTTCCACTGTGATCAGGCAGGCACGCAGAGATGAGATCACTCTGCTGTGCCGATTACATGACCGGCAGCAAGAACCAGGAAGTGGAGGAAAGAAGCATGGAGGGAGACAGGAGGGAAATCAGCGCTGGAGGAGGTAAGGAAAGAGTGTTTTATTTTACTATGGGCAGCAGCATGGGGGCGATATCTAACACAGGGGAACGTGTGCAGTCCATAGGGGACCATAGGCAGCACAGGGGAACGTATGCAAACCATAGGGGGCCATAGGCAGCACAGGGGAATGTGTGCAATCCATAGGGGGCCATAGGAAGCACAGGGGAATGTGTGCAATCCATAGGGGACCATAGGCAGCACAGGGGCATGTGTGCAATCCATAGGGGGCCATAGGCAGCACAGGGAAATGTGTACAATCCATAGGGGGCCATAGGCAGCACAGAGGGACCTGTGCAGTCCATAGAGGGCCATAGGCAGTACAGGGGAACGTGTGCAATCCATAGGGGGCCATAGGCAGCACAGGGGAATGTGTGCAATCCATAGAGGGCCATAGGCAGCACAGGGGAATGTGTGCAATCCATAGGGGGCCATAGGTGGCACTGGGGAATATGTGCAATCCATAGGGGGCCATAGGTAGCACAGGGGAATATGTACAATCCATAGGGGCCACAGGCAGCACAGGGGAACGTGTGCAATCCATAGGGGGCCATAGGCAGCACAGGGGGATGTGTGCAATCCATAGGGGGCCATAGGCAGCACAGGGGAATGTATGCAATCCATAGGGGGCCATAGGCAGCACAGGGGAATGTGTACAATCCATAGAGGGCCTTAGGCAGCACAGGGGAATGTGTGCAATCCATAAGGGGCCATAGGCAGCACAGGGAACGTGTGCAATCAATAGGGGGCCATAGGCAGTACAGGGGAACGTGTGCCAGCACAAGGGGGCTATATTCAATATAAGGTTGCCATATCCAGATTAAGGGGGCTAATTTTAGGATGGGGGCTATGAGGGATATATACCATATATGATTTGTTAGACGGACACTGGCATTATAAGATGGACCCCATTTAACATTAAAAAAAAAATTCTCTTTTCCTTCACCAAATTTGGGGGTGCGTCTTATAATCAGATGCATCTTATAAAGCGAAAAATACGGTAAATCTCCTACATGGTAACTAACAATGTGGCATAAGGAGACACATATAGCAGAAAAAGTACATCAGTTACCGGTAACCATGTTAATGAACATGTGTGATAGAGACCACAGCCGCCCACCTCGATGCACGTTGCACCGTGAATCCTTTTCGTCATAGTAATAGAAATGTTTGGCTTTGTCTTTTCATATACATACAATAAATTACAAATTATGTCTATTCTATGTTTAGCAGCCAGAAAATTAGCTAATTCCAAAAATAGCAACAATAAAAAAAGAAGTTCCTTCACAAACTCAGAATTGTACAGTTAATTTACCGCAAATAATATATTTTTTTATAGAATTCTCTCAATTTGCAGTCAAAAAAATAAATAGACAAAAATAAACCCTTAACGCAACACATGGTGGACAGTCATAAAAGAGGCAGCCAAGAGGGATAGACAACTAACCCAAGTTTAATAAATCCCTGAAGGCAGCATCTGTCATCATAACCTAGTTTACCATGCATCACAGACATTTGTAAAAGAAGAGCATTTTTGTCAATTGCAACAGAACTGTATATTTATTATACAACTAGAAGGTGGCCCGATTCTACGCATCGGGTATTCTAGAACTTACGTATTGTGTAGTTCATGTATGATTTTTGTTATATATATATATATATATATGTTGTTGTGTGTAGTTACCAAGTGTTTGTGTAGGGCGCTGTACATGTTCTGGGTGTTGTCTGGGTGAGATGGGGGGTGAGAGCGGTGTTGTTTGTGTGTTGCGTTGTTTGTGGAGCGCTGTGTGTCTGTAGCGTTGTGTGTGTGTTGCGCGGTTTGTGTGTGTGTGGTGTGTTTTGGGGGGAGGTATGTTTTGTGCAATGTGTGTGTTGTGCGGTATGTGCGTATATTTGTGTGTGCAGCGTTGTCTGTGTGTGGGTGTCTGTGTAGGGAAGTTGTTTGTGGTTCCCAGTGTGTGTGTGTGGTGTGTTGTGCAGTGCGCGCGCGTGTGTGTGTTGGGGGGAGGTGTGCACTTCCCATCGTGCTCCATCCCCCATGCAGCGCACTCCCCATCGTGCTCCATCTCCTATGCTGCGCACCTTCCATCGTGCTCCATCTCCCATCCTGCGCACTCCCAAACGTGCTCCATCCGCCATGCAGCGCACTCCCGATCGTGCTCCATCCCCCATGCTGCGCACTCCCAAAAGTGCTCCATCCGCCATGCTGCGCACTCCCAAACGTGCTCCATCCGCCATGCTGCGCACTCCCTTTCATGCTCCATCCCCCATGCTGCGCACTCCCAAACGTGCTCCATCCCCCATGCTGCGCACTCCCAAACGTGCTCCATCCCCAATGCTGCGCACTCCCCATCATGCTCCAAGCCTCCCCCAGCATCAGCCTCCCCCTCCCAGCCTCCCCCAGCATCAGCCTGCCCCTGCCTTTCTCCTTCTAGCCTCCCCCAGCATCAGCCTCTCTCCTCCTAGCCTCTTTCCTCCCAGCCTCCCCCAGCATCAGCCTCCCCTAGCATCAGCCTCTCTCTTTCCAGCCTCCCCCAGCATCAGCCTCCCCCAGCATCAGCCTCTCTCCTCCCAGCGTCCCTCGTCCCAGCCTCCTCCAGCATCACCCTCCCCCTCCCAGCCTCTCTCAGCATCAGCCTCTCTCCTTCCAGCCTCCCCCAGCATCAGCCTCTCTCCTTCCAGGCTCCCCCAGCATCAGCCTCCCCCAGCATCAGCCTCCCCCTCCCAGCCTCCTCCAGCATCAGTCTCCCCCTCCCAGCCTCTATCAGCATCAGCCTCTCTCTCCTTCCAGACTCCCCCAGCATCAGCCTCCCCCTCCCAGCCTTCCCCACGATCAGCCTCTGTCCTCCCAGCCTCCGTCTTCCCCTCCCAGCCTCCCTCAGCATCAGCCTTCCCCAGCATCAGCCTTCCCTTCCCAGTCTTTCCCAGCATCAGCCTCCCTCTCCCAGCCTTCCCCAAGATCAGCCTCTCTGCTCCCAGCCTCCTCCAGCACGCCGTGCTCCTCTGCCGACACTCACACACCCGATCGCATACACTCACACACACCCGATCGCATACACTCACACACACCCGATCGCATACACTCACACACACCCGATCGCATACACTCACACACACCCGATCGCATACACTCACACACACCCGATCGCATACACTCACACACACCCGATCGCATACACTCACACACACCCGATCGCATACACTCACACACACAGACACTGACAATATCGCACATACGCGCTCACAGTCACAACATCCGGAGATACCACATGCTTCTGGCCATGTGATTCTCCGTCAGGTCCTGGAAGGTCACAACAGCACAGTATCGAGGCCGAGAAGCAAGTGATATCGGCGGATGCTGTGAGTGTGTAGATGCGATGTAATGTGTGTGTGAGGTGTGTGTGAGAGTGAGTGTGATCTGATGTGTGTGTATGTGTGTGTGTGTGTGTGTGTGTGCTGTTATGTGTGTGCGTGTAGATGTCCGGCCGAAGCAGGACCTTGATGCGCTGGTAACTATGCAACCATGGTTACCAGCGTATCTCGTCCCCCGCTCGCACGGGAGCCCACACCAGCATACGGCAAGGCCAGCAATGCGAGGGTAAGTGTCGGCTGGGCTGGCGGCGTACGCTGATGTGGGCTCCCGTGGGTGGGGGGGAGGGTCGGGGGGGTCGGGTACAGTACTCACCCAGGAGTCGTTTCTCCGTCCGTGTCAGTTCGGGGACTGCGTGCGGGGGGCGGGGCCAGAGCTAGCGTGCATTGCGTGAGGGGGGCGGGGCGTGGCGTGGCCGAGTTGCCAATCCCTGCAGGGTGCCGGGGCGAGAGGCCAATCTGTGGGGGGGCGGAGCCTGGGCGAGCGGCTGGCCAATCCGTGTGGGGGCGCAGCCTGGGCGAGCAACCAATCCGTGTGGGGGGGCGGGGCCATGGCGAGCCCAGCGGCCAATCAGCTTTGTGTCACCGTAAGGACACTGTCACCGTGACACAATTTTGGAGCATGACAGACAGACAGACAGACAGACAGACAGACAGACAGAATAAGGCAATTATATATATAGATTTGTATAATAAGGGGAAAAAAACTCACATCTCCAATTAGAAAACTGTCTCAGTAGGATTCACATGGCTGAGATTACTACTTTAAAATACAGTACAAATCTCACATGAAGATGTATTATTAGCTATACTTGATAGAAGGACACTACTTGTACATTCAAGGAGAGGGAAGCTTGAGGCAAAGTTTCCCTTGTGAATAACAGTATGGAAAATACTTAAAGCATAACCGTTATTTTAATTTTTATCTCATAAATTGAAAGTGCACATGACAATAAGCAAGTTTGTATTATATCTTAGAGAAATCTGCTTATTTCTCTGCCAGAATTGATTAGTTATTATCAAAATGCTCAATTCTGAAGTAAAAGATGGCAGATAGTGATAAGATTCCATGATGATGGGAGGAAGGAGGAGCTAGAATCAGAAGGAGGAGCCAGAGTTAGAGGTAGAAGCAGTAGCCAGAGCTCCTCCCCCTCCTCTCTCTTCTATCTACATAGACTCTCATCCGTAATAGCTGCCTTCTCCTATCTCACTAATGGAAAGTCTTCACTGAAAACAGATTTTACCTCAGAATTGAGAGTTTTGATAATGACTGATGAATTCTGGCAGAAAGAGAAGCAAATTTGTCTGATAAGATATATTACAAAGTTGCTTATTTTCATGTGTACTATTGATTTACAAAATTAAAATTAAAATAACATTTTTTCCTAGTAAAGGACAAACGTTAGGATTGATCTGCACAGATTGAATATACATGGTTTAATTTGCTGGTTGTAATGGCAACATCTAAATATCAACTGTCACCAGTGTCGGACTGGCTACCGGAGGAACCGCCAGTAATACCAGTCCTGGCTGCGGTTACCTCCATTGAACTCTGGAGCTCTCGCCTGAGCTCCGGAGTTCAGCCCAGCCTGTCCGTATCTGTGACATGAACTGAACCTCAATCACCAGGGAATTATTAGACGCTCGCAGTTCAGTCCTGCAAACCCTGAGTTCAGTCCAGGCTGCACTCCGGAGCTCAGGTGAGATCTCCGGAGTTCAATGCAGGTAACCGCAGCAAGGACTAGTATTACTGGCGGTTCCTCCGGAAGCCAGTCTGATTCTGACTGTTACTATAAACTTATATCATCATATACATGTATCTTCTTAAAGTGTTAGAATAAAAAGTCCCCTAATAACATCATGTCATTATTTCAAAGTAATCTGTCAGCAACATTTCACACCTCCCCTAAACTATTGCATGTAACTTTCAAAAACAAGTGTAGCAATACCTTAACATTGCCAATCTATTCCTCCTCTGTTAATGAAAAATCAGCATTTCAATTTTTATGCAAATGAGGATGTAGATCTGAAGCCTCGGTCACTACAGCTCTGTTCCCTGCCCAGTGCTGCCTCCTTCTGCTTGATTGATGGCTCTTTTGCCTGAAGTCATATAGTATAGAGGATTTCAGTAAAGCCGGAGATTTAAAGCCTCATTTGCATATTAATTCAAATCGGATTTCTCAGTAATGGAGGAACAGACTGGCAATGTAAAGGCATTGCTAGACTTGTCTTTGAAAGTTACATTCAATAGTTTAGGGAAGGTATGAAATTATGCTGACAGATTCTCTGCCCTTATTCACATTGATGTCTATTGACACATGGTGAGGGTTTAATATTAGAGCGTATAGGTACTGTCCCGATTGGGTACACCTTGTCGCAGTGGGATGTCTTTACACCTTTTTGATCAAAAAAAGTGTTTATTAAGTACCCTATGCTCATTTATATGCATTATGCTTTTATTACAGCAGGGTTTATGTAATGTTTATATTATTTTCATCTTTGTTTTTTTATGTCTTATGGCCAGTGTGAACATGAGCTTACAAGCTGCATGTACACCAACTCATACTCCAGCTCACTTTTCCTGTTTTTTTAGTCTCTTGTACTTAGTACAAATAGGGTGTGGCTCACTTCTTAGTGAGTTGGGCATTTCATCTAGTGCTTCCCATGGCTGTGTGTCCAGTTGGGACCCAGCCACTCTCTGCCCTTATTCAGATTGATGTCTCTTGACACACACACACACATATATATATATATATATATATATATAGGTGAGGATGGTTAGGGAGATCAACATCCAGCACCGCGGAGCACCATCATGTGTTTTCTCAACGCAGTGATTCTAGAGCAATGCCCCCTGGGAAATATGCAAAACAAGGAAGCCGCAGAGACACCATCACATGTTTCTCAACGCTGGCAGGTAACTAGCCAGGTCTTTCACCGGGAAGGAAAAACCACGGGAAGGGCAGTCTCCAGTCAAGGAAACCACCTATGCCAAAACATGGTATCCATCCACAAACAGCTGTTTCGGGGTATTTGCCCCTCATCAGTGTGGAGTAGGAAACTGGCTCGTGGGAGCAATGCCTAGTAGAAGACTATATAGGTAAGGATGGTTGACCTTAGGGAGATCAACATCCAGCACCGCAAATATGGATGCCCTTAAACTAATACATTTTTGAAGTACCCTTTAATTTCATGACAGCATTCAGTCTTTTTTTGGTAGGAGTCAATCATCATGGTAAATCTAAAAAGTGGCACTCTTTGCCCACTCTTACATGTAGTAGTGCTCCAAATCTTTTACATTTGCGAGGGACTCTCCTCGGCACAGCCGTCTTTAGGTATGAACTTTGGCTGAACCATTACTAAACTTTGATCATCTTCTAGCATATCTATTCATTTGTTGGTTTGAAGCTATGCTTAGGCTTCACTTTTTAGCATGTCAATGATTCTATCTTCAGCTCTTTAGCGGAAACATTAAGGTTTTTGTTCCAAAATTGACATATTTTTTGCAACAAAATGGCTTGATAGCAGCTTATGAAAACAGCACCAAAGCAGCATAATGTTGCCTCAACCGCGCTTCACTGTGGGTATGATGTTGCTTTGGTGATGCACAGTGATTGCTTTGTGCAAACCATACCTATTGAAATTCTAGTCAAAATGTTCAAAATTGGTGTCATAAGACCATATCTCATTTTGCTACATACTTTTGAAAAACATGATGATGTTTTTCACAAATCATAGCCAACCTTGGTTGTTTTACATTGCAAGAAAATACTTCTGTCTTGCCAACCTACCCCATAGACCAGACATATCAGCAATAAAGGAGATTGATGTCACATGCAGAACACAACCAGTACTTGCCAGAAATTCCTGTCCATCCTTTAATATTGCTCTAGGCCTCCTGGCAGTCTCCTGGATCAATTTTCTTCTTGTCTTCTCATTAATTTTTGATGGATGTCCAATTCTAAGTAACATAACTGATGTGCCAAACATAAGCCTCTTCATTGTGACCATCTTCACAGTGTTTCATGGTCTACCTTTTGCCTTGGCAAAATTTTTGCACCCGTCTCTCGACTGGTAACCTTCAACAATGAGTTCCCCTTGCAATGTTGTAACATGTTTACATACCATGGCTTTTAATGTAAAATGGAACTAAAAAATGTCAGTACAATCCTACTAATACAGCTAAACCTTATATAGGGTTAAACAGAATCACTTTAAAAGATCACAGCTATGTACTTACTGACTACTATTTAACATGAGTTTAGTAGTGATTGGCTAATTTTGAACACAACAACATCCCCAATTAACCTAAAATGTTCATGGTTACAGAACACCATTATTTTAATCTTTTATTTTTATTTTCCCCCTAAAATGATTTCCATTTGATTTTCAATGGATTTGTACAGATTGTGGGTGACAAAGCTGTATAATGTTGACATGACAAAAACTTGGCATTTTTATTGGTGTGTAAACTCTTTTATCCACTGTGTATACATGTGCATGTAAGTATGAGTGTACGTGTAAAACTGTCTGAGCGTGCATCTGTCTGAGTGTGTATGTATGAGTAAAACCATTTGTCTATGTGTATATCTATGTTCAGTTGTAATAACTATTTATGTATACAGTTTTTTTCTGATGATATAAATTTATGTAGATATATATTTCTGGTACACAGAACCTGTCTCCTTCCTGAACAGTATTATGGCTGGACATTCCGATCTTGTTTTTACTTGCATACAATTGTTTGTACAGATGAACAAGGCACCATCAGGTATCTGGAAATTGCACACAAGGATGAGCCAGACTTGTGCAAATCAACAATTTTCTTCCTGAGATCTTTGCTGATTTCTTTTGACTTTCCCGGGATGCTACACAAAGAAGCTGTGTGTTTCAGGTGTGCATTAAAATACATCCACAGGTGTGTCTTTAATTAACTTGATTGATGTTGCCAATAAACCTACCAGAAGCTTCCAAATACATGACATCATCAAATGATCTGTCCCATATTGTATAAAGACATAGTACTCTGAGTGTACTCTTTTGACCTTGCAGAAAGGCATAAAAATGCTTTAAAACATTCTTTCTCTTTCATTATTCTGACATTTGGTAAATATAAATAATTGTGGTAATCCGAATTGATTTCCTAAAAAGGAAATTTAGCAAATATAACTTTGATAATCCTAACTGACCTAAAATGGGAAAGGTTTATTCTGATTTCATGTCAGAAAGTTAGAAAAACATGGTTATGTGTCTTTTTAGATATTGTATATTTATGTATATGGTTCATATAATGGTGCTATATTGATGTATACATATTATTCAGGGAATAATATGTATACATCAATATATGTGTGTGTGGGGGGGAATATACAGAATAGTAAAGTATAAAAGTAAGAATGCTTTATAAAATAGAATTGTTAATAATTTACTTTTATCAATTAAAAAATTGCAAAATTAATGAACAGAATAGAAAGACCAAGTCAATAGTTAGTGTGATATTCCTTTGCCTGAACCTTTTCATGAATTTTGGCATACAGGTATGTCAAAAGTCATGTCCCTGCCTTTAATCCGGGCTGGCATGCTGTTCCTGTATCATTCCCTGCACATGATAACTGATTTAATCAGCCATCTTGCACCTCCAACAACCGTGGGTGGATTGGAGTTCTGCCTGTGTCTGTTAACCAGTTAGATCCTACTGTCAATCTCCGACAGCGTTACTTAACACGCGCCATTTGATGCAGTATGTTATATAGCACAGGTGATCAGAAAATTCTGGCTTCAAGTCCCCTAAGGGGTCTAGTAAGAAGAGTAAAAAAAAATTCGAAAATTTGCCCCCTCCACGAAAGTTCATATCACCCTCCTTTTGCCCCATTAAAAATAAAATTTGTTATCAATGCTTTAAGAAATGGCTGATCTATCAATATCTAAAATAAATTCATCCAATCGGTACATGGTGTAATGAGAAAAAAATCAAAAAGCCAGAATTAAATTTTTGGGGTTCCTGCAACATTGCAATGCCATGCATTAAGAAGCAATCAAAATATTGTATATACCCCATTAAAACCATCAGCTCGGGACGCAAAAATAAGCCCTCATTCAGCCCCAGATCCTGAAGAATGAAAACGAGTTGGGTCATGGCATATGGCGACACAAGCAAAACATTTTTTATTTACAAATTTAGGAAAAGATATTCACTACTTAAATTAAAAACAACTATACATGTTTGGTATATACATATTCATCCTGACCTGGAGAATTATACTGCCAGGTCAGTTTTACCATAGAGTGAACATGGTAAGTAAAAATAAAAAAACATTATGGAATTGCACACATTTGCAATTTCAACGCACTTGGAATTTTTTCCCTTTTTCCAGTATACTATACGTGAGAATTATTGGTTACATCAAAAAGTAAAACTTGGCCTGCAAAAACCAAGCCCTCATATGGCTATGTTGACTGGAAAAAAAAGGTATGGCTCTTGGAATAAGGGGGGGGGGGGAATGAAAATGAAAAAATGGAAAATTGCACAGAGATGAAGGTGTTAAAAGCAATTGATTCCTCTATATATAAGTAGACTTGCACACAGATTTGAAGGAAATCTGTAAGAAGGTTGTTGCAATTATCTCGGAGATCTAACATAGATCATAAATGCGTATACATTTACGCAAATACTTCTGTCGTCTCATGAATATCAGGATAAGCAGGAGAAAATGTTATACCTTTGGTATCAAAGAGGCAAGAATCATTGATATTGGGTACATTAGTGTTATATTAACCTGATTATGCTTTGTTTGTTGAATACCTAGACCAATAAAAGAAGCAATAAAGGGAATAGTGCTTCTCACCAGTTTGATACCAAAGGTATCCTTTATTTTGTCCTACTTTTATTGCATTACTAGGCCAAATTCCAGCAGGCAGTTTGGATTAGGAGGTCTGTCAGCAACTCCTATTCATTTATGTTCTGTAGGCCTCACTGCCCCGAGCATCAGCTTACCAGGTGAGTATATTTCCTACCTACTACACTCTTTTTTGCTTCTGTACCTAATGTTATCCTATGAAGTGTTTTTTAGTAAATTGTAAACATTTATACATTCATTTAACCCTAAAAATACTCAATTATGTTGAGATCCACGGCCCTGTGAAGGCCACATCATCATTTCCAGAACTCTTTATTCTTTTCTCAAGCCATAGGCCATACACCATTGCAAGACTGAGCACAGCAACAAGACACAATGTAGAAATATTGAATAAGCAAAGTCTCTCCCAAAGATTTCAAAGCAGACTTGGGTTTCCAGATATGCTATTTATGCTATATGCTATTTATCTAAGAAGAACCAAGAAATGGACAATGTTTGGAACCACAGACACAAAAAAGGGCCCAGGAAACTTAGTTCAGTAGATGAAACACACATGCCTATTTTCCTTTCAAACATGGAAGATGTCCAGCAATGCCATCAGCTCAGAATTGGCAAAAACTAGTGACTCAGATACTCCCATCTACTGTTTGGAGAATTATGATCAAAAGCTATCTTCATGGAAAAATTGTGGTAAAAAAACCCCATACCTTTCTCAAACTAGGCAAAATAACATACTCATGCAGGAAAACATAGGAACTGGGTTGCTGACAAATGTCTGAAGGTGCTTTCAACTAATGAGTCAAATTTTGAAATATGAAGTAACAGATGCCATTTTTGTCACTGAAGGCTTGGGTACAATAATGAGTATCTAGAGACAGCTTTGTACAATGGTGGAGTTTCCTTGTAAGTCTGGGGCAGCATTTCAGAAAATGGATGTGAGGATTTAGCCAGGATTATTGGTGTCTCCAATACTGAAAGATACAGATACTTATCCTCATCCCATAAGGGATGCAACTATCTGATTGGCTCCAAATATAGTCTGGAAGAGAACATTAACCCCAAAATACTGTTTATATGTTACGTATATACATATATATATATATATATATATATATATATATATATATATATATAGTAGAGACCAAAATTTTGGACACACCTTCTCATCTCTAGAACAACTATTAAGAGGAGATTTGGGCAGCAGGCCTTCATGGTAAAATAGCTGCTAGGAAACCACTGCAATGGACGGGCAACAAGCAGAAGAGACTTGTTTGGGCTAAAGAACACAGGGAAGGAACATTATTAGACCAGCGGAAATCTGTGCTTTGGTCTGATGAGTCCAAATTTGAGATCTTGGGATCCAACCACCGTGTCTTTGTAGAAAAGGTGAACGCATGGACTCTACATGGCTGGTTCCCACCGTGAAGCATGGAGGAGGAGGTGTGATGGTGTGGGGGTGCTTTGCTGGTGACAGTGTTGAGGATTTATGCAAAATTGAAGGCATACAGAACCAGCATGGCTTCCACAGCATCTTGCAGCGGCATGCTATTCCATCCGGTTTGCGTTTGGTTGGACCATCATTTATTTTTCAACAGGACAATGACCCCAAACACACCTCCAGGCTGTGTAAGGGCTATTTGACTAAGAAGGAGATTGATGGGGTGCTATGCCAGATGACCTGGCCTCCACAGTCACAAGACCTGAACCCAACCGAGATGGTTTGGGGTGAGCTGGACCACAGAATGAAGGTAAAAGGGCCAACAAGTGCTAAGCATCTATGGGATCTTCTTCAAGACTGTTGGAAAACAATTTATGGTGACTACCTCTTGAAGATCATCAAGAGAATGCCAAGAGTGTGCAAAGTAGTAATGAAAGCAAAAGATGGCTACTTTGAAGAACCTAGAATATAAGACATATTTTCAGTTGTTTCACACTTTTTTAAGTATTTCATTCCACATGTTTTAATTCATAGTTTTGATGCCTACAATGTGAATCTACAATTTTCAGAGTCCTGAAAATAAAGAAAACTCTTTGAATGAGAAGGTGTGTCCAAACTTTTGGTCAGCCGTCTATTTGATAAGCGACAAGAAATCAAATAATGTTTTATGTTGGCTTTTTTGGGGGGCCAAATCAACTGGTATTAATTGGTGTTGGGGTTTTCCTAGAAATCAGCAAAGAACACCGATAATTGTAATAAATAAATATGTCTTTAGAAGGTTATTCCCAAGAACATAATGTGGTATTCTACACATACAGAATGAATTATATGTGCCAATTAATGATGAGTGAATATCGAAATACTCGTAACGAGTACTATCAAATACTCGCGTATGCATTACGAATAGCGAGTACAATGCAAGTCAATGGGGTATACTCGCAATGTAATGAGTAACCCGAATGCCGCACTATTCGTGCGAGTAGCGAAAAGTGTGGCATTTGGGTTACTCATCGTTACATTGCGAGTATTCCCTGTTGACTTGCATTGCACACACTATTCGGAGCGAATATGAGAGTATTAGACAGTACTTGTTACGAGTATCGCAAATCCGAGTATTTTGAAACTCGCTCATCATTAAGGCCAATGCAACCTATGTTTAAATCTGCAGTGATTTGCAGCTATCACAGCCATAATGATGACCCCCTACTACTTTCTTAACCCTCAACTGACACTGGATCTGTTTTGTAGTAGTGCTAATACTATCGAACGAGCCTGCTCAGATGCATCCAATTACCATGTCTAAAGCCCGCTTTACGCGTTGCAATATATCTTACAATCAGTCGTTGGGGTCAAGTTGTAAGTGACGCACATCCGGCATCGTTCGTGACGTATTTGCGTGTGACACCTACGTGCGATCAAGATTGAACGCAAAAACGGTGATCGCAAACACATCGTATCTTTGTCTAGAATTGAACGTTTTGTTGCACGTACCTAGTCAATTGAAACGTGTGACATCCCTCATACGATTTTGCAAATACAACTTTCAGGCCGGCTTCTCCCTTGCGAGTTTCTCGCAGTAGAGCAATGCGAGAAAATCTCGCATTGGAATCGGACATGTTAGTGAATGATTCGGCTCGCATTTGCGATTTTTTTTTTTCTCAGTCCAGATCGGACTGAGAAAAAAAATCGCAGCATGCTGCTTTTGTCAGTCGGTCACTATCTTTGTCCCTCTCTCTCTGTCCATCTCAGTCAGTTACCCCCCTCTCTCATACTGAACCATCCCCGATCACCGGCGCGGCATTGCACGGCGTTCACACTGCTCTGGTGGCTTCTCCTCTTTTGAAAAAGCCGGCCGCTCATTATTCAATCTCGTACTCCCTGCTTACCCCGCCCACCGGCGCCTATGATTGGTTGCAGTCAGACACGCCCCCACGCTGAGTGACAGGTGTCTCACTGCACCCAATCAGAGCAGCCGGTGGGTGTGTCTATACTGTGCAGTGAAATAAATAATTAAATAATTAAAAAAAACGGCGTGCGGTCCCCACTAATTTTAAAACCAGCCAGATAAAGCCATACGGCTGAAGGCTGGTATTCTCAGGATGGGGAGCTCCACGTTATGGGGAGCCCCCCAGCCTAACAATATTAGTCAGCAGCCGCCCAGAATTGCCGCATACAATAGATGCGACAGTTTTGGGACTGTACCCGGCTCTTCCCGATTTGCCCTGGTGCGGTGGCAATCGGGGTAATAAAGAGTTAATGGCAGCCCATAGCTGCCACTAAATCCTAGATTAACCATTGCAGGCGTCTCCCCGAGATACCTTCCATGATTAATCTGCAAGTTACAGAAAATAAACACACACAGCCGAAAAATCCTTTATTTGAAATAAAAAACACTAACAAATTCCCTCGTTCTCCAATATAATAAGCCCGGAAAAGCCCTCCATGTCCGGCGTAATCCAGGATGGTCCAGCATCGCTTCCAGCTCTGCTGCATGAAGGTGACCGGAGCAGCAGAAGACACTGCCGCTCCTGTTACCTCCACGCGGCAACTGAGGTGAGTAGCGTGATCAGCTGAGCTGTCACTGAGGTTACTCGTGGCCACCGCTGGATCTGGATCCAGCGGTGGCCGCGAGTAACCTCAGTGACAGCTCAGCTGATCACGCAGCTGTCTTCAGTTGCCGTGTGGAGGTGACAGGAGCGGTGGTGTCTACTGCTGCTCCAGTCACCTTCATGCAGCAGAGCTGGAAGCGACGCTGGACCATCCTGGATTACGCCGGACATGGAGGAGCAGCCAGAGCAGTGTGAACGCTGTGCAGCGCCGCGCCGGGGATCGGTGAGTATGAGAGAGGGCTGCTCAATTCAGTCACTCAGGAGATTAGCGGTCACCGGTGAGTCCTTCACGGGTGACCGCTAATCAGGACGCAACACAGACAGAGCTGCGGTATGACAATGAAGTCGGGTGAAGTTCATCCGACTTCATTCTCATCGTGCGGCTCTGTCTGTGTCTGCTGTCATCTGCCATTCATCTCTGCTACATGGCTGTCTGTGTCTGCTGTCAGCCGCCATGTAGCAGAGCTGAATGTCAGATGACATAGTAAAAACGGATCCCCTACGCATTACACACGCTTGGCAAGTTAATAATAAAAAAAAGGGTGCACAATGCATACGTCACAGAACACATGATCTGAAAGATTGCACACAAAATTGATCAATTTAACATAGACTACTAATGCTCGTGTGACAGCAAATGAACGACCTACGTGCGATCTCATAAGATCCCATATGCGACCTGGGCGTGTCACATCGCAAATGCGATTGTACAACTAATTGCAACGTGTAAAGCAGGCTTAAGAAAGCATATCTAGGCCTTGCTGTCAGATGTTATGCAGAAGTTGCCACTTATTCCATCTGCATTTGCACCTTATGTCCCTCTCTAGTTTAAAAAAAAAAGGTGCAAAAACCTATTACTATGTCTTATAAAACATACCCAGAACCTCCCATGGCATCTGGGTTGCCAACCGTCCTGACATTCCAGTACAGTCTGTAAAAATAAGGCACTTTTTTTTGCCCTTTTCATAAAAACAATTTACAGCGACCTTAATTTTTTAGAAGCAGAAGAAACTTACACAAAACATTTTTACTATAATTATCATTATTTTACAGTTTACAGTAAATGCAGCTGATGTCTTTAAGGACTGTAGGAATGTATCATTTACAATCATAATTATTTGTTATAGTTTTACAATGAGTCTGTAAAAACTATTGTCTGTCCTGGATTTTTTGATAAGCCCTTCAGAAAAATAAAAAGTTAAGTTGCCAACTCTGCATGGCATCCTCATTGCTCTGACAGCTGTGTTGTAGCACAGCTCAGTTTATTTATGCTTAGCTGTGCTAGCTATTAGTGATGGGCGAACCCCCCGATGTTCGGGTCGGGAGCCTCGCCTGAACGTTTTGTAAAGTTCTAGTTCGGGTTCTGAACTTGAGTCCGAACACCGAAATTGTACTTTACAGTTATGGGATGAGGTGGAGGGGCCTGTAAAATAAAGAGTATAGCTAATAATATACATTGTCATTATACTTACAGGTCCTAAGACACGTCCTGCCAACTGTCTCCCATCCGCATCTGCTTTTGGGTCCAATCATTGCTGTGCCCTCCCGGTAACTAGCACAGACTAAAGGACTTTCTGTGAGGTCATAGCCATGTGACCAGTCAGGTGTGAATGTTTTATTACCTCGTTGGTTACAGACTGTTCACATGGCTTTGATGCCATGCAAGGTCCTGTAGTGTCAGTGTACACTACATGGGGCACAGCTGACCGACTCAGCTATGCACTTGGGTGAAGTCTCTGACTGCTTTCAGCTGAGTCTGTGTGAGCAGACATATGTTTGTCTCCTCCGCAGATGTAGCAGAGCTGAAGCTGTTCGCCCGCCTTTGGACTACGTCGGAGGGGTTTATTTTGGATAATATAGATGGAGTCTTAAATGTCTTCTGTTTTTTTCTAATAAAATATTTTTTCTCTGTGTTGTTGTTTTATTTTACTGTTAAAATAACACAATCACAGATGCTGTCACAGAGTGGGCGTCTGTGATTGGCTGTTGGAGTAACCTGAACTAAGCCCATACATTCTAGCATCTATACACATATAGTAGGGTAAAAATAAATAATTAAATAAATAAAAAAATGACATAGCGCTCCGCAGTATTTTTGATTATCAGCGCAGATAAAGCGGATGGCTAAGGGCTGACACCCCTATCTGCCTGAATTTACCTTGGCTGGCAATCAAAATACAAGAAGCCTATTATTTTTTTTTAATTAATTAAAAAAATTATTAAAAAAAAATGTGTGGGCTCCTGCCGTATTTTGATCGCCAGTCAGGTAAAACCAGGCAGCTGGGGTCTGGGATTCTCAGCATGGTAAGGCCCAAGCGTTCTGGGCCCATCACGTTAAAAACTGCCCCTGCAAATGGCGCATTGTTTCTTAGCGCCATATCCAGGAGTTTTACTCGGCTTATTCAGTGGCCCTGATGGCGGTGACATGCTGGGTAATAAAGGGGTTAAAACCAGCTTTGGATTCTCAGCTGGTACTAATCCCGAAATTCATGGTGTCGTGCCAAATTAGACATGGCCACCATAAATTTCAAGTAAACAGTGAAAAAAACACAACACAGAGAATTTTTTTTATTAGAAATAAAACAAAAAACATTTAGAGACTCCATTTTTATTATAAAAAAATCCTTAGTCTGACATAGTCCACAGGTAGAGCATTGTCAGCTCTGCTTCATCACACTGTGCAGACAGCATCTATACAGAGTGAGAAGCAGGCGATACTGACGCCGGAATGCAACTTACGTATGACTCGTGCAGTCTCGCATTGGCAGCCCCTGGCACGGACTAAAGGGGGCTTTACACGCTACGACATCGCTAATGCAAACTTGTTGGGGTCACGGAATTGGTGACGCACATCCGGCCGCATTAGCGATGCCGTTGCGTGTGACACCGATGAGCGACTTTACATCGTTGTAAAAAGAGTGCAAAATCGCTCATCGGTGACATGGGGGTCCATTCTCAAATATCGTTACTGCAGCAGTAACAAGGTTGTTCCTCGTTCCTGCGGCAGCACACATCGCTCCATGTGACACCGCAGGAACGAGGAAGCTCTCCTTACCTGCCTCCCGGCCACAATGCGGAAGGAAGGAGGTGGGCGGGATGTTACGTCCCGCTCATCTCCGCCCCTCCGCTTCTATTGGGCAGCCGCTCAGTGACGTCGCTGTGACGCCGCACGGACCGCCCCCTTAGAAAGGAGGCGGTTCGCCGGTCACAGCGACGTCGCCGGGCAGGTAAGTATGTGTGACGGGTCTGGGCGATCTTTTGCGGCACGGGCAGCGATTTGCCCGTGTCGCGCAACAGATGGGGGCGGGTACCCACACTAGAGATATCGGGACCGATATTGCAGTGTGTAAAGCCTGCTTAACACTCTCCGGACACAAGCACCTCAGCTGTATGGAAATACATGCAGCTGACCGCTCCTGTCAGGACTCAGGAGAGTATGCGGCCATATCGGGTGATGCGATGCGAGACTCGCACAGTGACAATCAAAGTTCAATTGAGTCCATGAGCCATGGACTCAGGTGAACCATGAGGTCACCATGAACTTGGCTGAAAACAGCTGAAGACTGCCGAGTGACAAGTAGTGCAGTGCATACCCCCAGAAGTTAACAGGACCTGCCATGTCATCATAGCCATGTGACCTGTCTAACCCAATGTCTGCACAACATTCACACCAGACTGGTCACATGGCTATGACATCATGGCACGTTCTGTAAGTCAGTTTTGGTTACCAGTGGCACAGAAATGATTGGACGTGGAAACAGAAGCGGCTGGGAGACAGAGTCTGCAGGATGTGTTGCGGGACCTGTAAGTATAATCATAATGTTTTTTAGTAATGTGTTTTTTTACAGCCCCTGGACTGAACTGGACCTGAACTCTAACATGAACTTCCCAGAAAGCTCATGTTTAGGATCATGTGCAAGAACACCATGTGTTCGGTACGAACCCCTAACTTTACAGTTCGGGTTCCCCCATCACTACTAGCTATCATTGGAGAACAAGCTCTGTAGATAACCATGGATCACACCAATGGAGCTAGTAAATAGTAATGAATATTGGTAAAATAGTGGATCACAGTCATTACATTCAAAGCTATCAATGGTGACCTCACTCAAAAGCATATTAAAATTGTCCATTGTAAGATCTATGTATCTCTATACAGTAGCACATAGCAGAGCTTCCGGATAGAGAGCGATGTTGCATCTTGTTGGCTGGTGGCCTGTATATTTCCAATGGGCCATTTGGTATATGCAAATAGGTCAAGATCCTTGGTTTTTCAGATTTTATTTTTTTTTTATCTGTGAATCATAAAATAAATGTATATATAGGAATTTGGCGACATTCTATTTAATATATCTTACACTGGTGCTCAATAATACAGTTCTCTGAATTGTTAGGGTCCCAAAAACTCTGTTATGGCCCACCCTGTAGAATTGATTTATAAAGTAAATAAATTAGTGCTCAAAAAGGCAGAGATATAAGACACTAAAATCCCTAAATAGTACATTGTATAATTCTGGTATATGCTTGTTAATGTTTCATTAGTGTAGATTTTTTAGGTGTCCTTGGCCACAACCATCCAATAAGCCCATGTTTTGCCAAAGAAATATTGGTTTTCTAGGTAATGCAAAACTGTTTTATTCAATATGTTTAGATCAATATATTTGCTGTGTAATCTAGGATGAGGAACCTCTTGTCTCAGTGCTTAGCATAACTTAAAAAAGTCACTGTTATTCCAATTGATATCAGAATAGTCTATATTCACTTTTCACAGATTTGATGAACATTGATAATATTGTTCCAGCATCTAAGTTCTGTCAATATTCCGCATCTAATGCATGTGAGTGGGGTTTTTGAAGCCCCCTTTATATGCCCTTAAGAAAACCCAAGCAAATTTGTTTCTGCCATTGTTTCAATGGATTAGCTTCATCTACTGCACTCAACAGCATATCCACTGCAGAAATTTAAGTGCAGCCTCTTTAAAAATATGCATTGGACTTGCTACAGGTAATTGCTGGATGAGACATCTTAGTATTAGGCCTCATTCAGACATCTGTGTCTTCTGTACGTGTTGTCTGTTTTCACATGTACTGGAGGCACAGACCCATGTAGACCCATTAAAATCAATGGGTCTGCGCACACGTTCGTCTTTTGACATGGACCATGTGTCCGTGTGGAGCAGACGTGTCGTCTGTGTGTTCCACATGGCAACATGTTCGTTTTCTGCTGGCAGCATGGGTGTCACACGGACCGCATACGGATGGGATCCATGTAACATCATTGTAACATGTACCGAAGAAAACACAGGTGACAAAAATAAAGAATTTTTATACTTCCCTGTCTACTGCGATGCTGTCTCTGCCTCTGCTGTTACTTCTATGTCCTGCTCATTATGCTCATGCATATTCACTGCACTCACCGCAGACCCAGAAGTAACAGCAGCATGGGAGACAGCACCTCCAGGAACAGGTAAGTATACCGGCTCATATTGTCCATGTGCTATCCGGATGTCACACGGATAGCACAGGGACAGCACACATAAAACACACACTCGGACACATGCACACACAAATATGTACCTTCACCACGGACCATGCAAAATGTTAGTGTTTTACACAAATGGGTGAAGGAGGCCTTAGGTTGGCCATACACATTAGATGGCTGAAAGTTGAACTATGCTCACTCCCATACAGAGGAGCGCTCTTTCGCCTCAGCGCTCCAGTATTCTGTATGATAAAGCTTCCAATTGACACATCATCTGGTGGCTTATCTTATTGGGAAAAATCTGATCTGCAGTATAAAAATCGGACATTCACAATCGACATCTTTTTGACCCATTTGTCGGCCATCAACCCCATACACATTAAATTGTCAGTCGAATTTGTCAATATCGGCGTGTTCAGACAATATTAGACTAATATTACTATTATTATTAGCAGCACTACTATAGAAAAACTGGAATTAAAATATCCTAGCTTTGCAAATATGTTTTTTTTCTTCAGATCTAGGCTTTTCTAGCAGTTAATCCGGAATTGGACAAAATGCTAAAATTTAGCAGGGATAAGCCCGCTTTACATGCTGCAATGTATCTTACAATGTGTCGGCAGGGTCACGTCGTAAGTGACGCACATCAAGCATTGTAAGTTACATTGCAGTGTGTAACTGCTACGTGCGATTGTGATTGAAGGGTAAAACGTTCATCGCACGCACGTCGTACATTCCTCATGAATTGTATGTCAGGTTATTCATCGTACCCTGGGTAGCACACATCGCGGTGTGTGACACCCCAGGAACGATGAACAGATCTTACATACGTCCTGCGGCTCCCGGCCGGTAATGCGGAAGGAAGGAGGTGGGCGGGATGTTTACGTCCCGCTCAGCTCCACCCCTCCGCTTCTATTGGCTGGCTGCCGCGTGACGTCGATGTGATGCCGAACGTCCCTCCCACTCCAGGAAGTGGACATTTCGACGCCCACGTTGAGGTCGTATGGAAGGTAAGTATGTGTGACGGGGGTTAATCGTATGTGCGGCACGTTCAACAAATTGAACGTGCCACACATACGATGGGGGCGTTGCAAATCGCATACGATATCATATGCGAAATTGCAATGTGTAAAGCAGGCTTAATACATGCCACTGTCAATATGTTTAAAATTTGCTTTACATAATTTCTACATATAAATGTCAGTTTTTGTCACAGCAAAACATGAGGAGAATTACAATGTCCCCAATGTAATTATGAATTTAAAAAAGAAAAATCCTGCTCAAATGTTTGATCCAATAATCTGACCATGGCCTAACTTCTAAAAGTTATGGGAAAGCATTCTATGAAGGTTTTCTTTGATAAAACTTGTCTATGATCAAATATTTGCTATGTGCAGAGTGTTGATGATCAGATATGGAGGAATATAGACAAGTACTATCTGCAATACTGGAATTGGAAGCCCTTCTTCATAAATGTTGTGATCAGAGCTAAATCCTTTAGGAAGATTATCCATGTAGAAATCAGGAAATCCTGCAAGTAAAGCACTTTTATTCCCCACTTGTCAGAACAACATTTAAAAAAAATGCAGTTTTGATAGGTTCAGGAGTAATTGCATAGCCTCAGATGATGAATTTAATTAGTGTCCTTTTAATAACTGATTGCGAGACTGTCAAAATCATATCTTACTAGGCATTGAAGAGTGAACTACACAGACCTACAATCTTTGCATACAAATAATTAAATGCATTTCCCATGGAGTGATATTAACTTCTTATTTTATCTTTTAAGGTTCTTTATAAGACAATCATGCTGTTGAGAAAATGTGTCCAAGGGGATTGAAAAATAATATATTCTTAGATATTAATTAGGGATGATCGAATACCTCAAATATTCGTCTATGCCCGTATTCGTCGACTAGGTCACCGCTATTCGACTATTTGCGAATATTCGATGCGCAATGTAACTCCATAGGAAACCGGAATAGTTGCCGAATAGCAACTATTCGGGCTTCCCATAGACTTACATTGCGCATCGAATATTCGCATAGCGGTGACCTATTCGTCGAATATTCTCAAAGCCGAATATTGCCGAATATTTGTGAGATTTGATCATCCCTAATATTAATGTAACATTATTTAGTTTAATAACCATTGCAGATTAACTGAAGCGTGGTAAAGTATTGAAAAACGCCTAACAGAATTAAAACTAGTGAGTACATAATATAATCAAAAGTTTATAACATGTGACTTATCAAACTATATCATTATTTCATTGTTTTATTAAAATGTCCAAAGAAAATATTTTTACCAAAAATTTTAATGACATCACCAAACTTTCCTTTAAATAACTCTACTGTACATTATGCAAATAATACAGATACAACATACATAGAATTACATTGTACCAAATAACGTCTACTGTGGATACAATGGTATTCTAAAAGGTTCTTTGTCAATAGCACTTAGGTTGATGGTGTGCTGAGTTAGTGGTATCGGGGTCACATTATGAATATTGGACAGTTTAGGAAAAGTGTGCACAAAATGAAAACTCTTCTGATTTTATTTTCCAGTAATTCACAATTCTAGCGCCAAGCTTTCCTAATATTAATAACAGTTATGAGCAAAAGTTAGGTTACAAATATCCCTCTTTACAAACACAGTACTTTTAACCAGTAATCTAACTGTACATGAGTACACACAATAACACTATAAAAAGAAAAATAGGCCGGTACTGTTTATTCTTCCGGAATTACCTTGTAGCAACTGTTGCAAAATAAGACATTAAGAAAAGATGTCTTTGTAGAGGTATGGCAGAAAACAAGAAGATTACTCTGATATTTTAATCCTAATTAAATTGATATGAAGACTGTGCTTTTCCAATGAGCTAACCTTAACTATATAGATGTTTGCCATATTGATCAAGGCCTGAACAAGTATCGAGTAAAGTAATTTCTCTACATTACATCAGCTGGAATCTGTCTATCAATCTATTTTATATCCGATTATGTATGAATTATATCAATCATCGATCTGTCAATCATTTATTATCTATCACAGTATTTCTATACATGAGATGTAATAGATAATGTAACATATTATATATTCATAGCAACCAGTGGTATAGCACAGTCTGATCTCTCGACATGTCCATTGTTACCAGCATTGTAACGATATCCCCCCACCACCACCCAGAGTGAAGATGCCAGACAGTAAAGCATAATGAGGCTAGCTTCCATACAACATCATAAAGCGATTGCTTTCACAAGTACCAAGGGTCGCAGAAATGCAACAATCAGATTCTCAGGAAATAGGTCACGTAAATGAGATGACAACTTTGATCTGCTGGATTGTTACAATGGTTGTCCTGTGCCTGCAGATTGCATGCCTTAGCTTACACCCCCTCCCCCTCTTTAAGGAGGTACAGTAGCGGTGGTCACACATGCTCCCCATCCATGCAATGTGACAGAGGTAAACTTACCTGGATAGCTTAGCAATCTTTGCAAAGCCAAACACATCCATGCATGCAGCTGTGCTCTTTTCTCCCCTTCTTTCAGGCAAGCAACATCCTGCTGTTATCACAGGTTTGACAAATATTGGATGTCTTCTACATCAGAATGCAGCACAGTATCATCCTAGGTCTGCAGTTTGGGAATGAATCACTCAGGAAGAGCATTGATTCTATTTTTGCATCCAGCCAGAAATGTCAATATGACAGTATCTGGTCTTCAGGCTCCTCGCTGCATGTCTAATTTACAGTGTGCTATTCTACATTGTTCAGCCTGTGTCCACGTCGCTCTTTTAAGCATCTTTGCTGTGCTTTCTTCACTGAAGACTGCTGATTCCAGGCAGTGAAAAAGAAACAAAAAGGGAGGAGGTAGGAGCAGCCAGTGTGCATGCAGTGAAGCAGCAACAGAGGAAGGAGAGCTTCAGAGATGCAGTAAATCACCCCTGCCTCTGCATAATGCTCACTATTACCTTCTGCTCTACAAGCACCCTAACATCACTCCGCAGCTTTACCAATCGATGGTACCCAACCTTTCCCCACCTGTATTAGGCCAGTGCGTGGCTCATTGTGCATTCTGTTTCAGAACAGTCTTCCTTAAAAGTCACCATGGTCTTGTCTAGAAATAAAAAGGTCAAAAGTAACAGGAAACAATACAGTATCAAGCATGATGTCAAGTATGATCATTAATGGAGATAAAACATGATTGCAGGCATTCATAGGTCCTAGTGTCCCTAAATGAAGAGTAGCTGTTTAGTAGATTTTTACAGAGAGATGAATGGAGGACCTATCTGCAGTAGCATTACTTCACGTAATATATTTGAGATTCTGGAATTCAGTACTAAAAGTGAATAAGGTTGATTCACAGAGGAGATTTCTGGGCTTTTTGCTAGTAATATACTATTCTCACAGCTTAAACCAATACTATAACATGATACAAATAACCATTAAAAGCATTAAAGGGGTGGTCCCATTATATAGCTTCAAGAGCACATCGCGTTCGGCTCTTGGCTTTCTGTCTTTCTTTCTCTTCTGGCTTTTTTGCCGGCAACGGTGCGCTCAAGAATTTTGACACATCAAACTATTGGAATGGCCACACCGCTCATCTGAATGATGCTCTTTCCCAAGCTTTACTTCTGTACCTTGGAAAAAGCACATGGGGACATAACCATATATAAGGACTTCTATGTTACTAAGATTGCATTTAAAAGCTTGAAAAGTGTTCAATATCATCCTAGGAGACCTCAAAGGATTAAACACTTGTGTTTAGAGCAATTGGAGGTTTTGTTGTTCTTGCAAATGGTTTCAAATAAAAAATCAGTGATGTTAGATAATTTGATTTTTCAAAACATTCGCTCATCGTTATCAAACAGCAGAAATGTATGATACCATGTACCAAATCTCATTTTACAGTTTAAATTGACTTTGCAAATTTAAAATATTCTTACATTTTTAACATATGTAAATTGAATATGTTGCATCTTTCTGCACAGAGAAAAGGCTGAGCTGATGGGCATGAAATTCAATACTTATCTTAATATTAATTTCTAATAATATTTATACAAATAAAGACAGTTTTTCTAGTGAAATGTTCCTTAATACCAGATCTTAATGGTGCATGACAAGCTTATTCATAAAGGGTTATTCTAATCATCTCTTTTCAGGAGCACAACGCTCCTCAGCCCCATGGCTTCCTGGTTGCCTGGGGGCAGTGCGCTCCTGAAGATTGACCACTCACACCATTGGCACATTCAAGCCCCATGGCCCAAACTGAGCTCTCTCCCAGGCTGCTAACAAATAACAACTTGTAAGAAAGGGTAAAAATGCCGTGCTGCCGTAGTAGAGAACAAACCAGGATTCTTTAGAAGTGATTTCCTTTCTATGCATTTCAGAGAATCTTTCTCCTTCTTCAGGAAAAACATTTGCCCTGAAGAAGGAGAAAGATTCCCTGAAATGTGTAGAATTCAAATCACTTTTCAAGAATCCTGGTTGATTTCCTACTAGAACAGCGTGGCATTTGACCCTTAATTACAAGTTTTTATCTGGTTCCATGTGGGGCTGCAGCAGCCATGGTGATATACACATATTAGTGGTTATTACTCTCACAACTCCTTAAGGTGAGCACCTTCTGGGTTTTACTTCTGTACCACCTCTTGGAAAAGACCATACTTGTGGTCCTTTGTCTTCCAGTTGATTATTTTCAGTAGGCTGCTAACACAGACGACAGTGCCTCTGCAACATAAAATAAGAGTAGTTGGACTGAAGTGCACCAGATTCAGTGCACTTTGCCATGAGTATGCTCTAAATCAGGAGTCTCATGCAGCCCCTGAATCTGTTATCTGCGGCCCGTGCAGTACCAGAACTCCTGAGGTATAAATATGGAGAAAAGGAATTTATTTTAACTCCTTTGTGAAATCTGCTTTACATATATAGTGCAAAGATGGTAGAGCAGGCACCATCATTAGCGGGTGTCAGATGGTGCTGGTAGTTACCGTGGCAACCCAAAGCCAAGTAATAGCCTTCATGTGAATGAGGGTCCAAGAGGGCAAAAATTAACATATCTAATATTGTGTAATGTAAACGTATTGCAGAGTATAGATCAGCGATCAGTTAAGTAAAAGTTCAATATTAGGGAGTAAGTAAAAGAGGGGGAAAAAAAATAAAAAACATTAAATAGTAATGTATGAAAAATTCATGGAAATATTTTGCTAATAAAAATGCAGTTTAATGTAAAGATGAAAGCAAACAGAAAAATGTACATTTTGTTTCGATACTTCCGGATTGGCCTAAGCTAAAAATCTGTGCCAGCTTTTTCATTATAACGGCACAAGAAAAATCGGAAAAAAGTCATCAAAAAGTCATATTGAAAAGAAATTATATCACTGTAAACGTTGTCTCGTCCATCAAGGATTGTGGCCCATCAACATCAATTTTGTTCTATCTGCGGGCAAGTTTGAGACACACAGATGAGCCATTTCAGTAATAGAAGATTTCTAGCTTCCTCTCTGGATCCTGTTTGAACACCATAGATTCTCATCAATGGCATTCTATAGCCTATCTGCCAGTCTGAATGCACAGACATAGGCATATCCATCATGTGTATGCCTGCCATTCCAGAATTAGCAGCTAAATGTATTGATTCTAGTTTAAATAATTTCCTTAAAAATTAACCCTTTAACGACTGATGATCTTTTAACGGAGGTCGTTCAGAGGCCTTATACCTTAGCACCGCTTTTTAACGGAATCTATTGGGGCTGATTAATCCCTGAAATACCGATGTTAATCATGAGAGCGGTATCTAAAGGATTAAAAGGAAGTTAATGGACCCCCATTGGCAACGTTGGCCCCCTGCAATCGTAATAACAGATGACTATTGTTGCCATGGTACCCTGAGGTTATCTGGTGACCCTAGGGTACGTGGCCTGTTAGATACTGCTAGCAACATCTAACAGGCTCTGTCAATGAGACACTAACAGGTGTCGTGTACTGCAGTACAATAGTACTGCAATACATGAGACCAGTGATCATTATAATGAGACAAAAGGAGCCACTTTGGACTCTGTTTGGTCTCTGATTCACTGGTGACCCATCATTTAGGAGTCTTTTTAGTGCTCAAATGGGGACAAGCACAATTCTGTGCACAGCAAAAAAAGATGAATATTACTGGAACAGATGCCAAATGGAGTCCAAAGTGGCTCCATTTGCCTCATTATGGTGAGTGTTTCCATCTGGGGTTTCATTTGAATCCTATTTTTGGCTGATTTCCATGGAAAACCAACATAATTGCTCAGCATGGCAGACGAGAATATTATCCCAGCCTTATATTTATAGTGATCAAAAAATATTATGCACCCCAAAATTTTACCAACAAAAACCCCAACTTATCCCACACAAAACCAGCCCCACTAAGGTCCATCATCTTCCCTGGAAATATAAGAGATTCCCATGTTACTGGTAAAACATAGGCTCTAAAAAAGTAACAGCTTTCATCCCCTTAAAGAAATTAGTGAAATATGCTCTCCCACATCCAATAACCCCCCTGCTTTTGAGCACTATCGTGTTCCAAAACCGCAGTAATGGCCCCATAAGTGGTTTTATTGTAGTGTGGAGAGCACACTTAGGGCGGCTTTGCACACTACGACATCGCAGGTGCGATGTCGGTGGGGTCAAATCGAAAGTGACGCACATCCAGCGTCTTTTGCGATGTCGTAGTGTGTAAATCCTAGATGATACGATGAACGAGGGCAAAAGCGTCGTTATCGTATCATCGCTGCAGCCTCCGACATTTCCATAATGCCGGTGCAGCGACAGGTGCGATGTTGTTCCTCGCTCCTGCGGCACCACACATCGCTGTGTATGAAGCCGCAGGAGCGAGGAACTTCACCTTACCTGCCGCCGGCTGCAATGAGAAGGACGGAGGTGGGCGGGATGTTTACATCCTGCTCATTTCCGCCCCTCCACTTCAATTGGCCGCCTGCCGTGTGACGTCGCTGTGACACCGCACGACCCGCCCCCTTAGGAAGGAGGCGGGTCGCCGGCCAGAGGGACGTCGCACGGCAGGTATGTGCGTGTGAAACTGCCGTAGCGATAATAATCGCTACGGCAGCTTTCACTAGATATTGCACGTGCGACGGGGGCGGGACTATTGCTGCAGCATCGGTAACACATTGTTACCGATGTCGCAGCGTGCAAAGCCCGCCTTAACCATTTACTTGGTGCATGTCATCAGAAGTACAGACTGGGCACAATGTATGGGAGCACTACTGTATATGAGGGCATAATGTAATGGCACTAAAAAAGCATATTTGTAAGTCTCCATGAAAAAAAAACATGGTGAGACAAAATAGTCACGGTAATCACAGATAAATTGATTGAGCGAAGCAATTTCTACAACAGGGTCACTTTGTTTTTTTTCTGTTTTTCTGGGACTTTAGTGGTTCTGCAAATATCACCAGCAAACTAGTCTAGAAAAATCTAGGCTCTAAAAGCCAAATAGCGATCCCTCTTGCTCAGCCCTGCTGTGTGGCCAAACATAAGTTTATGATGACATATAGGGCAATACTGCATTTGTAATAAAATGTAGGGTCCAGTTTCACCATTTAATCTTTGTATAACTGATACATTTTCAACAATTAAAATTTTACCGCTAAAATGTTTTATTTCCATGTCCCCATATTATAACATTTTGTGAGGCACATGTGAGTTAAAACTACTTGCTACACCTCTAGATTAATTTTTTTAGCAGTGAAGTTTACAATATGAAGTCATTTGGGGATTTCTCCGATCTGGCACCTCAGGGACTCAGCTAGTGTAGGCCACAATCTATAACAGAATCTGCATTTTAAAAGCCTAGTATAGCTCCTTCGCATCTTATCCCCACTTTGTACTCAAACAGTAGGGTACAACCACATATGGGGTAGTGCCACAACTGGTAAAAATTACATAAAATTGTCCTGTCTATTTTCTCCTGTTTAAACCTCAATTATCAATTAGAAGAAGGAACCCACATAACAAAAAAAACAAAATGAAAATTCCTATATTAAAATTACCAAATTTTATTAGTCATTTACTAAAAAACTGTCAGTGCAGTCAGAAATAGAATAGCCACTAAAAAGTGGTATGGGCGGGTGTAGGGGACAAAGTGCGCCAGATATCGATATGAGGAATATTCAATGTATACATAGAGGAGGGGTGGGGCCTATCCTAGCCCTATGAATGTCCCCTACCTACCAGCGGAGTGTAAACACCCTAATACTTGGTGCCCCCGCTCCTCGGCGGCTGTCCCTCACTGTCCCTCCAACCACAAAACCACCATCACCAAAAAGTGTATGTGCAAAAGTGCAGTCAAGACTAATAGTCTAAATAACCACTCTATAGATTAAATGTAGATATTACAGCAGTGGTTCCCAAATCAGAGTAACCACTCTATAGAGTCATAAAGTAGAATGCATTAAACCCTTCAAGGATAAGTATGCAATGCTTTCATCCTCCAGGTCATATTAGTAAAAATACCAGTCAAGACTAATAGTCTAAATAACCACTCTATAGGTTAAATGTAGATATTACAGCAGTGGTTCCCAAATCAGAGTAACCACTCTATAGAGTCATAAAGTAGAATGCATTAAACCCTTCAAGGATAAGTATGCAATGCTTTCATCCTCCAGGTCATACTAATAAAGATACAATTTAATGCACCTGCACACCTATCTCATATTATCATGTAAGTCATCTCAATTTGAGAAAGGTACTTATCATAGCGTTGTCATCTCGTTCTCATCTCGACGCGTTTCTCCCTCAGAATATCTGAGGGTTCATCAGGAGATGTTCAGTCTTTTTTTCTTTTTTTCCCGTTGTCACAATGGAGGTACGGTGCCTAATAGCGTCGCTGGGAGCCACACAGATCTGGGTCCCATCCCAATCAATGGTAACAGAGATAATGCCCCATCAGGCCAGTATACCACCACCCCTTCTTAATATAGACTCGGTCGATGCCGAGTAGTCCCGTCCCCATGAGGCTTACCGTCCTAGCGTCTTTGAACCGCCGCGCCATATTGCCGGCGGTCACTTCCGGTACGTGATCTTGTGACCGGAAATCAATATTTCCCACCAGGCCTTGCTCACATCCACAGGCCTCCGACGTCACATCGGGAGATCCGGCGTGTGGAACGCAATGTATTCCACTTACAAGGGAACGCCCCTGCAGGAGGCAAACTCCCCACCAGGACCCGCCCACACTTCCAAACCTCCGACATAATACCGGAGGTCACGAAGCGTGGAGCGCAAACTGCGTTCCACTTATAGGGACCGCCGCCACAGTAGCCTCATATGTAGTGGGAGGGTGAATAGTTGATCACGGACTGAGGGGTCAGGCTATTCATAACAATAAGAAAAATAGATAGAGTGCGATATTATTAAATCGCTATTAACCATTGCTCATCCTATAGGGACAATAAACACTTAGGCATCTCTGCCTGCTCCACTAAAATAACCCATCACATGATGATAGCAGAAAGAGATGATTACCAAAGATACCACAATCATCATATAAGATCATATAAAACTGGTGAAGTTTAGTTGCTCATTGAGAATCATCAACCTGTCCGCTTATACCCTCTCTACAGACGAGGAAAAGGTTCTGGCCGCAGGTCTTACTTTTGTTCCAACTACACGGTGCGATCCATTTTTATGGATCAAGGATATCAACTTGTTTCTTAGGAAACTAAAGTGGAAGAAACACTTTGTCATTACGGATAGAATTAAATGCCCAACAACTGGGAATTCCGTTGGAGTCCCTGAATGATGTTAGGTTGCTGGCCGGGCTTGCTGAGGAAAGTGATCGTGAAATTGGTGAAGGCCCTTTCTCGGATCTAAAGCCTAAAAGTGTACGATTACCACCATTGGGGGAATGTAGCAATATTGATATATTTGCTAAACTTGTCTCGGCTGAGATTAGCAAAATTAACCCAAGAAGGGGTTGATCTGAGACTAATTTGGGATCTCTGGAGAGGGAAGCACTGTTGTCTCTAGAAAAAAATAGAAACATCGTAATTAAGCCCTCCGATAAAGGAGGGAACACTGTGATTCTTGATGTAGAAAAATATAGGGATATGTGCTTTTCGATTCTCCATGATTCTGTGACCTATGAGATACTGAGGGGGGACCCCACAAAAGACTATGCCTGTAAACTATTGGAGATTTTAACACAGGCATTGGATGATATGCTTATCTCCAAGAGTGAATTAGACTTTATGTATCCTAAACATCCGAGAATAGCAACATTCTATTCACTCCCTAAGATACATAAAGGCTATGTGCCATTAAAAGGCCGGCCTATAGTTTCGGGCATTGAGGCACTGTGTCAAAATGTTAGTGTCTATTTGGACAAACTTCTGCGGCCGTTTGTAACATCACTGCCATCATACATTAGGGATACTGCTGATCTTATTGGAAAGTTGGAAGGAATTTGTTTGGAACCGGGCACCATCTTAACATCTATAGATGTGGAAGCCCTTTATAGCAGTATCCCTCATGAGAAGGGGATTGAGGCAGTTGAGTACTTCCTAAAAAGTAGGGGGAATCATTTTGGATCCCATAACATCCTAATCATCAAATTGTTAAGGTTTGTCCTAGGACACAACTACTTCCTGTTTGACAGGAAGTTCTACCACCAACTCAGGGGCACGGCGATGGGGAGCCCTTGTGCTCCCACATACGCTAATTTGCTCCTGGGTTGGTGGGAGGACACAGTTGTCTTTAGGGATGAGGATGTCATCTGGACCCCCAGGATTTTGTTCTGGGGGAGGTACATCGATGACATCCTCATCCTCTGGTCGGGTGACCAACACTCTTTTAGGGCCTTTGTTGCACACCTAAACGTGAATAACCTGAATCTTAGGTTTACCTCTGAGATAGGGGGAGATAGGATTTCCTTTTTGGACCTATATATCAAGAGAAATCAGGACGGCTATTTGGACACTAGCATTTATAGGAAACCCACGGCAACCAATAGTTTGTTGCGGTGGGAGAGCTGTCACCCTACGAGTCTAAAAAGAGGGATCCCTAAGGGGCAGTTCCTCCGACTTCGGAGGAATTGTTCTAGTTTGGGAGATTTCCAGGCACAATCTAATAACCTTAAGCGTAGGTTCAGAGATAGAGGTTACCCAATGGGAGTGATCGACAAGGCATATAGGTTTGCTAAGGGAACTAACAGGACAGAGCTCATGGTCCCCCGACAGAAAATACAGAATGATGGGATGACGAGACTAATTGGGACATATGACGACCAAACGGATAGGATTATGGACATATTGAGGCGACACTGGGACATTTTACGGGCAGACCCAGACTTGGTAGACACCTTAACCACAAAGCTCTCGGTCACTTTAAGGAGGGGGAGGTCAATAAGGGACCATTTGGTCCACAGTCACTTTGAGCAACCAAAAATGGCAGGGACATGGTTGGACAGGAGACCTATTGGGACCTTTAGGTGTGGATCATGTAGTTTCTGTAGATTTATTGACCCCTCTAAAACGTTTACAAGTGCGGTGACAGGGAGAGTTTTCTCCAATAGGGATTTTGCAAATTGTAAAACCACGGGAGTGGTCTATATGTGCACCTGCCAATGTCCCAAAAACTATGTGGGTAAAACCAAAAGAGAGCTAAGAGTGAGGATAGGGGAGCATATAGGTGACATCCTCCACAGAAGAGATACTGCTCTAGCCCGGCACATAGTCCAGTGTCACAATGGAGATACCAAAAGTGTCCTATTCAAAGTAATTGAGACCGTCCAGAAACATGAGAGATTGGGGGATTGGAACAGGTTAATCCTCCAGAGGGAAACCAGGTGGATTTACCTGTTGCGTAGTATGTCCCCGGCTGGGATTAATGAGCAACTAAACTTCACCAGTTTTATATGATCTTATATGATGATTGTGGTATCTTTGGGAATCATCTCTTTCTGCTATCATCATGTGATGGGTTATTTTAGTGGAGCAGGCAGAGATGCCTAAGTGTTTATTGTCCCTATAGGACGAGCAATGCTTAATAGCGATTTAATAATATCGCACTCTATCTATTTTTCTTATTGTTATGAATAGCCTGACCCCTCAGTCCGTGATCAACTATTCACCCTCCCACTACATATGAGGCTACTGTGGCGGTGGTCCCTATAAGTGGAACGCAGTTTGCGCTCCACGCTTCGTGACCTCCGGTATTATGTCGGAGGTTTGGAAGTGTGGGCGGGTCCTGGTGGGGAGTTTGCCTCCTGCAGGGGCGTTTCCTTGTAAGTGGAATACATTGCGTTCCACACGCCGGATCTCCCGATGTGACGTCGGAGGCCTGTGGATGTGAGCAAGGCCTGGTGGGAAATATTGATTTCCGGTCACAAGATCACGTACCGGAAGTGACCGCCGGCAATATGGCGCGGCGGTTCAAAGACGCTAGGACGGTAAGCCTCATGGGGACGGGACTACTCGGCATCGACCGAGTCTATATTAAGAAGGGGTGGTGGTATACTGGCCTGATGGGGCATTATCTCTGTTACCATTGATTGGGATGGGACCCAGATCTGTGTGGCTCCCAGCGACGCTATTAGGCACCGTACCTCCATTGTGACAACGGGAAAAAAAGAAAAAAAGACTGAACATCTCCTGATGAACCCTCAGATATTCTGAGGGAGAAACGCGTCGAGATGAGAACGAGATGACAACGCTATGATAAGTACCTTTCTCAAATTGAGATGACTTACATGATAATATGAGATAGGTGTGCAGGTGCATTAAATTGTATCTTTATTAGTATGACCTGGAGGATGAAAGCATTGCATACTTATCCTTGAAGGGTTTAATGCATTCTACTTTATGACTCTATAGAGTGGTTACTCTGATTTGGGAACCACTGCTGTAATATCTACATTTAACCTATAGAGTGGTTATTTAGACTATTAGTCTTGACTGGTATTTTTACTAATATGACCTGGAGGATGAAAGCATTGCATACTTATCCTTGAAGGGTTTAATGCATTCTACTTTATGACTCTATAGAGTGGTTACTCTGATTTGGGAACCACTGCTGTAATATCTACATTTAATCTATAGAGTGGTTATTTAGACTATTAGTCTTGACTGCACTTTTGCACATACACTTTTTGGTGATGGTGGTTTTGTGGTTGGAGGGACAGTGAGGGACAGCCGCCGAGGAGCGGGGGCACAAAGTATTAGGGTGTTTACACTCCGCTGGTAGGTAGGGGACATTCATAGGGCTAGGATAGGCCCCACCCCTCCTCTATGTATACATTGAATATTCCTCATATCGATATCTGGCGCACTTTGTCCCCTACACCCGCCCATACCACTTTTTAGTGGCTATTCTATTTCTGACTGCACTGACAGTTTTTTAGTAAATGACTAATAAAATTTGGTAATTTTAATATAGGAATTTTCATTTTGGTTTTTTTATTTTCTCCTGTTACCTTTGTGTGAAGTTTTCTCCTTTAATCCATTGTCAAAATAATTACAAATTTGGGGCTAAAACAACATTTTAGCTGAAAAAAATGTAACTTTCACATCCACATTTTAAAAAGTTCTGTGAATCACCTATGGGTCCAAATGCTCAAAACACCAATACGTAAATGCCATGATGGGGGTTTCTGATTTTTTTGTACCTCAGGGGTTCTGCGAATGCGATATAGTTCGCTCAATCTATTTTAGCCAAATTTGTGTTCCAAAATTCAAATATTGCTTGTTCCATTTGATCCCTGCTGTTTGTCTAAGCAGAACTTTTTGACTACATATAGGGTATCACTGCACTCAGTAAAAGTTAGTGTGAAACTGTGATGTCCACATTTTCATGTTCCCTCGAGCAAAAGTGAAAACTTTGGGGCTAAAAGAAAATTTTTGTGAAAAAAAAGTAATGAAAATTTTCTTTATCACAAATTATGTTTGGTATCTGTGGGTTCATAATGCTCACTACACCCCTGGATAAAATCCTTGACAGCTGTAGATTCCAAAATGGGGTCACTTGTGGGGTGTTTCTGCTGTTTGACACATTAGGGGCCCTGTAAATGCGACAGCAATCGATTTCAGCCAAATTTGTATTCCAGAATTAAAATCGTGCTCCTTACATGCTCCAAAACAAAGGTATTTGAGGTAGTAGTACGTTCAGAAGAAACTTGGTAACAGTGAGGTTCATTTTGTTGTGCTATCCCTTGGTAAAGCAAAAAAAGTGGGGCTAAAGCAATATTTTAAAGTAAAAATTACAATTTATTTTTTCTTCCATTCCACATTAATTCCTGTGTAGCATGTGAAGGGTTAAAAATTTTCCTGACAGCAGTTTTGAAGTATTGGAGGGGTGTGTTTTTTACATTGGTATCGCTTTTGGGGAGTTTCCTTTATATAGGCTCCTCAAATGCCATTTAAATCTGTAGAGGTCTCTAAAGTAATAGGTTTTGTAAATTATTTAGAAAAAATAAGAAATTGCTGCTAAACTTTTAACCCTTTAACGACATTTGAAAAATAATGCAGATGTAAAGCAGACATATGTGAAATGATATTTATTGATTATTTTGTACAGCACTTGAAACTGGTTTGGGGATATAAAAATTGAAAGCTTGAAAAATCACAAAATTTTAGCCAAAATTAAAATATTTTCACAAATAAACACAAAAAAAATTACCTAAATGTACCACTAACATAAAGTATAATGTGTAACAAAAAAACATTCTTAAAATCACTGGGATCTGTTGAAGTGTTCCAGAGTTATTACCACATAAAGTGACACTGGTTAGAATTTAAAAATTTGGCCTGGTCAGGAAAGTCTAAATTGGCTCCATCACTAAGGGGTTAAATAAATAAAGTTATTCTTGCACAGAAATGGGAAGTGCCATATGACCCAAGGAGGCATTTAAGAAATGGACATATGCCTTCTTTGCCTTAGAGATTAACTTACTGTGTATAGTGTCTGCTTGTGTAAAGCTCGGTCGTCCCCCAGGGACATCATTCACCTTCAGGGATGCCACAGGGTCTTCTTTAGTATATGGCAAGGCAACAGGTATGTAGTTTTTGTTTGTATGTGTCGTGACGCCACTCACGGTTTGCGGTCAGGGATATGGTTGACCGCCACTGCAGGTTTAATGAGCGTCTGGGGCTGATGGAGTCTGCAGTCGGATGGTGTGGCCTCCCGTGAGTGAGGCTGGCCCCAGGGGCTCAAGTGTGTAGAACAACCGGTCCCAGAATAACTCAGTCTCAGTCCAAAATGTCTTTCAACTGCTCTTTACTCACTTTTGTTGTTTCTGTGAGGTACCCGGGCGAAGCTGAGATAAACCAGGTTGAAACCAGGAGCTCCTTCAGGCCGGTCTAAGGGTAACCGTTAACTCGCCTTCCTTGCACTCCTTTCTTCGGATAACCCCTGACTTGAAGTACCGTGGGGTTCATCCAGGGAAGTCGCTACTGCCTTTTCTACCCTTTTTGGACCATTTGCCGGCAGCGTGGACCAAATGAGATGGCTCCAGGCATGATCCCCTTATGGGCCCCCTCGTTGCTGCTGAGGCTCGGACTCTAGATGGTTGGTGAGGGACTTGTAGTTCCCCTCACCGACAGGTTTAGCAGATCAATAAATGGACATCTACTCAAGGGACCTGTATCCCGTGTGTGCCTACTCACCAGGAGTCTCCGTACTCGACTGACTCTCTCTCTCTGTCTTTCTGACTGACTGGTAACCGTTCTCCCCCACTAACGGCTACTTCACGTGCAGGGTCTGACTAGTGTGAGCACGCATCTGCGTCTCCTAGCAACCACTGCTCACCACTACCAGACTGGCTCACTCCACTCCTTTCCTTTCAGCCTTTACATCTTTAGCTCCCAGCCCCTCCACTACATCCCTTGATGAGATGTGGAAGCAAGCCCCCTCTTGAGTCTACCCAAGGGTCCCCTCTCAAGGTGTGGGAGACCTGGTTGCTATGTGACTGTGCGTACACACCCTATTCCAGCCTTTAGGATTACCTGGAAGCACTGCCCCACCATGGGTGCAGTACTCAGTGGTGCCTGACCAGGTCAGGGGCGCCACACTTGTAGTGTACAAAAACGTAATTTAACTTTGCCTAGGGTATTTATTATTATTATTATTATTATTATTATTATTATTATTATTATTGTTATTACTTTATTATTTAGCTATTATGCTTTGCTTGTATAGTTCTGTAGTGCTTTACAGACATCATAGTCTCCACCTCATTGGGACTCACAATCTAAATTTTCTATCTCTCTTTGGAGTGTGAGAGAAAACCAGAATTGCCAGAGGAAATCCACGCAAACACAGAAGAACTTGAAAACTCTCATGGAAGTGCTCATAAATTTATCTTCTTCCTCCCCCTTGATTTATAATTGAGTGCTAAAATAACAAAGTAATTTCTGTTTCCTCACAGTTTTCTTCCAAATTATTATTATGGAAAAAATCTTTAAATTCCAGCGAAAAAAGAGATTCTTATCTTCATGTAAAAAATATACATTTTTATTCCATACTAGCTGTACTACCCGGCTTCGCCTGGGTTAATAACTGCTGTTAACAAAATAGAATGTATTAACATTCCCGGGATAGAATGTATAATTAGAATATATTAACGCCCAGGATAGTAAATGTCTCTCTGTTTCTCTCCCATTCTCTGTCTGTCTCCCCCTCTGTATATATCTCTCTGTCTCTCTCTCTCTATCTTTGTCTGTCTGTCTCTTTCCCTGTCTGTCTCTGACTGTCTCTGTCTCTTTCCCCATCTGTCTCAATCTCTTTCCCTGTCTGTCTGTCTGTCTATCTCTTTCCTTGTCTGTCTATCTATCTCTGTCACTTTCCTTGTCTGTCTCTTTCCCTGTCTGTCTCTTTCCCTCTCTTTCTCTGTCTGTCTCTTTCCCTCTCTTTCCCTGTCTGTCTGTTTCCCTGTGTCTGTCTGTCTCTTTGTCTGTGTCAGTCTCTTTACCTATCTGTGTCTGTCTCTTAACCTGTCTCTCTCTTTCCCTCTCTTTCCCTGTCTGTCTCTTTCCCTGTCAGTCTGTCTCTAGTCTGTGTCTGTCTCTTTGTGTCTGTCTCTTACCCTGTCTATGTCTGTTTCTTATCCTGTCTGTGTCTGCCTCTTTCCCTGTCTGTGTCTGTTTCTTTCCCTGGCTGCATTGTGACACACCAACATTCCATATAAGGGCGTGGTTGCGCATTCTTTTGAAGTTCTGGCTGCACTGTGGCTCCCAGCTCCATTCGCTTTAATGAAGACAGGTTTTTTGGCGAATAACTGTAAAGAGCGGGGTTAAAATTTCCCCTCAAAACATAGCCTATGACGGTCTCGGGGTCCAGAAGTGTGAGTGTGCAAAATTGTGTGGCTGTAGCTGCGACGGTGCGGATGCCAATCCAGGACATGCACACACACATATACACACACACACACACGCATACACACATTCAGCTTTATATATTAGATTAATGTTTAAAAATATTTTTCAGTATTCCACAATAAGAGGCAAAAAAATGATGATGGAGTGCTATTTACACCGGACTACACGTTTCAGCCTTGCGCCTTCATCAAGTGGTATTGTGAAATACTGAAAATATTTTTAAAACATTAATATAGAATAAAAATGTATATATTTACTTGAAGATAAGTCTCTTTTTCCGCTGGAATTTAAAGATTTTTTTCCATGTTCTGAATTGAGTGGCTGGCTCCCACCCTGCTTCCCTGCAGATTCCTATGCATAGGACTTTTTCAAGTGTTTCACAAATCTACAAAGACACCAGTAAGCTGGCATACATTTTTATTAAATTATTATTATTATTATTATTATTATTATTATTATTATCATGGTGCTTAGTACAAGTCTCAAGGATGGTAGCATTGTTACATCGAAATGGATAAAAACTGGAATTATCATATGCAATCATTATATCAATAAATTTATGAAAAATTGAGATTATTGTCCCATTAGAATGTTTCTACATGCATACACCTTCAGAACTAATGTTTTGAACCCACTAAAAATCATAAAACTTAAACAACAAAATCATGTTGAAATATTTTACACCTGCATAACAAACACATTACATTTTAATGTGCTCTGGGAAAACCATTGCTTGTCCGTTTCATGAATAAAACAAATTGTGAAAAAAGGAACTGTATGATTTCTCTCCTAGGTCAAACTTTTATACTTTTTTTTCTTCATCTATTTTTAAAGAGGAAAATTTTTTTTTTGATTGGGTATACAAAATATAACGTTGTAACAGAATATACCTATTATTAAAATTTACATTTTATTAATATACATTAAAAGCTTAACTCAAAAGAAAAAAACAATAATAAATTCCCAAAGTGAAGGTTGCTGAAATATCATTAGTTTCTTAATCAATTTCCATGAGACACTAGAGAGGTGAGGGGTATATAAGCTTATTATTCAAATACCTTAGACAATTGACACAACACAGAAAAAGGGGGGAAAACAGGGGGGTTTATTAACCTTTCCTTATTCTTACCTTTTTGGAATGTACTCCTGTCTACCAATGGAGTACATACTTACTTAACCGATGCCCCCCTTTCCTCGGCGGCTCCGCCTTTTCCTCACACTTCCTTTCCCTCCTCAATTGTGGTCAGGGGGCCTCATGAAAAAACTATATTAAAAGCAATCAGACACTTAATGTCTTAATGCAGTTTAAAGATATATATATATATATATATATATATATACATATATAGCGATGTACAAAATTACCTCACACAGAATAGGAGCTTTATGTCTCCAAGATATAATAGCAGTTTATATATATATATATATATATATATATATATATATATATATATATATATATTTCCACTAAACTGTCCCTCAATCCACTTGCTCCTACCTCGCAATGGAGTACATCCTTATTTTTTCGTTGCCCCCATTCCTCGGCGGCTTACCCTTGTATGCCCTATGTTCCCTATCACCAATCACAGGGATCTTTATTCAATATGAGCAATAGGGTTTAAAAATGAATTAGCACTTATCTGTTCTCTCTGACAGGTGCCTTGAGACATTGTATAGATTCATATCAAAGGATCTCAACGCGTTTCTCTCCATCCCATTAATGGACGGAGTTCATCGGGAGATTTAACAATATGGCATAAATGCCTCCTTAGGTGTAGTAGCCTCCAGGGATCAGAATGGTATGATCTCATGAAAATTGATTAAGAAACTCAGAATATTTCAGCAACCTTCACTTTGTGAATTTATTTTGTTTTTTTGTTTTGAGTTAAGCTTTTAATGTATATCAATAAAATGTAAATTTTAATAATAGGTATATTTTTCTTCATCTACTAAAGTTTGACTAGAACATATCAATGGCATGAAATAAATAGACTAAGTACACAAAGGCATAAATTAAATGAAGTCTGTATGAGAAGATAAAAGCTTTACTTTTTGGCTAAGTAGAAATCTGGCATAAATCACTTGAAGTTGCACAACGACTTACTCGAATTTACATGAAAATGTTGTGACTTTTCGCATTCCACATCAGAGTTTGCCCATTTTGGTAGAGTTGGGGTGGGACAGGCAAAATGGGGTATGATGTCATCAATAGAGTAAGATTTAATACCTAACCGAACGAACTTTCAGCGTCTCCCATTTTCACACCACTTCCTCATCTCGCCCCCTATCTGTTGGTGTCCCCCAAGGCTCAGTTCTTGGACCCCTGATGTTCTCCATCTGCACCTTTGGCCTGGGAAAGCTCATAGAGTCCTACGGCTTTCAGTATCATCTCTATGCCGATGACACACAGATCTACGTCTCTGGACCTGACATTACCTCTCTACTAACCAAAATTCCACAATGTCTGTCTGCTATTTCATCCTTCTTCTCTGCGCGATTCGTAAAGCTTAACATGGACAACACAGAGTTCATTGTCTTTCCTCCTCACTCATCTCCTCCAACAAGCCTTTCCATCAAATTTGATGGTTGCTCATTCTCCCCAGTCTCACAAGCTCGTTGGAGCCTTGGAGTAACCCTCTACTCTGCTCTATCCTTCAAGCCATACATCCAAGCCCTCTTCACCTCATGCAGACTACAACTCAAAAATATCTCCTGGATCCGTGCTTTCCTTAACCAAGAATCAGCAAAAACATTAATGCATTTCCTCATCATCTCCCTCCTCGACTACTGCAACCTCCTGCTCTCTGGCCTCCCTTCCAACACTCTTGCACCGCTCCAATCTATCCTAAACTCTGCGGCCCGCTTAATCCACCTCTCCCCCCGCTATTCCCCAGCCTTGCCACTCTGCCAATCCCTTCACTGGCTTCCCATCGCCCAACGACTCCAGTTCAAAACATTAACCATGACATACAAAGCCATCCACAACCTGTCTCCTCCTTACATCTGTGACCTAATCTCCCGGTACCTACCTGCACGCAACCTCAGATCCTCACAAGATCTCCTTCTCTACTCCTCTCTTATCTCCTCTTCCCACAATCACATACAAGATTTCTCCCGTACCTCCCCCATACTCTGGAAAGCTCTACCTCAGCTTATCAGACTCTCCCCTACCAAGGAAAGCTTCAAGAGGAACCTCAAGACCCACCTCTTCCAACAAGCCTACAACCTACAATAGCTCTCAGTCTAGTACAGCACTGCGCAACCAGCTCTGTCCTCACCTATTGTACCATCACCCATTCCCTGTAGACTGTGAGCCCTCGCGGGCAGGGTCCTCTCTCTTCCTATACCAGTCTGTTTTGTACTGTTAATGATTGTTGTACGTATACCCTCTTTCACTTGTAAAGCGCCATGGAATAAATGGCGCTATAATAATAAATAATAATAATAATAAGGTGAGGCACACTGAGTGGCAAGCCTCTCTTAAGATGCATCATATTCATTAGTATTTTAAAGAGTTTATGCCATATTGATTCCCAAACTCACAGTAAATACATTGAATTATGCTAATAATTATTATGCTAATAATTTAAAATATAGGCTTGATTAATCAAAACTTGCATGTTCAATGCTGGTCTTGATAAGGGGAGCGTGTTGAAATTAGATGCTCCGAATTCATTAAGAGGCGCATGACTCTTAATAAATCAGACATGTTCGAAAAGTGGTATGTTTCTCCATGCGTGTGGCCACAAATCTTACTTCAGTCATAGACTGGAGTAAGATTTCTGGAGTAATGTACACCAGAGCTCATCATGAATTAGATCAGCTGTGGCCACCTCTGTCCTTCCTCAGCTTTTAACAATTTGTGGAAAAATTTTGCATCTATTCACTGCAATTTATGTTAAAATTCAGGTGTAATTCCTTTGATGGATTAGGACCAAAGTCTATATTGTAGCCTTGAAAGAAGATTTAAATTCCATTGGCTTGGGGAATTGGCATTCCTACGTAGGTGGCATCTGGAAAGTTGAAGCACATGTGCTTTGGGTGTTTATGGAACAAGCAGGGCATTTGACAATACTCGTCTAAAATAATACTCTAGTACACTGCTAAGAAAAAGTCTTCATACAGTGCCTTTTCCAACCATAAAGTCATCTGTGTAGCTATTAAAGGCCAGCTTTATGATAAATTTAATACAGAAGTTGCACGTATTCTGCCTGAGAGATAAAACTGGAAAAGGCTAACGAGGTCGACACAAACATTGAAACAGTAACTTCCTATTAACTCTAGACAGCCAGCAATATGCCATTAACTTTTCACAAATCTAGACTAACATTAGTCTTACCATTATCCCCTTCACCAGCTAACATCAGCATTTCCGAAAACACCAGTAATAAAGTATTTGTTCCAATAATCAACCAAAAATACTTAAACGGATACCTGGGCTAAACACAATCTTGACAAAGGCTTGGATTTTGTGAAATATTAAAACAGGAACAACCCCGTTGTCTACCCCAAAGACCACTGTGGATATTAAAAGGAATCTGTAAGTCAGTTCATGCTGTCTAATCCATGGACATCATGAATCAAAGCCTGACTGCATGTATTTCTCTGAAGTGCTCTGGTAGTTCAGAGAAAACTTAGTTTGAATTTCAGTCAGAGACTATAGGAATAGACCTGAGTAGTCTGAAAAATCTCCTGGCCAGCTCCTCCTGTATCGCTCCAGTTGATTGAGAGGTCACATTCTATTTACACTCTTTTAGAGAACTTATAGGCAGCTAGAGTGATGGGAGACCCTTAAAATCTCCTCTGAAACTCTGAATGGTTTAATGCTTAAATATGCCGATATATCCCTCTAAGACACCAAGAATGCAATTATGCATTTAAGTAATACATTTTACAGAATGAAACTCTAAACAGATCACAAATGTATTCTTGTCTGGTGCATAGTATATCTGTATATTCTGTACATTTCATTTGTCTTTTTCTAAACATATACCATTGACAGTACAGTTGTGAGTCTTGGAAAACAGTCTGGTTGTTTGGAATATATTGCCAACCACCTACTGTCTGCTTAGTTGGAAGCAGAATCTTAAGCTGGTGTCACACATAACGACGACGACAACGACGTCGCTGCTACGTCACCATTTTCTGTGACGTTGCAGCGACGTCCCGTCGCTGTCGCTGTGTGTGACATCCAGCAACGACCTGGCCCCTGCTGTGAGGTCGCCGGTCGTTGCTGAATGTCCAGCTTCATTTTTTGGTCGTCACTCTCCCGCTGTGACACACACATCGCTGTGTGTGACAGCGAGAGAGCGACGAAATGAAGCGATCAGGTGCCGGCACTGGCAGCTGCGGTAAGCTGTAACCAGCGTAAACATCGGGTAACCAAGGGAAGACCTTTCCCTGGTTACCCGATGTTTACGCTGGTTACCAGCCTCCGCTCTTGCTGCCAGCGCCGGCTCCTGCACTGTGACATGTGGCTGCAGTATGCATCGGGTAATTAACCCGATGTATACTGTAGCAAGGAGAGCAAGGAGCCAGCGCTAAGCAGTGCGCGCGGCTCCCTGCTCTCTGCACTGTGACATGTAGCTGCAGCACACATCGGGTTAATTAACCCGATGTGTGCTGCAGGAGAGCAAGGAGCCAGCGCTAAGCGCGGCTCCCTGCTCTCTGATCTGTGACATGTAGCTGCAGCACACATCGGGTTAATTAACCCGATGTGTGCTGCAGGAGAGCAAGGAGCCAGCGCTAAGCGCGGCTCCCTGCTCTCTGAACATGTAGCACAGCGACCTTATGATCGCTGCTTCTGCTGTGTTTGACAGCTAAGCAGCGATCATAACAGCGACTTACAAGGTCGCTGTTACGTCACCGAAAATGGTGACGTAACAGCGACGTCGTTGTCGCTGTCGTTTAGTGTGACACCAGCTTTAGCCACTCTTCTTTCTTAGGTTATGTAAATTTTAAGCAAAATGCTACCAAACTGGGTTCAGATTAGCGGCAAATTTGACCATCGAAAATATCCCTAATGTATATATATTATATGTGTCTAACCAAGGGACTCTTTTACTAAGGACTACTAGTCTCCGGTTGGTGCAATTGGTGCCTTCATTTTTTCCGGTAGGTTGGTAGTAAGCACACATGTATAGTAAGGGAAGTTAATGTATAGTTAGTGTTCAGAAGAGCAGGGGTTAATTAGTATTTTGTACCCAGATGTAAAGCGTTTGCATATACTTTTATACTTACAATATAAAACAGGAGAAGCCAAGTTTGAACAGAGTTTATTATATATTATACAGATATATACATATACTGTGTAATACAAAGCAATTATGTTACTACGAGATGCTTGTTGGTTAACTTGTCTCTGTGTATAGACTCTGTACTTAAACGATAGAGACTATCAGCATAGGATGATCAGGTAACAAAACCTTGACCACTTGCATTAGCAACGTAAAACCTACATAGCATAGAGACTGGACATCTTTTCTGTATAATTACTAATAAAATTACTGGTTGATGTGGCCATTCGCACTGAGTTTAAGAGCAGCAGCATGATACATTCACCCAGCATCGAGCAGCAGCATGATACATTCACCCAGCATCGAGACAGTGTTCTCAATGTAATCAATCTATACAACTCACTGTCCTGCTCGTGATCAAATGCGCACATCAGGATTATCATTTGTGATCAAATATTAGGTTGGTTGATTCATAGAAGATACTAGTTTCAACTCAGTGTGATTAAACTGGTCAGTTTAGGAAGAATCACATCTCTTCATAACTTTAAAATTATCTACCACTATAGATCATCTCAGGATCATGTTATCCTAAAAAATATATGTGTATTGTGTGTGTGTATGTGTTGGAAATATCATCGTAAATAGAGATGAGTGAACCCGTTGAAGTTTGGTTTGGCAGGTTCAGCCAAACTTTAGACAAAGTTCAGTTTGGGACTCAGACTTGACCTGAACCACAATGGAATACACTAGATGTGCAGTTTGGGTTTCCACCCACATGCAACCAGCAATCAACAGAACACTTCTTGGGGTGGGTGGCAGGATTTCTCCATTTTTTTATGAGAAGCAGAAAAAGGAGAAAAAGGATCCAGCCCGGACTCCAAGGAAAAGATATGTAAAAAAATTAACTTTTAATCCATCCTTAAAAATACAAAATGTGACATTGGCAAAATCGTACTGACATAAAAAGGCTAGCGGTGAGGACAAGATCTATACTAGAGACCCGAAATGGTAGGTACATGTGCTTGGAATAAATACAACTTTTCACTTGGAGAATGGAAATTCTGTCATTCTTCATTGCTTGTATTTTATAATTTAGTGGTCCAGACGCTGCGGCTTGCAATCACACTTTGTGCTGCTTTATCCCCATTTTTTCATTTCAGACAGATAAATAGATAGACAGCTATAGATAAAGATTTATATCCACAAGGTCATCACTTGCAGATTTGTTCTATGCGCTCATCAGATGAGACACCACTTATATCCAACAGATCAGTATTGAGCACAACATATACTTTCATGAATATGAACACATTTTAAAGGTAATAATACAGAAGCAAGACTTTGGATTTGATTAGCAAAAAAAAACCAGAAAGTGTTAATTAATTCACTGGCTAGAAAAATGTCATTCTTGTCTTTAACATCTGAGTAGAAGCAGAGAGCTTGAATTATAGATGAGGCTATACTTAGATTGCAACAGTAGATAATCATTCTACATATGATCCAATGTTTTATCAGTAGTGGTTTATATTTGGAGGATATGGCACGTTAAAATCTATAAATGTTTCTGGACAATCTCTGTATACGAGTGATACCTAAGGAGGCCTAATACACAGGGATAAAATATGTGGTATTTTTAGGATGATGACTTGAATAGCAATTTGAAACAAAGTGGATGTGATGGGGTTGTTTATGACTTGGATAAGTTACTCTGAGGAGATTATTGTCTCATAAAAATGATATATTTTTGTACACAGGTTTCAAAGTGGCCAGCTAGTAGAGCCGCTATACTGAATATTGTTGTGATTGCAGGATGGCAAAAGCAGATCAAAGGAAATTGTGACGTATTTACAGCTACACATAAGGATAAATCTATGTAGAAGTAATGTTATTTGTACAGTATACATTTACATTACTGTGCAAACGTTTTAGCCAGATGTAGCTAAAAAGTTATAAAAAGAGAATGATCAAAAAAAAAATCTAAATCAAATCAATATTTGGTGTGACTACACTTTGCATTAAAACAGCATCAATACTCTACACGCAATGACGTATCTAACAATATATCTCCGGGGTCACTGATTCCGTAACGTACATCCGGCATCGTTAGCGACGTTGTTGCGTGTGACAGCAAGAAACGACCGTTTACGATAGAAAATACTCACCTTATCGTCCATCGTTGACACGTCGTTCCTTTTCAAAAAATCGTTGATTGTAGAGGACGCAGGTTGTTCGTCGTTCCCGAGGCAGCACACATCTCTACATGTGACACCTCGGGAACGACGAACTGCAGCTTACCTGCGGCCGCCGACAATGCGGAAGGATCCTGGGTGGGATGTTATGTCCCGCTCATCTCTGCCCCTCCGCTTCTATTGGCGGCCGCTTAGTTACGCTGCTGTGACGCCGCACAAACCGCCCCCCTTAGAAAGGAGGCAGTTGCCGGACACAGCGACGTCGCTAGGCAGGTAAGTCCCATGTGATGGGTCCGAACGATAGTGCGCCATGAGCAGCGATTTGCCCAGGACGCACAACCAACGGGGGCAGGTGCTTTCACCAGCGATATCGCTGCATGTAAAGCCCCATTTAGGCACACGTTGTTTGTTTTTTTTGTGTTTTTTTCTTGTGTCTTTCCTTGCTTATTTTAATCAATAACGGCAAGGAAAAAGCAACCCAGCAAAGTCTATGAGAATCCTGACTTGCTGTGCCCACGTTGTTTCTTTTTTCCTTGCAGTTTTTGTTGCTGAAAAAAAGAAGCAGCATGTCAATTGTTTCTGCAATTTTTCCTGCTTTTTTCACCAATTGACTTCAATGGAGTCAGTGAAAAATGCAGGAAAAAATTGCATGTGTAATGCCCGCGTTTCTTTTTTTGTGCGTTTTTATTTGCTTTTTTGACGTCAATGGATTTTCCTGCAGCCATTTCCTCATATCGCGGTCTTTACTGTGGGACCTTGCTGAAGGGAACTCCAGTGAAGTCACAAAGTGAATCGAGTTCATGACGGTGGATCACCGGGGATTCCTGCATATCTGCCAGCATGAACTCAGTTTACCTTGTGATGTCACCGTGGCTCCATGCACCTAGGCCACATAGACAGTGTCAGCAAACACTTTCTCATCTCACGGTCTTTACCACGGGGACCTTGTTGCAGGGAACTCCTTTGATGTAGGTGCTCTGCTCTGTGAGGCAATCCGTACCTCAGTAACCCGGGGTCATCATGATGATGACCCAGGGTTACCATGGCAGTGATCAGGTCCCTGCAATCATATTACAGGGACTCGATCACCAGGAAAAGGTAAGCGATTTCTCTCCCTGCCTCCTGAATACTGGGATCGTATTGATTACAGCATGCAGGGAGCTAAACTGCTGAGAGCAGCACGGGCACCACTCTGGGCAGTGAGAGCAGGGTCCCATCTGTAAGATCAGCTGATGACCCAGAGGCGATCATGGGGGTACAGTGCCTGAATCCCCATGATCATCATGATTAAAAAATGCGGGGAAAAAAGCATGAAAAAAACATGTGAAAAAAATGCACAAACGCAATAAAAATGTGGGCTTTTTTCAGCTGTGTTTTTCCTTCCAAAACATGCATTTTTATGTGCAGATTTTCTGCACATGAAAACGAAATGTAGGCACATAGCCTAAGTTACACTTATCCACAGTTTTTGAAGGAACTCAGCAAGAAGGTTTTTCCAGACATCTTTAAAAACTAACCACTTTCACAAATCCTTGTTTCTTTTTATGTAATTCCAGACAAACTTATTAATTTCAGATCAGGGCTCTGTGGTGGCTCTGTGGGAGCCATATCGGCACTTCTATGACGTTGTTTGTTTTTACTGTAAAGATAGTTCCTATTGACATTGGCTGTATAATTGTGTTTTTTGTCTTACAGCAGAATAAATTTGTAGCCAATCAGATGTCTCCCTGATGGGGTTATATATTAGATATGTATCAGCCTGCATTTCTCAGCTATGAGGACAACATTAAAAAGAAGTTGCCACCTTGAAATATAATATTTTACTGCACATATAGGGTCTATCCATAGGTAAATAGCATTAAAACACTACCTGACTGCCTCACTGAAAGTGTGTTTACTGGGAGAAAGTGAACCTGTTTCCTCCCGGGAGCCCACGGCTTCCTGTCATGGCAGCGTGCATAGTGCGTGTACATTCACCACTCATAGCACTGTAAGAGGCGGCTGTATGCAGTCTCTGGCACTCTGAGAGCATGTTTTACCACACTTTCAGTAAGGTGGCCAGGGAGCATTGTAACAGTATTTACTTGCATATTAACCCTATATTTGCTGGTAAATAATTTTTACCATGGTGACAGTTTGCCTTTAATTGTATCCTCAATACTAAGGTGACAGATTTCCATTATTTGTGACCAAATCTCTAACTCTTTTTGCTAAAATGCAGCCCTAAACTTAGAAGTTACCTCCACCATGCTTCACTGTTGTTTGTAAGCACTCCTTATTGTTCAAATCTCCCTCAAATAATTCTTCAGCTCTCGATGAACAAATTGCCTTCTGTTTCAGCCAAGTATTTAAAATTTTGTCTTACCAGTCCAGAGGACCTGTTGCTTTTTCTGTACCCCCAGATCCCATGTGTTTGCACTTCGTTGAATTACTTGTTCTTGCTGTTGAAGGTATGAATTTTTAGCTGCAGTTATTTAATGAAGACCACTTTCTACAAACATTTCATAAGTGTAGATGGGGCACACTGGTTGCCACCAGTTCTGACCTGATAGCACTGCAGATCTCTGATTTTGAAGTGAACTAAGCAGGATGAGTCTTTCAGCTGCTGTACTGTGTCCTTGGCCTACTGTGTCCTCAATATTTCCCATTTCTTGGTGCTTCTTCAAAAGAGCTTGAGCAGCACATCCTGAAACCCTAGTCTGCTTTGTAACATTTGCCTGGGAAAGACCTTGCTGATAGAGTATAACTATCTTATGTGTGGTTGTGCTCTGTCTTACTACAATGTATAACTTGTAACATGAAATTATATTCTAAAACCTCACCTTTGCAGCAGAGTTTGGCTACCCACCCAATATTAAGCCTCCTACACAGCTGTTTCTGTTTCAGTGTACATATGAAAATGATGATTATTATTATCTTATTGGAATAATTGCTAACTTATATGTGCCACCCCCGTGCCAGCAGCCGAGATGCTTGGATCCGGATCAGCGGTGGCTCGAGGGTTCTCCGGACCCAGGGTCGTGCGACCACTCAAATGAAGGAGGTATTTACAGGTGATTATATTAGAGTTTGTGACGCCACCCGTGGTATGTGGTAATTTGGAGTACCACCGCCGCAGTTGGGAGTACCCGGGGAGTACCCGGGGGTGATGGAATGGGGCAGCCAGGTGTTGTGACCCTCCACGGGTAGGGGGAATACCCCAGGACTCGGTGATGGGGAGAGGGGAGTGCCGTTGGATGCAAAGGGGGTCACTTGCATACTCACTCAGTTCATTAAGCTGACACCGACAACTGGATAAACCAGGTTCTGTATACCGCTGCCACTGAGGGGAGCTTAGTTCGGGTCTTGTCCCCAATGGTGCTGCCTAGTGATCTGTGACCTGCCTCCTGGCACTAAGTTTACTTCTCTGTTGTCCCGGTACTATGGAACCTGCCAGATCCCGCTCCCCACTATGGCTAAGTGTGGGAGCTTGCTCTCAGCGTTCACGCTTGGGATTTTCTGGACCGTTTGAGTGGAAAGTCCTATCCCCTCGTTGCGCTAGTACCCCGATTTTGGAGTGGGTGGAGAGTGGATCTTGAAGGCTCCGTTTTCATTGGGTAAATTGTCAGGTTGCCTGAAGCTACTCCCTGACTTAGGGTCCACGTACCTCGTCATGCCTTGGTCCCAGCCCGGTGATGGTGCAATGCCACCGGCTGTCCTCCTCGACACTTCTGTGCCCCTTGTCATGATTCCCTACGACCGGGGGTCCAGCTCCTCTAGGCCCAGAACGCCATCTGCCACCTAGATAGCTTCCTAGGAGCCCGGCTCCTGACCTCCTCTCTCCTTCACTTCCAACACACAACTCTCTACTGCTGACACTCCTGACCTCACCTATCCCACCCCTCAAGTGGGCGACCCTATTCCACTCAGGCCGTCCACTGGTGTGTTTGGTGGGTGTGGTGTACAGTGTACCTAGGATTTGATTAGCTGATGTAGGCAACACCATATAGTTGGAATTCATAACCAAGAAGGAGGTGGATACTGCAGATTGTGCAATACCCTGTGACGACCTGATATTCCAGGGGCGTCACCTGACAATACACTATCTTTGGTCAATTGCACCTAGAAAAATGATGCTGTTTTGGAAGCAAAAGGTGACCAAGGCAAATGTTCATTTTATTTACATTTCTGCTTTGTTCATTCACTTTGCAATTTATTATTTGCAAAAAATTAACTAATAACACTTTCTTAAACCACTCTTATTTTGCAGCATTTTTCCACATTGCCCAAAACTTATGTACAGTTCTGTAAGTAGAGAGAATGAGAGAGAATACGTGAGATAACGAGAGAGAGAGAGAGAGAGAAATCCTCACAGCTTTAATTTAAGGACTAAAAAAAGTACAATTATAGAGATGTTATATTATTCTCTCTGAGCAACTGTATATGGTGCACTGAGCGTCTATTATTTATGATTGTTCAAGTTTTTAAAGCTCATTAAATCTTCCTTCTCTTCCAGTCAATCTGTTATAGAACTGATTAATTGGAAAGCGTCATGGAGCCTTGTAAAAACTAGTAATAACTTGGTGAAACAAAGACACAGGTATGAATCAGTTGATCAGAGGATTTGCATATGTAGAATGCACTTAATTAAAAACAAATGAACAAATATTTCATAGATGGAAGATGGATACAGTTAATGCTTTCACATAGAAACACAAGGAGCAAACCTAAACTATGCCTCTATAGGAATGGTATTCTGACTATACCAATACGATCCAATGTTTCTCGGAGGCCCTCAGATCCTTCCCTAATGGTATATTTTGGGGAGATAATTATTACAGAGGACTTGTCAGCAGAATATGTGAAACCTAACCAAAGGCTTATAGTATTTTGTTGGAGCATTTTTCTGAAATGTCTCCTTGAAGTTTTAATAGCAAGTACAGCAGCTTCTCTCCCTTTTCCCCACCCACCATAGGATCCGGACTTTGAGTGACATGTCATTCATTGCTCAATAATCTGCCTCCCCTGCGTGGATGCCCTCAATGCCTGGGTTCGTTTCCTCAGAAGGTTGGTTCATGCAGAGAATGTTCTTAATGATGATGGGAGATCAATGAACTGGCTCCTGCAACATTATCAAGAGCTTACTATTCATTAAGCCCCATCTGATGAGTTGAACCTGAGCAAAGATGTTGCCTGCACAGAATCCTTGGCAAGGAAGACAGGTCACTTAGAGAAGTGTGACCTATCAACAAATCTTTTGCTCACAGCCATATTTAGTGGACAGCCTTAACCTTTTGTCCCAAAATGTGTCCATTTTAATCAATCAAGTTCTCCCACTGGTTTGTTGACCATGTTTCAAAAACATGATTATACCAAAGTATGAAGGAAATATATAACTGTAGGTGAAAATGTATGACAGCAGCAGTAAAGTAACATTGGTTTAAGTCTGCCATCCCTGTAACTGTCTCTGCACAAAAGGACATAACCTGTAGGGATTTTGAATGTACAGGTATTTAGAACCAAGGGGGTTTTCCATGAGAAGAGAGTGTTATTTGGAATGCCTTGGCCTGGGAAATTGAGCTTCAAATCCTGAACAGATGGTCCCTTGTGGCCAGGCTTGAAATTTTCTATTCACTATAGGAAGGGGGGTGTTTGGGAAAAACAGTCCATTCAATATGCAATGTACTCACCACTCAATTAGCCCATGGTCCAGTTACAGACCTAAGATTGGGATATTAAAATTTAGGCCATACTGGAAACACGAGTCCAGTGTCAAACATCTAAAAAAGCTGAATGGCACAAAGGAAAGCTGTTCACATGGGAGGCCTGCTTATGCTGAAGTATGTTCCATTTTTCATTTTTTTCCTCCTCCAAGAAAACAGAAGGCAACTTAGACTTGAAAGTTTAGGTATTTCTCTTAATTTCTCCCATTTATTTTATAACTATTTTGCATAGAGAAAGTGTGTGACCCCGTTGATTGTCCGGCAGTAGTATACTTTAGCAGCCGCCACGTATCCAACATATGGGGTGATGAGTCCCTAAACTTTAAGGACTCATCACCCTGTATGTTGGATTTGTGGCGGCTGCGTGTTGTGTAGCCGGGGTATGTATACTGTATTGGAGTGTGATTTATGCTCACTTGATAGCCTATACCAGAAGTTGAGTGCTGGATTGAGTGAGGGGAGATAAAGGAAGCCTTGCAGGCATACCCCGCGTCACGTTCTGAGAAGTGTGTACGTGACACAAAGTATTAAACTTGACTACTCCAGCATATTCTTATCTCTTTCTCTTCCCATCTGTTCTATTTTTAATCTAACACTAATAGAACACAGTCTCCTTGAGAATAAGTAAATGTAAGCAAGTGTTTGAAAACTTGTCAAAACCAACAAACCCTTTGGAATCCAACTGTACACATTGTGCCCCCTCTCCCCTTGCTTATCAGCATAGAATATTAGAATTTAGAAATATGGAAAATCCTCTAGAGATTCACTATTCAGTGGACAGTACGTTTCAGGCAGCAGGATTCAACATTAACATAAAAAAGATATTAACCTTTCAGTAATGTATGTTTAACCCACGCATATACTAAAGCTATATCCAAAGAGTAAGTATTTACACCTTAGTGAAAATAACCATATTTACATTCGCCATCAGACGGGCTTTAAGTTACAGCTCAGGCTTCAATAATAAAAGATGCAAAATTGGTTTTATGGCATCTCCCTCTGTTTACTGAGAATTGAGTATCAGGAATAAATCAATGACTCCAGGCAATGTGGGTCCTTTATGAATAGAAGAATAGTATAGTACAGTATTTGTAAATGATTGTCTTTTAAAAAATGCATAATGAACCGTAGCTGAAACATTATACAGCTAGATATGAGCAAATGTGGTTTGTTTTAGATAACAATGTTACTTTTGCAATTTACAAACTTTCAAAGGGTGGCACTATTTCAAGCCCACTAAAGAAAAAATACTTTACTTTAAGGGAACCTGTCAGGTGCAATATGCAGCCGATCATGCGCACTACATCAGTTTGAAGCCGGGAGGCGTACACCCAGCTTCATAGTACACATGACTGCAAGTCCGGGAATTCTGAGCACTGAGCTGAAATCAAGCATTGGGCACGGTGGCAGCAGAGAGCAGTGAGATCAATCATGCCTCTGATGATGCGCATTCATTAGCATGTTAGCAAACCCTCAGGGGCTATGTTTACATGTTATGGGGGCCAACTAGCCAGGGGAAGTAACGCCCTTGCGACTAGTCTCTGCCCTCATTAGCATTTGATAAAAGACCTTTAGAAATACTTTTTCTAAATATCTCTTTATCTATGCTACTAGGTACAGGGACGGTTAGACAGGGATTAGCAATATGCAACCAGAACTGCTCGTGGTCCTGGTGGCATATTGCACCTCACAGGTTCCCTTTTAGGAGACTGTGTAAATGACTATTTTATTTTGTCCATTGATATTACTTTGTATTTAAAATGTAAATGCAATACAAGTATTTGTATATCTTATGTCATTCACTAACACTGTGAATTTTGTGGTGCTAGATTTCTTGGACTTTGGGGAGCCATTGTATTCTGTCATAGCACCTGGCAGTGAGAATGCTGATTGCTTTGTTTTTAACCATCAAGAGGAGTTGCCAGCATTAGTGTGTGCCCATGAAGTGCCTAACAATGATGTAGGTGTGTAAATTGTGATGCTGGAACTTTCAGCTGTAATGCTAAAAGAAGGCATAGATAGGATCAGTTAAAAGCAAGTGGCTTGGCACCAAAGGGCTTACAAGTATACAGTATATGTGGTGCCTGGCTATTGTGTGATTAGTAGATGTCATGCTGTACAAAGGGCTGGTAAGACGTAGTACAGCGTATTCCCCACTAGGTGGCAGAGAAGTAATGAAGAAGAGTCAAAGTAACACTGTAACAGAAAAGAGGCAGAAGTACACCAGAGTAACTTCAGCAGGCAGTTCACAGGCGAACCACCAGGGGGCAATAGAGTAGTGAAGCAGTCAGGGTCTAGCCGGGAAATCAAGTCACTGCAAAAGGAGGATCAAGAACAGGTCAGAAAAAAAAAACAGAACAAAGGTTGGATGCTGGGACATCAGGAATGCAGAGGGAAACAGAAAGGGCACAGGGAACAGAAGACAAGATGGGAGGGTGAAGAGACACAAACTCGGGAAGGAGGATGAACCAGGATGGGTAAACAAATGACAGGAGAGGGAAGTTAGGGACTGGGACAGATGGACAAATGGGGGAGGGTACAGGTCAAGGCACAGTGACAAGGAGTCAGATCAAACAAGAAATCTCACCAAAGACAGTCACATGCTGCAGAGCAAAACTATAACCAGCACTGGAACGCTGGTGTGGCACCCAGATATAGTGTCTCCTGAAACTGGAACAAGGCTGATGGGAGTTAACCCCTGACATGACCAGGCTGGGTCTGGGAAACTCTGGAGCGGGGAATACCGGTACTGGATCATGACAGTAGAGAGGAGTAAATCTTTGAAATTCAAATTCACCAAGCTTGCTGAATTTAACCCAAAAAATTGATTCACAGTGAATTTATTTCAGTACTGCAAAGCCTGTAATTGTCTGCAATATACATGTATAGCACTCTGAGGTCTCTGAGGACGGTATTGAACTCTTTTTGAGCTTTTTAATGCAAACACAGCTTCAGTAATCTCAAGGTGACATTAATCTTCTTACTGAGGGAAAATGGATGGTAACCAGTGATAACCAAGAGCCTATTTAGCAACACACTGCTACATCCACCTGCTGCTGCTTCTCTTTCTCATCTTCCTTCTTCAACTCCTTCATATCCTGCAGCATGAAATATGGAACTTGAGGGTCCTCAACAGACACAGGACAGTGATAAACATGTTCAATTTGCTGTTTCTATCTACAGGGGTGTTTTGGGGGTTAATAAATTGGAGAAAGAGGGTGTTGTTTTTTTTTTTAAAGTAAACATATTTCTTTCTGTGATTTTTTTGACAAATCACAGCTGTCATTAACCTCTTATATTACCCCGATTGCCACCGCTCCAGGCCAATCAGGATGAGCCAGGTAAGTGCCAAGATCGGCGGATCTAATGGAAGTGCCAATTCTGGGACAGCTGCAGCCCGTTATTTGTAGGCTTAGGAGGGCCCAATAACCATGCTAAATCTTGGCTGAGTGCTAAAATTGGGGGATCTCACAATTTTTTTTTCAATCATTTATGTAAATGTTAAAAAAAGACCCTCATATTCTGATAAACAGGCAAGAGGAAGCACACAACTGGGTACTGCAGCCTCCAGCTGTCTGCTTTATCTGTGATGGGTATCAAAACTCTATGCCATTTATTTTAATTATTTATTTTTACATGCATTTCAGTGACCAAGACAGCTAGTGTAAGGGCAACCAATCATAGATGCTGGCACAGAGGTGTGGACGCTGTCTGACTCTAACAATCACAGATGCTGTCACAGAGGGTGGGAGGGGGAAGCAGTGCATATTCATAAGCTTTATGAGCCGTGACAGCTGTGTGGAAACTCAGTAAGTATAATTGTCCTGCTTTAATCCCCATTTTGCTTATTTTTGCAGCCCCTTAGCCATTTTATAGCACTTAAGTTCAGGTTCCCATAGACTTATATGGGATTTGGTGACTCACGCTCGGGTTAACGTCCATTCCCAGTTCAAATCCTAGCAAGGACAACATCTTCCAGGAATTTAGATGTTCTCCCTTTTTTTGCACTGGTTTTCTTCTACACTTCAAAGACATACTTCTAGGGAATTTAACTTATGAATCCCAATGGAGATAGGTATCATAATATATGTAAAATGCTAAAGAAACCAATGGCCCTGTGTGTGTAAGTAAAGCTAAAAAATGTTATGTCTTGATTTCAGGGAATTTTCTTCTGTAATGAAAGAAACAATTATTCTGGCTTTATAAGAAGAATTGCACAAGAAATACAAAAATATAGGGGCTTGTGACATGCAAACAAATGGTCTCAAAATGATTTCAGTTTTTTTCTCTATAAAAGATCAAATGAATCTCTGTATTATTCGCAGATTACTACACTCATCTTCTTCAATGCTGCAGTCAGGGCCGGATTATAGGCGGGGTAGGTGGGGCTCCAGCCTCGGGGCCCCCACCAGAAGAGCTTCCAAGGGGGCCCCCACCACCAGGGCTATACTTGCCACTAGGCACCCATCAGCATTTTTTTTTCACACTTTCTCCCCCTCCGTAAAGATAGTCTAATAAATCAGCTGTGTTTTCAGGGGAGGGGGGGCACACCTATATTTATTTGTATCTGCGTCTCTAAGACGCAAAAACAAACTGCGGGCACAGGATGCTGATTGACCCCGGAAGTACCAGCGCCTGCACTTCCGAGGTCAGAGGTGTGCCAATCAGCTCCCTGCTCTGCTGTGGCGTCCAATGCTGCGGACGTCAGAGCAGGATGTCACGGCAGGACGCCGCGGCCGCGGAGGAGGAGAAGACCGACGCCGCAGCCAGGAGAGGAGACTCACCGGAGCAGGAGGATGGCCGCGGCACTGGAGCAGCAGCAGAAGGAGGACGGCGGCCTACACCGGAGCAGCAGGAGGATGGCATCAGAGCAGGTAAGGGCTCGCAGAGCTGAAGAAAGATGTGGGTGTTGCTAATGCGGAAGCAGAGCTGTGTGTGTGTGTGTGTGTGTGTGTGTGTGTGTGTGTGTGTGTGAAATAAAGCTGTGTTGTGCGCGTGTGTGTGTGTGTGTGTGTGTGAAGCAGTGCTGTGTGTGTGTGTGTGTGTGTGAAGCAGAGCTGTGTGTATGTGTGTTTAGCAGAGCTGTGTGTGTGAAGCAGAGCTGTGTGTGTGTGTGTGTTTGTGTGTGTGAAGCAGAGCTGTGTGTGTGTGTGTGTGTGTGAAGCAGAGCTGTGTGTGTGTGTATATATGAATCAGAGCAGTCTGTGTGGCACCCCAGAACTATATGGGTCTCCCAGAGCGCTAAGCCACTCATCCCAGTAATGTATACGCCACCAGAGCTGTTTGCCAGTAATATCTATGCCCCACCCAGTAAAGTCTATGCCCCCTGCCCCTCCTGTAATATATATATATATATTGTAGGCCTCAGCCCCTCCTGTGATGTACATACAGCAGTGCTGTGTCAGTGTGCATGGTGTGCAGTCATGTCTGTTAGTGATGCCCATCATGCAACACAGCCACATGTCCTGGAGGAGCTGGACAGAAACAAGTGGGGGAGGTGAGTGATGCTGCTTGTGACTTCTCCATATTAACACCTGTAATGCGTCTGTATCTGCATGTATGTCAGTGTATATGACTGTGTATATATTTGTATGTTTAAATGTATTTTTGTGAATTTGTCTTCAAATATGTATATGTACGTATGCCTGTATGTGTATGTGCGTGTCTGCATGTGGATGGGGCCTACTGAGACTCAACCGGGGACCACAAAAACCTGGAGCCGACCCTGGCTGCCTTAACATTGGGATCAATAAAAAATATGTGAGTAACTCTACTTTCTGTGTATAAGTGATGGCTGTGAGTGATCTTGGATTGTATCTGTATTGTGGTACTGTAAATCTGAATTTGGCAGAACAGGATAAGATACATGTTCATTGGATTTATATCTAAATGCTACAGTTCGTGCTCTACTGTTATGGCTAAAAATGTTAACGTTTATGGGGCCCCCACCAGATTTTCTGCCCAGGGGCCCCCACCAACCTTAATCCGGCCCTGGCTGCAGTTGAACAATACATTACTGTCCAGAGGATTTTTTTTTACAGTTAAGGGCTTTCCCGTTCTATCTCTACTGCTGAGCTGTGAGCTCTGATGTCCTCTCACTTTTCTAAACCACCCTAAAATGGCTGCTGCTTTTATACAGGCTATGATTGTCCCTTCTGATTGTCTGCACTATTTCATGTGATGTGATAGCTTCAAGACATTCTGGGAAAGCCTACACAGCCATGTCTGAGGTCATGTCAGTCTTCTGAGGCTAAGTTCTACCTTCAGCAATGTGTAAAATGTCAGTGAACTTTTTTTGGCAGTTTGTGTGAATCGAATTGCAAGCTAGTTTGAGTTTGCCAGGTCCTGCAAATTTCTAAAAATGTAACTTTATTTCAATTCACATCAATTCAATTTGCTCATCACTAATATTTTGTATTCAGACAGTATAATGTAAAGGGAAAGAAGGAAAGTCATTAAATAGAAAGTGAATACTATTGTTTGGCCACAACCAAAATGTTACAAATAACATTGATTGCACAAAACAGACAACCTGTAAAGTTTGGGGTTCGTACCAAACACTTGGTGCCCACGGCTCGAACCCAAACATGGTCTTTTAAAAAGAAGTCTGTACCCGAGTTCGGGAGCTGTTCATATGCTAACCACTCAGTCGAGCATTGGGGTTCTTGGGTACGCTCATTGCTCAGCCCAGTGCAAGTCACTTACAGTCTGTCAATTGCTCTCACAGGGGGTATAAACAATGTTGTTGGATTTTGTGTCTATACAAAAAACAAAAAACCTCCCTTCTTCAGTAATGCTCTGTTTATGGCTGGCTGTATGTGGGTGGAGAACTAAAGTGCCCAATCATTGACTTCCATTATCTATAATACTTGTTACTTGAGCAGAGACTGTAAATTTGGGTCTCCATAGAATTATATAGCATTCAGGGCCCAGGAACAAGTTCAGCTCAAGCTTGGGTCCAGAAAAGCACTTATAACTAAATTCCGGCCAAACCCGGCAAACCCAAACATCTACGGGTCCGCTCATCTCTAGTTAGGAGTGAATTGCATGGGGAACTTGTATAACAACAAAAAGCCACTTTTTGTTCTATCCACTCCTGAATTCGCTAAAAAAAAAAAAAAATAATGCATTAGACTGCAATGAGTGTACCTGGTTAGATAATAGCCTTGATGGTGAAGCCATAAGGCAAATGATAATTGACTGTTTTAGGAAAAATTCTCAGATAGTGCACTGCATACTAGAACAAACTATAAAGCAGCAGTCTATTGCTTACAAACCCATTAAGGACAATAGGGTTGCCGGGGCGACGTCAAGGAGGTGACATGTAGAAAAATCACCAGCAATGTCTTACTCCAAAGCAACTTTTTTTTATTAAACTTCTTGGTGGATTTATGGAAAAAAAAGTAACAAGGAAGGCAGAGTAGGTCATCTGGAGAATTTCAAGACCATATCCATCAAAATCGGTGAAGGCTCTTAGAAGATATAGCCAAAAATCTTCGACGGTGTCAGTTCTGTTGGCTCTGCGCAAAGCCATTAATAAGGCTATGAAGAATTAATCTCTGTGGACCCTGTACTGCGACAGCATTTTCACATCCCACATTCAGGATTTCCGGACTCAGATGAAGGTGCAGAAAATTTTGATACCACCCCCATGAAAATCGGAGGTGGCACACCAGAGATATAAGGAAAAAACTGCGGCAGATTTTAGTGAGTACAAGCGATCAGCGCTATCCCCAGACCATTTACACTGATCACACTGAACCCTGTTCCCTGTAAAATTTTATGCGCCCCCCCTCTCCTAAATTTTATTGTAGACCTTGGGGAGATGTGGAAAAACCCACAGAAATCTTAAAATCCCCCTTCTGTGACACATATATTAACCAACTAGATCCCGAGTTGGGATCCGAACAGCGGCCATCTTCTGACCACAAAGTGAAAGTGACAGTTGGAGTCAGTGAGGTGCGGCCATTTTATAAGTCCTGGCTATAATATTCCCTTATAGCCACCTATAATCACCCTAAATAGTGGTTATAAACCTTACTGGAAAAGTCCTATTGCTCTGTACTCTTCCCTGGAGGCTGCACTGTCACAATAAAGCAGCATAGCAGAAATACCAGCAAAATTGATTTAATTAAAAACGTCAAATTTCGGATTTAAAGGGATAGCTCTGATTTCAAAAATTTTTTTTGCAATGGATAAAGGAGCAAGGCAGAAGATAAACCCAACCATAAAAAATGACCAAAAAATCTCCTTGAAGGCGGCACATAAAACCACTCTGGATAAAGATAATCTTGCCTATAACCTAAAATCCATCACCCCTAAAATAGAAGCTTCAGCAGCCACAGTCCAACATGTAGGAGGAGGTATAGAGACTAAACATCAATCAAGATTAAACCATAGAGATTGTGTGGAGCAGGGGATGAAAAGCACTCAAGCACCACTCAATCTAGCTTCTCATAATAAGGTAGAACAATTCAACATCTCAGACATGGAAACATCATCTTCCAGTTCAAATAAAAGAAAAGGCCAGACTATAAGCAATGATGCGCTAATAGGAGACTTTAACAACTCTTCTTCATCCGCTAGTGAAGAATTTGACTCGCTAAGTCCCGATAAACAGAGGCCTAGACTTGATTACAATTCACCTTCATTACTTTCTGCTGAATCAAAGATCCTAAACAGCAGTGAAACTCATCCAAATCTTGTGAAAAATGACTCTGACTCCTATTTAGTAAACCTTATTAAAGCATTCAATAAAGATATGGTCTTAGCATTCGAAAATCAAACAAAGATCCTACGCGAAGACATTTTACAAGTCAAAAACAGATTGGATGCTAATGAAGCTAGAATATCCCAAGTAGAGGAAAAAGCGGACACACTCTCAAAGGACCAGTGTGAACTACAACTTCAGGTTCAATTTTTAAAGGGCAAAGTGTCTGACTTGGAGGATCGTGGTCGTAGAAATAACATCAAACTTAGAGGCGTTCCGGAGTCAGTAACAAATAATAACCTGGCAACCTACACTAAGGGACTTCTTAAATCTGTTATACCATCATTATCGGAGTTAGAGATTATGATTGACCGGATACATCGTCTGCCAAAACCCAAATCTCTTCCTTCAGACATCCCCAGGGATGTTATCCTACGTCTCCATTTCTTTACCACAAAGGAGATTTTACTAAAATTTATACGAGAGAACAGGACACTACCGGATCCTTATCATCATATCAAGGTCTTTGCCGACTTCTCCAAGGAGACAATGGAATCAAGAAGAAGATTTAATGACATCACCAAACAACTGCGAGAATGGGGTATTCTTTACAGGTGGGGGTTCCCCACTAAACTTCTTGTCTGGTTAAATGGTAAAACAACCCTCATTAAAACCCCAGAGGATGGCTTAAAACTTATATCTTCATTAAATAATGAAGGGGACCCGAGAAGTCAATGCTAATGACCTCTCTGTTCAAATACTATTTTTCATATGAAGAACCTAATATGTATATAATTTCAGGAGAACTGAAAAAGGGTGACCATCCCATTGGATTACACCATCTTTTCTTAAATCTAGATTTTGAAATAGTCTATTCCCTGGGAGCTTTTCCACCTAGAATTGAACTCAGAGAATCTACAGGAGGACACGTTGCTGTTATTATTCGGATTAAACTATTTTTTTTAATTTTTTCTCTGTCCACGTTTTACTTCAGTATTAATAGAGACAACACTTCTTTCTTGACGGGGAAAGGAGACAAGTATTATTTAGTCTCCTTTCTCTTCCACAAACTTTGACCTCTATTTGAAGGTTTTATCTTACCCGTTTAGTGGAGATACCTTCAGGGAGAACTTTTTTGCATTTGTCATTAAAAGTTTGCTTGCCACCCATATTGGACTCCCTCTTGATCCAACCTAGAAGTTTTTTCATTCAGTTAAAATATATTAGAAATTATTTCCTTACATCCTTAGTAATTTTAACCAGTTGAGGGAAAGTTATATTGTTCATTAGAAGCACTGTAGTTATTTACAGATCTTATAATAACATATTATAATGGTAGTTTTGAAGTAAGTTTCCTTTAGTGCATATTATTAATTTTTTTTTTTTTTTTCTTTTTTCTTCTCTACTGTCTTCTCTTCTCTTTTCCTTTCTCTCCTTTCTTTCCTTTCCATCCTCTTCCTTACTTCCATCCCTAAACATGACTGTTAAATTCATTTTTTATAACGTCCATGGTCTAAACTCCCCTAGAAAACGATATCTGACCTGGAAAGAACTAAGAAACTCTAAAGCAGATATAGCATGCCTACAAGAGGTGAAATTCACTAGAGACGATCATCCAAAATTCGTTAATAAAAACTTTCCACACATTCTCTCCTCACTAAGTGTTGGAAAAAGAGCAGGAGTAATGATATTGGTTAAAGATACAGTGTCCTTTAAGCTTCTTACTGAGAACAAAGACAAGGAAGGTAGGTATATTGTCATTACCTGTTTAGTAAATAATTATCCCTGTACTATAGTTAATGTGTATGCTCCTAACCACGCCCAAATTGGCTTTCTGGATAAACTATTCGAGTTGGTCCAGGAGGTCAAACAAGGCGATCTTATACTCTTGGGTGATTTCAATCTTGTCCCAGACAATGAACTTGATTCAACAGCTCAGGCAAGACACAAGAAGCACTGTCTGAAACATTGGTTACAAAGACAGGAACTTCTTGATGCCTTTAGATGTATAAACTCTACATCAAAAGAATTCACGTATTATTCTGACATCTATAACACATTTTCCCGGATTGACCTAATACTAACGGACTCATTCACAATCTCTAAAATAAAAAAAATTGAAATTTTACCCAAAACTTTTTCGGATCATTCGCCAATAATATGCGTTGTATGCCTTAATACTTCCTCTTCACACAATTTTTTATGGAAATGTAACTCTTTCCTCTTAAACTCCCCAACATATAAAAAAGACATTGAAAAGTCAATTAAATTATATTTTGATGAAAATTCAACTGAAAATATGTGCCCTTTTGTAATTTGGAATGCTCATAAAGCGGTAATTCGCGGGAGCCTCATCCAATTATCCTCGCAGCATAAAAAACGTCAAAGGGAAAAAGTTACAGCAATACAAAATATGATCAGACAGAAGGAAGAAGCTCAACAAAAACTTGTCTCTCCATCCACAACAATCCACAGGGAAATCTTAACTCTTAGAGCTGAATTAAAATCTGAACTATTGAAGGATTTTGAACAATATTCCCACAATATGCATTTCAATTTTTACACCTCTATCAATAAACCCAGTAGACTGATGGCGCAAAGAGTCAAACAAGCCAGAATCAAAAAAAGGATTCATAAAGTTGCAAAACCTGACAGCTCCTTTGCATATCATCCAAAGGAAATTGCTGAAACTTTCGCCAACTATTACATCAAACTATATAACCTAAAAAATGACCCATCAATTTCCCAACCAGATGACACGACCATTAATAGTTTCCTAGACAGAATTCAACTTCCCAAAATTTCCAAACAACAATTAGACACTCTTAACTCCCCATTTACGGATACAGAAATTATTAGAACAATATCAAACTTAAAATCCAAAAAATCCCCGGGGCCGGATGGGTTTACCAATGACTACTATAAGGCTTTTCCACATGTTCTCTCCCCCTATCTGGTCAATATTTTTAATAAAGCCGCTGACAAAGGAACATTTCCTAAAGAAATGCTAGAAGCTACAATTATTATAATTCCAAAATCAAAGGGAAATGAAGACCTCGTAAGCAACTACAGGCCTATATCCTTGATAAATACTGATGTAAAAATCTATGCCAAGTTGATCGCGGACAGGTTAAAAAAAATACTACCTGATATTGTCAATAATGACCAGATGGGATTCGTGGAAAGCCGACAAACTTCTGATGGTACAAGGAGAGTAATAAATCTAGTCTCTCATATCAACAATAGAAAAATCCCTTCTATGCTGTTGGCATTGGATGCAGAGAAGGCTTTTGATCGAATCAATTGGAAATATCTGGAATTGGCTTTATATAAATTTGGATTCGACAAAAAAATTGTTAAAACCATTTTGGCCCTCTATTCTAATCCCACTGCAAAAATATACACCAATAATCACTTATCAAAGCCTTTCCCAATTACAAATGATACTAGACAAGGATGCCCCCTTTCTCCCCTCCTTTTCGTTCTGGCTATTGAACCCCTTGCAGAGTTAATCAGAAACAATTCCAACATTTTAGGTATAAAAACAAGTAACCGCCATCATAAAATTGGACTTTTTGCGGATGACATTATTCTTTCCCTCTCAGACCCCCTAAACTCTATCATAGAAGCCCAAAAAATCCTGAATGACTATTCAAAGGCTTCCTATTATAAATTAAACAACAATAAATCTAAACTTCTTCCCTTTTTTCTTAAAACTAGTACTATTAGTCTCATTAAAAAAGTTTCCTCTTTTACTTGGGAAGAAAACTCATTTGCCTATTTAGGGATCAAAATTACCAATAACCTGGATTCTTTAGTGGAAACAAATATGGAGGACCTTGTTAAGATTACTCAAAGAAAGATTACAGAAATGCCCAAGAACAATATAAGTTGGTTGGGAAAAATTATGGCATACAAAATGATTATATTACCTAAAATGTTATACTACTTTAGAACGATACCCCTCTTAATCCCATTAAATTATCTATACAAATTACAAAGTCTCTTGAATGAGTTCATCTGGGACAAGAAAAAGCCAAGAATTGCCAAGAATACACTGACGAAACACAAAAGAAGAGGTGGGTTCAGCTTACCCAACATATTATGTTACTATAAGACTAATATCATCAAACAGAGTATAAATTGGATTCTAAACAATCACACCCTCCCATGGCTCGATTTGGAATTATCCCTCAATAACTACTCTTCCCTGCGATCCCTTATCCTACTCCATATCCTGAACCCTAAGCTACCTCTCCCAAACTCCCCTACAATTGCATCCACTATATCAATTTGGAAAAACTTTTCCAAGCAAAAATCCAAATTAACCAAATTTGAACAAATCAGTAATTTCCCCCTAAAATTCCTTGCCTTAATGACAAATGAGATCATTCCTGAAACATGGAATACTTTGGGCCTAAAATTAATAAAAGACATACACAATGGCAGAGATTTCATCTCATTCTTAGACATTAAAATAAGATATGATATACCTGACTCTGACTTTAAGTTCCTAATTTCTCTGAGGACCTCCCTCCGGAAAATCCTAAGCACTAACTACCCTCTCCCGGACTTTATTAGCATCCTATTCTGCAACTTAGAGAAACAAAGCGTCTGGAGTACTAGTAACATATATAGATTCTTAAATGATGACTATATATTTTGTAAGCAAACCTACATGGAAAGTTGGGAGAAGGATTTAAAGATGTGTTTCTCTGATGAGAAATGGCAAAACTGCCTAAAAGCTACGTACTCCTCCACCATCTCCTCTATCTTACAAGAAACCTTTTATAAAACTTTATCAAGATGGTATCTTACTCCGGTACGTTTAAACAAATTTGATAAATCAAACTCTCCTGATTGTTGGAGAGGATGTGGACATAAGGGTAGCCTATTGCATATCCTATGGGAATGTCCTAAAATTGGAAACATGTGGTCAGAGATCAACAACCTCTTGAATCGTATATCTACTTCAAAGGTTTCAGTCTCCCCACAAATGGCCCTTCTGTCCCTAGATTTGTAGGACACTGACCCTGCCTTGGTTCCCATATTTATACATATATTTCTGATTATTAAGCAACTGTTAACAGTAAACTGGAGAAGTAATGTTATTCCTACCACCTCGGAAATAATTAAGCTAATGAATAAAACACCAAGATTATGAGAGAAAGTATGCAATATACAATAATCTTTACAGTTCATACTACAAAAGATGGAGTCTATGGCCTACAAACATCAGTAATGCCTCAACGTAAATGGAATGAACCCTTCCCCCCCCTTTTTTTTTTTTGTTTTTTTTTCTTTTCTTTGTATCTTTATTCTTCTCTCTCTTCTCTTTTTCATTCTTAGCTTCTTATTGCATTTATATATGTCTTCACAGAGTCAAATAATAATGTAAATAATAGCAAATGTTATGGGTGTCAACATCTGCAAGTCTACAATATTCACTAGTCTGATATGATTTTTGTAAATAGTTTATTCCTGTATGTTTTCCCATTTCCCTCCCCCTGTGGTTTCCCCTATTTATTTCCAAAATTCCCCCAATAAAAGCATTGTCCCTTATTTTTCCTCCCTCCCTTCCAATATCCTCCTCCCCCTTAAATTTTAATGGTTAAACATCTTTATGATTACTTATCTAGTTTTGAATATATTTACATAAGAGTGTTTGAAATTCTATGACTGTTATGTTATGTTATGTTTTGTTATGTAATAAAAATATTGAAACACAAACCCATTAAGGACCATCATATAATGAACCTACATTGGTACAAGTGCTTCAAATATGATGTCTGGTTGAAGCAGTTGTCAGGGACAGGAGGATAATACCACCATTCAGGAAGGCACTGAATCCTTGTCTGTACGGAACACATGTATTACTGCTACAGTTTCAGATAAAGGAACTAATGGAAGAAAATCAGCCTTTTGTTTACCTGTTTTTATTTTTACTAAAACTAATGGGATAATTAACTGTACATACTAAATTAAAGTGAAATTTGGTGGGAGACATGGATCATATGAGGTCAGCACATACTTTTTTAAAAGCTTCTTTTAATTAAGCAAATTCAGCTACTTTGTCTTTTCTCTTCATTTCTTTCTCCTTTCAGGTCAACTAAACTCGTGTAATTTACGCATTACCTCCTTTGCTCTAATTAGTAACACTTTACAGATATTTTAGCTTCCAATGCTATGATTTTGAAGTGGACCAATCCAATGCTGAATATACAACCCATGGAAATAATGGGAAAAATAGATGCAAATTTAAATACAATGGCATGTTTATATTGTTACCCTATTTATTGAATGAAATAGCGTACAGTACAGAGAAAATGTATTTACTACCTTCAATTCAACCTCCACTTAGTGGGGAAAACAAACAGGTTTTGTTTATCCACCCACATCCACTGTCCATAAGGTACGTAATATAGATGATTCATTAAATGAATATATCTTTTTTTTACCTGTTTATCTCCCTACGAAATTCAGAATCACAAACCATTAAACACATTTAAAAGAAAAATTTGCACATTAAGTCTGACATTATTTTGGCAATGTATTCCTTATAAGTGAGTCCCAATGCCAAGCAGTGGGCGTAACTACAAACAACAAGGAACACCAATGTATTTTAACATCATTCTTCACTGTCTATGAATATTTATGACTGATTCCTCCTCCTATTGTGATTGTTACAAGCAGCATAAATTTATTTCTCATTGAAATAGGTGTAGCAGATAGGTTTAATGTGAACATGAGCATAATTTCCTTCATTGTTCCTTGTAGGATATAATATTAAGAGCATTAATTAACTTATTTCTCTATATATGGATTTGCAGTCCAAATAAACCAAATCCTGCACCAACAAGATTAAATTAGTGGATGCAATTGCATTCATTAAATGTCAATTGTGGCATATATACAGTAGCATGTACAATTTTGGGTACCCTTGGCCAAAATTACTGTCATTGTGAACAGTTAAGCAAGTTGAAGATGAAATGATCTCTAAAAGGCATAAAGTTAAAGATGACACATTCTCTTAGTATTTTAGGCAAAGAAAAAAAATATTTTACATTTGCAAATTAGCAAAAAAGGAAAATGGGCTGATATAAAAGTTTGGGCACCCTGCATGGTTAATATCTAGTAGCACTGTCTTTGGCAAGTATCAGAGCTTGTAAACACTTTTATAGCCAGCTAAGAATATTTCAAAACATTGTTGATTGAAGTTCATTCATTCTTCCTTGAAAAAGTCTTCCATTTCTGTGAGATTCCTGGCATGCACTGCTCTTTTCAGGTCTAGCCACAGATTTTCAATGACGTTCAGATCAGGGGACTGTGAGGGCCATTGTAAAACCTTCAGCTTGCATCTTTTGAGGTAGTCTGTTGTGGATTTTGACAGGAGTTTAGGATCATTGTCCATGTGTAGAGGCCATTCTCTCATCAACATCTGCTTTTTTTACAGATGGTGTTATGTTTGCATCAAGAATTTGTTGAAATTTCTTTGAATCCAATTCTTCTCTCTATCTGTGAAATGTTCCCCATGCCGTTGGCTGTAACACAACCCCATAAGTAAGCAGCGCTATTGGCTGATGAATTTACAGCCAACCGACCCAGCTGGAGGCCCGATGGGCCCACCAATTCCTGGAGGTCCCTCAACCATGGATCCAAGCAACCTCCAGACTCCCGTGCTGGACTAACTCATTACACCACAGAAGCCCCAACAAGAGAAAGGTTTACCAACAGGGCCGGTGACTTGACTAAACACGGCACTGTTATACGTGTGGGTACCTTGGACACATGGCCAAAGAGTGTCTCCAAAGTCAGGGCCCCATGCCCGGAGGCCATCTGACAGTCCAACCAGTCAACCTATGCCGAGATGAACCAACGAGACCTGAGGAATGCTACTCCCGAGAAACACCAATAGCTGAGGAAGTGGTTTACCCAGTCCACACCCTACGGCAGGCCGGACACCGTACACCAGCCAACCTCCATCGCCACATCCAGACGGTCAAAGTCGGTGATATACAGGCTCAGGGACTTCGAGAGACTGGATCTTCCATCACCCTGGTCAGTCCAGACATTGTTCCCACAGAACATCATTTACCTGGCCGCCAAGAGATCATCTCCTTTGCTGGGGGCCAGCGCTCGAATATCCCCTTGGCACGAGTGCAGTTGGACTGGGGAACTGACCAAGGAGAGGTTGAAGTGGGGCTCATGGATGGCCTCCCCACCCCTGTTATTTTGGGAAATGACCTAGGACAAGAAATATCCAGCCAGTTTGTCACCGCCATCACCCACAGCCAAGCCAATCACCATCCCAGTGAAGGTCTTTCTAACAAACCATCTGAGGAGAACCCTCCTCCTCAATCTTCAGCCTCCTCATTGGAGCCAACAAATGTGAGTACATCAGACCCAACTGTGGCCATTGACTGGAGGGAGATAGATCGTAAGGAATTCAGGAAGCCCAACTGACAGACCTCACTCTAGAGCTTTACCGTAGTGCAGCCGCCCAACCTGGGGGAGGAAATCAGGGGGAGGTATATAGATGGGAAAAAGGCCTCTTATAGAGAGGAAAGCCCGCATCCTGCCCAGAAAAACCCTGGACCCATATACATCAGCTTGTGGTACCCCAGCAATACCGACCCCAACTATTGCGTTTAGCTCATGATGTTCCTGCGGCTGGGCACATGGCGTCCAAAAAGACCCGGGCCCAGCTGCTGAGCAGTTTTTTCTGGCCAAAGGTCACTCAAGAAGTTCAAAAATACAGAGTCTCTTGCCCAGTGTGTCAACGTAAGGGGGGAGCCCCATGTCGTGCCCCACTCCAACCCATGCCCTTGATAGGAGAACCGTTCCAGAGAGTTGTCATTGATGTAGTAGGCCCCTTAACCATCCCTAGCCGCAGTGGAAAAAGATTCTTCCTTACCCTGGTAGACTTTACCACCCGCTATCCAGAAGCCATTGCCTTATCCTCCATAGATGCAGAGCACATGGCTCATGCTCTACTGGACATCTTTAACCGGGTAGGGTTCCCACAGGAAGAATTGACTGACCAGGGGGCACAGTTCAAGAGTGAACTAATTCAGACCTTGTGGGAAAAACATGGAGTCCGCCCCATGAGCACCACCCCTTACCATCCTGAAACAAATGGATTGTGTGAACGCTTCAACGGAACACTTAAGCAGCTCATTAGCCGTTATGTAGAGTCTGAGGGGGGGGGACTGGGAGAAAAACCTGCAGCAGCTCCTTTTTGCTTACCAGGAGGTGCCGCAGGACTCCACTGGTTTCTCCTCCTTCGAATTGCTGTACAGCCGAAAGGTACGAGGGCCCCTAGAACTGGTACGAGAGAGTTTTGAGGGCACCTTTCCCACAGAAGAGGTTCCCATTCTGGACTATGTTCAAAAGTTTTTGGAAAAGATGAGGCACCTCATGGCGTTAGCCCACGGGAATTTAGAAGTGGCTCAGGAAAGGCAAAAACGATGTTACACCCACACTGCCTGACTCAGAGAATTTGCCTGTGGACAGAAGGTCCTAGTACTAATACCGGTACGGACAAACAAGCTGCAAGCCATGTGGGCGGGTCCATTTACCATTAATAAGAAATATGGCAATACTGACTACACCGTAGCCCTGCATTGAGCAGCTGTTCATGAGCGTACCTACCACATGAACAAGCTAAAATCTTATGAGGAACGAGAGGTCACCAATTTAGCAGTTTGTTGTCCAGAGTTAGATGACCCAGAGTTGGACCAGATCCCAGACCGATTAGTGGACTCCAAAAGGGAAATGGGGGTAAAAGATGTATCACTGGGGAACAGCTTTGTCCATCACAGAAGCGACAGATATCAGACATTCTTGGAACATATGAACCCTGCTAACGAGTCAGCCGTGTAGAATCCCCCTGGTCCAGCATCAACACAACACAGAGGCAGCCACTGCACAAAGACAACCCGCCTACCGGGTGACCCCTCCTGTGTTGGCAATGATGAAGGCCGAGGTGGATGACATGTTAAATATGGGAGTCATAGTTCCCTCCCATAGCCCATGGGCTGCCAGTGTTGTGTTGGTGCAAAAAAAGGACAAGAGTACTCGTTTCTGTCTGGACTACAGACAGCTCAATGAGGTCATGATTACAGATGCTTATCCCATGCCTCGGGTGGATGAACTAGTGGATAGGTTAGGGGGATCTCGGTTTATATCTACCCTCATAGTTGCATAGTTACTTAGGTTGAAAAAAGACCTAGGTCTGTCTAGTTCAACCTTCCTCAACCAGTTCTACATTTTGTCAAAAATTGTTTAAAAGAACTGAAGTCCTCAGTGGTTGATACCTTTTAATGGCTAACTGAAAAGATGGTAATAATAGCAAGCTTTCGAGACTACTCAGGTCTCTTCATCAGGCATGGTATAACACAAAATCTGAAGAGTCACATATTTATACACAACAGGACATAGAATAGTGCAGTAGTAGTTTCAGTTAGCCATTAAAAGGTATCAACCACTGAGGACTTCAGTTTTTTTAAACAATTTTTTATCTCTACTGGCTAACACGGTACAAAGATATATTTTACCTGTACATTTTGTCACTAAGTCATTTATAACCAAGAATGTTGTGTATACTGAAGAAATCATCCAACCCTTTTTTAAAAGCTGTTATAGTAGCTGCCATTACTACCTCTTGTGGTAGGGCATTCCACAGTCTGACTGCTCTAACTGCAAAGAACCCTTTCCTATTTAGCTGCAGGAATGGCTTTTCTTCCACTCGCAGTGTACGTCCCCTGGTCCTTAGTATTGTCTTTGGAAGAAATAAGTCATGTGGAAGTCCTTTAAATTGCCCACACATGTATTTATACAAATAAATGAGATCTCCTCTGAGACGTCTTTTTTCTAAGCTAAACATATCTAACTTTTTCAACCTGTCATCCTGTGGGAGGCCTTCCATTCCTTGTAGTAGTCTTGTTGCCTGCCTTTGAACTGACTCTAACTTCTGAATGTCCTTTTTAAAATGTGGAGCCCAAAACTGGATCCCATATTCAGATGTGGCCTTACAAGTGATTTATAGAGGGGTAACAATACGTTGGGATCACGGGATCTAATCTCTCTTTTTATACACCCTAAAATCTTGTTTGCTTGAGCAGCTGCTGCTTGTCATTGAGTACTGTTGCTCAGCTTATTTGTAATAAGAATACCCAAGTCCTTCTCCTGTTCTGTAGTCCCGAGTTTACCTCCATTTAATGTATATGCAGTTATAGGATTACTCCGTCCTAGGTGCATTACTTTACATTTATCAACATTAAATCTCATTTGCCAAGTATCTGCCCATTCTGACATCTTATCCAGATCTTTTTGTAATATTGTACTATCAAGGTCAGTTTTTAATATCCTACATAATTTGGTGTCATCCACTATCAATCCCATCCACAAGGTCATTAAGAAAGAGATTAAAAAGAATCAGTCCTTGCACAGATCCCTGCGGCACCCCACTGCTGGCTACAGCCCATTTAGAGAATGTACCATTTATGACTACTCTTTGTTTCCTATCTTTTAGCCAATTCCTTACCCAGTTACATATAGTTTCCCCTAGTCCTTGATTTTGGAGGTTTAGTATAAGGCTATTTTGTGGTACAGTATCAAATGCCTTTACAAAGTCCAAAGAAATCACATCAGCTGCATTACCAATATCCAGGTTTGCACTTACCCCCTCATAGAACCCCAACAGGTTGGTTAGACATGACTTATCTTTCATGAATCCATGCTGTCTGTCAGTTATTATATTATTTTCTGCGATATATTTTTGCATGTCATCCCTTAAAATGCCCTCAAAAACTTTGCATACTACTGATGTCAGGCTTACTGGATGGTAGTTGACTGGATCTACCCTCTTACCTTTCTTAAATATCAGTACCACATCAGCAATCCTCCAATCCTGAGGCACCAACCCTGTTACAAGCGAGTCTAAAAAGATGAGATACAGCGGTCTGTCGATTACGGAGCTTATTTCCCTCAATATTCATGGATGAATGCCATCTGGCACTGAGGATTTGTCAATGTTTAAATTACTCAGATGTAGGCATACTTCTTCTTGTGTTAAATTAATTATATCGGGTGTGAACTTTGATTTTTCACCACCCGATATAATTAATTTAACACAAGAAGTACGCCTACGTTTCTGTGTGGACTACAGACGGCTCAATGGGGTCATGATTACAGATGCTTATCCCATGCCTCGGGTGGATGAACTAGTGGATAGGTTAGGGGGATCTCGGTTTATATCTATCCTCGATTTGAGCAAGGGATACTGGCAGATCCCACTCACAAAAGAGGCGCAAGAGAAATAGGCCTTCATAACCCCTTTTGGCCTATCTGAGTTTACCAGTATGCTTTTTGGGATGAAGAATGCCCCAGCTACCTGCCAGATGATGGTAGACTATTTACTGGAGGGATTTCAGGGGTATGCCCAGGCCTATTTGGATGACATCGCTATCTTCAGCAACGCTTGGGAAGAGCATCTTCAGCACGAGTCCCAGGTGCTGCAGAGGGTAGCTAAAGCCCAGCTTACCATCCAACTTGACAAATGCCAAATGGGGATGGCCGAATTGCTATACCTAGGACATGAGATGGGGATGGGAAGTGGGTGCATTCGTCCCAAACCTGTAAAAGTAGAAGCCATTACCCAGTGGCCATGCCCGGTCAACTAAAAACAGGACCATGCATTCCTAGGAACCACAAACTATTATCAAAGGTTTATCCCCAATTACAGTACCGTAGCAAAAAACGCTAACTGACCTCACAACCAAAGATATGCCCAAAATCTTATCTGGACCCCAGAATGTATAACTGCGTTCCTCCAGTTGAAAGACCAGCTGGCCCAGAGCCCAGTCCTGGCTGCTCCTGACTTCCGTCGTAGGTTCATCGTCCAAACAGACACATTGGACACAGGACTAGGAGCTGTACTTAGCCAAGTGGGGAATAATGGTGAGGAACATCTGATAGCTTACCTCACCTGGAAACTGTTGGACGGAGAGAGGGCTTACACCACTATAGAAAAAGAATGCCTGGCCATAGTCTGGGCCCTGAAAAAATTGCAGCCCTACCTCTATGGCAATGAGTTCACAGTCCTCACTGACCACAATCCATTGAGTTGGCTAAATTGCACTGCCGGGGACAACAGACGCTTGCTCAGGTGGAGTCTGGCATTACAATCTTACAATTTTTCCATCTCCCATAAACAGAGCAAGAACCGTAAAAATGCGGATGGGCTTTCCTGACAGGTGGAGAAGGATGATCGTAAGCCTATCCTGTTTGGCTAATATTAAGAAGGGGAAAGAATGGGACGACAAGGACTCTGTCAGTGCCTAGCATGGGTTAAGTTTCTTAAAATTCAGCCAGACATGATGATAGTTTGTTTAAAAATGGGGGATAAGCCCCTCATTGTTTCTACAAGACTCTTAAGGTACCGTCACACATAATGAGATCGCTAGCGAGATCGCAGCTGAGCCAAGGTTTCTGTGACGCAGTAGCGATCCCGTTAGCGATCTTGTTATGTGTGACACCTACCAGCGATCAGGCCCCTGCTGTGAGATCTCTAGTCATTGCAGAATGGTCCAGGCCATTTTCTTCAAAGGCGATGTCCTGCTGGGCAGGACACATCACTGTGTTTGACACTGTGTGACAGGGTCACGGTGACTGCTGAGATTGTTATACAAGTCGCTACTGCGACCTGTATTATTCCTGCATCGCTGGTAAGATCTGACTGTGTGACATCTCACCTGCGACCTTCCAGCAACTTACATGCGATCCCTATCAGGTCGTATCATTTTCGGGATCGCTGGTAAGTCGTTGTGTGTGACTGGCGCCTTTAGGAGTCTAGTGTTAAAGTTCTTGTTGACTTATGTAATTGCCTTGGCCAGTGAAGGTCAGATACCCAGACAAATCAATTATGCGAACCTCCCATTATATTACTGTGTATTGCTAGATGCGATGTAACTTAGCTGTCTCTCCTTCGTCTCTGCCAGAGATCATTACTACTAGGGATATTTTGTATACGGCTTGAAATCTAGGGCTCAGGGGTATAAGAAGGAGGACTGTCCATTGAGCAGGTATACTCTTGTTACATGATACCAATCTAGGATCTGCGGATCCGATTGGCAAGCCATAACCGAACCTGGAATATAATACTGCATGGACTTCAGCATTGAATGTAATGATTCAGCTGAGATATCAAGGACAACCTAAGGAAGGAATCCACCTTGGAACAATCCCATCACCTGAATACAGGCTTTGCGGCCCTCAGCCAGCTTCCTAAATCTGGCATTATTCCATTCTTGGTGGGTGCCCGCCAAAAGCGGGGTGCTGCTGGTTTGGAGTAAGTAGCTTTGGAAGCTCTGAGGCATGGACATTCTAATCCCTGGTGAGCCAGCGGAAGGGTGAGAAACTGTTGCCGGTTACATTCTGTGGTTTTGCTGGTTATGTGCCATATGCCGTTGATTGTTTGGGGATCCAATAAAGTCTTAATATTGGGATTCCCTCATCCTGTGTTGTCTGAGTAATGTTCTGCCCACGGTTAAGGAGGTCGGGCGTTCAGTTGGGATGAGCCCTGGGCCATGCTGTCTTTCTAAAGGTGGCCAGGTCAGCAGAATAGAGCACCCACTGACTCCCGTGTCTCTACAGATGGATCCAGGTGGGGACTTATTTTCTGTGAGTTGAGTTGAAGCTTTTATTGTTGGCATTTTGGGGTACAGAACATTTTGGATCAGTTCACATATATCTGGTGCTTTACGCTGAGCACTTACATCGATGTTTCAATCAAAATATCTAAAATACGTGATTCAAATGAAATGTTAATGGATCCATTCACTAATAAGACAGGCGGAGTTACTTCAAATCCCATTTGGTCTCATTTTAGTGGTGTCCAGCTTTTCAGAAGTTCACAAAACTGTGGCCGACTGCACTTTGGAGCATGCCTAAAAAGAGAGACACTGCTGGACCATAGGCCAGACAGCATCCATAGTGTCTGTATTAGAGTTGAGCGCGGTTCGTGGTTCGAGGTTCTCCAGTTCTAAGCTCGAGTGATTTTTGGGGCTGTTCGAGATCGAACTAGAACTCGAGCTTTTTGCAAAAGCTCGATAGTTCTAGATACGTTCGAGAACGGTTCTAGCAGCAAAAAGCAGGGCTTTTTACAGCTACAGTGTGCAGGAGCCATCGCTGGCAGCCTGCCACAAGCTGGTAACCAAGATAAACATCGGGTATCCAAGCAAAGCGCTTTGGTTAGTAACCCGATGTTTATCTTAGTTACGTGCAGGAAGCCCACACTTCCCACTCAGCTCACTCCGCCCCCTCCTGCCCGCGGCATGTACACATATACACACACACACGTACACATACATACACACACACACACACACACACACACATCCCCCCCCGCTCGGCTTACCTGCGGTGATGAAGTCCCGCCATCACGACCTCAGCGCTGTCACTGTCCTCCATGGCCGCCGCTTGTCACATCACCTATCGCTTCCGACCCGAGACGTCACGGACCTCTCGCGATACTTGATGTGAAGGCGCCGGTCATTGACCTCAGTGACAGGGGCTGTCGGCAGTGCTGGAGATCAGCGCAGGTAATGTACCTCGCTGACAGCAGCACTTGTCATACCCTGCAGTGACCTGGGCTGACCCATTGATGTTAGCTCAGGTCACTGCATTGCTCTCCCAGTCAATGGGGAACATCCTGCTCTTCATTAACTGGGACAGTGTGGATCGTCATGGCAACCCCTTGGATTACACCAGACCTGGATTTGTTTTTCATTCTAATAAATTGGTTAAAGAGGGAATGTTTTGGGGAGTGTTTTTTCAAATAAAAATGTGGTTGTCGTCTATTTTTTTTTTATTACTGACTGGGTTGGTGATGTCGGGTATCTGATAGACGCCTGACCTCACCAACCCCAGGGCTTGATGCCAGGTGACATTACACATCTTGTATTAACCCCATATATTACCCCGTTTGCCACCGCACCAGGGCGCGGGATGAGCTGGGGCGAAGCACCAGGATTGGCGCATCTAATGGATGCGCCACTTCTGGGGCGGCTGCGGCCTGCTATTTTTAGGCTGGGGAGAGTCCAATAACCATGGACCTCCCTAGTCTGAGAATATCAGGCCCCAGCTGTCTGCTTTACCTTGGCTGGTAATGCAATTTTGGGGGACCCCTACGTGGTTTTTTTTTTTAATTATTTATTTAATTTAAAATAACAGCGTGGGGTGCCCTCAGTTTTGGATTACCAGCCAAGGTGAGGTTGCCAGCTGTGGTCTGCAGGCTGCAGCCGTCTGCTTTACCCTAGCTGGCTACAAAACTAGGGGGAACCCTACGTCATTTTTTTTTTCATTTTTTTGGCTAAATACCAAGCTAAGCACCCCTTAGTGCCACATGAAAGGCACCAAAGAGTGCTCCACTTTTTTCTCCACTTTTTTCTCCACTTGAGAAAAAATGGAGAAAAAGTGGAGAAAAAGTGGAGAAAAAGTGGAGAAAAAGTGGAGAAAAAAATGGAGAAAAAAAGTGGAGAAAAAAATGGAGAAAAAGTGGAGAAAAAGTGGAGAAAAAGTGGAGAAAAAGTGGAGAAAAAATGGAGAAACAGTGGAGAAAAAGTGGAGAAAAAGTGGAGAAAAAAATGGAGAAACAGTGGAGAAAAAGTGGAGAAAAAAATGGAGAAAAAGTGAAGAAAAAGTGGAGAAACAGTGGAGAAAAAGTGGAGAATAAATGGAGAAAAAGTGGAGATTTTTTTTCTCCACTTTTTCTCCACCTTTTCTCCACTTTTTCTCCACTTTTTCTCCACTTTTTCTCCACTTTTTCTCCACTTATTCTCCACTTTTTCTCCACTTTTTCTCCATTTTTTTCTCCACTTTTTCTCCATTTTTTTCTCCACTTTTTCTCCACTTGAGAAAAAATGGAGAAAAAGTGGAGAAAAAGTGGAGAAAAAGTGGAGAAAAAGTGGAGAATAAATGGGGAAAAAGTGGAGAAAAAGTGGAGAAAAAGTGGAGAAAAAGTGGAGAAAAAGTGGAGAAAAAGTGGAGAATAAATGGGGAAAAAGTGGAGAAAAAGTGGAGAAAAAGTGGAGAAAAAGTGGAGAATAAGTGGAGAAAAAGTGGAGAAAAGGTGGAGAAAAAGTGGAGAAAAAGTGGAGAATAAGTGGAGAAAAAGTGGAGAAAAGGTGGAGAAAAAGTGGAGAAAAAGTGGAGAATAAGTGGAGAAAAAGTGGAGAAAAAAAATGGAGAAAAAGTGGAGAAAAAGTGGAGAAAAAAATGGAGAAAAAGTGGAGAAAAAGTGGAGAAAAGGTGGAGAAAAAGTGGAGAAAAAGTGGAGAAAAAGTGGAGAATAAGTGGAGAAAAAGTGGAGAAAAGGTGGAGAAAAAGTGGAGAAAAAAATTCTCCACTTTTTCTCCATTTATTCTCCACTTTTTCTCCACTTTTTCTCCACTTTTTCTCCACTGTTTCTCCACTGTTTCTCCACTGTTTCTCCATTTTTTCTCCATTTTTTTCTCCACTTTTTCTCCACTTTTTCTCCACTTTTTCTCCACTTTTTCTCCATATTTTTCTCCACTTTTTCTCCACTTTTTCTCCACTTTTTCTCCGTTCTTTTTCTATGGTCGGTCTACCCATTAGCTCTGCCATGCATACTGTAGCTCTACACCTACTGCACATGTTACTTTATGATTGACATCTCTTTCGTACCAGAGCTGTCTAAGCCTACTCTGACCCCATATTTGTCATTACTATATTGTCCTTGTACTGTATTATGACATTTGTATCATGTGTTTCATTTCTTGCTGTGTTGCAATTTTTTTGCTGCATCCCAATTGTACCTCTACATTGTTCGAGTTTATGTTATTGTTCTCTCACTCTTATGTGATACTGATTATTGTCATTTTTCATGATTACATGCAGATAAGTCCAGTCTGACGAAGGCTCAGGCCGAAACTTCATTTGTAACTTGTTTTGGACAAAAACATATATGCTTATGAAAAAAAAAAATTTCTTAATACGGACCAATAAAGAGTGATTTTGCATTACTATCCATTGTGACTTACTGACTTAGTCTGTGAGATATAGAGTGCCGAGGTTACTCACTAATTTTATCTATTATTACCTCTGAGCACCTATATACCAGTGAGCAGAGCTTCCTCTACAGTATTTCTCCTGATTAGGCATGCCCTTACCTCATGAGCAGGGCATTGCAGCTTTGGTAGCAACCATTACGACATGGACTCTGCTGCTGTGGACCCGGGGAGAGTGAATGCAGATTCATTGCACCCACACTCCTCACATGAAGGGTCCGCACTCCTAGAAAATGGGGGATACATTCCCTGAGTGTCTCCCCCCCATATTCTAGACGGTCCAGAGTCGTCGTGGGAGCCCTTTATTTTTTTTCTTACAATAAATTGGTGAAAGAGGAAATGTTTTGGGGACTGTTTTTTCAAATAAATTTCTTTTGGCGATTTTTTGTTTTTGTTAGTACTGACAGTTTATGATGTTGGGTATCTAATAGACGCCATGACATCACAAACTGCTGGGCTTGATCTCAGGTGACTTTACAGCTAGTATCAACCCGATTTATTACCCCGTTTGCCACTGCACCAGGGCACGGGATGAGCTGGGGGGAAGCGCCAGGATTGGCGCATCTAGTGGATGCGCCACGTCTGGGGTGCCTGCGGCCTGCTATTTTTAGGCTGTGAAGGCCCAATAACTATGGACCTTCCCACCCTGAGAATACCAGACCACAGCTGTCCGCTTTACCTTGGCTGGTGATCCAATTTGGGGGGGACCCTACTTTTATTGTGTAATTATTAATATTTATAAAATAATTATAAAAAAGAGCCTGAGGGGACCTCCACATTGGATCCCCAACCACGGTAAAGCTGCCAGCTGTGGTTTTCAGGCTACAGCCGTCTGCTTTACCCTAGCTGGCTATCAAAAATGGGGGCACCGAACGTAATTTTTTTTTTTTAACTATTTTTTAAATAGAAAAAATTAATGGGCTTCCCTGTATTTTGATTGACAACCAAGGTAACGGCAGGCAGATGGGGGTGGCAACCCATAGCTGTCTGCTTTATCTGCGCTGAGAATCAAAAATACCGCGGAGCGCTACGTCATTTTTTTAAAGATTTATTTTTACAGCACTGTGATGTCCAGCAATCAAAATACAGGGAAGCCCATTTTATTTTTAGTTATTTAAATAAATAATTAAAAAAAATATATATGGGCTCCCGCTGCATTTTTTGTATTGCTAGCTAAGGGTAATCCAAGCAGCTACTGGCTGCTAACCCCCACTGCTTGGTGTTACCTTCACTGGCAATGTAAAATCCAGGGAAGCATTTTTTATTTTTTTTGCCAAAAAACTACAAAAAAAGGACGTGAGCTTCGCCATATTTTTGTATGCTAGCCAGGTATAGCAGGCAGGTGCTGGAAGAGTTGGAGACAGCGCCAGAAGATGGCGCTTCTATGAAAATTCCATTTTCTGAGGCAGCTGCAGACTGCAATTCGCAGCAGTGGGGCCCAGAAAGCTCAGGCCAACCTGTGGTGCGGATTCCAATCCCCAGCTGCCTAGTTGTACCTGGCTGGACACAAAAATGGGGCAAAGCCTACGTCATTTGTTTTCTAATTATTTCATGAAATTCATGAAATAATAAAAAAAGGGCTTCCCTTTATTTTTGGTTCCCAGCCGGGTACAAATAGGCAACTGGGGGTTGGGGGCAGCCGTACCTGCCTGCTGTACCTGGCTAGCATACAAAAATATGGCGAAGCCCACATAATTTTTTCAGGGGGCAAAAAACATCTGCATACAGTCCTGGATGGAGTATGCTGAGCCTTGTAGTTCTGCAGCTGCTGTCTGTCTGTATGGAGAAGAGCAGACAGCAGCTGCAGAACTACAAGGCTCAGCATACTCCATCCAGGACTGTATGCAGAAGTTTTTTGCCCACCAAAAAAATGACGTGGGCTTCGCCATATTTTTGTATGCTAGCCAGGTACAGCTGGCAGCCACGGGCTGCCTCCAACCCCCAGTTGCCTATTTGTACCCGGCTGGGAACCAAAAATATAGGGAAGCCCATTTTTTTTAATTATTTCACTTATTTCATGAAATAATTAAAAAACAAATGACGTGGGCTTCGCCCCATTTTTGTGTCCAGCCGGGTACAACTAGGCAGCTGGGGATTGGAATCCGCAGCACAGGTTAGCCCGAGGTTTGTGGGCGCCTCTGCTGCGGATTTCAGTCCGCAGCCGTCCCAGAAAATGGCGCTCTCATAGAAGCGCCATCATCTGGCGCTGTATCCAACTCTTCCAACAGCCCTGGAGCCGGGTGGCTTGTTGGGTAATCATGAGTTAATACTGGCTTTGTTTTACCAGCCAGTATTAAGCCAGAGATTCTTAATGTCAGGCACGTTTGACCCGGCCATTAAGAATCTCCAATAAAGGGTTAAAAAAAAGACACCACACAGAGAAAAAATACTTTAATAGAAATAAATACACAGACACATTAGAGACTCCATCTTTATTACCCCCTGTCAGCCCTCCACGATCCTGCTCTTCTGTCTTCTTTCTTTCTAGTGTAGTAGTAGTGACGATTGTAGTGAGGATGAGGTGCACCAGCTCATCACTTGGGGCTGGGGAACCTCCATCCTCACTACAATCATCACTAGTGTAGTAGTAGGGACGATTGTAGTGAGGATGAGGTGCACCAGCTCATCACTTGGGGCTGGGGAACCTCCATCCTTACTACAATCATCACTACAATCGGGAAGCAGCGTGCAGCCTTCACTCCGTGAGTGATCAGTGCTGGCTGCTAGCGGTAACGCTGACAGACGCGTTACCATAGCAACGGTGCTCTCGGAGCCGCGGTTAGCGGTGACGTCACCGCTAACTGCGTTGCTATGGCAACGGTGATCTCCGTTAATGACCGGCTGTGTCAGCCGGTCCCTAACGGAACGGGGAGTCGACCGTGTGCTAGAGCATGTCGCCGGTACACGGCGATACACATATGTGCACCGTGTACCGGAGAGATGCACTCGCAGGTCCTACATGACATGTCATAGTCATGTGACCAGTCTGTAGCCAATGAGATAATAGCCACGTGACTGGTCACATGGCTATTTTGACGTCACGATAGGTCCTGCATCTCTGCTGGCAGTGCAGGTCACCGGGAGGATTCAGCGATCATCGGATGGAATAGCGGCAGGAGACAGAGTGCAGAAGGGATCGCGAGGACCGGTAAGTGTTATGGCAATGTTTATTAACTGTTTGTGTACATTTATCATGCATTTTTATGTGTTTGTGATTGCCTCCCATTCTAGCCTATACGTTCGAGTTCGGTTCGTTGAACGTTCGACGAACCGAACTCGAACGGGACCCCCGTTCGGCGAACCGGCCTCGAGCCGAACCGGGACCAGTTCGCTCATCTCTAGTCTGTATCTGCCATCTGAAACATGTATATTGGAAATTTACACAGAAACTCCGATGTAAATGCTCAGAGTAGAGGTCAGGATAAATGTGAGCCATGCCTTACTGGGATCTTTGTGAGACAGAATAAAAAATCCACAGCAGATCAAGAATATTTTTTTTTCTTTTCTACGCCATTCCTCAAGAAATGGAGCCTGAAAGTCAAATGTTCAAAACACTGTTACCCTTTTATTCATCAGTGTAAGTAACCTAGAACATCTATTAACAGTGTGCTGTTAAATAAACTGTTGATTACCATCTGTTCTTCTCTAGTCAGATAGGATGAAGTCTCTTGGACATGAAGAAGACTACATTTGTGTAAGGCTACTTTCACACATCCGGTTTTTGCTCTGCGGCACAATACAGCGCTCTGCAGAAAAAACACAACCGTTTTTTTGCTGCCGGTTGCGTTTTTTTTTGCATAGACTTACATTAGTGCCGTATTGTGCCTCATGGGCTTGCGTTCGGTCCGGTTTTTGCCGCATGCGGAATATTTAGCCGATGCCGCGGTGGAAGGAACGTTGTCTGCAACGTTTTTTGCTCCGGCAAAAAAACCGCATTGCGCCGCATCCGGCCGCTGTGGTGCATTTTTCAATGCATGCCTATGGACACCGGATGCGGCGCAATGAGGAAAAAACCACATCTGGCCGCCGCATGCGACTTCTTCTACTGCGCATGCTCAGTAGCGTGCCGCAACCGGAAAAAAACGGACCGGCCACATGTAAAAACTTATGCAAAGGTTGCGGTGTTTTCGCCGCATCCGTTGCATAGGTTTCACAGCCGGATTGAGCCGCACGGCTCAAACCGGATGTGTGAAAGTAGCCTTAAAGAGCTCAAAAATGGTTCAATTCAATTCTATTAATGCTAGAGTATTATCCATGTATTTTCTGGGCAATTGGAGGCTTTGCAGTATTTCTTGGGGAAATTCAGTGAAACTGGAGAATTTAAAAATCAGAACATTTGCTCATTATTGATTTTTAGCAATGAAAAAACTTTGTTTTTCTTTTTTTTTTAATCTTTTAGATCTTTTGGATTATTGTTGAATGGATTTTCCATGATCTATCATCAGGTCTAGTATCTTAGCTTATGTTATGATTTTATTGCCCTCTCTAATTTTTAAAAGATAGAGCTGTTTCCTCAGATTTTACTTTTTCAGTGGTCTTTTTAAATTTTGTTGTCTATTCTTTATTATCTATAGGAATACATTTTGCAGTTTTTCTGATTAATTAAAATTTAAAATGTTCTGATGATGGCTTAGTTTTTTTCTGGATAAGTTGATATTTTCATTAGTAGCATTTTGAGGTATCTAACATTTTATTACGGCTTTTTATTCAGATTTTTTGGACATAGAATGAGCAAAAATCTTTATTTTTAATTTATTGTGTTTAGTCCTTTAACTGTGCTGTAGAAGTGATAAGACAGATTTGTTGTTTGAATCTGTACAAATAAAATGATTCCATAGTTACATAGATTTTTTTTATAATTTATCACTCTTGCACAGTAAAAACAATATTATACACAATAAAATTTCTGTATTTTTTTATTTTTTACTAAAAGAGTCATATGATGGCTTGTTTTTTGCAAGGTGATTTGAAATTTGCAGTCACAACATATTTTCTTATAGGCAACTTTTTGATCTCTTTTTAAGTACCGTATTTTTCGGACTATAAGACGCACCGGACTATAAGACGCACCCTGGTTTTAGAGGAGGAAAATAAAACTTGAAGCAAAAAAATGTGGTCATGACACACTGTTATGGGGCGAGGATCTGCTGCTGACACTGTTATGGGGTAATGTCCCCAAATTCTCTACTAAGGTACCCCATCCTGGTAATGATCCTCCTGCCTTGTATATGATCCTGCTATAAACCCCTATCCTGCTCATATACCCCTATCCTGCTCATATTCCAGCATCCTGCTCATATTCCCCCATCCATCCTGTTCATATACCCCATCCTATTGATATACCCCCCATCCATCCTGCTCATATTCCCCCATCCTGTTCATATACCCCCATCCTGTTCATATACCCCCATCCTGTTCATATACCCCCATCCTGCTAATATTCCCTCATCCTGTTCATATACCCCCAATCCATCCTGCTCATATACTCCCATCCTGCTATATGCCCCCATCATGCTCATATACCATCCTGGTGTATGGCCTGTATCCTATAGCACAGAGAAAAAAAAATAAACGTTTATATTCACCTGTTCCTCACTCCCTGCAGCACCGATCATCTTCCTCTCTGCGCCACTGACCTGTGTGTGTGGAGCCGTTCCCCTGCAGCATCGCGATGTCTTCCTGTCTGTGCCAATTAGCTGATCAGAACAGATCAGCTGACCGGCACAGACAGGAAGACATCGCGTGCTGCAGGAGGACGGCTCCACACATGGGGACGGGTGAGTGTACTGATTCACTGCACCCCACGCTGATGATGACGCGCGGGGAGCAGTGAATATAGCTGCACATGATCACTCCAGGCTGTAATTGCCAGAGGTGATCATGCGGACCGGCTCTTTACTATGCGCGCTTCCCCGCTCGTCCTCCCGCCCACTGTCAGTGTTGGCTTCTGCGCTGAGAAATGGGCGGGAGGATGGGCGTGCATATGTAATGAGCGGGCCCACGTGGTCACAGCAGGCTGCTACAGCCTACTCGTGCCCCCGATGACCCGCTCCACCACAGCACCCTCATTCCCGGCCGCAGCCCTATAGTCAGACCATAAGACGCACCCCCAACTTTCCCCCAACATTTGGGGGGAAAAAAGTGCGTCTTATGGTCCGAAAAATACGGTAATTTTTTGCATGTCTGTATGCTGAAAAATCTACTTTTTGGCAAGTTTTTTTTCAATTTTTACTGTTTTAACTGTACGTACAAATAATGTGACAGCTTTGTACTTTGTGTCGTTCTAGATGCTGCTATACCAGTTATTTTCAAGGGTTTTTGTTACTTATTTTTATTCTTACAAAAAAGTTGCCTTTTTTATTCCATTTTTCACATTTTTTTTCTTGCTTTTTATGTAGGCCTTTTTTTTACATATTTAAAAAAATTAATGATTTTTTTTAATTTGTACATTTTTACTTACTCTTGGTAAATAAATTGAATATTTATCAGTTTGATTGCTGATCTTATGCAGCACTGCAATACTTCAATAATGCAGTGCATGAAACCTGTCAGTTTCAGGGTATGTGCGCACGTTGCTTTTTACCTGCTTTTTACCTGCTTTTTTGCTGCTTTTTCTTCTGCGCTGTTTAATGCCAAAATGGATGTGTTCTTCTATTCAAGCAAAGTCTATGGGAATTTGGGTTTCTTGTTCACACTATGTTGTTCAAAATGCTGCCTTTTTGTGGCAGAACTTTGGTCAAAAACTCAGCTTTTCAAAGAAGCAACATGTCAATTGTTTTTGCCATTTGGGTTTTGCACTGCAAAGCTGAGTTTTTGACCAAAGTTCTGCCACAAAAAGGCAGCATTTTGAACAACATAGTGTGAACAAGAAACCCAAATTCCCATAGACTTTGCTTGAATAGAAGAACACATCCATTTTGGCATTAAACAGCGCAGAAGAAAAAGCAGCAAAAAAGCAGGTAAAAAGCAACGTGCGCACATACCCTCACAATGACATAGCTGTTAGGCTACATTCCCACAATGAGCGTTTGGTGAATTTTTGATGTTGCAGAATTTATGAACCATTTCTGCACTGATTATGTAAATTATATTACTTGCATTTTTTATGTTTTTTTGTGGGGTTTTTTACCTGCATTTTTTCTCCATCTATTGCAAGTTTATGGGAAAATCTACACATAAAGCTCATCATAACTGCAAGAGAAATTGACATGTTGTGCTTTGACACATGCACCACAGGTCAGTTTACGCTGAGTAAAAAAATGAGTGCAGTGGACCTGAGATTTTTATATGGCTATGTGCGCACTTTGCATTTTTACCTGCGTTTCCGCTGCATTTTGAACTGCATCATTTTAATGCCAAAATACATGCGTTTTGATTTTCCAGCAAAGTCTATGGGAAATAGGGATTTCTTGTGCGCATATGCTGTTCAAAATGCTGCAGATAATTTGCATATTTTTGGGCAAAAACTCAGTGTTTAAAGAAGCAGCATGTCAATTGTTTTTGCTATTTGGGCTGCGTTTTACTATCATTAAAGTCAATGAGAAATCTCAAAACGCAAGCAACATCAAAATTCCAGCATTTTACATGCTTTTTTGATGCAGATAACATGCATTTTGGACTAAATAAACGCATGTGTGGCACCCTGGACAAGCCAGGTCGTCACAGGTACTGCAACAACACACCCCACACCCCGGCTAGACACACCTAGGTCAAACACAAATCTTTGTTGCCTTCCTCCAGGGGCTGATGTCCACATCAGGGGGTGGGCCAGGCGGTTGGCCCTGCTCACCGAGGAGTTCACAGTCCTGGAGGCGGGAAAAGGAAGTCAGGACAGTTTAGTTAGGGAGTTGGAGAAGTGAAGTGGTAGAGGAGCAGCCTGACTGTGTCCGGGTGCGTGGCCGGGGCACATACAGCAAGGTTGGCAGACGGTGGTGACCGTCTGCAGGAGAGGCTGATTGAAGTGAACCGTCAGGGCCGGGGATAGGCGGTGGCCCGCCGGTACCGGATCGGGGAGCGAAGAGAAGACAGGACCATTCGGCAGGGCCTACGGACCCCGACCAGGCTTGGAGTCGCCATAAAACCGGTCAAATCCGTTAGCGAAGGGAACCTCCGGGGTTTCCCAGCAGTCAAGACCCAATTGAAGGCAACAGCTCAAACCGTGAAGGGAAACACAGTCACCGCCAAGGCTACAGTTCCCAGGGCCAGAGCCTGCGGGCAAAAGGGGCTCCCTCAGCAACCATCCAAGCTGGGGAGCGGGTTACCGGTGGAAAGCCACCAGAACCGAGAACACAACACAGGTGCAGGGAAAGGCAGTCACCACCAACCTACCGCGAGAAGAACAACCGCAGCCGTCTGTGGGACCCGTCCATCCAGCCGTTTGTTTTACCGGAGACTTTGTGTTCGTCATTGGCTGAGTGAGTACCACTGTGCCGTGAGGCACCGCGCTGCCCCTGCACCCCTGCGACCCTGCACCTCACCAGGCCCCGTAACCCGCCTGCCATCCCTCCCCTCACCGGGCCCCGGGACAACCAACCCCACTACCCACGGAGGGGAAAACAACATCCAAGCTGCTCCCTGTCATCGCTCCCGGGATCCCCATCCAGAGCAGTGGTGGTGTCACAACCTCACCACAACCGTGGGTGGCGTCACGGACAATATCCCTAAACCAAACCACCCCCCTTTCACTCACGGGCGAGGAACGCCGCTCGAGTCCCCGGGATCCGGCCCACCGCTCGAGCAGCAGCAGCAGCCGGACCCGAGCAGTGGGTGAGCGCAGCGTCCCCTCCCCGTCCGCGACAACTTGGCGTCACGAACAGGATCTTACCGCTCTGCCTTCTGGTAGAGGTGCGGCTTTTGACCGCCGTAGGTGTCCGGCCGAAAAATTTGAGATGCCGCCATTTTGAGCGTGAATAGTCCCCGCTCGAGCGTCTTCCCGAGTAGTGGAGGCGCAAAAACCGAAACCCCGCCCATGTAAAGGAGGAGCCGGAAAAAGACTAAGGGGGACGGATGGCGTCTGGCCGCATGTAGCCCGCGGCTGTGAAAGCAGGGACACCGGGACTCTGCAATCTGCTGGTTCCTGGAAAGTAGCGCTACTAACATGTCCGCCCCGTCCAGCTATGCAGAGGTTACGGAGCCAGTGCCTGGGACAGCGCCGTGGCTCAGGGCCCGAACATCGGAGATCTTCCGGCGCTACCGAAGTCAAATATGTCTGCTGATGGAGCAGTGGACCGCGGAGGTGGAAGAGGTAGCTGCGGTCGCCCGGGTATACGGAATGGAGGCCATGATGGAGGAGCTGGTGAGTGCCCCACGCCCCTGTGTCCCCGAGGGACCGGCCGTTGCGGCTGAGGGACCCGGTCTACCCCTGGCCCCCATGTCGCCCCCGTCTTCCCTGCCCGTGCACCCCGCTACTGCTGGTCCATCTTACGTACACCCCCTCGTAACGGTAGCCGAAAGAGTGGTGAGCCCGAAAACTGCGGCAGCTGGCGGCAACCCGCCTGGCGCAGGGACAGATGATAGTGACTCCGGACCTGACACAGAGCCTGTTTCGGAGGAAGACGAAGGGGTCGTCGCCCTGTATGGCATGGAGGCCACATATATCCCCCGGAGCGGAAATAACGGATATCGGGCAGCCCTTCCTCGTCGTGCCTGCTATGCGCTGGAGGGGCTGGTACCCGTGTTCTTCCACCCAGGGTCGGATGAGGAGGACGAAAGTGAACAGTGAAGCCAGCGGGGCCCCACTGCAAGTTGTCCCGTTGGGACCACCAGTTTAAAAGTTGTGAATGATAAGATGAATCAACAGAAGATGTAACCTGATTAGCACTTTGATTAAACCGGCCGTTGCCAGCAACCAGTCCCCGTAGGGACTTCCTGCAACCGTTGCGTAAAGGACTTCTTACGGACAAGCCTGAGAACTGGCAGGGCAACCACAAACTTAGTGGGATGTAAATAAAAATGTTTTGGCTTGAATCCGTTACCGCCTACGGAGAGGCTGATTTGGGAGGATGGGCCTGGAGGAAAGGGATGGCCCAGGCCCGCCACTACCATAACCGGTGGCGATCCTCCGGGGGGGTTAGGGGTCCCCATGGACGCGGGTCCCCTGAAAGAGACAGTACTCGCTCAGGCAGCTTGGTTCTGGACTGGGGCAAGGGGTGCTGCCCACTTCTTATGGGCAGCATCAGGGACAGGTTGTTTGGGTGGGAAAAGAGCGGAAGCCGTTACCGTTTGCAACGTTTAAGAACTGTACCTCTCGTTAAGGGAAGCTTTATACAAAAGAATGCTTGTTTTACTGTTTTATATGTTTTACCCGTTTTCCACAGTTAACCAAAAATAAAACCGGTGATGGACGGGCAGCCCGCGGACAGTCTGCATTTTACTAAGGGGGAATGTGGTGACCTGGACAAGCCAGGTCGTCACAGGTACTGCAACAACACACCCCACACCCCGGCTAGGCACACCTAGGTCAAACACAAATCCTTGTTGCCTTCCTCCAGGGGCTGATGTCCACACCAGGGGGTGGGCCAGGCGGTTGGCCCCACCCACCGAGGAGTTCACAGTCCTGGAGGCGGGAAAAGGAAGTAATATCAGTTCAGTTAGGGAGTTGGAGAAGTAAAGTGGTAGAGGAGCAGCCTGACTGTGTCCGGGTGCGTGGTCGGGGCACATACAGCAAGGTTGGCAGACGGTGGTGACCGTCTGCAGGAGAGGCTGATTGAAGTGAACCGTAAGGGCCGGGGACAGGGGGTGGCCCACCGGTACCGGATCGGGGAGCGAAGAGAAGCCAGCACCATTCGGCAGGGCCTACGGACCCCGACCAGGCTTTGAGTCGCCGTAAAACCGGTCAAATCCGTTAGCGAAGGGAACCTCCGGGGTTTCCTAGCAGTCAAGACCCGATTGAAGGCAACAGCTCAAACCGTGAAGGGAAACACAGTCACCGCCAAGGCTACAGTTCCCAGGGCCAGAGCCTGCGGGCAAAAGGGGCTCCCTCAGCATCCATCCAAGCTGGGGAGCGGGTTACCGGTGGGAAGCCACCAGAACCGAGAACACAACACAGGTGCAGGGAAAGGCAGTCACCACCAAACTACCGGGAGAAGAACAACCGCAGCCGTTTGTGGGACCCGTCCATCCAGCCGTTTGTTTTACCGGAGACTTTGTGTTCGTCATTGGCTGAGTGAGTACCACTGTGCCGTGCGACACCGCGCTGCCCCTGCGACCCTGCACCTCACCAGGCCCCGTAACCCGCCTGCCATCCCTCCCCTCACCGGGCCCTGGGCCAACCAACCCCACTACCCACGGAGGGGAAAAACAACATCCAAGCTGCTCCCTGTCATCGCTCCCGGGATCCCCGTCCAGAGCAGCGGTGGTGTCACAACCTCACCGCAACCATGGGTGGCGTCACGGACAATATCCCTAAACCAAACCACCCCCTTTCACTCACAGGCGAGGAACGCCGCTCGAGTCCCCGGGATCCGGCCCACCGCTCGAGCCACCACCGAGCAGCAGCAGCAGCCGGACCCGAGCAGTGGATGAGCGTAGCGTCCCCTCCCCGCCCGCGACACATGCGTTCATGACATCAAAATAATGGAATGATATGTCCCTTTACACACAAATAGTCCGACAATTAAAATAATGAAAATTACTATTTTATTGTTATTTTAGACATAAGTTTTATCAAACCGCTATAATTATAATAAATATAACTATTTTCGTTATGATTTTCAACATTATATTTAATTTCATTGTTTTTTCCTTTTTTCATAGTGTTTGAATGTTTAAACTTTATTTAGTAGTGTCTTTGTAATCAAAACGCATCTGAGTTTAAGCAATGAAAAAGCATGTAAAATGTGCTAAAAACGCGGCTAAAACACGATAAATACGCATGCGTATTTATCCCGTTTTTGTGGTAAAAACCATTTCTGCCAGAGGATGCGTTTAGAACTGCAACTACCTCAACGCAAAGTGCGCACACAGCCTAAATCCCATCCCCTTCTTTTGGAACTTTAAGACACTGTGTTTTTGACACAGCTTATAACAGGCCCTAAATTTGCCATGCAAAAATTGGGACCTGTGCTTGCAATGTCGGGGTCCCAGTAGAATTTAAAAGGGAGCACTCTGCCTCTGTTAACCATCTAGATGCCACTGTCACTTTTGAAAGCCGCATATGTGGGGTTAAACAACTTCAATAAATTGATAAAGTCGACCATGGCAAATGCAGCACAATATCAGCTCACACCCTTTGCGTTTTCACATGTTAGTGGTATTTAGTTACTTAATAATCAGTAATGTAAAAAAGCAGTGCGGCCATAAAAAGGTATATGGCGTTTTTTAAGTTGTTAAAAAAGGTAAAAAATATTTATTTTTAGTTTTACTAGTTATACAAATTTAGCATGCCTTGGGTTGAATGGTGAGTCAAGTCTTAATGGTACATAAGAATACATATAGTGTAACTGTAAGGCTACTTTCACACATCAGTTTTCTGCATTCAGGCACAATCCTTTTTTTTCCTGATGCAAAGGATCCGGCAAAAACGGATGCAAACCGTATCCACCAGATCCGGTTTTTAACGGATCCGTTATGCCGGATGCGTACAAAACCGGATCCGGTGGATACGGTTTGCATCCGTTTTTGCATCCGGTTTGTCCGTTTTTTTGAAGGATCAGCTTTTTTAATTAATTTGGTGCATGCGCAGTTTACAAAAACGGATCCGGTAGCCGCATCCATTTTTTACCGCATTGCGCCGGATCCGGCGTCCGTAGGCTTTCATTGTAAAACACGCCGTATCGCGCCGGATCCGGCGCGATGCGGTTTTTTTGCCGGACAAAAAAACGTTGCAAGATACGTTGCCTCCGGCCGCCGCTTTGATAAATTTTGCCGCATCCGGAAAAAAACGGATGCAACGCAAAGCCATCAGGTACAATCCGGTTACAATGCAAGTCTATGGGGATAAACCGGATGCGGTACCGGATCCGATTTACCCGTTTTTTTCCGGATTGTACCTGATGGCAAAAACCTGATGTGTGAAAGTAGCCTAAGACTAGTTCAATATACCAACAAATACTGAAGCAGGTTAAACCTGCAGGCAAGAGGTCAGCACATGCTCGACTAAAATAACATCAGAAATTGAGTTAAATGTGATTGCAATGCTACAGGCATCCATGGACCAAAATAATTATTCTTAATCTATGCCTGCTTATTCTTGTTCAGTGAAGAGAAAGCAGAGATTCCTGAAATTTGGAAACCATACAAAGGGAATCTTTAATGGATCATATATATATATTATATATATATATATATATATATATATATATGTCGCCCTGGACAAGCCAGGGGCCACAGAGCACAACACCTACACACCCCACACTCCCTGCAGGCACATCAAGGTCAGACACAAAACCCTTGTTGCCTTCCTCCAGGGGCTGATGTCCACACCAGGGGGTGGAGCCAGGCGATTGGTCTCCGCCCACCGAGGAGTTCACAGTCCTGGAGACGAGAAAGACAGGCAGTCTAGTTTGGAGGAGGAAGTGGAAGGAGGTGAAGTAGAGAGATAGAGTTTGGAGAGGAAAGAGTTCAGTTTTGACAGTGAAAGTGGAAAGAGTAAAGTGACAGCTAAAGAGCCTGAAGTTGGTCCGGGTGTGTGGCCCGGACAGAGCAGCAAGGTTGGCAGACGGTGGTGACAGTCTGCAGGAGTGGCCTATCGGAGTTTGCCGTAAGGACCGTGGACGGGCGGTGGCCCGGCGGTACCGGACCGGTACACAAGGAGAAGCCAGCACCATTGGCAGGGGCTTTTCGGACCCCAGCAAGGCTAGGAGTCGCCGTGAAGTTGACGAATCCGTTAGTGAAGGGGACCTCCGGGTTTCCAAACAGTCAAATCCCGACAGAAGGCAACCATCCAACCGTGAAGGGGAGACACCGCCACCGCCAAGGGCAACCGTTTCCCAGGGCCAGCGCCTGCGGGCAAAAGGGGCTCCTCCGGCCCACATCCAGGTCGGGGAGCGGGTTACCGGTGGGAACCCATCGGAATCAACATAGAACATAGGTGCAGGGAGAGACAGTCATCACTAACCTGCAAGGAACAACAACACCGCAGCCGTCCGAGGGACCCGTCCATTCAGCCGCTTGTTTTACCTTGAACTATGTCATCATCATTGGGCTGAGTGAGTACCTCCGTGCCGTGCGGCACAGCGCTGCCCCTGCGACCCTGCACCTCACCAGGCCCCGAAACTCGCCTGCCATCCACTCCTACCCCATCACCGGGCCCCGGGACAACCAACCCCCTACCCACGGAGGGGAGAAATAACAACAAAGCTGCTCCCTGTCACCGCTCCCGGGATCCCGGTCCAGAGCAGCGGTGGTGTCCACATAATCCCCACAACCGTGGGTGGCGTCACGGACAATATCCCCAAAACCAAACCACCCCTTTTCACTCACGGGCGAGGAGCGCCGCTCGAGTCCCCGGGATCTGGCCCATCGCTCGAGCCACCGAGCAGCAGCAGCCGCAGAGCAGCGGCAGCCGGACCCGAGTAGTGGGAGAGCACGGCGTCCCCTCCTCCGCCCGCAACAACTTGGCGTCACGAACAGGATCTTACCGCTCTGCCGTCTGGTAGAGGTGCACCTTGTTACCGACGGAGGTGTCCGGCCAGAAAATTTCAGAAGCCGCCATCTTTGGCGCGAAAAGTTCCCGCTCGAGCGTCTCCTCGAGTAGTGAAGGCGCGAAGGCCAAAACCCCGCCCCGATAGAGGAGGAGCCGGAAAGAGGCTAAGGGGGACGAAATGGCGACTGGTCGCATGTAGCCGCGGCTATAAAAGTGGGGATGCCAGGACCCTGTGGCCATCTTGTTCCTGGGAGAGGCCGCCAGCAAGATGTACATGCCGTCCCGAAGCACTGTAGCCCCCGCGCCTGGAACAGCGGCGTGGGTGGAGATCCAGACCGCGCAGCTCTATCAGAGGCTGCAGGTCAAGATGCAGCTCCTCTTGCAGGAGTGGGAGACCGACATGACGGAGGTCATAGCGACCGTGCGGAGACGCGAGGAGGAAGTTGCGGAAGAGAGGGTGAGTGACCCACGCCCCAGTGCCCCTAGCGGGCCGGTCATCGTGGCTGCGGGGCCCGGTCTGAACCCCCTCGCCCTACTGCCTCCCTCGCCACCCGTCCCGGCTGCCGTGACCCCGCCACTAGGCCCGCTACCACCGCAACCGGTAGCGATACCCAGCCTGTCCGCCCAGGCGGACCGACCTGTAGCCGGAGCCCGTAGCCGACCGGAGGTGCTACCGTGGAAAACCCCGAAGCCTGAACCGGAGGCATCTACAGAGTCTTCCCCCAAGCTGGAGCCGACAGGCCGCTCTGTGCCGAAGGCCCAGAGGAAGAAAGCCCCTGTGCCCATCCCCCACACCTCGGCTGAGGTTGCGCCGGGTTGCCGCTGCAAGGCGGCATCCAAGGCCAAGTCACCGCGGGACCTTCCTCCCAGATCACCAGCGGTGGGCAGTGTCCAGAAGGTCTCGCGGGGCCCGACCCGTGCGCCGGAGCTCACAGCAGCGCCATATTGGGATAGGGAGCCAGTACCGTTGGGCCTGGAAATCGAAGAGAGGGAAAGGAGGAAGGCAGAGATGGTGGCCCGTACAATCCGGGAGAAGGAAAGCCTGAGGCAAGCGACCTTCCGTGTCCGGGGCCCGCTGTATCAGGGGCAGGTGAAGCGGTTCGATGTCCGCCGGGGCTATGGATTCATTTATGAACCGGGCCTGGAGGCTGAAGTGTTCATAGCCCGGCGGGATGTTAATGCCCACCTGCCGGAGGAGCACCCAGGCCATAATCTGATGCCGGGCGACCTGGTGCAGTACACCCGGCACTGTGGGGAGAGGGGGTGGTTTGCGCTGGATGCCAAGCTTAGGGGCAGTCAGGAAGCCCGGGTGTCCGCCGCACCCTCTCCCCCAGCAGACACAGAAGAGTCAGAGTAAGGGCAGCGGAATGCCGTTGCACCGTCCCCGTTGGGACCACCTGTGTGTGTGTTAAAAGTTTTAAAGTTTGAAAATGAAAATGAATAATTGCTGGAAAGTTACCTGATTTACTGCTGATTGAAACCGGTCGTAGCCGGCAACTGGTCCCCATTAGGACCCCGTTCACCTTGCATAGAAACTTCTATGAACATGCCTGAGAACTTGCAAGGCAACCACAAACTTGTGGCCTGTAAATAAATGGTTGTTGCAGCTTCCACTGTTACCGCCTCAGGAGAAGCAGATTGGAGGAAGGGCCCGCAGTGGAGTAGGCTGGGGCCCAGCCACCACAGGAACCAGTGGCAATCCTCTGGGGGTTTCAGGGGTTCCCCATGGACGTGGGTCCCCTGGAAAGGACAGAACCCGCTCGGGCAATTTGTGCAGGACTGGGGTCAAGGGGTGCTGCCTGTTGCTTAGGGGCAGCATCAGGGCCAGGTTGCTTGGGTGGGAGAGAGCGGAAGCCGTAACCGTTTACCGTTTCAACGTTTAAGTAAGAGTACCTCCCGATGTGGGAAGATGTTATTTTAATTGTATTGTGTGTTACCGTTTTTCTATTTTTACAGTTAAAAAGAAAAATAAAACCGGTGATGGACGGGCAGCCCGAGGACAGTCTGCATTTTGCTAAGGGGGAATGTGTCGCCCTGGACAAGCCAGGGGCCACAGAGCACAACACCTACAAACCCCACACTCCCTGCAGGCACATCAAGGTCAGACACAAAACCCTTGTTGCCTTCCTCCAGGGGGTGGAGCCAGGCGGTTGGTCTCCGCCCACCGAGGAGTTCACAGTCCTGGAGGCGGGAAAGACAGGCAGTCTAGTTTGGAGGAGGAAGTGGAAGGAGGTGAAGTAGAGAGATAGAGTTTGGAGAGGAAAGAGTTCAGTTTTGACAGTGAAAGTGGAAAGAGTAAAGTGACAGCTAAAGAGCCTGAAGTTGGTTCGGGTGTGTGGCCCGGACAGAGCAGCAAGGTTGGCAGACGGTGGTGACCGTCTGCAGGAGTGGCCTATCGGAGTTTGCCGTTAGGACCATGGACGAGCGGTGGCCCGGCGGTACCGGACCGGTACACAAGGAGAAGCCAGCACCATTGGCAGGGGCTTTTCGGACCCCGGCAAGGCTAGGAGTCGCCGTGAAGTTGCCGAATCCGTTAGTGAAGGGGACCTCTGGGTTTCCAAACAGTCAAGTCCCGACAGAAGGCAACCGTCCAACCGTGAAGGGGAGACACCGCCACCGCCAAGGGCAACCGTTTCCCAGGGCCAGCGCCTGCGGGCAAAAGGGGCTCCTCCGGCCCACATCCAGGTCGGGGAGCGGGTTACCGGTGGGAACCCATCGGAATCAACATAGAACATAGGTGCAGGGAGAGACAGTCATCACTAACCTGCAGGGAACAACAACACTGCAGCCGTCCGAGGGACCCGTCCATCCAGCCGCTTGTTTTACCGTGAACTGTGTCATCATCATTGGGCTGAGTGAGTACCTCCGTGCCGTGCAGCACAGCGCTGCTCCTGCGACCCTGCACCTCACCAGGCCCCGCAACCCGCCTGCCATCCACTCCTACCCCCTCACCGGGCCCCGGGACAACCAACCCCCTACCCACGGAGGGGAGAAATAACAAACAAAGCTGCTCCCTGTCACCGCTCCCGGGATCCCCGTCCAGAGCAGCGGTGGTGTCCACACAATCCCCACAACCGTGGGTGGCGTCACGGACAATATCCCCAAAACCAAACCACCCCTTTTCACTCACGGGTGAGGAGCGCCGCTCGAGTCCCCGGGATCCGGCCCATCACTCGAGCCACCGAGCAGCAGCAGCCGCAGAGCAGTGGCAGCCGGACCCGAGCAGTGGGAGAGCGCGGCGTCCCCTCCTCCGCCCGCGACATATATATATCTACACTGTATATATACTAGCTGTAGTACCTAGCGGGGCCCGGGATAGTAACTGTCTCTCTGTCTCTCTCCCAGTCTCTGTCTGTCTGTCTCTCTGTCTCTCTGTCTGTCTCTGTCTGTCTGTCTCTTGGCCTGTCTGTCTCTTGGCCTGTCTGTCTCTGTATCTCTTTGTCTGTCTATGTCTGTCTCTCTCTGTCTATCTGTCTCTCTCTGTTTCTGTCTGTCTCTCTGTCTGCCTGTCTATGTCTCTCTGTCTGTCTGTCTCTTGGCCAGTAAGTCTCTGTCTGTCTGTCTCTTTCCCTGTCTGCTTCTGTCTGTCTCTCTGTCTGTCTGCCTCTTTCCCTGTCCATCTCTGTAACTCTTTGTCTATCTCCGTGTGTCTCTCTCTGTCTAACTGTCTGTCTGTCTCTCTCTGTTTCTATCTGTCTCTCTCTGTCTTGCTCTGTCTGTCTCTTTCCCTGTCTGTCTCTCTATCTTTCTGTCTCTGTATCTCTTTGTCTTTCTCTGTCTCTATCTGTCTATCTATCTGTATGTCTCTCTCTGTTTCTGTCTGTCTCTCTGTCTGTCTCTCTTTGTCTGTATCTTTCCCTGTCGATCTGTGTGTCTATCTGTGTCTGTCTCTGTGTGTCTGTCTGTCTCTGTCTCTATCAGTGTCTTTCTCTGTCTGTCTATCTCTCTGGCTGTCTCTGTATCAGTCTGTCAGTCTCTCTATCTCTCTGACTGTCTCTGTGTGTCTGCCTGTCTCTTTCTCTGTCTATCTGTCTATTTCTCTCTCTGTCTGTCACTCTCTATTTGTCTCTCTCTGTCTCTTTCCTTGTCTGTTTGTCTCTGTCTCTTTCCCTGTCTGTCTCTTTCCTTGTCTGTTTGTCTCTGTCTCTTTCCCAGTCTGCCTGTCTGTCTATTTCCCTGTCTGTCTCTTTCCCTGTCTGCCTCTGTCTTTGTCTGTCTCCTTCCCTGTCTGTCTCTTTTCCTATCTGCCTCTTTCTGTATGTTTGTCTCTTTCCCTGTCTGTCTCTCTCTTTCCCGGTCAAAGGAAACAAGTTCATAATCATTTAGAAACAACAATACGAACAATGTTTTAACTCAGAAAGAGTTCAGAAATCAATATTTTGTGGAATAACCATGATTTTTAATAAAAGCTTTCATTCGTCTTGGCCTGCTTTCCACCAGTCTTTCACACTGCTTTTGCGTGACCTTATGCCACTCCTGGCACAAAAATGTAAGCAGTTCTTCTTTGTTTAATGGCTTGTGACTATCCATCTTCCTCTTGATTACATGGCAGAGGTTTTCAATGGGGTTCAGGTCTGGAGATTGGGCTGGCCATGACAGGGTGTTGATGTGGTGGTCCTTCATCCACACATTGATTGACCTAACTGTGTGGCATGGTGCATTGTCCTGCTGGAAAAAACAGTCCTCAGAGTTGGGAAACATTGCCTGAGCAGAAGGAAGCAACTGTTTTTCCAGGATAACCTTGTATGCGGCTTGATTCATACGTCCTTCGCAAAGCTTAATCTGCCAAATTCCAGCCTTGCTAAGGCATCCCCAGATCATCACAGATCCTCCATTAAATTTCACATTGGGTGCAAGAAACTGTGGCTTATATGCCTCTCCAGGTCTCCGTCTAACCATTAGGCAACCAGGTGTTGGGCAAGGCTGAAAATTAGACTCATCAGAGAAGATTACCTTACTCCAGTCCTCTTTGGTCCAATCCTTATGGTCTTTGCCAAACTTCAGCCTGGCTCTCCTTTGCTTCTCATTGATGAAAGGCTATTTTCTAGCTTTGCATGACTTGAGCCCTACCTCTAGGAGCCTGTTACAAACTGTTCTTGCCGTGCACCTCACCCCAGCTGCCATTTGCTATTCCTTTTGTACTTGATTTCATCCTGCAGTTGCTGAGTGACATTTGAATAAGATGACAGTCATCCCGATCAGTGGAGAGACGCTTTTGCCCTCTGCCGGTCTGTAGCTTTCTTGTTCCCAATGTCTACTGCATGACCTTGTTGTAATGGACTGCCATCTTAGACATTTTAAGGATGGAGGCAACATGACGCTCACTGTATCCCTCTGCTAGTAAAGCCCAAATTGAGCCTTTGATTGTCTCACTCAAGACTTTTCTTTTCAACTCCTTTGGCATGGTTAAAAGTAATTTTTTTCATTCCTATTACTTTTGGAATATTACTAGCACTAGTTTTGTCATCCAGCTTGTCCTATTGCAAGAGGATTTTGAAGACCACAGCAGTGTTTTTTATACTTTCCCTCGTTAAACAAGATTTGGTTCAGGTGATCATCTAATCCAGGGGTCTCAAACACGCGGCCCGCGGGCCGCATGTGGCCCCTGAGGCTGTTTGTTGCGGCCCGCAAACCCCATGACAATCGCGGCTCTATGCTGAGGGTCGGCGCCGGCAGGAACTTTACTGCATTTAAATCCATCTGCGGTGCCGTGCAAGGAGCTGTCAGTTCTATCCCAGTTGCTGCTGCTGTCTGCCAATCAGATGCAAGGAGGTGACGTCATACAGCGACGTCACTTCCTTGCATCTGATTGGCAGGCAGCAGCCATTGGTCCAGACACAGCTCCTCTGCGCTGCACCGCAAATGGATTCAAATGCAGTGAAGTTCCTGCCGGCGCCGACCCTCAGCACAGAGCCGCGATCATCACGGGCCGCGACAAGCAGGTAAGGTACGTGCTCAAGTTCAGGACCCGCTGCGTGCTGGACACAGCGCGTCCTGATCGGCGGGGCCGCAAGTCTACTCCTTAGGAGACCGCAGCTGCCCGTACCTGCGATCAGGGGTTCAGCCCGCTGCGGTCTCCTCGCTGTGCTCTGCCTAGGGAGAACGCTTCAGACGCCGCAGCATAAATTCACATGCTGCGGCCTCTGGAAGCCACACCGCAGTTCCGTTTTCACTGCGGGCCGTACACGCACAGTGGGCATGGGATTTTTAGAAATCCCATGCCCACTGTGCTTTTACCATACATAGCAGGGTTTTGGACGCAGCTGAAGCATGCTGCATCCAAAACTCTGCAAGTACTGATCGTGGGCACACAGGGAACGGAGGAAAGGTGAGGAGATTTTTTTTTTTTGTTTGCGTATTACTAAAGGATGGGCAGAATACTACAGGGATGGCCACAATACTACAAGGGTGGGCAGAATACTACAGGGATGGCCACAATACTACAAGGGTGGGCAGAATACTACAGGGATGGCCACAATACTACAAGCTTGGGCAGAATACTACAGGGATGGCCACAATACTACAAGGGTGGGCAGAATACTACAGGGATGGCCACAATACTACAAGGGTGGGCAGAATACTACAGGGATGGCCACAATACTACAGGGATGGGCAGAATACTACAGGGATGGGCAGAATACTACAGGGATGGCCACAATACTACAGGGATGGCCACAATACTACAAGGATGGGCAGAATATTACAGGGATGGCCACAATACTAAAGGGGTGGGCAGAATACTACAGGGATGTCCACAATACGCCAGGGATGGGCAGAATACTACAGGGATGGCCACAATACTACAAGGGTGGACAGAATACTACAGGGATGGCCACAATACTACAGGGATGGCCATAATACTACAGGGATGGGCAGCATACTACAGGGATGGCCACAATACTACAGGGATGGCCACAATACTACAGGAATGGCCACAATACTACAAGGATGGGCAGAATATTACAGGGATGGCCACAATACTACAAGGGTGGGCAGAATACTACAGGGATGGCCACAATACTACAAGGGTGGCCACAATACTACAGGGATGGCCACAATACTACAGGGATGGCCACAATACTACAGGGATGGGCAGAATACTACAGGGATGGGCAGAATACTACAGGGATGGGCAGACTACTACAGGGATGGCCACAATACTACAGGGATGGCCTCAATACTACAAGGATGGGCAGAATATTACAGGGATGGCCACAATACTAAAGGGGTGGGCAGAATACTACAGGGATGTCCACAATACGCCAGGGATGGGCAGAATACTACAGGGATGGCCACAATACTACAAGGGTGGGCAGAATACTACAGGGATGGCCACAATACTACAGGGATGGCCATAATACTACAGGGATGGGCAGAATACTACAGGGATGGCCACAATACTACAGGGATGGCCACAATACTACAAGGATGGGCAGAATATTACAGGGATGGCCACAATACTACAAGGGTGGGCAGAATACTACAGGGATGGCCACAATACTACGGGAATTGGCAGAATACTACAGAGCACAATACTACAAGGATGAGCACAATACTACAAGGATTGGAACAATATTACTGGGCACAATACTACAGGGCACAAGGATGGGCACTATACTACTGGGCACAATACCACAAGGATGAGCACCTTACTACAGGGCACACGGATGGGCACATTACTACAAGATTTTGGCTAAGATTACTATATGAAGCTGCTAATTGTAAAACAATTACAAGAAGGTGATAAAATGTAAAAAAAAAAAAAAAAATCCTAAAGCATGACTTTTTTTATTTACATTAAAAATGCTTTTCTGTATATAAACTTAACAAAAAAAGTGCACGTTTGTTATAATAAACAAGCGAAAAATGTTTACAAAAGTGATCCAAGATGTATAGAAAAAAAAACATGGATTCATTAAAAATGTTCACTTTGTCCTGCAAATAATGCGGCCCCCCTTATTTCTTTTTTCTATACACCCAGCTGAGTTTGAGACCCCTGATCTAATCAGAACCACATTAAGTAGAATGAGGTGTACTCTGGTTGGAATTCAACTGACACTGGAATGGAATGGCTGTCACATGTAGAAATGCTGATTTTTATACAACTGCGCAGCAGTCTCTTAATTTTTTCCACAGATGTATATATATATACATTCAGTTTTAAACATCTCTAAAACATTAACATACTTCTATGCAAATAAAATCAAACTTTTCACCTTTATTACCTCTCTAGTTTAGATGATGCAGCCAAATATTTTGTTAATATTCACTATGAGTGAAAACATTTGAAGTATTTTAGTGCAAAATACAGTGAAATCTCCTTGTGATAACCACCTAAAATTGCATAAAAAAGCGATCTTATAAAAGAATGTGGGCAGTATGCATAATTTATGATGGTACTAAAATTTGTCACAGAAAATCTGGTCTGAATAGCGGGATAGTCTTCTCAAAGAGGGGGTGTTTTGGAGAAGGCTTACCATATTTTAAAATTCAAAACTAGAAAAAATAAATTATTTGAGTCCATTTACCGTTTGGTATATAAGAAAAATAATGGTTACCTTGACCCATAGAGCTTAATCATTTTAGGCATTTATAAAATGTAAAATTCTGTTTTTGTTATCAAAGCCTACTCTATCCAATACAGTGCATGAAAATGTACTTTTTCTGGAACCAAAGAGGATTAACAGTTAACAGCTTGCTATAAATCTTCAGATGAAAAGACCATATTAGCCGAACCCAAGAATCATGTGCAAAAGCAATTATTTAATTGAAATAATCTGCATGTGCAAAGGGTTAAATGGAAAGAAAAATAACATTTCAGCATTGTTTAAATACAAAGACAAAATTACTGATATAGCTCAATTGTAAACTTATTAACACATCACTTATTTAAAAACTAATGTTCTTGAATTGTTAATATTTACTCAGTGTTATTTTATTCCATTAAACATGCTTAGTAACGAATCTCTATTGCAGAGGTAGTTGAAATGTACTGGGGCGCAGAGAGCAACTGGTTGCATGAACTGCAATAGCTATACAAGGCATCAGCCTATGAGAAGCTGATTGCTGACAAGAGTGAATCTATTACAAGCAGGGTATGAAGTCAGTACTATGCACCGCTCCATCTATGGAGGAGAAACAGAACGCTCCATGTCATAGAAGTGGAGAGAAATCTTTTCTTATTTTATTTTTTTAAAAATGTGTTGGAGAAGAGAGCCAGGATGGAAGACATTATTAAAGAAAGGGCCAGAATGGGAAACATTATTACATGATAGGAGCCAGGACAAGCACATTATTACAGGTTAAGGGCCAGGATAAGAGACATTATTAAATAAAAAGGCCAGGATTAATAAAGGACGTTGCCCAGGAAAGAAGAAATTATTTCTACTGTATGGGGGCATAAAATGAATATTACTATTTTACTATTGCATGGGGCCACAGAAGGGGTAATATGCATTAAAGTAAATGTCACTAGGTTTTTGTCCCTTGATCTGAAAGCATCATAATGTAGGGGTAGAAATCCTGATTCCTGTGATGTGTCACTTACTGGGCTGCTTAATATAGTTTTGATGAAACCACTGTTTAACCAGAAGTAGGGTATCATTAAAGGACTACTTGGCGTTCTGCCAGGTAGTCCTGCATATTCATGAGTTCTGTATAACTGCCAGATCTGCAGCAGAGAAAACATTGATTTTATCAAAATGATAGCAAACAGCTCAGTAAGTGACACATCGCTGTAATCAGGGTCTCTGTCTCTACATATGCTGCTGTTAGATGGGGGAGTAAAAATTAAGTGACAGATTCCCTTTTATATCGCATGGAGGTGGAGGCGACAGAGTGGGAAATTTATACTGTGAGAAGGTCACAAATAGAGACACCACTGCAATAAATTTCATTTTTATCAATACTGTTACTGTGGAAGGAACAAAACGGAGGTAGTGTTACTGTACAGGGAACTTAGGCAGTACTATTACAATTTCTTTCTTCATCTGGTGTTGTGTAGAATTTGAGAAAAAAGTGGAGTGGGTGCTATAGAAGGGACTTACTTTTTTGAGATACGAGTCTTGGCTATTAGAAGTCATAGCAGTGCGTGCCAAATAAAGAAGAAAAGTGAACACTAATTACTTCAATTGGAGACGTTACTGGTAATTCACGCCACTGGATTTACCATATATTATATGATCTACACAGCTCTTAATATTTCATATGGTCATGTTGTAGTGATATTCATCTCTTATATGTGGTATTGGTTCATTGGTCTTTGTATAGTAGATTTTTTATTTTTGGATAATGGATTGAAAAGTGCTCCATAACATGTTCAGTGCTTGGGCTATTGTTCTATAATCTAACCCTGCTTTACTCTTTACAGTAGTTTTTCACCACATATAAGGTATTGGCATACTAAGAAGAAATTACACAACAAATGGTGTAGTTCATTTTTTTTCAGTTACCCTTGTGAAATTAATAATATGGGGCTACAGCAACATTTTTCTGGGAAAATGTAATTTTTTTTATTTTCATGGCTCAACCTTATAACATTTTGTGAAGCACCTGCAGATTCAAGGTGCAGACTACACCTCTAGATAAAATCTTTGATGGGTGTAGTTACCAAAATGGAATCATTTGTGGAGGTTTCTACTGTTTAGGCATATCAGGGATTCTCGGCAAATGTGACCTGGCATATGCTCTCTATTCCAGTCAATTTGGTTCTCCAAAAGTGTAATGACACTCTTTCCCTTCAAGTTCTGAAGTGCATCAAAACAGTAGTTTCCACCATGGTATTTCTTCGCGCATGCGCATTTGTGGATTTTCGGCGCAATAGGGGAAGAAATTTCCTCTTACACGCCGATGTATTTCCGGTCCATTGGCCACTTCCGCCCGGCGTGTCAGCTGAACGCACAGTTTGATTTGAGCACGGGAACACCGGTATTTGATTGTCTCATTAACTTTCCTGTATTTATATGTGTGCTTTCTCTTGTTTGTCCATTACCTTCCCCTGATGAAGCCCTTGTATTAGGGCGACACGCGTAGGGTCGGTGCTTATCTGTCTGGCACCTTACCATGGCTGAATTTTTGCCTCTACTTTTGTAAGTGTTCCCCTCTGGACCTCTTGTTTGGTGGCTTATTATGGTCCTTTGCATGTTTTCGGGCAATGTTCCTTTAGGAGATCTATATTAGGTTATTCCAGGTCTTGTTACCTTCATTTGCCCTTCAGATTTCTGTAACATCTTGTATTATCATGTATGGATGCACATTTTGTATGTATTAGTGCCGTATTGTTGGGTCCATGGGACAGGTGTCCACGTGTTTTTAAGTGGTTTTAACGGTGTTTTGCACTTTCATGTTCCTAATAAATATTTGTATATATATTTTGACTATATTTGATGAGTTGAGTACTTTTTTGCCTACTCTTTTCTCTTTCTTACTGTTCAGAAGGCCATCTAGGCCGGGATAGTGTGTTAAAAATTGCTGGACAACAAGGTTCAACACGTGAGCCATACAAGGCACGTGTGTCACCTTGCCCAGGCGAAGGGCCACACCCAAGTTTGTAGCATTGTCGCACACGGCCTTACCAGGCTGCAGGTTGAGTGGAGACAACCATTTACCAAACTCAGTCTCCAGAGCTGCCCACAACTCAGCCGCTGTGTGACTCTTATTTCCAAGACATGTCAAGCTAAAGACCGCCTGATGCCGTTGCGCTCTGCTGCCGACATAGTAATGAGGGGTGCGTGATTCCTTCTGCGCAGTTAGAACGCTGGTGGCCTGACCAGGCAAACTTGCGGCAGAGGTGGAGGGCCCAGACGAGGTGGAGGAGGCAGAAGCAGTGGTGGAACTTGGACAGACAGAGGATTGACACACAAATCGTGAGGACGGCAAGACTTGTGCAGCAGACCCTTCACCATCTATCACCATAGTTACCCAGTGCCCAGTCAGCGACATGTAATGTCCCTGTCCATGCTTACTGGTCCAAGTATCGGTGGTGAAATACAGCCGTTCACACACAGAGTTTCTCAAGGAAGCGGTGATGTTGTATGTCGCATGCTGGTGTAGCGCAGGCACACCTTTCTTAGAGAAGTAGTGGCGACTGGGCATCTGGTACTGGGGCACAGCGACAGACATAAGGTCTCTAAAATCCTGTGTGTCCACCAGGTGGAAAGGCAGCATTTCGGTAGCTAAGAGATTACAGAGGGATAAAGTCAACTTCTTAGCTTTGTCATGGGTCGCAGGAAATGGCCTTTTATTTGTCTACATCTGAGGGACAGAGATCTGGCTGCTGTGTGTAGACGGTGGTGAGTAGGGTGTAGAGTTGAGCGCGGTTCGTGGTTCGAGGTTCTCCAGTTTGCGGCTCGAGTGATTTGGGGCTGTTCTAGATCGAACTAGAACTCGAGCTTTTTGCTAAAGCTCTATAGTTCTAGATACGTTCGAGAACGGTTCTAGCAGCAAAAAGACAAGCTAATTACTAGCTGGCTTTCCGCTGTAATAGTGTAAGTCACTCTGTGACTCACACTATTATGAAATTTCAGCGTATAGTGTGCGGGAACAGCGCATTCAGATCACTGCCATTTTTTTTTTTTCCTTGTCTTCCTTCCCTAAGCGCGCACGTGTAGTGGGGCAGGCCAGCATGTCAGCCAATCCCAGACACACACACAGCTAAGTGGACTTTTAGCCAGAGAAGCAACGGCATGTGTGATAGGATGTCCATGTCACATGTCCATGCATTATAAAAACGAACATTTTCCTCCAGCACGCCATTATCTGCCTTCTGCGTCTTGGTGTCAGTCACCGCTGGCGTAGCTCCTGTCTCCGATACTGCTGTGTACGCTCTATACACAGCGCTATACAGAATAGGGATAGAAGTTTCTATTAGTCCTTGTAAGGGCTAATACCGGCAGGGTCAGAGCCATAGGTGACAGTCAGGTCCGTGAAAACAGATTTTAACAGCTACACAAGATGACAGTGTCTGTGTAGCTAAGGTCAGGGATTTCCTCTCTGCATTTCCCCATTAGGAGGAATAGAAAGAGAGGCTTCCTTTCCTCTACCCAGACCCACAACCCTGCCACTGTACCCTCCTGCCTTTTGCACACTCATACTCATTGTTACTAAGACATTATACTAGCAAACACTGAGGAAACTTAGTGGCATCCTAAAAGTGGCTGTTAAACTTCCACTAGTGTCCCACTAGTGCAAACCTATGTGCAGCACCTCTGCATTGCACTCTCAGACTCATTGTTACTAAGCCATTATAATAGCAAACACTGAGTAAACTTAGTGGGATCCTAAAAGTGGCTTTTGGACTTCCATTAGTGTCCCACTGGTGCAAACCTATGTGCAGCACCTCTGCATTGCACACTCAAACTCATTGTTACTAAGCCATTATACTAGCAAACACTGAGTAAACTTAGTGGCATCCTAAAAGTGGCTGTTGGACGTCCATTATTGTCCCACTGGTGCAAACCTATGTGCAGCACCTCTGCATTGCACACTCACACTCATTGTTACTAAGCCATTATACTAGCAAACACTGAGTAAACTTAGTGGCATCCTAAAAGTGGCTGTTGAGCTTCCATTAGTGTCCCACTGGTGCAAACCTATGTGCAGCACCTCTGCATTGCACACTCAAACTCATTGTTACTAAGCCATTATACTAGCAAACACTGAGTAAACTTAGTGGCATCCTAAAAGTGGCTGTTGGACTTCCATTAGTGTCCCACTGGTGCAAACCTATGTGCAGCACCTCTGCATTGCACACTCAAACTCATTGTTACTAAGCCATTATACTAGCAAACTATGCTGCCAGTTTAAGGGCCGTAGTTGCATTGTCAGGGATAATTATTGTTGTTTATTCTGCTGTTAATAAAGATAGACCACCGCTGCAATCTACACCACCTCTCAATTTTTACTACCACATTTTAAGTGCACAATCTTGTCGCAATCAAAATGAGTGGCAAAATGACAGATGCTGGTTGAAAGGGGAAGAGGCGTGTTGGAAAAGGAAAAAAAGGGTTTGTCCGTGGGGAAGGTGGCAAAGCTCCATTAACATCTGCTGAAGATAGACCATCTTCCAGCAAAAGTAAGATGTCTACTACTTACCGTGGACAATCCGATGTGCTCCCTTTTTTACGGACACGAACAACTGGAACAAAGGTAGATGATGGCCAAAAAAAGAAAATGCTTGAATAGATCTCAAGTGGTCCAACAAGTGCCCTCTCCTCCACCTCAACTACCGCATCCAAAAAACACCAGTCCTCTGAGTTGTCATCCCAATCACACTTGCTTTCTCCCAGCTCTGAAGTCTCCACCCTGCACAGTATGGTGGAACTGAGATGGCTGAGTCTGCAGAGCTGTTCAGTCACACTATGGCCTGGGAATCAGTGGTCTGCTCCCAAGCTACAGTGAGTACAGACCAGGAAATGGTCTGCAGTGATGCTCAGAACCTTTGTGACTCAGATTCAGGCCGTGATGACCAAGTTTCTGAGCATAATGTTGACCCTTATTCACAAACTGAAACACCTGTTGTAATAGACAATGAGGAACATACTGATGACGATGAGACGCAGATACCAGATTGGGATGACAACTTAAATATTCGGTCAGGGCAAGAAGAGGCTCGGTCTGAGGGTGAGGGGAGTGCAAACACAACAATTGATGAGGAAGTTCTAGATCCCACCTACTGTCAACCCACAGTCAGGCCCTCGAGGAGGTCAACAGAGACGGTGGAGGAGGATGCAACTGACGATGAAGTTACCTTGCGCTTTCCTGGACAGAGTCGGAGTACTGGTAGCACGTCTACAACTGCATCCTCAGCCACCACTGTGCCTCTGAGCACTAGTCGGGGTGGATCAGCAGGTCGTATGCCCTCTAAGCCTTGCCTAGCCTGGTCCTTTTTTGACATAGCAAAAGATCGCCCAAATTATGTGATCTGTAAAATTTGTCGTGATTCTGTTAGTAGAGGGTAAAACCTCAGCAGTTTGACAACTTCTTCCATGAATCGTCACATGAATAAATATCATATGTCCCAGTCGGAAGCTCACCGTGCTGCAATGCGGCCTAGCGGAGCGAACCATCCACCGCCTTCCCCTTCCAGTGCATCCGCCCGCTCTTCATCTTCTAGGACTGTGGGGACAGCTGTCACACCTGGTTTTCCACGCACAACTTCCACCACTGTAACCGCAACAGGCAGTTTGCTTGGTAGGTCATCAGTTGGTTTGGAAGGGGAAACAAGTGCGTGTGTACAGCTCTCTCAGACATCGATAGCACCAACGTTGGATGAAGGCAACATCATGTCTACGCCTGCACTTTCCTCACAAACCTGTATTTTTCCAGGGACACCCTACTCACCACCGTCTACACACAGCAGCCAGATCTCTGTCCCTCAGATGTGGACAAATAAAAGGCCATTTCCTGTGACCCATGACAAAGCTAAGAGGTTGATTTTATCCTTCTGTAAGCTCTTGGCTACCGAAATGCTGCCTTTCCGCCTGGTGGACACACAGGATTTTAGAGACCTTATGTCTGTCGCTGTGCCCCAGTACCAGATGCCCAGTCGCCACTACTTCTCTAAGAAAGGTGTGCCCGCGCTACACCAGCATGTCGCACACAACATCACCACTTCCTTGAGAAACTCTGTGTGTGAATGGGTGCATTTCACCACCGATACTTGGACCAGTAAGCATGGACAGGGACGTTACATGTCGCTGACTGGGCACTGGGTAACTATGGTGATAGATGGTGAAGGGTCTGCTGCACAAGTCTTGCCGTCCCCACGATTTGTGTGTCAATCCTCTGTCTGTCCAAGTTCCACCACTGCTTCTGCCTCCTCCACCTCATCTGGGTCCTCCACCTCCGCCCCAAGCCTGCCTGGTCAGGCCACCAGTGTTCTCACTGCGCAGAAGGAATCACGCACCCCTCATAACTATGCTGGCAGCAGAGCGCAATGGTATCAGGCGGTCTTTAGCTTGACATGTCTTGGAAATAGGAGTCACACAGCGGCTGAGTTGTGGGCAGCTCTGGAGACTGAGTTTAATAAATGGTTGTCTCCACTCAACCTGCAGCCTGGTAAGGCCGTGTGCGACAATGCTGCAAACCTGGGTGCGGCCCTTCGCCTGGGCAAGGTGACACACGTGCCTTGTATGGCTCACGTGTTGAACCCTGTTGTCCAGCAATTTTTAACACACTATCCCCGCCTAGATGGCCTTCTGAACAGGGCACGAAAACTGTCTGCCCACTTCCGCCGTTCAACCACCGCTGCTGAGCGACTTGCATCGCTGCAGACGTCTTTCGGCCTGCCGGTTCATCGCCTGACATGCGATGCGGCGACACGCTGGAATTCGACTCTTCACATGTTACAGCGACTGTGGCAGCACCGCCGAGCCCTGGTGCAATACGTCATGACGTATATCCTGGGCCAACGAGATGCAGAGGTGGGGCAGATCACCCTGATGGAGTGGTCTCAGATCAAGGACCTATGCACCCTTCTGCACAGTTTCGACATGGCGACGAATATGTTTAGCGCTAACAATGCCATTATCAGCATGACAATTCCAGTCATTTACATGCTGGAGCACACGCTAAACACTATTCGGAGTCAGAAGGTGGGACAACAGTAAGGGGAGGAACTACAGGAGGATTCATATGCGCAAGACACAACAACATCACCAAGGTCCAGACGTTCATCATCACCAACACGGCAGGCATGGGACGATGGGGGACAGGGATCAACAAGGGCGCATGGTAGCAGGCGAAATGTTGAGGAAGGTGCAGGAGAACATGAAGAAATGGAAGACGAACTGTCCATGGACATAGAAGACTCAGCGGATGAGGGAGAACTTGGTCAAATTTCAGTTGAAAGAGGTTGGGGGGAGATGTCAGAGGAAGAAAGAATGGTTAGCACCTCTATGCCACAAACACAGCGTGGACTTGGTCTGCATGGCTGCGCAAGACACATGAGTGCCTTCTTGCTGCACTAACTCCAACATAACCCTCGTATTGTCAAAATTAGAAGTGATGATGACTACTGGCTTGCCACACTATTAGATCCCCGATACAAGTCCAAATTTTGTGACATAATTCCAGCCATAGAAAGGGACGCACGTATGCAGGAGTATCAGCAAAAGCTGTTACTCGATCTTAGCTCGGCTTTTCCACCAAACAACCATGCAGGTGCAGGGAGTGAATCTCTTAAGCCCACTTTACACGCTTCAATATATCTCACAATCCGTCGTTGGCGTCAAGTTGTAAGTGACGCACATCCGGCATCGTTTGTGAGGTATCTGCGTGTGACGGCTACGTGCGATCAGGATTGAACGCAAAACCGTTGATCGCAAACACATCGTATCTTTGTCTAGAATTGAGCGTTTTGTTGCACGAACCTGGTCAATTGTAACGTGTGACATCCCTCATACGATTTTGGTGTCTGATGCTATGTGCGCAGGTGTGCGCTCTGCACCGCAGCTTAAAAAAGGTCCGCTTCAGAGCGCAGCTGAAAAGCTGCGTTCTGAAGCGCCTCACAATGTCTGTCATTCACTAATCTCTGTCAGTCGGTCACTATCTCTGTCCCTCACTCTCTGTTCATGTCAGTCTATCCCCCTCTCTCATATACTCACCGATCCCCGATCCCCGGCGCTGCACGGCGTTCACACTGCTCCGGCGGCTTTTACTGTTTTGAAAAAGCCGGCCGCCCATTAAACAATCTCGTATTCCCTGCTTTCCCCGCCCACCGGCGCCTATGATTGGTTACAGTGAGACACGCCCCCACGCTGAGTGACAGGTGTCACACTGCACCCAATCACAGCAGCCGGTGGGCGTGTCTATACTGTGTAGTGAAATAAATAATTAAATAATTAAAACAAACGGCGTGCGGTCCCCCCCCAATTTTAAAACCAGCCAGATAAAGCCATACGGCTGAAGGCTGGTATTCTCAGGATGGGGAGCTCCACGTTATGGAGAGCCCCCCAGCTTAACAATATCAGCCAACAGCCGCCCAGAATTGCCGCATACATTAGATGCGACAGTTCTGGGACTGTACCCGGCTCTTCCCGATTTGCCCTGGTGCGTAGGCAAATCGGGGTAATAAGGAGTTATTGGCAGCCCATAGCTGCCAATAAGTCCTAGATTAATCATGTCAGGCGTCTCCCCAAGATACCTTCCATGATTAATCTGTAAATTACAGTAAATAAACACAAACACCCAAAAAAATCATTTATTAGAAATAAAAAACACAAACATATACCCTGGTTAACCACTTTAATAAGCCCGAAAAAGCCCTCCATGTTCGGCGTAATCCAGGATGCTCCAGCATCGCTTGCAGCGCTGCTGCATGGAGGTGACCGGAGCTGCAGCAGACACAGACGCTCCGGCCACCTCCACGCAGCTAATGAACGGAATAGCGCGATCAGCTGAGCTGTCACTGAGGTTACCCGCTGTCACTGGATCCAGCGGTGGCCGCGGGTAACCTCAGTGACAGCTCAGCTGATCGCGCTACTCACCTCAGTTGCTGCGTGGAGGTGAGAGGAGCGGCGGTGAGTAGCGCGATCAGCTGAGCTGTCACTGAGGTTACCCGCGGCCACCGCTGGATCCAGTGACAGAGGGTAACCTCAGTGACAGCTCAGCCGATCGCGCGGCTGTCTTCAGTTGCTGTGTGGAGGTGACTGGAGCAGCAGCTGTGTCTGCTGCAGCTCCGGTCACCTCCATGCAGCAGCGCTGGAAGTGACGCAGGAGCATCCTGGATTACGCCTGACATGGAGGGCTTTTTGGGGCTGATTAAAGTGGTTAACCAGGGTATATGTTTGTGTTTTTTATTTCTAATAAATGATTTTTTCGGGTGTGTGTGTTTATTTACTGTAATTTACAGATTAATCATGGAAGGTGTCTCATAGATGCCTGACATGATTAATCTAGGACTTATTGGCAGCTATGGGCTGCCAATAACTCCTTATTACCCCGATTTACCAACGCACCAGGGCAAATCGGGAAGAGCCGGGTACAGTCCCAGAACTGTCACATATAATGTATGCGGCAATTCTGGGCGGCTGTTGGCTGATATTGTTAGGCTGGGGGGCTCCCCATAACGTGGAGCTCCCCATCCTGAGAATACCAGCCTTCAGCCGTATGGCTTTATCTGGCTGGTTTTAAAATTGGGGGAGACCGCACGCCGTTTTTTTTAATTATTTAATTATTTATTTCACTACACAGTATAGACACGCCCACCGGCTGCTGTGATTGGGTGCAGTGTGACACCTGTCACTCAGCGTGGGGGCGTGTCTCACTGTAACCAATCATAGGCGCCGGTGGAGATTGTTTAATGGGCGGCCGGCTTTTTCAAAACAGTAAAAGCCGCCGGAGCAGTGTGAACGCCGTGCAGCGCCGGACATCGGGGATCGGTGAGTATGAGAGAGGGCTGCTAACTTCAGTCACTTAGGAGTTTAGCGGTCACCGGTGAGCCTTTCACAGGTGACCGCTAATCAGGACGCGACACAGACAGAGCCGCAGCATGACAATGAAGTCGCGTGAAGTTCACCCAAGTTCATTCTGACAGTGCGGCTCTGTCTGTGTCTGCTGTCAACTACCATTCACCGCTGCTACATGGCTGTTTGTGTCTGCTGTTGGCGGCCATGTAGCAGAGCTGAATGGCAGATGACATAGTAAAAACGCATCCCTACACATTACACACGCTTGGCAAGTCAATAAATAAAAAAAAAAAAGAAGGTGCCCAATGCATACGTCACAGAACACATGATCTAAAGGATCGCACACAAAATTGATCAATTTAACATAGACTACTAACGCACGTGTGACAGCAAATGAACGACCTACGTGTGATCTCATAAGATCCCGTATGCAACCTGGGCGTGTCACATCGCAAATGCGATTGTACAACTAATTGCAACGTGTAAAGCAGGCTTTAGTTGTAACTTGACAAACATGGGACGGTCTCGTCATCTTCAACAGTCTACCCGTACCAGTAGCACCGTATCTGGTGCTGGTAACAGCAATTTTATTGAATCTTTTCATAATTTTTTTAGACCCTCTTTTGCAAGGCCACCAGAGACAACACGTCTGACACATAGTCAACGGCTGTAGAGGATGATACAGGAGTATCTCCAAATGAACATCGATGCCATTACTTTGCAAATGGAGCCTTGCTCATTTTGGGCTTCAAATCTTGAAAAATGGCCAGAGCTCTCCACTTACACCTTGTAGATTTTGTCGTGTCCAGCTGCCAGCGTTGTCTCTGAACGTGTCTTCAGTGCTGCTGGGTGTGTGCTGACAGATAAGCGCACGCGTCTGTCCAGTGACAATGTGGACAGACTAACGTTCATCAACATGAACAAGTCATGGATCCACAATGAATTTACTACCCCTGTGTCATCCTGGGAGAGTAAATGCTTGTGGATTTTGAATGTGGTTGATGCAAATCTAGCTGTGAAGTGTACAACTAGGGCACAAGTGCTGCCACTGATGGGGTGGGTGTGTGTGTGGCCCAATTTTTGGAAAAAAGGGAGACTCTTCTTGGAGTAACCCTTGCTGTGTTTTTAAAAATGATCCAAGATGCACAGAGCTGGGATCAGAAAAGACTTTGCTACCTACCCCGGTGTCATCCTGGGGACGGTTAAGTATGGCGTATTTTTGAATGTGCTTGATGCAAATCTAGCTGTGAAGTGTACAACTGGGGCACAAGTGCTGCCACTGAAGGGCTGGGTGTGTGTGTGGCCCAATTTTTGGAAAAAAGGGAGACTCCGCTTGGAGTAACCCTTGCTTACATTGTTTTTAAAAATGATCCAAGATGCACAGAGCTGGGATCAGGAAAGACTTTGCTACCTACCCCGGTGTCATCCTGGGGACGGTTAAGTATGGCGTATTTTTCAATGTGCCTGATGCAAATCTAGCTGTGAAGTGTACAACTGGGGCACAAGTGCTGCCACTGAAGGGGTGGGTGTGTGTGTGGCCCAATTTTTGGAAAAAAGGGAGACTCCAATTGGAGTCACCTTGCGGTGTTTTACATGATTTTAGAAGGACGTGCCATGTCAATATCTGTGTCTCCTTCTCTTTTTCCTTGTCCTGCTCTTTTGTTTTCGCATGAGTATATGTCCTTGTCACTATCCCATGTGCTTGTGTTGTGTTGTGAGTTGTTTGTCACCTTTTGGACACCTTTGAGGGTGTTTTCTAGGTGTTTTTATGTGTTTGTGATTGCCTGCCATTCTTTCCTATGCGGTTCGAGTGGTTCGTCGAACGTTCGCCGAACCGATCTCGAACGAGACCTCTGTTCGGCGAACCGAACTCGAGCCGAACCGTGACCGGTTCGCTCATCTCTAGTAGGGTGTCGCTGAAAAAATGCAGGTTTGTGAGGAAAGTGCAGGCGAAGACATGATGTTGGCTTCATCCAACGTTGATGCTATCGATGTCTGAGAGAGCTGTACACACGCACTTGATTCCCCTTCCAAACCAAATGACGACCTACCAAGCAAACTGCCTTTTGCGGTTACAGTGGTGGAAGTTGTGCGTGGAAAACCAGGTGTGACAGCTGCCCCCACAGTCCTAGAACATGAAGAGCGCGCGGATGCACTTGAAGGGGCAGACGGTGGATGGTTCGCTCCGCTAGACCGCAATGCAGCATGGTGAGCTTCCCACTGGGACATATGATATTTATTCATGTGACGATTCATGGAAGAAGTTGTCAAACTCCTGAGGTTTTGCCCTCTACTAACAGAATCACGACAAATTTTACATATCACATGAATTGGGCGATCTTTTTCTATGTCAAAAAAGGTCCAGGCTAGGCAAGGCTCAGAGGGCATACGACCTGCTGAGCCCCCCCGACTAGTGCTCAGAGGCAGAGTAGTGGCTGAGGATGCAGTTGTAGACGTGCTACCAGTACTACTCCTCTGTCCAGGAAGGCGCAAGGTAACTTCGTCGTCAGTAGCATCCTCCTCCACCGCCTCTGTTGACCTCAACGAGTGCCTGACTGTGGGTTGACAGTAGGTGAGATCTAGAACTTCCTCATCAAGCGTTGTGTTTGCACTCCCCTCACCCTCAGACCGAGTCTCTTCCTGACGTGAACAAATATTTAAGTTGTCATCCCAATCTGGTATCTGCGTCTCATCGTCATCAGTATGTTCCTCATTGTCTATAACAACAGGTGTTACAGTTTGTGAATAAGGGTCAACATTATGCTCAGAAACTTGGTCCTCACGGCCTGAATCAAAATCACAAAGGTTCTGGGCATCACTGCAGACAATTTCCTGGTCTCTACTCACTGTGACTTGGGAGCAGTCCTCTGATTCCCAGGCTATAGTGTGACTGAACAGCTCTGCAGACTCAGCCATCTCAGTTCCACTATACTGTGCAGGGCGGATGGAGACTTGAGAGCTGGGAGAAAGCAAGTGTGATTGGGATGACAACTCAGAGGACTGGTGTTTTTTGGATGCGGTAGTTGAGGTGGCGGAGAGGGCACTTCTTGGACCACTTGAGATCTATTCAAGCATTTTCTTTTTTGGCCATCATCTACCTTTGCTCCAGTTGTTCGTGTCCGTAAAAAAAAGGAGCACATCGGATTGTCCATGTTAAGTAATAAACATCTTACTTTTGCTGGAAGATGGTCTATCTTCAGCAGATGTTAATGGAGCTTTGCCACCTTCCCCACGGACAAACCCTTTTTTTCCTTTTCCAACACGCCTCTTCCCCTTTCCACCAGCATCTGTCATTTTGCCACTCATTTTGATTGCGACAAGATTGTGCACTTAAAATGTGGTAGTAAAAATTGAGAGGTGGTGTAGATTGCAGCGGTGGTCTAGCTTTATTAACAGCAGAATAAACAACAATAACTATCCCTGAGAATGCAACTACGGCCCTTAAACTGGCAGCATAGTTTGCTATTAGAATGGCTTAGTAACAATGAGTTTCAGTGTGCTATGCAGAGGTGCCGCAAATAGCTTTGCACCAGTGAGACAATAATGTAAGTCCAACAGCCACTTTTAGGATGCCACTAAGTTTCCTCAGTGTTTGCTATTATAATGGCTTAGTAACATTGAGTTTAAGTCTGCAATGCAGTGGTGCTGCAAATAGCTTGGCACCAGTGGGGCACAAATGGAGTCCAACAGCCACTTTTAGGATGCCACTAAGTTTCCTCATTGTTTGCTAATATAACGGCTTAGTAAAAATGAGTTTGAGTCTGCATTGCAGTGGTGCTGCAAATAGCTTGTTTAACGTTGCACCCCGCAACCTGGGGGTTCCACTCGCTTGCAGCGGTGTGAGGTAGCTTTAGCAACATATGTACACAGTCTCTTTATAAAAATTCCGGCAGTTTATTTAAAAACACTCTGAGCATAAACTGCTCTTAAACATAAATGATCCACGTTCCGTGGGCATCCAGTCCATTATAAGTCCATAGTGGAAGTTTTAGCAACTTCCCCACTCCCTGGCTCCTGCCAGCGTACAGCTCTAGTTAAGGTTCCTTCCAGCACCCACGGCCCTCTGCAGACCCCTGTCTGTCTCTCCTCCAGGAGAGATTCGGCCCTACAGCCCTGGCCTGGCTGCACTCACCTCAGTCTCAACTCAGACTCAATTTCAGAGCCCTGTGTGCAGCCTCCACACAGGCTGATACACCCAGAGCTCCCTGCTCTATTCTCACTCGTCTCCAGCACACACACTGGAAGTCAAGGCCAGTCTCTCTCTAGACTGTCCTAGACACACTCCACCCAGGTTCAGAGACAAGATTGCTTTAACCCCTGGAGTCACACCCACAGGTGGTAAGGAGTGTGTAATCAGCATCACACACCCTTCCATGGCTCTGCATGTAATGCAATCCTGTGGAACCACAGGTCCCAGCAAACTTCACATTGCAGAGCACCCACACTTCTGCAAAACATACCGGCCCTTTGTAATACAGCCGGTTGATACCTCACACTTGGCACAAGTGGGGCCCAAATGGAGTACAACAGCCACTTTTAGGATGCCACTAAGTTTCCTCAGTGTTTGCTAGTATAATGGCTTAGTAACATAGAACTTGAGTGTGCAATGCAGTGGTGCTGCAAATAGCTTTGCACTAGTGGGACAATAATGGAAGTCCAACAGCCACTTTTAGGATACCACTAAGTTTACTCAGTGTTTGCTAGTATAATGGCTTAGTAACAATGAGTTTGAGTCTGCAATGCAGTGGTGCTGCAAATAGCTTTGCACCAGTGGGGCACAAATTGAGTACAACAGCCACTTTTAGGATGCCACTAAGTTTCCTCAGTGTTTGCTAGTATAATGGCTTAGTAGCAATGAACTTGAGTGTGCACTGCAGTGGTGCTGCAAATAGCTTTGCACCAGTGGGACAATAATGGAACTCCAACCGCCACTTTTAGGATGCCACTAAGTTTACTCAGTGTTTGCTAGTATAATGGCTTAGTAAAAATGAGTTTGAGTCTGCAATGCAGTGGTGCTGCAAATAGATTTGCACTAGTGGGACACTAATGGAAGTCCAACAGCCACTTTTAGGATGCCACTAAGTTTACTCAGTGTTTGGTAGTATAATGGCTTATTAACAATGAGTTTGAGTGTGCAATGCAGTGGTGCCGCAAATAGCTTTGCACCAGTGGGACAATAATGGAAGTCCAACAGCCACTTTTAGGATGCCACTAAGTTTACTCAGTGTTTGCTAGTATAATGGCTTAGTAACAATGAGTTTGAGTGTGCAATGCAGTGGTGCTGCAAATAGATTTGCACTAGTGGGACACTAATTGAAGTCCAACAGCCACTTTTAGAATGTCACTAAGTATCCTCAGTGTTTGCTAGTATAATGGCTTAGTAAAAATGAGTTTGAGTGTGCAATGCAGTATTGCCGCAAATAGCTTTGCACCAGTGGGACCATAATGGAAGTCCAACAGCCACTTTTAGGATGCCACTAAGTCTACTCACTGTTTGCTAGTATAATGTCTTAGTAACAATGAGTTTGAGTGTGCAATGCAGTGTTGCTGCAAATAGCTTTGCACCAGTGGGACAATAATGGAAGTCCAACAGCCACTTTAAGGACGCCACTAAGTTTTCTCAGTATTTGCTAGTATAATGGCTTAGTAACAATGAGTTTGAGTCTGCAATGCAGTGGTGCTGCAAATAGCTTGGCACCAGTGGGGCACAAATGGAGTACAACAGCCACTTTTAGGATGCCACTAAGTTTCCTCAGTGTTTGCTAGTATAATGGCTAAGTAAAAATGAGTTTGAGTCTGCAATGCAGTGGTGCTGCAAATAGCTTGGCACCAGTGGGGCACAAATGGAGTACAACAGCCACTTTTAGGATGCCACTAAGTTTCCTCAGTGTTTGCTAGTATAATGGCTTAGTAACAATGAGTTTGAGTGTGCAATGCAGTGGTGCTGCACATAGATTTGCACCAGTGGGGCACAAATGGAAGTCCAACAGCCACTTTTAGGATGCCATTAAGTCTCCTCAGTGTTTGCTAGTATAATGGCTTAGTAAAAATGAGTTTGAGTCTACAATGCAGTGGTGCTGCAAATAGCTTGGTACCAGTGAGGCACAAATGGAGTACAACAGCCACTTTTAGGATGCCACTAAGTTTCCTCAGTATTTGCTAGTATAATGGCTTAGTAACAGTGAGCTTGAGTGTGCAAAGGGCTGGAGGGTACAGTGGCAGGGTTGTGGGTCTGTGTAGAGGAAAGGAAGCCTCACATTTTTTATCCCTCCTAATGGTGAAATGCAGCGAGGAAGTCCCTGATCTTAGCTACACAGACGCTCTTATCTGTAGCTGTTAAAATCTGTTTCCACGGACCTGACTGTCACCTATGCCTCTGAGCCTGCTGTTATTAGCCCTTACAAGGGCTAAAAGAAACTTCTATCCCTATTCTGTATAGCGCTGTGTGTAGAGCGTACACAGCAGTATCGGAGACAGGAGCTGCACCTGCAGTGACTGACAACCAGACGCAGAAGGCAGATAATGGCGTCCTGACGGGCAGATACCCGTTTTTATAATGCAGGGACATGTGACATGGACATCCTATCACACATTCCGTTGCTTCTCTGGCTAAAAGTCCACTTAGCTGTGTGTGTGTCTGGGATTGGCTGACATGCTGGCCCACCCCACTACACGCGAGCGCTTAGGGAAGGAAGACAAGGAAAAAATCCCAGCAGCAGTGATCTGAATGCGCTGTTCCCGCACACTATACGCTGAAATTTCATAATAGTGTGAGTCACAGAGTGACTTACACTATTACAGCGGAAAGCCAGATAGTAATTAGCTTGGCTTTTTGCTGCTAGAACCGTTCTCGAACGTAACTAGAACTATCGAGCATTAGCAAAAAGCTCGAGTTCTAGTTCGATCTAGAACAGCCCCCAAAATCACTCGAACCACGAACTGGAGAACCACGAACCACTAACTGCGCTCAACTCTACTCAAGAGAAATTGCACAACAAATTGTGTGCATTTTCTCCTGTTACCTTTCTAAGGCTATGTGTCCACGTTGCTTTTTACCTGCTTTTTACCTGCTTTTTTGCTGCTTTTTTAACTGCAGCATTTAATGCCAAAATGGATGTGTTCTGCTTTTCAAGCTTAGTCTATGGGAATTTGGGTTTCGAAACCCCACTATGCAGTTCAAACTGCAGCCTTTTTGTGGCAGAAATTTGGGCAAAAACTCTGCTTTGCAGTTCTAAACGCAAATGGCAAAAACAACTGACATGTCAATTGTTTTTGCCATTTGGGTTTTGCACTGCAAAGCAGAGTTTTTGCCCAAATTTCTGCCACAAAAAGGCTGCAGTTTGAACTGCATAGTGGGGTTTAGAAACCCAAATTCCCATAGACTAAGCTTGAAAGCAGAACACATCCCTTTTGGCATTAAACGCTGCAGTTGAAAAAGCAGCAAAAAAGCAGGTAAAAAGAAGGTAAAAAGCAAAGTGGGGTCTTAGCCTAAAAATGAAAAATTTGGGGCTTAAGGAACATTTTTGTGGGAAAAAAATGTACCACCCAGACTATTTTAACCTTTATGAACAGGCCAATTGTGTCCATTCTGACCAGTGTCACTTTGATAGGTTATAGTTCTGGAACACTTCAACGGATACCAGTAATTTTGAGGCTGTTTTTACAAGACACATTGTACTTCATGATAATGGTAAATTGTAAGATATGTTTTGCATGAATTTATGAAAATATCAGAAATTTGGCAAAAAGTTTGCAATTTTCACACTTTGAATTTTTCTGCCCTGAAACCAGAGAGCTAGGTCTCACAAAACAGTTAATAGATAACTAGTGATTGGAGGACCAGAGTCTAGACTAGTCCAAAGACTAGATCCGTGCGGGTTCACAAGTACCCATGCACTGACCCCGGGTCCACAGTTATCAGGGAACTCCAGGTACCTATCTGGATCCAGCAACTCAGGTAATTAAAAGAAAAAATAATAAATAAAGCAAAAATAAAGAAAATAGAGAAAAGCTGGCATGCCATACTTAATACCTGCTGTACATTTGGCAGATTTTATTGCCTGCTCAAAATTAGGCTGTCAACCACATTTCTAGGTATTGTTAGTTAGTACTTCCTCCTATAAATTTGCTAGTGAACTAGCTAAAATGGTCTTGGCACTTTTCAGTGGCTTCTCCAAATTACGTAGTGAACCATGTTTTGAGTTTTTGGTACTTTTTAGTGTCTTCACAATTTTGCAACTTAGGTAGGAAATAAATAATTTATCTTTTGTGGCAAGTGTCTGACAGGGGTGGATGTAGGGTTGTGAAACATCTGTTGCAAAGGGGAAGGGACATCAACCATGAGTGGTAAATCACAAAAAGGTTATAGTGGAAGAGTGAATAGGCGGGGTGTTGGAGGTGTACAAGTGGGAAGTCCTGTTAGTCAAACCTCTAGTGAGCAAACACCGGATCTTCCTATCCCAAGAGAAATGAGAACAACTTTCATTACTGGAAAGCCTACTCCACTAGATTTCTTTGGCTGCCGAACATCACGTCAACTTTGAAATGAGGCTGATAAGCAGCATGTGCTAGAATGAATGGCAAGCGCTGCATCAAGTGACCTATAGTCCTCTTCCTTCACCTCAACATCATAAACAGTTCATTCCTCAGAGGTGCCACCCCAATTACACTTGTTTCCCCTCGCATCACAAATCTCCAACCGGCAAACTGACTGTGGGGACCCACACATGGGCGAGTTGGCAGAGCTGTTCACACATTCTATCCAATGGGCATCAGAGGTCCTCTCCAAAGTTTCCCAGACTCAAGAGGAGGAAAGCATCTGCATTGATGCCCAAAATCTTTGTCACTTGGATCTTGGCCTGGACAAAGTAGGGTCCACGTAGGATCCCGACCCTGGTCAACTTCAAATGTTTTAAAAATATAAATCTGAATATTATTTGCATTTGTATTCAGCCCTCTGTAGTCTGAAACCCCCAAATAAAATCCTGATTGACCAAATGCCTGCAGAACACACATAAGTAGTAAATTAAGTCCACCTGTGTGTCATTTATTCTCAGCAAAAACATAAACCTCAAATTATAACCCTGATCAGCGTAGGGTTAATCAAGCAAAACACAATTTGCCCAGGGGTCAACAAGAGGTACCCTAACTAAAGACCTAATATATATAACTAATTTTTATTTAATTTAAACGATCAAAGGACAGCATTAACATTTGGCCTGTACGGCGACCAATTCCATTCCTTATAGGTGTCCAGCTGCGGACCGGCACCAAGTTATTGGATAAGAATCCTACAATATCTTATGAGGATAGTATGGCCTTACACTGCCTGTATAAAAACATTCAGCTAATAGCCTCCCCGACATGTTTCACCATGACTGGCTTCATCAGGGGGCTGAGGATAGCCTGCAACTTTTTGATTAAAATAAATATAAACTAATTAGTCTATGTTTTGTTACTATTTATTTATTTATTTACTGAGTGCAGTGTTTATATGCATTGTTTTTATTCTAGATTATATTGATAATATAGTGTACAACCTATCAGGCCTAGTCACTGGCAAAATATAATAGGCTGAGAGATATGGCAGATAAAGAGGTCATTGTTAAGCCTCCTTGTTGCCATAGCAACCATTGCCTCACCTACTTTCATGATTATAGCACTGCAGGGGTGCTGTTGGGCTAGCAATGGGAGCAATCCCCATTTGTCAAACACCTTATTTGCCTACAGACAAGGGCATTTGAGGGATATAAGTGCTGGAATCTAACATTTGACTGCTTTCAGCATACGCACCAAGAGCGGAGCTCCTCCTGTGGATGGCATGGGCACAACACCTAAGCCATGCCCTTCGTCCAAAGTTACCGTACGTCAGATTGCAGTAAATCACTTGCAATCTTGAAATACAGTTATGTCATTTTGTGGGAAGGCTAACACAAAATTATCAGGTTAAGCTGATAATTCAACATTATTATTTAAGGTTATTATAATGTTTGTAGACTTGTGCTAAACACAGACTTTAGCTGTAAAGAATGCTGCTGGATCATTATTTTTGGCTAAATCTGAGTTTACAACAATATAACAGCAAAGGTTGATAAAAATTGAGAATACATTGTGCGGAATAGAAAACATAATATTTTAAATTAATTACCCAAAGTCTCCAGATATTGAACAGCATAGGCCTTAAGATACAAATGTTTCATGTAACTGAAATGTTTGTTTCTTCCTTTATAATCAATATAATTAATTAGCTGTATAAATAATGGCCACAATAGGTATACACAGTACCAAATTAGAATATCAAGCTATCTTACAAGGATTACTAGGCAAGATTTAGAGGAATTTGGATGACTTTGCCCTATACTTTCGTGTCCTCTCGCTATACTAAAAAATTTTGTCATTTTGCATAACTTTCTGCTCTGGTAGTTCTAACGATATTCCCTTCCAATGGCACATTACCCTTTTAACATGAAGTAGGCAATTCAGATCAAAGTCTGAACACAGCTACTCAAAATTGGTTTGCAACAATGTAAAGATTATCAATATGATCCGCCTTTGGCGACATGCAGAGTGATTCAGATGACAAAAGCAATTACAATCAGGCATTGCCTGTCTCACTAAACATGACAAATGTCTGGGCACATTCACTTATCCTTTTTGCTAGGTGTTACTTTGAGAACTAGACTGGAATAGGTGTGTACCAAGGGCATTCACAAAACCAACCAACATGTCACTTCTTCCATAAAATGATGTTATCATTAAATTACCAAAGTAAATGTTATGTTCCTGTCTTCAAATTCTTTTGCTGTGATATTCTCTATCTGCAATCTGTTCAGAATGTGTGTTTGCCTAATATTTTAAGTTTTATACATATTTAGGTATAAGAAAAATCAAAAGTATCTGCAAAAAAGTTACTAAAACCCAGTGGTCAAATTAACTTTACATATTTTTAGCCTACATAATCATAATGAGCTGATGTTGGCCAACAAGTAAGCAATTTACAGCTACTTAAAGTGCAGCCTAGCAGACAATGGCATAAAAGCCTCAACTGAGATTCATTTCTTTATGACCTTTATAAAGAGCTTCTTTGCTATAAAAAAAATTCTAACATTATCATTAGTAGTAATAATAATAATAATAATAATAATAATAATAAGAATAATAATAATAAGAATAATAATAATAATATAGATTGATATTATTGTTATTATTAATTATTATTATTATTATTATTATTATTATTATTATTATTATTATTATTATTATTATTATTATTATTATTATTAATACAGAGGAAAGATGATATTAATACAGAGGAAAGATGATGACATTTTTGTTTTCCTTTTATCATCAATATTTTTGTTAGTTGTATTTTAAATAATAATAAAGATTTTTTTTTAAAAAAAGTTAATAATAATAATATGTATTTGCGAAGATGCCATAAAAATAATAATAATAATACTACTACTAATAATAATAATAATTATTATTATTACTACAGAGGAAATATGACATTTTTATTTTCCTTTTATCATCACTATTTTTATTCATTGTAATATAAATAATAATATTATATTTTTACATAAATATAATAATAATAATAATAATTTGTATTTCAGAAGATATAATAATAATAATAATAATAATAATAATAATAATAATAATAATAATAATAATGATTATATTATTGTTATTATTATTATTATTATTATTATTATTAAAGTGGAAAGATGATGACATTTTTGTTTTCCTTTTATCATCATTTTTTTTTAATTAATTGTAATTTAAATAATAATATGATTTTTTTTAAAGTATACTGTTAATAATAATAATAATAATAATAATAATAATAATAATAATAATAATATTAATATTATTAATAATAATAATAAGAAGAAGAAGAAGAAGAAGAAGAAGAAGAAGAGGTGATTAGATTTTTGTTTTCCTTTACAAAATATTTTTAACTGTAATTTAAATAATATGAATACTTTTTCAAAAGTTACTATTATTTATAATAATACTTTTTTTAAGAAGTTACTATCAATAATAATAATAATAATAATAATAATAATAATAATAATAATAACAATAATATTTAAATTAGAAAACTACAATTAATATGGAGGATACAAGTAAATAAAAAATGTGATCACCTTTCCTATATAATAATGATATCAAATCAATGTAATTAATATTAATAATTATAACTTAATATTTTAAGCACTAAATAGGAATAATCAAAGGACTAGTTGACAATTTATATTACAGATGAAAATTGCTAATGTATGTATAAATGTATGGCCATGTTGTATAAATTAATTACATGAAAATTAAATGCAGTGGTTGAAATTCTCTTGCATGTATTCAATTAAATTTAATTTGAAAGTACTATTGAATTATTAAGTAACATACTTATTTTGATAAGAGTAATATTTTTTTTTCTTTTACCATATTCCAAAATTTGCCTTTGACCCTGTTTACCATAACCTCACAGAGAGCGATCTGAATGACATGATAGATCTCACCAATCATTCTATTTATAAATCTGTGAAATAATGTGCAATGACGCTCATGCTATTTCCAGACCCCAAACGTGTTTCCTCAGCTAAACCTTTTTTACTAAAGGAGAGCACCGAGCAAGTTTCCCCTCAAAACCTAATGAATCTATAACATTTAAGGCGCCTTCTGCACATTAGCACAAACCGTGCATTGCATTGAGCCTGATTACTTACTGAATCGCTGTGAAGAGTCCCGATGGATTATCAGAGAAGTCCATGCTGTCTAAATGAGATTGAAAGATTTTCCTGCTGAGTCCACAGCTTGTCACCACATTGAGCGATAGAAACTCTCGCCTCATTCTGAATTTGCACTGCCCAGTTGACAAAATCTGTGCATGGGAAATTGTTTAGCTCAAGGGCTTTTCATTTCAGACAATGTGGCTTTTTAAAGTTGAAGTGTCATTACAATACATATCTTCATATTATTAATTGTTGGCAAAATGTTAATTCAATAATTATAAAAATACAAAAATCTAATTGGTCCTCTCTATCAAATGGGTTTGAAGTGGAAAATGCCATTGAAAGTATATATACAACTTATACCTTTGTGATACCGAGAGGTTACTCCCGGGATACAGCAGGTCACGAAACAAGGAGCGAGAGCAGACTAAGTTTAACTGCAAACTCTTTATACCCCGCTTAGGGAAACAGGAGGTGAACCTCAATATGCGCAGTGAATATAAACACCAATAAATGTACAAACACCCAGCTGCCAGACCAGGATCAGTGTGCTGGACCAAAGACCGATTCCAGTGGGACAGGAATCAGCAGGAACAATTTACCTAACCAGGAACTCCTGGAAGCACTACAAGGGTAAATCACTGGGTGTATTAAGGAACTGTCGCTGGACCAATACACAAATTAACAATCTTAACAGAAACTCTAATTCCCTGCCCTTCCCCCATACATATAAGCAACACAGTAAAGTACCCCACTCTGCTAGCAGAGATACACAAACAGCAGTAAGATTCAGTACTGCAGCGGTATATAATAGACCTGGTCTGGCACCAAACCACTACTGAGTCAGTGTGCACACTTGTCCACAAAAACAAAAGGATATAGGCCAGGCCTGAGCTCAGAACTCACTGTTATACTGTTTTTATCCAGGAAGGTCTCCAGGCAAAGGGGTATCCGCTTCGCATCCAGCTCTGCAACAGTTTTCTATGGCATGGCAATCACGGGCACAGATCACTTCAGGGCTTTGCTCCATAGTAGTTCTTTCTGGCACCGACAATCACAGGGCCAGTTCTCCTAGGAAGGCCTCAGATGCCGATCAGCTCCAATCACAGTTTTCTTATCTGACAACAGTCTATGGACGTAGGCACTTAGCTGTGTGGCCTCTCTCTTTGCACAGAAATCAGCCAGCAGTCCAGGGATTTCAAACCATCGCAGGTAGAGGCAGCCACCACACTTCAGGGTCTCTCTCAATCTGCCTCCCTCTCTCCTTCTCACTTCCTGAGTCCTTCTCCTCATAGAATTCTCCTGTAAGACTGAGCAGACACCCCTGACACTCCTCTGGTGGACAGGAGGAGACACTGCAGCTGGAGTATTTGCAATATAAGCACTCCCACACCTTGATTTTTTATGTTTTGTGATATCCTGACTTTTAAAGGGAATTTGTCACCAGGTTTTGCTCCCCCATCTGAGAGCAGCATAATGTAGAAACAGAGACCCTGATTCTAGTGATGTGTCACTTACTGAGCTGTTTGAGGTCATTTTGATAAAATCAATGTTTTATCTGCTGCAGATCTAGCAGTTATACAGAGCTCATAAATATACTAAACTACCTGGCAGCATGCCAAGTAGTCCTCTAATGATAATCTACTGCTGATTAATCAGTGATTTTATCAAAATTACACTAAGCAGCCCAGTAAGTGACACACCACTGGAATCAGAATCTCTGACCCTATGTTATGTTGCTCTCAGATTAGGTGGCAAAAACCTGGTGACAAACTCCCTTTAAGGTTGTATATCTCTAATATGACAAGGGAAAAAATATAATTGAAAGACAAAGTGTAATTAGGAAGATAAATGCTGATAGATAGCTACATAGATAGATACATAGATAGATTGATAGATAGATAGCCCATTTAGCTGCCCACTATTCTAAGCCTCTTTTTAAACTTTATTTTTTCAGGGTTTTTTTTATAAATGGACAAAAAGAGTTGTCCCTGTGTGACACCCTGGCCTACCAGGTCGTCACAAGGTATTGTGCAATCTGCCCTTCTGTGCAATATCCATCTCCTCCCTGCTTACGGGTCCCCAACTTATGGTGTTGCCAACAACAGCCAATCAAAATCCTAAGAACACTCTGCACAACACCCACCAGACAAACCACTGGACGGCCTGAGTGGAATAGGGTCGCCCATTTCGGAAAAGGTAAGGGGAGGTCAGGAGTGTAGAAGTGAGGGTCAGGAGCCGAGCTCCTTGGAAGTAACTAGGTGGCAGACGGTGGTCTGGGCCTAGTAGGAGGATCGTTAGCAGGGGATCGTGAATTGTCGAGGAGGACAGCCGGCGGCCTTGTACTATCACCGGGCTGGGACGAGGGCACGACAGGGTACATGAACATCAGGTCAGGGAGTAGCTTCAGGCAACCTGACAATTGACCTGACGAGAACAGAGCCTTCAAGATTCGGTCTCCACCCGTTCCAAAATCGGGGGTACTAGCGCAATGAGGGGGATAGGACTTTCCACTAAAACGGTCCAGAAAATCCCAAGCGTGAACTCTGAGAGCAAGCTCCCTCAGTTAGCCACACTGGGGAGTGGGAACTGACTAGTTTTACACTACAGGGGCAAACTAGCAAGAGAACTTAGTGCCAAGAGAAAGGTTACAGATCATCAGGCAACACCAGAGGGAACGAGACCCAAATGTGCTTTCCTTGGTGGCAGCGGTGTCCAGAACTTTGGTTTACCAAGTTGTTGGTGTCAGCTTTATGGACTGAGTGAGTACACAAGTGACCCTTCCACTTACAACAGCACTCCCCAACACCATCACTGAGTCCCGGGGCATCCCCCCTACCTGTGGAGGGGTTAAACACCTAGCTGCCCACTCCATCGCTCCCGGGTACTCCCAGCCGCAGCAGTGGTACTCCACCTTACCACACACCACGGGTGGCGTCACGAACTTTAAATATACTCTCCCTTCTATATCCCCCCTTTATTTGAGTAGCTGCACGACCCGTCCCTCGAGCCACCGCGGATCCGAGCAGCCCGGCTGCTGATTCGGGGGTGGCACACCTGCACAAATATTTTTATCAATGGATTGCTACTGTATCCATCTTAAGGGATGATTACTGGACATGTGAACATAGCCTAAAATAAATAAAATCACCCAAGCAGTATAAATCCAAAAATATTTAGATTAAATAAAATTAAATTAAATAGAATTATAAATGTTCATTCATAAAACCCAAAATTCATAAATATCCTAGAGATAAAGAAATACATTCATAAAGACCAGACATGATTTGGCTAATAGATGTTGCTTAAACCCATACATAAAGATCCCATGTTAGGGGTCTAAGATATTATGTTCAAAATTAAAAAATAATATTAACCAAATACGGCATCTCTATGTGTGGATTTGTGCAATACCTATTAGCCAAATCATGACTGGCCTTTATTAATGTATTTCTTTATCTGTATGATATTTATGAATTTAGGTTTTATATATTACCATTTATAACTATATTTAATAGAGATGAGTGCACCAGTGGATGTTCGGGGTTCTGCGAGTTCAGGTAGACGTTAAAAAAAGTTTAGTTTGGGAACTGTACTTGACTCAAACCTGACCCCAGACAACGAACCCCATACAAATCAATGAGGATTAAAACTTTGGTGCTGTAAAATGGCTGTAAAATGGTTATAGGAAGGTCCTGGGGGCTTCAAAACAAAGCAAAATGGGGGTAAATGCAGGATAATTATATATACTGTGTTTCCCTGAAGATAAAACAGCAGTCAGACTCTTTTCTGGTTCGTGCATTAAACTACATGAATATTCCAAGCTTCCCCTGCCCACCCTCTATTCCAGCGTCTGTGATTAATTGCAGTCAGTCAGCTGTATTAACCTTTTCCTATCCTGAGTCCCCCTGGGGGGACAGTCCAAAAATTCTGTTACGCTCCTTTGTTTGGCCACTGCCTTGTTTATCATTCACATGTGAATAATTTAATTTCCTGCTGTTTATTTTACTAAATTCATTCATATTGCAAAATTCTGTATTGACGATTTTTATCAATTATAATAGGATTTCAATAGGCAGAACAGGAAATTTTATTGGATAGGAAAAGGTTAAGGCTAAGTGCATAACAAAACTGCACCTTCTGGCAGAAAAACGCACCTAGTGCCAGCAAATGCAACAAAAAAACGAATGTGTTTTTGCCGCATTTTTTCCCATGCGTTTTATTGGGCTTGAAATCAGTGGCTGGAAGGGCTAAAAAAAAAAAAAAACAGGACAAAACCGCACAAAGAATTGACATGCTGGAATTTTTTTGTCACCCCAAAACTGCAGACAAAAAAAAAAACATCATTTCTGATTTCTCATAGACTTTGCTGGTAGAAAGAAAGACATGCAGTTTTGGGCAACAAACTGCACCAACAAAACACGGCAAAAAGCATAGTCAGCTATGGGCTGCAGTTCCCAAAGGTCTGGTTTACCTTGGCTGGTTATTAAAAATAGAGGGAATCCTATGTCATGTTTTTTAATATTTAAGTAAATTGTTTATTAACCAGACAAGGTAAAGCTGACCACTGGGGGCTACCAGTATCAGGATTGGAAGGGCCATGGTTATTTGACCCTTCACAGCCTAAAAATAGTAGCTCACAACTGGCCCAGAAATGGTGGATCCATTAGATGCCCCAAATCTGACTCTAGCTCATTTCAATAGCCCTGGTGCAGTGGCAATCAGAGTAATAGTTAATGGGGTTAATGTCAGCTATGAATTGACAGCTGATATCAAGCACAGAAGTTAGTAATGGATAAGGATTAGTGATGAGCGAGCATGCTTGTAACTACTCGGTACTCGCACGAGTATCGCTGTACTCGGGCTGCTCGGCGGGGACCGAGTAATCTCGCGATACTCGTGCTGTACTCGTGGTCTTCATCCCTGCATGTTGGCGCTCTTTTGAGAGCCAGCCCTCATGCAGGGATTGGCTGGCAGACCACTGCAATGCCACAGCCCTGTTAGTTGTGGAATTGCAGTGATTGGCCGGCCTGCACAGCGTGACCGAGCCTTTATACCGGCCGGCGCGCTGTGCTCTGCTCACAGCTATCCAGACAGTGAGTGCAGGGAGAGTGTCGCTGATTCAGGGAAAGCTTTGCGGCCCTTTATAGTTAGTTCCGGAGCAGGGCTGCAAACAGTGTGACCAGAAGTCCTTCTCAGGACTATTCTAGTTGTATACAGGCAGGCAGGGTATAGCCAGGTCGGAGTACAGTAGCAGAGTCCTTCTCAGGACTATTGTTGCTATATACAGGCAGGGTATAGCCAGGTCGGAATACAGGCTAGTGACCAGAAGAGTCCTTGTCAGGACTATTGTAGCAGTATACAGGCAGGCAGGCAGGCAGGGTATATAGCCATTCCTAGTGGTGACCGTATACCAGCCTTCATCATATCTGGGGCTGGTGTACACAGTCTAAAACAGTCCAGATAGTGTCAGACTTCTCAGTAATTGTCGCTCCTAAAAACCAGTTAGGTTCTTATTGCGTCCGTGCTTGCATTTAAAAACCGCACGTGTGTGCCTGTTGGTGGCAGCGTACAGGTGCGCGTTTTGCACAAACTATTATATAACGCACAAGTCTAGTGTATAATACACGTCAGTCAGCAGTGTCTGATAGTGTCAGACTTCTCAGTAATTGTCGCTCCTAAAAACCAGTTAGGTTCTTATTGCGTCCGTGCTTGCATTTAAAAACAGCACGTGTGTGCCTGTCGGTGGCAGCGTACAGGTGCACGTTTTGCACAAACTATTATATAACGCACAAGTCTAGTGTATAATACACGTCAGTCAGCAGTGTCTGATAGTGTCAGACTTCTCAGTAATTGTCGCTCCTAAAAACCAGTTAGGTTCTTATTGCGTCCGTGCTTGCATTTAAAAACCGCACGTGTGTGTCTGTCGGTGGCAGCGTACAGGTGCACGTTTTGCACAAACTATTATATAATGCACAAGTCTAGTGTATAATACACGTCAGTCAGCAGTGTCTGATAGTGTCAGACTTCTCAGTAATTGTCGCTCCTAAAAACCAGTTAGGTTCTTATTGCGTCCGTGCTTGCATTTAAAAACCGCACGTGTGTGTCTGTCGGTGGCAGCGTACAGGTGCACGTTTTGCACAAACTATTATATAACGCACAAGTCTAGTGTATAATACACGTCAGTCAGCAGTGTCTGATAGTGTCAGACTTCTCAGTAATTGTCGCTCCTAAAAACCAGTTAGGTTCTTATTGCGTCCGTGCTTGCATTTAAAAACAGCACGTGTGTGTCTGTCGGTGGCAGCGTACAGGTGCATGTTTTGCACAAACTATTATATAACGCACAAGTCTAGTGTATAATACACGTCAGTCAGCAGTGTCTGATAGTGTCAGACTTCTCAGTAATTGTCGCTCCTAAAAACCAGTTAGGTTCTTATTGCGTCCGTGCTTGCATTTAAAAACAGCACGTGTGTGGCAGTCGTTGGCAGCGTCAGGCTCCATATTGTCCCTGGATATAGACGTGCATGATGGCCTGTAAACATGAAGTGCCCATTGTAAGGAAGTGGGTCTATTGTAGTATAGCCCTTAGGCAGGGCAGCCAAAAATTTGGAGGCTCCACATTGTCCCTGGATAGAGATGTGCATGAGGGCCTCAAAACATTGTTCCCATTGCAAAGGAGCGGGTCTCCTGTCGTTGTAATGCCCATTCAGAAAGAATGGGCGAAAAAATTTACCACTGGGGGTATACCTGAAACAACGGCTTAACTATTGTAACGGTCACCATGATGGCGCATGAGGAGAAGGAGGAGCAGTCCAGCGATTAGCCAAAGTCCAGAAGTGTGTTACCATGGGTGAGTGGAGGTACATGGCAAATTCCCGTTACAAACTTTAAATTCCGCTGTCATTTGCTGGTGGTGTGTGGTGAAGTCTGGCCAAATCCAACCCTTGTTCATCTTGATCAGAGTCAGCCTGTCAGCATTTACAGTTGACAGGCGGGTGCGTTTATCTGTAATGATTCCACCTGCGGCACTAAAAACACGCTCTGACAAAACTCTAGCGGCAGGGCAGGCCAGGACTTCCAAGGCGTAGAGAGCCAATTCATGCCACGTGTCCAGCTTGGATACACATTAATTGTAAGGCACAGAGGAATGTCGGAGTACAGTTGTTTGATCTGCAAGGTACTCCTTGAGCATCTGGCCAAACTTAGGATTTCTTGTGGCACTACCCCTCACCTCAGGGGCTGTGGTATGTGAGGGGCTGAGAAAACTGTCCCACATCTTAAAGACTGTTCCCCTACCTCTGGCGGATTGGACTTGTGCCCCTCTCGGCTGTACGCCTTGGTTGTCCACTGATTCCTGACCTATGCCGCTAGCGTTTTGTGAGGGGAATGCTTTGCCTACTTCCGTGACTATGGCCTTCTGGAACTGCTGCATTTTGCCTGACCTCTCCGCCTCGGGAATAAGAGACATAAAGTTCTCCTTTTAGCGTGGGTCTAACAGTGTTACCAACCAGTAATGATTGTCGGCCAAGATGTTCTTAACGCGAGGGTCACGAGACAGGCAGCTTACCATAAAGTCAGCCATGTGTGCCAGACTCTTAACAGCCATCACTTCAGTATCCTGACCAACACGATGACTGAACATGCTGTCCTCCTCCTCCTCCTCCTCATCATCTACCCTGTCCTCTGGCCAGCCACGCTGAACCGAGGATATGACTGCATGTCATATCCTCAATTTGGCCAGAGAGTTGCTCCATGTCTTCATCCTCCTCCTCGTCATAGTCCTCCACTGCACGTTGTGATGAGACGAGGCTGGGCTGTGTGTTATCACCCACACCCACTACTGTTTGTTGCTCAAACTCATCGCGCTCCGCCTGCAATGCATCATGGTTGTTTTTTGAGCAGAGACCATTTTAGAAGGCAGAGAAGCGGTATGGTGACGCTAATAATGTCGTCATCGCCGCTCACCATCTTGGTGGAGTCCTCAAAGTTTTGGCGGATGGTGCATAGGTCGGACATCCATCTCCACTCCTCAGGTGTTATGTGTGGAGTTTGACCCATTTCCCGACGGCTTAGGTGATGCAGGTACTCAACAACTGCCCTCTTCTGCTCACATATCCTGACCAACTTGTGCAGAGTTGAATTCCAACGCGTGGGGACATCACACACCAGTCTGTGTGCCGGAAGATGCAAACGGCGTCTTAAGCCGGCAAGGCCGGCTGAAGCAGTAGGTGACTTTCGAAAATGTGCAGACAGACGGCGAACTTTTACCAGCAGATCAGACAGCTCTGAGTATGACTTTAGAAACCGCTGAACCACGAGGTTGAGCACATGGGCCACGCATGGAACATGTGTCAGCTGGCCTCGCCTCAAAGCCGCCACCAGGTTCCGGCCATTGTCACACACGACCTTTCCTGGCTTTAGGTTCAGAGTTGTGAGCCAGTGATCTGCCTGCTGTTTTAGAGCTGTCCACACCTCTTCTGCATTGTGGGGTTTGTCACCTATGCAGATTAGCTTCAGCACTGCCTGTTGCCGCTTCGCCGAGGCAGTGCTGCAGTGCTTCTGTGTCGCCCTGGACAAGCCAGGGGCCACAGAGCACAACACTTAAACACCCCACACTCCCTGCAGGCATATCATAGTCAAAACACAAAATCCTTGTTGCCTTCCCCAGGGGCTGTTGTCCACACCAGGGTGTGGAGCCAGGCGGTTGGTCTCCACCCACCGAGGAGGAGGGAAAACACAGGCAGTGAGAGTTAAGCTAAGGAAGTGGAAGGAGGAAAGTAGTAGAGAGGAGAAAAGTGACAGCAAAGAGCCTGAAGTTGGTCCGGGTGTGTGGCCCGGACAGGACAGCAAGGTTGGCAGGATGTGGTGACCGTCTGCAGTGGAGGCCGATTGGAGTCTGCCGTAAGGACCGTGGACGGGTGGTGACCCGGCCGTACCGGACCGGTATACAAAGAGAAGCCAGCACCATTGGCAGAGGACTTTCGGATCCCGGCAAGGCTTGGTGTCGCCGTGAATTTGCCAAATCCGTTAGTGAAGGGGACCTCAGGGTTTCCAAACAGCCAAGTCCAGATAGAAGGCAACCGTCCAACCGTGAAGGGGAGACACCGCCACCGCCAAGGGCAACCGTCTCCCAGGGCCAGCGCCTGTGGGCAAAAGGGGCTCCTCCGGCCCATATCCAGGTCGGGGAGCGGGTTACCGTTGGGAAACCATCACTACCAACACTTTACTTAGATGCAGGGAGAGACAGTCATCACTAACCTGCAGGGAGGAACAACCGCAGCCGTCCGAGGGACCCGTCCATCCAGCCACTTGTTTTACCGTGAACTGTGTCATCATCATTGGGCTGAGTGAGTACCTCCGTGCCGTGCGGCACAGCGCTGCCCCTGCGACCCTGCCCCTCATCAGGCCCCGCAACCCGCCTGTCATCCATCTCTACCCCATCACCAGGCCCTGGGACAACCAACCCCCCTACCCACGGAGGGGAGAAATAACAACAAAGCTGCTCCCTGTCACAGGCTCCCGGGATCCCTGTCCAGAGCAGCGGTGGTGTCCACACAATCACCACAACCGTGGGTGGCGTCACGGACAATATCCCCAAAACCCAAACCACCCCTTTTCACTCACGGGCGAGTAGCGCCGCTCGAGTCCCCGGGATCCGGCCATCGCTTGAGCCAACGAGCAGCAGCAGCCGTAGAGCAGCGTCAGCCGGACCCGAGCAGTGGGAGAGCGCACCGTCCCCTCCTCCGCCCGCGACACTTCCAGCTTGGGACTGGTGTGGAGGGTAAAGTGGATCAGGATGCGCAGGAGGAGGAGGAGGCTGAGGAGCATGACATTCCGGAGCTGTAGAGTGTGTGTGAAACCCTGACTGAGGTAGGGCCTGCAAAACTTGGTGTGTGAAGGACGTGTTCCGTCCCTCGCTCAGACTGGGTCCCAGCTTGCACAATATTAACCCAGTGTGACGTCAACGAGATGTAGCGGCCTTGCCCACATGTACTTGTCCACGTGTCTGTGGTTAGGTGGACTTTGGCTGAAACAGCGTTGTTCAGGGCACGTGTGATGTTTTGTGACACGTGGTTATGCAATGCGGGGACGGCACACTGGGAGAAATAGTGGCGGCTGTGGACCGAGTAACGTGGGACAGCTGCCACCATCAGGTCGTGGAATGCTTCTGTCTCAACCAGCCTAAAAGGCAACATTTCCAGCGCAAGCAGTCGCGAAAAGTTAGCATTTAGAAGTGTGGCATGTGGGGCGTTGGCAGTGTATTTGCACCTGCGTTCAAAGGTTTGCTGAATGAATAACTGAACGCTGCGCTGGGACAAGGACGTGCTTGATGATGGTGTTATTTCTGCGTGGGTAACTGCAGGTGCATGGCCGGAGGAGGCTTGTTCGCAGGCAGCATGGACAGGGGATTGGCTCGCATGCACAACCAGCGAAGACGTAGCAGTGACATCAGCAAGCACTGCTCCTCGACTCTGTTGTACTTCCCACAAAGTCGGGTGCTTGGCTGACATGTGCCTGATCATGCTGGTGGTGGTCAGGCTGCTAGTTTTGGTACCCCTGCTGATGCTGGCATGGCAGGTGTTGCAAATGGCCTTTTTAGAATCATCTGGAGCCAACTTAAAAAACTGCCAGTGTCAGAGTTCCGGGTTTTCCAGTTTTCTTTTGAAAGAGCTTGCCCTTTGTTAACATGGAGTTTTCTGTTCTGTTACCCTACTTCCTGTCCATCTGTTTAAAAGCCGCCCCTAAAGCTTAGTCCAGTGCCTGAGTATACTGCTTCCTGTGTGCTCTTGCCCTGCTGCTTTTGGTTCCTGATTGTTATTCGGATCCTCTTGGAAAACAACCGACACCGACTCTTGACTTCATCTGGTATCATCTAGCTGTGCCCGGACTCCGTTTGCCATCTTTGGTCGGCACTTCTGCCCGGTTCCTTCCGTTTAATACCACTCTGGACTCACATCACGTACGGACATTTTTGGACTTACCTATTGCCCTTTTGTGTCCCGGCTGCTGCGCATTTAGGGCTTCTGGGGTGATTGCCAGACAGTCCTGTATAGGGGTTCGCTCTTGGTGGTCTCCCTGGGGGAGTCCGGTGCGCGGTCCCGGGAATTCCCTTTCGCTCCGTCCCTGGAAGGTATTTCCTGTATTTATGTTCTACTGTGTTTTTGTTCCGTTTATGTACATATTTGCTGGTTGCATATTATAAACGTCTTGCACCAAGAACTCGTCTCTGGTTGTCATTGCCCTAACGCAATCGAAATCCTCAATACATACAATAGTATTACAGCCAGACTCGGGAAGACCTAACATTTGTACAGGCACCTTGTGTCGTGTTGTTCCGGGGAACAGTTGCCTGACGTCTGCCTGGGGCCACCACTCTGCTTCTTACTGCCTGTTGGGATGCTACGCCTCCCTCCCCCTGTGCACTGCTGTCCTCGCTCTGCATATCCTCCTGCCAGGTTGGGTCAGTTACTGGATCATCCACCACGTCGTCTTCCTCTTCCGCACCCTGCTCCTCCTCCTGACTTCCTGACAATTGTGTCTCATCATCGTCCACCCCTTGTTGAGACACGTTGCCAACTTCGTGAGAACGTGGCTGCTCAAATATTTGGGCATCTGTACATACAATCTCGTCATGGCCCACTTCAACAGGAGCTGGCGAGAGGCCAGAATTTGTGAATGGAAACGTGAACGAACAGCTCTTACGAGTGTCCAAGTGTGGGATCAGTAATGTCCGTGGACGTGTACTCGGCCTGGTGGTAGGAAGGAGGATCAGGTTCTGAAATGTGCGGTGCAGTATCACGGCTACTGACACTTGACCGTGTGGAAGACAGAGTGTTTGTGGTGGTGCCAATCTGACTGGAAGCATTATCCGCTATCCAACTAACAACCTGTTGACACTGGTCTTGGTTCAAGAGCGGTGTACTGCTGCGGTCCCCAAGAATTTGGGACAGGACGTGTGAGCGACTAGATGTGGCCCTTTGTTGTGGCGAAATTAGAGCTTGCAAACAACCTCAGTCTCTGCCTGCACCACCATCACGTCCACTTCCTTGTTCGTTGACAACGCCCTTGCGCATTTTGCAATGCTGTGCTGATGTGTATTCACTAGACTTGTGCGTTATATCCAAGTTTTTGCAAAACTCACACAAATGCAGCGGAAAGCTGCCACCAACAGGCACACACGTGCGGTTTTTAAATGCAAGCACGGAGGCACTAAGAACCTAACAGGTCTCTATCCAGGGACAACGTGGAGCCTCCCAATTTTTGGCTGCCCTGCCTAAGGGCTATACTATAATACACCCACTTCCTGACAATGGGCACTTCAGGTTTACAGGCCCTCATGCACGTCTCTATCCAGGGACAACGTGGAGCCTCCCAATTTTTGGCTGCCCTGCCTAAGGGCTATACTACAATAGACCCACTTCCTTCCAATGGGCACTTCAGGTTTACAGGCCCTCATGCACGTCTCTATCCAGGGACAACGTGGAGCCTCCCAATTTTTGGCTGCCCTGCCTAAGGGCTATACTACAATAGACCCACTTCCTTACAATGGGCACTTCAGGTTTACAGGCCATCATGCACGTCTCTATCCAGGGACAATGTGGAGCCTCCCAATTTTTGGCTGCCCTGCCTAAGGGCTATACTATAATACACCCACTTCCTGACAATGGGCACTTCAGGTTTACAGGCCCTCATGCACGTCTCTATCCAGGGACAACGTGGAGCCTCCCAATTTTTGGCTGCCCTGCCTAAGGGCTATACTACAATAGACCCACTTCCTTCCAATGGGCACTTCAGGTTTACAGGCCCTCATGCACGTCTCTATCCAGGGACAACGTGGAGCCTCCCAATTTTTGGCTGCCCTGCCTAAGGGCTATACTACAATAGACCCACTTCCTTCCAATGGGCACTTCAGGTTTACAGGCCCTCATGCACGTCTCTATCCAGGGACAATGTGGAGCCTCCCAATTTTTGGCTGCCCTGCCTAAGGGCTATACTATAATACACCCACTTCCTGACAATGGGCACTTCAGGTTTACAGGCCCTCATGCACGTCTCTATCCAGGGACAACGTGGAGCCTCCCAATTTTTGGCTGCCCTGCCTAAGGGCTATACTACAATAGACCCACTTCCTTACAAGTTGCACTTCAGGTTTACAGGCCCTCATGCACGTCTCTATCCAGGGACAACGTGGAGCCTCCCAATTTTTGGCTGCCCTGCCTAAGGGCTATACTACAATAGACCCACTTCCTTACAATGGGCACTTCAGGTTTACAGGCCCTCATGCACGTCTCTATCCAGGGACAACGTGGAGCCTCCCAATTTTTGGCTGCCCTGCCTAAGGGCTATACTACAATAGACCCACTTCCTTACAATGGGCACTTCAGGTTTACAGGCCCTCATGCACGTCTGTATGCAGGGGCATTGGTGAACCTCACAATTTTGGACTGCCCTGGCAAAGGAAAATACTACAAAGACTCACTTCCTCAAAATGGGCACATTAGACTCAAGAGGCCTTCATGTATGTCTCTTCTCAGGGACATCGGAGTGCCACACAATGTTTTACGTAAAATCTTTCATGTATTAATCTCAAAAAGTAACATACACCAGCTCTATCTCACTATTGGGTATGTGCCCTTAACATTTCCGCCATGAAAAATCATTTTGGGGTCATTTTGGAAGGTTTTCTGGTGAGTCCGTAAAAATGGCGTAAAACGCGGACAAAATTGTTCACAGCTGTGACTTTTCAGTGATAAATGCTTCAAGGGGTCTTCCCCATGCTGTTGCCATGTCATTTGAGCACTCTTCTGAGACTTTTGTGACATTTTTAGGGTTTCTCCATGCTGCCGGGGGGTCATTTCACAAAAATACTCGGGTCTCCCATAGGATAACATTGGGCTCGTTGCTCGGCCCGAGTACACGAGTATCTTGGGAGGCTCGGCCCGAGCTTCGAGCACCCGAGCTTTTTAGTACTCGCTCATCACTAATAAGGATCTATTAGACACCCCTATTACTAACCTGGCAAGTGAATGGTTAAAAATATACACACAGGAAAATATACTTTATTTGAATAAAGAATACCCCCACACTCTCGTTCACCAATTTATTGAATGAAAAAATCCTGGACGTTTCGATGATAATTAATCCAACAGGCAATGTCCCATTCTCAGAACAAGGGTCCATAGGTTACTGCCTGTTGACTCCAGCCCTGGCTTTTCCCATGGGTGCTGTAGTCAGTAACCTTACTTGACTTCACCGCTCGTGGGAAACATGGTTCTGATGTTGACCTCTGTGACTGCTATACCTGGTGTGAGTGATGAGCTCATTTAAAGTTACTAAGGTCATCACAGCTCTTCTTGGGCAAAGCCTCTAGTAAAGCCTATGCACTGTGTGCAAGGCCTGCCAAACATTAGAAGAAGGTACTGAAATGCACCCTGGAAGACACATAGAGGAAGGCCTCAGAAAACAATTTATTTCCTTTTATTAAGGCGTGGGACGCCTAGACTAGTAAAGAATATGCACTGTGTGCAAGGCCTACCAAAAATTAGTATGATGGATTGCAATATACCTTGGAAGACATATAGAGAAGGGTGTCAGAATACAATTTTTTACCATTATTAATGATTGGGACTCCTAGACCAGTAAAGCCTATGCAACATGTGCAAGCCTGCTGAAACCTTGAAGGAGGGATTCCAATACATCTTGGAAAACAGATAGAGGAGGGCCTCAGAATAAAATGTTCCCATTACTAAGGAGTGGGACTCTTAAGCCCGCTACACACGCTTCAATATATCTCACAATCCGTCGTTGGGGTCAAGTTGTAAGTGATGCACATCCGGCATCGTTCGTGACGTATTTGCGTGTGACACCTACGTGCGATCATGATTGAACGCAAAACCGTTGATCGCAAACACATCGTATCTTTCTCTAGAATTGAGCGTTTTGTTGCAGGAACCTAGTGAATTGTAACGTGTGACATCCCTCATACGATTTTGGTGTCTGATGCTATGTGCGCAGGTGTGCGCTCTGCACCGCAGCTTAAAAAAGGTCCGCTTCAGAGCGCAGCTGAAAAGCTGCGTTCTGAAGCACCTCACAATGTCTGTCATTCACTAATCTCTGTCAGTCGGTCACTATCTCTGTCCCTCACTCTCTGTCCATGTCAGTCTATCCCCCTCTCTCATATACTCACCGATCCCCGGCGCTGCACGGCGTTCACACTGCTCCGGCGGCTTTTACTGTTTTGAAAAAGCCGGTCGCCCATTAAACAATCTCGTATTCCCTGCTTTCCCCGCCCACCGGCGCCTATGATTGGTTACAGTGAGACACGCCTCCACGCTGAGTGACAGGTGTCTCGCTGCACCCAATCACAGCAGCCGGTGGGCGTGTTTATACTGTGTAGTGAAATAAATAATTAAATAATTAAAAAAAACGGCGTGCGGTTCCCCCAATTTTAAAACCAGCCAGATAAAGCCATACGGCTGCAGGCTGGTATTCTCAGGATGGGGAGCTCCACGTTATGGGGAGCCCCCCAGCCTAACAATATCAGTCAGCAGCCGCCTAGAATGGCCGCAAACATTAGATGCGACAGTTCTGGGACTGTACCCGGCTCTTCCCGATTTGTCCTGGTGCGTTGGCAAATCGGGGTAATAAGGAGTTATTGGCAGCCCATAGCTGCCAATAAGTCCTAGATTAATCATGTCAGGCGTCTATGAGACACCTTCCATGATTAATCTGTAAATTACAGTAAATAAACACACACACCTGAAAAATCCTTTATTAGAAATAAAAAACACACACATATACCCTGGTTAACCACTTTAATCAGCCCCAAAAAGCCCTCCATGTCCGGCGTAATCCAGGATGCTCCAGCGTCGCTTCCAGCGCTGCTGCATGGAGGTGACTGGAGCTGCAGAAGACACAGCCGCTCCGGTCACCTCCACGCAGCTAATGAAGACAGCCGTGCGATCAGCTGAGCTGTCACTGAGGTTACCCGCTGTCACTGGATCCAGCGGTGGCCGCGGGTAACCTCAGTGACAGCTCAGCTGATCGCACGGCTGTCTTCATTAGCTGCGTGGAGGTGACCGGAGCGGCTGTGTCTTCTGCAGCTCCGGTCACCTCCATGCAGCAGCGCTGGAAGCGACGCTGGAGCATCCTAGATTACGCCGGACATGGAGGGCTTTTTGGGGCTGATTAAAGTGGTGAACCAGGGTATATGTTTGTGTTTTTTATTTCTAATAAAGGATTTTTCAGGTGTGTGTGTTTATTTACTGTAATTTACAGATTAATCGTGGAAGGTGTCTCATAGACGCCTGACATGATTAATCTAGGACTTATTGGCAGCTATTGGCTGCCAATAACTCCTTATTACCCCGATTTGCCAACGCACCAGGGCAAATCGGGAAGAGCCGGGTACAGTCCCAGAACTGTCGCATATAATGTATGCGGCAATTCTGGGCGGCTGTTGGCTGATATTGTTAGGCTGGGGGGCTCCCCATAACGTGGAGCTCCCCATCCTGAGAATACCAGCCTTCAGCCGTATGGCTTTATCTGGCTGGTTTTAAAATTGGGGGGGACCGCACACCGTTTTTTTAATTATTTAATTATTTATTTCACTACACAGTATAGACACGCCCACCGGCTGCTGTGATTGGGTGCAGTGTGACACCTGTAACTTAGCGTGGGGGCGTGTCTCACTGTAACCAATCATAGGCGCCGGTGGGTGGGGAAAGCAGGGAATACGAGATTGTTTAATGGGCGGCTGGCTTTTTCAAAACAGTAAAAGCCGCCGGAGCAGTGTGAACGCCGTGCAGTGCCGGGGATCGGGGATTGGTGAGTATGAGAGAGGGCTGCTAACTTCAGTCACTTAGGAGATTAGCGGTCACCGGTGAGTCCTTCACAGGTGACCGCTAATCAGGACGCGACACAGACAGAGCCGCAGCATGACCGTGAAGTCGGGTGAAGTTCACCCGAGTTTATTCTGACAGTGCGGCTCTGTCTGTGTCTGCTGTCATCTGCCATTCAGCTCTGCTACATGGCTGTCTGTGTCTGCTGTCAGCGGCCATGTAGCAGAGCTGAATGGCAAATGACATAGTAAAAACGCATCCCTACACATTACACACGCTTGGCAAGTCAATAAATAAAAAAAAAAAAAGGTGCCCAATGTATACGTCACAGAACACATGATCTAAAGGATCGCACACAAAATTGATCAATTTAACATAGACTACTAACGCACGTGTGACAGCAAATGAACGACCTACGTGCAATCTCATAAGATCCCGTATGCAACCTGGGCGTGTCACATCGCAAATGCGATTGTACAACTAATTGCAACGTGTAAAGTGGGCTTAAGACTAGTAAAGCATATGCACTGTGTGCAAGGCCTGCTAAAAATTACAAGGAGGAACTGCAATACACCCTAGAAGACACATAGAGGAGAGCCTCAAATATTCTGCTGCTGTCATCCGATGGGGTTGAGAAATCTGGACAAATCTAAGCCTTGTTTATTTTGATGAGCCACCCTGTCAGCTTTTGCAGTTGACATGCTGATTCGCCTAGCAGTGACTATACCCCCAGGAGCACTAAAAATCTGCTCTGACAAATTGCTAGCAGCAGAGCAGGCCAGCACTTTCAAGGCATATAGGGACAGTTCATGCTACATGTCAAGCTTGGATAACCAGTTGTATGGTACAGAGGAATTACTGAGGACACTGGTATGGTGGCTTCCTACTCTTTCAAAATCTTCCACAACTTTTCCCTCCTCGTCAGATTACCTTGCGAATTGGGGCCTGGGTGCTGGGAGTGTCTAATGTAGCTGTACAAGACCTTTGATAGCCTCCTCTTCCTCATTATCACCCAATCTGCGCTGAGAAGATAAGATGAGGCTGGGTTTCATAGTATCATTCTGTATACTTTCTTCCTCCATCTCCACTTGGTCCACATGCAAAGCTTTCTCTTTAATTATAAGTAGAGATGAGATAACCTGTTAAGGTTCGCTTCATGTTCGCCCACTTTCCTGGTGTTCTACGAACATATCCGAACACCATTGAATTCAATGGGAGGCAAAACGTATGTGTTAGGGCTAGAGAGTCTGATGTTAGTAAGGGCTAGGGGGGCTGCAAAAAAAAAGATAAAAAAGAATAAAGCAGGACTGTTATACTCACTGAGAACTCGGCACGGCTGTCACATTGCTTCTGGGTGCGCTCATCAAGTCTCATGCATATTCTCTGCTTCCCCCACCTGCCAACAGTCCCAGCGTTTCTGATTGGTTGCAGTCAGATCACGCCCCCAACCTATGTGACAGCATCTGTGATTGGTTGCAATCACACACGCTGTCTGGGTCCCCTAATGAAGTGTAAAAAACAATGAATAAATAAAAAATTGGCATAGGGTCCCATTATATTGATATCCAGCACATGTAAAGGAAATGGATATAGGCTGCAGCCACCAACCTTATGCTTATCTTGGCTGTGTATCAAAATATGTGGGACACCATGTTACTTTCGTAATTATTTAAATAAATAACACTGGTCTACAAAAAAAAAATTCTGGCATGGACTTTAAGAACAGTTTTAGACTAATTTGAGGGTGCTGAATTCAAATCTGATCTTATAATTTCTCTATCACATCACGTTTTTGAGCTATAGGTATATATCTCTTTTTCATGAATTCCATGAAAAATATAAGTAGTGTATCAAAAGTGCTGGTTTATACGGTTCACTAAGGTAAATTTAGTTTTCATTTAGTCTCCCAATAAATGTGAGAATATCTTTGTTTTCTTTGAACATGCATAATTCCCATTTGTTATGATAAGAAAGTAAACAGTTTTCAACGTTCACAACAGTCGTGTGCAGGTACTGTTTTATTTATTGCAATTTTCAATGAATTTTGATATTTATTGTTTTTATCCTGCTGTTTTTCTGTTTTTTATTTGTGAATCAATGCCTAAGGTGTGGGGGGAGGGAAAGAAATTCAATGAACAACTCAGGTCGCTAACAACGTTTGTCTTGTATTTCCCTGCAGCATGTTTTGCTGATCTAACAATGGCCTCTACATCTCGCAGAAGACAGTGCTCAAATGATCCAAATATTTTTTGTTACATCTGTGGAAACTTTACTGTGAAGACTCAGAGGCACAACATTACTAACTTTGTTAAGATGGTGTATTTTGCGTACTTGGGCTCTTCACAAAGTGTGCAAAACCTGTATTGAGAGCTTGAGATCATTGTCTCAAGGAAAGAATGCTAAACTTCAGTTTGGGGTTCCTATGGTTTTGAGAAAACCAAGCAATCATTTAGAAGACTTCTATTTCTGCCTTGTCAATGTAAAAGGTTTCAATAAGAAAAACAAGCAATATTTTCAATACCCGAGTATCCCTTCAGCTATTCGACCAGTAGCCCATAGTGAAGACATACCTGTTCCAAAATATACTGCGCTTCCAGAAAACGTTGACACAGATCTCTCCTCACATTGTTATACTGATGAAGAAGACAGTCCAGATATTTTTCAGCCATGTGATGAAGATTGTGACAAACCAATTCTGTTTACTCAGTCTGCTTTAAATGATTTGGTTAGAGATCGTTATCTAGCAAAAGAGTCAGCTGAACTATTGGCTTCAAGACTACAAGAGAATTGAATGTTGAAACCCGGAAAAAATGTCTCATTTTATCGTATCAGGGTAGCAGAACTGCGTAAGTACTTCCTTTCAGATGGCCAGCTTGTCTATTGTACTGATGTTGAAGGGCTACTTCTCTTTATGGGACTTCCAGCCTATGATTCAAGGGATTGGAGGCTTTTTATTGATAGTGCCAAAAGAAGTTTAAATTGTGTTCTGTTACACAATGGAAATAAGTATGGCTCTGTACCAATTGGTCATTCTGTAAAACTTAAAGAAGAATATAAAAACATCAAGATTGTTCTAGAGAGGTTACAATATGATGTTTATGAGTGGTTAATTTGTTTTGATTTGATTTCTTTTGGGTCTCCAAGGAGGGTACACAAAACACCCTTGTTTTCTGTGCTACTGGTACAGTAGAGCTACAGCAGAGCATTGGGTGAAAACTGAATGGCCTCAGCGACAGAGTTTGGCATCTGGCAATAAGAATGTCATCCATGATCCTCTAGTGGATAGGAAGAACATTCTCTTTCCTCCCTTGCACATAAAACTTGGATTGATGAAGCAGTTCGTCAAAGCTCTCAATCACAGTGGAGAATGCTTTAACTATATATGTTCAACTTTACCTGGTCTTAGCGAAGAGAAGAAAAAGGCTGGAATATTTGATGGACCTCAAATAAGAACACTTATGAGAGACCCAAATTTTATCACATCAAGGAATGAGACAGAAGAAAGAGCTTGGAATGTATTTTGTAATGTGGTGCAGAATTTTCTAGGGAATAAGAAAGCAGACAACTATGAAGAGATTGTGGAAGAGCTACTAATGAGTCTGCGAAATCTTGGATATAGAATGAGTATCAAGATTCACTATTTACACAGCCATTTGGACTTTTTCCAGAGAACCTTGGGGATGTGAGCGAGGAACAAGGGGAGCAATTTCATCAGGACATTAAAACAATGGAAGAACGGTAACAAGGCCAGTGGGACTCACATATGATGGCTGACTATTGCTGGAGCTTGATGAAAGACAACCCAGAAGCTGTACATCACAGATCAGTCAAGAAAAGAAAGTACAAATAACTGCCATTTGCCATTCATCTGTGTGCCATATATATGTGTTTTTATAGTTTTTTGTTTACTTGTTTAAGTATATTTGATTTGTTGTACATAGACTTTGTAATCTTTGTTATTCCTTGATTAAAAATATACAAAATGTAGTACCTAAAATCATGTGTTTTTATCATAAAACATTCAATATGGGTAATTTTCATCAAAAATTGAGAATATGTCGAAATCCTGATGTGATAGCCAAAAACGGAGTTCATATTCGTAATCAGCAGGCAACATTAACTTACAATATGTTTTAAAACCTTTTGCCAGAAAAATTGCATTGACCAGTGTAATTTAAAAAGCCAGAGTGCAGTCCCCCCTAATTTTGAAACCCAGCCAACATAAGGCCGACAGCTAAGGGCTGGTATTCTCAAACTGGGGAGGGCAATGGTTATTGGGCCCACCCGCCTAAAATTACCACCCAAAATTGTTGCATCCATTAGATTCGACAATCACAACACTTTTCTTGGCTCATCCCAATTGCCCTTGTGCGATGGTAATCGGGGTAGTATTAGTAATTGAAAACAGGTCACAGCTGCCACTAAGACCTAGATTTGTAATGGGAGGCGTCTATGAGCCCCCCATTACTAATACTGTAAGTGAAAAGAAATAAACGCAAACACCGAAAAAATGCTTTATTTGAAATAAAATACAAAAAAATTCATCCTCTTTTACCCCTTTATTAAACCCCAAAACATCCAGGTCTGATTTAATCCATGTGAGGTCCCATAACAATCCAGGCTCTGCTACATCCTGAAGTCACAGCGTGTTGGCACAGAACATGACCATGAACGGCAGCTTCAGGCAGGGACTGACTGAGCCCCATCTGTGAGTGGTGTGATTACTGACTTTATGTGCAAGTACAGCTGGAGGTTACCACGGTACCCCACCTGTCATCGCAGGAAAATTCACGTGAAGTAAACAGACTTAACTCAGTGACCTCACATCAGGTGAACTGAGTTCACAAACCTGCATCTCCTGGCAGAAAATTGCGATACAAAATTTTGTAGTCCTCACATGAATAACAGCAGTCACAAACAGTGAAAAACACCAGACATGTTTCAATGAGAAACTGATCTTAGAGTTGGTGAGCTGGACCATCAAATTTCTTACTTTTACACTGTGTGCAGAATTATTAGGCAAATGAGTGTTTTGATCACATGATCATTTTTATACATGTTGTCCTACTGCAAGCGGTAAAGGCTTGAGAGCCAACTACCAATGAAGTAAATCAGGTGATGTGCATCTTTGTAATGAGGAGGGGTGTTGCGTAATGACATCAACACCCTATATAAGTTGTGCTTAATTATTAGGCAACTTCCTTTTGTTTGGCAAAATGAGTCAGAAGAGAGATTTGATGGGCTCTGAAAAGTCCAAAATTTTGAGATGTCTTGCAGAGGGATGCAGCAGTCTTGAAATTGCCAAACTTTTGAAGCGTGATCACGGAACAATCGAGTGTTTCATGGAAAATAGCCAACAGGGTCGCAAGAAGTGTGTTTGTTACAAAAGGCACAAAATAACTGGCCATGAATTGAGGAAAATCAAGCATGAAGCTACCAAGATGCCATTTGCCACCAGTTTGGCCATATTTCAGAGCTGCAACGTTACTGGAGTATCAAAAAGCACAAGGTGTGCAATACTCAGGGACATGGTCAAGGTAAGGAAGGCTGAAAAACAACCACTTTTGAACAAGAAACATAAGATAAAACGTCAAGACTGGGCCAAGAAATATCTTAAGACTGATTTTATGGACTGATGAAATGAGAGTGACTCTTGATAGGCCAGATGGATGGGCCAGAGGCTTGATCAGTTAGGGCGGCTTTGCACGTTGCGACATTGCACGTGCGATGTCGATGGGGTCAAATCGAAAGTGACGCACATCCGGTGTCGCAGTCGATATTGCAACGTGTAAAACCTTTTTGATACGATGAACGAGCGCAAAAGCTTCGTTATCGTATCCTCCGACATTTCCATAATGCCGATGGTGCGACAGGTACGATGTTGTTCCTCGCTCCTGCGGCAGCACACATCGCTGTGTGTGAAGCCGCAGGAGCGAGGAACATGACCTTACCTGCCTCCCGGCTGCAATGAGAAGGACGGGGGTGGGCGGGATGTTTACATCCTGCTCATCTCCGCCCCTCCGCTTCAATTGGCTGCCTGCCGTGTGACGTCGCTGTGATGCCGCACGACCCGCCCCCCTAAGGAAGGAGGCGGGTCGCCGGCCAGAGGGACGTTGCACGGCAGGTATGTGCTCGTGAAGCTGCCGTAGCAATAATAATCGCTACGGCAGCTTTCACTAGATATCGCACGTGCGACGGGGGCGGGACTATCGCTGCAGCATCGGTAACACATTGTTACCGATGTCTCAACGTGCAAAGCCCGCCTAAAGGGCAGAGAGCTCTACTCCGACTCAGACGCCAGCAAGATAGAGGTGGGGTAATAGTATGGGCTGGCATCATCAAAGATGAACTTGTGGGACATTTTCGGGTTGAAGATGGAGTGCAGCTCAACTCCCAGACCTACTGCCAGTTTCTGGAAGACAACTTCTTCAAGCAGTGGTACAGGAAGAAGTTGGTATCGTTCAAGAAAACCATGATTTTCATGTTGGACAATGCTCCATCACAAGCATCCAACTACTCCACAGTGTGGCTGGCCAGTAAAGGTCTAAAAAATGAAAAAATAATGAGATGGCCCCCTTGTTCACCTGATCTGAACCCCATAGACAACATGTGGTTAAAAAATGTAAGATCTACATAAAATGTAAGATCTACAGAGAGGGAATACAGTACACCTCACGGAACAGTGTCTGGGAGGCTGTGGTAGCTGCTGTATGCAATGTTGATTGTAAACAGATCAAGAAACTGACAATCTATGGATGGTAGGCTGTTGAATGTCGTCAAAAACAAAGGTGGCTATATTGGTCACAAATTTTTGGGGTTTTGTTTTTGCATGTCAGGAATGTTTATGTCTAAATTTTGTGCAGTTATATTGGTTTACCTGGTGAAAATAAACAAGTGAGATCGGAATATAATTGTTTTTTATTAAGTTGCCTAATAATTCTGCACAGTAATAGTTACCTGTACAAACAGACATCCTCCTAAGATAGCCAAATCTAAAAAAAAAAAAAAAACAAAAAAAACAAAACACTCCAACTTCCAAAAATATTAAGCTTTGATATTTATGAGTCTTTTCGGTTGATTGAGAAAATAGTTGTTGATCAATAATAAAAAAATCCTCTAAAATACAACTTGCCTAATAATTCTGCACACAGTGTATTGCTGAAATTTATACACCTTATTCCTGCACCAAATCTGCATCTTCTCAAAAAAAATTGCAACAATACCACATTAAAACTGCATTTCGCTTTGATGTGGTATTATTGCAATTTTTTCCCAGAAGCTGCAGATTTGGTGCAGGAATTAGAGATGAGCGAACCGGTCCCGGTTCGGCTCGAGGTCGGTTCGCCGAACGGAGGTCCCGTTCGAGTTCGGCTCGTCGAACGTTCGACGAACCGAACTCGAACTGCATAGGAAACAATGGCAGGCAATCACAAACACATAAAAACACCTAGAAAACACCCTCAAAGGTGTCCAAAAGGTGATAAACAACTCACAACACAACACAAACACATGGGAAAGTGACAAGGACATATACTCATGCGAAAACAAAAGAGCTGGACAAGGAAAAAGAGGAGGACACACAGATATATGAGTATATGCAAGGAAACATCGATTCCATTATTGTGCAACTTGAGCCCTGCTCATTTTAGGCTTCCAATCTGGATAAATTGCCTGAGCTCGCCACGTACGCCTTGGGGATCTTGTTGTGTCCTGCAGCCAGCGTTCTCTCGGAACCTGTCTTCAGTGCTGCTGGGGGTCTGCTGGCAGATAAGCACACGTGTCTGTCCACTGATAATGTGGACATGGCTCTCAGAGGACTTTTCTTCCCCTGGGTCAGCCAGGGGACGGGAAAGGCACGCGTATTTTTGAGAGTGCTCCATGCAAAGCATCTTTTTCACTTTGAAAAGGGGCATCAACTGATGTCAGTCAAGTGGGGTGTGTGTGGCCCAAATAGTGGCAACGAGGGAGACTGTGGTTGGAGTCCCCTCGCTGTGTTTCTAAAAGAACCAAAATGAACAAATCATGGCTCTCAGAGGACTTTTCTTCCCCTGGGTCAGCCAGGGGACGGGAAAGGCACGCGTATTTTTGAGAGTGCTTCATGCAAAGCATCTTTTTCTTTTTCAAAAGGGGGCTCAACCGATGCCAGTCAAGTGGGGTGTGTGTGGCCCAGTTAGTGGCAACGAGGGAGACTGTGGTTGGAGTCCCCTCGCTGTGTTTCTAAAAGAACCAAGATGAACAAGTCATGGCTCTCAGAGGAATTTTTATTCCCCTGGGTCAGCCAGGGGACGGGAAAGGCACGCGTATTTTTGAGAGTGCTTCATGCAAAGCATCTTTTTCTTTTTCAAAAGGGGGCTCAACCGATGCCAGTCAAGTGGGGTGTGTGTGGCACAGTTAGTGGCAACGAGGGAGACTGTGGTTGGAGTCCCCTCGCTGTGTTTCTAAAAGAACCAAAATGAACAAATCATGGCTCTCAGAGGACTTTTCTTCCCCTGGGTCAGCCAGGGGACGGGAAAGGCACGCGTATTTTTGAGAGTGCTTCATGCAAAGCATCTTTTTCTTTTTCAAAAGGGGGCTCAACCGGTGCCAGTCAAGTGGGGTGTGTGTGGCCCAGTTAGTGGAAACGAGGGAGACTGTGGTTGGAGTCCCCTCGCTGTGTTTTACATGCTTTTAGAAGGGCATGACATGGCTTAGAGGTTGACTTTCAGCATGTGGAAACTGTTGGCTATGAAAATGCTGCCTTTCCAACCTTTTTAACCGAGGATTTTTGAGACCTTATGCCCATCGCAGTGCCCCAAGAGCCGATGCCCAGGCGCCACTCCTTCTCCAACAAAGGCGTGCACGCGCTACACCAGCATGTCGCACTAAACATCACTGATTCCTTGAGAAACTCTGTGTGACAGGGTGCATTTCACCACAGATAATTGGCCCAGTAAGCATGGACAGGGGCATTACATGTCGCTGACTGGGCAATGGGTTACTGTGGGGAGAGATGGAGAATTGTCTGCTGTACAAGTCTTGCCGTCCCCACGAGTTGTTTCAATCCTTCTTCTGTATGTAGAAGTTAATACACTGCTTCTGCCTCTTCAACCTCGTGTAGGTCCTCCACCTTGGCGCAAACCATGTGTGGTCAGGCCACCCTTCCTTGTAACTGCGCACAAGGAATACCACACACCTCCTTACTATGCTGGCAGCAGAGCTCAATGCCATCAGGCGGTCAAAGGTTTACTTTGAAATGTATGGGAAATGTGAGTCACACCGCTGAGAAGTTGTGGACGGTTAGCTCTGGAGACCGAGTTTCATCAATGGTTGTCTCCACTCAACCAGCAGCCAGGGAAGGCCGGGTGCGACAATGATGCAAACATGGGTGCGGCCCTTCGCTGTGACAATGTGACACACGTGCCTTGTGTGGTTCACGTGTTGAACCTGGTTGTCCAGCAATTTTTAAAGCACTATCCTGGCCCACATGGCCTTCTGCAGAGAGCACGGTGTAACGCCTTCCTTGATCCACACACTCAGATGGGCTGTAAATGATAGGCTAGAGGGAAGCCACTCACCAAGCAGGACCCCTAGAACCCTGAAACCCTTTAACCCCTATACAGGGATTAGGAATTACACAGGGCCCAAGGTGATTAATACCTGTGGAAGGCTGCAGTTCCAGAGAATAGTAGTCAGGCAGGGTCAAAACATTAATTGAGGAACAGGAACAGAATGGGACGGCCAGGACTTAATCAGAAAACAAGCAGAGGTGAAATGCGGATCGGCCAACAAGGTACATAAACAGCAAGAAGGAAAAGTAGTCAGGTAACAAGCACACAAAATCATAAAACTGAACTGGGGGTAAAATTAACCAGAGGTTCATAGCTATGTCTGGCAGTGGTCTGCAGACAGGATGGGCATAAAAAAGGGCGTGGTGTCTTCCCATTGGTTGTAGCTGAATGATGGTATTTCATCTGTGAGATACCCACCAGCTACATTCAGCCAGAGATTCTGCATCTGTCAAGGTAATGCAGCCCAGTGGGTGAGCATAACCTGCGTCCACCTGCGCCGCTGGCATCGACTCCTCTCCCATCATCAGCACTATGCATGAAAGGAACACGTTGTCACCTGGCGACCGGAGTACAAATTGACGGAGCGTACTCCGTTGGTGACTTAACAGCCGTGTGCGGCAATGATGCAAACCTGGCTGCGGGCCATCGTCAGGGCAATGTGACACACGTGCCTTGTATGGCTCACGTGTTGAACCTAATTCTCCAGCAATTTTTAAAACACCATCCCGGCCTACATGGCCTTGTGCAGCAGGCACACTCGCTATGTGCTCACTTCCATCGTGCGCACACAGCAGCTCAACAACTTTCGTCGCTACAGAAGTCTTTAGGTCTGGTGGTTAAACGCCTGAAATGCGATGTGCTGACACGCAGGAATTTGAATCTGCACATGTTGCAGCGTTTGTGGCAGCACCGCAGAGCCCTGCTGAAATACGTTATGACATATAGCCTGGGATAACTTGATCCAGAGGTGGTGCAGATCACGCTGCTGGAGTGGTGTCAGATCAAGGACCTATGCACCCTGCTACACAGTTTACAAATGTCGACGAAGATGTTTAGCACTGGCAATGTCATTCTCAGCGTGACAATTCTGGTCATCTACATGATGGAGCACACTGTAATTATTATTCGGAGTCAGGTGTTGGGACAAGAGGAAGGGGAGGAAGTACAGGAGGAGTCATATGCGGAAGGGATAACAAGATCTACGAGGTCCAGATGGTCAGCGGCACCTATGCGGCAGTCATGGTGAGGGAGAGGGATTAACAAGGGCGCATAGTATCAGCAAAAAGTGTTGAGGAAGGTGCAGGAGCCCATGAAGAAATGGAGGACGAACTGGCGATGGGCATGGAAGACTCAGCAGATGAGTGAGAGCTTGCTCACATTTCGGTTGTGCGAGGTTGTGGGGAGAGGGCAGAGGAAGGAGGCACGATTCTCACCTCTCTGCCACCAACACACCAAGGACTTGGTCCTCCTGGATGCACAAGACACATGAGTGCCTTCTTGCTGCACTACCTACATGACCCTCGGATTGTATGAATTTGAAGTAATCCTGAATACTGGGTTGCCACACTGTTAGATCCCCGGTACAAGACAAAATTTGGCGAAATGATTCCTGCCATAGAAATGGACGCACGTATACAGGAGTATTTGCAGAATGTGGTACACAATCTTAGATCTGCTTTTCCACTAAACACCAGTGCTGCACAGAGTGAATCTCAATGCTTTGTCATGGATAGGAGGAAATGGTCTTTTACTTGTCCACATCTGAGGGACCGAGGGCTGGCTGCTGTGCTGAGATGGCGTTGAGTACGGTGTCCCTGCAGAGTTGCACTTTTGGTCATATACCAAAATGAGTTGAAAAAGGACAGATGCTGGTGGAAAGGGGAACAGGTGTGTTGGAAAGGGGAAAAAAGTTTTGGTCCGTGGATTTGGTGGTTAAGCAACAGTAACATTTGCTGAAGAAAAACCAGCTGCTACCGCTATATAACGAAAATTAATAAGAAAAGAAAGAGAAAGGTATATATCCCCATCAGCAGTCAGTGTCCACCGTGCTCCCAGTTGGAAAAGGAGAGGTTGGCAACTGGAAGGTTTGGTGGAGGATACAGAGCTGTGTGGCTATGAAACTAATAGTAGCCTGAACCGAGTTAGACGCCATTCGGATCTGGAGACTGGGAGCCCTGTTAGCGTCACAGGGTCCACATGCCCACCCAGCCCAGGAACTCCCTGTTAACAACACAGGGGCCATTGAGTACGCTGACCGTGTGCGTAGGGGCCACACCTGTGGACAGCAGGCGCATCAGCAGCAGCAGGCCTGTTAATGCCACTGAGCTGCACAAGCAGGACTGGTAGGACAGGAGCTGGTCTTAACCGTTCTGCGTTACCAACTGTGGTGGTGGCCTGCATCGACACCCTATCCCTGCCTACCTCTGGCCTAAAGCCGCAATGGGTTCAACACATGGAGGTGTGCTATTTCGGAGCATAATAGAAGACTGCGCACCTCCTTGTTGGCTCCAGCCCCTTTTATAACCTGGGTCCGCCCCAAACCAGGGTGAACCACAATGCACCTCCTGGAGACAAAAGTAGAGTGACACGTCATGAGTGGCATAACTAGCGTCCTATTTGGAACCGCAACTTCAATGATGACCTCATGGCTGCCATGACCCAAACACCTCACCAGTCATCGTCTGACCATCAATAATGCGGTGACAAGTCATAGGGGTGGGCCTCTGCAAGCCATTTGGGAGGACACCTGATGCCCTGTGGTCTATATGGGACCCCCACATCAGGGGCAGGGCCAAAGAGTTCATTACCGGACCTTGTCTCTGATGCAGTAAGTGCCTGAGCATGCTCAGTAGCATGAAATACAGTCTCTGAAAAAAGACTATCAGCTTCAGCATGGTGTCTAGGCACAAAACAGGACTTAGACCCGGCACAGAATGCAAGTACCTGTGCAAAGAGGCTTTTCACACTTAGTGTGGGAGCATGCGCTGTATCCCGAAATGAAGACTTAGCGTCAGGAATGGCACAGTCAGGCTGAGCATACTCACTAGGCGAAACACTGTAGTTAGGCTGCAGCTGGGGTAAATCGGCACACGCATGCGCACTAGCTGCCTCTCCACACTTAGACATGGAGGAAAAATTGCTCTTCGGGTGTGAACTTAGAGATGCTGTCTATGAACAGAAGGAAAAGCTAAAGGCAGCCTCACTTTCTATCCCTCCGAATTATCAAATGCAGCAATGAATTCCCTGAGTTTGCTATAACATTAGCGTAGCAAAATGTGCATGAGGGTGTCATGTAGAGGTGCTAGAAATAGCTTGGCACCAGTGGGGCACTAATGGAATACAACAGCCAGTTCTATGATGCCACTAAATGGCAGTATTTTTGCTATCATTATAGCTTATTAAAAACAGAGCAGGAGGGTGTCATGCACAGGTGCTAGAAATAGTTTGGCACCAGTGGGGCACTAATGGAATACAACAGCCAGTTCTATGATGCCACTAAATGGCAGTATTTTTTGCTATCATTATAGCTTATTAAAAACAGAGCAGGAGGGTGTCATGCACAGGTGCTAGAAATAGCTTGGCACCAGTGGGGCACTAATGGAATACAACAGCCAGTTCTATGATGCCACTAAATGGCAGTATTTTTTGCTATCATTATAGCTTATTAAAAACAGAGCAGGAGGGTGTCATGCACAGGTGCTAGAAATAGCTTGGCACCAGTGGGGCACTAATGGAATACAACAGCCAGTTCTATGATGCCACTAAATGGCAGTATTTTTTGCTATCATTATGGCTTATTAAAAAAAGAGCAGGAGGGTGTCATGCACAGGTGCTAGAAATAGCTTGGCACCAGTGGGGCACTAATGGAATACAACAGCCAGTTCTATGATGCCACTAAATGGCAGTATTTTTTGCTATCATTATAGCTTATTAAAAACAGAGCAGGAGGGTGTCATGCACAGGTGCTAGAAATAGCTTGGCACCAGTTGGGCACTAATGGAATACAACAGCCAGTTCTATGATGCCACTAAATGGCAGTATTTTTTGCTATCATTATAGCTTATTAAAAACAGAGCAGGAGGGTGTCATGCACAGGTGCTAGAAATAGCTTGGCACCAGTGGGGCACTAATGGAATACAACAGCCAGTTCTATGATGCCACTAAATGGCAGTATTTTTTGCTATCATTATAGCTTATTAAAAACAGAGCAGGAGGGTGTCATGCACAGGAGCTAGAAATAGCTTGGCACCAGTGGGGCACTAATGGAATACAACAGCCACTTCTATGATGCCACTAAATGGCAGTATTTTTTGCTATCATTATAGCTTATTAAAAACAGAGCAGGAGGGTGTCCTGCACAGGTGCTAGAAATAGCTTGGCACCAGTGGGGCACTAATGGAATACAACAGCCACTTCTTGTATGCCACTAGGTACACTGAGTGTTTGCTAGTATAATGGCTTAGTTAAAAAGAGTTTGAGTGTGCAATGCAGGCAGATGTGCTGCAAATATCTTTCAACTAGTGTGACTAGACAAAAGTACAATAGCCACGTTTAGGATGCCACTAGGTACACTGACTGTTTGCTAGTATAATGGCTTAGTTAAAAAGAGTTTGAGTGTGCAATGCAGGCAGACGTGCTGCAAATATCTTTCCACTAGTGTGACTACACAAAAGTCCAATAGCCACGTTTAGGATGCCACTAGGTACACTGACTGTTTGCTAGTATAATGGCTTAGTTAAAAAGAGTTTGAGTGTGCAATGCAGGCAGACGTGCTGCAAATATCTTTCCACTAGTGTGACTAGACAAAAGTACAATAGCCACGTTTAGGATGCCACTAGGTACACTGACTGTTTGCTAGTATAATGGCTTAGTTAAAAAGAGTTTGAGTGTGCAATGCAGGCAGACGTGCTGCAAATATCTTTCCACTAGTGTGACTACACAAAAGTCCAATAGCCACGTTTAGGATGCCACTAGGTACACTGACTGTTTGCTAGTATAATGGCTTAGTTAAAAAGAGTTTGAGTGTGCAATGCAGGCAGACGTGCTGCAAATATCTTTGCACTAGTGGGACTATACAGAAGTCCAATAGCCACGTTTAGGATGCCACTAGGTACACTGACTGTTTGCTAGTATAATGGCTTAGTTAAAAAGAGTTTGAGTGTGCAATGCAGGCAGAAGTGCTGCAAATATCTTTCCACTAGTGTGACTACACAAAAGTCCAATAGCCACGTTTAGGATGCCACTAGGTACACTGACTGTTTGCTGGTATAATGGCTTAGTTAAAAAGAGTTTGAGTGTGCAATGCAGGCAGACGTGCTGCAAATATCTTTCCACTAGTGTGACTACACAAAAGTACAATAGCCACGTTTAGGATGCCACTAGGTACACTGACTGTTTGCTAGTATAATGGCTTAGTTAAAAAGAGTTTGAGTGTGCAATGCAGGCAGAGGTGCTGAAAATATCTGTGCACTAGTGGGACTATACAGAAGTCCAATAGCCACGTTTAGGATGCCACTAGGTACACTGACTGTTTGCTAGTATAATGGCTTAGTTAAAAAGAGTTTGAGTGTGCAATGCAGGCAGATGTGCTGCAAATATCTTTCCACTAGTGTGACTACACAAAAGTCTAATAGCCACGTTTAGGATGCCACTAGGTACACTGACTGTTTGCTGGTATAATGGCTTAGTTAAAAAGAGTTTGAGTGTGCAATGCAGGCAGACGTGCTGCAAATATCTTTCCACTAGTGTGACTACACAAAAGTCCAATAGCCACGTTTAGGATGCCACTAGGTACACTGACTGTTTGCTAGTATAATGGCTTAGTTAAAAAGAGTTTGAGTGTGCAATGCAGGCAGACGTGCTGCAAATATCTTTCCACTAATGTGACTACACAAAAGTCCAATAGCCACGTTTAGGATGCCACTAGGTACACTGACTGTTTGCTAGTATAATGGCTTAGTTAAAAAGAGTTTGAGTGTGCAATGCAGGCAGAGGTGCTGCAAATATCTTTCCACTAGTGTGACTAGACAAAAGTACAATAGCCACGTTTAGGATGCCACTAGGTACACTGACTGTTTGCTAGTATAATGGCTTAGTTAAAAAGAGTTTGAGTGTGCAATGCAGGCAGACGTGCTGCAAATATCTTTCCACTAGTGTGACTACACAAAAGTCCAATAGCCACGTTTAGGATGCCACTAGGTACACTGACTGTTTGCTAGTATAATGGCTTAGTTAAAAAGAGTTTGAGTGTGCAATGCAGGCAGAGGTGCTGCAAATATCTTTGCACTAGTGGGACTATACAGAAGTCCAATAGCCACGTTTAGGATGCCACTAGGTACACTGACTGTTTGCTAGTATAATGGCTTAGTTAAAAAGAGTTTGAGTGTGCAATGCAGGCAGACGTGCTGCAAATATCTTTGCACTAGTGGGACTATACAGAAGTCCAATAGCCACGTTTAGGATGCCACTAGGTACACTGACTGTTTGCTAGTATAATGGCTTAGTTAAAAAGAGTTTGAGTGTGCAATGCAGGCAGACGTGCTGCAAATATCTTTCCACTAGTGTGACTACACAAAAGTCCAATAGCCACGTTTAGGATGCCACTAGGTACACTGACTGTTTGCTAGTATAATGGCTTAGTTAAAAAGAGTTTGAGTGTGCAATGCAGGCAGACGTGCTGCAAATATCTTTCCACTAGTGTGACTACACAAAAGTCCAATAGCCACGTTTAGGATGCCACTAGGTACACTGACTGTTTGCTAGTATAATGGCTTAGTTATAATGAGTTGGAGTGTGCAGAGGACAGGAGGGTACAGTGCCAGGATTGTGGGGCTCTGGGTAGAGGAATGGAAGCCTGCCTTTCTATTCCCTCCTAATGGGGAAATGCAGTGACGAAATCCCTGACCTTGGCTACACAGACGCTGTCTCTGTTTTCAGGACCTGTCACCTATGGCTCTGACCCTGCCGGTACGAGCCCTTAAAAGGACTGATAGAAAGTGCTCTCCCTAAGCTATCTAGCGCTGTGTATGGAGCGCATACAGCAGTATCGGCGATAGGACAAAGGACGGAGCTGCGCCAGTGATGTCTGACACCAAGGACGCAGAAGAGATAATGGCGTCCGGACGGGCAGATACTCGTTTTTATAATGCAGGGACATGTGACATGGACATCCTGTCACAAATGCCGTTGCTTCTCTGGCTAAAAGTCCACTTAGCTGTGTGTGTGTCTGGGATTGGCTGACATGCTGGCCCGCCCCACAAGACGCACGCGCTTAGGGAAGGAAGACAAGGAAAAAAAAAAAAAAAAAGGCGATCGCCATTATACATACAGCAGTGATCTGAATGTGCTGTTCCCGCACACTATACACTGAAATGTCATAATAGTGTGAGTCACAGAGTGACTTACACTATTACAGCGGAAAGCCAGCTAGGAATTAGCTGTTTTTTTGCTGCTAGAACCGTTCTCGAACGTTTCTAGAACTATCGAGCTTTTGCAAAAAGCTCGAGGTCTAGTTCGATCTAGAACAGGCCCCAAAATCACTCGAGCCTAGAACTGGAGAACCTCGAACCGCGAACCGCGCTCAACTCTAGCAGGAATACAGTGTATACATTTCAGCAAAATAAAGAAGAAATTTGATGGTCCTGCTCACCCTAAAGTGCATCCGTCTTTGTCCCCGAATTCCAGAAAGCACGTGATCATGCTACTATTTCGGCGTTTTGAAGGCAGGAAAAGGAAAAAAAGATTCAGCTTCCAAAGAGGATATGCAGATAAAATTCACTTTTTAATAATTTTTTTCAGCACCAAATCTGCATCTCTTGGCAAAAAAATTGAAGAAAAACTAGTTTTGACACAGCTTTGGTGCAGTTTTCTACCAGGAGATGCACATTTGGTGGTGAAAGGTCTGCACCAAATTTAAATCTCCTTGCATCAAAACAGTTTTAGCGCCTTTTTTATCCAAGAGATGCAGATGTGGTGATAAAATTTATATACCAAATTCCTACACCAAATCTGCATCCCCTTGCAAAAAAAAGCATCAATATCCCATCAAAACCGCATAGCAGTTTTTTCACCAGAAGATGCAGATTTGGTGCAGAAATTTGGTATATAAATAATAAACGCCGAATCTGCATCTCCTGGCAAAATAAATTATGAAAACTGCATCGCATTCTGTGCCCACTTGCTGTGACTTTAGTATGTAGCAGACAACGACTGGGATTGTTGTGGGACCTTTTGTGGATTATGTCAGAACTGGGTGTTTTGGGTTAATAAATTGTAGAAAGAGGGTGGTATTTTTTTTTTATTTCAAATAAAGGATTATTTTGGTGTCAGTGTTTAATTCTTGTAATGGGGGGTCTCATAGACACCTTCATTACTAATCTAGGGCTTAGTAGCAGCTGTGAGCTGTCATTAACCTCTTATATTACTCCGATTGTCATTGCGCCAGGACAATCAGGATGTAAGATGGGTAAAATGTCGGGATTGTCACATCTAATGGATGTGACAATTCCAGGCAGCAGCAGGCTGTTATTTTTAGGCTGGGGGAGCCAAATAACTATAGGCCTCCTCTGTCTGAGAATAAAAGTCCCCAGCTGTTGGCTGTAACATGGTTACAATATTGGGCGAACAGCACGTCATTTTTAAAAATTATTTATTTAAGTAATAATAATAAAAAAGCAGCATAGGGTCCCTCTTATTTTGATACACAGCTTAGATAAGCACACGGCTGGGGGCTGCAGCCTGTAGCTGTATACTTTATCTGTGCTAGATATAATAATAAGTGGGGCCAAAGGCCAATTTATTTATTTATTTTTACACTACAGGTGTGCAGACAGCATGTATAATTCCAACCAATCACAAATGCTGTCACACGTTGGGGGCATGGTCTGACTGCAAACAATCAGAAACACTGGGACTGCCAGCAGGTGGGGAAAGCAGTGCATATGTATGAGACTTGATGAGTGCTCCCAAAAGCAATGAGACAGTCGTGAGGAGTACTCAGTAAGTATAAATATTCTGTTTTATTCTTTTTTTTCTTTCTTTTGCAGCCCTCTTAGCCGGTGGGGGGAAGCAGTGCATATGTATGAGGGTTAATGAGCGGACCCGGAAGTAGCATTCCAGACACGTAGAGACTGGTAATTATGTCCTGCTTTAACCATTTTGCTTCCTTTTTTTTACAGTGTCTTCCATGCCAATCACAGCCATGCCAATTCGTGACATGGCTGTGATGTGGTCGTAAGTGGATGGTTTCTGCAATAGCGTAAACGTGAATAGTTACCGAACAAAGCCAAACTTTGCTGATTTTTGAGAAAAATGTTTGTGAATCCAATCTCGACCCGAACAAGCCAAGGCTCGCGCCAAATTTGAGATTGGTGAACTTTTTTGAACAAGTGTGCTCATCTCTAATTATGAGCAGCAAGAGTTTGAGTACACACAGAAGTGAGATGGTTATGCTGATCATGGCGTCATCGCCGCTTACCCTCTTGGTTGATCCCTCAAAGTTTAGTAGAACCTCAGAAAAGTCAGACATCTATGCTGACTCATTGCTTATTATGTGCGGAGGCTGATCAGAATAATGATGGGCACGTTGTAGCTGGTATTCAACTACTGCCCTCTGCTGCTCACAAAACCCTGCCAACATGTGTAATGTGGAGCTCCAGTGCGTGGGCATGTTGCTCACCAGTTGGTGAGCTGGCAATTGCAAGCACTGGTGCAGCACTGCCAGTCTGGCAGCAGCTGTAGGTGACTTGTAGAAAAGGGTGCACATGAGGCGTACCTTCACAAGTAGCTAAGGCAAATCTGGGTAGGTTTTCAGAAACCTCTGAACCACAAATGTAAACACTTGCACCAGGCATGATACATGTGCAAGCTTGCCTTGCTTCAGAGCAACCACTAAGTTACAGCTACTAACCAACATGACCATGCCTGCTTGTAGATTCAGTGGCAAGAGCTACAGATCTTTCTGTTCTTTTAGAACTTTCCACAACTGTGGCAGAGTGCTCTTTGTAATTTAAATAAATTAGTTTAAGGGTTCCCACTTCACCAAGACAATGCTGCAGTGCTTGCAGCTTGTGACTGATAAGGATGACAATTCTGAGATGAAGGATGATGAGGAGGAAGGAGGAGGTGCTGGAACTAGTGTAAGAGGTGGGTGAAACCCCGATGGAACTAGGAACCTCAATCCTAAGCATTGGTAGCATGCATAAGGTTTGCCCAATGGTCTCTCAGGGAAATTAAGCATCCCTGACCACAAGCACTTGTCCATGTTGTCGGTGGTTAAGTAGACCTTCCCAGTAACTGCGTTGGTGAGGCCAGGGTTGATATTATGGGCCTCCTGCTTGTGTAAGGCGGGGACGCTATATCTGGAGAAATAGTAATAACTGGGGACTAAGCACCAAGTGAGATCCGCCACCATCACGTTGTGGAAAGCATTAATATCCACAAGCCTAAAAGGCAACATTTCGAGGGAAAGCAATCTGGAAATGTGGCAAATTAATGTTTGGGTCTGTGGGTGGGTGGCTGAGTATTTTCTTTTTGGTTCCAAGGCCTGGGGTAGGGACAGCTGAACATTGCTCTGGGACAAGTAAGTGGATGTGGAAGGGAATTGTAAATGTGAAATCAAAGGTGCAGGGTAGGAGGCATCCGAGCCTATATTTTGTACAAGGGATTGGCAAGGATGTAGCACAGAAATAGAGGTAGTGGTGTCACCCACAGACCCTGATTGTGGACGTAGCCATTTGGCCCACATAGTTGAGTGCCTTGATGACATATGCCTCAGCATGCTTGTGGTGTTCAGGCTGATAGTGGTCAGGCCCTTGCTGATCTTGGTATGGCACAAGTTGCAAATGACCATTCTTTTATTGTCTGCACTTGCTTGGAAAAAGCGCCATATTGAGGAACACGTAACCCTTAGCCTGGAAACGTGCCATGTGCAGGTGCTCTGGGCACCAGTTGCCTACCTTTTCCCTCTGGCCATTGACTGCCTCTTCCTGCCTGTTGTGGTGCTGTAGATTGCTCATCCTCTGCACTGATGTCCTTGCTCTGCATGGCACCTACCCAGGTTGGGTCAGTGACTTTATTGTCTTTCTCCTCATTTTCCACTCCTGCACTATGAGCCTCTTCCTGACTTGTTGACTTAACATCACTTGTTGGCACCTGTGTCTCATCATCATCTACCTCTTGAGACATCAATTTCAATTCTTCACCATCATCTTCTTGTGACTGTGGCTGCAGTGCTCACATATTAGTGTATTACTACATATGATCTAGTCGTGTCCCTCTTGAAATGTGCAAAGTGAGAGGAAAGAATCAATAAATGGAAATGTAAAGAGCTCCTTGTAGTGTCCAAGTGTGGTATCACTTGTCTTCTGGAACTCACCATGGTGATCAGGGTGAGGATTACTTGGTCCAGACTCTTGCATAGTAAAGCTGGGGTCACACTAAACGACAGCGACAACGACGTCGCTGTTACGTCACCATTTTCTGTGACGTAGCAGCGACCTTGTAAGTCGCTGTTATGATCGCTGCTTAGCTGTCAAACACAGCAGCCGAAGCAGCGATCATAACGACACGCGTCGCTGTGCTGCAACATGTGGAGAGAGCAGGGAGCCGCGCACACTGAGCGCTGGCTCCCTGCTCTCCTAGCTACAGTACACATCGGGTTAATTACACGATGTGTACTGCAGCTACATGTGCAGAGAGCAGGAGCCGGCGCTGGCAGCGTGAGAGCGGCGGAGGCTGGTAACGAAGGTAAATATCGGGTAACCACCTTGGTTACCCGATGTTTACCTTGGTTACAGCTTACCGCAACTGCCAGATGCCGGCTCCTGCTCCCTGCTCGCTTCATTTCGTCGCTCTCTCGCTGTCACACACAGCGATCTGTGCGTCACAGCGGGAGAGCGACGACCAAAAAATGAAGCTGGACATTCAGCAACGAGCGGCGACCTCACAGCAGGGGCCAGCTCGTTGCTGGATGTCACACACAGCGACAGCGACGGAACGTCGCTGCAACGTCACAGAAAATGGTGACGTAGCAGCGACGTCGTTGTCGTTGTGTGTGACACCACCTTAAGACTGGACCAAGTACAAGACAGCGTGGTGCTGGCAAACATACTAAAAGCATTATCTGCCTTCCAACCTGGATTTAGGGTGCAGAAGCAAAGACTGTAATTTTATAATCTCTACCTATATGACTATAATCCTAATCTATCACTCCTAGAATAGATGTAACCTTGATAAAGGATTTGTGGTTTTAGTGGGCAACAGCACGGACTGTAAGACTCTGATCCCAGCCTATATGCTTGCAATCCAAACCTATCTCTCTTCCAGGAGCTAGCCCAACAGTGAATGCAGGTAACAGGGGTATTAATAGGGAATAGAATAAATGTAGCTCTGACAAACAACTCTTGGTTTTAGGGTGCAGCAGCAATGACTGTGCGGTTCTAATCCCTGCTTATTTGCCTGTAGTCCTAACCTATCCCTCCACCAGCAGCTATCGCTACAGTGAATGCAGGTGCCAGTGCTTTTTTTATGCAATAGAATAGATGTAGCCCTGATAAGGGACTTTTGGTATTAGGGATCAGTAGCAAGAACTGTAAGTATAATGTCTGCCTATATGCCTGTAATCCTAACCTATCCTTCCTGAAACTACTATCGCTACACTGTGTCTAGAGTAGAGTGAGTTGAATATTACGTTGCAGCTGGTTAATGGCGATGACAGTATCCAATATGGCTATGACTATTACCATGATTGGCAGGCAATCTCCTCATGTTTACTGGCTAAAAGACAACCATGAAACATGCGGGGAAGAGACTCGAGCACTAGGGATACTCGATCAAATATTGAGCATGCCCCCACACCCCAATGCTCAATTGAGTATCGAGCAATAGCAAGCACGCTCGCCTATCACTAGTTAAAGGTGAAAATGATAGCTATGTGTGCCAATGTTAATCTTAGTGATAATATTCAATATTTCTCTGTCTTTTTAATAAATGAGGTTCAATGACAGCTATTGGTTATGTACAGAAGCAAAAGTGCAATAGGGCATTATCCAGACAATAGCATTAAATGGTGATGTGGCAAAGCGCTCCTGGTGTTGTTGTCAGAAAGCACAACACTTTATAGGCACAAGAAAAATCAAGCTGCTACTGATCCGCAGGTCAGGGAGTCCAACGTAGAGATCGGTTGTAGGGAAAGGGGCTGCAAGTCGTATGGAATAAAAGATATCCAAAGAATACAGGGTATAATGAATGATAGTGATTTTATTCTCAACGCATTTCAAAGGATCTATAAAGTCTTAATCAGGAGAAACTACAGAAAAGTTTCACTTGTTTCTTCTGATGAAGACGTTACAGATATATTGAAACATGTTGAGAATAAAACCATTATCATCTGGATTCTTTGGCTATTCCATACCGACCAGCAGCGCAGCACAAATGCATTGTCTACAACTGAAATTTGAATTCTACAGTTGGATTAAATTTGGCCAAGAGATTTGTTTTTCATCAAATTTATTTTCAACAGAGTGTAATAAAGGAAAGGTGAAAAACAATATAAATAATACAAAAAAATCCAAGAAAAATCCAGCAATGCCAAACAATAAAAAATTTCAAAACTTTATATCACATTTTAAAACTCCATGGTTAGGACTCCATTAAAAGGGAAACAGATGACGTGTTTCGGATCCAACAGATCCTTACTCATAAATAATACAGTACTGCAAGTGAAACGCTAAAAATTCAGATTCAGTGGATTTTCATTAAGAACCTTTGTTGGTCAAAACATTGGACATTATGTGCTCGTTTTCTTTGTTAGATAAAAATATACTATTTGCATCAAGACTGTATTTTCGTTCTGAGTGCTGTCCATATATATAAAAAAAAAAAAAAGCACACTGCACTTGGACTAATGTTATTCAATGGGGCAGAACAGAAAAGCATTTTTTTTCCCCAAGGACGGAATCTGGATGTGAAAAAATAGCAGCATGCACTAGTTTCTGCTGTGGATCAAATGAGAATTGCCCATTAAAGTCTATGGGCAAGCAAAAAAGAAACATATTTCAAATGTATAGCATTCAAAATGTACATATACATTAAAATTCTTTAACATAGAAAACTGTAAATTATTAATAGCTGCTGATGTTAAAAAATGAATTGCATATAGCTTGCCTACAGATGACAAGTAAGAAAAATATTGTCTTGTCCAATTTTTTATTACGGTTATACGACTTTAGCTTAATTGTGAGTGTTGTGTACAATGATGATTTAATGACATCTCACTATTGATACGAGTAAGCCAATGAACAGCAAAAGGCGTAAAAACAAATGTTACCGGGAAATAAAACATTTTTAGCAGGAAAAACACAGTGGGTACGCATCTAAAAGATGTTGTGTGCAAATACCCTAAGTCTAATATTTTACTAGTTTTGACTTGACCAATTCAAAACACCTAAATCTAAACTGTGGGCGGCACGGTGGCTTAGTGGTTAGCACTGCAGTCTTGCAGCGCTGGGGTCCTGGGTTCAAATCCCACCAAGGACAACATCTGCAAGGAGTTTGTATGTTCTCCCCGTGTTTGCGTGGGTTTCCTCTAGGTACTCCAGTTTCCTCCCACACTCCAAAGACATACAGATAGGGAATTTAGATTGTGAGCCCCAATGGGGACAGCATTCCTGATGTATGTGAAGCGCTGCAGAATATGTTAGTGCTATATAAAAATAAAGATTTATTTATTTATTTTAAAATCCTTACCACTGAGTATTTCCTACTGGCGTGAATAAATGACAATGCTAGTAATTACATTACAATAGGTTCACATGTTGATGGTTGTAGATCACCGGTTGGTGTTGGAGATTTTTGTAATTGCAGTTCCTTAATAATACATCACAGCTTTGTATGGTCAAGATTGGTCAATTATGTATATCACTGCACACTTTAAAGGCAGTAATCTATTTAATAACGGCAATCTTCTCTATATGATGCCAATGGATTGTTGATGATTGATGAGATTTGTTGCTAAAATTCATGGCAGAGTTATTTATAAACCACATCTGGATTCATTGGTATAAGTCAAGCATTTATATTTGTGCCAAAGCATGATAAAATGTAACTTTTGCTGGAAAATAAAATAGAATAATAAATAACCAATTTGTTAAACTTGAAGCAAGCTAATAAAATCAGTGCTATAAAATAGCCGGAAATGTGTCACATGACTGACTATTTTCTAGGATTTAGATACCTTTGAAAGTATTTATTTATTTATTTTAATTTAAAAAAAAATTCCCATGAGCAAAGTAGATTTTAATTAATAGAGCTTGGTATAAAATTAAGTTGCACAACTTGATGTGTTAAAAAAAAATGTTTCTGTGCTGCGATAATCTTAAACATATGCCCTTGCTATGTTTTGTTTAATGGCGGTGTCTGACCATGCTTGAACATCATCTTAAAATATCACAGTTCCCAGTGAAAGAGAGAAAACGAAATATAGTATTCAAACAGGAAAGTATGGGATTGTAGCTGATTTTTTCTGTGAGGTAAAACCAGTTTAAAAACAGGCAGGGAAATGTTTTACCTGACAGAAAGGAATTATTTTGCAGCATGGCTTAGTTAAAATGTTTGACCATTTTGTTTCAATGCAGTAACTGTGAATAGGCTAGAGAGCTCATTGAAAAACGCAGAGTCTACGACCCGGATTTGTCATTTTTAACTTTCTTGTGAAGTGATTTATGATCATATTGGGCAGCATGATGTCTCAGTGCTTAGCGCTGTGCAAATCGTGGCTCAATCTGTACTGCTGGGAATAAGATGATGGTCCACTCTGTAGTATAAACAAAAAAGTTCTTTATTAATGGCGCTTTTCGAAGTGACGCCCCACCTCTTCAGCAGAATAGGTACCAAATTTGGTGCGTGGGGAGTCACTTTGAAAAACGTCAATAATAAAGCGCCTTTTCGTTTATACCACAGATTGGACCATAATCTTATTCACAGCAGCGCAGATTGAGCCACGTTTTGCCAGGTTCCTGTTTATTTCCTTCAACCTTAAGGCTCTTGGATCTTGTGGCAGCTGATATCACTTTCATACTGGTTGTGTGTCGCACAACCACACACAATGTGAGCAACCTACTTTTTCACCAATTTCCTTTATATTGGGTAAGAACCTATTGTGAATGTTTTATTCACAGATCTATATGCTTGGCATTGTAGCATTACATCATTGGAATTCTGGGTTCAAATGCCACCAATGACTACATCTGCTGAGAATGTGCAAGATTTCTGGGTATTTTTGTGAATTTCTTCCAGGTAGTGATGAGCGAATGTATTCGTCACTATTTGCTATTCTCAGAATAGTGCGGTATTCGGGGTAGTCGTTATATAGCGAATATTGGTGTATTTGCCTCGCTATGTTCAGATATCCTGCCCAGCCTGTTTGGTGGCTGATTTGCAGCCACTAAATATGTTGGGCTTCTTAACCAATGACAGTAATGCTGCAGCAATCTTGGTTGTGGAATTCTGTGATTGGCTGGCCGCGCAGCATCATAGGGTCATTTTGTGCACATTGCATGAGGAGCCAGCATTATATGAGTATAGGGATAGAGCAAGCAGCTGTTAGGAAGAGTGTAAGCCTCTTAATAACACAAAAAGCCCTTTTCAGGGCTACCTGCAGTATATAGTAGGTCAGTGCAGGGATGGACAGATTTCCGAGCAGGGACAGTGTTTAAAGCAGTGTGTGTCACTAACTCCAGAGTACCATGTAGAAACCAGAAAACAATAGCTTTTTAAGAACTGAAACCACTGAACAAAGTCACAGCAGGGAGCGAGAAATTGTGGATTAGGTAAGGAATTGGGACCTGTTTCCACATCATTAATACTTCCTAGTGGCTTTTGCAAATAGTTACAAAGCAGTACTCTAGCATTCAGTGCTGCCTGATACACTAAACACACTGGTCCTGTTTCCACAATATTTAGGGGTTCACAGCTTGCCTTGTGGCATCCACATCAGCCACATTAATACATTGCTAGTGGCTTTTGCAAATAGTTACAAAGCAGTACTCTAGCATTCTGTGCTGCCTGATACAGTAAATGCACCGTTCCTGTTTCCACAATATTTAGGGGTTCACTGCCTGACTTGTGGCATCCACATGAGCCACATTAACACGTTGCTAGTGGCCTTTGCAAATACAAAGCAGGACTCTACCATTTTGTGCTGCCTTGTACAAAGTACTCACTTGCAATTTTTCCACAATATTTTTGGGGTCAGATTTTGCTTGGCTTAGGCTATCAACATCTGAAAATATGTCAGCAAAACCCAAAATAACAAATAAGGCAGTTGTTAAAGGACAGGGACGTGGACGTGGGCGTGGTGTTGTTAGTGGTGGGTGAAAAGGCACTGAGTCTGTGTCAGGTCAGAAGAAGCTTGATGCATCCATGTTCCTTGCCAAATTTCCCGGTCTGGAATGTAAACGTGACATGTGTGTGGAAGCCAGAAGAGCGAGAGGAGATTCTGTCTTGGATGGCAGACAAGCCCTCTTCACATTTCTCAATTAGCAATCAATCTTCCATGACCACATAGTCTACTGTAGATACACAGAAGGCTGGCCCATCCAATCCTCAACTTTGTCCTCTTTCCTCCCTCCATCATCAGTCACAGGAGACATATGACCCCAAGCTTGGCCTCTCTGAGGATCTGTTTTGTACGTATCCTTTGGTTGTCTCTAGCCTCTCTTGTAGTGGATGGCTTATTTGTGCTTTATATGTAAAGTAATAAATTCTTTCACCTATACATAGGAAATTTTGGTAGTTTGCAACCTGCTTATTATACATATTATTCTAAAATTTACACCATCTGTTTGGATGGTCATTTATGGTCCAACTGTTATTGATTTTAATTGCACATTGTGGTGGTTTTCTCCCAGATCTTATCAATAAAATGTATACGATTATCCTTTTATATGGTCCATGTATATCCACATGTCTATTGCTAAAAGTATATCTTTAATATAATATGTATTGTGATTAGTCATGTGGATCAATCATTTGCCCCATACTTTTATATGCCTCTTGTCATGCAGCATTGAAGAGGGACGTGCGCATTGATGCACAAGTATTTGAGGACCTACAGCAAGAAGAAAGCCAGTTTGAGGAACAAAATTTACTTTTTCCAGAGGTGGAGGCTGATGATGATGAGACACAGTTGCCATCACGTCAACCTACAATCTCAATTGGGAAGGAGGTTGAGATGGAAGACGAGGTGGTCATTGATGAGTCCACTGATCAGACCTGGACCGTTGAGATGCATAGCCAGGACAGCAACACAGAGGAAGATGGATATGTAGCAACAACACAGTCACCAAGGGGTAGTGGTTTGCCCAAAGAGAGAAGTGCGTCAACTGTTCTGAAGAGCACCACCACTGTTGTCCTAGTCAGGGCAAGGGAGCATACAGCCACTGTCTTGAAGTTTTTTACAAAAATCCTTCAGAGAAAAACATTGTAATCTGTAGCATCTGCCATATCAAGTTGAGCAGAGGCCAGGCCAAAGGCAACCTAACCACCACCAGTATGCGGAACCACATGGGAGCCAACCACCACAGTAGGTGGGCAGAACACGAGGGTACCAAATTTGTGTCTGTGGGTCAAACCACTGCCATGTCACCTGTGCTACGTCCTTCACAATCTGCCAGCCAGGAAGCAAGTGCTCATACAGCCTGCCCACAAGGTGCAATTGCACAGACACAGCAAACATCCACCACATCCACTTCCCTGTACCAGGGAAGCATCCAATTGTCCATGCCTGAGATCTTGGAATGGAAATGTAAATACCCAGCCATGCACCCACAGGGACAAAGCCTAAACTCGCACATTGCCAAATTGCTAGCTGTGGAGATGTTGCCGTTTAGGCTTGTGGGAACAGTGTTTCCATGATCTCTTGGCTGTGGCTGCAACACGATAGTGTTCCCAGTTGCCATTATTTTGCCTATTGTGCCATCCCCGCGTTACACAAGCACATGTTATTTAAGCTCAACTGTGCCCTGACCAACGCCGTAACCGGGAAGGTCCACCTAACAACAGACACGTGGACAAGTTGTTGTCAACAAAGATGATGTATATCTGTCATGGCACATTGGGTGAATATGGTGGAGGCTGGGACAAAGTCACAAGCTATAACATCACAAATCCTACCCACGCCAAGAGTAGAGGGCCCAACTTCTACCAGTGTTGACACCTCATCATATGCCACTTTTTGACTCTCCTCCTCCTCCTCCTGCTCCTCATCCTCTGCTGAATTATTCTCCCCATCACTGCCAAGCTGGGAGCATTGCAGCAGCACATCAGCAAAGTGGTAACATGCTCTGATGAAGCTGATATGTTTAAGTCACAAACCACACACTGCAGAAGAGCTGTGGCAAGCTATAAATGAGATGACCGATCAGTGGCTCTCCCCGCTGCACCTCCAACCTGGCCTGGTCATTTGTGACTTTAAAGGTCGGCAATGTGATACACGTGCCATGCATGGTTCACATGCTGAACATAGTTGTTAAGAAATTTATGAAAGCATACCCTGACTTGCCATACCTATTTGATAAGGTGCGTCATATTAGTGCCCCTTTCTACCATTCCTGTACTGCTTTTTCTTGTCTTACAATGCTGCAAAAGCACTTGAATTTCTCAAGTCACCGACTCATGAGCGACCTGCCCACGCGGTGGAACTCTATATTCTATATGTTGGTGAGGATTACTGAGCAGCAGAGGGCAGTAGCTGAATACCAGCTTCAAAAGGCCTATCAGACTGAGAGTCAGCCACCACACATAACAACTGTCGAGTGGGTGTGGATCGCTGACATTTGTGAGATTCTTGAAAATTTTGAGTACTGCACCAAGCTTGGGAGCACTGATCAGACTATTATCAGCTTAATCATCCCGCTGCTTTATCTGTTCTAACAATCACCGCATAATCTCAAAGAGTAAGCTGTGAGTTCCCAGGATGTGGCCATGAAGCCAGATTTCCCAATGGGTGTTACTACCCAGCCCAGCCAATATTTTGAGGCAACATTGGGAGATGATGAGGAGGATGACGAGGATGAGGAGGAAGAAGACTCATCTCTCTATGCTACCCAAGGGACTCCCAATGCTACACAGGGGACTCTCAACCCCAACTTCATGTCTGTCCAGCATGGATGGACTGGAGAGGAGGAGGTGAAGGAGGAGAAGGCGTGTCAGCATGAGGGGAGGATGGGTATTGTTCCTCCTGGTGGGGCACAGAACCACTGCCTGTTTGCAGCTTGGCCCACATGGCACGGTTCATGTGTAAGTGTCTGTGGCAAGACCCTTGTGTGATACACATTTCATCCAACAACTGGTAGGCCACCATTATGGACCCACGGTACAAGGGGAAATTTCCTTCTCTCCCTTTGGAGTCACCAAAGGGTTGCACAATGGAATCCTTAAAGAGGGTTGTGAGGTAAATCCGGAGATATGACGATAAATCATGATATTCAAGTTATGTCAGGAAGCCCTCTCCTGGTGTCACCCCCCCTTTCCTTCACACAACTTGTTTAGCAACCCATCCCATGGCCATCTCCTGTGATATGGAAATTAGGTGATGTGGGAACAAAGGACACAGGATGACTCCCTGCCGTCACCCTGTAACAAGAGTTGTATCTCATTATAAGGCTCTGGAACTAGCCAGACAGAACGACTCCAGTAAAAAATGGTTCATATCTCGCAAGCCATATTTCCGATAAATACGGCAACCATAAAAATGGTGTTTTCGCATGCGGACGATGCTGGCACACCTTTTTTATGGGAGCGGGAGCTTGGGAAATACCCCAGGCGTGATATCAGCCAATGTGGAACTAGTAGACAAGTCATGAAACCTCTCATTCTGTAGCTAAATTCATAACTGTCACAATGAGAGCATTGGCGTCCGCCTACGACGCTCCCAGGCCAAGTTATGGCCATATTCCATGTTGTGGATTTTGTCCATAACTCCAGCCAGGGGTGGAGCAGTGCTCCCTCTGAGGTCACGAAGGTAGGAGGGGACCTGGATTTGCCCAGGTTGATAACCCTACTTCGGCCATTTTCCAGTGTTCTTTCGCTGGGGGTCACGTGCAGGAAACATCTGTGGGAGTTCCTAGAAACCTGGTCTACAGCGCCCCCCTGTGGCCAGACGCACAAGGTAACCGATTGAATTGCATACCTGTTTGTAAACCATGCTTTATCTGTAACTGTACTCTGACATATGTATATTCTGTAGATTCCCTATTGTATATATTGTAGTTTCTAGTGTGCTTTAGGCTGATTAAATTATATAATTAATCTTGGGCTGTTCTGTTATCTCGATCTTGAATCCCACGTCTGTGTGTTCGGCTAATAGTTACCGTGAAGCGGTTGGTGGCAGCGAGTTGTGCCAAGGATTATTGTGGGGAGGCCAGTGAGACTCTGGGAGGTTTAGATATATTCCGCCCGCGGAGGTCGGGGGAATATATACCCTACTCTCACCGGGGACCCTTCAATAATCGGCATAAGTAGTATAGCGGCCTCCTTGCTTATTGTCGGGCAATTCCATAATTGGCCTGACTATAAGAGGAGCGCTAGAGAGCGCGTCACGTGCTCTGTCCGTCAGTCGGGAGGTATAAAGGAGGGGTGACCCCCCACTTGGTACCCCCCGATTGTGACGTACTGGTAGCCAGCGCGGGGGATTTCTGAGTGACCCCCCCGGTGGTTCGTGACATATTGGTGGCAGCGGTGGGATTCAAGATCGAGATAACAGAACAGCCCAAGATTAATTATATAATTTAATCAGCCTAAAGCACACTAGAAACTACAATATATACAATAGGGAATCTACAGAATATACATATGTCAGAGTACAGTTACAGATAAAGCATGGTTTACAAACAGGTATGCAATTCAATCGGTTACCTTGTGCGTCTGGCCACAGGGGGGCGCTGTAGACCAGGTTTCTAGGAACTCCCACAGATGTTTCCTGCACGTGACCCCCAGCGAAAGAACACTGGAAAATGGCCGAAGTAGGGTTATCAACCTGGGCAAAGGAGGGGTGACCCCCCACTTGGTACCCCCCGATTGTGACGTACTGGTAGCCAGCGCGGGGGATTTCTGAGTGACCCCCCCGGTGGTTCGTGACATATTGGTGGCAAGCGGTGGGATCGAGATAATAGTGTGTGTGAGTGTGAGACCCATACTCCCAGACACTAAAGACTGCCTGCAGCAGCTGTGGCTGCTGGGGTCTTCAGACTAGCTCAACACTAGAGTGTCAGAGTGCAGATACTGTAAGGTGTGTGGAGGCATCAGGTGTCAGTTCTGTGTCAGTGACCAAAGTCTGCAAGAATGGCTGAGAGCACCAGGAGCAAAGCCAAAGGAATGGCCGATGCTCAGGCCAGAGACGATGAGGAGGTTGTCCACGAGCCCTCCAAGAGCCCGACGCCAGAGAACAGCTCTGCAGAGGACATCGCACAACCTGGCACTGCTGGACAAAATGAGGAGGAGCTCGCCCAAGGGTCCTCAACGAGCCAGATGCCAGCCCTCCGCTCTGCAATGGACAGTGAATCACCAGGCTCCGCAGCGGGCCGCAGATCACCACGTGCCATTCCACCGAGCCTGGGAGGCTCGGATAGCCTTCTTCAAATGGCTATGGCCCTTCTCCAGGCTGGAGACCAGGAGGGCTACAAGGAACTCCTGGCAGAGCGCAGGGCAGAGCGGCAGGCAGCGCGTGAAGAGCGCCAGGCAGAGCGTGAGGCTGCGGAGCGACGGCAACAGGCAGACCGTGACCACCAGCTGCAGCTAGCTCAGCTCCGGCCCTCATCAGCCACACGTGACCTTCAAGACACCAAACTTCCAAAGGTCCGTGTTGAGGACTTCCCAGTGCTGGAGAAGGATGGAGACTTGGACTCTTTCTTGACTGCTTTTGAACGGACTTGCTTGCAGCACCATCTGGACAAGGACCAGTGGGCCAAATACCTGACCCCCCGTTTAAGGGGTAAGGCCCTGGAAATCCTTGGGGACTTGCCTGCTGAGGCAGATCAGGGCTACGACACCATCAAGCGGGCCCTGATCCAACAGTACAACCTCACTCCAGAGTCCTACCGCAAGAAGTTCCGGAGCCTACAGAAGGGACCAAAGGACTCCTGGGCTGACCACCGGCGGGCACTTGCCCGAGCTGCCGACCACTGGACCCAAGGCCTGCAGCTTTCCACCGGACCGGAGATCCTGGACTTGTTCATCACGGAGCAACTCTTGTGGAACTGCCCTGAGGATCTCCGCCAGTTCATCCGAGACCAGAAGCCAAAGGGGTCCACGGCTACAGCTGCCCTGGCCGATGACTACACCAACAATCGGGCTCCTGAAGCCAGGAGAGCAGCCACCAGCAGCACCTGGAGAGGGGGTAAGATGAATTCTGCGACTGCCCCACCTGCCCCTAGACTGCAGGGGGTGTCCCCCTCAACTCCCCTCTCCAGGCCCGTGGCAGAACCAAGACGGTGCCACCAGTACAACTTACCTGGACACTTCAAGGCCATGTGCCCTCAGCGTCCCAAGGCCCCGTCCCCGTCCCAAGGGCCGCCCAAGGTGTATTGTGTGGGTGGGGGTGGTGGTAGGTCCCTGGACAGCTTCCAACCTGTCACCGTCGGCCGGTCTGTGACCATGGGACTGCGAGACAGCGCCTCGGAGGTGACTCTGGTGCGGCCTGAGATGGTGTCCCCCCAAGACTTGATCCCTGGAAAAACCCTCGCTGTCTCCGGGATTGGAGGCATTGACCCGGCGCTGCCTGTTGCTGACATTTATGTGGACTGGGGCGCAGGGCGAGGGGTGAGGGAGGTGGGGGTAACTGATCGGATCCCCGCAAACGTGCTACTTGGGACAGATTTGGGGCAGATAACCTCCCAGTTTGGGCCCCAACCAAGGGCTGAACCTTCAGCCAGTACTGACATGCCTCCGGACAATGTTAATGTGTTATCTATGAATGATGTAAGGGAGGAGGGAGTGAACTCTGATATTTCTGCTTGCACAGACACCATAGACACACACACAGCTGCAGCTGTGACAGGGGAGGGGGTCAGAGAAAGGTGTGACAATGCCTCTACAAGTAACCAGCCTGTGAGCTGGGATCTGTTGCCCTCTGCAGGGATAAGCAGAGAGCAGGGTGCTGCAGGGGGAGGACCAGTGTGTGGGGTGGGGGCTACCACAGCAAATGTGGGGTCCCCAGAGATTTCACAGCGGGGTTCTGTTGCTGCAGGAGGGGAACAGGCAGGTGAGATTGGGGCCGGTCCAGGAGCGGAAGTGCTCCCAGGTAAGATCTCGGTGCATGGTTCCCCCACAACCGGGGTGTCAGGAAGCCAGGTAGGTCTGCCTGAACCGGCGACTTGGTCAGGAACGGAGGAGGAGCAGGCACGACCCACGGTCGCAGCGGCTGTGGCCGCTGTCACCCGCAGTGGGAGTGCTGGAAGCCAAGGGGCCTCCCGGAGGTCCGATAGCTCTTCCCCTTCTGACCAAGTGGCAGCCGAGTCAGGTGGAGGCCAGGACACAGGTCCCGGGGTACTGACCGAAGATGTGACAGTCTCGTCGATTGTGGCCACATCTAGTCAGGGGTTTCAGGCAGCGTTAGAAGCTGACGACAGCCTGAAAGCTCTTAAGGAGCAGGCGGCCCAGCCTCCCTCGGACTCGGACCCGGAGCGAGTGGTCTGGGACCAAGGACGGCTGTACCGGGCCACGGTCCAGCAGGGTTCACCGGAGGCGTGGCCCAGGGACCGACAGTTGGTGGTACCCTATCCGTTCCGGACGGAGTTGTTGCGGATCGCACATGAGATTCCGATGGCCGGACACCTAGGGATCGCTAAGACCAAGGCCAGGTTAAACCAGCATTTCTACTGGCCAGAAAATGGGGGCCGATGTGGCTGCCTACTGCCGTTCGTGTGAAACCTGTCAGAGAGTGGGGAAGGCGGGGCCACGCCCCAAAGCCCCACTGGTATCTCTGCCCATCATCGATGAGCCTTTCAGGAGGGTGGCTGTGGATCTGGTCGGCCCGCTGGCCATCCCCAGCAGCTCTGGGAAACGCTTCATACTGACGGTAGTGGACTATGCCACCCGGTACCCAGAAGCAGTGGCCTTGTCGTCCATTCGGGCTGACAAGGTGGCCACCGCATTGCTGGAGATTTTCTCCCGAGTGGGTTTTCCCCAGGAAATGCTCACTGACCGGGGGACCCAATTCATGTCCCAGCTGATGGAGGCCCTCTGTAAGCAAGTCCAGGTGCGACATCTGGTGGCCAGCCCGTACCATCCACAGACTAATGGCCTGTGCGAGCGGTTCAATGGCACCTTAAAGCAGATGCTTAAGATGTTGGTCGACTCCCACGGGCGTGACTGGGAGCGGTATCTCCCACACCTGTTATTTGCTTACCGGGAGGTTCCACAGGCCTCAACAGGATTCTCACCGTTTGAGCTCCTGTACGGGCGACGTGTGCGGGGCCCCCTGGCTCTGGTGAAAGAGGCTTGGGAAGGGGATTTGGCCACCCCTGGAGTGTCGGTTATCGAGTATGTCATGCGCTTCCGGGACAAAATGCAGGCCTTGACGCAACTGGTACACGACAATATGGCTCAAGCCCAGGCCGATCAGAAGCGTTGGTACGACCAGAACGCTTGTGAGAGGACCTACCAAGTGGGTCAAAAGGTGTGGGTACTGGTCCCCGTACCACAGGACAAGCTTCAGGCAGCCTGGGAAGGCCCATACCTCGTGTACCAGCAGCTCAACCCTGTGACGTACCTGGTCACCCTGGACCCTGCCCGTGGAAGGCGGAAGCCCGTCCATGTGAACATGATGAAGGCACATCATGAGCGGGAGGCATGTGCGCTCCCCGTGTGCAACCTGCCCGAGGAGGGAGAAGCGGAAACCCTCTTGGATATGCTAGCCCAGGTTAGGGCAGGCGGATCCATTGAGGATGTGGAGGTTGGCCACCAGCTCTTGGAGGACCAACGGTCCCAGCTGTGGGCCACCCTCCTCCCCTTCCGGGGGTTGTTTACCAACCAGCCCGGAAGGACTGACTTGGCTGTCCATCACGTGGACACTGGGGATCATCCCCCGATCCGGCGTTCAGCATATCGGGTCTCCCTGGAGGTGCAGCAACACATGCGCCAGGAGATTGACGAGATGCTGAAGCTGGGGGTGATCCAGGCATCCAACAGCGCTTGGGCCTCGCCTGTAGTCCTCGTCCCTAAGAAGGACCGAACCACGCGGTTCTGCGTGGACTACAGGGGGCTCAATGCGGTCACGGTCGCCGATGCGTACCCAATGCCACGCATCGATGACCTGCTCGATCAGTTGGCCGGGGCTCAGTACCTGACCATCATGGATCTGAGCCGGGGATATTGGCAGATCCCCCTGACTCGCAAGGCCAGGGAACGCTCTGCCTTTATTACCCCATTTGGACTGTACGAGTCCACGGTGATGCCATTCGGGATGAGGAATGCCCCTGCCACTTTCCAGCGGATGGTCAACACCCTGCTCAAGGGACTTGAAGGGTACGCGGCCGCGTACCTCGATGACATTGCCGTCTTCAGTCCCACCTGGGAAGATCACCTAGAGCATCTAGCACAGGGGCTCAGGCGGGTCCACCGGGCAGGTTTGACCATCAAGCCGGGCAAGTGTCAGCTGGCCATGAGCGAGGTCCAGTACCTCGGTCACCGGGTAGGCGGGGGAACACTGAAGCCCGAGCCTGAGAAAGTGGAGGCCATCGCATCCTGGCCCACCCCCAGGACCAAGAAGCAGGTGATGTCCTTCTTGGGGACCGCTGGGTACTATAGGAGGTTTGTTCCATGCTATAGTAGCCTGGCAAAGCCCCTGACGGACCTCACCAAGAAGAAGCTGCCCTCTGCAGTCGATTGGACAATGGACTGCGAGACAGCCTTCCGGGCCCTAAAGGACGCCCTGTCCAGCCCGCCCGTGCTACAGGCAGCCGACTTCACGCGGCCGTTTGTAGTACAGACCGACGCCAGTGACTTCGGCCTCGGTGCGGTGCTCAGCCAGGTGGACTCTGCGAGCCAAGAGCACCCAGTCTTGTACCTGAGCAGGAAGCTGTTACCGAGGGAAGTGGCCTATTCCACAATGGAGAAGGAGTGCCTGGCCATAGTGTGGGCCCTGCAGCGTCTGCAACCCTATCTATACGGGCGCCACTTCATCGTGGAGACGGACCACAACCCCCTCAGCTGGTTGCACACCGTCTCTGGGACGAATGGGCGACTGTTGCGATGGAGCCTTGCGCTCCAGCAATACAACTTCACCATTCGCCACAAAAGGGGCCGTGACCACGGTAACGCAGACGGGCTGTCCCGACAAGGAGAGGTCGCGGACGGGCGCACGGGGGAACACCGGAGTGTGCTGCCCCCTAGCGCCCTCAAAAGGGGGGAGGTGTGAGGTAAATCCGGAGATATGACGATAAATCATGATATTCAAGTTATGTCAGGAAGCCCTCTCCTGGTGTCACCCCCCCTTTCCTTCACACAACTTGTTTAGCAACCCATCCCATGGCCATCTCCTGTGATATGGAAATTAGGTGATGTGGGAACAAAGGACACAGGATGACTCCCTGCCGTCACCCTGTAACAAGAGTTGTATCTCATTATAAGGCTCTGGAACTAGCCAGACAGAACGACTCCAGTAAAAAATGGTTCATATCTCGCAAGCCATATTTCCGATAAATACGGCAACCATAAAAATGGTGTTTTCGCATGCGGACGATGCTGGCACACCTTTTTTATGGGAGCGGGAGCTTGGGAAATACCCCAGGCGTGATATCAGCCAATGTGGAACTAGTAGACAAGTCATGAAACCTCTCATTCTGTAGCTAAATTCATAACTGTCACAATGAGAGCATTGGCGTCCGCCTACGACGCTCCCAGGCCAAGTTATGGCCATATTCCATGTTGTGGATTTTGTCCATAACTCCAGCCAGGGGTGGAGCAGTGCTCCCTCTGAGGTCACGAAGGTAGGAGGGGACCTGGATTTGCCCAGGTTGATAACCCTACTTCGGCCATTTTCCAGTGTTCTTTCGCTGGGGGTCACGTGCAGGAAACATCTGTGGGAGTTCCTAGAAACCTGGTCTACAGCGCCCCCCTGTGGCCAGACGCACAAGGTAACCGATTGAATTGCATACCTGTTTGTAAACCATGCTTTATCTGTAACTGTACTCTGACATATGTATATTCTGTAGATTCCCTATTGTATATATTGTAGTTTCTAGTGTGCTTTAGGCTGATTAAATTATATAATTAATCTTGGGCTGTTCTGTTATCTCGATCTTGAATCCCACGTCTGTGTGTTCGGCTAATAGTTACCGTGAAGCGGTTGGTGGCAGCGAGTTGTGCCAAGGATTATTGTGGGGAGGCCAGTGAGACTCTGGGAGGTTTAGATATATTCCGCCCGCGGAGGTCGGGGGAATATATACCCTACTCTCACCGGGGACCCTTCAATAATCGGCATAAGTAGTATAGCGGCCTCCTTGCTTATTGTCGGGCAATTCCATAATTGGCCTGACTATAAGAGGAGCGCTAGAGAGCGCGTCACGTGCTCTGTCCGTCAGTCGGGAGGTATAAAGGAGGGGTGACCCCCCACTTGGTACCCCCCGATTGTGACGTACTGGTAGCCAGCGCGGGGGATTTCTGAGTGACCCCCCCGGTGGTTCGTGACATATTGGTGGCAGCGGTGGGATTCAAGATCGAGATAACAGAACAGCCCAAGATTAATTATATAATTTAATCAGCCTAAAGCACACTAGAAACTACAATATATACAATAGGGAATCTACAGAATATACATATGTCAGAGTACAGTTACAGATAAAGCATGGTTTACAAACAGGTATGCAATTCAATCGGTTACCTTGTGCGTCTGGCCACAGGGGGGCGCTGTAGACCAGGTTTCTAGGAACTCCCACAGATGTTTCCTGCACGTGACCCCCAGCGAAAGAACACTGGAAAATGGCCGAAGTAGGGTTATCAACCTGGGCAAAGGAGGGGTGACCCCCCACTTGGTACCCCCCGATTGTGACGTACTGGTAGCCAGCGCGGGGGATTTCTGAGTGACCCCCCCGGTGGTTCGTGACATATTGGTGGCAAGCGGTGGGATCGAGATAATAGTGTGTGTGAGTGTGAGACCCATACTCCCAGACACTAAAGACTGCCTGCAGCAGCTGTGGCTGCTGGGGTCTTCAGACTAGCTCAACACTAGAGTGTCAGAGTGCAGATACTGTAAGGTGTGTGGAGGCATCAGGTGTCAGTTCTGTGTCAGTGACCAAAGTCTGCAAGAATGGCTGAGAGCACCAGGAGCAAAGCCAAAGGAATGGCCGATGCTCAGGCCAGAGACGATGAGGAGGTTGTCCACGAGCCCTCCAAGAGCCCGACGCCAGAGAACAGCTCTGCAGAGGACATCGCACAACCTGGCACTGCTGGACAAAATGAGGAGGAGCTCGCCCAAGGGTCCTCAACGAGCCAGATGCCAGCCCTCCGCTCTGCAATGGACAGTGAATCACCAGGCTCCGCAGCGGGCCGCAGATCACCACGTGCCATTCCACCGAGCCTGGGAGGCTCGGATAGCCTTCTTCAAATGGCTATGGCCCTTCTCCAGGCTGGAGACCAGGAGGGCTACAAGGAACTCCTGGCAGAGCGCAGGGCAGAGCGGCAGGCAGCGCGTGAAGAGCGCCAGGCAGAGCGTGAGGCTGCGGAGCGACGGCAACAGGCAGACCGTGACCACCAGCTGCAGCTAGCTCAGCTCCGGCCCTCATCAGCCACACGTGACCTTCAAGACACCAAACTTCCAAAGGTCCGTGTTGAGGACTTCCCAGTGCTGGAGAAGGATGGAGACTTGGACTCTTTCTTGACTGCTTTTGAACGGACTTGCTTGCAGCACCATCTGGACAAGGACCAGTGGGCCAAATACCTGACCCCCCGTTTAAGGGGTAAGGCCCTGGAAATCCTTGGGGACTTGCCTGCTGAGGCAGATCAGGGCTACGACACCATCAAGCGGGCCCTGATCCAACAGTACAACCTCACTCCAGAGTCCTACCGCAAGAAGTTCCGGAGCCTACAGAAGGGACCAAAGGACTCCTGGGCTGACCACCGGCGGGCACTTGCCCGAGCTGCCGACCACTGGACCCAAGGCCTGCAGCTTTCCACCGGACCGGAGATCCTGGACTTGTTCATCACGGAGCAACTCTTGTGGAACTGCCCTGAGGATCTCCGCCAGTTCATCCGAGACCAGAAGCCAAAGGGGTCCACGGCTACAGCTGCCCTGGCCGATGACTACACCAACAATCGGGCTCCTGAAGCCAGGAGAGCAGCCACCAGCAGCACCTGGAGAGGGGGTAAGATGAATTCTGCGACTGCCCCACCTGCCCCTAGACTGCAGGGGGTGTCCCCCTCAACTCCCCTCTCCAGGCCCGTGGCAGAACCAAGACGGTGCCACCAGTGCAACTTACCTGGACACTTCAAGGCCATGTGCCCTCAGCGTCCCAAGGCCCCGTCCCCGTCCCAAGGGCCGCCCAAGGTGTATTGTGTGGGTGGGGGTGGTGGTAGGTCCCTGGACAGCTTCCAACCTGTCACCGTCGGCCGGTCTGTGACCATGGGACTGCGAGACAGCGCCTCGGAGGTGACTCTGGTGCGGCCTGAGATGGTGTCCCCCCAAGACTTGATCCCTGGAAAAACCCTCGCTGTCTCCGGGATTGGAGGCATTGACCCGGCGCTGCCTGTTGCTGACATTTATGTGGACTGGGGCGCAGGGCGAGGGGTGAGGGAGGTGGGGGTAACTGATCGGATCCCCGCAAACGTGCTACTTGGGACAGATTTGGGGCAGATAACCTCCCAGTTTGGGCCCCAACCAAGGGCTGAACCTTCAGCCAGTACTGACATGCCTCCGGACAATGTTAATGTGTTATCTATGAATGATGTAAGGGAGGAGGGAGTGAACTCTGATATTTCTGCTTGCACAGACACCATAGACACACACACAGCTGCAGCTGTGACAGGGGAGGGGGTCAGAGAAAGGTGTGACAATGCCTCTACAAGTAACCAGCCTGTGAGCTGGGATCTGTTGCCCTCTGCAGGGATAAGCAGAGAGCAGGGTGCTGCAGGGGGAGGACCAGTGTGTGGGGTGGGGGCTACCACAGCAAATGTGGGGTCCCCAGAGATTTCACAGCGGGGTTCTGTTGCTGCAGGAGGGGAACAGGCAGGTGAGATTGGGGCCGGTCCAGGAGCGGAAGTGCTCCCAGGTAAGATCTCGGTGCATGGTTCCCCCACAACCGGGGTGTCAGGAAGCCAGGTAGGTCTGCCTGAACCGGCGACTTGGTCAGGAACGGAGGAGGAGCAGGCACGACCCACGGTCGCAGCGGCTGTGGCCGCTGTCACCCGCAGTGGGAGTGCTGGAAGCCAAGGGGCCTCCCGGAGGTCCGATAGCTCTTCCCCTTCTGACCAAGTGGCAGCCGAGTCAGGTGGAGGCCAGGACACAGGTCCCGGGGTACTGACCGAAGATGTGACAGTCTCGTCGATTCTGGCCACATCTAGTCAGGGGTTTCAGGCAGCGTTAGAAGCTGACGACAGCCTGAAAGCTCTTAAGGAGCAGGCGGCCCAGCCTCCCTCGGACTCGGACCCGGAGCGAGTGGTCTGGGACCAAGGACGGCTGTACCGGGCCACGGTCCAGCAGGGTTCACCGGAGGCGTGGCCCAGGGACCGACAGTTGGTGGTACCCTATCCGTTCCGGACGGAGTTGTTGCGGATCGCACATGAGATTCCGATGGCCGGACACCTAGGGATCGCTAAGACCAAGGCCAGGTTAAACCAGCATTTCTACTGGCCAGAAAATGGGGGCCGATGTGGCTGCCTACTGCCGTTCGTGTGAAACCTGTCAGAGAGTGGGGAAGGCGGGGCCACGCCCCAAAGCCCCACTGGTATCTCTGCCCATCATCGATGAGCCTTTCAGGAGGGTGGCTGTGGATCTGGTCGGCCCGCTGGCCATCCCCAGCAGCTCTGGGAAACGCTTCATACTGACGGTAGTGGACTATGCCACCCGGTACCCAGAAGCAGTGGCCTTGTCGTCCATTCGGGCTGACAAGGTGGCCACCGCATTGCTGGAGATTTTCTCCCGAGTGGGTTTTCCCCAGGAAATGCTCACTGACCGGGGGACCCAATTCATGTCCCAGCTGATGGAGGCCCTCTGTAAGCAAGTCCAGGTGCGACATCTGGTGGCCAGCCCGTACCATCCACAGACTAATGGCCTGTGCGAGCGGTTCAATGGCACCTTAAAGCAGATGCTTAAGATGTTGGTCGACTCCCACGGGCGTGACTGGGAGCGGTATCTCCCACACCTGTTATTTGCTTACCGGGAGGTTCCACAGGCCTCAACAGGATTCTCACCGTTTGAGCTCCTGTACGGGCGACGTGTGCGGGGCCCCCTGGCTCTGGTGAAAGAGGCTTGGGAAGGGGATTTGGCCACCCCTGGAGTGTCGGTTATCGAGTATGTCATGCGCTTCCGGGACAAAATGCAGGCCTTGACGCAACTGGTACACGACAATATGGCTCAAGCCCAGGCCGATCAGAAGCGTTGGTACGACCAGAACGCTTGTGAGAGGACCTACCAAGTGGGTCAAAAGGTGTGGGTACTGGTCCCCGTACCACAGGACAAGCTTCAGGCAGCCTGGGAAGGCCCATACCTCGTGTACCAGCAGCTCAACCCTGTGACGTACCTGGTCACCCTGGACCCTGCCCGTGGAAGGCGGAAGCCCGTCCATGTGAACATGATGAAGGCACATCATGAGCGGGAGGCATGTGCGCTCCCCGTGTGCAACCTGCCCGAGGAGGGAGAAGCGGAAACCCTCTTGGATATGCTAGCCCAGGTTAGGGCAGGCGGATCCATTGAGGATGTGGAGGTTGGCCACCAGCTCTTGGAGGACCAACGGTCCCAGCTGTGGGCCACCCTCCTCCCCTTCCGGGGGTTGTTTACCAACCAGCCCGGAAGGACTGACTTGGCTGTCCATCACGTGGACACTGGGGATCATCCCCCGATCCGGCGTTCAGCATATCGGGTCTCCCTGGAGGTGCAGCAACACATGCGCCAGGAGATTGACGAGATGCTGAAGCTGGGGGTGATCCAGGCATCCAACAGCGCTTGGGCCTCGCCTGTAGTCCTCGTCCCTAAGAAGGACCGAACCACGCGGTTCTGCGTGGACTACAGGGGGCTCAATGCGGTCACGGTCGCCGATGCGTACCCAATGCCACGCATCGATGACCTGCTCGATCAGTTGGCCGGGGCTCAGTACCTGACCATCATGGATCTGAGCCGGGGATATTGGCAGATCCCCCTGACTCGCAAGGCCAGGGAACGCTCTGCCTTTATTACCCCATTTGGACTGTACGAGTCCACGGTGATGCCATTCGGGATGAGGAATGCCCCTGCCACTTTCCAGCGGATGGTCAACACCCTGCTCAAGGGACTTGAAGGGTACGCGGCCGCGTACCTCGATGACATTGCCATCTTCAGTCCCACCTGGGAAGATCACCTAGAGCATCTAGCACAGGGGCTCAGGCGGGTCCACCGGGCAGGTTTGACCATCAAGCCGGGCAAGTGTCAGCTGGCCATGAGCGAGGTCCAGTACCTCGGTCACCGGGTAGGCGGGGGAACACTGAAGCCCGAGCCTGAGAAAGTGGAGGCCATCGCATCCTGGCCCACCCCCAGGACCAAGAAGCAGGTGATGTCCTTCTTGGGGACCGCTGGGTACTATAGGAGGTTTGTTCCATGCTATAGTAGCCTGGCAAAGCCCCTGACGGACCTCACCAAGAAGAAGCTGCCCTCTGCAGTCGATTGGACAATGGACTGCGAGACAGCCTTCCGGGCCCTAAAGGACGCCCTGTCCAGCCCGCCCGTGCTACAGGCAGCCGACTTCACGCGGCCGTTTGTAGTACAGACCGACGCCAGTGACTTCGGCCTCGGTGCGGTGCTCAGCCAGGTGGACTCTGCGAGCCAAGAGCACCCAGTCTTGTACCTGAGCAGGAAGCTGTTACCGAGGGAAGTGGCCTATTCCACAATGGAGAAGGAGTGCCTGGCCATAGTGTGGGCCCTGCAGCGTCTGCAACCCTATCTATACGGGCGCCACTTCATCGTGGAGACGGACCACAACCCCCTCAGCTGGTTGCACACCGTCTCTGGGACGAATGGGCGACTGTTGCGATGGAGCCTTGCGCTCCAGCAATACAACTTCACCATTCGCCACAAAAGGGGCCGTGACCACGGTAACGCAGACGGGCTGTCCCGACAAGGAGAGGTCGCGGACGGGCGCACGGGGGAACACCGGAGTGTGCTGCCCCCTAGCGCCCTCAAAAGGGGGGAGGTGTGAGGTAAATCCGGAGATATGACGATAAATCATGATATTCAAGTTATGTCAGGAAGCCCTCTCCTGGTGTCACCCCCCCTTTCCTTCACACAACTTGTTTAGCAACCCATCCCATGGCCATCTCCTGTGATATGGAAATTAGGTGATGTGGGAACAAAGGACACAGGATGACTCCCTGCCGTCACCCTGTAACAAGAGTTGTATCTCATTATAAGGCTCTGGAACTAGCCAGACAGAACGACTCCAGTAAAAAATGGTTCATATCTCGCAAGCCATATTTCCGATAAATACGGCAACCATAAAAATGGTGTTTTCGCATGCGGACGATGCTGGCACACCTTTTTTATGGGAGCGGGAGCTTGGGAAATACCCCAGGCGTGATATCAGCCAATGTGGAACTAGTAGACAAGTCATGAAACCTCTCATTCTGTAGCTAAATTCATAACTGTCACAATGAGAGCATTGGCGTCCGCCTACGACGCTCCCAGGCCAAGTTATGGCCATATTCCATGTTGTGGATTTTGTCCATAACTCCAGCCAGGGGTGGAGCAGTGCTCCCTCTGAGGTCACGAAGGTAGGAGGGGACCTGGATTTGCCCAGGTTGATAACCCTACTTCGGCCATTTTCCAGTGTTCTTTCGCTGGGGGTCACGTGCAGGAAACATCTGTGGGAGTTCCTAGAAACCTGGTCTACAGCGCCCCCCTGTGGCCAGACGCACAAGGTAACCGATTGAATTGCATACCTGTTTGTAAACCATGCTTTATCTGTAACTGTACTCTGACATATGTATATTCTGTAGATTCCCTATTGTATATATTGTAGTTTCTAGTGTGCTTTAGGCTGATTAAATTATATAATTAATCTTGGGCTGTTCTGTTATCTCGATCTTGAATCCCACGTCTGTGTGTTCGGCTAATAGTTACCGTGAAGCGGTTGGTGGCAGCGAGTTGTGCCAAGGATTATTGTGGGGAGGCCAGTGAGACTCTGGGAGGTTTAGATATATTCCGCCCGCGGAGGTCGGGGGAATATATACCCTACTCTCACCGGGGACCCTTCAATAATCGGCATAAGTAGTATAGCGGCCTCCTTGCTTATTGTCGGGCAATTCCATAATTGGCCTGACTATAAGAGGAGCGCTAGAGAGCGCGTCACGTGCTCTGTCCGTCAGTCGGGAGGTATAAAGGAGGGGTGACCCCCCACTTGGTACCCCCCGATTGTGACGTACTGGTAGCCAGCGCGGGGGATTTCTGAGTGACCCCCCCGGTGGTTCGTGACAAGGGTCATTGTAGATCAGTTGATGGAAACATGACTCTCAGACAATGTTGACAGCAGAGTACTGGCTCTTTTCAACATGAAGGATTAATGGGGAGAGACACTAAAACCATGTCCAACAGAGGTCGGGGGAAAATGTGTGCAAACTGGGCCCTTTTCAATAAACCAGACATTAGCAAGGGCTATCTGTACCTGTAACAATGCCAAGGAGGGAGAAATTGCACAACATGGTTAAAGGGTACTTAAGTGACCATACCTGTATCCTTTTTGACGCTTCAGTTCCCTTTAATTATTGGGTGTCCAAGCTGAATAATTGGCCCGACCTCTCCTTATATGCTTTGGAGGTGCTGGCCTGCCCGGCTGCTAGTGTGATGTCAGAGCGTGTTTCAGATCTGCTGGAGCAATCATCACTTATAGGTGCACACGCCTCTCCACAGATAATGCAGTCAGGCTTACTTCAACAAGGACTGGATTTCTCCACAGTTTGCAATCCCTCTAGATGAGAGCAAGCCAATCTAAATTCCCCCGAAATGTTGATGTTAACATCCACCCCTTCCCACATAAAGTTGTTTTTTTCCTGCGTCAGCCATGACTCAGCCTACATGGCTAACTTTTGTAAACACTATGCACATTATGCAGTGTCAGACAAACTAGGACAGTACTCTTACTTCAGCCAAACTACTGTTTGTCATTGAAGGATCTTTTGAATGTGACTCCCTGCGTCAACCATGACTCAGGCAATAGGGCGAATAGCTTTTTTTTTTTTTTTAAACATTGCATATCCGTGTGACAACCGCATGCATTCTGTTCCGTATATGGTCCATTTTACATCAGGTTACATACAGTCAAAAGCTAGAAAGATAGATAGATGGATAGCTGGATGCATAGACAGATAGATAGATATATAGATAGATGATAGATAGATATAATGTCCCATTTCCCTGCATTTTGTAATCTTACAACCTTTAGTGCCTTTCATGTGGCACTAAAGGGTCCTCCCTATTTTTTGTACACAGCTGAGTTGAAACAGACAGTGACAGGCTGCAGACAGTGGCTGGCAGCTCTACCTTGGCTGGTAATCCAAGACAGAGGGCACCCCATGCTGTTATTTTAAATTAAATTAAATAAATAATTTAGAACAAAAAACTCGAGGTCCCCCCCAAAGTGAAACACCAGCGGACAGCTGTAGTTTGCTTTCTCAAACTAGGGAGGTCCACGGTTATTGGACCCTCCTGACCTAAAAATAGCAGGCCGCAGCAGCCCCAGAAGTGGCCCATCAATTAGATGTGCCAATCCTGACACTTCGCCCCAGCCCATCCCATTGGCCTGGTGCAGTGACAAACAGGGTAACATATGGGGTTGATACCAGCTGTGTAATGTCACCGGGCATCAATCCCTGGCATTAGTGATATCACGGCATCTATCAGATACCCGACATCATTAACCCACTCAGTAATAAAAAAAAATAGAAAATAAACAAATTTATTTGAAAAAACACTCCCTCAAAACATTCCTTCTTTCACCAAATTATTGAAAAGAAAAAACAAATCTGGGTCTGGCATAATCCAATAAGGAGGTACCACGACAATCCATACCATACTCACTGTCCCAGTCAATGAAGACCAGAATGTTCACCATTGGCTGAAAGAGCACTGCAGTGATCTGACCTAACATAATTAGGTCAGTCCTGGTCACTGCAGGGCATAACGAGCCCCGACGTCATGAGGTTAGCTGAGTTCATTACCTGCAGTGATGAACTCCGCTGAAATCTTGACGTCAGTTCTCATCCCTGAGTTCCGAGGCCTCTGCGTTCTCACGCGAACTATCCCGTGAGCCCATGACATCACCTCTAGACACAGTCTCGGGCCACCCGTGAGACTTGATGTGAGATTGCGGCGTCATGGATGTCAGTGATGAGCGTTGACGTCACGAGTTCAGAGGAGATCCTCACAGCAGGTAATGTGATGATCTCCTGATGTCAGCACTCATCATCACGTAGCTGCTCGCACACTGCTGTGTGAGTCACAGCGGGGCTGGCCAGGGCAGTGCAACATAGACTGCAGGGGCATAGACTGAAGCCACACAGAAGTTCTTCCATGTGGCTTCTGGGGATCCCAGAAACCCTATGTGAGTCAGAAATGCATGCAGGCATATTCTCCAGGCTCTCCCCATTCAGTTTAATCACTTTCCTGTCCATTTCAGCCTTTTACTTCCAGGTACTCAGATTCAGTCTCACACTTCAAAGACATACTGATAGGGAGTTAAGATTGTGAGCCCCAAATAGGGACAGTAGTGATAATGTCTGTAAATGCTATGGAATTAAAGATGCTGTATAATTGAGTAAAATCAAAATCAAAATTGAGTTTTGATGTGGCGGAAAATCATATTGAAAAAAATATTATTAAGGTCGGCATATCCTTTAACCCCTTAACAACCACGGGCAGTAATATTACGTCCTAGCGGTCACAGTGTTACTGCCCGCGGTCTGCCGCCGGCAGCATGCTGCAATCGGCGTACATCTCAGCTGATTTTCACAGCTGAGATGTGTGCCTGCTAGGCATGAGCAGAATCGTTATCTGCTCGTACCGTTTAACCCCTTAAATGGCGCTGTCAATATGTGACAGCGCCATTATAACGGCATCGGCGGTAAACATTTGCTTACCGGCCGATACTGGAAGTCACGTGATGTGATCACATGACTTCCGGTGGTTGTCATGGTAGCACAGGGTCATGTCATGACTCCTCTAGCTCACATGAATTACTTTCGGTTTCACTCTGCCTAGAGCAGAGTAAAGCAGAAAATGAGCGTATCTGCTGTTTACAGCTGTATAGCTGTGATCAGCAGATATGGCAGAGCGATTGGATTGCTGATCCATGTAGTCCCCTAGAGGGACTAGTAAAATAAAAAAAAAGTAAAAAAAAAGTTTAAAAAAAACCCAGAAACCTAAAAGTTCAAATCACCCCTCTTTCGCCCCATTGAAAATTAAAAGGTTAAAAAAATAAAAAAATATACACACATTTTGTATCGCCGCGTTCAGAAACGCTCGATCTATCAAAATATATAATCAATTAATCTGATTAGTAAACGGTGTAGCGGCAAAAAATTCCAAACGCCAAAATTATGTTTTTTGATCGCCACAAATTTTGCGCAAAATGCAATAATAGGTGATCAAAATGTAGCATCTGTGCAAAAATGTTACCGTTAAAAACATCAGCTCAAGACACAAAAAATAAGCCATCACTGAGCCATAGATCCCGAAAAATGAGAACACTATGGGTCACGGAATATGGCATAAAACGTGCACCATTTTTTTCCAACAAACTTACAATTTTTTTTAACTCCTTATATAAAAGTAAACCTATACATGTTTGCTGTCTACAAACTCGCACTGACCTGAGGCATCACACCCATGCATCAGTTTTATCATTGAGAGAACACAGTGAATAAAATATCTCAAAAACCAATAGTGCTATCACACTTTTTTTGCAATTTTTCTGCATTTGGAATTTTTTTATGGTTTCATTTAAAATAACAGCTCGTTCCACAAAAAATGAGCCCTCACATGACCATATTGACTGAAAAATAAAAAAGTTACATCTCTCGGAAGGAGAATGGCGAAAAAAAAACGGAAAGTGAGAAATCGGCCGGTCATAAAGGAGTTAAGGGAGTGTTTTCATCTTTTTTTCAGACACACACTATTCCCTAGCCTCCCAGCTTCTTCTTTGCTAGCAGAGCCAGCTTATCCTCTGAAGTATAGGATAAATGCAAGGAGACTGAAACATAGAGTCTGATCTTAACCAGTTCATGACCTTTGATTCACATGATGTCTGATTTAATATGTGGCTGTTAACCTATAAAAGGGAATCTGTCAAGTGATTTTGTAGCTCAATACTAACGTTATCTATAAATGCCTCCTATGAATGCCAGCCCATGGCTTGCGTTCATAGGAGACTCTAATTCTAGCTATTCATATCAGTGCTAATGCACTTGTACAACACGAGTACCTTCAGTTCCAGATGTACTGGGGCCTACTCCTTTCTGCCTTCCAAATACTCTGGCCTTGATCACTACCTCCTGGAACTATAGTGCCATCTGTACGATGTGCATGGCCAGCTTCTTGTAGCATACCTTAGCTTTTCACATGTAGGGTTGGTGGACTTGGTCGGAGAAATCAATTCCTGTTATGTTTTTATTGTACCTCATGACACAGTCGGGTTTGTGGACTTGTGCAGAGGTACCTCAAACAGTGGTTGCAGCGCTACCATTACCATGTACTGTAGTTATAAAAAAAGGACTTGTACTTGATCACAAGCATGTTGCTACATTGGGCTCTGCTCTCACCATTTCTGAGCAGGTGCCTAATTAGCATCCTAGGGAGGCCTCTCTGATTTTTGCTTAAAGCACCACAAGCTGAAGTAGCTCTAGTAGAGAGGGACTTGAAGAGATGGAGGCTACTATAAAAGAAATCCACATACAGGGGATAACTGTTATCCAGAAGTGGGTGCACCAAATCTTACACAATTTTCCCACTCACTCCCTGGACAGGGAGGCATTCAGGGGGTTGGATCTGGGTGTCCTTCTTGTCATAAACCCTAAATCTGTGGGTGTACCCTGAGGTACTCTTGCACAGCTTGGAAAGTTTAATTCCGTATCTGGCCCACCTACTGGGCAGGTATTACTGGAATTTCATCCTCCCCTTAAAATTTATTAGAGACTCATCCACGCAGATTTCTCTTTGGGGCTTGTGCATTTTAGCAAATTTGTTTCTAAAGTGATTAATGAACGAACACATTTTGAAAAGTCGATCATAATTGGAGTCAACTCGGGGAGGATATTGTGCATTATTGTTGAAATGTAAACATTTGTGAATGGCCTCAAAACATTTACGAATCATAGCTATGCGGAACAGTGGAGTGTTTTTATAAAATATCAACATTCCAATATTGCTCTGGCTTCTTCACTATGTCCATTTGAAGAACAAGGTCCCAACACTTCATAATTTTTACTGCATCAATGGTAGTCCAGTTGGAAAATAATGAAGCAGGATATGGGTCCAAAAAATGTTGAAATCTTGGTCAAAACAAATTTGTTTAGGCCACCATGAGATTTATTACATTTTAACAGATTGAGTTGGGGAGTCTCTAATGCTGGGTGCTGGCTCATTTGGTGTCCTAGGGCATCTGGATGGTGATTTGGTATCACTGGAGGAAGAGAAGGAGGACAAATAAAGGAAGGTGTGAACCTAGCCCTCACTATAAGTGTCAGAGGCAAAGATGGCGTATGCCTCCTTAGCTGAATAACATCTTTGGGACAAGCGGGACATTTTATTTTTCATTTGAATGTGTAAAATAATCAAATTTTATTCAAGTGTCTGTGTTTGTTTGTTTGTGTGTGTGTGTGTGTGTGTGTGTGTGTGAGTGTTTGATGTAAACTTTTTTATTTATTAAAAGAGGAAAAAAAGAAAATCTAGAAAGAGAAAGATAAAAATAAAGTAAAAAGGATAATATAAAATGTGAGACTAAAGTATTATTTTTGTGGGAAAAAGTAAAATTTTCATCTTTTCCTTCCACATTGCTTTGGTTCCTATGAAGAACCTAAAGAGTTAATACATTTCTTGGATGTGGTTTTGAGCAGTGTAAGGGGTGCAGTTTTCAGAATTATGTCACTTTTGGGTATTTTCTGTCACATTGGTCTGTCAAAGTCACTTCAAATGTGATGTGGTCCCTAAAAAAAATGGTTTTGTAAATTTTGTTGGAAAAATGAGAAATTGCTGATAAACTTTGAACCCCTCTACCTTCCTAGCAAAAAAAAATATGTTTCAGAAATTGCGCTGATGTAAAGTAGACATGTTAGAAATGATATTTAGTAATTATTTTTTGTAGCTTAACTTTCTGGTTTTATGTCATAAAATAAAATTTTCAAAATTTTTGCCAAATTTCCGATATTTTCACAAATGAACGCAAAAGATATCGCCTTAGTTTTACCCATATCCTGAAGTACAATATGTCACGAAAAAACAATCTCAAAACCAAAAAATAACCTGTCAAAGTGACACTAGTCAAAAATCAAAAAATTGGCCCGGGAATGAAGGCAAAAACAGGCTCTGGCGCAAAAAGATTAATAACCATAACATTTGCTTCAATATATAATTAGGTATATATTAGTGTTAAATATTCTTACTGTTTACATGTCCCATCCTCCCTCCTTATTAAGAGGAGAGAGAGGAACTCAGGGGGGTTGATAACACTTGTCTCTGCTCCCCTTGTCCTTCAATTTTTTAAATTTGCTATAGTTCCCTTTTGTGTAATCAATATATACCCATTTGTCGTGTACACTTATTTGTCACTTATGTACCATCCTATCCCCATTTCATGCTTGTTTCTAAGACATGGTAATTTTATGCGTACTCTGTTTCTGATCCAATTAAATTAATAAATGTTGTTATCTTTGTACAAAATACTCTTCTCTTGTTTCTATACCTTTGAACATAGCCTTTAAGCTGGGTTCACACTAAGCGACAGCGACAACGACGTCGCTGTTACGTCACCATTTTCGGTGACGTAACAGCGACCTTGTAAGTCGCTGTTATGATCGCTGCTTAGCTGTCAAACACAGCAGAAGCAGCGATCATAACGTCGCTGTGCTACATGTGCAGAGAGCAGGGAGCCGCGCTTAGCGCTGGCTCCTTGCTCTCCTAGGTACAGTACACATCGGGTTAATTAACCCGATGTGTGCTGCAGCTACATGTCACAGTGCAGAGAGCAGGGAGCCGAGCACACTGCTTAGCGCTGGCTCCTTGCTCTCCTTGCTACAGTATACATCGGGTTAATTACCTGATGTGTACTGCAGCCACATGTGCACAGAGCAGGAGCCGGCACTGGCAGCAAGAGCGGAGGCTGGTAACGAAGGTAAATATCGGGTAACCAGGGAAAGGTCTTCCCTTGGTTACCCGATGTTTACGCTGGTTACAGCTTACCGCAGCTGCCAGACGCCGGCTCCTGCTCCCTCTGCTCGCTTCATTTCGTCGCTCTCTTGCTGTCACACACAGCAATGTGTGTGTCACAGCGGGAGAGTGACGACCAAAAAATGAAGCTGGACATTCAGCAACGACCGGCGACCTCACAGCAGGGGCCAGGTCGTTGCTGGATGTCATACACAACGACAGCGACGGGACGTCGCTGCAACGTCACAGAAAATGTTGACGTAGCAGCGACGTCGTTGTCGTTGTCGCTGTGTGTGACACCAGCTTAAGGCTCCTTTACACGCAGCGACATATCTAACGATATGTCGTCAGGGTCACGGAATTCGTGATGCACATCCGGTGTCGTTAGTGACGTCGTTGCGTGTAACAGCTCCAAGCGAGTGTTAACAATCAAAAATACTCACCTTATCGTTGATCGTTGACACGTCGTTCATTTTCAAAATCTCGGTTGTTGTGGACGTAGGTTCGCCGTTCCTGAGGCAACACTCATCGCTACATGTGACACCCTGGGATTGCCGAACAACACCTTACCTGCGTCCTCCAGCAACGAGGTGGGCGTCACTTTCTTTCGGATGCTCTCCGCCCCTCCGCTTCTATTGGACGGCTGCCGAGTGACGTCGCTGTGACGCCGCACGAACTGCCCCCTTAGAAAGGAGGTGGTTCGCCGGCCACAGCGACGTCGCTAGGCAGGTAAGACCATGTGACGGGTACTAACGATATTGTGCGCCATGGGCAGCTATTTGCTCGTGACGCACAAACGACAGGGCGGGTACGCTCGCTAGCGATATCGTAGCGTGTAAAGCCCTCTTAAGAGGTGGAGGTGGTGTGTTTTTTTGTTTTGCCTTATATACAAGTAATACGGGAAAGAATGTCTCAACATTATTTCCTGTAAAACCCATTTTATCTTGGGTTTTATATTTTGAGTATCAAGCACTCGAGCATTTTAGTGCTGGCTCTTCACTAGTAATGTCTTATAAATAAAAATAGAATAAATAAATAATGCAAGGAAAAATCTAGAATTTATAGGATCCCATAGAAAAAAACAACATGGTTACACACCACCTGAAACAGCAACAAAACTGGCAATATATAATGGTAAGGATAATAAGGCCACATGTAAGCATTATTGTTATTTTTGCACCTGAGTCCCTCCATGAACCTCTGGCATATGGGCTCCATAACAGCTATAGCTACTTTGGCTAGACTATAGATACATACTGTATGCCCATGACCATGTTCATTAGACCAAACTCTGCTGCATACATATGTCTTGTACTTATATAAATAAGCATATTCTCTTCAACAATAAGTAGGTTAGCCACTGAGAAGTAAGAGTTAAACATTTCTTTCTTTGCATGAAATCAAAGATACATAATGTAAATTAAAGGGAAAACAAGGGCAGCTGCCTGAATGGTCTTTGAAATTTTAAATCATTCTTGGTGAACATTCATTATAATCAGACTTTATACATGTCATTTATTCAGTGCTCATTGACATATGCCAGTTTAATTGAATGTTCCTTTTCATGCAGCTAACTTAATACCTGAGAAGTGCTCATTATACCTTGTAATAGAAACAGTGCAGTGATTTAAAGGTATCAATTACATTTGTGAAATCAAATGAGGTAAAAAATATTATCAGAGGTCAAAATCCAAATAATAAAGGTATAACATGAAACTGATGGACCGGCAAAGTCTGCATATAAACATTTGCATGTGTTTGTGCAAATTGACTCTGCAACACCAGAAAATGAAAAGAAAATCTGATGATAATAGTCGTTATTGATTATCTTTCTTGCCAATCAACAAATATGGAGAGTGGCTCAAAGGTTAGCACTAGAGATGAGCCACCCCCTAAAGTTCGGTTCGGTTCGTCGAACGGTGCCCCGTTCGACGAGCCGTTCGCCGAACCTCTCGAACCCCATTGAAAACAATGGGAGGCAATCACAAACACATAAAAACACATTATAAATGTACACATACAGTTAATAAACATTGCCATAACACCGGTGCCCGCGATGCGTCCTGCACTCTGTCTCCCGCCGCTTTTCCATTGGTAATCGCTGAGTCCTCCTGATAACCAGCAGTGATAACAGGACCTATCGTGACGTCAAAATAGCCATGTGACCAGTCACGTGTCTATTATCTCATTGGCTACAGACTGGTCACATGGCTAGACGTCATGTCCTGTCCTAGGTCCTGTCAGTGCATCTCTCCAGTACACGGTGATTGTATGTGTATCTCCGTGTATCGGCGACATGCTCTGGCACATGGACGACTCCCCGTTCCTGCATGGGGCGCTCTTTACAGAGTCAGCCCCCATGCAAAGACTGGCTGTCACAGCCGGTGAATAGTGGCACCGGGAATCACGTGATCGGAGCACCGTTGCTATGGCAACCCGGCTGTGAGCGGTGAAGTCACCGCTAACAGCCGGCAGCCTGTGGTTACTCTCACTGAGTGATTTCTGCATGGGGCAGCAGCGTCTTTCTCCCATGCAGTGAAGCCTGATGTAGCAGAGCTGCATGGGTTGAAGGAGAAAGAAGACAGAAGACCATGGATTGTGGAGGGCTGACAGGGAGTAATAAACATGGAGTCTCTAATGTGTCTGTGTATTTATTTCTATTAAAGTATTTTTTCTCTGTGTGGTGTCTTTTTTTAACCCTTTATTGGAGATTCTTAATGGCCGGGTCAAACGTGCCTGACATTAAGAATCTCTGGCTTAATACTAGCTAGTAAAACAAAGCTAGTATTAACTCATAATTACTCAGCAAGCCACTGTCACCAGGGCAGCTGGAAGAGTTTGATACAGCTCCAGATGATGGCGCTTCTATGAAAGCACCATTTTCTGGGTAGGCTGCGGACTGCAATTCGCAGCAGAGGCGACCAGAAACCTCGGGCTAACCTGTGCTGCGGATTCCAATCCCCAGCTGCCTAGTTGTACCCGGTTGGACACAAAAATGAGGCGAAGCCCACGTCGTTATTTTTTTTTTAATTATTTCATGGAATTCATGAAATAATTAAAAAAAGGGCTTCCCTATATTTTTAGTTCCTAGCCGGGTACAAATAGGCAGCTGGGGGTTGGGGGCAGCCCGTACCTGCCTGCTGTACCTGGCTAGCATACAAAAATATGGCAAAGCTCACGTCATTTCATTTTTTGTAGTTTTTTGGGGAAAAAAAATAAAAAATGCTTCCCTGGATTTTCCATTGACAGTGAAGGTAACACCAAGCACTGGGGGTTAGCAGCCAGTAGCTGCTTGGATTACCCTTATCTAGCAATACAAAAAATGCAGCGGGAGCCCATATATTTTTTTTATTATTTATTTAAATTAAAAAAAAAAATGGGCTTCCCTGTATTTTGATTGCCTGGCATGACAGTGCTGTAAAAATAAATCATTAAAAAAAATGACGTAGCGCCCCGCGGTATTTTTTTTTATTCTCAGTGCAGTTAAAGCACACAGCTACGGGTTGCCACCCCCATCTGCCTGGCGTTACCTTGGCTGGCAATCAAAATACAGGGAAGCCCATTAATTTTCTTTATTTAAAAAAATAGTTAAAAAAAAAATGACGTGGGGTCTTCCCATTTTTGATAGCCAGCTAGGGTAAAGCAGAAGGCTGTAGCCTGAAAACCACAGCTGGCAGCTTTACCGTGGTTGGGGATCCAATGTGGAGGTCACCCCAGGCTCTTTTTTATAATTATTTTATAAATATTAATAATTACAAAAAAAAGTAGGGTCCCCCCAAATTGGATCACCAGCCAAGGTAAAGTGGACAGCTGTGGTCTGGTATTCTCAGGGTGGGAAGGTCCATAGTTATTGGCACTTCACAGCCTAAAAATACCAGGCCGCAGGCACCCCAGAAGTGGTGCATCCACTAGATGCGCCAATCCTGGCACTTCACCACAACTCATCCCGTGCCCTGGTGTAGTGGCAAACAGGGTAATAAATGGGGTTGATACTAGCTGACATCAAGCCCAGCAGTTTGTGATGTTATGGCGTCTATCAGATATCCGACATCACAAACTGTCAGTACTAAGAAAACAAAAAAAAAAAATATATTTCAAAAAACACTCCCCAAAACATTCCCTCTTTCACCAATTTATTGTAAGGAAATAAAATAAGGAAGTCCCACGACGACTTTGGACCGTCTAGAATATGGGGGGAGACACGCTCAGGTAACGTATCCCCCATTTTCTAGGAATGCAGACCCTCCATGTAAGGAGTGTGGGTGCAATGAATCTGCACCCACTTTCCCTGGGTACACAGCAGCAGAGTCCATGTCATAAGTGTTGCTACCAAAGCTGCAATGCCCTGCTCATGAGGTAAGGGCATGCCTAATCAGGAGAACTATTCTAAATTTCCAAATATTGGTATTTGCTGATATTATTGTTATTCCACCTACTATATATTGGGGATAGGACCTTGGAGATGGAATACCCCTTTAAGTCCAGTTATCCAGCTGAATGAATACTAAACAACAGAGCTCGCTATTTAGATGTGTTTTCTTGTGGCGTATAACGGACTCTCATGTTTGGTAGCCATTCAGCAGGGCAACTATAAAATCAAATACCTCCATTTGGAAATGTAGCGTAGCTCTCCTGATTAACTATGTTCCTTACCTCATGAGCAGGACATTTCAGTAGCTTACAGATGCATGGTTACCACCACTCACTGTGTTTGAACACAGGAAGCTGAGCTGACAGCCGCTCTGTGCATGCAGCAGCGTCTATTGTGAAAGAGGGGGCCGCGGGGAATCAACGCTGCAGAGATACCGTGGGACACCGGGGAACACCGGTGGGGTTATAGGGGGTGACCTGGCAGGGCCTGGGGAGGAGTTTTCTGTCGCATGTGTCATGGCACATGCTCCAGAAATCAGAGGAGTAGGGTGAATGCGGCCGGCGCACTGCTGTGCTTGCGGCCATCTTGGATTTCCGGGAAGGGGTCAGGGGGGGCACTTTGGCGACACCGGGAGACCAGAGGGGACCGGGGAGGAGATTTATCTCCTATCTGACATGTTTGTTCATGCCAGATGGGAGATAAATAATTTTTTACCGGCGCTGTCATTTACTGTAACGTGATCATCGGTACACGGTGTATACCGGTGATCAAGTGAGTGGGGACCGGAAAAAACGTCCTGAATCATGATCTCCAGGGTCTCAGCTACCCCCTGAAACCCCGGAGATTTTCTGATACTGGGGGGCGCTATTCACTTATTTCTGCCTGCTGTTTATAAACGACAGATCAGAATAAGGCTACATTCACACGACCGATCCGTTTTTGTGGTCTGTTTTTTTCACGGGTGCATCCGTGTGGCATCCGTTTCCATTCCGTATACGGTCCATATGTCATCTGTTTGTCATCCGTGTGCCTTCCGTTTTTTTTGCGTACTGCAAAAAAACTGAAGGAGGGAAAATACATAAATTTACCCAGGATCCATAGCTTCAACCTACATGAGGCGGTCACATGTTCACTACAGTGCCATTTTCTACTGCTTTTCACAGCGTAGAGTGCTCTGGGGATTTTCCTGTGCTTGTACACTTCATATCAATAATTAAAAAAAAAAACACGTGGGGGCCCCCCAAAATTGGATCACCAGCCAAGGTAAAGCAGACAACTGGGGTCTATTCTCAGACTAGGGAGGTCCATGGTTATTGGACTCTCCCCAGGCTAAAAATAGCAGGCCGCAGCCACCCCAGCTCATCCCGTGCCCTGGTGTGGTGGCAAACGGGGTAATATATGGGGTTAATACCAGATGTGTAATGTCACCTGGCAACAAGCCCCGGGGTTTGTGAGGTCAAGCGTCTATCAGATACCCGACATCACCAACCCAGTCAGTAATAAAAAAAAAATAGACGACAAACACATTTTTATTTGAAAAAACACTCCCCAACACATTCCCTCTTTCACCAATTTATTAGAAAGAAAAACAAATCCAGGTATGCTGTGATCCAAGGGGTTCCCATGATGATCCATACTATAGTCACTGTCCCAGTCATTGAAGAACAGAATGTTCCCCATTGGCTGGGAGAGCAATGCAGTGACCTGAGCTAACATCAATAGGTCAGCCCAGGTCACTGCAGGGGGCATGACAGGTGCTGCTGTCAGGAGCAAGGTATATTACCTGCGGTGACGATCTCCTGCACTGCTGATAGCAAAGCTGTCACTGACTTCAATGACCGCCGCCTTCACAGCCAAGTATCGCGGGAGCCTGTGATGTCACCGCTAGTCACAGTCTCGGGTCGGCAGCGAGAGGAGGAGATGTGACAAGCGGCGGCCATGGAGGACAGTGACAGCGCTGACATCAGGAGGGCTGGACTTCATCACCGCAGGAAAGCTGATCAGGGTAATGTGTGTGGAGTGCGAGGTGGGTGGAGCCAATCGGGGTAATGTGTGTGGAGTGCAAGGTGGGTGGAGCCAAGTGGGGCCATGTGTGCGGAGTGCGAGGTGGGTGGAGCCAAGCGAGGCAATGTGTGCGGAGTGCGAGGTGGGTAGAGCTAAGCGAGGTAATGTGTGCGGAGTGCGAAGTGGGTGGAGCCAAGCATGGTAATGTGTGCGGAGTGTGAGGTGGGTGGAGCCAAGTGGGGTAATGTGTGCGGAGTGCGAGGTGGGTGGAACCTAGCGGGGTAATGTATGTGGAGTGTGAGGTGGGTGGAGTCAAGCGGGGTAATGTGTGTGGACTGTGAGGTGGGTGGAGCCAAGCAGGGTGATGTGTGCGGAGTGCAAAGTGGGTGGAGCCGAGTGGGACCATGTGTGCGGAGTGTGAGGTGGGTGGAGCCTAGCGGGGCCATGTGTGCAGGCGGCGGAGTGCGAAGTGGGTGGAACCTAGCGGGGTCATGTGGCGCTGAGGACGTCAGTGCCGGGGACTGCATGGCTGGGGACAGGTGAGTGTGAATGTGTGTGTGTGTGTGTACATGCCGAGTGCAGGAGGGGGCGGAGCCGAGCGGGGAAGTGTCGGCTTCCTGCACACGTAACCAGTGTAAATATCGGGTTACTAACCAAAGCACTTTGCTTGGATACTCGATATTTACATTGTTTACCAGCTTACCGCAGGCCGCCAGTGCTGGCTCCCTGCACACTATAGCTGTAAAAAGCCCTGCTTTTGATGATCGAACCGTTCTCGAATGTAACTCAAACTGTCGAGCTTTTAGCAAAAAGCTCCAGTTCGAGTTCGATCTCGAGCCCCCTCAAAATCAAACATGAAATTGGCGAACCTCGAACATCGTTCATCTCTATTTAACACTAGTAATGGGCAATACTCGATCGGGCATCTGTGTACTCGAACATACTCGATCAAGTATCTATGGAGCTCGATTCCCCGCCTCACATGTTTTGCAGAAGTTTTTCAGCCACTAAACAAGTGGGAATTTCCTACCAATTACGGTAATGCCATATCTATTTTGGCTACTGGCATTACTGTGATTGGTCCAACCACAACACGTCATTGGGTCTATATAAGACCTGACCCTCAACTCTTTCTACCCTGGAAACAGTGCAGGGATAGTTGTTGCAGTACAGGAGGGATAGGTTAGGATTAGAGGCATATAAACAGGGATTATAGCCTTTCAGCGCTTGCTGCTACAATTTAAAACTAAAAATCCTTTGTCAGGGCTATATCTACTCTACTCCCTAATAATACCAATATTGACACCGCCACTCCGGTCAGCTTCACACAGCAACTGAAGACAGCCGCGCGATCAGCTGAGCTGTCACTGAGGTTACCCGCTGTCACTGGATCCAGCGGTGGATGCAGCGGTGGCCGCGGGTAACCTCAATGACAGCTCAGCTGATCGCGCTACTCACCTCAGTTGCTGCTTGGAGGTGACCGGAGCGGCGGTGTCTGCTGCAGCTCCTGTCTCCTCCATGCTGGAAGCGACGCTGAAGGTCCGTGGATTACGCCGGATATGGAGGGCTTTTTGGGGCTTATTAAATTGGTAATGAGGGAATTTGTTTGTGCTTTTATTTCTAATAAAGGATTTTTTCATGTGTGTGTGTGTTTATTTACTGTAACTTACAGATTAATCATGGAGGGTGTCTCATAGACGCCTGACGTGATTAATCTAGGATTTAGTGGCAGCTATGGGCTGCCATTAACTCCTTATTACCCCGATTTGCCAACGCACCAGGGCAAATCGGGAAGAGCCGGGTACAGTCCCAGAACTGTCGCATATAATGTATGCGGCAATTCTGGGCGGCTGCTGGCTGATAATGTTTGGCTGGGGGGCTCCCCATAACGTGGAGCTCCCCATCCTGAGAATACCAGCCTTCAGCCGTATGGCTTTATCTGGCTGGAATTAAAATTGGGGGGGACCGCACGCCATTTTTTTTAATTATTTATTTATTTATTTCACTGCACAGTATAGACACGCCCACCGGCTGCTGTGATTGGGTGCAGTGAGACACCTGTCACTCAGCGTGGGGGCGTGTCTCACTGCAACCAATCATAGGCGCCTGTGGGCGGGGAAAGCAGGGAATACGAGATTGTTTAATGAGCGGCCGGCTTTTTCAAAATTAGTAAAAGCCGCCGCAGCAGTGAGAAAGCTGTGTAGCGCCGCACCGGGGATCGGTGAGTATGAGAGAGGAGGGGAAAATGACCGACAGACTGTGAGAGAGGGACAGAGATAGTGACGGACCGACAGAGAGAGAATAGAGACCGAGAGGGAGAGACCGACTGACAGAGAATAGTGATTGACAGACATTGTGAGACCGCTCGTTTCCAGTGTTTTAGGAAACAAGCGAGAAATTTATTTAGAAAATGGGATGTCACTAGGATGGTGTGAGTGCCGTCCCGTGACATCCGATTATTTCCACGCTCCCATAGACTTGCATTGGAGAGACTTGCTGTAGAAACTCACAAAAAAGCAGCATGCTGCGATTTTTTTCTCAGTCCGATTTGGACTGAGAAAAAAATCGCAGATGAGAGCTGAATAATTCACTAACATGTGTCCGATTCCAATGCGAGTTTTTCTCGCATTGCTCTACTGCGAGAAACTCGCAAGTGAGAAGCAGCCCTTAGTGCTGTCCAAGGTAGTATACTGAAATGTCTTGTTTTCTGTGCACTTTATTCTGGACATTCATTGCCTGCTGCTGTGCTGATAATACCCTGGACATGTCACCATTTGTTACTGTGCTCATAAAACTGGACATTCACCATCTGTTTGCTGCGAAAATTACCCTGGACATTTACCACCTGTTTGCTACAAATATTACCCTGGGCTTTCACCACCTGTTTGCTATTTCTCTGGACATTTCACCTCTGCTTGTGGTGCTTACAATATTCTGGATTGTTGAAAATCCACTTGTGACTTTTAGGATCGCTACTTCCAATAGGTGGCGCTGTGCTAGAGTTTGTCTCCTTTACTGGAGAGACAATTTGAATATTTCCCAGAGGGGCATTGCAGCTATAAGTCCCCTTACCTGGCAGCCAGACTGGCTTGCAAAGTCTCCTTAAGGAGAATAGTGTTCCCCCGTGGTCCCCACATAGCTTTCTCATGAGCCAGATCAGACACCCCCATACTTTGCACTGACGAGGGGCAAGCACCCCGAAACACCGTGTCTGCAAATTGGGATTCTGATCTGGCTTATATATCCTGAGTCATATTACAAAGGATTGTTGAAAATCCACTTGTGACTTTTAGGATCGCTACTTCCAATAGGTGGCGCTGTGCTAGAGTTTGTCTCCTTTACTGGAGAGACAATTACAATATTCTGGACATTCATGCTCTAGCTTGTTGCAGACTCATATCTAATTCTGGACTTTGGCGTATCAGTTGCTGTGCGCGTTATTGTATTTGCTGTCTGAACAGTCACATAATAGTATGGGTGCACTTACATTTAATTTGTAGTTGCCTTCTGTTAGTCTTTGCCTTTTACACTGTGTTTATTGCTTGTTTAATACAGAGCATTCAACCACCCTTGTCTGTTTCATTATATTCCACGCTATTAGATTCCATTGTATCTACATACGTTTTACAGGATACTCAGGCCATTTTGGAATCTGCTGGAATAACGGCAACTGAGACTAGGGTGGAGTAGTTGTTCTCAATAATTAAGGGTATGTGCGCACGTTGCTTTTTACCTGCTTTTTACCTGCTTTTTACCTGCTTTTTACCTGCTTTTTTGCTGCTTTTTCTTCTGCGCTCTTTAATGCCAAAATGGATGTGTTCTTCTATTCAAGCAAAGTCTATGGGAATTTGGGTTTCTTGTTCACACTATGTTGTTCAAAATGCTGCCTTTTTGTGGCAGAACTTTGGTCAAAAACTCAGCTTTTCAAAGAAGCAACATGTCAATTGTTTTTGCCATTTGGGTTTTGCACTGCAAAGCTGAGTTTTTGACCAAAGTTCTGCCACAAAAAGGCAGCATTTTGAACAACATAGTGTGAACAAGAAACCCAAATTCCCATAGACTTTGCTTGAATAGAAGAACACATCCATTTTGGCATTAAACAGCGCAGAAGAAAAAGCAGCAAAAAAGCAGGTAAAAAGCAGGTAAAAAGCAACGTGCGCACATACCCTAACTCCTTACAAGAGGACATGCAGGCTCTGCAAGACAAATTTGCTAAATGGGAGTCTCATTATGGACAGGTTCTGCAGGGTTTGAGTACGCAAATAGCAGCACAGGAAACTATTCCTCCTTCGCAACTACTGCCTTCTAGCTCACCCAAGTTACCGCCGTTCAGGTACAATGGTGACCGTGATACGTTTTGTGGGTTTATAAATCAATGTATTTTGTATTTTGATGTTCATGCTGATCGCTTCCATACAGATCGATCCAAGGTGCTATGAATTATCATGTAACTCACCTCACAAGCGCTTGCTTGGGCTAATCCAATAATTGGGACTCGCGATCCACGTTTAAACAGCTTAGACGATTTTTTTTTATCTGCATTGTCATTAATGTTTGATGATCCAAATCGTCACTGCACAACTGAAACTGCTTTGCTGTCTTTGCGCCAAGGTAAGTGTAGCGCCCCATGGGGCAGGCGATTAACCTACTCGTTGCTGGGCCGTCGACTGTTGTCATGGGCGGCCTAGCCTGACTCCATTGCCCCGAGGCGTACAGAAGATGGCAGAGGAGAGATGTTTGGGGTAGTAGTGAGGTGAATATCGTGACGCCACCTGTGGTATGCGGCCAGGGAATCAGCTGCTGCTGCTGTCGCAGTCTTCCAGGGTGGATGGTGAAGGCAGCTATGGATGGTATCACTCCCCACAGGTGGAGCGGGCCCCGGGGAGGATGATGAATGGAGTAGTAATGGCAGGCACCAAGGGGCGGAGCGGCAGTACCGGTAATAAAGAGACAGAGTCTATAGCTGCGTTTCAAGATGGTTTACTCACTTTTGTGCTGTGCTGCTCACCCAGGTAATACCGGTCTCTTGCTATGATGAGCTCCGTCAAACCCAAATTCCTTTAGAGATCAGTCCGGTGTGGTGTTCAGTGGGTTCCCTCCTTGAAATGCCTGTACAGTGGAATCCCTGGCTTGAAGCTATATGGGGACCCGGGTTTTCATGAGTAGTACTCTTGTCCCTATATGCAGCTGCCATGGTTCTGATATGGGGACCGGCGTTATGCGTGGCCCTGGATCCTCTCTGGCACCATGCTTTCGGGCGCTGTGTAGCCAAGGAAGCTTGAAACTTTCCTTGTCCAGGCAGATTCTGGAAAAGCAATGTGAAGTATGATCTTCCCTAAGGTCCTGGCGCCCTGTGTGGCTCCGGTTGCAAGAGGAGCAGATGCCCTCTTCCCACAGCAGCAGTGTGAACTTTTTCCTCCTTCCCACCGGAGCACCTGTGAGACACGTCTGCTCCTTTCCTCTCCTGCTGGAGAACTCTCTAACTGTTGTGTTGGCTCCTGACTCCCCCCTACTGGCTGCTCCTCCTCCTTACCAGGTCCTAAGCTAGTGGGGCTGTGGGGCCCTTGTTTAAGGGAATCTTGTAAATGCCACTCTGTCAGCAAACCCTTTATTACCCAACCCTAGCCCAGTCCCCAGTGGGAACAGGACAACCTGGTGTGTATTCAAGTGTGTAAGTGGTGAAACCGGGACTGACTTCCTCAGGACCCGGGTTTAGCATTACAACCAAATTTGGGTGCAATACTCTGTGGCGACTGAAGCCTCAGGGGCGCCACATAAGCGCTCTGTTATTAAATACGCTACGGAATTTAGGCGGCTGGCGGTGGATACTATCTGGGACTGTTATGCTCAATTACCCATTTTTAGAAGGGGACTGACTAGTTCGATTAGGAATGAGATAGCCCAAGCTGAATCTCCTCAAGAGTTAGAAGCGTTTATACAACATTGTGTGCACATTGATATACGTATTACAGAACGTAGACAAGACAAATTTGCAGCTTTAAGTCATGTGTCTAACTTTCCCCTTCCTCCTAAAAAAATCTGCCAGCAAATCCTTACGGGAAGTGAAACCTGTTCCCATGCAGGTGGATTCATTACAGAGGCGTGAGAGTATAAAGCACTGGAAACATCGTCTTCGTGAGAGTTTGTGTTTCTACTGCGGCCCATCAGATCACTTCCTTATTAACTGTCCCAAATGACCTCGCAAGGTTCTAGCCGCTGTGGGAGAGTATGAAAATCTAGATGTTGAATCTGAGATTTCTGGATCCATTTATCTTTAAATGCAGTTTTTCTTTCCCTGTCGGTGCCTGCCTCCTTTAAGGTGAGAAGGGAAAAGATTTGCATTGCTCCCTTCCTGTTAAGATTTTGTCTGGACAATGGATCTCTAGTGCAGAAATGGTAGACTCTGGTGCCGGGGGCAACTTTATGAACCTCACCTTTGCCAAAGAATATGGCATACAAATACTACCTAGGGTCACTCCTGTTGCCATAGAGACGGTGGATGGTACTCCTCTACTGTTGGGTCCAGTGGATCAGGAAACAGAACCTTTGGAGATTTTTCTGGAACCCGATCATTGGGAGGTGCTCTCCTTTATGTTAATTCCTTCTCCTCATTTTACTCTGATTCTAGGAGTTCCCTGGCTGCAGTCTCAGAATCCAACTATCAATTGGGAGACCAAGGAGATCACGTTTCCACCTAGGAGTGCTTCAGTGGCTAGTCTGTCAAAACCTCTGGATCCAGAGAATACTACCAAGGTATTTTTTAGCATCTGTTTATGAGGAATTCTCTGATATTGGTGATAAGAAGAAGGCAGATGAGCTCCCTACCCACAGACATTATGATTATTCAATCGAGTTGCTTCTGGGGGCTGCAATTCCTTTCAGAAATGTTTATCCTCTACTGGCTCAAGACCTGCAGGCTTTGAAAGAATACATTAATGAGAAATTGGCCAAGGGATTCATTTAACCACCTCACCACTGGGGCACCCATCTTTTTTGTAAACGGAGCCCTGTATCGATTATCGAGAACTCAACAAGGTAACCGTCCGAAATCGTTATCCGTTGCCTTTGATTCCAGAATTACTGGCAAGAGTACGGCATGAGAAATTTTTTTCTAAATTAGAATCTTCGTGATGCATATAAGTTAATCCGTATTTGCCCTGGGGACGAATGGATGACGGCTTTTAGATGTCATTATAGACATTTTGTGCATCTTGTGGTGCCATTTGATCTCTGTAATGCTCCTGCAACTTTTCAACATTTAGCCAATGACGTTTTTAGAGATCTATAAAATCATTTTGCCATAATCTATCTGGACAATATTTTGATTTTTTTTTCTGATTCGCATCAGGAGCACGTGAAGATGGTATTACGATGTCTTAAAGATAACCATCTGTACATCAAGCTTAAGAAATGTGAGCTCCATCACACAGAGATTCAATTTCTGGGTTATGTCATGTCCCCTCCATGACATAAACATGGAGGCAAGTAAGATCCAGGCAATTCTTGATTGGCCGGTACCTAAGAGTGTCAAGAAGATCCAACGTTTCATCGGGTTCTTTAACTTCTATAGGCCTTTTATCCAAAAATTTTCTGAGATAGTTTGACCCATCACTCAACTAAGAAGGAGAGGACTTTCGTGTGGTCAGCGCAAGAGGTCTTCGATCGTCCTAAAGTCTGTTTCACGTCTGCTCCAATATTGATCCATCCTGATCTGGAACTTCCTTTCATTGTGGAAGAAGATGCTTCAGATTGTGCATTGGGGGCCATCCTCTTTCAGAGAACAGGAGAGAAGGGTTTGCTACATCCATGTGCCTTTTTCTCTCATAAACTTTCTTCTGCAGAGAAGAATTATGATGTCAGAGATAAGGAGCTTCTAGAAATTATTGCTGTATTCAAGGAATGGAGGCATCATCTGCAGGTGGCAGCGCAACAAATCATTGTGCTCACTGATCATCACAAATTGGAGTTTCTTAGATCTGCTAGATGTCTGTCCCCACGTCAGGCTCTCTGGAGTTTATTCCTGAATCAGTTTAATTTTGTAACTTCTTGTAACTAGAGTTGAGCGCGGTTTGCGGTTCGAGGTTCTCCAGTTCGCGGCTCGAGTGATTTTGGGGCTGTTCTAGATCGAACTAGAACTCGAGCTTTTTTGCTAAAGCTCGATAGTTCTAGATACGTTCGAGAACGGTTCTAGCAGCAAAAAAAACAGCTAATTCCTAGCTGGCTTTCCGCTGTAATAGTGTAAGTCACTCTGTGACTCACACTATTATGACATTTCAGTGTATAGTGTGCGGGAACAGCACATTCAGATCACTGCTGTATGTATCATGGCTGCTGGGATTTTTTCCTTGTCTTCCTTCCCTAAGCGTGCGCATGTAGTGGGGCGGGCCAGCATGTCAGCCAATCCCAGACACACACACAGCTAAGTGGACTTTTAGCCAGAGAAGCAATGGCATGTGTGATAGGATGTCCATGTCACATGTCCTTGCATTATAAAACCGGACATTTTCCTCCAGCACACCATTATCTGCCTTCTGCGTCCTTGGTGTCAGACATCACTGGCGCAGCTCCTATCGCCGATACTGCTGTATACGCTCCATACACAGCGCTGGACAGCTTAGGGATAGCACTTGCTATCAGTCCTGTTAAGGGCTCATACCGGCAGGGTCAGAGCCATAGGTGACAGAGTTTAAAACAGAGTTTAACAGCTACACAAGATGACAGCGTCTGTGTAGCTAAGGGATTTCCTCGCTGCATTTCCCCATTAGGAGGGATAGAAAGGCAGGCTTCCTTTCCTCTACCCAGAGACCCACAACCCTGCCACTGTACCCTCCTGCCCTTTGCACACTCAAACTCATTGTTACTAAGCCATTATACTAGCAAACACTGAGGAAACTTAGTGGCATCCTAAAAGTGGCTGTTGGACTTCTGTATTGTCCCACTAGTGCAAAGATATTTGCAGCACGTCTGCCTGCATTGCACACTCAAACTCATTGTTACTAAGCCATTATACTAGCAAACACTGAGTGAACATAGTGGCATCCTAAACGTGGCTGTTGGACTTCTGTATCGTCCCACAAGTGCAAAGATATTTGCAGCACCTCTGCCTGCATTGCACACTCAAACTCATTGTTACTAAGCCATTATACTAGCAAACACTGAGTGAACTTAGTGGCATCCTAAATGTGGCTGTTGGACTTCTGTATTGTCCCACTAGTGCAAAGATATTTGCAGCACGTCTGCCTGCATTGCACACTCAAACTCATTGTTACTAAGCCATTATACTAGCAAACACTGAGTGAACTTAGTGGCATACAAGAAGTGGCTGTTGGACTTCTGTATTGTCCCACTAGTGCAAAGATATTTGCACCACGTCTGCCTGCATTGCACACTCAAACTCATTGTTACTAAGCCATTGTACTAGCAAACACTGAGTGAACTTAGTGGCATCCTAAACGTGGCTGTTGGACTTCTGTATTGTCCCACTAGTGCAAAGATATTTGCAGCACGTCTGCCTGCATTGCACACTCAAACTCATTGTTACTAAGCCATTATACTAGCAAACACTGAGTGAACATAGTGGCATCCTAAACGTGGCTGTTGGACTTCTGTATCGTCCCACAAGTGCAAAGATATTTGCAGCACCTCTGCCTGCATTGCACACTCAAACTCATTGTTACTAAGCCATTATACTAGCAAACACTGAGTGAACTTAGTGGCATCCTAAATGTGGCTGTTGGACTTCTGTATTGTCCCACTAGTGCACAGATATTTGCAGCACGTCTGCGCTGGACAGCTTAGGGATAGCACTTGCTATCAGTCCTATTAAGGGCTCATACCGGCAGGGTCAGAGCCATAGGTGACAGAGTTTAAAACAGAGTTTAACAGCTACACAAGATGACAGCGTCTGTGTAGCTAAGGGATTTCCTCGCTGCATTTCCCCATTAGGAGGGATAGAAAGGCAGGCTTCCTTTCCTCTACCCAGAGACCCACAACCCTGCCACTGTACCCTCCTGCCCTTTGCACACTCAAACTCATTGTTACTAAGCCATTATACTAGCAAACACTGAGTGAACTTAGTGGCATCCTAAACGTGGCTGTTGGACTTCTGTATTGTCCCACTAGTGCAAAGATATTTGCAGCACGTCTGCCTGCATTGCACACTCAAACTCATTGTTACTAAGCCATTATACTAGCAAACACTGAGTGAACTTAGTGGCATACAAGAAGTGGCTGTTGGACTTCTGTATTGTCCCACTAGTGCAAATATATTTGCAGCACGTCTGCCTGCATTGCACACTCAAACTCATTGTTACTAAGCCATTATACTAGCAAACACTGAGTGAACTTAGTGGCATCCTAAACGTGGCTGTTGGACTTCTGTATTGTCCCACTAGTGCAAAGATATTTGCAGCACGTCTGCCTGCATTGCACACTCAAACTCATTGTTACTAAGCCATTGTACTAGCAAACACTGAGTGAACTTAGTGGCATCCTAAACGTGGCTGTTGGACTTCTGTATTGTCCCACTAGTGCAAAGATATTTGCAGCACGTCTGCCTGCATTGCACACTCAATCTCATTGTTACTAAGCCATTATACTAGCAAACACTGAGTGAACATAGTGGCATCCTAAACGTGGCTGTTGGACTTCTGTATCGTCCCACAAGTGCAAAGATATTTGCAGCACCTCTGCCTGCATTGCACACTCAAACTCATTGTTACTAAGCCATTATACTAGCAAACACTGAGTGAACTTAGTGGCATCCTAAATGTGGCTGTTGGACTTCTGTATTGTCCCACTAGTGCAAAGATATTTGCAGCACCTCTGCCTGCATTGCACACTCAAACTCATTGTTACTAAGCCATTATACTAGCAAACACTGAGTGAACTTAGTGGCATCCTAAACGTGGCTGTTGGACTTCTGTATTGTTCCACTAGTGCAAAGATATTTGCACCACGTCTGCCTGCATTGCACACTCAAACTCATTGTTACTAAGCCATTATACTAGCAAACACTGAGTGAACTTAGTGGCATCCTAAACGTGGCTGTTGGACTTCTGTATTGTCCCACTAGTGCAAAGATATTTGCAGCACGTCTGCCTGCATTGCACACTCAAACTCATTGTTACTAAGCCATTATACTAGCAAACACTGAGTGAACTTAGTGGCATCCTAAACGTGGCTGTTGGACTTCTGTATTGTCCCACTAGTGCAAAGATATTTGCAGCACATCTGCCTGCATTGCACACTCAAACTCATTGTTACTAAGCCATTATACTAGCAAACACTGAGTGAACTTAGTGGCATCCTAAACGTGGCTGTTGGACTTCTGTATTGTTCCACTAGTGCAAAGATATTTGCAGCACGTCTGCCTGCATTGCACACTCAAACTCATTGTTACTAAGCCATTATACTAGCAAACACTGAGTGAACTTAGTGGCATTCTAAACGTGGCTGTTGGACTTCTGTATTGTCCCACTAGTGCAAAGATATTTGCAGCACGTCTGCCTGCATTGCACACTCAAACTCATTGTTACTAAGCCATTATACTAGCAAACACTGAGTGAACTTAGTGGCATCCTAAATGTGGCTGTTGGACTTCTGTATTGTCCCACTAGTGCAAAGATATTTGCAGCATGTCTGCCTGCATTGCACACTCAAACTCATTGTTACTAAGCCATTATACTAGCAAACACTGAGTGAACATAGTGGCATCCTAAACGTGGCTGTTGGACTTCTGTATCGTCCCACAAGTGCAAAGATATTTGCAGCACCTCTGCCTGCATTGCACACTCAAACTCATTGTTACTAAGCCATTATACTAGCAAACACTGAGTGAACTTAGTGGCATCCTAAATGTGGCTGTTGGACTTCTGTATTGTCCCACTAGTGCAAAGATATTTGCAGCACGTCTGCCTGCATTGCACACTCAAACTCATTGTTACTAAGCCATTATACTAGCAAACACTGAGTGAACTTAGTGGCATCCTAAACGTGGCTGTTGGACTTCTGTATTGTCCCACTAGTGCAAAGATATTTGCAGCACATCTGCCTGCATTGCACACTCAAACTCATTGTTACTAAGCCATTATACTAGCAAACACTGAGTGAACTTAGTGGCATCCTAAACGTGGCTGTTGGACTTCTGTATTGTCCCACTAGTGCAAAGATATTTGCAGCACGTCTGCCTGCATTGCACACTCAAACTCATTGTTACTAAGCCATTATACTAGCAAACACTGAGTGAACGTAGTGGCATCCTAAACGTGGCTGTTGGACTTCTGTATTGTCCCACTAGTGCAAAGATATTTGCAGCACGTCTGCCTGCATTGCACACTCAAACTCATTGTTACTAAGCCATTATACTAGCAAACACTGAGTGAACTTAGTGGCATCCTAAACGTGGCTGTTGGACTTCTGTATCGTCCCACAAGTGCAAAGATATTTGCAGCACGTCTGCCTGCATTGCACACTCAAACTCATTGTTACTAAGCCATTATACTAGCAAACACTGAGTGAACTTAGTGGCATCCTAAAAGTGGCTGTTGGACTTCTGTATTTTCCCAGTAGTGCAAAGATATTTGCAGCACGTCTGCCTGCATTGCACACTCAAACTCATTGTTACTAAGCCATTATACTAGCAAACACTGAGTGAACTTAGTGGCATCCTAAACGTGGCTGTTGGACTTCTGTATCGTCCCACAAGTGCAAAGATATTTGCAGCACGTCTGCCTGCATTGCACACTCAAACTCATTGTTACTAAGCCATTATACTAGCAAACACTGAGTGAACTTAGTGGCATACAAGAAGTGGCTATTGTACTCCATTAGTGCCCCACTGGTGCAAATCTATGTGCAGCACCGCTGCATGACACCCACCTGCCCTGTTTTTAATAAGCTATAATGATAGCAAAAAATACTGCCATTTAGTGGCATCATAGAACTGGCTATTGTACTCCATTAGTGCCCCACTGGTGCCAAGCTATTTCTAGCACCTGTGCAGGACACCCTCCTGCTCTGTTTTTAATAAGCTATAATGATATCAAAAAATACTGCCATTTAGTGGCATCATAGAACTGGATGTTGTATTTCATTATTGTCCCACTGGTGCCAAGCTATTTCTAGCACCTCTGCATGACACCCTCATGCACATTTTGCTACGCTAATGTTATAGCAAACTCAGGGAATTCATTGCTGCATTTGATAATTCGGAGGGATAGAAAGTCAGGCTTCCTTTAGCTTTTCCTTCTGTTCATAGACAGCATCTCCAAGTCCACACCCGAAGAGCAATTTCTCCTCCACCTGTAAGTGTGGAGAGGCAGCTAGTACGCATGCGTGTGCCGATTTACCCCAGCTGCAGCCTAACTACAGTGTTTCGCCTAGTGAGTATGCTCAGCCTGACTGTGCCATTCCTGAGGCTAAGTCTTCATTTCGGGATACAGCGCATGCTCCAACACTTAGTGCGAAAGGCCTCTTTGCACAGGTACTTGCATTCCTTGTCGGGTCTAAGTCCTGTTTTGTGCCGAGACACCATGCTAAAGCTGATAGTCTTTTTTCAGAGACTCTATTTCATGCAACTGACCATGCTCAGGCACTTACTGCATCAGAAACTAGGTCCGGTAATGAACTCTTTGGCCCTGCCCCTGATGTGGGGGGGGCATATAGACCACAGGGCATCAGGTGTCCTGACGATGTGGCCAGGCCACTCCCAAATGGCTTGCAGAGGCCCGCCCCTATGACTTGTCACCTCATTATTGATGGTCAGACGATGACTGGTGAGGTGTTTGTGTCGTGGCAGCCATGAGGTCATTATTGAAGTTTCGGTTCCAAATAGGACGCTAGTTATGCCACTCATGACGTGTCACTCTGCTTTTGTCTCCAGGAGGTGCATTGTGGTCCACCCTGGTTTGGGGCGGACCAAGGTTATAAAATGGGCTGGAGCCAACAAGGAGGTGCGCAGTCTTCTATTATGCTCCGAAAGAGCACACCTCCATGTGTTGAACCCATTGCGGCTTTAGGCCAGAGGTAGGCAGGGATAGGGCATCGATGCAAGCCGCCACCACAGTTGGTAACGCAGAACGGTTAAGACCAGCTCCTGTCCTACAAGTCCTGCTTGTGCAGCCCAGTGGCATTAACAGGCCTGCTGCTGCTGATGCGCCTGCTGTCCACAGGTGTGGCCCCAATGCACACGGTCAGCGTACTGAATGGCCCCTGTGATGTTAACAGGGAGTTCCTGGGCTGGGTGGGCGTGTGGACCCTGTGACGCTAACAGGGCTCCCAGTCTCAAGATCCGAGTGGCGTCTAACTCGGTTCAGGCAACTATTAGTTTCATAGCCACACAGATCTGTATCCTCCACCTAACCTTCCAGTTGCCAACCTCTCCTTTTCCATCTGGGAGCACGGTGGACATTGACTGCTGATGGGGATATATATCTTTCTCTTTCTTTTCTTATTAATTTTCGTTATATAGCGGTAACATAGTATATACCACCTTATCCAAATCTGCCAGTTCCACCGTAACAGATGGTGTTTCTTCATCAAATGTTACTTTTGCTTAACCACCAAACCCATGGACAAAAACTTTTTTCCCCTTTCCAACACACCTGTTCCCCTTTCCACCAGCATTTGTCCTTTTTCAACTCATTTGGTATATGACCAAAAGTGAAACTTTGCAGGGACACCGTACTCAATGCCATCTCAGCACAGCAGCCAGCCCTCGGTCCCTCAGATGTGGATAAGTAAAAGAGACCATTTCCTCCTATCCATGACAAAGCGTTGAGATTCACTCTGTGCAGCACTGGTGTTTAGTGGAAAAGCAGATCTAAGATTGCGTACCACCTTCTGCAGATACTCCTGTATACGTGCGTCCCTTTCTATGGCAGGAATTATTTCACCAAATTTTGTCTTGTACCGGGGATCTAACAGTGTGGCAACCCAGTAGTTAGCATTACTTCGAATTCGTACAATCCGAGGGTCATGTTGTAGGTAGTGCAGCAAGAAGGCACTCATGTGTCTTGTGCATCCAGGAGGACCAAGTCCTTGGTGTGTTGGTGGCAGAGAGGTGAGAATCGTGCCTCCTTCCTCTGCCCTCTCCCCCCAACCTCGCACAACCAAAATGTGAGCAAGCTCTCACTCATCTGCTGAGTTTTCCATGCCCATTGCCAGTTCGTCCTCCATTTCTTTATGGGCTCCTGCACCTTCCTCAACAATTTTTGCTGATACTATGCGCCCTTGTTAATCCCTCTCCCCCACCGTCCCTTGACTTCCGCCTAGGTGCCGCTCACCATCTGGACCTTGTAGATCTTATTATCCTTTCTGCATATGACTCCTCCTGTACTTCCTCCCCTTCCTCTTGGACCAACACCTGACTCCGAATAATGCATACAGTGTGCTCCATCTTGTAGATGACCAGAATTGTCACGCTGAGAATGGCATCGCCAATGCTAAAGATCTTCGTCGATATTTATAAACTGTGTAGAAGGGTGCATAGGTCCTTGATCTGACTCCACTCCAGCAGCGTGATCTGCACCACCTCTGGATCAAGTTAGCCTAGGGTATACGTCATACTGTATTTCAGCAGGGCTCTGCGGTGCTGCCACAGACGCTGAAACATGTGCAGATTCAAATTCCTGCGTGTCGGAACATCGCATTTCAGGCGTTTAACCGCCAGACCCTAAGACTTCAGGAGCGATGAAAGTTGTTGAGCTGCTGGGTGCGAAGGATGAAAGTGAGCACATAGCAGCGTGCCCGCTGCACAGGGCCATGTAGGCCGGGATGGTATTTTAAAAATTGCTGGAGAATCAGATTCAACACGTGAGCCATACAAGGCACGTGTGTTACATTGCCCTGACGAAGGGCCGCATACAGGTTTTCATCATTGCCGCACACGGCTGTTAAGTCACCAACGTAGTCCATTCAATCAATTTGTACTCCGGTCGCCAGGTGACAACGTGTTCCTTTCGTGCATAGTGCTGATGATGGGAAAGGAGTCGATGCCTGCGGCGCAGGTGGACGCAGGTTATGGTCACCCACTGGGTTGCGTTACCTTGACAGATACAGAACCACAGGCTGAATGTAGATGGTGGGTATCTCAAAGATGAAGTACCATCATTCAGCTACAACCAATGGGAAGACACCACACCCTTTTTTAGGCCCCTCCTGTCTGCAGACCACTGCCAGACAAACCTATGAACCTCTTGTTACTGTTACCCCCAGTTCAGTTTTATGATTTTGTGTGCTTGTTACCTGACTACTTTTCCTGCTTGCTGTTTATGTACCTCGTTGGCCGATCCGCATTTCACCTCTGCTTGTTTTCTGATTAAGTCCTGGCCATCCCATTCTGTTCCTCTTCCTCAATTAATGTTTTTGACCCTGCATGAATACTATTCTCTGGAACTGCAGCCTTCCACAGGTATTGATCAACTTGGGCCCTGTGTAATTCCAAATCACTGTATAGAGGTTAAAGGGTTTCAGGGTTCTGGGTGTCCAGCTTGGTGAGTGGCTTGCCTCTAGCCTATCCTTTACAGCCCATCTGAGTGTGTCGATCCAGGCAGGCGTTACACCGTGCCCTCTGCAGAAGGCCATGTAGGCCAGGATAGTGTTTTAAAAATTGCTGGACAACCAGGTTCAACACGTGAGCCATACAAGGCACGTGAGTCACATTGCCCTGAAGAAGGGTCGCAGACTGGTTTGCATCATTGTCGCACCCGACCTTCCCTGACTGCTGGTTGAGTGTAGACAACCATTGATGAAACTCGGTCTCACTCTCCAGAGCTAACCATCCACAATTCCTCAGCAGTGTCTCCCATTTCCCCTACATTTCAAAGTAAACATTTGACCTAGTAAAGATGTGTCGTTGCTTACCAAATAGTCAATAACCAGCAAAGCAAAAGGTGCTAAACAATTGTGGTCACAATTAAAATATAACTTTTAATATCCAAGTTAAAAATTTTTTACCACACAACATAAACGGTTGTAAAACCAACCAAAGATTGGAGCTAATCTTAGGCTCCTGTTATTACCCAGTTCAGGACACTGTATATCCGGTAGTTACAACTCTACCGAAATAACAATAGTTGAGACAAGTAAGAAAACTGTCCCATATATGATGTGTATAGTTAGTAATCCACAGCAAGATGTACATTCGGTAAGAGTCACCCCACCGAAATAACAATAATTGAGACCAAAGTGTTAAATTGTCTCATAAATAGTGTGTACAATCTATAATTCACAGCGATCAATAACCATAACAAAAATGCACTGTACTAGAGTTGTCCTAAATAACAAAGGACACACAAATTGGATTAAGGCAGGCACCCACAGAGGTACAGACGACACGGACACGAGGCAAACTGTACAAGGATTTATTTGAGTGGGGAAGGGGGGGGATTTTTATTCAAAGAACAAAAGGTTCTCACAAGGGCTTCCTGTAATAATCCCTACTCAGCCCTACCTATCCCCTACCTACCAACGGAGTGTAATAACACCTTAAAGTACCGGGTGCCCCCGCTCCACGGTGGCTGTCCCTCAAAATCCCTACAAGGGCCCTAGGCTCTACAGGAAGCACCCAAAAGTAAGTGTCTCATTAAGGCCCAGCGGTGTCTGGGTCCTCAATGTGTAAATCCATTTACACTCCCGTTGAAGGATCAACCGATCCCAATCCCCACCTCGAGTCGGATAACTCATGATATCGATCCCCATAAAACTCAAACCCGAAATGTCACCATTATGCATTATTTCCATATGTTTCGCCAGGGGAGTATCCCTCTTGTTGGCTATATCTCTGAGGTGTTCTCCCACACGTCTCCTGAACTCCCTCTTTGTCTTGCCTACATATTCAAGTCCACAGCCACATCTCGCTTTGTAGATAACGCCCTTCGAGCGACAATTTATGAAGTTTCTGATGTCAAAAGAATGGCCTGTAACCGAGCTAGAGAAGGTCCTTCCAGTCTCAATGTGCGGGCATGCAACGCACCCCTTACATCTAAAGCACCCTCTAAGCTCAGTCCGTAGCCAGGTATTCTTTTTCGGGCGAATGAAGTGGCTGTGGACTACCCTATCACTGATAGAGCGGCCCCTCCTGTAAGTACACTTTGGATGGCTTCCTATCACATCACCAATGTCCACGTCCATTCTCAGGATTGGCCAATGCCGTTCCAAGATCTTACGTATTTCCGTGGACCCATTGGTGAAGGTAGAGATGAAACGAAATTTGCCATCCATTGTCTCATTCTTCTTGTGTGAGGGGACTAGTAAGCTAGATCTTTCTCTGGATTGTGCCATTTGGAAGGCTTTCGAGAGGACGTGATCCGGGTATCCCCTTTCTCTAAACTGATTACGTAGATCTTCTGCTTGTCGGGAGAAGTTCAAGGGGGTAGAACAGTTTCGTCGTGCTCGCAGATACTGTCCCTTGGGGATGCCTGCCCTAAGAGGTAGAGGATGATTACTCTCCCAACGTAAGAGTGCATTGGAGGAAGTGGGTTTCCGAAATGTGTTGGTAGTTAGGGTTCCATCAACATTTTTTGTCACCAGAATGTCCAGAAAAGAGAGCTCTCTCTCATCACATTGTGCTGTAAAGCCCAACCCAAGAGGATTGTGGTTGATCTCGGAGACAAATTGTAGAAACGTCTCCTTGGTACCCCGCCATAGCACGAACACGTCGTCTATGTAACGGGTCCACAGCACAATCCTGTCCAAATCATAAGGGGACTCCTCCCCAAAAATAAGGTTCTCTTCCCACCAACCCCGGAGCAAGTTGGCGTAAGATGGTGCGCATGGACAACCCATGGCCGTGCCCCTGAGTTTGTGGAAGAAAAACCCGTCAAAAAGAAAAAAATTTTTCATAAGACAAAAAGAGAGCAGTCTAATCAACCACGCATTGTGTCTAGCGAAGTGACAGCCATGCCCCTTCAGGAAATATTCCACCGCTCTCAATCCATCCTCGTGCACGATCGAGGAATATAAAGCTTCTACATCAAACGAGCACAGGATGGTATCGTCATCCAACACTATATCCTCAATCTTCCTCAAAAAATCCGTGGAATCCAAAGTGAATGCATTCAGAGCACTCACAAAAGGTTTGAGGATATGATCAAGATAAGTGCCAATGTTCTGACAAAGGCCTCCCACCCCAGACACAATTGGTCTGCCTTTAAGGGGTGCGAGGCCTTTGTGAACTTTAGGGAGACAATAGAAGGTGGCCAAAGTAGGATGCGGAGGAAACAGGAATTCATATTCATTTTTGTCCATGAGCTTGGCTTCCAAACCTTCTGATAGAAGTACTTTCAATTCAGCTTTAAATTCATTGAGAGGATTATTTCTCAATTTCTTATAATTACTGTTGTTTCCAAGAATAGTCAAACACATGTTCCTATAATCCTCCACATCTTGTACCACTATATTGCCCCCTTTGTCAGAACTTTTTATAATGATCGAGCGGTCTCGTTCCAGGGTCTGCAAGGCCATCACTTCTGACCTGGTCAAATTAAACATTTTGCGTTTTTTCCGGCGGGCCAAATTCTCAAAATCTCTTGAGACTTGCTCAACAAAAACGTCTATCGTGGACTGATCAAACAGATTAGGAGGCATCCGGCTGCTTTTGTTCTTGAGAGAAGTAAACGGACCTTCGCCACAAAGATTTGGGTCTGCGTCCGACAAGTGATAAAGCAGACGTATGTCTCCCAGAAGGGCCTCAGGTACCCCCAGTTCTTTGATCGTGCGCTTATCTTCCTTAACAAAATGTTTGTGCCACTTCAGCTTCCTGGCAAATAAATGCAGATCTTTAATACCATCAAATAATTGGAAGTCTGAAGTGGGAACAAAGGAAAGACCTTTGCTCAGCACGCACATCTCCTCAGTGGTCAAAACACGTGAGGATAAATTCAGGACCTGTGGTTGTCTGTCTGATTGGACGGGCGCGATTGACTCCTCAGGTAATATCCCTGGTCTAAAAAACGCACTCCTGAATTATCGTTGTGGAACCACCTACCCCTTCCTCTCCCTCCCCTACCACGCTGCCTTCCTCTAGAGTTCTTATTCCGTTTTTCACTATCCGAGGCCTCAGTATCAGTCGAAGAAAAGTCCGTCTCAAGACCGGCAGGAGTATTCCTGGAGGTGGAAAAAAGATACGCCCTCCTGTCTTTAAACTCCTGCAAATAAATCCTTGTACAGTTTGCCTCGTGTCCGTGTCGTCTGTACCTCTGTGGGTGTCTGCCTTAATCCAATTTGTGTGTCCTTTGTTATTTAGGACAACTCTAGTACAGTGCATTTTTGTTATGGTTATTGATCGCTGTGAATTATAGATTGTACACACTATTTATGAGACAATTTCACAATTTGGTCTCAATTATTGTTATTTCGGTGGGGTGACTCTTACCGAATGTACATCTTGCTGTGGATTACTAACTATACACATCATATATGGGACAGTTTTCTTACTTGTCTCAACTATTGTTATTTCGGTAGAGTTGTAACTACCGGATATACAGTGTCCTGAACTGGGTAATAACAGGAGCCTAAGATTAGCTCCAATCTTTGGTTGGTTTTACAACCGTTTATGTTGTGTGGTAAAAATTTTTTAACTTGGATATTAAAAGTTATATTTTAATTGTGACCACAATTGCTTAGCACCTTTTGCTTTGCTGGTTATTAAACATTTGACCGCCTGATGGCCTTGAGCTCTGCTGCCAGCATAGTAAGGAGGTGTGTGGGATTCCTTGGGCGCAGTTACAAGGAAGGGTGGCCTGACCACACAGGGTTTGGGACGAGGTGGAGGACCCACACGAGGTTAAGGAGGCAGAAGCAGTGGAGGAACTTGTACATACAGAGGAAGGATTGACACACAAGTCGTGGGGACGGCAAGACTTGTACAGCAAACCCTTCTCCATTTCTTACCATAGTTACCCAGCGCCCAGTCAGCAACATGTAACTCTCCTGTCCATGCTTACTGGTCCAAGTATCTGTGGTGAAATGCACCCTGTCACACACAGAGTTTCTCAAGGAATCGGTGAGGTTGTGTGCGACCTGCTGTGGTAGCGCGGGCACACCTTTCTTGTAGAAGGAGTGACGACTGGCCATCGGCTCTTGGGGCACTGCAATGGGCATAAGGTCTCGAAAATCCTCGGTCTCAAAAGGGTGTAAAGGCAGCCTTTCTGTTGCCAACAAGTTGCAGATGATGAAACTCAACCTCTTAGGCATATCATGCCCTTTAAAAATCATGTAAAACACAGCGAGGGGACTCCAAACACAGTCTCCCTCGTTGCCACTAATTTGGCCACACACAACCCACTTGAATGGCATCAGTTGACCCCCTTTTGAAAAAGAAAAAGATGCTTTGCATGAAGCACTCTCAAAAATACGCGTGTCTTTCCCGTCCCCTGGATGACCCAGGGGAAGAAAAGTCTTCTGAGAGCCATGACTTGTTCATCTTGGTTCTTTTAGAAACACAGCGAGGGGACACCAACCACAGTCTTCCTCGTTGCCACTAATTGGGCCACACACACCCCACTTGACTGGCATCAGTTGACCCCCCTTTTGAAAAAGAAAAAGATGCTTTGCATGAAGCACTCTCAAAAATACGCGTGCCTTTCCCGTCTCCTGGATAACCCAGGGGAAGAAAAGTCCTCTGAGAGCCATGACTTGTTCATCTTGGTTCTTTTAGAAACACAGCGAGGGGACTCCAACCACAGTCTTCCTCGTTGCCACTAATTGGGCCACACACACCCCACTTGACTGGCATCAGTTGACCCCCCTTTTGAAAAAGAAAAAGATACTTTGCATGAAGCACTCTCAAAAATACGCGTGCCTTTCCCGTCCCCTGGATGACCCAGGGGAAGAAAAGTCCTCTGAGAGCCATGACTTGTTCATCTTGGTTCTTTTAGAAACACAGCGAGAGGACTCCAACCACAGTCTTCCTCGTTGCCACTAATTGGGCCACACACACCCCACTTGACTGGCATCACTTGACCCCCCTTTTCAAAATGAAAAAGATGCTTTGCATGAAGCACTCTCAAAAATATGCATGCCTTTCCCGTCCCCTGGATGACCCAGGGGAAGAAAAGTCCTCTGAGAGCCATGACTTGTTCATCTTGGTTCTTTTAGAAACACAGCGAGGGGACTCCAACCACAGTCTCCCTCGTTTCCACTAATTGGGCCACACACACCCCACTTGACTGGCATCAGTTGACTCCCCTTTTGAAAAACAAAAAGATGCTTTGCATGAAGCACTCTCAAAAATACGCGTGCCTTTCCCGTCCCCTGGATGACCCAGGGGAAGAAAAGTCCTCTGAGAGCCATGACTTGTTCATCTTGGTTCTTTTAGAAACACAGCGAGGGGACTCCAACCACAGTCTTCCTCGTTGCCACTAATTGGGCCACACACACCCCACTTGACTGGCATCACTTGACCCCCCTTTTCAAAATAAAAAAAGATGCTTTACATGAAGCACTCTCAAAAATACGCGTGCCTTTCCCGTCCCCTGGATGACCCAGGGGAAGAAAAGTCCTCTGAGAGCCATGACTTGTTCATCTTGGTTCTTTTAGCTACACAGCAAGGGGACTCCAACCACAGTCTCCCTCGTTTCCACTAATTGGGCCATACACACCCCACTTGACTGGCATCAGTTGACCCCCCCTTTTGAAAAAGAAAAAGATGCTTTGCATGAAGCACTCTCAAAAATACGCGTACCTTTCCCGTCCCCTGGATGACCCAGAGGAAGAAAAGTCCTCTGAGAGCCATGACTTGTTCATCTTGGTTCTTTTAGAAACACAGCGAGGGGCCTCCAACCACAGTCTTCCTCGTTGCCACTAATTGGGCCACACACACCCCACTTGAATGGCATCAGTTGACCCCCCTTTTGAAAAAGAAAAAGATGCTTTGCATGAAGCACTCTCAAAAATACGCGTGCTTTTCCCGTCCCCTGGATGACCCAGGGGAAGAAAAGTCCTCTGAGAGCCATGACTTGTTCATCTTGGTTCTTTTAGAAACACAGCGAGGGGACTCCAACCACAGTCTCCCTCGTTGCCACTAATTGGGCCACACACACCCCACTTGACTGGCATCAGTTGACCCCCCTTTTGAAAAAGAAAAAGATGCTTTGCATGAAGCACTCTCAAAAATACGCGTACCTCTCCCGTCCCCTGGATGACCCAGGGGAAGAAAAGTCCTCTGAGAGCCATGACTTGTTCATCTTGGTTCTTTTAGAAACACAGCGAGGGGACTCCAACCACAGTCTTCCTCGTTGCCACTAATTGGGCCACACACACCCCACTTGAATGGCATCACTTGACCCCCCTTTTCAAAATGAAAAAGATGCTTTGCATGAAGCACTCTCAAAAATACGCGTGCCTTTCCCGTCGCCTGGCTGACCCAGGGGAAGAAAAGTCCTTTGAGAGCCATGACTTGTTCATCTTGGTTCTTTTAGAAACACAGCGAAGGGACTCCAACCACAGTCTCCCTCGTTGCCACTAATTGGGCCACACACACCCCACTTGACTGGCATCAGTTGACCCCCCTTTTGAAAAAGAAAAAGATGCTTTGCATGAAGCACTCTCAAAAATACGCGTGCCTTTCCCGTCCCCTGGATGACCCAGGGGAAGAAAAGTCCTCTGAGAGCCATGACTTGTTCATCTTGGTTCTTTTAGAAACACAGCGAGGGGACTCCAACCACAGTCTTCCTCGTTGCCACTAATTGGGCCACACACACCCCACTTGACTGGCATCACTTGACCCCCCTTTTCAAAATGAAAAAGATGCTTTGCATGAAGCACTCTCAAAAATATGCATGCCTTTCCCATCCCCTGGATGACCCAGGGGAAGAAAAGTCCTCTGAGAGCCATGACTTGTTCATCTTGGTTCTTTTAGAAACACAGCGAGGGGACTCCAACCACAGTCTCCCTCGTTTCCACTAATTGGGCCACACACACCCCACTTGACTGGCATCAGTTGACCCCCCTTTTGAAAAAGAAAAAGATGCTTTGCATGAAGCACTCTCAAAAATACGCGTGCCTTTCCTGTCCCCTGGATGACCCAGGGGAAGAAAAGTCCTCTGAGAGCCATGACTTGTTCATCTTGGTTCTTTTAGAAACACAGCGAGGGGACTCCAACCACAGTCTTCCTCGTTGCCACTAATTGGGCCACACACACCCCACTTGACTGGCATCACTTGACCCCCCTTTTCAAAATAAAAAAGATGCTTTGCATGAAGCACTCTCAAAAATACGCGTGCCTTATCCGTCCCCTGGATGACCCAGGAGAAGAAAAGTCCTCTGAGAGCCATGACTTGTTCATCTTAGTTCTTTTAGCTACACAGCGAGGGGACTCCAACCACAGTCTCCCTCGTTTCCACTAATTGGGCCATACACACCCCACTTGACTGGCATCAGTTGACCCCCCCTTTTGAAAAAGAAAAAGATGCTTTGCATGAAGCACTCTCAAAAATACGCGTACCTTTCCCGTCCCCTGGATGACCCAGAGGAAGAAAAGTCCTCTGGGAGCCATGACTTGTTCATCTTGGTTCTTTTAGAAACACAGCGAGGGGCCTCCAACCACAGTCTTCCTCGTTGCCACTAATTGGGCCACACACACCCCACTTGAATGGCATCAGTTGACCCCCCTTTTGAAAAAGAAAAAGATGCTTTGCATGAAGCACTCTCAAAAATACGCGTGCTTTTCCCGTCCCCTGGATGACCCAGGGGAAGAAAAGTCCTCTGAGAGCCATGACTTGTTCATCTTGGTTCTTTTAGAAACACAGCGAGGGGAGTCCAACCACAGTCTCCCTCGTTGCCACTAATTGGGCCACACACACCCCACTTGACTGGCATCAGTTGACCCCCCTTTTGAAAAAGAAAAAGATGCTTTGCATGAAGCACTCTCAAAAATACGCGTACCTCTCCCGTCCCCTGGATGACCCAGGGGAAGAAAAGTCCTCTGAGAGCCATGACTTGTTCATCTTGGTTCTTTTAGAAACACAGCGAGGGGACTCCAACCACAGTCTTCCTCGTTGCCACTAATTGGGCCACACACACCCCACTTGAATGGCATCACTTGACCCCCCTTTTCAAAATGAAAAAGATGCTTTGCATGAAGCACTCTCAAAAATACGCGTGCCTTTCCTGTCCCCTGTATGACCCAGGGGAAGAAAAGTCCTCTGAGAGCCATGACTTGTTCATCTTGGTTCTTTTAGAAACACAGCGAGGGGACTCCAACCACAGTCTCCCTCGTTGCCACTAATTGGGCCACACACACCCCACTTGACTGGCATCAGTTGACCCCCCTTTTGAAAAAGAAAAAGATGCTTTGCATGAAGCACTCTCAAAAATACGCGTGCTTTTCCCGTCCCCTGGATGACCCAGGGGAAGAAAAGTCCTCTGAGAGCCATGACTTGTTCATCTTGGTTGTTTTAGAAACACAGCGAGGGGACTCCAACCACAGTCTCCCTCGTTGCCACTAATTGGTCCACACACACCCCACTTGACTGGCATCAGTTGACCCCCCTTTTGAAAAAGAAAAAGATGCTTTGCATGAAGCACTCTCAAAAATACGCGTACCTTTCCCGTCCCCTGGATGACCCAGGGGAAGGAAAGTCCTCTGAGAGCCATGACTTGTTCATCTTGGTTCTTTTAGAAACAAAGCGAGGGGCCTCCAACCACAGTCTTCCTCGTTGCCACTAATTGGGCCACACACACCCCACTTGAATGGCATCAGTTGACCCCCCTTTTGAAAAAGAAAAAGATGCTTTGCATGAAGCACTCTCAAAAATACGCGTGCTTTTCCCGTCCCCTGGATGACCCAGGGGAAGAATAGTCCTCTGAGAGCCATGACTTGTTCATCTTGGTTCTTTTAGAAACACAGCGAGGGGACTCCAACCACAGTCTCCCTCGTTGCCACTAATTGGGCCACACACACCCCACTTGACTGGCATCAGTTGACCCCCCTTTTGAAAAAGAAAAAGATGCTTTGCATGAAGCACTCTCAAAAATACGCGTGCCTCTCCCGTCCCCTGGATGACCCAGGGGAAGAAAAGTCCTCTGAGAGCCATGACTTGTTCATCTTGGTTCTTTTAGAAACACAGCGAGGGGACTCCAACCACAGTCTTCCTCGTTGCCACTAATTGAGCCACACACACCCCACTTGAATGGCATCACTTGACCCCCCTTTTCAAAATGAAAAAGATGCTTTGCATGAAGCACTCTCAAAAATACGCGTGCCTTTCCTGTCCCCTGGATGACCCAGGGGAAGAAAAGTCCTCTGAGAGCCATGACTTGTTCATCTTGGTTCTTTTAGAAACACAGCGAGGGGACTCCAACCACAGTCTCCCTCGTTTCCACTAATTGGGCCATACACACCCCACTTGACTGGCATCAGTTGACCCCCCTTTTGAAAAAGAAAAAGATGCTTTGCATGAAGCACTCTCAAAAATACGCGTGCCTTTCCTGTCCCCTGGATGACCCAGGGAAAGAAAAGTCCTCTGAGAGCCATGACTTGTTCATCTTGGTTCTTTTAGAAACACAGCGAGGGGACTCCAACCACAGTCTTCCTCGTTGCCACTAATTGGGCCACACACCCCCCACTTGACTGGCATCACTTGACCCCCCGTTTCAAAATGAAAAAGATGCTTTGCATGAAGCACTCTCAAAAATACGCGTGCCTTTCCCGTCCCCTGGATGACCCAGGGGAAGAAAAGCCCTCTGAGAGCCATGACTTGTTCATCTTGGTTATTTTAGAAACACAGCGAGGGGACTCCAACCACAGTCTCCCTCTTTTCCACTAATTGGGCCATACACACCCCACTTGACTGGCATCAGTTGACCCCCCTTTTGAAAAAGAAAAAGATGCTTTGCATGAAGCACTCTCAAAAATACGCGTGCCTTTCCCGTCCCCTGGATTACCCAGGGGAAGAAAAGTCCTCTGAGAGCCATGACTTGTTCATCTTGGTTCTTTTAGAAACACAGCGAGGGGACTCCAACCACAGTCTTCCTCGTTGCCACTAATTGGGCCACACACACCCCACTTGAATGGCATCAGTTGACCCCCCTTTTGAAAAAGAAAAAGATGCTTTGCATGAAGCACTCTCAAAATACGCGTGCTTTTCCCGTCCCCTGGATGACCCAGGGGAAGAAAAGTCCTCTGAGAGCCATGACTTGTTCATCTTGGTTCTTTTAGAAACACAGCGAGGGGACTCCAACCACAGTCTCCCTCGTTGCCACTAATTGGGCCACACACACCCCACTTTACTGGCATCAGTTGACCCCCCTTTTGAAAAAGAAAAAGATGCTTTGCATGAAGCACTCTCAAAAATACGCGTGCTTTTCCCGTCCCCTGGATGACCCAGGGGAAGAAAAGTCCTCTGAGAGCCATGACTTGTTCATCTTGGTTGTTTTAGAAACACAGCGAGGGGACTCCAACCACAGTCTCCCTCGTTGCCACTAATTGGTCCACACACACCCCACTTGACTGGCATCAGTTGACCCCCCTTTTGAAAAAGAAAAAGATGCTTTGCATGAAGCACTCTCAAAAATACGCGTACCTTTCCCGTCCCCTGGATGACCCAGGGGAAGGAAAGTCCTCTGAGAGCCATGACTTGTTCATCTTGGTTCTTTTAGAAACAAAGCGAGGGGCCTCCAACCACAGTCTTCCTCGTTGCCACTAATTGGGCCACACACACCCCACTTGAATGGCATCAGTTGACCCCCCTTTTGAAAAAGAAAAAGATGCTTTGCATGAAGCACTCTCAAAAATACGCGTGCTTTTCCCGTCCCCTGGATGACCCAGGGGAAGAATAGTCCTCTGAGAGCCATGACTTGTTCATCTTGGTTCTTTTAGAAACACAGCGAGGGGACTCCAACCACAGTCTCCCTCGTTGCCACTAATTGGGCCACACACACCCCACTTGACTGGCATCAGTTGACCCCCCTTTTGAAAAAGAAAAAGATGCTTTGCATGAAGCACTCTCAAAAATACGCGTGCCTTTCCTGTCCCCTGGATGACCCAGGGGAAGAAAAGTCCTCTGAGAGCCATGACTTGTTCATCTTGGTTCTTTTAGAAACACAGCGAGGGGACTCCAACCACAGTCTTCCTCGTTGCCACTAATTGAGCCACACACACCCCACTTGAATGGCATCACTTGACCACCCTTTTCAAAATGAAAAAGATGCTTTGCATGAAGCACTCTCAAAAATACGCGTGCCTTTCCTGTCCCCTGGATGACCCAGGGGAAGAAAAGTCCTCTGAGAGCCATGACTTGTTCATCTTGGTTCTTTTAGAAACACAGCGAGGGGACTCCAACCACAGTCTCCCTCGTTTCCACTAATTGTGCCATACACACCCCACTTGACTGGCATCAGTTGACCCCCCTTTTGAAAAAGAAAAAGATGCTTTGCATGAAGCACTCTCAAAAATACGCGTGCCTTTCCTGTCCCCTGGATGACCCAGGGAAAGAAAAGTCCTCTGAGAGCCATGACTTGTTCATCTTGGTTCTTTTAGAAACACAGCGAGGGGACTCCAACCACAGTCTTCCTCGTTGCCACTAATTGGGCCACACACCCCCCACTTGACTGGCATCACTTGACCCCCCGTTTCAAAATGAAAAAGATGCTTTGCATGAAGCACTCTCAAAAATACGCGTGCCTTTCCCGTCCCCTGGATGACCCAGGGGAAGAAAAGCCCTCTGAGAGCCATGACTTGTTCATCTTGGTTATTTTAGAAACACAGCGAGGGGACTCCAACCACAGTCTCCCTCTTTTCCACTAATTGGGCCATACACACCCCACTTGACTGGCATCAGTTGACCCCCCTTTTGAAAAAGAAAAAGATGCTTTGCATGAAGCACTCTCAAAAATACGCGTGCCTTTCCCGTCCCCTGGATTACCCAGGGGAAGAAAAGTCCTCTGAGAGCCATGACTTGTTCATCTTGGTTCTTTTAGAAACACAGCGAGGGGACTCCAACCACAGTCTTCCTCGTTGCCACTAATTGGGCCACACACACCCCACTTGAATGGCATCAGTTGACCCCCCTTTTGAAAAAGAAAAAGATGCTTTGCATGAAGCACTCTCAAAATACGCGTGCTTTTCCCGTCCCCTGGATGACCCAGGGGAAGAAAAGTCCTCTGAGAGCCATGACTTGTTCATCTTGGTTCTTTTAGAAACACAGCGAGGGGACTCCAACCACAGTCTCCCTCGTTGCCACTAATTGGGCCACACACACCCCACTTGACTGGCATCAGTTGACCCCCCTTTTGAAAAAGAAAAAGATGCTTTGCATGAAGCACTCTCAAAAATACGCGTGCCTTTCCCGTCCCCTGGATTACCCAGGGGAAGAAAAGTCCTCTGAGAGCCATGACTTATTCATCTTGGTTCTTTTAGAAACACAGCGAGGGGACTCCAACCACAGTCTTCCTCGTTGCCACTAATTGGGCCACACACACCCCACTTGACTGGCATCAGTTGACCCCCCTTTTGAAAAAGAAAAAGATGCTTTGCATGAAGAACTCTCAAAATACGCGTGCTTTTCACGTCCCCTGGATGACCCAGGGGAAGAAAAGTCCTCTGAGAGCCATGACTTGTTCATCTTGGTTCTTTTAGAAACACAGCGAGGGGACTCCAACCACAGTCTCCCTCGTTGCCACTAATTGGGCCACACACACCCCACTTGACTGGCATCAGTTGACCCCCCTTTTGAAAAAGAAAAAGATGCTTTGCATGAAGCACTCTCAAATATATGCGTGCTTTTCCCGTCCCCTGGATGACCCAGGGGAAGAAAAGTCCTCTGAGAGCCATGACTTGTTCATCTTGGTTCTTTTAGAAACACAGCGAGGGGACTCCAACCACAGTCTCCCTCGTTGCCACTAATTGGGCCACACACACCCCACTTGACTGGCATCAGTTGACCCCCCTTTTGAAAAAGAAAAAGATGCTTTGCATGAAGCACTCTCAAAAATACGCGTGCTTTTCCCATCCCCTGGATGACCCAGGGGAAGAAAAGTCCTCTGAGAGCCATGACTTGTTCATCTTGGTTCTTTTAGAAACAAAGCAAGGGGACTCCAACCACAGTCTCCCTCGTTGCCACTAATTGGGCCACACACACCCCACTTGACTGGCATCAGTTGACCCCCCTTTTGAAAAAGAAAAAGATGCTTTGCATGAAGCCCTCTCAAAAATACGCGTGCCTTTCCCGTCCCCTGGATGACCCAGGGGAAGAAAAGTCCTTTGAGAGCCATGACTTGTTCATCTTGATTCTTTTAGAAACACAGCGAGGGGACTCCAACCACAGTCTTCTTCGTTGCCACTAATTGGGCCACACACACCCCACTTGACTGGCATCACTTGACCCCCCTTTTCAAAATGAAAAAGATACTTTGCATGAAGCACTCTCAAAAATACGCGTGCCTTTCCCGTCCCCTGGATGACCCAGGGGAAGAAAAGTCCTCTGAGAGCCATGACTTGTTCATCTTGGTTCTTTTAGAAACACAGCGAGGGGACTCTAACCACAGTCTCCCTCGTTTCCACTAATTGGGCCATACACACCCCACTTGACTGGCATCAGTTGACCCCCCTTTTGAAAAAGAAAAAGATGCTTTGCATGAAGCACTCTCAAAAATATGCGTGCCTTTCCCGTCCCCTGGATGACCCAGGGGAAGAAAAGTCCTCTGAGAGCCATGACTTGTTCATCTTGGTTCTTTTAGAAACACAGCGAGGGGACTCCAACCACAGTCTCCCTCGTTGCCACTAATTGGGCCACACACACCCCACTTGACTGACATCACTTGACCCCCCTTTTCAAAATGAAAAAGATGCTTTGCATGAAGCACTCTCAAAAATACGCGTGCCTTTCCCGTCCCCTGGATGACCCAGGGGAAGAAAAGTCCTCTGAGAGCCATGACTTGTTCATCTTGGTTCTTTTAGAAACACAGCGAGGGGACTCCAACCACAGTCTCCCTCGTTTCCACTAATTGGGCCATACACACCCCACTTGACTGGCATCAGTTGACCCCCCTTTTGAAAAAGAAAAAGATGCTTTGCATGAAGCACTCTCAAAAATACGCGTGCCTTTCGCCTCCCCTGGCTGACCCAGGGGAAGAAAAGTCCTCTGAGAGCCATGTCCACATTGTCAGTGGACAGACACGTTTGCTTATCTGCCAGCAGACCCCCAGCAGCACTGAAGACCGGTTCCGAGAGATCGCTGGCTGCAGGACAGGACAAGATCCCCAAGGCGTACGTGGCGAGCTCAGGCAATTTATCCAGATTGGTAGCCTAAAATGAGCAGGGCTCAAGTTGCACAGTAATGGCATCGACGTTTCCTTGCATATACTCATATATCTGTGTCTCTTCTTTTTCCTTGTCCAGCTCTTTTGTTTTCGCATGAGTATATGTCCTTGTCACTTTCCCATGTGTTTGTGTTGTGTTGTGAGTTGTTTGTCACCTTTTGGACATCTTTGAGGGTGTTTTCTAGGTGTTTTTATGTGTTTGTGAATGCCTGCCATTGTTTCCTATGCGGTTCGAGTTCGGTTCATCGAATGTTCGACGAACCGAACTCGAACGGGACCTCCGTTTGGCGAACCGACCTCGAGCCGAACCGCGACCGGTTCGATCATCTCTACTTGTAACAGAAAAGCGGATGCTTTGTCCTGAATCCATGCCACGGATTCCGTACCTGGGGCCACGTCCAAGACCGTTCTGTCAGATGCCAACTTTATCAGAGTCATCCAGAATAAGGATTTATGAAAGACTATGAAGGTCTTCAACACCAATCCGTTTCTCACTAACCCAGTGGAGAAAGTGGACTTAGTCCTCAAGAACGGTATGCAGTTCAGAGAAAGATGTATATACAGTACAGACCAAAAGTTTGGACACACCTTCTCATGCAAAGAGTTTTCTTTATTTTCATGACTCTGAAAATTGTAGATTCACATTGAAGGCATCAAAACTATGAATTAAATTTTGGACTCCAGAATCCGTAGTAATCGGCTGCAGTATGTCATTAAGTGGCAGGGATTTCTGCCAGAGGAAAACTCTTGGGAGCCCATAAGTAACATCTGTGCTCCTCAAAAAAATGCTCAGATTCATCTGAAATATCCTGGGAAACCCAGTCCGGAATAGTCCTGAGGCCGCTTCCAAGGTGGGAGTAATGTAAGGTTCCAGGTTCTTCATTAAATTTGTTGTCTGTTTGCCCTTATCCAAGATGGAGTCTGTTACCTCGTCCAGCCCATTAACTTCCTTTCTGCCCTGCTTATAAGTCCTGGTCTGGAGTCCATTCCCTGCCTAAGTATTTTGTGCTACTGGCTTCTAAGTCATGCTGGCTTGCTCTGGACTTCCTGCTTCTACTGCATCTTAATCCTGTGTTCTGCTCAGTACTGTTCTTATCCAGGTCTCGTCTCATTCATCACAGGCTGTGTGCTGGACTTTTGAGGGGCTTAGTTCTGTCCAAGGTAGTATACTGAAATGGCTTGTTTTCTGTGCACTTTTATTCTGGACATTTATTACCTGCTGCTGGGCTGATAATATCCTGGACATTTCACCATTTGTTGCTGTGCTCATAAAACTGGACATTCACCACCTGTTTGCTGTAAACATTACCCTGGACATTTACCACCTTTTTGCTACAAATATTACCCTGGACTTTCACCACCTGTTTGCTATTTCTCTGGACTTTTCAACTCTGCTTGCAGTGTTTACAATATTCTGGACATTCATGCTCTAGCTTGTTGCAAACTCATATCTAATTCTGGACTTTGGCGTATCGGTTGCTGTGCGTGTTATTTTATTTGCTGTCTGAACAGTCACATAATAGTACGGGGGCACTTACATTGAATTTGTAGTTGCCTTCTGTTAGTCTTTGCCTTTTACACTGTTTATTGTTTGTTTAATACAGAGCATTCACCCAACCCTTGTCTCAGTTTCGTTATATTCCACGCTATTAGATTCCAGTGTATCTACATAAGTGTTACAGATAGTTAGAGAATAAAGCAGGCACATAGGCAGGGTTTGTTGAAACACAGTCCTTCTATAGTTATACTGCTACTGCAAGCTAAAGCCAAAAGTCCTTTTTAGAGCTAATTATTCTTCTTTCTTGGAGTAAAACCCCTGTTACCTGAATACACTGTAGAGCTAGCTGCTGGAGGAGGGATCAGTTTGGATTAAAAGCATACTTGCTGGGAATAAAGCCTTACAGTCCTTGCTGCTTCAACCTAAAACCAAAAGTCCTTTGTCAGGGCTACATCTATTCTATTCCCTGTTAATACCACTGTTAGCTGAAATCACTGTAGAAACAGATGCTGGAGTAGCAATAGTTAGGTATTAGAGCAGGCATATAGGCAAGGTTTATTGAAAAACAGTTATTTTATAGTTATACTGCTGCTGCAACCTAAAATCAAAACTCTTTCCAGAGCTAATTACTGTCCTTGCTTAGAGTTAAACCACTGTTACCTGCATTCACTGTAGGACCAGCTGCTGGAAGAGTGATAGGTTTGGCAAATAGGCAGGGATTAGAGACTTGCAGTCCTTGCTGCTGCAACCTAACACTGACATTCCTTTGTCAGTGCTCTATTCTACTCTCTATTAACAACAGGTGTTTGGCACATACAGTGTAGGGATAGCTGTTGGGGAAAGGATAGTTAGGGATTAGAGCAAGCAAATACGCAGGTTTTCTTGCAAGACAGTTGTTCTATATTTACAGCCCTTACAGTCTACTTAGAGTCTTACAGTCCTTGCTGCTGCAAACTAAAACCAAAAATATTTTGCCAGTGTTACATCTATTCTTTTCCCTATTAATACTGCTATTAGCTGCATTCACTGTAGGAAAGCTGCAGGCAGGGTTTATTGCAAAACAGTCCTTCTGTAGTTATAATGCTGCTTCAACCTAAAACCAAAAGTCATTTTCAGGGCTAATTAATCTCCTTTCGTTTTCAGAGTTAATTAATTACTGTCCTTTCTTGGAGTCAAACTGCTGTTAACTGCATTCACTGTAAAGCTAGCTGCTGTGGGAGGTATAGGTTTGGATTACATGCATATAGGAAGATATTATTGTCTTAGGGGTACTTTGCACACTACGACATCGCAGGTGCAATGTCGGTGGGGTCAAATCGAAAGTGACGCACATCCGGCGTCGCTGTCGACATCGGAGTATGTGAATTGTTTTTACTACGATTAATGAGCGCAAAAGCGTCGAAATCGTATGATCGGTGTAGCGCCACTCATTTCCATAATTTAGGAAGGACCGATGTTACGATGTTGTTCCACGTTCCTGCAGCAGCACACATCGCTGTGTGTGAAGCCGCAGGAGCGAGGAACATCGCCTTACCTGCGTCCCGGCTGCAATGAGGAAGGAAGGAGGTGGGCGGGATGTTTACGTCCCGCTCATCTCCGCCCCCTTGCTTTTATTGGCCGCCTGCCATGTGAAGTCGCTGTGACGCCGCACGACCCGCCCCCTCAGGAAGGAGGCGGTTCGCCGGCCAGAGCGACGTCGCAGGGCAGGTAAGTGCATGTGAAGCTGCCGTAGCGATAATGTTCGCTACGGCAGCTATCACAAGATATCTCAGCTGGGGCGGGGACTATCACGCTCGGCATCGCTACCATCGGCTTGCGATGTCGTAATGTGAAAAGTACCCCTTACAGTCCTTGCTGCTGCAACCTAAAACCAAAAGTCCTTTGTCAGAGTTACATCTATTCCATTCCCTATTAATACCACTGTTAGCTGCATTCACGGTAGCAATATCTGCTGGAGGAAGGATAGTTAGGGATTAGTGGAAGCATATAGGATTTTTTAATGATAAACAGTCCCCTTCTATAGTTACACTGCTGTTGTAACCTAAAAGCTAAAGTCCTTTCCAGGGCTAATTAATCATTGCCCTTTCTTAGGGTCAAGCCTCTGTTACCTGCATTCATAAGAGAGGAAAAATCATAACCACAATCTAAAGCAGGCTCAGACTGGACCATTGGAAAATCCTGGAATTTTCCGGTGGAGCCGGCTGCAGGCCTAACACTGACAACAGATAAAAGGCTCCTCATCCTCCTACCCTAGTACAGCTATTCACTTCTGAGCTAATCTGCACCCATAGTGGCACACACCCTTTTTCTCTTGCTGTTCTTGAGCTAGGTGTTGGAGTCAAACTTACACCTATGCAGGATAAGTGCCAGTAACACCTTTCCTACACAGGTTTCTCCTGCTGCGCTTTCTATACCTGGGGCAGCACAACAGAAGGAGGCAGTGTGCCACTATACAGTGGGAATATAAGCATTTAATACACTGCTGATTTTGCAAGTTTTCCCACTTACAAAGAATGGAGAGCTCTGTAATTTTTATCATAGGTATGCTTCAACTGTGACAGCTAGAATCCCCCCAAAAAGTCCAGAAAATCACATTGTATGATTTTTAAATAATTAATTTGAATTTTATTGCATGAAATAAGTATTTGATCACCTAGAAACTAGCATGAATGCTTGCTTTATGAAGCCTTTGTACTCTGTACTCATTACCTGTATTAATTGCACCTGTTTGAACTTGTTACTTGTATAAAAGACACTTGTCAACACACTCAATCAATCACACTCCAACCTCTCCACTATAGCCAAGACTAAATAGCTCTCTAAGGACACCAGGGATAAATGTGTAGACCTGCACAAGGTTTGGCTGGGCTCTACAAGACAATCACCAAGCAGCTTGATGAGAAGGCAACAACTGTTGTCGCAATTATTAGAAAAGGAAGAAACACAAGATGACTGTCTATCTTACTTGGTCTGGGGCTCTAGGCAAGATGCCACCTAGTGTGGTAAGGATGATTCTGAAAGTCATCAGGAATCAGACCAGAACTACATGAGAAGACCTGGTCAATAACCTGAATAGAGCTGGGACCACGGTCTCAAAGATTACCATTAGTAACACACTACACCATTATGGATTAAAGGCCTGCAGGGCACACTATGTCCCCCTGCTCATTCTAGCACATGTACAGGGTCATTTGAAGTTCACCAGTGATCATCTGGATGATCCAGAAGAGGCATGGAAGAAGGTCATGTCATCAGATGAGACCAAAATAGAACTTTTTGGTATCAACTCCACTCATCGTATTTGGAGGAAGAAGGATGAGTACAACCCCAAGAACACCATCCCAACCATGAACATGGGGGTGGAAACATCATACTTTTGGGGTACTTTTCTGCAAAGGGGACAGGACCACTGCACAATATTGAAGGGAGCATGGATTGAGTCATGTATTACGAGATTTTGAACAACAACTTTCTTACCTCACTAGGCGTATTGAAGACGGATCGTGACTGGGTCTTCCAAAATGACTGACCCGAAACAAATAGCCAGGGCTTTATAGAGGGTATGTTGGGGAGGGTTGTGGTGGACTTTTTTAAAGAGAGCATATCTTCATGTAAAGGGGGCAAAGGTAAGGTGTCAATTCGTAATGAATTGATGATGCCCTACAATTTTTTAATTCACTTTTTTTCTCCATCTCGTTTCGTTATTGAGATAAAAATGCTAACTCTGTTGTTTTCCACCAGGTGACACTATAGGTGGTTTCATTGCGTACCGTATGGCTACTTTACTATACCTAGACACCACTTCTATGCCTATAGCAGCCGCTGTTCTCCAGTTAATATAGGTAAGGATGGTTGACCTTGGGGAGATCAACATCCAACACCGCGGAGACACCATCACGTGTTTCTCAACGCAGTGACAATAGAACAAGGCCCCCTGGGACAATATGCAAAACAAAAATGCCGCGGAGACCCCATCACATGTTTCTCTACGCTGGCAGGAAACTAGCCAGGTCTTTCACTGGGAAGGAACAACCACGGGAAGGGCAGTCTCCAGTCAAGGAAACCGCCTATACCAAAACATGGTATCCATCCACAGACAGCTGTTTCGGGGTATTTGCCTCTCATCAGTGTGGAGTAGGACACTGGCTAGTGGGAGCAATGCCTAGTAGAAGACTACATAGGTAAGGATGGTTGACCTCGGGGAGATCAACATCCAATACCGTGGAGACACCATCACGTGTTTCTCAACGCAGTGACACTAGAACAAGGCCCCCTGGGAAAATATTCAAAACAAGAATGTCGCGGAGACACCATCAAATGTTTCTCAACGCTGGCAGGAAACTAGCCAGGTCTTTCACCGGGAAGGAACAACCACGGGAAGGGCAGTCTCCAGTCAAGGAAACCGCCTATACCAAAACATGGTATCCATCCACAGACAACTGTTTCGGGGTATTTGCCCCTCATCAGTGTGGAGTAGTACACTGGCTAGTGGGAACAATGCCTAGTAGAAGACTACATAGGTAAGGATGGTTGACCTCGGGGAGATCAACATCCAACACCGCGGAGACACCATCACGTGTTTCTCAACGCAGTGACAATAGAACAAGGCCCCCTGGGACAATATGCAAAACAAAAATGCTGCGGAGACACCATCACATGTTTCTCAACGCTGGCAGGAAACTAGCCAGGTCTTTCACTGGGAAAGAACAACCATGGGAAGGGCAGTCTCCAGTCAAGGAAACCGCCTATACCTCCTTGACTGGAGACTGCCTTTCCAGTGGTTGTTCCTTCCCGGTGAAAGACCTGGCTAGTTTCCTGCCAGTGTTGAGAAACATGTGATGGTGTCTCAGTGGCATTCTTGTTTTGCATGTTCTCAAGTTATTGGCGGTGGACAGGATATGGTTGGACACACTGTATAGACAGGCTTTTTAAATTGTTTTTAATTCATGTTTGGTTAAGTGTATAGTAGAATTCTGTATCAATGTATTAAATTAATAATTATTTAAATTTATTAAATATTATTATCTTTTATTTAGTGATTTTTCGTGTATGGCACATTCTTTCCTTCTTGCATTGTAGAAAGTGTGGGCAGGTGTGTCTAGTCAAAAACCCTATAATTTGTGAATGGTACATTGACAAGCCCCTACTACTTGACTAACATCATTAATCCAGTCATTGTGCCTCTGCATGAACAACACCGACCTAATTTCATTTTCATGAACGACAATGCTCCAGCTCATCGAGGTCACTTCATTCGGAAAATGGCTCCTGGAGACCAAGGTACTTCAAAATGAGTGGCCTACAATTTCTCCAGACTTGATACCCATAGAAAACCTACGGAATTAGCTTAAGTTACTGTGTAGAGGCTCATAACTCTGTACCCCAGAACTTCATTGACCTGAGGGTCACCTTCCAAGAATATTGCTATGCTATGCCTCAGGAGACAATAACTTCACTTTTGAACAGTATGAGACATCATTGTCAAGCTGTATTTGATGCTTAAGGCCACATGACAAGTTATTAAGACATTGCCTTTTTTTTTTTGGGTGGGCGGATTACCCGCCACTGTTGGCTTTTGTTTTGATAAATTGTTTGAGATGTGGAAAACATCATTGCAGGCTTCTACTTAAATGCCCTACTTTCATGAAAAAATATCACTATAGCATGAACTTTTTATGTTTTCCACAAACTTTACCAGAAAGGCAAGTATACCTAATTGTTTTTGAGTATTTATCCCATCCAGGCTGTGATAGGATATAACAAAAAAGGACAATGAAAACACCCAAACAGGACAGGATAAAAAACAGAAAGAACAAATACATTTATTAGTAACCATCAGCATTATCACCAAGAAGAAAAGGACCATATCTCAGCAGACCAGGGAATTGACCCCAGAGCATGAGGTAACCAGATCAAATCCCAAAACTGAGACATGACAACTGCTATACCAAAGGAGTATTAAATATAGCGCAAATAGAGCAAACTGTGAGTCTGAAAACTGTAGTTGAAAAAAATGACAAGGAAATTGAAATGTGTGGGTGAACAGAGACTAATTCAGGAATAACTAAATTGGCAGTGTTAAAAGGCCAGCTGGTCGTTTCTGCTGTCAGCTTTTTCATGTCTTTGGTCCTGTACAGTTTTTAACATAATATCTCTAGCTCGAGGTGCTCTTAGGATGTCTATGTTATTAAGTGATGTTCACTATATATACAGTATATGTAATGTGGTATGGGGCGGTAGCCATGGGTGAGTGCTGTGTTTTCTGCCCCCCTGGCATGGTTCAAAAAATGGGAGGTTCCTGTGTTTGTATGTGATCTTGTTGTTGTTGCATCTTTACATTCAGGCCTGCCGCGCTCTGTACGGAATCCAACCCCTTTATCCCCAGGATGACTTATGACCATGTGATATTTCAGTTTTTCTTGTTTCTTGTTTAATAAATTTGCAAAAATGTCTATATTTCTGGGGGTTTTTGTCAAGATGGGGTGCAGAGTGTACATTAATGAGAAAAAATGAACTTTTTTGAATTTACCAAATGGCTACAATGAAACAAAGAATGAAAAATTTAAAGGGGTCTGAATACTTTCCGTACCCACTGTACATTACATTATCAACAATGTAACATCTTATACATTACTATACCATACATTAAACATTATAATAACACTGCTATACATAACTTTATTCCAGTGTACATTATACAGAAACACAATACATTTCACATGGCATGTCACAACATTATGCAGGAAATTATTAACTCTGTTGTACCCTATTTCCAGCAAACCCATTTAAGCATTCCACATCACAATTCACAATACAGTAATAAAATTGTTGTCTTCAGGGGAGAATGTGACAGCACTTATGCCTCCTTATACACAGTGACAAGCAAAAAAGTAACAATGTTTTGAACTTTTGACTTTCATGCTTCATATCTTGCCATGTATTACAGCTTTTAGCGTGAGACTACCATCATTTTATAGACAATCATCTTGCTATCTCATACAGATATTTAACTAGCAACTCTTTAGTACATGATTAGTTATGCAGCTTCTTGTAATGTCATTGCATTGTTACTGTTTTGCTCCTAAAAATATGAATTTAAATTTTTATTATTTTGTAAATCCCTCTTTGGCTTTCAACATTGCCTGAATGCTCCTGGACATGCTCTTAATCAGATTCAAGTATGTATCGACCGAAATCTGACTCCAAATCTCTTCTACACTTTCCAAATGTTGTTGCATACTAGTCAACTCAATTTGGTATGTATACATCTTTTTGTTCAACTCTGTCCACAAGTCTTCGATTGAGTTGAGGTCTGGGCACTGTCGTGGCCAGTCCAGCACCTCTACTTCCTTGTCATTGAACCATTTCTTCAGTAATATTGACGTATGCTTGGGGTTATTGCCCTTCTGGAATACTATATCGTCTTTTTTATAACCATAGTACTCGAGTGTAAAAAGTAAGTTATCTTGTAGGATATTCACATATAGCTCAGCATTGAGATCACCATTGATCCTGGTCAAGTATCCAACACCTTTTGTCTGTGAAACAACTTAATATCAGGCTTCCTCCATTGAGCTTGACAGTTCCTTGAATTTCTCTATCTATTAGCCCCTTTTTTCTTTGTTTCTTCCAGACCCATTTGCATTCATCAGAGCCTAGTCTAATGACTTATGTCTCATTGCTTCAAATCACCTTTTGAACATCTTTGCAAACTCAAGCTGACGCTTCTGATGATAGTAAAGTTGAGAATTCTGCATCTTTTTTCGGGCCACCATTCCAGACTTATATAACATTCATCGCATGGTGCTTGCATGGATGTCTGTGATACTACGAAGCATATGAGCCACTTCCATTGCCATGTTTGTCGCACCAGAATAGATAGACCTTGTGAAAAGCCAACTTATTGACTCCGATATTTTGCCTGGACATCCACCTCTTGGCATTTGAATGGATAGACAAAATTAATTTTGTATTCTTCCAACTGTCATGGCACTCAAATAATTGGCAATTGTCTTGGCCAAGAGACCACTATCAATGAGCTGGATGATGCTGCTTCTCTTTTCTTGGGAAATCTTCCTTATGGTTGCTCCTCAATTTGAACCAGTGAATTTTCACTTGGGAATGAACCTAATAACACACTGATCTATTAGGAAATGTGAGGACAGGTTGTAATTTGTAGTATACAGGAAGAAAAAGATTTTCAAACAACCAGGAGCAAATCAGCAACCATACAGTATCATGACAAGAATCTGCATAACTATTCATATGCTAAATAGTTGCAAGTCATACATATTTATGTATGAGATAACCAAGATGATTGCCTATAAAATGAAGGTAGTCTCACGCTCAAAGCTTTAGTAAATGTTGAGATATGAAGCCTGAAAGTCAACGTTCAAAACATTGTTCCCTTTTGCTTGTCACTGTATATGTTGCAGAAATCAGCAAGCTATTCTAGTCTTTACTCAACTATTCAATTGCTTTGCTGTAATAAAGGTGCAAAAAAAAAATCTCTCGCAGTATAACTTTTAAATCAATTCATTTTTACTTCCATCATCCTTTTATGTTATTAATAATTCTCTATTATTACCCAATTTTGCATATGTCCCATTTTTATATTTCTAATTTCAGCAAAGATGTGGTCTATTAACACAGTCAATATTATGTTTCTATCATTATTATAGCCGGCTTTAAGGGGGCTTTACACGCTACGACATCGCTAATGTGAACTCGTTGGGGTCACGGAATTGGTGACGCACATCCGGCCGCATTAGCGATGCTGTTGCGTGTGACACCTACGAGCGATTTTGCATCATTGCAAAAACGTGCAAAATCACTCATCGGTGACATGGGGGTCCATTCTCAAAAATCGTTACTGCAGCAGTAATGAAGTTGTTCCTCATTCCTGCGGCAGCACACATCGTTCCGTGTGACACCGCAGGAACGAGGAACCTCTCCTTACCTGCCTCCCGGCCGCTATGCTGAAGGAAGGAGGTGGGCGGGATGTTACATCCCGCTCATCTCCGCCCCTCCACTTCTATTGGGCGGCTGTTCAGTGACACAGCTGTGACGTCGCTGTGATGCTGAACGAACCGCCCCCTTAGAAAGGAGGCGGATCGCCGGTCACAGCGACATCGCCGGGCAGGTAAGTAGTGTGACGGGTCTGGGCGATGTTGTGCGGCACGGGCAGCGATTTGCCCGTGTCGCACAACAGATGGGGGCGGGTACCCATGCTAGCGATATCGATACCGATATCGCAGCGTGTAAAACAGCCTTTAGACAAAGGGTGACCATGGGCAAATATTAACAGTGGGACTCCAAATGCTAATATATTTGTACTATCACACAGAAATATTTAGTTGTGAGGTGATTTCAGACCATTAAACTAGTGCAATTCAACTATAGTTAAGTTGTTCGGTATTTGTTTACTGGCCTCTATATACAACTTGACAAAGAATGATGATTTAGAATTATCACTAAGGGTACCGTCTCATTAAACGACGTACCAGCGATTCTGACCACGATGTGACCTGGTCAGGATCGCTGTTGCTTCGCTACATGGTAGCTGGTGAGCTGTCAATCAGGCAGATATCATCAGCGACCAGCCACCAGGCACCAGGGACTCTGCGCTTGGTAACCAAGGTACACATCGCTTTACTAAGCTTGCTTTACGTTGCTTGGTTACCCGATATTTACCTTGGTTACCAGCGTACACCGCTTAGCGCTGGCTCCCTGCACACGTAGCCAGGGTAAATATCGGGTAAGTAAACAAAGCGCTTTGCTTAGTAACCCGATGTGTACTCTGGATACGTGTGCAGGGATCCAGCACTAAGCGGTGTACGCTGTTAACCAAGGTAAATATCGGGTAACCAAGCAAAGCGTTTTAGTTAGTTACCCGATATTTACCTTGGTTACCAGCATACGCTGCTTACACAGAGTCTGTGCTCCTTGGTCTCCCGCCGTCAAACACGCCGATGTGTGCTGGACAGCGGGAGACCAACGAGCAAAAAATAAACCACAACAGTGTTTAACGATCAGTGATTTCACACCAGGGGCCAGGTCGCTGCTTAGTGTCTCACACAGTGAGATCGCTGATGAGGTCACTGGTACGTCACACAACCTGTGACTCAGCAGCGATCTTGCTAGCGATCTCGCTATGTACTGAGAAGCACCACTAACAGATCGCTCAGTCCCCATATAGCATCATGTTATCGGCATCACATCTCATGTTTACAAATGATAATGTGCTGATCAAAACAAAAAATTTTCTTAAACAATATACAAAAATCAAATTCAATATTACTACTATAGAGTGATTGTATATTGGTAGATACCAGTTCTTAAGATCATGTTAAGACATTACCATCTTTTCAATTAGCCATTGAAAGATATTAACCACTGAGGTTTGGTTTTAAACAATTTTTATCAATGCAGATATAGGGATTTAAAGGTGACACTCTCCCTCATTGAATCATCCAATGTTCCCGTCAGTTCCATCTGGTTAAGACCATTGAAGACTAAAAAACTCTATTACAGATCTGCTTTATAAAGCCTACTGACCATTTATTCATACTTGTGAATACAGGCCCTCCTAGTACTGTTGGGTGCCCCCTAGTGCTGTTCGTACACCCAGTTCTGTCTGTGTCCCCAAGTGAGGTCCGTGCCACCGCCAGTGCTGTCCTTGTCACCCCAGTCCTGTCTGTGCCCCCCTAGTGCTGTCTGTGCTACCCAGTGCGGTCCATACCACCACCAGTGCTGTCCGTGCCCATCAGTGCTGTCCGTGCACCCCAGTGCTGTCTGTGCTCCCAATTGCTGTCTGTGATGCTGCCAGTGCTGTCTGTGCAACTGCTAGTGCTGTCCTTGTCTACAGTCCTGTCTGTGCCCCCTGAAGTGCTGTCTATGTTTCCCATTGTTGGCCATGCCATCGCCAGTGCTGTCCATGCTCGACAGTGCTGTCTGTGCCCCCCAGTGATGTCTGTGCCCCAGCCCCTCTTGTGATGTATATTCCCCAGCCCCTACTGTGATGTAAATGCCCCAACATCTCCTCTGATGTATATGCCCCAGCCCCTCCTGTAATGTATATGCCCCAGCATCTCATGTGATGTATATGTGACGCCCTGGGAAAGCCAGGGGTCACAGGTCACAACACCACCACACCCTACACCCCAGATAGGTACACCAAAGCTACACAAAAATCCTTGTTGCCTTCCTCCAGGGGCTGATGTCCACACCAGGGGGTGGGCCAGGCGGTTGGCTCCGCCCACCGAGGAGTTCACAGCCCTGGAGGCGGGAAAACCAGACAGATGAGTTTAGGGAGAGTTTGGAGGAGGAAGTGAGAAGAGTTAGAAGTTAGAGTTCAGAGTAGTAGGAGCTGAAGTGAAGTGAAGTGGTAGAGGAGCAAGAGAGAGGAGTAAAGGTGGAAGAGAAAGTGACAGTTGAGAAAGCCTGAAGTTGGTCCGGGTGTGTGCCCCAGACTGAGAACAGCAAGGTTAGCAGACGGCGGAGACTGTCTGCAGGAGAGGCTGCTTGGAGGTTGCCAGAAGGACCGTGGACGGGTGGTGGCCCGGCGGTACCGGAGCGGTATACGAAGAGCAGTCAGCACCATTGGCAGGGGCCTTTCGGATCCCGGCAAGGCTAGGAGTCACCGTGAATTTGCCAAATCCGTCAGTGAAGGGGACCTCTGGGTCTCCCAACCACCAAGTCCCGATTGAAGGCAACAGTCCAACCGTTAGAGAGAGACACCGCCACCGCCAGGGCACCAGTTTCTCAGGGCCAGCGCCTGCGGGCAAAGTAGGGCTCCTTCGGCCCATAACCAAGTCGGGGAGCGGGTTACCGGTGGGAACCCATCGCTACCATCATCATCTCAGGTGCAGGAAAAGGGACCGTTACCGTCAACTACTGGGGAAAAGTAACTGCAGCCATCCGTGGGAACCGTCTTTCCAGCCGTGTGTTTTACCGAGAACTGTGTCCCCGTCTCAGGCTGAGTGAGTACCACAGTGCCGTGAGGCACAGCGCTGCCCCCGCGTCCCTGCACCCCACCAAGCCCTGCACCGGCCCCGCCATCCCTCATCACCCACCTCATCACTGGGCCCCAGGACAACCACCCCCTACCCACGGAGGGGAGAACCAACAACTTTGCTGCTCCCTGTCATCGCTCCCGGGATCTCCATACAGAGCAGCGGTGGTGTCCACATAATCACCACAACCGTGGGTGGCGTCACGGACAATAAACAATCCCCAAAACCAATCCCCTTTTCACTCACGGGCGAGGAGCACCGCTCGAGTCCCCGGGATCCGGCCCATCGCTCGAGCCACCGAGCAGCAGCAGGCCGCAGCAGCCGCGGTGGCCGGACCCGAGCAGGTGGGAGAGCGCGGCGTCCCCTCCTCCGCCCGCGACATATACACCCCAGCCTCTCCTGTGATGTATTTGCCCCAAGCCCTTCCTTTGATATATATGCCCCTCCTGTGATGAATATGCCTCCAGAGTCTCCTGTAATGTACATGAATGCCCCCAGCCACTCCTGTAATGTACATGCTCCATCTTCTTCTGTGATGTATATGCCCCAAGCACCTCCTGTGATACATATGCCCCTCCTGTGATGTATATGCCCCAGCGTTTCCTGTGATGTATATGAATGCCCCCAGCCCCTCCTGTAAGGTACATGCCCCATTTTCTTCTGTGATGTATATGCCCCCAGGCCCCTTCTGTGATGTGTATACCACCTGCATTTCCTGTAATTTATGCGCCCCAGTGTCTCCTGTGATATGAATGCCCTAGCGTCTCCTGTGATGTCTATGCCCCAAGCCTCTCAAGACTGAGACAAACATGGAAAAGCAGTTGTGAGAAGCAACATAAACAATATCACCTAGCATCACAGCCAGAGCAAAGAGAAGTAGGTCCATCCACCACAGTATGGGTGAGTTAATTGTTTGATCAAATATAGCAGTGTAATTTTCAAGTTCACAATTCTGCGCAGCCCCTTAAGGTTGTAGAAAATTCCAAATGGCTCCCGGCACCGGCAGAAAAAAGGTTCTCCACTCCTGTTGTAGTGGATGGTGAGATATAGAGACAGAAAGTCAAACGTTAAAAATATTGTTAAACTTTTACGCATCAGTTCATATTCAACCTAAGGTTTTTTAGATGGCTTTTCTCACAGCCCAGTAAAAAGAACACAGCTCTGGTTGATAACTTGGTCTGGATTTCCAAAGCAATGGATTAAGTATGCAAAAAAGGAATTAATCAATATGATTTTATTACTCAAACTAGTGGTATTGCTGACTAATAACACTATTCTTCAAAGCTTGATTTCTCACTGCTGGAGCAACAGATTATTAAAAAATATGTATCATTTTTATTACTGCATATTGGCAACTATAACAAAGCAGGTATAGTTTTTAATGGTCTATTAGGTCTTTTGTACCCCATCACCAGATTTAATATTAAAATCCTGACCAGTTCCCATTAAAGTATTTATAGTGGTACTTGATGTCCCTTCTGAGAATTCCTGATTCATTGTTGTTTAGTATGTGTTCTAGCCATATAATCTAAGCCTTGCTATATGTTGTAATGCAAACCAGACCTGGTGAAGTAGATATTTTAATTCAGCCTATTTATATTAAATAATAGCTAAATCATTGAATTTAGGGCAAAGTTTGTTTGATGGTTTCCACTACATGTACACTAGAACTAAAAAGGATGTATCCAAATTGAAGGCATTGTGACCCCTATAGTTGGAGTTATGTTCATCCCTTTGAGCAGTGCACTAGTGCTTTTACTGGATTGCCCAAATACATTTTGAAAAATTGTCTATGACTCTCAAATATCCAGACGATTGTCTCTGACCTCTGGATAGACATGTCACAAGGTCCATAGACGTTTTTCATTCATTTTCTAACAGACAAAATCATTCACCCAATTGTTGGCTTCCCTCACTGAGATTCTCCAGAAGGCAATTTTGTCGGTAAAGATGGTTAAAGAGTAGAGATGGGCAAACCCGCAGATGTCTGGTATTGGCTGGTTCAACCGGGTTTAGAAAAAAAAAATTCCAGTTCGAAATTGATCCAGGATATCTGCCTGGACACCGGTCCCCATATGTATGTATGGGGACCCAAATCCATCGCTTTAAAATGGTGGTTGAAGGGATAGGGGGATTAGAGCAGATGCTTTATACTTACCGAGTCCCCATGTGGCGGTAAAACTTCATACATATGCACTGCTTCCCTCACACACTGGCAGTGCCAGCATCTCTGATTGGCTGCATTCAGACAGCGCCCCCACCCTGTGTGACGGCGTGTCTGACTGCATGCAATACAGACGCTTTGTGTGTCTATATTGGTGTAAAAATAAATACGTAAATAAATTGGTGTAGGGTCCCCAAATATTATAATACCCAGTACAGATGAAGCATATGGTTACAGGCTGCAGCTCCAAGACATGTGCTTATCTTGGATGTGTATCAAAATAAGAGGAACTGCATGCGGCTTTTTTAAAAAAAAGCTATTTATTTAAATAAATAATTTAAAAACCAGTGTGCTCTCCCCCTAATTATGATACTCAGCCATCATGAAGCCAATAGCTGAGGCTGGTATTCTTAGGCTGAGGAGACGCATAGTTATTGGAACCCCTAGCTTAAAAATAGCAGCCTGCAGCCACCCATAATTGTTGTATCCACTAGATGCGACATCCCGACACTTTACCCTGCTCATGCCGATTGCCCTGGTGCGGTGGCAACTGGAGTAATAAGGGGTTAATGACAGCTCAGAGTTACCACTAAGCACCATGAGCCCGACTCTATTAGTAATCGGTAAGTAAAAAGAAACAAAATACAGACATCAAAAAAATCCTTTATTTGAAATAAAATGCAAAAAATCCTACCCTCTTTCTCCAATTTATAATCCCCAAAACACCCAGTTCAGATGTATTCCACACAAGGTCTCACAACGATTCCAGCTCTGCTACATACATACTGAAGTGACTGCACATTGGCACAGGACATGTCTGCACGCTGTGGACATCAGGCAGAGAATGACTAACCCGCAGTGATGAGCAGTGACATCACTCAGTTTATTTGTGGTCACAGCTGCAGGTTACCATGGTACCCCAGCTTTACACGCAGGTAAACTGAACTCAGGTGACCTCATTAAACTCAGTGACCTCACCTCAGGTGTAGAGTTTTGAGCCATAGTTTCTTAGTTCCATGAAAATTTTCACCTGTCTTATCAGTTTGCACGGTGGAGAATTTCTCTATTGTGTGTTGCAAAAAAGGACATAAGGGAAAAAGTGAATTCCTATAATGAAAAATATATTCATTTTCATAATGACTGCAAATCAATTTATGTGACTTTTAGTGCAGTCCAATCACTACAATTAACACAAGTCTTAGAGTAATTTAAATAATATATTCAGATAATTTAATCCGCAACATGAAAGCTGACCTAAATATTGGCTGCTCCCAAATCAATAACACATAACTAATTAGGATCTTTCTCTTTCCCAGTTGCTAAGGTGACTGGTGACAGATACAGAACACTGAGAAAGTGATGCTTGCAATAAAGCCCAATGTATTGTAAAATCCTAGTATTTAAAAATAGAAATATCTTTTGTTTGTAGGAGAAAGCAGTACATGGTAATTTACTGCAATTGTCTTTTCCGATGCCTGGGTTTATATCATTAAGCCCTGTATCTGCTGCTTTGTAAAACAATACTTTATGTAGGAAAGAGACAAAGAGACAAAGAGTGCTCCCTAATAAAACAAACATGTATCAGAAATATGACCAAATAAATACCAAGCACTGAGTTTCCTCTAATCTGTTTATTTTGCTTCAGGGAAAGGCTATATGATTTCCCAACTTATGTAGACGACCGATAAGGTAACATGACTATATATACATAGTTACATTTCAAAGTAAACCATTTTATTTGCCAAGGTGACTAGAAATTTAAATTTTAAGTTTTGCTATACATATTGGACCTCTAACACCTAGACCTTTTCTACGCAATTTTAAAGGATGACAGTCCCTATCTCTAACTGGAGAAACATATTGGTTAAATGAGAGGCCAATTTATTGGTAACCATACTTTGAAGTAACTGTCCTGTATGTATGTGACAAGTAACACTATAGGGTACTTTACACGCTGCGATATCGGTACCGATATCGCTAGCAAGCGTACTCGCCCCTGTCGGTTGTGCGACGTGCAAATCGCTGCCCGTAGCGCACAACATTGCTAACACCCGTCACACGGACTTACCTTCCCTGCGCTGTCGCTCTGGCCGGCGATCCGCCTCCTTTCTAAAGGGGCAGTTCTTGCGGCACAGCGACGTCACACGGCAGCCGTCCAATAGCAGAGGAGGGGCGGAGATGAGCATCCGGAACATGCCGCCCACCTCCTTCCTTCCTCATTGCCGGTGGATGCAGGTAAGGAGATGTTCGTCGTTCCTGCGGTGTCACACATAGCGATGTGTGCTGCCGCAAGAACGATGAACAACATTGTACCTGCAGCAGCAACGTTATTAAGGAAATGAACGACGTGTCAACGAGCAACGATTTTTTGTGTTTTTGCGCTCGTTGATCGTCCCTTATTGGTGTTACACGCTGCGATGTCGCTAACGGCACCGGTTGTGCGTCCTAACGACAATGTCGCAGCGTGTAAAGCACCCTTATGTCTGACCACTATATGACATCTATATTGTATTTTTACCAGTTTTCCTCTCTAATTTGCAAATAACAGGGAGTCGGGAAAGAAGACTAGGTGCTGTGATCACTTCTATACACAGCACATACAGAGAGGGATTCCTGTTTTTCATTAATTTATTAGCCCACAGAATCAAGCTGCAAAAGCATGGAGGAATTTATATAACATAGCTAAGTTGTCTGGATGTGAACTAGATTTGGGGTGAGGCCAGTTATTAAAAAGTTCACCATGTCGTTTCTATTTCCCCCTGTTTCCTCTCCCTGCTCTTTGCTCCTCTCCCATCTCCTATACATATAGTATAATGGGCTGTATCACATGACACTTGCAGTCCCTCTGGTCTAAGAAAGATGGAATGGAACGGTTATTGCAGAGTGGATAACAAGTTAAAAAGCAAAGGAGAGGGGAACAAATGTCTGATTTCTGTGATAAGATACATTAACTTTTGTATCTTATTACAGAAATCAGACAATTTATATATTCCTATACTATTGATTTATGCAAAGATTGTTGAACATACAGTATCTTTTTAACTATTTAATATTTGTTGGCCTTTCAGCTTATTTTTTTTTTTCTGTCATGTTAATTTGCAACCTGGATGACATACGTACAGGAAGTACAAGAAGCAATGGGATGAAACTAAAAGGAAGGAGATTCAGATTAGACATTAGGAAAAACTTTCTGACAGTGAGGGTGGTCAGGGAGTGGAACAGGCGACCACGGGAGGTGGTGAGCTCAACATCAATGGAAATATTCAAGCAGAAACTGGCTAAACATATAGCTGGGATGATTTAAGAAAGCCTGCAGTCACAGGGGGTTGACCCGATGGCCCTTGAGGTCCCTTTCAAATCTACCATTCTATGATTCTATGATCCTGTTCTGACTGCATTGACATTTGACTTAGCAGCCTTGAAAGAGGAGCAGAGGACCAGCTTTTTTGTTCTTGGTTTTTGTATGCATTCAGGATGCTTAAAATCCAGATGGATAAGTCTGTTATATTTATATATTTTTATTTCTTAGTTGACAACTGTTGATTAGTATAAATATATCTTAGTCCACCTATGGCATGTAAAATCTACTGTTTGTGAGTAGACATCAGTGAACCTGAGGTTCAATGTTCGTACCAAACACAGACTTTACAAAAAAAAAAATAGAGTTCGGATTGGAGTTCGTGTGCTTTAAGTATGCAAATCCCTCACGTGAGCATCGCAGTGCTCGGGTATGCTTGGTGCTCAGTCCAGTGCAAGCCGCTTGCAGTGTTTGAACTGCTAGTACTGTGGGTAACAACACCGTGATCGGATGTAGTATGCACACAAAAAATGGAAAACCCTGCCCATTCACCCCCGGAACTGTTCTGTTCTTTGCTGACTGCATGTAGATGATGACTTCCATTGGGGTTCACGTCAAGTCTGGCTGTACTCGCTGAACTGAACTCCCACAGGTCCGTTCATCTCTATTTGTGAGGTATGAAGAAAACTTGCTATTCTGTATACTAGTCTTGAACATTCTATGTGTGATAACCATCTGCAGGCTGCCCATGGACCAGTTACACATTCTACTGAATCTATTGAGCCATGCTTGGTCATACCCACCTTCCACTAAGCTCCATCCACTTTGTAAAAAGTTGAAAGAGCTGGCATAAAAACACTAAAATTCATAACATTTTCACCCAAAGACATGTTTTGCAAAACCTACCTACTTTTATTGCAGTTTTTTTTGTCATAAAATGCTTCATATATCAGCCTTTCAGTGTACATTTATTCTTCATCTCAGCAGTTCGATGGAGAAAATAGACTCATCAAGTCATCACTTGAAAGGCAAACCAAACTTTTCTCTGATATTATTGTCAATGATGTTGAAAGTTCATAAAACTGCCAAGATTAATATAAAATTACCAGCAATTCCCAAATGATCAAGTTATATAACAGCAAACATTACAGACACTGTGCAAAGATAACATCTACTCTAATTTCCAAATCAATGTATTTTATTACTTAATTTATGTGACAGTTAAACATTTCATTTATGGTTATGTAGTAATATTAAATACTAGTGTACAATTGATGGTGAATATGTGCAGGATTACAAAACATGACTCTGTGTACGATACATGCTCATTCTATTTTTTAACCCCTTCACCCTCGGGCGATTTTCTGTTTTTCCATTTGTTTGGTTTTTTTGCTCACCTTCTTCCAAGAACCGTAACTTTATATTTTTTCCGTCAACCTTGTCATATAAGGGCTTGTTTTTTGCGAGATGAGCTGTACTTTTAAATGAAACCATAAGTTTTACCATATAGTGTGCTGGAAAACAGCAAAAAAATTTCAAGAGCAGAAAAACTGCAAAAAAAGTGTGATCGCATAATAGTGTTTGGGATATTTTATTCACTATATTCACTATATGATAAAACTGATGTGTTGGCATGATACCTCAGGTTGGTACGAGTTTGTAGACACCAAATCTGTATAAATTTACTTTTATCTAAGGGCTTAAAAAAATTCACAAGTTTGTCCAAAAAGAGTGGCACACTTTTTGCGTCATTTTCCGACACTTGTAGCGTTCTCATTTTTTGGAATCTATGGCGGTGCAATACGCAGCGTAAATGCATGAAATTCGGCAACATGCACATGAGCCCTTACACTCACACGCAGTGAGAGAAAGTGACTCATGATAGCTATAAGAGTCATCAGATGACCCTGTGCTACCATGGCAACCACCGGAAGTCTCATGATCACGTCATGTGACTTCCGATGGGGGTGGGTAAGTTATGCTTACACTGATACACAGAATTTGACAGCGAGATGTAAGGGGTTAATAGGCGTGGGTGGAACGCGATTCTACTTGTGCCTGGCAGGCACAAATGTCAGCTGCTGAAATCAGCCGACATGTCCGCAGATTGCCACAGACTGCCGACAGCAGCCTGTGGGGATTAACCTCACACTATCCATGAAATCATGTGTCGGGAAGAGATTAATAGGTGTTTAGTTATTTGAAGTCAGCAAATGAGATTTAATGTTGATAAATGTATAGTAATGCACCTAGGATGGAGTAATCCTGTTATCCCAACAAATTATTACCCCTCTATAAATCACTTGTAAGGCCACATCTTTAATATGGGAAAAAGGTTTGGACTCTACATTTTAAAAAGGACATTCAGAGGTTAGTCAGTGCAAAGGCGGGCAACTATATCATTGCAAGGATGGAAGACCTACAATATGATGAGAGATTGAAAAAGTTAGATTTGTTTAGCTTAGAAAAAAGATGTCTCAGATTAATCTCAGTCAGGGCCGGTTTCGGGGTTTTGTGGGCCCCAGGCAAAAGAGACTCAGTGGGCCCCATCCAAATGTAGACATGCACATACTCAGATACGTACACATACAGGCATATGTACATAAACACGTTTAAAGATAAATTCACAAAAACACATCTAAATAGACATAATTATACACACAGTAATATACACTGACATACATAGATGCAGATCATACATACAGACACAGACACATTAGACATATTTCTAATCTGAGGAAGCCGGCAGCAGCCTCACTCAACTCCCCTGCTTGTCTCCCATCCAGCTCCTCCCAGGCATGTGGCTGTGCCATGCTGATTGGTTGCCATGACTAACAGACATGGCCATGCGGGGTGCACACTAATACTGCTGTATATACATAACAGGAGGCGCTGGGGATATACAGCATTTTGGGTAACATACAGCTCTAGAGGGGAACACTCGGCTCTTGAGGGGGTATACAGCACTGGGCTGGAGGGGACATACAGCTCTGGGTGGTATACAGCACTGGGGTGGGGGGACATACAGCTCTGGGGGTATAGAGCACTGGAGTGGGGGGATAAAGCTCTGGGGTATACCGCACTGAGGTGGGGGACATACAGCTCTGGGAGTATACAGCACTGGGGTGGGGGACACATAGCTCTAGAGGGGGGTATAGAGCACTGGGGTGAAGGGAACATACAGCTCTGGGGTATAGAGCACTGGAGTCGGGGGACAAACAGCTCAGGGGAGTATACAGCACTGGGGTGGAGGGAGATACAGCTCTGGAGGTATAAAGCACTGTGGTGGAGGACAGAGTTCTGAAGGGTATATAGCACTGGGGGTCAGGGGACAGGCAGTTCTGGGAGGGTAAACAGTATTGGGGTCAGGGAACACAGTTCTGGAGGGTAATATACAAACTCTGCAAGAAGTTGTCTACATGTGTTTTCTCCAGGTTCTGCAGTTTCCTCCCACACCCCAAAAACATACAGACAGGGAATTTAGATTGTGAGCCCCAATGGGGACAGTATTATCAATGTATGTAAAGTGCTATGGAATCAATAGCGCTATATAAGTGAATAAATATTATTATTAGTATAAAACTCTGGGGTCAGGGGACAGAGTTCTGGGAGGGTATAGAGCACTGAGGGTCAGGGGACAGACAGTTCTGGAGGGTATACAGCATTGGGGTCAGGTGACACACAGGTCTGGAGGGTAAACAGCACTAAGGTTAGGGGACAGACAGTTCTAAAGTGTACATACATCTCAGTGGGATGTTGGTTCTGCGGCTCCTCTCTTCCTGGTAGATGCAAGGGTAGATGTTAGAGTGTATGAGCTCTTCCATGTACCTTCTCTTCATCTGTGGAACAGGATTTCAGCACACGAAGTGCTATCTCCGCCCACAGGTGAACTTAAATGCCACTGCGCACAACGCTCAGCAGTGACACACTGCGTGCAGGAAAGTGCGGGTGCCGCTTGTACACTGTGGTACCCAGAACTTGGCCTGGGGGCCACAGGATACATCCCCTCACCTGCCGATGGCGAATGGGCCCCCAGGAGGTCCAGGGGCCCAGCACTTGCCCTGATGTGCTGGGTACTGACGCCGACCCTGATCTCAGTTATAAACACATTTGTTCTCAATACAAAGGACTGGCACATGACTTATGCCTTCCAAAGACAATACTAAGGGCCCAAGGGCACTCACTGCTAGTGGAAGATAGGCAAATCCAGCAGCTAAATAGGAAAGGGTTCTTTACAGTTAGAACAGTGAGATTGTGGAATACCCTGCTGCAAGAGGTAATAATGGCAGACACTATAACAGCTTTTAAAAAAGAACTGGATGATTTTCTCAGTACACACAACATTGCCAATTATAAATGATTTAGTGACAAAGTATATATTTTTTTTCAACCTATGCAACAATGTAATTATCATTCTATCACTGAAGAAATCTATTCTCTATATGCACTGACTTGTTGTACAGCAATAAAAATGAGCGAACCCGAACTGTAAAGTTCTGTGTCCATACTAGAGATGAGCCACCCCCCTAGAGTTCGGTTCGGTTTGTCGAACGGAGGCTCGAGTTCGTCGAACGTTCGACGAACCCCTTCGAACCCCATTGAAAACAATGGCAAGCAAACACAAACACATTATACATGTACACATACAGTTAATAAACATTGCCATTACACTTACAGGTCCCCGCGACGCGTCCTGCACTCTGTCTCCCGCCACTTTTCCTTCCGAAAATCGCTGCGTCCTCCCGGTAACCAGCACTGATGATAGGACCTTCCGTGATGTCAAAATAGCAAGTGACCAGTCACGTGTGTATTATCTCATTGGCTACAGACTGGTCACATGGCTAGACATCATGCTAGGTCCTGGCTGTCAGTGCATCTCTCTGGTATGCGGTGCTCATTTGTGCATCTCCGTGTACCGGCGAGATGCTCTGGCACATGGTCGGCTTGCCTGTTCCTGCATGTGGGCGCTCTTTACAGAGTCAGCCCATATGCAAGGACTAGCTGCCACAGCCGGTGAATTGCGGCACCGGGAATCACGTGATTGGAGCACCGTTGCTATAGTAACCGCCTGTCAGCGGTGACGTCACCGCTTACATCCCGCAGCCTCTGCTCACACTCACTGAGTGATTAGACTGCAAGGGGAGCAGCAGCGTCTTCCTCCCATGCAGTGCTGTCTGATGTAACAGAGCTGCATGGGTTGAAGGAGAAAGAAGACAGAAGACAAGGATCGTGGAGGGATGAGAGGGAGTAATAAACATGGAATCTCCAAGTGTGTCTGTGTATTTATTTCTATTAAAGTATTTTTTCTCTGTGTGGTGTCTTTTTTTTTAACCCTTTATTGGAGATTCTTAATGGCCGGGTCAAACTTGCCTGACATTAAGAATCTCTGGCTTAATACTAGCTAGTAAAACAAAGCTAGTATTAACCCATTATTACCCAACAAGCCACCCGGCTTCAGGGCTGCTGGAAGAGTTGGATACAGCGCCAGATGATGGCACTTCTATGAAAGCACCATTTTCTGGGGCGGCTACGGACTGCAATTCACAGCAGAGGGGCCCAGAAGCTCGGGCCAACCTATGCTGCAGATTCCAATCCTCAGCTGCCTAGTTGTACCTGGCTGGACACAAAAATGGGGCGAAGCCCATGTCGATTTTTTTTTAATTATTTCCTGAAATTCATGAAATAATTAAAAAAAGGGCTTCCCTATTTTTTTAGTTCCCAGCCGGGTACAAATAGGCAGCTGGTAGTTGGGGGATTCTGCCTGCTGTACTTGGCTAGCATACAAAAATATGGCGAAGCCCACGTCATTTTTTGGGGGGGGGCAAAAAACTCCTGCATACAGTCCTGGATGGAGTACGCTGAGCCTTGTAGTTCTTAGGCAGTAGCTCTAACCATTGAGCCACTGCCTCTAATGAGAAGCATATGAAGATTTGGTTATCTTAACGCCTACATTACAGAGTGAAGTCTCCAGTGACAGCGCGACTCACTTCAGGTGCTGCGTGGAGAGGATACAAAACGCTCATGTTCTCCGAGGATTCCTGTCATCTTCATGTAGCAGAGTTGACAGTGTCGTGTGGATTACTTCAAACCTGGATTGTTGTTTGGGGATTAATAAAGAGGTAAATGAGGGGTTTTTTGTTGTCTTTTATGCCAAATAACGTATTTTTCGTTGTGTGTGTTTATTTACTTTCACTTACAGGTTAATCATGGAAGGTGTCCTGGGGAGACGCCTGCCATGATTAACCCCGTTATTACCCCGATTGCCACCAAACCAGGGCAATTCAGGGTAGAGTACCGGGACTGTCACATCTAATGGATGCGGCAATTCCGGGCGGCTGCTGGGTGATATTGTTAGGGTGGTGGGCTTCCCATAACGTGGCGCTCTCCATCCTGACAATACGACAATACTAGCCTCCAACCGTGTGGCTTTATCTTGGCTGATATCAAAATTGGGGGGGACCGCAGGTTTTTTTTTTAATTATTTATTTATTTATTTTACTGCACGATATAGACCCGCATGCCAGAGGCTGTGATTTGTTGCAGTGAGACAGCTGTCACTTATCGTGGGGGCGTGTCTGACTGCAACCAATCATGGGTGCCTGTTAGTGGGAAAGGCAGGGAATACCTGATTGAATAATGAAGCGGCAGCCATTTTCAAAAGAGGAAAAGCCGCCGGAGATTTGTGACAGCCGTGCGGCAAGGCGCCCGTGATCGGTGAGTAGGAAAGAGAGAGGGATTGTGCTGGGGACGCAGGATGCATGCAGATACACAACGTGCACACATAGCCTTACTCTGAAAAGCCACGCTTTTGGTGATCGAACCGTTCTCGAACGTAACTCGAACTGCCGAACTTTAAGCAAATCGTTCGAGTTCGTCGAACGACTCGAACTCCACCCAAAATCACTCAAACATGAAATTGGCAAACCGTTCGACTCGAACATCGCTCAACTCTAGTCCATACCAAACATCTTGTGTTCGTTGCTAAAGACCGAACACAGACTTTTGACTGTACGTGTGGTTCGTGCTCGGGTTTGTCATGGGTTTGTTGAAAGGTTACAGAGCAGCCAATTAGTAAGCTTTTAGGCTGTGGGAACTTTTGGAGCCATCTTAACCATGCAAAGTATTGGCATGGCTGTGATTGTCCAGGGATATCACTATAAAAAAAATGACATGGGCTAGAAATGGAAGTTAAATAACAGTATGAGCAGAATAGTTATACATACTGCGATTACGCTTCAGTTATACTCTCTTCCAGGCCCGCTAATTAAGATTCATGAATATTCATTGCCTCCCCTTCCCACCCTCTGTGCCAGTATCTGTGATTGGTTGCAAACTGCTATACACAGTTTATACACACAGTGCTTCCCCTGCCCCACCATGTGTCCGTATCTGAGATTGGTTGCACTTTGCTGTATAGTAGTCTAAAAAGAAATAAATAAATAATTAAAAAAAAAATATTTAGGCTCTTGCCATATTTTGATAGCGAGCACAGGTAGAACAAGAGTGGCAGACTGCAGCCCGCACCTCTGAGCTTTACCGTGATTGGATATCAAATTAGAGTGGAAAAAAAGATGTTGAGTTCCCCCCAGCTGTGATATCCAGCCAAGGTAAGCAGACAGGTGAAGGTTGGTATTATTAGGATGAGATGAGCCACGGATATTGGCCCTCCAGCCTAAAAATAACAGCCTGCAGTTGCCCAGGTTAGCAAATGATGGGGACATTTCTGCCTCATCCATGCTGCTTTACGCTTCTTATTATACTACAAATTACAATTTGTTCTCACATTCCCTAGTAGCTCAATGTGTTATTAGATTGATTCTCAAGTGAAAGGTCACTGGTCCAAATTGACACGCAGTGATGAAGATTTCCCAATAAAAGAGAAACAGCATCATCCAGCTCATTCATAGCGGTTTTTCAGCCAAAAAATTTGCCAAACTGCATCATTACAGTGCCATGACAATTGGAAGAATACAAAATAAAGTCTGTCCATCCATTCAAAAACTAAGAGATGGACGTCCAGGCAAAATATTGGAGTCAATAAGTCAGCTCATTACAAGGTCTATCAGTTTTGGCATGACAAACACGGTGGTAGAGATGGCTTGCATGATTAGTAATAGAAGATCACAAATGTCCATGCAAGCATGTTACACAATTCTGGAATAGTCGCCCTAAAAAAGTGAAGAAGCCTTAACTTCAATATTGTCATAAGAAGTGTTAGCTCAAGTTTGCAAAAAAAAAGTACGAAAAGTGGATAGTAGGAGATTGGAAATTTTTGATTTGGAGCAATGAGACAAAAGTCAACTGACTAGGTTCTGATGAGTGCAAATGTTTCTTGAAAAACAAGGGAAAAAGGGGCTAACGGATAGAAAACTTGAAGGAACTGTCAAATTTGGTGGAGGAAGCCTGATGATATAGGGTTGTTTTACAGCCGACGGTATTGGACACTTGACAAGGATATAAAAAAGAAAATATAGTGTGCCAGCAGGACAATTACCAAAAGCAAACATCGAGATTGGAGATGAAATGGCTCAATGTCAATGAGCAGAAGTGCTGGATTGGCCCTCACATTCCATACACCTCAACCCAATCAAACACTTGTGGGTAGAGTTGAAGAAAAAGCTGTATACATACCCAGGTGAGTCAACCAGTATGCACCAACATTAGTAATGTGTAGAAGAGACCTGGGATCAGATTTAGGCCTCTTTCACACGTCAGTGATTCTGGTGCGTATGTGCTTTTTTTTATACGTACCAGAATCACTGACATATGCAGACCCATTATAATCAATGGGTCTGCTCACACATCAGTAATTTTTCACTGAACGTGTCTCCCTCCAGCGTACACCCATGGCCATAATTCTGCACGGAGACAAGTCAGTTTTTTTCTGGCATCACTGATGACCCACAGACCACACTATGGTGTGATCCGTGTGTGATCCGTGAAACACGTACCAGAAAATCACGGACATATTAAATATTTTCAACTTACCTTGCCTGCGATTCGCTGTGCAGCCTCTGCTCTCTGCAGCTCCTGCCTGGTTCATGAATATTCATGAGAGCAGGAATAGCCGACCAGGAAGTAGCTGCTGAGAGCGGTAGGCGGACGCTGCAGAGCTGAGGACTTCAGCACCATGGACAGCAGGAGCGAAGGCAGGTGAGTAATGTCCATATGCAATCACGGATCACGGATTGCACATGGACAACCCACGTGTGCCGTGAATCATGGAACACGGAGGGACATGTGCGTGTTTTACACGTTAGTGAAGAACGTCAGTGTTTTTTACTGACGTGTGAAACGGGCCTTAAGTTGAGACATGCGTCAATCTGATTGAGAGCATACCCAGAAGGATTCAAGCAGTGCTGAAAGCCAAAGGAAATGTAAAAAAACTAACAAACTAATTAAAAATTTATATTGAGATTTTCAGGAGCACATCAGTAACAATGCAGTGACATTACAAGAATCTGCATGACTAATCATATGCCGAATAGTTGCAAGTTAAATTTATGTATTAGATAGCCAAGATGATTGTTTCTAAAATAAGAGTAGTGTCACGATGAAATCTGTAGTGGATGGTGAGGTATGGGGCCTGAAAGACAAAGTTCAAAACATTGTTACCCTTTTGCTCATCAGTGTATATCTGTGATCGGGGGATATAATCGCTTCTGTGGGTTCAAACACCTGGATTTTTTACCTTGGGAAGATACAGAAATCTCTTAACAACCTAATTTAATGGATATATCATAGTTCTGCTTGGTTTACCTAGGATAGTGAAAGTATGCTTGGAAATATGTCGGTCATATTATTCCACTAGAATCATGTCCTTGCATCATATTTTCATTATGAAATTATCAATCCTCCCCTGACCACGAAGAAGGGGGAGGGGTCTAATGGAGACCCTTAATATTTTATCATCCAGAAAACAATCGCTGTCAGATTCAGGACAGACAGTGTGCATTGTAGATCTGCCAAAATTTCTGCTGCATCTCCTCTACAAAAGATAGCTCACGGATGTAAAATGTTGGATTCAGAATCTCCTTGCCTACATTATGTTGCAGAAGAGGTATCAAAAACCTGTTGACAGATTCCTTTTAAGTGACTCCATGCTATAACTTCTATCAAGATCATACAAGAATACCATAACCTATACAAGAGGAACAGCATATTACTGCAAAATAATGAGAAATTTGTGTGCGAGCAGCTCAAGTTCAACAGTATTATATTTTAACATAGTTCTCCATTGTCAATAAGTGAAAAATGAGGATATAGCTGGAACATTTATAATGGGAGATGAACAATTAAATTGAATTGACATGCTAATTATCTGTAAATTAATAAAAACAGATTTCGCCTTTTATTGTTAGGTGAGGTAATTGTGTATATAATGAAACGACACACTCCTAATTAAATATATTTGCATATGGCTCTACAGTAGCTATTATTTTTTTTTATAATTAGTTGAATCTCTTTATATGGAATCATTTTGTTTGTCGATTACAGTTGCATTAATGTGATTTAGAAGGACACCATGACAACAACGAGGTAAAATTGCATCCAGTAAAAATTCATTATTTATACACTATACGGAGTAAACTTCATAGACGCTGCCATAGGGATACAACATCTGAAATGTTCCTTTGGAGTTTAAAATTCATCTGTAATTGGTCTGTGAAATTTGCCTGTCATTTCCTGTGGAAAAATTGTTTAGAAAAATCAAGGCTAAGACTGTAACCATTCCGATGTCAAAAACAATAGTTCTACTGATGCCAATGAGTCACCCAGGGAAGGGGGTACTCGGTCCCGGGTGGTTGCAAATGGGAATGTCACTTTGGGTGGACGTTGCCCAGTCCCCTTGCCCTGAGGACGCTTAATGAAATGGCAGGGGCTATTTACAAGGGATAATGAAATTAATGTTTGTGACGCCATCTGCTGGTTGCGGTTAACAATGGGGAACCACCGCTGCTCAATGTGGGTACTTTCAGGGATGGTGGTAGTGGCAGCTGAGATGGTAGGCCCACCACAGGTAGGGCTGTGCCTTGGAGATGTAATGGGGCAATAATGGAGACCACACCTTCTTAGGCCTCTGCCACACTCACGTGTCTCTGGAACGTGTGTGCCTTTTTTTCCACGTACCGGAGACACGTGCACACGGGGACCTAGGTAATCATAATGATTAGGACACACGTAAGTATTTCGGAACGGAACGTGTGTCCGTTCCGTACTTACGTGTGTCCATTTTTTCAAAACGGCAGCATGTCAGTTTTTTTCCGGGACCACGGGTGTCACACGGCCCGCACCCGTACCACTCGGATGTAGTGTGGATGCGGGTCAGTGTGACACGCGCCGGAGAAAGTCACGTGACATGTTAAAAATTAAATAAACACATACTCACCTCCACGAGTCCTGCTGTCTCTGCCGCGGCTGTCCCCTGCATCCGTCCCCCAGTGAATTTGAACAGCGCTTCTCCTTCACTGGGGGCCGGAAGTAGCGTCAGCGGGGCATGGCCTGGGGCGGAGACTGACATTCAGCACCGCAGACCGCACCGGAAGAAGTAGGTAAGTCGGGGCTTTCCGTTCTCCGTGTGTTATTACGTATAACACACGGAGAACACGTGCGTGCCACAAACACGGCACACACGGATCAAACCACCCCTTTAACACGTACGTGACAAAAATGGTACGTTTTGTCACGTAAGTGTGGCAGAGGCCTTAGGCCTCTTTCACACGTCAGTATTTTGCATCAGTGTTTCATCAGTGTTTCATCAGTATTTCATCAGTATTTGGATGCCAAAATCAGGAGTGTCTCCAAAACACAGAAAAGGTGTCAGTCTTTCAATTATAGCTCTTCTCTTAAGGTTCCACTCCTGGTTTTGGCGTACAAACATTGATTACACACTGACGAAACACTGATGCAAAATACTGACGTGTGAAATAGGCCTTAGAGATATGTTATGTTGTTTGATATTTTCCCTTGTTTGTTATCAATGTGTGTCCTTTAGCTCTTATTGTGGTTGACAAAGAGTTCAACCCATACGTTCCCTACCTAGGGCCCAGATCAGGTTCAGCTTGGTGCACAGGTGCAAAAATAATCTACGGCAGAGAGGGAAGCCAGGGCCCAGCGGTAGGCTTGGTCAGGGGTCACCATCTCCCCCTTCCCTAGGCACAGGGTCTCGCTTCCAGTTTGCCTTCCCCATACCTAGCGTTACACACAGAACCATCATTATTTTCACTGTTCTCAGCAATTCTATTTACATAGGATGATTTGCTGTCGAACATGCTGATTTCTGAGCAAGTTTAAAAATCATTTCAACCAAAGTACAAGCATTTTGGTGGTCTGTTTATTCAGAGGATAAATACATATTAGTGTTAGAAAGCTTGGCATCTCTCAATCAAATACTTGTTTTTTTTGATGTGGTGTCTCAACAAGGACATTCTGATCCTGCTCCAAGCCAGCGCTATTTTGGTTTGAAGATCTCAAAAATTAATTGGTCTAGAAGTATTAAATAAGTTATTCCTATGTATTCTGTCCTTCAGTGATTGAAAAAATGGAAACCTGTGGAAAAAGAAGCGCAATAGGGTCTTACCCGATAATGGGTTTTGGAGAAAGACAGTGCTAGGATTGCACTCACCTGATGGAGTTGTGCCAGTCACAACTCCTATTAGCGCACATACACTGGATGTGGTCAGCTGCAGCCCGGAACAGGAACGTAGAGAAAAAAAAATTTGAATGGAATACGGGTTATATGCTGCACTAGAAACTACACGGATCCAGGGTGTAAAATAAAATTCCTTCTTTATTTAACACAGGTCTACGCGTTTCAGAGACAAAACCATCTCCTTCATCAGGACAAGAAAGAAAGGATTCTTTCTTGTCCTGATGAAGAAGATGGTTTTGTCTCTGAAACGCGTAGACCTGTGTTAAATAAAGAAGAAGGAATTTTATTTTACACCCTGGATCCGTGTGGTTTCTAGCACAGCATATAACCCGTATTCCATTAAAAAAAAATGTCTCTACTGTCCTTTAGTGATAGGAAGTTAGCAATATTGGCAATAAAATCAATTGATAAATACCGGATTAGTTTGTAGAACAAATATGTACTGTTTTAACCCCTTTAACCCCTTCACAACATCCACCATCAAAATGTTCTTACCACTAAAATAACTTAAAAAATGAACATGTTTGGAATCGTCATAATCATACTGATGAGGAGATTTATATTGTAAGGTCATGCTTACCACAAAATGTAAACATTAAAAACAATTCCCCCTCAAAATATCAGTATTATGGTTTTTTTCCAAAATTTCTCCCCATTTTGAATATTTTCCTTGTTTTATAGTACCCTATGTGGTAAAATGAATTGTAACGTTCAAAACTACAACTTGTCCTGCAAAAATCATGCCCTTTTAAGTCTATGTGGAAAGAGGAATAAAAGGTATATCTCTGGGAAGAAGGGAAGGAAAAAACGAAAAGGCAAAAATGAAAATTGGCAGCATCATGAAGGGATTATAAAAACTATTCAACTGTCTAGGCAGTATCCATATAAATTTGGAAATGTGGACTTTCTTTGCTATTTATCAGCTCTCCATTTTTGTTGACTAAGACACAATCTTATTCACTTTGATGATTCATTTCTTTTATTCTTTCTGCTTTTGTGTTTTTCTAAAACTGTTTAAATGATTCACTGAAGCTAACAAACAGTTGACACTTATTTCCCTTTACTGTGTTGCATTTGTCTACATAATTATTTGAAATTATTAATATTCCAACAATTTTTTGATTGTTAATATAGTTTACTAAAATGTATTATATTACTTAGCCATGGTAAAGGCTAAAATCTGATTATTGGATTTAATCTATTTTAATATACATCATGTTTGAGGACAATATTTATATAACCATCACATTCCAATGTCAAAGCCTTTACATTACACAATGATGAAGTTTGATCAGTCTATCAAAAAAAAATGAGGTTCATCTGACAAGACATGTTTTTCCACTGCTTATCGTTCTAGTTTTTTAACTTTTTTGCCCACTTGACTTTCTCTTTCCCTTAGTAATGGCACTATAGCTGGTTGTCTGCTATTATTGCCCATCTGTGCTGCGTATCAATGTGTTTTGCTCATAAGCACGAGTTTGAGTACCAGAGATATGTGACAGCAATTTACTGTGAACCTGAGATTTAAGGCTGCTTTACATGCGTCGATTTCATGTACGATCGCACCCGCCCCCATCGTTTGTGCGGCACGGGCAATTTGTTGCCCGTGTCGCACAAAGTTAGTAATCCCCGTCACACGTACTTACCTCCCGAACGACCTCGCTGTGGGTGGCAAACATCCTCTTCCTGAAGGGGGAGGGACAATTGGCGTCACAGCGACGTCACACAGCCGCCGGCCAATAGACGCGGAGGGGCGGACGTAACATCCCGCCCACCTCCTTCCTTCCGCATTGCCGGTGGCCGCAGGTAAGCTGCAGTTCATCGTTCCCGGGGTGTCAAATGGAGCGATGTGTGCTGCATCGGGAACAATGAACAACCGGCGCGCAGAAGGACATTCGATATTTAGAAAATGAGCGACGTGTCAACGAGCAATGATATGGTGAGTATTTTTGCTCGTTCACACTTGCTCGTAGCTGTCACACGCTACGATATGTCATACGATGCCAGATGTGCGTCACTTACGACGTGACCCCGACGACATATCGTAAAATATATCGTAGCGTGTAAAGCCCGCTTTAGACTGCAAAGAAAAGGAAAACATTATTTACCACTAATTAAAACTTCTCTGATAGTGGAAAGAAGTGGTCTGGTCAATATTACTAATTTTAATACACTACGGTAGATTAGGGACGTAATAGCTCTATTGTTAGTGCTTCTCTGCAGGTATGTGTATCAGGGGTGGATATACTATTGGTGAAACATGTGCACAATGGCTTAAGAGGTACGAGGGCTCCTTGTACGGCCAAAGCAGGTGTAATTGTGCATTGTAATGATCTATTGGACTGCAAAGGGGCCATACATTGTTCTTAAAAAGGGGCCCTCTTCTGTCTGTGTCTGCCTGTAATGTGTATTATACACATATAGCTTTACAGCACTCACAATATGAGCACAGTAAATGCATATGCATATTCAACTCTTCTACATAATGACACTCGGCTCTGCTACATACTGTCATGAGTGTCTCCTGCCTGGGGGAGACCTTGGGCAAGTCTGGTATTGGAAGGTCACAGCACCTTTTGCTGCTGGAAGATCCACTCCTGTTACTTGAATAACATCTTTTTGCTAGTAGTACTGTAAGGGTTAAGCACCCTTTCCTGCCTAGCTGCTGGCTGTAGTTTTCAATCTCAGGTGTGGCTCTTTGAGCTCACTTCCCTTCACTATTTTAGGTCATCTGTGTCATCAGATGATGCCTGTGATAGAAATTGTTTCCTCATTTCTATGTGGTCCACTTTGGAAGGAGTCTGCTCTGGAAGAAGTTTGTTGTGGTGTATGCAGCAGTGGTGTTTGCTGCACTGAAGCAGCCTGGAGTGGTTTCTGTTTTCATGTATATTTTGTCCTGTCTGTTTTCCTTCCCTTGTGTTTCTGTAATGTAGAGGCGTGATTAGTGATCTCGTCGGCCTGTTCACTAGCCAGGGTGAGTTTAGAGCAAACGAGAACAGACGAGAGCTTAGGAACGTGGTAAGTGATGGGGAAAAAGAACCCGTATATGAACGTCAGGGAGTGCAGGGTTCAGCCACAGGTGTGTGTAGGTGGTGATCCTGCTGCCTTCTCCCTAGTGCCAGGGACGTCTGTTGTATCATGACCCCTGTGTACCCTGTGTATAGTGACACCTACTGGGATTTTTTAGTATCTGGTTTAACACTGTTAGTCTCATCCATGACACATACACACTCAGCTTTGGTAGATACACACAAAAACACAGGTCTGCTACACATACACATTACTGTGCTACACACAGAGCACGGCCACATGCACAAACACACACAGCCCTGACACATATAAACACAGTTTTCCTACATATTTACACACACCTCTGCAACATCAATCTATACATCTTTGCTGCATCAACGCACACACGCATACAGTATATTAGTTTCACACTGTGTACACTGCCAGATTTTGATGTTCCTTACAGGCATGTGACTGATCACATGACTTGAAAGGTCCTTCAACTAGTCAGGACCTGCAGCATTAGTAATGCACAGCTTCTTTTAGCTTTTTATCCTGCCCTGCACCAATGAGACTGATCAGCATGGTGCAGGAGGAGAGAATACTGTGCTGCTATATAGTTCTCTTAATGATTGAGAAGTATACTGGGTTGGTGTTCTCCTAAATGATGGAAGGTTGCCTGCGAACAATAAAATGCACACTATTTTACCAAGATTTTTTTCTTCCTAAGAACTATGTCTTTTAGTTAAAAAAAATACTCTAATTACCTTACAGGACTTGCAAAGTTATGAATTTTTGTAATATATTTCATTATATTATTTTGCTTCATCCTCTCCCAAATCTATGCTTTTTGGGCATCTCTATACTCAGAAAAGGAAGTTTCCGTACTCTGATTCTTTGAATATAGTATGGACGATACCAAGCAGCGGTTCAAAGGGTCTTCTAAAGGAGCAAAGAATTGGCATTAAAACAGCAGTGTTTGGGAGAAGGCCAAATTAGGCAATGCATGTTACAAAAATGTATCACTTTGCATTGACTGTATGACTGTAACATAAAAAAATGTACAGTTACTCTTTAGTAGAACTTGGACTTAAATAGCTACAATTGTAAGTAAAGAAGATTTCTTTTGGTAAAATGATCCTGGCCACTTGTCAATCATATTTTTGTCTTGACTGTAAAATCTTAAATGGTCTGTACATAAACTCATCCAGTACCTACATCCCAACAGAACAATATTAATAATATAAGTCTTTGGACTTTCTCCAGCTGTATATCTTAAATTCTTTTCTCGCACAAAGCTGGGATGTCTATAAATCAAGATAGATTGTTTACTTCAAATCTGTAATGCACAATTTTCCTTACTCACAGCGTATATTGCTCAGGGCATTAATAAAATTTGACAGTGCATTGCCAGCAGTCTTTGTTGAATTAAAACGGCGCACATTCTAGCCAAATGTGTGGCTTTGGCAGAAATTATGTCTGACAAAGAAAGACTATTGGGCTTTCTTGAGTGTGATATATCTGCATGGTCCCCGAATGTTTGTAGAATCAAAACATTTCTTAATAGGATGCGCCTCACTTCACATAATGTACTTTCAAACAATATGCATGGATTGTATTCATTGCCAATTTTTACCTTATTTTAACTAGCTCCAGATAGTTTGAGTTCTTTAATTAGTTAATTACTGGTTGTTAACCAGGGTCTAAGGGGAAAACTTTTCTCCTTGCAGAGACTGACAAACGAATCTGGTTGTCAGTGGTGAGGAGTCTAAAGCGGGCTTTACACGAGACGATAGATTGTGCAATATGTCGTTGGGGTCACGGTTTTCGTGACGCACATCCAGCATACCGCTCGACGTGGTTTCGTGTGACACCTCCTAGAGACGCAGTATCGCTCACAAATTGTGAGTCGTGTACTCGTCGCTAGGTTTCATAAAATTGTTTAATTAAAATGGCGGCGGTAGTTCATCGTTTCCGTGGCATCACACTTTGCTCCGTGTGACACCACGGGAACGATGAACAACAGCTTTACCTGCCTCTCGCGGCACCTGACGGCTTAATGGAAGGAAGGAGGTGGGTGGGATATTTACATCCCGCTCATCTCCGCCCCTCCACTTCTATTGGCCGCCTGCCGTGTGACATCACTGTGACGCCGAACGTCCCACCCACTCCAGGAAGTGGACGTTCGTCACCCACAGCGAGGTCGTCCGGAAGGTAAGTACATGTGACGGGGGTTAAACGAGTTTGTGTGCCATGGGCAACTAATTGCCCGTGACGCAAAAACTACGGGGGTGGGTACGATCGATTGTGCTATCGCACAATCTATCGTCTCGTGTAAAGCAGGCTTTATAGCTGCAATGCATGAATGGTTCCATCCAACTTGGGATGAACAATAGAAATACAAGAAGTTTTTGTTAACAACCAAATTGTCTCTTCAGGGAGGAAGGAGAAGAACTCTAGTGCCACCTATTGAAAGTAGCAATCCGGGCAGCACAGTGGCTCAGTGGTTAGCACTGCAGTCTTGCAGCGCTGGGGTCCTGGGTTCAAATCCCACCAAGGACACTATCTGCAAGGAGTTTGTATGTTCTCCCCATGTTTGCGTGGGTTTCCTCCGGGTACTCCGGTTTCCTCCCACATTCCAAAGACATACAGATAGGGACTCTAGATTGTGAGCCCCAATGGGGACAGTGTTGCCAATGTATGTAAAGCGCTGTGGAATTAATAGCGCTATATAAATGAATAAAATTATTATTATTATTATAATCCTAAAAGTCAAAAGTGGCCCTTTCCCAAGCCTTTTCATATGACCTAGGATTTATGACAGATCAGAACCTCAATTTGCAGACTCGGTGTTTCTAGATGATTGTACCTCGTCAGTGCAAAGTATGAAATCTGATCTGGCTGAATGAGAAGCTCTACTGGGGTTTGTCAGTCTCTGCAAGGAGAAAGGTTTTCACCTTTGACACCAGTAGAGTTTCGCATTCAGCCAGATCAAATCTCATACTTTGCACTGACAAGGGACAATCATCCCGAAACATTGTGTCTGCAAATTGAGGTTCTGATGTGGCATAAATCGTAGGTCAAATGAAAAGGCTTGTGAAAGGGCCACTTTTGACTTTTAGGATTGCTACTTCCAATAGCTGGCACTAGAGTTTGTCTCCTTCTTCCCTGAAAAGACAAGTTGGTTGTTAACCAAAACCTTTTTGTATTTTCTATTGTTCATCACAAGTTATATAAAACCATTCATGGGATGCATTGGTGAAATCCTTCTGGGGAAAGATGTGGTTATCTTACTCCTTAGGTCCTACACTAAGGTCACTAAGGTTTAGATTATTAGTTTGCATCATATAAAAAGCAAGTCCAGCATCATGGAGCTGTTTTAAAAAAATCTGCATTTTTTTTGGCTATGAGTAAAGTGTAAATTGGCCGAATATGTAAACTATTGGGATGCGATGACACATGTTTTTGGATGTTTCTAATAGGCACCAATAAATAAGATTAATTTTAAATAATAGCTCTATGATACTAGGCCAAAACAAAAAGTGTAAAAGTGCCTGTGGCAGTATAGCACATAGGCTGCACCTAAGCACATACCTATAGAGACATAAATCACTATTTTACATTGTATTAGAGAACTATTATTTATCATTCTCAGAAAAAACACCAGCATCTATTGGATCACTGCAAAAAAAAAATAAAATCCAAAATTAATGTATAATTTGACAGAAATAATACGCTCATATGCATGATGTCTCAGGAGAACCGGTTAAAGAATGGAATATAGAAATATTGGTAAACAGTGGAAATCAAATTCTCGTTGCCTAATGAAAAGTATAACTTTTTTATACCATTGTTTTTGCCAACTTCTCATAATTTTGAAGATTTAACTAAATTAATGAAAAGAAATATTAATGTTACATCAGAGTCTGAAAATGATTAGCGTACTCCTGCTCACAAATTAAGGGCTTATAACAATGGAAAAACTCAGGACATGAGAAAAATGCTATAGGTCGAGATTAGTGATGGGTGGGCCTGCAGATGACCAGGACCGGCAGTCTAACTGGGTTAAAAAAAATCCCAGCTCCAGCCCGGGATTGGTCCCAGTTATCTGGCCAGATGCCGGTCCATATATATATCTATGGAGACCAGAATTCGGCAATTAAAAATGGTGATAGAAGAGATAGGGGGATAAGAGCAAGCACGTCATACTTACAGGAGGCTCCGGTGCAGCTGTAACTGCTTCCGCAGCCACTTTAGGGGCCGCTCATTATTGCTAATCTATATGCACTGCTTTCCCCACCCATCAGCCGTCCTGTCATCTCTGATTGGTTGCAGTAAGACATGCCCCCAGCCTGACTGCAAGCAATCACATGCGCTGTTGTCATGGGGAATGTAGTAATGGACCAGGGGTTCCTAAACTGGCCCTTAGACTTGAGACCATGCACTGTCCCTTATCTCAGAGGTAAGCCAGGTCCGAGCCGCCAACATGACCCTGTCTCATGTTCAAGCCCTGATCTTACGCGCCCACCCTAGAAGCAGGTCAAAAAAACCCAGAAACAAACCCTCCCCCCAGAAAAGACACGGAGAAGGGAAAATCAAACCTCATACACACTGCACTCAAACACAAAGCAGTGAAAATATGAGTACAGGGGAATAAAGAAAAGGATAGTGAATAATCTCACAACAGGGGAATGTTCCCACCATGTAGAAAAGAAACAATTTTTCACTATCACTGAGACCAGGATCGCTGATGCTATCTTCGCCGATCTCCTACTATACTCCCCAGCCTTAAATAGAAAGAGAACTGCTGCAGATGGTAATGTGCAACCTGGCTCTCAGAAGAGTTGCACACTACTCCAAAAAAGGATTAACTCCTGTACAGCTGGAAGCAGTTAAACAACTCAGCTGACGCTCAGCAGGGCTGAACAGTTAAGAGAGGTTAGGTTGCCTGTCAAACTCTGCAGTGTGAACAGAGTCCGACACTGTAGTTATAATCCGCATGTGCGAATCAGGATGACGCTTGACAGGTGTCTGTGGGTCATTATCGTGGTAGAAAAATAAATAAATTATTTGGCATAGGGTTTCCCCATATTATGATACCTAGCACAGATAAAGCCCACGGCTATAGGCTGTCGCCTCCAGCCATGCACTTATCTTGGCTGTGTATCAAAATAGCGGGTAGTCATTTGAAACGGCTTCAAACGGCATTTGGGCATGTTTGAAACCACGCGGATCCGGACTTTTACAGTCACCAGTCGAGATCCTTAAGAAGTACTTCAGTATAACAGGCTCAATTTTCATAAAAATAAGATGCAGGTGATTGAAAAATATATTTGACACAAACATCATGTTTCAATGTATGTACTCAAATAATTGATGTCTCTTTCAATGTACATTTTGTGCATTTAGACTTGGCACTGATCATACCCACTATTCGTCAATGCACAATGCTAGCAATGATTTCCAAGTGTAAATGGGCCATAACGGGAACCTGTCAGAATGATTTTACTGACACATATTTGGCTGAATTTTTAAGTCTTTTTGAAACTGTCAGCTAAAATCTAAATTGTAGAATCTACATGACTTTAAAGATAACTCATATATAATTACAGTATATAATATAATAATATAATTTAGATTTTAGCTGACAGTTTCAAAAAGACTTAAAAATTCAGCCAAATATGTGTCTTCATATTCAGCCAAGTAAATATTTTTTTATTATTATGGAGAAGATATATATTTTTTTCTTGTTATAATGTTTTGCTTCATCTACTGTATAATGATTTATCATTAAGTGCAAAACAAATTAGAAAGATCTAGAATTCAGAAGGGATAGAAAAGATATTTTCTAAAGAAATATTGTAACTATTCTATTGTACCTACTAAACAGATGTTTCACATGTTTACTCAGGAAAACACATTAATGGTATGGTATCTTACTAATTGTGGAATGAAGGCTAATAAATAGGTAGAAAATATATTTTACTCATTATCAACGCAATATCGCCAGTTTTCCTGCATTAAAATTGACTCCCTGCTGAAGGACATAAAGCCCCAAATGCGTTATTATTAATCTTAGAAAAATCAGTAAAAACTAAAAATAATTTAGGTTATTTCATCATAATGAGAAAGTTTGCATAAACCTAGAAACATGCAGCTTTTATAGCAATTTACTTAACTTTTCTTACATACTTACATGGTGCAGTCCCAAAGAGGGACTATTGTCCAAGCAATATTGCTGTTAGGTGCCCAGAAAGACTGTGCAATTGGTGCATTCCAGCGAAAAAGGGAAGTGCAGTGAAATACATGAATAATCAAAAATAGATATCTCTTCTTAACTGTAATTTCGTTATAATTAGAGATTGGCAAACCCGAACTTTAAGGTTTGTTATTCCTACCAAACACAGACTTTACAAAGTAATCGGTGTTATTAGTTTGACATTCGGGTGCTATACGTATGCTAACCACTAGAGTGAGCATCACTGTGCTCGGGTACGCTCAGTGCTCAGTGTTCAGCACAGTGTGAGCCGATTGCAGTGATTGAATGGCTCACACTGGGGTAAAATCAGCATTATTGGATGTAATGTGTAAAAAAATACTAAAAATAAAAAGCCCACCCACCATCCTCCGGAATTGCTATGTTTATGGCTGGCTGTATGTGAGAGGACCAACTGCCCAATCAGTGACCATCAATGAGGTTGGGGTCAAGTTTGGGTCCAGAACAGAACTTTAGATAAAGTCCGTCTGAGCCCGCAGAACCCGAATTTTCATGTGTCCACTCATCTCTACTTATAATTCACAAAAAAAGGTATGTTTAGAGAACGTGGCAATTATCAAAGTTGTATTATTATTTTTAACATCTGTTACAATGTCTATCAATCTTTTAATGTTACAATATCAGCATAGTCTGAGATCTCAGAAACACAATAACAGAAGTTTTAATATCTGCTTTTTGTACATTTTCGTCATCACAATTTTTTGTTTACTTTAAGCAGTGCTACAGAAAGGTCCATAACTGATGCAACATAGCAAGGTAACGGACATAACATAACAATTGTTGCATCCTTTACAGGCAGATATTTCTAACATTTACTGTGCATCCCTACATTTATATGAAAATGACTCAGAAACCTGCATACCCGAGGAATCTCTTTGACCTTATTTTAATCAAAACAATGTCGGGCAATCCGACTCAGCTGATAACACTATAAAGCCGCCCTGTTGTATCCAAACTATAATCACATCTCTAGCATAAAATATAACTTTTAATAAAACTGTTTCAAATATCTTCCCATAGAGACAATCCATGTATAAAGTGATAAAGTGAACCAGGACCATATTAACTCTGTAATGCCCTGTGCTTCGACTCCCATCCTCACAAAGACAGTGCCTAGTGTAGTCCATCCCACTAATTGATTTCTTGATCATATAACCTGTGGATGTGTTTCATTCATCCTTTTTGGCGAGACTCCTCAGGGGAGATATAAATAAATAAAGTGACATAATCCATGTGACACATTCATTCCTGCTCTCAACGTGTCAAAGGTCATCATAAGTTTGTATTCCCAAACCCTTCTGTCAGAGCAGGAATTAATGTGTCACATTATGTCTTTTTACATCAATTAAGAAAGGTGCTCCTGAGACCATCTGGGGGCATCCCAGCTCTGGACCAGACCCCAATCAGAGGACAATAAAACTTTCACACTGTTTATCTATGAACTGCTACAATATTTATGGCCACAACAGTTTGTCCTCTTGCCATAGTGATAGTTCTGCTTCACATAGCTTGTCTTATTTACTGCTCCATTCTATGTCCTGTTGTGTATAAATATGTGATTCTTCAGATTTTGTGTTATACTGAGCCTGATGAAGAGACCTGTGTAGTCTCGAAAGCTTGCTATTATTACCATCTTTTCAGTTAGTGATAGTTCTGCTTCACATAGCTTGTCTTATTTACTGCTCCATTCTATGTCCTGTTGTGTATAAATATGTGATTCTTCAGATTTTGTGTTATACTGAGCCTGATGAAGAGACCTGCGTAGTCTCGAAAGCTTGCTATTATTACCATCTTTTCAGTTAGCCATTAAAAGGTATCAACCACTGAGAACTGTCAGTTCTTTTAAACTATTTTTTTTAACTCTGTTTACACGGGACTCAACCTGTGAGGAGGATTTATGACTCACTACAAAATCTGAGGGGTCTGCTCCAGAGACAGTGAGGGCACCAGACTTTTGATCCTACATGGAATATACCCTTGTGTTTACCCTGCTAGATCCATGCAGCCTCACATGGGGATTTCTTGTTCGCTCTCATGTGTCTTTTTACCTCCTTACCTGTTATAATGTTTTATATCCCATGTAAAATTATATGCTTGACCCAATCAATTAAAGATTTTTCTATGTGCAATTTGCATTGTTGTTGGTGGTTTTTGGGCCATGGGATATAATGGTATATGAGGCAAATCCAAAGACTTCTCTTTTTTGTCGTTTTTATATGTTCCTGAAGTTGTTGCCTTTCACTTCATTGAAGTCTGTTGTGACTGTCTTGGGTGTTGTTAACCACTGAGAACTGTCAGTTCTTTTAAACTATTTTTTTTAACTCTGTTTACACGGGACTCAACCTGTGAGGAGGATTTATGACTCACTACAAAATCTGAGGGGTCTGCTCCAGAGACAGTGAGGGCACCAGACTTTTGATCCTACATGGATATTGGGACAATAAATCTTTCACACCACTAATCAAAGCTAATTAAAAATTCACTCTCTAAGCTTAGTGTTTATTTATTTAAATGCCCTATTATTATGCCATCCCTCTGCTCTGTTTGTGTATATATTTGTGTTTCTTCAGATATTTTGTCATACCATGCCTGATGAAGAGACCTGAGATGTCTCAAAAGTTTGCTTTGCAACATCCTATATTATTTTATTTTAGTTACCCATTAAAAGGTATCACAACTACAAAATTCTAATTTTATTTCTCTCACTGAGAGCAATCAATCATTTTTCAACTGGCTAACAAGGTACCAAAATTTTTTTCTTTGAACTAAAAATGCAATTAAAATGCTGCATCAAAAACACACACAAAAAACACAATTAAAAAAATCATGGAAGCATAGCATTAAATTCTCATTACAAAGGACAAATCATTAGTGATGGGTGGACTCGCAGATACCCGGAATCACTCAGGTGAGGTCACTCAGTTCAATGAGGCTCCCTGAGGTCAGATTGCCTGCAATTACAGATGGAAGACTGTGGGAACCTCCAGTTGTGACCGCAAATAAACTGAGTGACATCACTGCTCATAATGCAGCTCAGTCTCTGTCCGAAACTCACAGCAGGCAGTTATATTTTTTGCCCGTGCACTGTTACTTCAGATGTAGCATAGCCGGAATCATTGTGGGACCACATGGCTACAACTCCTGGGGACGCAGACTGCAATTCAGCTTAAACGTGTATACAAAGACAAATACAGCATTAACCCCGGAGGGTCTAGGAGCACAAACTCATTCTATGGATCTTCCTGCACTTCTATACAGGCAATTAATTTTCCCTAACTGCCCAGGAAGGACAGGATATTCCTTCCCTGAACTCCACTGTGGAGGGAACAGGAAAGACCTCACCGTATTGCCACTTTTTTTGGATTTCTGGACGAACGTCTTTATACATTTGCCTATGAGTAAGGAGACTACTGTCTGTTAATCATTAAAGGAACCCCCAAAAAACACTTTTCTTCACAGTAATTTAGCGACTAATGTGATCAAGGTCCTGGAGGACCGAAACGTTATTGTCGCAAAATTATCGCAAGTGTCACATGTTTTTCAATTGTTGCTATCTTGTCTTGCCTTCTGTATTAAAAATCTATTAGCATTGAGAAAAAGAGTTATATCTTTCTTCATTCTTGCCCATTGATAGTGCAGTGTTATATTTATATATTATTTATCAGGGATTTTTGATCCTCTTACACTAGCACCTCCCCCATACTTCTAATTCTAAGTGTGTGCACACTATTTTCTTATTTTCGAAACTCACAGCGGGCAGTTATATTTTTTGCCCGTGCACTGTTACTCAGATGTAGCATAGCCGGAATCATTGTGGGACCTCGTGTGGATTACATCAGACCTAGGTGTTTGGGGCATTTATAAAGGGGGGAAAGAGAATGTGTTTTTTGTATTTTATTTCAAATAAAGGATTTTTTTGATACTTGTGTTTATTTATTTTCACTTACAGATTAGTGATGTGGGGTTCTCATAGATACCTCCCATTACTAATCTAGAGCTTAGGGGCAGCTGTGAGCTGTTATTAACCCCTATTTACCCCGAGACAAACAAGAAGAGCCGGGTAAAGTTCCAGGATTGTCACATCTAATCAATGCAACAATGCTGGGTGGCTGCAGGCTGCTATTTTCAGCCAGAGAATATCAGCTCAACGCTGTCAGCTTTATTATGGCTGGGTATCAAAATTGGGAGGGACCACAAGCCTTTTTTTAATTATTTATTTATTTAAATTTAAAAAAAAAAGCAAAAACATGCTGTTCTTATTTTCATACAGAGCCAAGATAATGGCAGGGGGGTGCAGCCTGTAGCTGCATGGATTATCATGGCTAGGTATCATAATATGGGTGGACCCTACACCGATTGTTTTACTTATTTATTTATTTTACACCAATCTAGATACAGACAGCCCCTCTGATTGAAAGAAGTCAAACACGCTGTCACACAGGCTGGGGGCGCTGTCTGACTGCAACTAATCAGAGAAAAGGGGACTGCGGGTGGGCAGGGGAAGCATTGCATATGCATGAAGATAATGAGCAGCCCCGGAAGTAAAGTGAGCGGCCCCAAAATCAGTATAAAGCCGCGCGGAGACCGGTAAGTATAAAGCGCTTGCTGTATTCTTATTTTCTTTAATTTTTCTTTGATTTTTTTATTCTTTGGGTGGCCAGATCCAGATTGTTACCTTGAGTTCCCTGAGAACTCTGCGCCTGGGGTCGATGCTTGGGTTCTTTTGAACTCACGTGGATCCGGACTTTTACAGTCCAGGTCTGCCTATCACTACTAATTATGCTTTCATTTTTTGTTGTATCCATTACACAGTGTTTACTATTAAATATTTTAGTTTACTGAAAAAGATAAATTGATATCCTGCCACAAATACCTTTATGTCACCTATATACAGCAATACATTTGTGAGTTTCAGCTGCTGCATGCAAACAAGATATTCACCCTTCTGATATTGGAAGTGTCATGTAAATGGTACATCCGTGGAAATCACCAATTAATAAACTAGAGAATGCAGCCTATTTCCATAGGTTCAGGCACAAAGGACCGGTCAATTAGTGTCACAATGAGTAGGGACAAGTGACATGCCCTACAATTGATCCAGCAATCAGAAAGTGGGCTCATAATGTCTGGCATGGCTGCATGGGATTCCTCATAATGCATTGCAGCTATCACATCCCTTTGTCTAGCACTGCAAATCAGGGGGGACTATTGCCGCCATGAGAAAAAATGGGATTAGCCAAGCAGCCATAGTAGGATTTTACAACCTAGTGATAAGATGTCACAGTGCAGAGCTCGGTACACACAGGGATAGAAAATCCCTAATTCTGATTGTGCTGTATTTCTGAAGTGCTGTGAGACATTTTAAATGGAAGTGATAATCTAACCCTATGAACAATTTGTCCAATGATTCAAATGATATAGGGAGGTGCTGTACCTACAGAATCAGTGTGACTGGGATTCCATTGATTTGAGTAATATACTGTAGTAATAACCCCATAATACGAGGGGCTGCTGATAAGTCTTTGGCTTTGTGATCTTTTTTGTTTCTATGGTAACAAATGTTACATCACATGAATGCTTTATGTGTCTAATATATGTTTTAAAAATGTTGTGTTTGTTGCTTATATCAACAGTGTGCTACGCACGCGGGAAAGGAAAATCGCAGCGTCTAATGTGATATTTACAGCAATTGAGAGTAGAGGAGTGATAAAATTCTTTTTTCTGCAAGGAAAGTCTGTAAAGGATATTCATGGTGATATGTCGCAGACATTGGGGGATTAATGTCCTTCATATTTCACAGTTAAGAACTGGGTTGCCAAATTTAAAACAAGCCACTTCAGCACCAATAATGAGAAACATCCTGGACGACCGAGAGTGGTTGTTGTTCCGGAGATCGCCGATGCTGTGCACAACCTCATACTGGAGAATCGATGAATTTCAGGTATAGCAATAGCAGACATCATGGGGATATCCCGTGAATGTGTTTGTGTCATTATCCATGAACATTTGGACATGAAGAAAGTGGGTCCAAACTGTTTGACAACAGATCAGAGAAGAATGCGAGTAAAAATTTCCCAGTCCATTTGTCAGTGTTTCCAGACTGATAAGAACTTCCTGGATTGACTGGTCACTATGAATGAGACCTGAATTTATTTGTATGACCCTGAAAACAAGGAGCAGTCAAAACAGTGGAGGCACAGTGGTTCTCCTCGTCCAAAAAAGTTTAGGATGCAAATATCAGCCAGTAAGGTGATGGCGTCTGTGTTCTGGGATAAGGAGGGCATACTACTAGTGGACTATCTTCAAAAGGGTTCCACCCTCAATGCAAAATATTACATATATATTATTGAACTTTTGGACCAATTGAAGGCAGCTCTGAAGGCCAAAAGGCACGGCAAGCTGTCCAAAGGAATCTTGATCCTGCAAGACAACGCCTCAGCTCACACTGCACAAGTGACCACGGCAAACTAGCAGAGCTAGGCTTCTAGCTGGTTGACCACCCACCTTATTCACCAGATCTAGCTCCCGCTGACTATCATCTGTTTAAAAACCTGAAGAAACATCTTAAGGGTACCAAATTTCACACCATTGTGATGCCATCGCTGCTATGGATGCCTGGTTTGAGGCACAATCAAAATCCTTCTTTTTTCTAGGCTTACAGAACTTGGAATACCAATGTAAGAAGTGTGTTGACATCAGTGGAGAGTATGTGGAATAAATGTAAAGTTTCATCATCCTATCTCGTTTCTTTCTGGGTAAAGCCAAAAGCTTATCAGCAGCCCCTTGTAACATTTAGTTTATTCTTCTCACATTACAAGCAAACAGAGCAATTTAATACGCCTCTCTCCTAATTTTGATTCTAGAATTAAAATTGTATAATCTAAGCTTGTGTGTCAAACAAAGTGTGCTTTCTGACTTATAGATGGACAACCCTTAATTTTATTTATTTCTTTTTAAAATATAAAATAAAAAATTGTCTACCTTACAAAGAATGCGCGTTGTAAAAGAAAACATATATTTTTACACACTTCCTCATTTAAATCGTCCAATATTTCCATACACGCCATCTGAATACAGTGTTTGCTTTTGAGACGAGTACCTACCTAGCTTTTCTCCTATGACTAAGCAACTCCTGCTCCCCCCTATACACAGTGATCACATGACTGCTGTATGATGGAGGACACACCGTTCGCACTTCCTTTTACTGCATACACAGCACTTCTTTAGCGCTGTGTATACAGCGATGGAGAAAGCACCGACAGTAATACTCCATCTATGACTGTCTCTGACAGCCAGATTCCCTCTCCCACAGCTACACCATCTTGTATATAGCAGCACTATTGTGACGCCCTGGCAAAACCAGGTAGTCACAAAAGTGTACATCCTCCTTGTTACCACCAGAAACCCACACTCAGGTACAACACACAGCCATAAAAGCCTAGCCACCCCCTATTGATAATAAGGGCACACCAGGGGGCGGGATCAGGTGGATGAGAACGCCCACCTAGGGGTCCTGAGGTGTCAGAGGCGGGAACACAAGAGAAGAGAGTTGACAGTTGAAGCTGACAGTTGAGTTGTGGAGGAGTTGTGTAGTGAAGTCAAGTGCTGATAGCAGTGGAGTCAGGGGTAGGGGCCCCTACACTACCTGGCTAGGTGGCAGACAGTGAACAGGGCACAGGCGATGGAGATCCGGTCGCAGGAAACCTTAAGTGGACCGGAGAAGGGTTGTAGCCCGCCGGTGCCGACAGCAGGAATCCGGTCCAGAGGCCGTGCACAGACTGGGTGCCTTGACCCTAGGATGAGGAAGTTTGCATGCCCCTTGTTAATTCACCAGCAGAGGACGAGATTTCAGGCCTTGTTCTCCCGAAGCCCAGAGAGCGAAACGGAAGCCCAACGCGAGGGATAGGGTGTCCGTCAGAACCCACAGAGATCCCAAGGGCCCAGATTTCGCGGGCCACAGCTCCCAAATACATACAGAACCTGGAGTGGACTTCTCCGTTCCATGCGAAGTCGTCCAACAGGAGAGACAAACATAACGTGCAGAAAGAAGGGACACCTGCTTACTAACCAGGGTGTGGGACCCGAATACACCCTCCAACGGCAGCCGGTCACTGTCAACTTGGTTTGCCACTGGACTTGTGTGAAATTACTGAACTGTGAGTACACCATTGACCCCCAGTCCAATCCGGCGCACCCCCTCCAGCAGCCATCACTCCTGTGTACTGACACAGGGCCCCGGGACTACACCTCCCCTACCCATGGAGGGGATCCCATCTAGCTGCCCCATTCCATCAGCCCCAGGCGCCCCATCACCGGGCACCGGTGGTGTAACCATCCCTCACCGCAACCCACGTGTGGCGTCACAGACAATCCCCCCTGTACATAACCCTCTTTTCCGACAGTTATGAGGATGGGCGGCTGTGCGAGCCCGAGTCTGGTCATCACTCGAGCCGCAGCAGCGAACCCGGATCCGAGCGGGCCCCAGGGAAGAGGCAGCAGCTCCCGCCCGCAACACTATCATGCAGTGATGATTTAGAACGTCATTGCAGAATAGGAGCAAAACCGACAGAATGGTTAAAGTCAATGGGCAGCCTTGAAGATATTATTGAATTGAAAATTTTGCGAATAGCGGTTTTATTGTTATGTTAAGCACAGTCAGTGCTTCCTATCTACATACACAATCACTGTTCAGCGCTGTGTATAAAGAGATTAATAAGTTAAACATGGTAATACGCCCTGTTTACCTTCTCTCTGGGAAGTCTGGCTGTGTTTGATAGCCAGCTCCTCACCACCACAGCTGCATGATCTTCTGCAAGCTGTATAGACTGCATTAACGGTTAGAATGTGTACATTGTAGATTCAGACTGAAGGCAGCAAAACCTAATCTAAGATGTACAGTAACACATATTTTGGTTTGCATCACTCATCTTTTCTACTCCATTTTTCCATATGTGTTAATTTGTGGTTTTGCCACCCTTGTCTGCATTTACAATGTGTACATTTCAATAAGAACAAGAACAATCATTGCATTAACAAGCATGCCCAAACTTCTCTGATACTGTACATCTATTAGACCACTATGGCTTATCCTGTGGATACACCATAAATGTCTGCTGAGAATCAATCCCTTTACATTAAATAGCAATGTTGAAACATAATATAGATTAATCATCACACTAGTTTTCTGTTGCAATCTAAATACAGTAATGCTTCCAATGAATTGCAAGTGATATTCCTCTATTACTATATGAACCAGACTCCCAATGTATGGGCTAGTCCAGTATGCCAGAAATATGCCATCTCAGCTGATATACAAATTACCTCTAGAATTACTGATGATATAGGTGACTATAAAGGTGGCTAGATAAGAAAAGGCAGGAAGCATGCAAACACTTATCATTTCCACAGGAATAGATGACATAACATGTCCTCTCCGTTGTAAATTTTTCTACAGCGCGTAAGTCATGTGAGCAATGCTATTTTAATGATGTCTAATTAAACATGCTTTAAGCATATTCTCTCTAAATATATATGCAATTATTCATACTTCAGTAACACATCTATTAGAATTAGCGACAGGAGCTTTCTATTTCATTTTGCAATTATACCGATTTAGTCCATAAAAAAACCAGGGCAATAATTTTTATTTTTACTTAAATTATCCTACAACTATTTAACAAATCACAGTAATCAGGCAAAAGCGATTGTTGTGTAGTAAGTATTAGAAATATTTGATGTGTTAATTTTATTTAATAAAAAGATGAAAATGCAAATATAAATAATCTTCTCTTCAAAGTCACTATATTTGTCAACATGCCTAATTTCAATCATCGAAATTTGTAGGGTTACGAAAGCTGCCTCATTATCACACAACTCAAGTACAACAGACAAATATACCGTATTTTCCAGATTATAAGACGCACTTTTTATCCCAAAAAATTAGGGGTAAAAGGGTAAAATGGGAGTGCATCCCACAATTCGGATATGGCTTACCGGGGAGGTGGTGCTGGCGCGAGGTCATAGGAGGCAGGTTCGGCGATACAGAGGGCTCGGAGGAGCAGTGGAGCAGCTCAGGAGGGTCACAGGATGGGGTGTCTTGGCGGTGAGAACATTGATCTGACTGCAAGCTCCATTGAATCACTCGTGGTTGACTTCAAGAAAATGGCCGCGGAGGTGGCGCGTGCACAGATTGACGCAATGGACTTCAGGAAAATGGGCATGGAGTCCTGTCTTCACACACGCCAAGTCCGCGGCCATTTTATTTATGTCCATCTCGTCAATTGCAGGTGATTCAACAGAGCCCGTAGTCAGATCAATGGCACCCGCCACCGAGACACCCGGTCATATGACCCTCCTGAGTGGCTCCACTGTAATGACTCCCCAGCAGTCCTGCATGAGATCAATGGCGCCCACCGCTGCTATGACATCCACGCAGCCTGCCAGGAGATCAATGGTGCCCACCGCTGCTATGACACCCACGCAGCCTGCCAGGAGATCAATGGTGCCCACCACCGCAACACCTCGAAGCCCATAGTATTGTCGACCCTCCTGAGCCGCAACATCCCCTCCTCTAAGCCTACAGCATTGCTGACCCTGCCTCCTGTGACCTTCCTGAGCCTCTCCACGACCACCGCTTCCCTTGGTGAGCATTAGGATTAAGACACACCATAATTATATGACGGACCCTCATTTTAACATTAAAAATTATTATTTTTTCCTAATTTCCTCCTCTAAATTTGGCGTGTGTCTTATAATCCGTTTTTTTTTATAGAAAAATACGGTAGGTTGTCTAGTTTACCCCTATTGAGGCCTGCTGTAAAACAATTTACAGATCCAAATGCCTTGTGTGCAGCAATGATGTAACCCTCCATTGAAGTGTTTCTCATTTACAGTCCTCAAGGCCCACCAACAGATCAAGCTTTCAGGATTTCTTGACTATTACTCAAATTGTTGGAATTATACTATACTATGCTATGCTATGCTATGCTTTAATATACTATGCTATCCTATTGTATCGCTCCAGTGTCAGCGGCCGAGCCGCTTGGATCCGGAACCGCGGTGGCTCGAGGGGTCTCCAGACCCGGGGGTTCGCATGGTCACTCGAATTTGAAAAGGGGGGTATATACAGGGGAGTTAGAAGTTTGTGATGCCACCCACGGTGCGTGGTAAGATGGAGTACCACTGCCGCTGTTCGTGGGGGAGCCCGGTGGTGCTGGTATGGCAGCAAGATATTTATCCCCTCCGTGGGTAGGGGGTTAGTGCCCCAGGGCCCAGTGGTTGTGCAGGGGGGTGCCATTGGGAAAAGGAAGGGTCTCTGCGTACTCACTCAGTCCAAGGATATTGACACCAACAGCTTGTAAACTAGAGTTCTGAGCACCGCTGTAGCAAGGAGGGAGCATGCTTGGATCCGTGCCCTTGGTGTTGCTTGTTAGCCTGTGGCCTTTTCTGTGGCACCTTCTCACTTGTTGGACCCTATAGTCTGGAACTAATCAGGTCCAACTCACCCGTATGGCTAACGGAGTGAGCTTGCTCTCAGGGTTCACGCTTGGGATTTGGTGGACTGTACTTTGGGAAAAATCCTATCCCCTCGTTGCAATAGTACCCCGATTTTAGAGTGGGTGAGAGATGAATCTTGAAGACTTCACCCCCGTCGGGTAAATTACCAGGACGCTTGAAGCTACTTCCCGGCCCAGGGTCCACGTACCCAGTCGTGCCCTGGCCCCTGCCCGGAGATGGCTCAAGGCTGCCGGCTGCCCTCCTCGGGAAGTCCGTGCCCCTTGACATGATCCCCTGCGACCAGGATTCCAGCTCCTACCAGGCCCAGATGTTATGATCCGGAACCATGGAAGACCACCATAAATCATTGGGAAAAGGTGACGAGAGCAACTAATCTGGCCGCCATCCCCTTACTAACCATCAACACTAGAAGTAGCCGAGGGGTGAACTAACATCCTGTGCACCACGAACCCAGCCAGAGAACTAGCTATCCTAAAGGAAGGAAAGATGAATAACTGTCTGCCTCAAAAAATAGATAGATAAACTAGAAAAGAGAAGCGCTGATAGGGTTTTACCAGATAAAACACACGGTTAGCAAATGGTAAATGCACTCACCGATTGAGGTTGTGAGAGGTCACAACCACCACAGATAGCATGAGATAATGGCAGCTGCAGCGGTCCCACGTGTTTCAGACTTCAAAGTGGAGAGGGAGAAGGGGTTAAACCCGCGCAATCCGCCAGTAATCCAGAAGGAGATGTTGATAAATTAAACAATCTTTTATTCCATGGGTCTACGCGTTTCAAGGTCTAAGACCTCTTCTTCAGGACCAGTAAATCAACACTCTGTGTTGATTTACTGGTCCTGAAGAAGAGGCCTTAGACCTTGAAACGCGTAGACCCATGGAATAAAAGATTGTTTAATTTATCAACATCTCCTTCTGGATTACTGGCGGATTGCGCGGGTTTAACCCCCTTCTCCCTCTCCACTTTGAAGTCAAAAAATAGATAAAGAATAGCAAGCCCCCCACATTCAAAGACTGCGGTGATATAGGAAAACACAATACACAGATAGATGATAAAATTAGCAAAAGGTGAGGCCCCCACTGACTAAAATAGGAAAGGGGCTGATGGTGGCCAGAGAAAAACCCAAATTCCAAATTCCTGATAGTACAAAAAGGCCCTCAGATCGCACGACCTGCACTCCGTCCTATACCAGGCGCTCTTGTCATACCAATGAACAGAAAACAAGAATCATTACAAATTCAAAAAGCCACAAACACATGGACTTAAAGGAGCTATACTCCAAATATAACTGCAGGGAGTTTCCCAGCTAAGCAACTGCAAGGGAAAATCCCTGCATGCAAATAAACTGAAAACAACCACAGCAAATGACAAACTCAGGTAAGAGTAAAAGAACCAAACAACAAATAAAGAGCAAAACACTTATCTGGGGTAGATGTGGTGTGGAGCAGAATGAAGCAGGCTGGTGAACAAAGAACAACTGACATCCGGCATAGCCTGCTATCAGACCAGGATTTAAATAAGCAGAGAGTTAGCAATGGAAATGCCCATTGCTCAACACACCTGGTCTATGTCCAAACCATTACTGGCCACAAGAGGGAGCCTCCCAGCAGCCAAAGAATAACTGACATTCACAACAGTGCCCCCCCTTGAGGAGGGGCCACCGAACCCTCATTAACGCCACCGGGTCGCTCGGGATGAGCATGATGGAAGGCATCAACCAACCTGTCCGCATGAATGTAAGAAGCCACAACCCAAGAGTTATCCTCCTGCCCATAACCCTTCCATTTCACAAGGTACTGAAGCTGACGCCTACTGCGACGGGAATCCAGAATTTTTTCAACCTCATATTCCAGATCCCCTTGTACCAAAACAGGGTCAGGAGGCGCTGCTGCAGGAACTGTGGGCTCCACATGTTTCTTCAACAAGGACCTATGGAAGACATTGTGAATCTTAAATGACACAGGCAGAGTCAAACGGAAAGATGCAGGGTTGATAATCTCCGAAATCTTATAAGGTCCTATAAATCTGGGCTTAAATTTAGGAGATGGAACTCTCATAGGAATATTTTTAGAGGACAACCACACCATGTCCCCCACTTTAAACCGGGGACCAACAGTCAGACGCCGGTTGGCAAACTTTTGGGCAGTTTCTTGGGACTGAAACAATTTATCCACTACCTGCCCCCAAATCTGCTGCATTCTGTTTACCACCGAATCCACCCCTGGACAGTCAGACGCCTCAAGCTGCCCCGAGAGGAACCTGGGGTGATACCCAAAATTGCAGAAAAAGGGGGATACCAATGTGGTAGAGCTAGCTCTATTGTTAAGGGCAAATTCAGCCAAAGGCAAAAACGAAACCCAGTCATCCTGATCCGCAGAAACAAAACACCGTAAATAGGTCTCCAGGGTCTGGTTAGCCCTTTCAGTCTGACCATTGGTCTGAGGATGAAATGCCGAGGACAAAGACAGCTGAACACCCAATTTGGAGCAAAAAATCCTCCAAAACCTGGATACAAACTGCACCCCTCTGTCAGAAACAATGTTTTTGGGAATGCCATGCAAACGAACAACATGTTGGAAAAACAAAGGCACCAACTTTGATGAAGACGGCAACTTAGATAGGGGAACCAAGTGGACCATATTGGAGAATCTATCACAGATCACCCAAATCACAGTCATTTTCTGAGAGACGGGAAGCTCTGAAATAAAATCCATAGAGATGTGCGTCCAAGGTTTCTTAGGTACCAGCAAAGGCAATAATAGCCCACTAGAACGTGAACAACAGGGCTTGGACCTAGAACAAACTCCACACGACTGCACAAAATGACGGACATCCTGGGACAGGGAAGGCCACCAGAAAGAGCGTCTCACAAGATCCCGAGTACCAAAAATGCCAGGATGACCCGCCAAGACAGAGCAATGAACCTCAGAGACAACTCGGTCTCCCCATTGGTCCAGGACAAACAGTTTCCCTGTAGGACATCTCTCAGGTTTATCCCCCTGAAATTCCGCCAGTGCCAACTGCAGATCAGGTGAAATGGCCGAGAAAACTACACCATCATTCAGGATAGTAGACGGCTTGACAACCTCCAAAGAGTCAGCACAGAAACTCCTGGAAAGGGCATCGGCCTTAACATTCTTAGTTCCCGGCAAAAAAGAGACCACAAAATTAAACCGGGTAAAAAACAAAGTCCACCTGGCCTGCCGAGGATTCAACCTCTTGGCCGATTCCAGGTAGGTAAGATTCTTGTGGTCCGTAAGCACCACAAGTTGATGTCTAGCCCTCTCCAACCAATGCCTCCACTCTTCAAATGCCCACTTCATAGCCAATAACTCCCGGTTTCCCACATCATAATTCCGGTCAGAAGGAGCAAACTTCCGAGAGAAAAAGGCACAGGGCTTAAGTTTACCCAAAGTAGCATCTCGTTGAGACAGAACAGCTCCAGCTCCGATCTCTGAGGCATCGATCTCAACTTGAAATGGGAGAGACATCAGGGTGCTGCAGGACTGGGGCAGAAGTGAATCGCCTTTTAAGCTCCTGGAAGGCCACAATCGCCTCTGGGGTCCAATGTTCAGCATCAGCTCCCTTCTTTGTCAAATCTGTCAGAGGTTTGACAATGGCAGAAAAATTGGCTATAAATTTATGGTAAAAATTAGCAAACCCCAAAAACTGCTGCAGGGATTTTAGAGAAGTCGGTTGCACCCAGTCGTAAATAGCCTGAACCTTAACCGGGTCCATTTCGATAGCGGAGGGAGACAAGATGAAGCCCAAAAATGAAATCCTTTGCACCCCAAAGAGGCACTTTGACCCCTTAACGTACAGTGCATGATCCTTAAGTATCTGAAAAACAGCCCGTACTTGTCCAACATGAGAGTCCCAATCATCAGAAAAAATCAAGATGTCATCCAAATACACAATCAAAAATTTACCAATAAGGTCCCGAAAAATATCATTCATGAAGGCCTGGAAGACGGAGGGTGTATTAGTGAGCCCAAAAGGCATCGCTAGGTACTCAAAATGCCACTCAGGAGTATTAAAAGCCACCTTCCATTCATCACCCTCCTTAATACGGATGAGATTATACGCACCCCTGAGATCCAGTTTCGTAAACCATTTGGCGCTCTTCACTCTAGGGAAAAGATCAGACATCAGAGGCAAAGGGTACTGATAATTGACAGTAATTTTATTAAGAAGACGGTAATCAATACAAGGCCTCAACGACCCATCTTTCTTAGCAACAAAGAAAAAGCCAGCACCCAAAGGAGAAGATGAGGGCCGAATGTGCCCCTTCCCCAATGATTCCCTGATGTATGACCGCATGGCATCAGGTTCAGGCACAGACAAGTTGAAAATCCGCCCCTTGGGAAATTTACAACCCGGCACCAGCTCAATGGCACAGTCACAGTCCCGGTGTGGGGGCAGAGAATCAGATTCCTAGTCATTAAATACATCACGGAAATCAGACAAAGAGGCCGGAACATCAACTGCCTGAGCAGACGTGGACGACACGGAAAAGTCCTGATGCAAACCTTGACAACCCCAACTAGATACCGACAAGGATCTCCAGTCAAGAACCGGATTATGGGTCTGCAACCATGGAAATCCCAGTACCAAGGTATCCTGTAGATTATGCAATACTAAAAATGTACAAGTTTCCTGATGCGCTGGTGCAACTCTCATAGGCACCTGGGTCCAAAATTGGGGTTTATTTTCTGCCAAAGGTGTATCTTCAATGCCCCTTAAAGGAATAGGAGTTTGCAAAGGAACCATGGGGAAACCATAAACCCTAGCAAACCCAAAATCCATCAAATTGAGTGCTGCCCCTGAGTCCACAAAGGCAAATGCAGAAAGGAAGACAATGAGCAAATCAATGTGACAGACAAAAGAAACTTTGGTTTCAAAGAACCCACAGTAACAGAAGTAGCCAATCTCCTAAAACGTTTAGGGCAGACAGAGATGTTATGAGAAGCGTCTCCACAATAGAAGCACAGTCTATTCTTCCATCTGAACCCCTGCCGACTAGCATTAGAAAGGATCCTATCACACTCCATAGGCTCCAAAGGCTGTTCCTCAGGAACAAAACCAGCAACGTGCGCGATTGATAGGCGGTTAGCCTATCAATCTGAATTGCTAAGGTCATAGAGGCATCAAGACCAGAAGGGACGGGAAATCCTACCATTACATCCTTTACAGTATGAGCAATACCCTTCCGAAAAAGAGCCGCAAGCGCATCATCATTCCATTTGGTAAGAACCGCCCACTTTCAAAATTTCTGACAAAACGTTTCTGCAGAATCCAAACCCTGAGTTAAGGACAGCAAGACCTTTTCTGCTTGGTCCACAATATTGGGTTCGTCATATAATAAACCCAAGGCCTGAAAAAAGGAGTCCACATCACTGAGAATCGGATCATCAGACGCTAAAGAGAAGGCCCAGTCCTGAGGGTCACCACGCAGAAGGGAGATGACAATCTTAACCTGCTGTACGGGATTCGCTGAGGACTTAGGGTGCAGGTCAAAAAATAATTTACAATTATTTTTGAAGCTCAAAAATCTCGACCTATCTCCTGAAAAAAATTCAGGAACGGGAATCGTAGGCTCTGCAAGGGGAGTCTGTGCAAGATAAGACTCTATACGATGAACCTGAGCAATAAGATGAGCAACACGCTCACCCAATTCATCCATGCTATAAAAAATAAATCTTCCATGGAACCCAAAGAAGAAGAGGAAAAACACCAAAAAAAAAAAAAAATTTCAGCAGACCTTTTTTTTTCTATTCTTTTTTTTTTTTCCTTCTTAAGATTACCCTTTAAATTTGTTGGCCGGATGTACCGTTATGATCCGGAACCATGGAAGACCACCATAAATCATTGGGAAAAGGTGACAAGAGCATTGGCAACTAATCTGGCCGCCATCCCCTTACTAACCATCAACACTAGAAATAGCCAAGGGGTGAGCTAACATCCTGTGCACCGCGAACCCAGCCGGAGAACTAGCTATCCTAAAGGAAGGAAAGATGAATAACTCTCTGCCTCAGAAAATAGATAAAGAATAGCAAGCCTCTCACATTCAAAGACTGCGGTGATATAGGAAAACACAATACACAGATAGATGATAGGATTAGCAAAAGGTGAGGCCCCCACTGACTAAAATAGGAAAGGACAGGAAAGGGGCTGATGGTGGCCAGAGAAAAACCCTGCAAAATTCCAAATTCCTGATAGTACAAAAAGGCCCTCAGATCGCACGACCTGCACTCCGTCCTATACCAGGCGCTCTTGTCATACCAATGAACAGAAAACAAGAATCATTACAAATTCAAAAAGCCACAAACACATGGGCGTAAAGGAGCTATACTCCAAACAAAACTGCAGGGAGTTTCCCAGCTAAGCAACTGCAAGGGAAAATCCCTGCATGCAAATAAACTGAAAACAACCACAGCAAATGACAAACTCAGATAAGAGTAAAAGAACCAAACAACAAATAAAGAGCAAAACACTTATCTGCGGTAGATGTGGTGGAGCAGAATGAAGCAGGCTGGTGAACAAAGAACAACTGACATCCGGCATAGCTTGCTATCAGACCAGGATTTAAATAAGCAGAGAGTTAGTAATGGAAACGCCCATTGCTCAACACACTTGGTCTATGTCCAAACCATTCCTGGCCACAAGAGGGAGCCTCCCAGCAGCCAAAGCATAACTGACATTCACAACACCCAGACCAACGTCTGCCACCTAGGATTCTACTAGGAGCCCAGCTCTTTACCCTTCACTCTCCACTTCACATCTCCTCTCACTTTTTTCTTTACCCTACCAACCCCTCAAATGGGTGGCCCTATTCCCTTCAGGCCCCACAATGGTGTGTCTGGTGGGTATGGTGTAAAGTGTTCCTAGGGTTTTCACTGGCTCTGTTCTTAGCAACACCAAAGAACAGGGATCCGTAACCAAGGAGGATGCGGATACTGTGCAGAAGGGCAGATTGCACAATACCCAGTGACAACCTGATAGGCTAGGGCGTCACATTCCCCCTTGGTTAAACGTAGCTCGTCCCTGAGCTACAGGACACCAGCGGTTAATTTATTTATTTATTTTTTTAACTGTAGAAGAAAAGGAATATTTAAACATTACACACTTTTATTAACGGGTTCTATCCCACACAGGGGAGGCACTTTACTTAAATATTACTAACTTTTTAAGAGTACACCGTCCAACAGTGGGACGCTACCGGTTTCAATGGTAACGAAGGCTCAACGTACTCCGTTGCAGCCCCTTCCTGCGACAGTCCAGTCCCAACGTCCCGGACCCAGTAACCCGCCACCCAAACAACCTGTTCCCCCTGGAAACCAATGGTGGGTCCGTGACCAGGTTAAGGTCCCGGGTGTTGTCTTTAGATGACTCTGGTTGGCACAGGAGGTGTAACTATGTACAATACACAAGTTCGTGTTGGTCACGCCAGTCCTGTGACCATGGTCCATATTTACTTATATATAAAAATCTTTAAACGGAGTCCATGTACCGATTGAACACGTTTTAACATTTTTCTTGCAAATCTGGTAACTTTCACTCTTTTCATTAAAACTGGTTGATTAGACACTTATTTACTAACTTTATGAAAAATAAACTGTGAAAAACAATAAATGAAAGCACCGATACTTAACAATTCTATGACATCGCAAAACTACTGGCATTATAACATTTTTCTTAGTAATAGATTGTCGGGTCCCGTAGCCATGCTTCTTTGCGACTACGTGCCACTGACGCTGACACAAACCCTTCTTCAAACATCACATGCTTGGTTACCTCTAGGGCATACCAGCCCCGCTTCCTGCAATGCTGGGTATAGGTAACCATCTCCTCAGGTTCAAGATTACGCTCCGGGTGACCCCAAGGGAGGTGCTGTGCCACATCTCGTCGGGACACATACGCCCCAGCTGTGAGGCCTGCTTCGTGGATAAACCCCCATCCCTGCTCGGAGTCAAACTGCTCCACAAGGCCATGGCACCGTGGCCCTTTAAGTCGAGAAGCAACGCTCCTTATTTGCTCCTTTTCTGTTCGATCATGGGTGGCAAGCTCCCGTTGTTACCGGTCTCGGGTTACAATCTTTGCTTGTAGCTGGTATTGTTGTCATTCCCAGTAGGGGGCATCAGCGTCCGGTTTCAGCTCCCTATCTGGCTCTGGCTCTATTTGAACTCTGGCTGCCCCAATAGCCATCGGGATGCCGCGCGGTAGCAGGATAGGTGGACTCTTTGGCTCCGCTTCTGTGGTTGTTAGCAGACAAACCGACTGCTCCACAGCCAGGGTTGTAGGCTCCGAGTGCTCCACCTCTGAGGATGAGCGCGGTGAGGTGGCCGGGTCTGGTCTGGCCGGTGTCTGGATGACCGCTGCCATGACTGGAATGAGGGTCGTGGGCGGGATCTCCACAGCTGGGACTTTCTGTAAATCCACCGAAGGTTCCGCTGCCAGGGTTGGTGTGGGCAGCTCGGCGTCCGCCGAGGACAGGGTAGGTAATGGTGGAGTGCTCACCGCGAGCGGGGGCAGTCCGGATCCCTCAGCCGCTGTGGCTGGATTTGGGTAATCAGTAGGGACTGGATAACCGCTTACCCTCTCTTCACGTTGGATTTCGATCTCACGGGCTCGCACCGCCACCGCCATGCTCCGCATCTCTTCCCTCCAGTGATTCAGTATAAACAGGAACTGCATCCACATTCTCCTGCACAGCTGCTCCGTCTCCTCCTCGATCCATGTTGCGGTCCCGGGAACAGCACGTTCCGGTGACTAGTCTCGCTCTGCCATCTTGCCACTGCGTCTTCCAGGAATGTTGTGACACAGTCCTGGCATCCCTGCTCCACTTCCGCTGGTATTACATTCTGGCACGCCCCCTCGGTCTTTTCTCAGCACTCTTTCGCGTGCTGTGGCCCTCTGGGAACTTCCGGTTCTGGCCTCACATGCAAGATGAAGAGCCGGGCTTAGGCTTTGCACGCTTTCTTGGAGAAGACAGCGTTTTGGCACGAAAAGATGGCGGATAATGGCTGAATTGGCGGGAAAAAGACTCTTGACTCGTGGTTTTCGGCTTTCAAGGCGCACGTCACCCAGGTAAGTGGGTCCTGCTCGTATCCTGTTTGTAGCGCCAAGTTTTTCAAGGTGTACTGCCCCTGTGTCAACAGCCGAGCCACTCGGATCCGCAACCGCGGTGGCTCGAGGGGTCTCCGGACCCGGGGGTTCACGCGGTCACTCGAGTTTGAAAAGGGAGGTATATACAGGGGAGTTAGAAGTTTGTGATGCCACCCACGGTGCGTGGTAAGATGGAGTACCACTGCTGCTGTTGGTGGGGAAGCCCGGTGGTGCTGGTATGGCAACAAGGTGTTTAACCCCTCCGTGGGTTGGGGGTTAGTGCCCCGGGGCCCGGTGGTTGTGCAGTGGGGTGCCATTGGGAAAAGGAAGGGTCTCTGCGTACTCACTCAGTCCAAGAATACTGACACTGACAGCTTGTAAACCAGAGTTCTGAGAACCGCTGTAGCAAGGAGGGAGCACGCTTGGATCCGTGCCCTTGGTGTTGCTTGTTAGCCTGTGGCCTTTTACGTGGCACCTTCTCACTTGTTGGACCCTATAGTCTGGAACTAATTGGGTCCCGCTCACCCATATGGCTAACAGAGTGAGCTTGCTCTCAGGGTTCACGCTTGGGATTTGGTGGACTGTACTTTGGGAAAAGTCCTATCCCCTCGTTGCGCTAGTACCCAGATTTTCAATTTGCCATTGGCAACTAAAGCCCTAAACTAAAGACTTATCTATTTAAAATTTAAATTATTTCATTATTTAAGATATAGGGACATACAAATTAAAACCACTGAACATTGTGATCTATCTCTGATTAGTATAGATAATCATTCCTTATGGAGAAGTTTCTAATCCAGACTGAAGTCTGTGAGTTATCTCTATATCATTCCTGTCATCAATGACCACTAATGTTCGCTATTTAAGAGACATAAAGCAGTAGCCTCCCCAACATGTTTCACCACACTGGCGTCATCAGGGGGCTGAGGTTAATACTGACTTACTCTGTATTGAAGGACCTTTTATAGTCTGAGCCAAATACTGACAGCAGTATGAGCCAATAGTAATCAGTGTCATTCAATGTGAGGAGAAAGAGAAGCCTGTCATATTGAGAGTGTAACCTCCCTTCAAATGCCACAAGCTGATTCGTTAGTTCAACTGTCTGTTAGAACGCTGCTTGTATATTGACCAAATCTATCTGACAATATATCCCAATAAGTTATCAAATATTATGATCTAATCGCCATATTAGGACTTTGTCCAATGAATAAATTCTTATCATAGCGTCAGAAATCAATCCCGATCTTCCACTGCTGATGTAATCACATTCACGTGGAATCAGCTCTATCGCGCATGCGTCCGCACTTAGAGTCTAAAGAGAGAGGTTTTACTGATCACGCACGCATCCCCTCTTAGAATCAGAGGAGAAAGTTTTACCTTATGCGTGTGCGTCCGCACTTAGAAGCAGGGAAGACAATTTCTCTTAACTGCGCCTGCATCTGTACTTAGAAACCAGGAAAGTAATTGTACAGAGTACACGTGCGTCTGCACTTAGAGGCACGGGACATAATTTTCTCGATCGCGCCTGCGTCTATACTTAGAGTATGGAGTATATGCATCCACACTTAGACTCTAAAGGGTTTATTCCATGCTGCGTATGTATCCCTGTTTAGAACAGCAGGAAGACATATTATAAACTATATGTACATCACATTCAAAGCTGTTTTACCATATATATATATATCCATGCTAGAACTGGGACAGGATTATATATCAGAAAACAGGCTTTTCCATGATATATTCAGATTTCAATCCTCAAAAACACTGAGAATTGTAATAAAGTCAGTAAAAAATATATATATATCTTTATTATCTATCTGATTAGGTCCTATATAGTAGATGTCCACATACTTTCTATATCTATATATGGTACGAGATAATTATTTATTTTATATGGAGGTAAAAGCTGTCACACAGAATAGTCTTTCAGACCATTAAATAAAGGCTGTATATGTAAAGCCTTCATTCAGGCCATTTGGGCTCATACAGTTTAATCTAAAAATCCATCTCGCCTCCTCTTTTAGCAAAAGTCTGTCCAGATCTCCTTTCCTTACTCCAAGTTTAACTTGTCTGATGCCCCAAAACTTCAAATCTAGGGGATTTTCACTGTGATAGTATCTCATGTGTCTAGAGAGGGGTGTATCAACTTTGGTGTTAATTGTACTAATATGTTTCGAAATCCTCCTCCGGAACTCTTGAATCGTTTTCCCCACATATAGCTTTTTACATGGGCACATTGCTCCATAGACCACTCCCTTCGATTTACAGTTGGTTTTATCTTTTATGACATATGTCCGATTGTCAAGCGGGTTGGTAAACTCTCTCTGTTTAATTAGATAGCTGCAAAACGAGCAGCTTCCGCATGGATGAGATCCTTCCTGTAATCTTGTTAACCAATCTCTTTCCGGATTTACCTTAGACTGAGTGAAATGACTATGAGTCAAGGATTCTCTCAGATTCTTCCCCCTATGGTATGTAATATTGGGGGTAACTCCAATTACTGATTTTAAGTCCGGATCGGCTCTAAGAATGGGCCAATATTTTTTTAAGATGTTATAGATCTCTCTAGAGCATTCGTCATATGTGCCTATGACCCTTACCGGTGAACTTTCGTTTTTCTTCTTGTTCTTTTTCAAAAGGTCATCACGGTTCATTCCTTTTGCCCTATTAAAGGCTTTATATAAGACTTTTTTTGGATAGCCTCTTGCAGTAAAGAATTTGAATAATCTGCCACACTCTAGTCCAAAACTCTTGTCATCAGAGCAATTTCTACGGGCTCTCATATACTGTCCCACTGGGATCCCTGCTTTCAGTGGGATAGGGTGTCAGCTATCCCAATGCAACAGATTGTTTGTTGCAGTCGGTTTCCTGTAGGTGTTTGTTTGTATGTTGCCATCCCCATCAATGGTGATTGTCAGATCCAGGAAATTGATGGTTTTATTTCCAATTTCATGAGTGTAACACATACCAATCTTGTTATTATTCAAAAGTGTGACAAAATCCTGGAAAAAGTACCCTGATTTTGGAGCGGGTGAGGGATGAATCTTGAAGACTTCACCCCATCGGGTAAATTACCAGGACGCTTGAAGTTACTTCCCGGCCTAGGGTCCAACAACTCCATCGTGCCCTGGCCCCTACCCGGAGATGGCTCAAGGCCGCCGGCTGCCCTCCTTGGCAAGTCTGTGCCCCTTGACATGATCCCCTGCGACCGTGATTCCAGCTCCTACCAGGCCCAGACCAACATCTGCCACCTAGGATGCTACTAGGAGCCCAGCTCCTCACCCTTCACTCTCCACTTCACAACTCCTCTCACTTTTTTCTTTCACCTACCAACCTCCCAAATGGGCAGCCCTATTTCATTCGGGCCCCCCAATAATATGTCTGGTGGGTATGATGTAAAGCGTTCCTGCGGTTTTGACTGGCTCTGATCTTAGCAACACCAAAGAACAGGGATCCGTAACCAAAGAGGATGCGGATACTGTGCAGAAGGGCAAATTGCACAAAACCCTGTGGCGACCTGATAGGCCAGAGCATCACACTATGCTATACTATACTATGCTTTCCTATGCTATACTATACTATATTATGCTATACCATACTATGCTTTACTATGCTATGCTATACTATACTATACTATACTAGACTATACTATGCTATACTATGCTATACTATACTATGCTATGCTATAGTGTACTAGACTATACTATGCTATACTATACTATGCTATGCTATGCTATACTATGCTATACTATACTATTCTATGCTAAACTGTACTATACTACTGTATACCATGCAATATTATGCTATACTATACTATATTATGGTATACTATGCTACGCAGGGCCGTATTTACCACTAGGCACCCGTGGTCCGGTGCCTAGGGCGGCAGATTGTGAGGGGCGGCACCCTCTGGCAGCAAAAAAAAAAAAAAAAAAAAAAATTTTTTTTTTTTTACATTTTTTTTTTTGTGGCCGCCGAGCACAGGGAGCTGATTGACCCCGGAACTGCCGGCGCCTGCACTTCCGGGGTCACAGGCGCGCGCCAATCAGCTCCTTCCTCTGTGCTGCGTCCACTGCTGTGTGGACGTCACATGCAGAGCTCGCAGCAGGACGCCGCGGAGGACGCCGTGATGGATCTCCCCATAGTGATGGAAGCCGGTGTCAGAAGAGGATACTCACGTGAGCCAGGAAGATGGCGGCGGGCACTGGAGCAGGTAAGTGGATTCATAAGGAGCGTGGGAGTGTCTCTAATGCAGACCAGAGATCTGCGCATGCGGGGGGGGAGGCGGCAAAGGCAGATACTGGAGGGAGGCAGAGGCTGAGACTGGGGGGAGGCTGGAGGGAGGCAGAGGCTGAGACTGGGGGGAGGCTGGAGGTAGGCAGAGGCTGAGACTGGAGGGAGGCAGTGGCTGAGACTGGGGGGAGGCTGGAGGGAGGCAGAGGCTGAGACTGGAGAGAGGCAGAGGCTGAGACTGGGGGGAGGCTGGAGGGAGGCAGAGGCTGAGACTGGAGGGAGGCAGAGGCTGAGACTGTGGGGAGGCTGGAGGGAGGCAGAGGCTGAGACTGGGGGAGGCTGGAGGGAGGCAGAGGCAGAGACTGGGGGGGAGGCTGGAGGGAGGCAGAGACTGGGGGGAGGCTGGAGGGAGGCAGAGGCTGAGACTGGGGGAGGCTGGAGAGAGGCAGAAGCTGAGACTGGGGGGAGGCTGGAGGGAGGCAGAGGCAGAGACTGGGGGGAGGCTGGAGGGAGGCAGAGGCTGAGACTGGGGGGAGACTGGAGGGAGGCAGAGGGAGAGACTGTGGGGAGGCTGGAGGGAGGCAGAGGCAGAGACTGGGGGGAGGCTGGAGGGAGGCAGAGGCAGAGACTGGGGGGAGGCTGGAGGGAGGCAGAGGCAGAGACTGGGGGGAGGCTGGAGGGAGGCAGAGGCAGAGACTGGAGGGAGGCAGAGGCTGAGACTGGAGGGAGGCAGAGGCTGAGACTGGGGGGAGGCTGGAGGGAGGCAGAGGCTGAGACTGGAGAGAGGCAGAGGCTGAGACTGGGGGGAGGTTGGAGGGAGGCAGAGGCTGAGACTGGAGGGAGGCTGGAGGGAGGCAGAGGCAGAGACTGGGGGGAGGCTGGAGGGAGGCTGAGGCAGAGACTGGGGGGAGGCTGGAGGGAGGCAGAGACTGGAGGGAGGCAGAGGCTGAGACTGAAGGGAGGCAGAGGCTGAGACTGGGGGGAGGCTGGAGGGAGGCAGAGGCTGAGACTGGAGAGAGGCAGAGGCTGAGACTGGGGGGAGGTTGGAGGGAGGCAGAGGCTGAGACTGGAGGGAGGCAGAGGCTGAGACTGTGGGGAGGCTGGAGGGAGGCAGAGGCTGAGACTGGGGGAGGCTGGAGGGAGGCAGAGGCAGAGACTGGGGGGAGGCTGGAGGGAGGCAGAGGCAGAGACTGGGAAGAGGCTGGAGGGAGGCAAAGGCTGAGACTGGGGGGAGGCTGGAGGGAGGCAGAGGCAGAGACTGGGGGGAGGCTGGAGGGAGGCAGAGGCAAAGACTGCAGGGAGGCAGAGGCTGAGACTGGAGGGAGGCAGAGGCTGAGACTGGGGGGAGGCTGGAGGGAGGCAGAGGCTGAGACTGGAGAGAGGCAGAGGCTGAGACTGGGGGGAGGTTGGAGGGAGGCAGAGGCTGAGACTGTGGGGAGGCTGGAGGGAGGCAGAGGCTGAGACTGGGGGAGGCTGGAGGGAGGCAGAGGCAGAGACTGGGGGGAGGCTGGAGGGAGGCAGAGGCAGAGACTGGGGGGAGGCTGGAGGGAGGCAGAGGCTGAGACTGGGGGGAGGTTGGAGGGAGGCAGAGGCTGAGACTGAGAGAGGCAGAGGCTGAGACTGTGGGGAGGCTGGAGGGAGGCAGAGGCTGAGACTGGGGGAGGCTGGAGGGAGGCAGAGGCAGAGACTGGGGGGAGGCTGGAGGGAGGCAGAGGCAGAGACTGGGGGGAGGCTGGAGGGAGGCAGAGGCTGAGACTGGGGGGAGGCTGGAGAGAGGCAGAGGCTGAGACTGGGGGGAGGCTGGAGGGAGGCAGAGGCTGAGACTGGGGGGAGGCTGGAGAGAGGCAGAGGCTGAGACTGGGGGGAGGCTGGAGGGAGGCAGAGGCAGAGACTGGGGGGAGGCTGGAGGGAGGCAGAGGCAGAGACTGGGGGGAGGCTGGAGGGAGGCAGAGGCAGAGACTGGGGGGAGGCTGGAGGGAGGCAGAGGCAGAGACTGGGGGGAGGCTGGAGGGAGGCAGAGTCTGAGACTGGGGGGAGGCTGGAGGGAGGCAGAGGCAGAGACTGGGGGGAGGCTGGAGGGAGGCAGAGGCAGAGACTGGAGGGAGGCAGAGGCTGAGACTGGAGGGAGGCAGAGGCTGAGACTGGGGGGAGGCTGGAGGGAGGCAGAGGCTGAGACTGGAGAGAGGCAGAGGCTGAGACTGGGGGGAGGTTGGAGGGAGGCAGAGGCAGAGACTGGGGGGGAGGCTGGAGGGAGGCAGAGGCAGAGACTGGGGGGAGGCTGGAGGGAGGCAGAGTCATAGACTGGGGGGAGGCTGGAGGGAGGCAGAGGCAGAGACTGGGGGGAGGCTGGAGGGAGGCAGAGGCTGAGACTGGAGGGAGGCTGAGACTGGGGGGAGGCTGGAGGGAGACTGAGGCTGAGACTGGGGGGAGGCTGGAGGGAGGCTGAGGCTGAGACTGGAGGGAGGCTGAGGCTGAGACTGGGGGGAGGCTGGAGGGAGGCAGAGGCAGAGACTGGGGGGAGGCTGGAGGGAGGCAGAGGCAGAGACTGGGGGGAGGCTGGAGGGAGGCTGAGGCTGAGACTGGAGGGAGGCTGAGGCTGAGACTTGAGGGAGGCTGAGGCTGAGACTGGAGGGAGGCTGGAGGGAGGCTGAGGCGGAGACTGGGGCAGGCTGAGGCTGGGGGGAGGCAAAGGCTGAGACTGGGGAAGAGAGGCTGATGCTGAGGGAAGATAGAGGCTGATGCTGGGGGAGAGAGGCTGATGCTGGGGGAGTGGGAGAGAGGGGCTAATGCTAGAGACAAAGGACAAGGGATGAGGGATAGTGCAATGACAAAATCGATTGGGTGGGGGGAGTGTAAGGACTCAGAATAAGAGGGGGCAGCATTGGGAGCTCATTGTGAAGAAGGGGCAGCATGTGTGGGATCAGTATGGAGTGGAGCAATGTAGGGGAGTCAATATCAAGAGTGGGGTAGTGTGTGTGTGGGGGGTCTCAGCATAAGCGTTAGTGTGGTGGTCTTAGCATGAGTGGGGCAACATGAAGGTCTCATTATGGAAAAGAGGAAGGCAGCATTAGGAGCTCATGGAGAGGGACAGCATGCATGGGACATTGTGAGAAGGGGGCAGCATGCATGGGACACTGAGGAGGGGGCAGCATGCATGAGACATTGTGAGGAGGGGGCAGCATGCATGGGACATTGTGAGAAGGGGGCAGCATGCATGGGACACTGAGGAGGGGGCAGCATGCATGAGACATTGTGAGGAGGGAGCAGCATGCATGGGACATTGTGAGGAAGGAGCAGCATGCATGGGACATTGTGAGGAGGGAGCATCAAGCATGAGACATTGTGCGGAGGGAGCAGCATGCATGGGACATTGTGAGGAGGGAGCAGCATGCATGGGACATTGTGAGGCGGGAGCAGCATACATGAGACATTGTGAGGAGGGGGCAGCATGCATGAGACATTGTGAGGAGGGAGCAGCATTCATGGGACATTGTGAGGAGGGAGCAGCATGCATGGGACATTGTGAGGAGGGGCAGCATGCATGGGACATTGTGAGGAGGGAGCAGCATGCATGGGACATTGTGAAGAGGGGGCAGCATGCATGGGACATTGTGAGGAGAGAGCAGCATGCATGGGACATTGTGAGGAGGGGGCAGCATGCATGGGACATTGTGAGGAGGGGGCAGCATGCATGGGACATTGTGAGGAGGGGGCAGCATGCATGGGACATTGTGAGGAGGGGGCAGCATGCAAGGGACATTGTGAGGAGGGGGCAGCATGCAAGGGACATTGTGAGGAGGGAGCAGCATGCATGGGACATTGTGAGGAGGGGGCAGCATGCATGGGACATTGTGAGGAGGGGGCAGCATGCAAGGGACATTGTGAGGAGGGGGCAGCATTCATGGGACATTGTGAGGAGGGGGCAGCATGCATGGGACATTGTGAGGAGGGGGCAGAAAGCATGGGACATTGTGAGGAGGGAGCAGCATGCATGGGACATTGTGACGAGGGAGCAGCATGCATGGGACATTGTGAGGAGGGGGCAGCATGCATGGGACATTGTGAGGAGGGGGCAGCATGCATGGGACATTGTGAGGAGGGGGCAGCATGCATAGGACATTGTGAGGAGGGCGCAGCATGCATGGGACATTGTCCTCACATCATGCTGCTCCCTCCTCACAATGTACAGATCATATTTCATAATCGAGGAAGGTGTGGTGGATATACAGTAGTTTATAAGGGAGGGCAGTGTGTAGTTTATTAGGGGCAGTGTGACAGTCACAGTATATAAGTGGGGACGGTGTGGTGGGAATATTTTATACTCATGCTATGTTTTGATGTGCCTGTGGTGATTCCCATTGGGGGGGGTTCGTTTCTTATTGATACTTTTTAAAGTGTGCTACAGAGTAGATCTGCCTTAAACAGATGTCGTGTGCGAAAACTCAGTTTTACGTTGTCACTAAGGGGCGCGACCACTTAAAGTGCCTAGGGCAGCACGAAGGCAAAATACAGCCCTGATGCTACGCTATACTGTACTATACTATACTATGCTATACTATGCTTTGCTATGCTATACTATGCTACGCTATACTCTACTCTACTATACTATTCTATACCATACTATACTAGGGAAACCCTGAAAACATGAATATTGAGGACTGATGTTGAGTAATATTGCTTTTTTTTCACCATCGCCCCATGAGAATAAATTGGACTTTCAGGCCTAATTCAAATGTCTGATTTCTCCATGTAGGAGAGAAATTGACTGTTCTGGAGATCAGAATTGTATTGGAGTTGAGCAGATTGTGGTCCGAGAGTCATCAGTTTTTCTCAAACGAGGACAAAAAAAAAAAACTTTCTCCACCTTCTCAATTCTGACAGTCTGTGGAAATCAGACAAATGATGTCGTCTGAGTGTAATTTGATTTTTAACGGACCCATAGACTTGCATTGCTGTATTTGATCTGACCATTTGATCAAAATCGGTTATTTCTCTGCAATTGTATGGAGACCTTATTATGTGAATGGCCCCATAGACTATCACATGCATGAGTGTGATTTGTGAAAAGCAGAGATAGCACTCGTATGCAAAAGTCTGACTTCTGAATGAGGCCTCAGGGCTCATGCGCACACTGCATCCTGACTAGTGCAGAAATAAATGTGCAGCACCCTGGGATATGCTTCCCCAGTGATCTGCAGGATCCTAAGGCTTTCTGGAACACCCTATGCTGACAACCCACACCTCACACACAGGTAGGGGCACATTCCCTGAGACCTGGGCGCAGCATGTAGAGGGTTAACAGTGATCAGATGTGAGAACCAATCCTTTAGCTGTTAGCCTGGGAAAGGGGTGTGGCTTGTGGGAAGCAACAGGTGTTGCTAGGCAGAGTTGGCAGAGAGGAAAAACGGCAGTTGAAGGAGTGACAGTTGAAAGGAGCCAGAGAGTGAGAGGGGTGTGAGGATTGTGAGGAGACCCCCAAAAGGTGACTAGGAGGTAATAGCCTGAGGGTAGATAGATCCCAGGCACTACGCACAAGGGGGTACTGGACCCCAGAGTAGACAACAGCTCCAAGCGGTCTGCTGATCCAGCCGTGTGTGGTAACTTCCAGGGTACCACACCACCCATAGGCTCAGGGACACAGCTTCATATATAAAACCCGGGAGAGGGCACAGAGAAGTAGCCTACCCCACAAGAGACCGCGAGGCCTGTCATACTGGGCCTGGAAAGACAAAGGAGCGGAGCACCGCAGGTCACCAACAGCTTCAGGCAAGGGGATCATCAGCTCTGCATGTGCACGGAGGGCTCAACTGGGACTCACGTCAGCACTGGGACAAAGGAAAGTCGGTTGACCAGCCGTGCCAAACTGCACTTGCAACATCCTGTGAGTAAATTACCAGTTAATCTGCAAGAACTGTGTCGTGTTTATTACTGGTGCACCACAAGACGCAGCACACCTACATGGGACTTAAGCCCCTACTGGCGGAGGGTGCGAACACACTTGCTGCTATACCATCTGTCCCTAAAACCACAGCAGCGGCGGGACATCTTATTACCGCAACTCGCCAGTGGCGTCACAAGTGACATACAAAATAACCCTGTTACCGAGCGCCCCCCCAGATAACGGAATGGTGGCACGGCCACCTGTGACAATGATCCCCATTATCCACCACCCGGAACAGAGTATCCCAAGGGCCTGGGGTGTGGAAGCGCTCTACAAATTGGCGTCACGAACAGGATACAAACTAGGCCCTGCAACCCTGGGTGCAGTATGCCTTAAACCGTTTAAAATTGTATATAAACTTTGTCGCCATTTTGTCTCAGTAAAAACTACTGCGCCATCACTCTGGCTGTAAAAGAGCGCAAAGTTTGAAAAAGTGCGCAGGAAAACCTGGCTCCGCCCCCCCACCGGGAATTTGCAGAGAAGCCAAACACCGAGCAGTAGCCTGACTTCAGGAGCTCCTGAGCCGGTCGAGATCCCCATAGAGAAGGTTGCTGAAATTAACCAAGGGGGACTAAAATGGAAGCGCAAGAGAACGGAGACACTGCCGGACCGAGTCGGAGCACAGACGCTGCGGCGGTGGCACCGATCATGCCGCTCATGCTACCCTACCTCCCAGGCACGACCTGGATGCCCCAGTACAATGGCAAATCAGATACCTTAGCCGGTTTCAAAAACAAAATAACTACTTCAATGGACATGTATCCCTTAACCGGCAAGCAAAGGGCGTCCATTATACTGGCTCAGCTTAAAGGGGCAGCGGAGCTAGAAGCAGAAACTTGGTCAGATGCTGAACGCGAGTCAGTAACCACCATCTTTGACAAATTGAAACTTGCATTTGAGACCCGCACTGAGGCAGAACTGCGGATGGAGTTCTACAACTGCAGGCAGAAACCGCAGGATAACATCAGGGACTATGCCCTGAGACTCCAAGCAGCAATAAGGACATTAAAAAGTGTCGATCCTCTCAGTGCCAAAGAGGAAAACCGGATGCTAATGGAGCAGTTCATACAGGGCCTGTTGTCATCAGAGGACCGCAAGCAACTGCGCCTGTGGTCCCTTGAACATGCTGATGCAGACTTTACAACTCTAAAAGACCGGGCAATCAAGGCGTTGCAGCCCCCGGCAACCTCAGACTCTACCCTGACGGTGCTACCTACCAGTGTCCCTTCCTTGGAAGTGGAACCTGCCTCCTCTACTCCAGCAAAGGCCAACAGGCAGGTTGCGCCCCCTAGTGCACCAGAGGACCTGCGTTCCCAAGTACAGCGACTCAGCGAGGACGTAGTAAAGATCCTCAAAGCCATGCAGCTTGCCCCAGAGCCCAAACCACCAAACCATATCCTGCTTGCTGACTGCCCTGAGGACATCCCGTGGATGAGGAACCGGAAGAGTCCCCCACTTCGAGGAAGACCCACCGATCACTATTGTTCTTCAGGACAACCCATTTGCCGGCATTGCGGTAAAACAGGCCATCTTGCAAGAAGGTGTCCTTTAAATATGCAACCCCCTGGGGCCAAGGGCCAATCCCCAGGTGTAAGTCGACAAGGCCCAATGGAATGGCGTGATCAGTATGTGGGAGGACGTCAGATTCTGTCCATTACCTTGGACGGGATCCCCACTTCTGCACTGTTAGACACCGGTTCACAGGTAACCACCATTCCCTATGAGCTGTACTGCCGATTCTGGTGTGATGAAGAACTCACCCGACCTGATCCAAGCCTTACCATATATGCTGTAAACGGGTTACCGGTAGAGCAGATAGGATTTAAAGAAGTAACTATAAAAATGGGGAGGGTGGAGCTTAGTGGTCAGGGATTGATTGTTGTTAAAACTGATGCAAATGATAGAAATCCCCATGTGATCCTAGGTACCAATGTAATCGAAAATTGTTTGGGAGAAGTATTGTTATTGCTCCAACAGATCACCAAGACTGCCGATGCCAGGCAGCAAAGGGTCCTGCAGAAGGAGATTAAAGCCCTCTTGCTAAAACAACAGGTAAACCAGTCAGGTGGAGAACTGGGTAGTGTGCGGGTAATGGATTCTAACCCTATTGTGTTACCTCCAAGAAGTGAAATGATGGTGTGGTGTCGGGCATCCATAGGTCCTAGAGGGCGAGATTACCAGGCAATGGTAGAGCCCGTGTACTCAGGGGACTGGTCCACAATCCTGACAGCCAGGGTGGTAGTCAATGTACACAAAGGGAGAGTTCTTGTACGTATATTAAATTGTGGGGACGAGGAAGCCAAATTGCCCAGGTACGCTACCATTGGTAAATTGTTTACCGTCACTGAAAATGCCATTCAAGCAGCAGAAACACTTGCCCCAACAGACCTGGAAGATGAGCAATTAGCAAATTGGTGCCAGGAACTCCATGTTGGTACCGACTCCACGCCTTCTTACCAGAAGCAAGGAGTATACCGGGTTGTGCAGGAATATGAACCAGTCTTCAGTAAGCATCCATTGGATTTCAGGAGAATTAAAGGGGTACAACACCATATCCCCACTGGGAACCATCCTCCCATTAGAGAGCGATACAGACCTGTACCACCAAAACACTATCAGAGGGCCAAAGAAATGCTACATGACATGAAGGAGGCTGGGGTTATCCGAGATAGTTGTAGCCCTTGGGCAGCTCCACTAGTCTTAGTGAGAAAAAAAAATGGCACCATGCGGATGTGTGTAGATTACAGGCAGATAAATCGCATTACACATGCTGTACCATTGACACCTGGAGAAAGGGTACTAAAAAGAAAAAGAAGACTTCATAAACTTGATGATCAATGGGAAGAAGAACCTTACATTGTCCAAACATCTAACTTTGACAACAAAAAAGTCTGTATTATTAGCAAAGATGAAGGAAAAAAATCAACAGCTGTTTATAGAGACCATTTAAAGAAATGCCCAGAACAGTTGGTGCCAAAAGAAAGTACAGAAAGAATTGTAAATCTACCTCAACCTGAGCCAAACAAGAAAATGATCCATGCTGTATTAGGAGATTTCCCAGAAGACTGGCCGCAATACAATAGAGCCATAGTAATACCTTGTATCACCTTTCCACAAGTACTAGAAGAACCTGTACCAAGACAAAAAGAACTTGTACCAGTACAAGAACCAGAAGAAATCTCAGGGGAAGTTGAACATTCTGCAAACATTGACCTTGTCAATCCTACAGTAAGGGTAAGAACACGTAGATACTTACCAAGTCAACCTACCGCACCAAGTGTAGTACAAAACACAGACAACATTGACACACCCGAGTTGCGTAGGTCAAACAGAAGCAACATTGGTCATCCCCCATCCAGACTAGGAGAGTGGGAATACTACTAAAGATGGTCATTAAATGCATATTAACTGTATGTAAAATGTAAATAATGTATATTAAGAATGTTAACCCTACAGAGACTGACCTGTATGGACTTTTGGGTCTCTAACAACTGTTCGTAATGTTTGTTTAAGAACTGTGCCTCCCTTTGGGAAGAATCCAGGTTTTTCCCCATCCTTTGTTTTTATGGACCTTAGCCACAGGACTGGCGTGGCACAAAAACATTTGTATATAGTTGCACACGTTGTGCTTTTCATTGGGATTACCCAGGAACTGAACTTTTGTTCCCAACACCCTAAAAGGAGAGACGGAAGTCGCAGGGAGGGTCTGCAGCGGAGCAGGCTGAGACCCCCATCACCATCATAACCGGTGATGTGCTCCCTAGGGCAGTCCCCATAGGGAACAGTCACCAGGACGTTCTGAGAGGTCCACCAGATAGTGACCTCAGAGACTGTGGGGGTGGGAAGAAAAGTGTACGGAGTACTAACCTGTTACAAATGTATATTTGTTATTTATTGCCGTTTTAAAAATAATATATATTTTGCAGATTTTCTTGTTTTGCAGCCCGCGGATGTGCTGGTCTTAACCAAGGGGGAATGCAGCACCCTGGGAAATGCTTCCCCAGTGATCTGCAGGATCCTAAGGCTTTCTGGAACACCCTATGCTGACAACCCACACCTCACACACAGGTAGGGGCACATTCCCTGAGACCTGGGCGCAGCATGTAGAGGGTTAACAGTGATCAGATGTGAGAACCAATCCCTTAGCTGTTAGCCTGGGAAAGGGGTGTGGCTTGTGGGAAGCAACAGGTGTTGCTAGGCAGAGTTGGCAGAGAGGAAAAACGGCAGTTGAAGGAGTGACAGTTGAAAGGAGCCAGAGAGTGAGAGGGGTGTGAGGATTGTGAGGAGACCCCCAAAAGGCGACTAGGAGGTAATAGCCTGAGGGTAGATAGATCCCAGGCACTACGCACGAGGGGGTACTGGACCCCAGAGTAGACAACAGCTCCAAGCGGTCTGCTGATCCAGCCGTGTGTGGTAACTTCCAGGGTACCAAACCACCCATAGGCTCAGGGACACAGCTTCATATATAAAACCCGGGAGAGGGCACAGAGAAGTAGCCTACCCCACAAGGGACCGCGAGGCCTGTCATACTGGGCCTGGAAAGACAAAGGAGCGGAGCGCCGCAGGTCACCAACAGCTTCAGGCAAGGGGACCATCAGCTCTGCATGTGCACGGAGGGCTCAACTGGGACTCACGTCAGCACTGGGTCAAAGGAAAGTCGGTTGACCAGCCATGCCAAACTGCACTTGCAACATCCTGTGAGTAAATTACCAGTTAATCTGCAAGAACTGTGTCGTGTTTATTACTGGTGCACCACAAGACGCAGCACACCTACATGGGACTTAAGCCCCTACTGGCGGAGGGTGCGAACACACTTGCTGCTATACCATCTGTCCCTAAAACCACAGCAGCGGCGGGACATCTTATTACCGCAACTCGCCAGTGGCGTCACAAGTGACATACAAAATAACCCTGTTACCGAGCGCCCCCCCAGGTAACGGAAGCGGGCACGGCCACCTGTGACAGTGACCCCTATTATCCACCACCCGGAACCGAGTATCCCAAGGGTGTGGCAGCGCTCTACAAATGCACCCTCTGGCAGACTTGACGCTACGTTTTGACAAAAAGAATGCATCCAAAACGCATGTATTTTGGATGTATTTTGTATGCATTTTACATGCGTTTTGAATGCATTTTTGTCACTGCGGTCCCCCAGAAATTCAGCTTTGCTACATGCCCGCTGACAGCAGACACAGACAGAGCCAGCCGATGAGAATGAACTCAGATGAACTTCACCCGACTTCATTGTCATCCTGTGGCTCTGTCTCTGTGTGCTGTCATGAACTCAGATGAACCTCCGAGATCAGTGCCAGGACACAGGAGTCCGCAGCAGTGACGTCAGAGCTTCACCCGATTTCACTGACATTGCGCGTCTCTCTCTGTGTCGCAGCCTGATTTGCGGTCACACGTGAAGGACTCACCTGTGACCTCAAATCCCCTGAGTGACTTAAGTGAGCAGCGCGATCAGCGGTGCCATCACTCAGGTGACCCGCAGCCACAGCTGGAGTCCTCCACCTGAGAGCGGTGGCCGCGAGTAACCTGAGTGACGTCATCGCTGATCGCGCAGCTCACTTCAGTTGTTGCGTGCAGCTGACAGAGAGTGATCGTGGTCAGTGGCCGCTCGCTGTCAGCTTCATGTAGCAGAGCTGAAAGCGTTGTGGGACCTCATGTGGATTACGTCGGACCTGGAGGGGTATTTGGGGACTAATAAAGTGGTGAAAGAGGGTGTTTTCTTTGTCTTTCATTCCAAATAAAGTATTTTTTGGATGTGTGTGTTTATTTTCTTTAACTTACAGGTTAATCATGGAAGGTATCTCAGGGAGATGCCTGCCATGATTAACCTAGGACTTAGTGGCAGCTATGGGCTGCCATTAACTCCTCATTACCCCGATTGCCACCGCACCCTGGCAATTCAGGATGAGCCGGGTAGAGTCTCAGGACTGTCGCATCTAATGGATGCGGCAATTCCGGGCGACTGCTGGCTGATATTGTTGGGCTGGGGGGCTCCCCATAACGTGGAGCTCCCCATCCTGAGAATACCAGCCTTCAGCCATGTGGCTTTAACCTGGCTGGTATCAAAATTGGGGGGACTGCACATTTTTTTTTCTTAATTATTTATTTATTTTTTTACTGCACGATATAGACACGCCCACCGTTGGCTGTGATTGGTTGCAGTAGGACAGCTGTCACTCAGCGTGGGGGCGTGTCTGACTGCAACCAATCATAGGCAGCCTTGGGCGGGGGAAGCAGAGAATACGAGATGGAATAATGAGCGGCTGACATTTTCAAAAGAGGAGAAGCTGCCACAGTGTGAATGCCATGCAGCACCGAGCCGGTGATTTTGATCGGTGAGTATGAAAGAGAGAGGGAAAGATGGACCGACAGAGAGAGACCGACCGACCAACAGAGAGAGAGAGAGACCGAAAGACCTGCATTTGTTATGTCAAAAAAACATGTGGATCGCAACAAAAATGCAGTGCAAACACACTGCTTAGCATTTTGGTAGCGTTTTTCTACAACTCATTGATTTCAATGGGTGTAGAACGCTTCCAAAACGGACAAAATAATTGACATGCTGCTTTTTAAAACGCAGAGAATTTCAAAACACTGCGTTTAAAAAAGCATCGTGCGCACGGATTTTGCATGATTCTCATAGACTTTGCTGGGGAAGCAGAACGCATGAATTTTGACAATATGACGCTCCAGATTAAAACGCTGCAGAAATGCAAAAAAAAAACGCAACGTGCGCATGAGCCCTCAAGCTGATTTCACACAATGCGCTTAGCTACATGTTCTAAATAGGCAGGGAGTTGTTCAAACACAGCGGCAATATATTTCTTACGATGCACACAAATCTTGATGATCCCTACACATCCTGTTCTGCCAGATGATTTTATGAACCCTGCGGGTCAGTCTCTGGCCTCAATGATAACGTGTTAGTCCCTGCTGCACCCTCTGATTGGCTTCTCTCACACAGTTATATTTTGTTCCAAATTCGATACAACATAAAAAGGATCAATGTTGTTCTATAGGGCCGAGCACATGTCAGATTTTTTTCATGGACCGAGCAGGTCGGAGTGACAGATCGCAGCAGCATGTCTCTGAGTTGGATACAATTGTCGGATTGCACTCAACCATGTAAATCAGTGGGTCTGTGGAAAACATTTGACTGCACCCGGATGACATCTGAGTCCAGTCCAGTTTTCAAGGACTAACAGAGTGGAGAAGATGGAGATATTTTTTGTCCATCTTTTCCTCATCTGAGAGAATTGGATCACACTATGATCATGCTTTGATCAACCTCTAATGAGACGTCGATTAGAATGTGATTTACATTAGCTGCCCGATTCTCCTCTTGATGAGATACTTTACAGCCATCTGACCCTATCCTTATGCTGGATGATATATTTTGGGTATTTTTATATTTTGTCTAATCTATGCCCCAAATAAGGCTTTGTCTTTTTTTTCTCCCTAAACCATACCCTTTTTTAAGTGAGTTGGAAAAGTGACTACATTGCATAATAAATGTGGAGTGAGTTAGAAAGTTTATCGACAAACTAAAGGCTGCTTTACACGAGTCGATCAATTGTGCGATGCATCATTGGGGTCGTGGTTTTCGTGACGCACTTGCGCCATTCGTAATGACATCTTTGCATGTGTCACCTCCGTGCGATTCCAAACGATCAATAATCGTTATAAAATCGGCCATCGTGTACTCGTACTGGGTAGCCTTGGCGCAGTGTGTATAATAGTACAGTATTACTTATTTGTTTTTGTTTTTTTCGGGATTCCTCTGCTTGTGTCCTTTTGCAACCGTATTTGTGGTAAGTTTTATTTTAGCCCCCCCCTTTTTTTTTTTTTTTTTAAAACAACATAAAATGTCAATAGCAATTGAATAAAGGTAAAAACCTTTGCTTAAAAAATTTATAAAAATAAGGAAAAAAAATTCCTAACCAAAATATTATTTGAACAATATTAACACCTAACATTAAAAAAAAAACAAAAAAACCTTAAAAAAAACTCCAAAAGCTCTGGGTGTGATAGATTATAGACAACGTTACAGAGGGGTGTATAGTTTACATAAATACGCCCCTACGAAAGACAGATTGACTAAAACAAAACATGTGGGAAGCCTTTGGCACGACCGCCATGAACAATCAATACATCGCTGATCGCTATTGGGTCATTGATCAAAACAAAAAGTGTGACGCATAGACAACAACCTATGTGAGATAAAAAAAAAAAAGACATGGGCGTGACGCATCGGATAAAATAAAATCGCACGATCGGTCGTCTCGTGTAAAGCAGGCTTTAGCCAGAATTATAGTATACTTAATTTAGAAGGTCTCCTCTGTGTTTTTAGGCAAAATGCCGTGTTTTGTTTCTCATATCTTATGCATTGTTTTTCACTTTTTCCAAATAAATTTTCAAGACAGGAAAAATATGTCAATATTAACCCCCTCACCAGCAGGTGATTTTCCTCCCCTTCTTCTAAGGCCTCTTTCACACGTACATGCCTCCGGTACGTGTTTGGCAGTTTTCTCATGTACCGGAGACACGTACACATGTAGAACTATGGATTCCTATGCTTTTGGACACACGCAAGTATTTTCGCACGGAACGTGTGTCCGTTCCGTACTTACGTGTGTCTGTGTATTTCTCACGTCAACATGTCCTTTTTCTCTACGGCATCACGGGTGTCACACGGAACGCAAATGTGCCACACGTAATGCAAACGGACCACACGGATGTTTTCGGTGTGACACGCACTGGAGAAAAGACATGTATCTGTGAGAAAAAAAACTTTACTCACCTTCTCCAGGCCTGTTGTCTCTGTCGCTGCTGTCACTTGCTGCCGACCGCCGCTCATTATGCTAATTGCATATTCACTTCACTGCGGCCGGAAGCAGCAGCAGTGGGGAGTTGGCAGCACCGGAGATCGAAGATCAGCACCACAGACAGCAACGCCAGGGACAGGTGAGTAGAAAGTTCCCGTTCTCCGTGTGTTATCATAGATAACACACGGAGAACACACATAGGCCATAAACACTGCTCACGGAGGGCAAAACACACCTCTGACTCGTCCGTGAAAAACGTGCGTGGTTTTTCACGGACATGTGAGAGAGGCCTAAAAGACATAACTTTTTTATTTTCCTTCTAAGGAATATAAGGGATTGTTTTTTGTCAAAAATAGAAATGTTGCTTTTGTTGCCATTTTTGGAGACCCTTAACTTTCTAATTTTTCAAGATGTGGCGCTACGTGATGGATTATTTTTTGCTCCCTGAGCTGATGTTTTTACTGAAAGTATTTTAGGGTAGAAACAATGTTTTTATTGCTTCTTATTGTATTTTTTTGCAATGTTGTGTTGATAATAAAAAAATAATTCTGCTGTTTTGATTTTTTTGTTGTTTCATCAGTTACCAATCAGATTTCTTTATTCTATATTTTAATAGATCAGGCAAATCTGAATTTGGCAATGCCAGATATGTGTTTTTTTTATTGTTTTATCTTTAATTGGGGCAAAAGAGGGGTGATTTGAACTTTTGTGGGGGGTTTTTGTTTTTTTTTTTAACTTTTTTTTTCTCACTTTTTACTGAATTTAACAGTCCCCATATTGGTGTTGACACTTTTATTGCTATACAGAGCACTGTATCAGCACTGCTCTCTATAGCAGAAATCACACTCGCATGAACACCGGGAATTAACTCTCTCCTGGCTGTCAGGACAACCCATTGGTGCCACGTGAACATGTGCCAGGGGTGCCGATGGGCAGGATAACTGATGTGCTTCCTGTCAGCACATGTTAAATGCCGCTGTCAGAGATTGAATCATTAATAGCCGTAGGTGGATCTCCCAACAACCTGAGGCTGTTTGAAGCATTTGATGGTTGTATAAATCTTTTTTTTTAATTCTTTACACACTGTAAATAAGGAGATCAGTATTAAACCTCTTAGTGCTATATTTGCTACTTAAACAAAATCCTGAATCCAAGGCATGTGCTGTTTTTATTTTTTCCTCATTATGACATTATTAGATTAGTTTATTTTAGATTTTGAAAAATCTAATTTTTAGGAACCAAATGTGTATTTTTTTAATTTCTTTATTGTTTAATTTTTAATGGAGTGGTGAACCTTTATATATTCTTTCATATTTTTTTAAACTTTTTTTTTGTTTTTCCTTTTTATTGTATATGTTAGTCCCCTTAGGGAACTTCAACCTGCGATCATCCAATTGCTCTATATATCAATACCACTGTATTGCTGTATAGAGCAAAATTCCTAGTCACCTATGAACGTCAGCCATGAGCTGGCTTTCACAGGAGTACTGCCATGACAGGCATAGGGATCTTCAGCAGACCCTTGGCTATCACAGTGCGCCCCTCTGACAGACCAGTAAATTATTTTCAGAGATTAACAGGGGCATTTAACATGTTATGTTTAATATCAGATTTCAGTAATGTTCCTGAGGTATCTTAGCTCATTCCTCATTTGCAATGGCCACCAGTTATCTATTATCCTTTATTTGTGTTACAATGATTTTAAATCGGGGTTGATCAATTTTGATTGCCTATATTGCATGTAATAGATATTTTTACAAATTTCTATGTCTGTTCTATTGAGTGGGATTGCAGAGATCCATGCACACTGCAAGAAATGAACTCAAGTCACATGTACTGGACATTTTCAGCAATAAATGTGTCATTTGTTAAAATACCTTCTTTGTATTGATTTGATTGTTGTTTGTATTGATTTATATAACCTCTGTACAGCTTTTGTCCTTTATATTGAACTATACAACAATCTGCATTTTCTGCATTTGATTTGTACACACCATAATCACCAATTGCAGATATCCCCAAAACTGCCATTTACTGCGCACTTGTTATTTCTAATATTTTGAGAATATTAAATAACTAGAGAATAATGAAACTGAAATACAGCTGCATGCAAAGGATTCTGTGTCCTACAGTAAAATAAATCACTGTGCCATTCAGAGGCTCAGTATATTTTAGCTGATTATAAATACATACCTAGCTGCAAAAATGACATATTTTACATGAAAAAGACTGACACTTGATTTTTATGGCAGTTTACCGCAGTCTAACCTTTTTATAGGAATAATTGGCTCAGCTACCTACTGCATCTGTCTGGTACATTTTCAATTTATGTATCACTGTTAGCGCTGACTGGCTCATATCAGGTGGCTCTATCTCATTCAGAATTATTTATATTGGGAAATAAGTTGACAAATTTGTTGTGCTGCTGTTTCCAGATGATCAGCTTATCTCAAATGTGACCTAAATTACTACCATTTGCTCAAAAAATAACTTTTGTGGATGAGTTAATAAAACTGGTATCAGTGGCATAACCAGAGTTTCATATGACCCGGTGCAAAATTTACACCTGGGCCCCTTTCTGCATGTTGGTCACATGTGTATTAGCCCTTGTAGCATTGTAAATTCCATCAAGACATGCATGTCCCCCAAAATATAATAATGTCCCCCATTCTTTACCCTGTACTAATATTATCCATCCTGGGCCCTTTCCTGGTATAATATCTTTTATCCTAGGCCCATTACGGTAATAATGTTCCCCATCCTGTGCCACTTCCAGTAGTAACATCCGCCATCATGGGCCCCTTGCAGTAATTATGTCCCACATTCTGTGCCTATAACAGTAACAGTGTTTCTCATCATAGTCTCCTTCCAGTAATAAGGTCCCGATCTTGGCCCCTTCCTGGTATAATGTCCCCCATCCTGGCCCTTTTCTGTTATAATGTTCCCATCCTTCTCCCTTCCTGGTATGTTTGCAATGCTAGCCCCCTTCCTGGTATAATGTCCCTCATCCTGGATCCTTGCCAGTAATAATGTCTACCATCCTGGTGTAATGTTCCCATTCTGAATTCTTTCTGTAATAATGTCACTAGTGATGGGCAATCCCCCCGATGGTTGGGATCGGGAGCCTCGCTCGATTGTTTTGTAAAGATTGTAAAGATCACGATCGGGATCGAGATAACGCCAACTTGCGTCCGATCACCAATCTCGGGCTTTACAGCTATGGGATGGGGCGGGGGGGGCTGTAAAATAAATAATATAGTTAATAATAAACATTGTTATTATACTTACAGGTACCGCAATGCGTCCTGCAGACTCTGTCAGCCGGCCGCTTCTGCTTCAGAGTCCGATCATTGCTGCGCCGCCCGGTAACCAGCACTGCCTAAAGGACCTTCCGTGATGTCATGGGCATGTGACCAGTCAGGTATGAATGTTGTATAGACATTGGCTTAGAGACTGGTCACATAACTATGATGTCATCAAAGGTCCTATTAACTAAACTTTGATTGTCACTGTGCGAGTGTCGCATCGCATCACAGCACACAATCTCCTGACAGGAGTGGTCAGCTGCATGTATTTCCATGCAGCTGATGCGCTCCTGTCCTAAGAGCGTCAGGCTTTGCGGGGTGGTGAAATGCGAGACGCAAGTGCAATCCTACCCTCACTGTCAGCCTGCTTCTCGCTGTGTACAGAGCGATGTAGTAGAGCTGACATGGCTATCTCTTCTTACTGTGTAGAGACTGTGTCTGTACAGAGTGATGAAGCTGACATTGCTGTCCCTGTGGATTACACCAGACTAAGGATTTTTTTTATAATAAAGATGAAGTCCTCAAATTTTTTTTGTTTTATTTCTAATAAAAAAATGTTTTCTCTGTGTTGTGTTTTTATTTTTTTTTACTGTTTACTAGAAATTCATGGTGGCCATGTCTAATTTGGCATGACACCATGAATTTTGGGCTTAGTACCATCTGAGAATACAAAGCTTTTATTAACCCCTTTACTACCCAGCATGCCACCGCCACCAGGGCCACTGGACGAGCTGGGTGAAGCCCCTGGAAATGGCACTAAGAAACAATGCGCCATTTCCAGGGGTGGCTGTGGGTTGCCAAGAATCCCAGCCCCCAGCTGCCTGGCTTTACCTGACTAGCGATCAAAATGTGGTGGGAAACAGTGTCTGCAGGATGCATTGCGGGACCTGTAAGTATGATCATAATGTTTTTTAATAATGTTCTTTTTATTTACAGCCCCTGGACCCGATCTGGACCCAATCTGTAACACGAGCTTCCCACGAAATCTTGTGATCAGGATCGTGTACATGATCACTATGTGATCGGTACGATCCCTGATCTTTACAGTTCGGCACTGCCCATCACTAAATGTCAGCCATTCTGGTATAATATTGCCATACTGGCCCCTTCCAGTAACACATGTCCCCAATCCTGAGCCCCGTTCTGGTATGATGTCCCTCACCTGATGTCTCTACCTGGTATAATGTTCCACAACCTGGGCCTCTTCCCATAATAATGTCCATCAGAGGCGGACTGGGCTGGGGAGCAGAGGGGTTCCCTAAGAAGCTGTGTGGGGCCACTGGGTGTCGTCACTGTACCTGTGACTGCTGCCTCTGACATATTGAAGTGTTTCAGACACTGCCCACTGTGTGGGCTGTGACTGCTAAATAGATGTCAGGTTACACAGCCAGAGTGGAGCAGCACAGGAGGAAAGATAGTGTGCCAAGTAAAGTCTCAGGCTGGGACCTGCATCTGGGCCAGAGGTTTCTACACTGTCCAGTGAGGAGGTGGCAAGATGCTGTTCCCCTCCCAATAAGTCCTGGTCTGGATTCTTATGTTGTATCTGGCCCACTATCTGAGGCACAGTAGTTTTTTGGTGGCTGCTTAAACTTTTAAACAGACCAGTGTCACTGTCAGTGCGAGTGGCCCTGAACATCATCCGATCTGTATGAGACTTTAAAGCAGCCACCATAAATGTCATCCAGCCTCAGCTAGAGAGCCAGAAAAGACTGGCCAGTATTGTGCACTAGATTGATAGATGTGACCCAGCTGGGTGTCTACAGGACATCACAAATGATAATTCTATTTCTCTCTTCATATATATAATATGTGATGTAGTCGGGGTCATAGCAGTCTAGTGTCTATATCATCTCATATTTCTAAATCCAAAGTGGCAAACATGAGAACCCCATCATCCAACCTAACTTTTCTTAATAGAATATAAAAATATCCACAAGGTTGAGGAAAAATATATATGAGAGAACAATACATTTGAACACTGCCTCTGGCACAGGGGAAATGCCACGCATCAGCCCCCGTCGCAATGTGTAGTGGTGTAATAAGGTACTGGAAAAAGGCAAAGAAGTGACAAAAGGGGCAGTGTGGAGGAATATTATGGGGGAGGCAGTGTGGGGGGGATATTATGGACAGGGGAGTGTGGGGGGACAATTTGAAGAGGAGCAGTGTGGGGGGGACATTGTGGAGAGGAACAGTATTGGTGAACAATATGGATATAAGCATTGTGGGGGTGGATTATTATATAGAGGGGCAGCATGGCTGGACAGTATGGGGAGAGGCAGTGTGGGGGACATTATATAGAGGGACAGTGTGGGGAAAAATATTATGGAGAGGTAGTGTATCGAAGGACATTATTGAGAGGGGCAGTGTGGAGGGGATATTTTGGAGAGGAGGCATGTGTGAGAACATTATGGACAGGGGCAGAGTGGGGGTATTTTGGAGAGGAGCAGAATGGGGGGGCTATTATGAAGAGGAGCATTGTGATGATGACATTATGGAGAAGAGTAGTGTGAGATGGACATTAAGGAAAGGGGCAGTGGGAAGGCAAAATTATGGAGCGAGGCAATATGGGAAAACATTATAGAGGGGGTCAGTGTCTGGGTGATATTATGGAGAGGGACAGTGTTGGGTAATGTAATGGAGAGGGGCAATCTGGGGGGAAATTATGGATATGGTCAGGTAAGGGGGATATTTTGGAAATGGGCAGTGTGGGGCAATTATTTTGTGCAGTAAGCATAGTGTGGGGCAATTATTTATTCAGGAGCACAACATGGAAGATATTTTTATTTATTGGGCAGTATAATGATACTTTTATTTTTAAGGGCTCTATGTTGGGATGTGTTGCAGAAGACCGGAGAAAAGGGAAGTGTTTAGAGAAAACCTGTGGATGTGAAATTTTATCATGGCATCTGTACTATGACAAAAAGGTTTGGAGACAAAAGAGAATGCAATCAGACAAAATATCACCTATAAAGTACCTGAATGAAATTGGTAACTAACTAATGATACTGCCTATGTCTCATCAGTACTGTGGTTCTTCAATGAGCTGCAGTCTGTAATGGCTGTTAACAACTCTTAGCATATCATTACCATTGTCAAGGTCATACTGGGAGTTGCAGGTTCACCAGATACAAGTTAATATGTGGCTGCCCTGCATAAGCAATTGATTACTGTACTAAATTTGTTGATATTTTCATGTACAGACGATGGTTCTGGTGATTATTTATGAATTAGGCTTGGTTTTGTTACCATGTCTATATTATATCAGTTCTTTGACGAT